>NC_135268.1:43896404-45271821 GCF_051311805.1 Agelaius phoeniceus
TACCCCTGAAACTAAGAAGGGAGGTCAAGGACCTGAGAGGAGCAGTGCAAAGGCTGATAAAGCTTAAAGAGAGCTAACCATCACCTCAGCTGGTATAACCATCACTTCCCGATTTACATTTTTTTTACAACTAAGCTGGTTGTGCAAGAGTAAAAAAAAAAAAAGATCTAAGGATGTAGAAAAAGTCTGGCTCATAAAGGTAACCATAAAATAAAAGGGACAGACAGGCCTTATAGGATTTTGTTTCCCATTGAGAAAAATGGGGATGTGATAAAGTCTCAGTGAATGCACAGCAACTTTAAGACACCTAATCCAGCTGTAAATTACTCTCATTTTGTACTGGTCACATTTCAGCCATAAAGTTCACTGCAAGTGAATTTACCTTGCAAAGATTATCTTGTGGATTTGCTGATAATTTTTTGCAGAAGTACTAAGCTTTAAGCAGGAAGGTAGCAAATACACTGTCATTCTACTCATAAGGATTATTGTGGAGTTTGTTCATGAATTATAAAAAACTGAAACAACAACAGAAAAAAAGGCAGAGCTAAGCAGGGAGCTGGAGTAATGAAGAGATACTCTGGTCTGTTTAATCAATTTAGATAATTCTTCACCTTCTTTTGCATTGATCAACAATGTTTCTCTCTCTATTTGATCAACGATGTTAATATCTTTTATGTTAAAGTCTTCTGAATAGTCAAATAAATTATTAGCAACTATATCCAATCATCTCTACAGAGGAAAACAGAAGAGAAGAGATGGGGAAAATATGCATTTGGAGTTGTACTGAGCATGAAATTGTACTAAGCCATAGACAAATCCCAGGAGCTTTACAGCATTGTGGAAAGCTAGAGCCAGCCAGCAAAAATATTTGAACAGGGGAGAAAAGTGGTTAAATGACCAGGAGAGGAAAATATTCAGGGTAACACTGTAAAGTCAAGCATTAGATTATACAAATGAGACCCATGTTTTACTGTAAAATATGATCTTAATTTCAAATTTTATAACTTTTTATCACAAAAAAACCCTCACTTTCAGGGTGTCCCTGGTTGCCATTCTATCAGTTTTGCTTCTTCCTCCCTATTAGCTTATGTTCAATGAGCCGATGTCCCTCTCATGCTTTCTTTGGTATGATTTTCTTTGCAGGGTGGAACATGCTCTTCTGCAACTGCTGCTCACAACCTAAGTCTTGCAGCCAATCTGGCAATATCAGCATATAAAAAGACAGAACATGTTAGAGGTAAAAATTCAGCCTCCTTTCCAGTTTGAGGTTGAACTAAGATCTTGATTTGGGACAGTGTTTTGCTTTCATAGCTGGGTGGAATGCTGCTCTGCTGGAGAAAAATACAACAACAGTGGTCTAGGAATCTCCCTTCCTAAGGACTCCTTGCAGTTCAGGAATTAAAGAAATAGGACAGTGATGGGACTATGTGAAAGAATTCACCTTCCTAATTTCATAACTCTAAGAGAATAGCACAACAGGGTAATCAACACTAAGATGTTCTGTAGAAAGGAAAAAAATGCACTGAAGTGAAATTTCTATCATTTAGAGCAATTTAGCAGACTACACTTCACTAAATCAGGGCAGTGCTGTATCATAGGATGCACACAGAAAGGGTATTTGAAAGGCCAGTCTTCACTCTAGGTTGTAAAAATCAGAGACAAAACAGATATAAGGGCGCTTGAATTGAGAAGTCTCATTACGCATTTGATTTGGCATTTTTAGTGTTCATTAAATACCACTGGCTGAATTGTAATCCCTGCTGTGGGATTTTTTTTAAATGTCTGAAAATATGTAATGATATGACTTCCAAGAAAGACATGACAGCTGAAAACAACCACTCTCCAGCAAATTCTGTTGAAGTGCAGAGTAGGAAAGAAAGGGCATAATTATATTTCTGTGCCAAGATAGCGCATTTCTCTCACACAGAGAAGTACTTTCTCAGGTAATAAGGCATTTCTGTATAACTGCACATTATTTTGCAACATCACAAGTGAATGAAGTAGCGGTGTCACTTCCAGGACTTAAAAGCACATATTAGATGTGTCCCCCTAGTATTTAAAATCCATGAATAGATGAGAACCTTGCGAGTGAAAAGATGCTTAAAAGAGATATAAAAGGGTTGCTTTCACAAGGACAGAATTGACATAGGCTTGCTCTGGGTTAAGGACATGTTTAAATGCTAATCTGTGTAGTATTGCCTGAGGTATTTCTCCCTTTATAATTCACGTAGTAGAGATGCTTGATGTAAAAATTTGCACATTTAAGAAGAAGTAGCAGCCAAGTATCTTTAAGTGAGAGATTGTGAATTTCAATTTCCCTTCAGTGTGGAGGACAAGGCTCCTCTGTTTAAAGTTTTCTATTTATGCAACTGTGTATTATTTAATTGTGGATTTAGTCTTACCCTAAATAACTTACATGAAAATCATAATGTGGTGGTTTTCACACATCCTTATTTCTCTATAATCTTCAGTGTATATACATTAACACAAACAGGTTTTGGGACAGCTTTGCTTTTTTTCTCCTGCAGTGTGTGTGTATTCATGTGCCAAACAGATATGGAGAAGTAAATTCCTGCTGGAATTTCTCAAACACCACCTGTTCCCCTCATAACTCCAGTTCTAAGTAACTACAGTTTGCCAACAGAAATCAGATAAAAGAAAAAGGTAAAATTTCAAGCTTGTCAATAAACCCTGTAAATTGACTTCAGAACGTATCCCTAAGGCCTAAATGAGCAGGCAACTACATGGTACAGAGGAACTGAAAAGACTTGAAGTGCCCTAAATAAATATCTATTTATCCTCACTCATATTACATAACTCTCTTCTAAGCATGCTGCCTTATTCTCTGAAGGATTCAGCAATCTCTTTCCTTCACATGCATTTCCTTCTTATTGTAAAGATCTAATGAATTGGTCAGGGAATAGAGCACTGCAAGGAGACAGACAGCTGCTCATACAGTTTTGACTATGCAGTGGAAGTTCACACTGTGATTAATTAGCATAAGAAATATGTGAATGTGAAATCCTCTCCAGAATCCATTCCCCAAATTCACCGGTTTGGCCAGTCCAAAAACTGGACAGAAGATGGCAGCTAACAGTGCTTAAGTGCCAACAGAGCCCCATTAACAGCTGCAATACCCAATATTGCAAACCTAACAGCCATACTACAAGCACTTGCACACCCACACATGGCAGTGCTAGATATAAAAGATATGTCCTTTATGGTCCCCTTACAAGATAAAGAGAAAAGAAATTTGCTTTGCCTTGTGAAGGTATACAGTATACAATTACCAGATTCCCACAGGGGTATAACCACTCACCTGCGACTGCTTATGCTGTGCTTGCTGAATTTTTACAGAAGGAAGGTCTCACTCCCTCAAGATGTGAAATTTTATCAAGATGATAAATATTGATTAATAGGTTAAATAATTCAAGGAGAGACCCCTGAAAAGGTGGGGGGAGCAGTTATAACAGTGTGGCATGCACTCCATAAAACAGAAGTTGAGATGCCACCTGAGAAACATCAAGATCAAGACATACTGTTTTTGGATACTTGATTTATAGCAGACAACATGGTGATTCCTCCAGATACCTTAAGAAAAATCAGCTGCAGATGCCTCCATGTAGGAAAGAATTAAAAGAGATAATGTGAACTTTAAGATATTGGAGAAAACTTGTGCGTAGATATTCTATTATTGCTCACCTGCTGTACTCACTTTTATGAAACAGAAAGCCATGGAAATGATATCTAGAACATGAAGAGGCAGTAAGAAACCTAACAGAGGAATTAGAAACATATCAGTCTTTGGAAGCAGTATGCACAACCCTTAATTATAGCAGTCTGGGGCTTTGTTGAACATGCTACAGCACTGTTGAACATAAACACATAACTGGCCCTGGTGGACCAAAGATGTCTTTACTATTCATCAGAACTGCACTTGAAGAGAACAGAGTTATTCTGAGTGCAAAAAGGGACTTGTGTATTTGGTTCATGCAGTTAAACAAGTTGAGCCATTAAAGAGTAACCTGATCAGAAAACTCTGCCAAGACTTGAACTGCTTTTCATTTCCAGGAACAATTCTGATACTGATACCCACACATCTCCACTGGAGATCTCGTTATTTACTTCATAAGTAAACAATTAATGAAAATTGCCTTTTAAGCTTTTTGGCTCACAAAGATAGGAGGCAGATATTTTTTGAACTCCTGACTCATAAATTCCCTTGTACTACAGTCATATATAACAAACATAACAAAATTTGTGATGTTAACTCTACTAACTTACAATGGTATCACCCCTAATAAAACCGAGAAACTTTCTAAAGCAAGTTTTCAGAAGTACTCAAAAAGCTTTCCTCTTGTTTGTGGCAACATTAAAAAATACAAAATCCAATAAGCGTGGACAGCATTTTGACTGTTTTGAGCTGGCCACTTCCAGTAATTTATTCCTATTTTCAGAATTTCCAGTAAGCTTTCTAATGCATGGAAGAAGAGGTGGCATCTGCTTTTGCAGGCCTTAATCACAGCTCAGGGAAGCTAAAGGTAGTATGTATGAACTTTTAAATGCAATTAAAAGCTGCAAAAAAACTGGGGAGTTATTTTAATATAATTATATGCAGGCTGTTTCACTGGATATAAGTCACAAAATGCCATGTCCATGGGCAACTACACATCTATTATTCTTCAATGATTTACCTGCCATGAAAGAGATAAGTTCATACAGAAAAGGTGAGAAGTAAAAGCTATAAAGCCTAAATGAAAACTTTGTGAGGCATAAAAAAAGATCCTTTCTCAATCATTGAGCCTGACTCATGAAGGTTGACTTTTATATGATGGATGAATGCGGACCACTACCCTTTACTTTAGTATACCCATGTCAGACTACCTCATACAGAATATTTTTCTTTGTTTTCTTGACTAGTTCATTTTACACAGACAGATGTCTCCCCTTCTGGTTAGCAGCCTATATTTTGGTGCCAAACCACAAATTCTAATCCCACTATCTGAAGTAAGGGGTTGTCTGGTGACTACAGTGTGAAATGAAGTGCCACAAACATATATATTTTTCTTTTATTGATATTTTATATTTGCCTGTTTATTTACTGAATTTGGAATTGGGTGAAAAAATTAAGATGAATCATTTTAAGTACTAAAAATTTTCAGAAAAAATCAATTAGCTGTAATCCAGCATCCATAAAAGAATATTTTCCATTTTCATTATAGAAAACTGGAAATAATGAATTTGAAAATTGAGATAGTCCTGTTAATCTCAATGCATTGGGTCTAATCTATTGCCCAGTCTGTTATCATCCTGTGGAGCGAATGTGTTGCATCCTCTTTACAAGGGTTTTTCTCTGTAACTCTGAAACTTGCCCAGTTTATAAAAATCATCCAGCAATTTTTAGCAGCTAAATTTTGATAAATTATAACAACTACAGGGGGGAAAAAGGGATTACAAGGACAGAGACAGATACTTTGCTGAACTCAAAGGTGCTATTGTTATATACTGAATACTTTTTCTTACACATGTAGGGGCAGCGTCCCTCCAAGATAGGTCTGGATTACAGAATCAGCACATGACCAAAAGAAAGATTACCTTTAAGTCTGTAGATGCTGTGTGTGGCCACAGACTTTACAGCTGGTATATTTCAGCAAAAAACCTGTTGGCATAAAGCTGAGTTCCTGTGGGTTTATCTCATCTCTATGGCTCTATCAAAGCTTTGACTTACTTCTAAAAATATAGTTGCAACAGTTTTTTCCCCTCAAAAATTACCTTTCTGAATGTGTGCAGCATTTAAACAAATGATGAATGTAGGTACATTAAAAGGGGAAAAAACCCCTTGTTTTTATTGATAACCTATTTTCTGCTCTAATCTCTCTAAGAGCACCATTGGACTGTTGAAATGAACTAGGTGACAACCTGGAAATTTCAGTTATATAATGAGTCCAGCAGAAAAGTTGCTGAGCATTACTGGAAAAATATTTCTCATTTTTGGAAATGGTTGGTTTTATCTCAAATACTCTTAAGGAGGAATCTGCTAGAAACATCACTAGGTACTGAACTGTATTTCTATTTAATAACATTCCTGCAAAAGTGCAAAGAGAAGGTCAACACACAGAAACTACAGGTCACTGCGATTTTTGTGAGATCAGTGCACAAAAGGTACAACAATTAAGAAAAGAAAGGACAAAGATGAAAATCTGGAGCTGAAAGGGGAATTATCTGTTTCTATCACATTGGCATTTTTGAAATTTCAAATGTTTCCTGTCATGGATTGAAGCAGAAAGACAATAGCTCTTTTTTTTCTTTGAATTCTAGAATCTGCTAAGTGGATGAAGGTCAAACACAATGTATATAGTATATTTGTCTATGAGTCTGCACACACACATATGCACTGCATTATTTTCCATTATTTTCAACAGGAACATGTGACTTCTGCAACCAAGGCCAAGAGGGACATTTTTCTTTTGATACTATGTTAAATAGGAATTATTTGGTGGGAGAAAATTTTGAATTCCTCATCTCTCTTAACACTATGGTAATACTAAAACATACCCTGGCAAAAGCTAGTAAAAAGTGTATATAACACTCTACTAACAGAATACATATATAAAACAGAATTGGTGAAAAGAGTTGGTTTGACACAAAACAGCATTAAAAAGATTACAAGATAAAACGTGTTATTTTAGATGAGCTTGCTTTTGCCTATTTATCTACCAAAAGTTATCTCTAATAACTTTTGATTGATGATTGATTTTGATGGATGCCAGATAAGGAAAAATCCAGGTATGCCAAAGTAAAGTTCTATGCTCAAGACAAAAGAAGTGGTATAGTTGGGAAAGGCTGAGGCATGGAGTGAAACAGTAAAATAACAACAATAAGTCATCATGAGGATGTGTCCCACATGAAGTCAAAGATTTCCCAGAGATACAGTCTTAAAGGAGTTCTGAAGATGAAGCATTGAATTTTTCACAATGTTTATTGCTCTTGGAAGAATTAAGCAGGAAGGTCATTATTATAATACAAATAATGAACCAATAGAAGAAAATATTTTCAAGGAGAAAGACTGCTTGATAAAAATCCAAGTCATTACTAAATAGAAAAGGAAACATCAACAACCACAGTGAAATTCCAAAAGTTCACTGTATCCTGTAAAACAAAATGTTTTTGCTTCAAGCCTAGGGGAAGAAGAGATCTATCATCTTGATAACTATGCCTATGTCTTGTGGTATTTCCAGGAAGTGATACAGCTTGAAGAGAAACTGGTTTAACATTTATCCATCATTTTCTTAAAAGACAAAATTTCCATTTTTTTCCAGCTTTCCCCTTCCCATTTTTTTCCCTTTGTGTTTCCTTTTTATTTTGGTTCTTCATATTCAGTTATTTCTCATTGTTCCTCTCTCTTGCTTTTTGTTCTATTTGCTTCTCTTTAGAATATGTTGCCCAAAGCACAGACATACTAATTTCATAAACTGCACACACACTGAATTGTCTGATACAGACTGGAATGAGAATACTACACAAATTCTTTGAAGCTTTTTTATGAACTCCAGAAAGGTTCTGTAGAGTTTCGGTTTGGTTTCACTTTTTTAAGGAAAGGGGAATTCAAATAGGCTTAATGTATACATGTATGTTTGCCGATGCTTATATATAGTCATTTCAGCCTAAAAAAAGTTTAATTGTATGGTTTGACAGGCTGCTGATTCCTCACATTGTGCAGCAAATCTAGCAATCCATCAATTAAAAATAGAACAAATAAAACTTAATTTTATTTTTAAAAAAACCCTAAAAAACAAAATGACAAATTCTATGGTTTTCTAAATTGAAGTTCAAACCATAAATTAGTCTTTTGAGTGCTTAAATATATCAATTTTTATACTATTCTGGTCATGGGTATTTTTCTTTTGCTCTTTGTAGAAAAAGCCTTGCTCATCAACAAAATAAAACAAGCTAAATACTGTTTAAAGTCCCAGGAGATGAGATTTTTTCCAAGTCTCTTAATTATCCAGACATTCTTGCAGCCATGAATGTCGTTCTTAAGCCAAACAAAAGTCTAGAATCAAAATAGCATGAGAACTGTAGAGTCTCTCTAAGTATTAGTCGATGGTCTTTTCAAGCTTATACTTTGTGAAAATTAGGAGCATACTGCCTGATTTACAGGCTAATTTATATGTCTTATTTTGCAGGTTGCCAGAATTGTTATTTAACTATTCAGTTTCTCACACCACTCAAGGAAACTAGGAAATTGTTTCACAAAAAAAAAAAAGAAAAATCTTTGCCAGTCTCTGCCTGTCTGGTTATGAAGATATTCAATATTCCTTAGCTGCCCTTTAGAAATAAAAGAATAACTGAATGAAGAAGAATGACAAATAAGGTGGTGAGTTTCCTTCTTTCCAGCAATTTTAATATCTGATCAACATAAAGTCTTAAAATTGCTTTCAGTAATATTTATTCATATTTGAATCAAACCACCGAAGATTCAATGGTTACTTGAAATTTATTATGATGAACCTGTCTATATGTGATTGGATGAGGAAAAATAAAGGTATAGGCAAAGGGAAGACATTTAATAAAATGAAATATAAATATTATACAAATAGGTTTTTTATACTCCAAAGTACATAGCTAAAATTTAACAACAACAATATAAGGTGTATTTACATTAATAGATTCTCTCTTTTAAGCCTTGTAGTTTAAATTAGGGAAATTCTCTGCAGAATTCTCTTTTTTTTTGTAATATTGTAGGTAGCTAACACAACTAGCTAACTCTTAGATAGTTATTATATCAATAAGTTTAGTATTTCAAAGAGAAAATTCTCATGGAAATCAGTAAAGGTGTCTCAACAGAAAGGAATGTGGGTTTTGCTGTATATATAGAAAAAAGGAAAATTAAGTATTCCTCCTTCTCTAACACCATCAGGAGATGAGAGGAACTGTCCCCTGAGAATCTGCTTGAATCTGTAGGTGCTCCACTGTGATCTGCATGTCTCACCACTTTGTATAACATGACGTGAGCCTCTGATGGCATAAAATTCTGAAAAAACACCCCTCACCTTCCATGGAAAGCCACAATACATTTAAAATAAATTAAACATGGGCTGAGCATTTTGTCAAGAGACAACATCCCTAATTGGCAGCTGCTGTTACAGCAGAGGTTGATTAGAGATGAGAGAGTAGTAATTCTCCACAGAAAGGAACTGTCTGATATTATTAAAAATTACCTGCTTGTCACAGATGTTCACTCTGCTTATTTTTAGTATGTATTTGAGTTTGAAATACTGGAATCCAAATTTATTATTACCCAAACCACAAAGAATGTTTTTGGCAGTCATTTATACACTATCAGCAAAAAATGACCTGAATTGCTTGACAAGTTGTAAAAATTCAGAGTAATATACAAAGGTGTTTTTAAGAGCAGCTTTTCTCACAGAATCTTCTAGTGGAGATGTCAAAACCCTGGAAAAATGGGGGGAAAATCCTGAGGCAAAAATAAGAAGAGAAGTTATAAGGTTCAAAAGCAAAAAGAGATATAATGACAAGAAAAAAAAAATACAATGGGAAGCAGTTTGCAAAAGATATTTAGAACCAGATATAAATACTCTTGAGTTGTGCTTCAGGTAAAGCCCATATTACTTTTCAAGTAAGTTAATGTTCATCACTACTCTCAGCAGTGTCTCTCTCTCTTCCTCCCATTCCCGTGTGTTGTAGTTTAGCGCCAGCTGGCAGCTAAATACCGTGCAGTGGCTCACTCATTCCCCCTCACTCCCTCTCATAGCAGCCACAGGCGTCTCTCAGCCAACTTCAGCCAGTTTATGTCCTGAGCATGACATTCCATGCTATGGAATATCCCTTTGGCCATTTCAGGCCAGCTGTCCTGGCCATGGTCCCTCACAGATTCATGTGCACTTCATCACTGGCCTGGGACACTGAAAAGTCCTCCACTTGAGGTAAGCACTGTGTAGCAACAACCAAACATCAATATATTCTCATGCTGAATTCAAAACTCTAGCAGCTACTAAGAAGAAAAGAAACTCTGTCCCAGCCAAAACTAACCTAGCATCCAGCCCTTATTCTAAATCATTTACATCATGCCAGATTCCACACTTCCCAGTATCCTATGACCTTTTAGGGAGTTGCAGAATCACAGAATGGGCAGGGCTGGATTAGAGTGGGTCATCAGGTCCCACTTCTCCTCAAGCAGAGTCATTCTAGAGCATATTGCTCAGGATTGCATCCAGTTGGTTCATTAATATCTCCAGTGAGACTACAACATCTCTGGACAATCTGTTCCAGTGCTCAAGACACCTGCACAATAAAGTTCCTCCTCATATTCAGGTAGAACTTTCTGTGCATAAATTTCTGTCTGTTGCACCTTGTCCTATTGCTTGGTAACACTAAGAGCCTGACTCCATTCTCTTAGCACCTTCCCTTCTGATACAGATTTTGATGAGGACCCTCTCAGTCAAAGTCTTCACTTCTTTGGTTTCATCAAAGTTCATTCTTCACTGACGTGGCAGTCCATGAGCAGTCTGCTTCTGATCCTTGGATGCAAAATGGCAAAAACAGACACTGTCAGTCACTCAGTGTGATGTCAGGCCATAGAAGTGATATTACCCAGTGTTATATGGCAAGCAACATTATGCAATGTTATTCATTGGCTATTATCACCAGAAATCAAATCCCCTTAAGGCACACACCAGATTTCCCCATCCTTCATCATTATCTACCAAATGCCCCCATGTATTGGAGCAACAACAAGAAGAAAAGTAACTTTGTCCCAAATGAAACAGGATATCACACTTATTCTTCTACAAGTTTATATTATTTTAACTTGATTTAGAAGGACAGAACTCAACAATGTCACTATTTAAAAAATAATGTAAAGAAATCTTCCCTAATGTCCTTTGACCATAATTATGAGCTTTGTGTAGCCTTGGATATCTTTATTTATCATAAAGTACTGCATAGTGTGCAAGGGTTCTCTTCCATTGAATGATATCAGAACCTACAAAGAAAAGTAGTGGGATTTAGAAAGTTTAAGAATAAGCAAAAGGCAACAAAATTAACACTAAAAGATATCAAAGAAGAACAAGGGTATTTTAAAGTCTGTGACACAGCTTTGCAGTATAAGAGGACTAAAGAAGAAATACTCCAAAATATTCTTGTGGAAGACACATTGCATAAGAGCATCAGCTTCTGATGAGCTGCCAAAATTCTAGAACACAGACACTTTTCTGTTCCTCTTCCTCTGCCTATTTTAAAAAAGGTTCAAACACTTTGAACAGAGGCCTCTTAAAACTTCAGACTCCTAATGCTGACTAATGGTGAAGAGCCTTTTTCTTCTTTGTATACTGACTGCATCTGGTGGTCCATCTGCACTACTCACAACTTGTAGGGAGAAGAAGGTTCAATAAAGACAAAGAGTTTCTTTAGGTGGCTTAGGTTGTTCTGTGTCTCCTAAACCCCAGAAATGCCTATAAGTGAAAAGTTCCAGGCAAGTCTCTGGAAAGTTAGTAAAGCCCTCATAAAAACCAGTGGATGGTACTTAGCATCAGATTTATTTCTTATAAATGTTGGCCTGCTTAACCCCTTCTAAAAAATCTTTAACTGTTTTAGAGTTATTTAATCATATTAGGTATAAAACCAGTCAGAACCCCCACAGACAACAAAACCATAGCTCAGAAAGAGCTCCAGAAGAGAGTCCTCAGCATCAAAGATGCGTTTAAGCACATAGTACCATATGCATATTCTAATTACAGGAAATTTACTTCAAGTTGCTTTTGATTTATAATAAGCCACTGAGAACACAAACTGGATCATTGAAGCCATTATTCTTCTCCTTTGGAAGGTAATAGCTAAATTTGTACTGATTTCTATTGACACAGTCTTTTTTTTTAATAGTAAGTGATAAATACAAATTGTTGACATTAACAAACCAAGTCTGAAATATAATTATTCCATAAAAAAAAATCCCCACTGATTATAGCTGTGGTAAACCCCTTGAGATAAATTTTACTCAATTCAGTAGTTGCCAACAATCTATTACAGCTAAGAATACAATTTCTCTGCACCTGTTAAAAATAGTTTTAGCAGATATAATATTTTAACTCATAATAATAATGTCTATATATTTGACATGGGTGAAAGAAAACATAAAACAAGATGAGAGTCTATGATTCAAGGTTTGGGATTTTTAAGTATTTTCAATATTATTCAGGTATTTTTCACAGCAGTAAAAAAGTTTCCTGCTATAAAAAGATAAATTATAAGGTAAAATTTTTCCTTTAATCTAACTTCATAACCAAGAATAAAGAATGTAATTAAAGCCTTCAAAGTCTTGCATAACAATATTTCATGAAGGACTGGTACAGTACAAAGAACACCAAGAGCAAGAAACCTATGGGAATGAGTAAAAGATAAATCAGTATACTACTACTCTCGTTTGAACAATCAGAGATTTCACTTGGATACACAAGTAAGACCTTATGAAAAACTGCATATCTAGAGACAGGGTTTCTGTATCTTCTTTTTCAATTAGCTGAGCATTTAAACAATGTGCACTTTGTTCTCCATTCAAAACAATGGATTTGAATCCCTGCATTACTAACCATATGTAGTTTTCAGTAAAGCAACACATTCAGAAGTCTTTATTATGAAATACTATACTGGTGAAAACATATGATGAAAAGAACACTAAAAACAACTTGTCTATTTTACTGACATTTCAACTTTATTGGTACTTCTGTTCTGTTGTCAGCCAGAGAACAGCCACAGCACATTACACAAATCTGAAAGTTAGTGCTATAACTTTCCTCCAGACAATTTCTTTTCTCTTACTTGAGCACAAGGTTCAACAATATTAAATTGATGTAATATATATATATAAAACAATCCAAGACTAATGTAATCAGGTCAATATTTTTCAATGAAAACCACATTTTTCCTAGTTGTGTAGTTCCAACTCTGACATTACAAGAGTTAAAACCAAACTAAAAGGTGAAAAAATAGTTGCTAAAGACTCTATTGGAAGTAAACATTTTCCACTAATTGATGTTTATTTGCCTGGTGTAATATGTATATTGTCTATATTTATTTGTGAGGTTGATGTGAATTATTTTTGAGGCTGTTGTGAAACCCTTAACTTAAATGTATTCTTAAGGGATGAATCTGAATGTTACATATTATATAATATATATTAAATGTAGCTATTAAAAGCTATTTCTATAAAAGCCACATGTATGTTACATACCACATGAATCCTAAACTCTCCATATTTTATACTATATAGCCATACTATACACTATACTTTATAAACTAGAATTATATAATACTTCATATTCTGTATTATTTATGATTTACTATACATTATCCCTTTTTATACATTATATCATAAAGTACATCTGTATAGTTTCCTGTATTCAAATAGGAAAGCACAAGATTATTGAAAAACATGACCAATGGTATTATTCAGGGCAGTATGAGAGGCAGAGCTGATTTTCTGAAGCATTCAGCATCCAAGATTTTAATTCCAACCCTACGTGTTTCCTTTGGAGACATGCCTTCTTTCATCTAGCTTTTCCTTGAGGACACCTTGAGGACATTATGATGACAAAGCAGTCCTCAAATTATCATGAATGATGAGAATCAGTGGTATTTGCTTTCAAATTTAAACCAGTAAGTTTTCAGAAAGCCCAAGTACCTGTTTCACCATTATTCTGATATAAGCTTAAATGTTATTAGGAAAATTTGATTTTTTTTAATGTCTGAAAATATTTTAACTCGATTGCTAATGAATGCACTATTGAATTCTTTTGTTTCAAGTTGTTTAATATTGCAAAGGAGGCAAGCAGTAAAATATTTCCAGGACTTTGGAGTCTCAGTTCTAGATTCAAAAGTGATTTGAAAACGTACAAGCTCAAATCATCTTTAACAAAATAGAGACTGCTCTGTATGATTGCTCTTAAAAATTCTACCAGATTTCTCAGAACTGAATAACACAAAATACATCGGTAACAAAAACAACAACTACAAGAAAAAAAAAGCAGCTCTACTGCGGGGCGCGGAGGTTCAGGGACAACACACCATGACCAACATGATTCAGTGAAGTCAAATTTATTATCCCTAAAAGACTATATTTATAATAAATCTCTACTGTCCATGTGTCTCTAGCTAATACATGATTGGTTAATCCTAGCTGTTCACGCATCTAAATTAGAATGCTGATTGGATCACCTAATTTTTCACATGTCTTGCTATGGTCGTCTGGCCCACCCATGATTCACTTTTTTCTGACTTTCCCAAACTTGCTGACAAACTTGCTGAGTCCTGATGATTCTTCTTCTTCTTGTATCTCTTTCAAGGCTATACCGACCCCATTTCTGAATATGTCCATTATTCATTGCTTGTGTACGTGACCATTGTCCATTAGTACAAGCAGGCTGGATTGTGCATTGGCTGAATATGACCATTGTCTAACAAAAACTCCTCAATCTGCAAAAATCTCTCTCAACACTCTACCACACCTGTTAAATGATACCTCTTGTTTCTGTTTTCCCACTATTAAAAACTAGTTCCTAAATGACTGATTATGGAAACTAATACAATCTCATCAAAGTTGTCTCATTAAATGAACAGAAAAGTCATAGGAGAATGGCAAGATAAAAGGCTGCTATGAAAAAAATATAAGCTCTGTATGTTTTACATCTATTTTATTTTCTTTATATTTCAGTCTTCTCTTTATAAAACTTGCTATTTGCTATTTGCTATTGTTCTGGTTTAACCCCAGCTGGCCACTAAGCCCCAAGCAGCCCCCTGATAACTCCCCTTTCAGTGGGATGGGGGGGAGAATCAGATGAGTAAAAGCTAAAAAATCTCATTAATTGAGATAAAGACAGCTTAATCACGAAAGCAAAAACCACAGCAGCAGGCACAACAAAACACAGAATTCATTCACCACATCCCATGGGTGAGTACGCTTTCAGCCATGTCCAGGAAAGCAAGGCTGCATCACATGTAAAGGTGACCTGGGAAAACAAATGTCATTACTCAAAACATCTCCCCTCCTTCCTTCCTTCCTTCCTTCCTTCCTTCCTTCCTTCCTTCCTTCCTTCCTTCCTTCCTTCCTTCCTTCCTTCCTTCCTTCCTTCCTTCCTTCCTTCCTTCCTTCCTTCCTTCCTTCCTTCCTTCCTTCCTTCCTTCCTTCCTTCCTTCCTTCCTTCCTTCCTTCTCCCACATTAGATACTGAGCATGATGCCGCGTGGCCTGGAACAGCTCCTAGATCAGTGGGGTCAGCTGTCCCAGGTGTGTCCTCTCCCAACCTCTTATGCATCCCAGCCTCTTGACTGGGGAGGTGGGGTGAGGAGCAGAAACATTCTTGACTGTGCAAGGGCTGCTCAGCAATAACAGAAACATCCCTGTGATATCAACAGGACCATTAGTTATTGTTTCCAGAACAATTTCAAAACACAGCTCCATAGAAGCCACTGTGAAGAAAATTAACTCTACCCCAGTCAAAGCCACTACAAATATTTTCATGCAAATTATGCAGATGTGATATCTTGTGACTTGAAGACACGTAAATAATTGCACTTTTTGCAGCTAGGTACTCATATTAGGGTGCCAAAAGTGATTCATAACAGAGTAAAAATGAGTGACGTGAAGAATGACTCCAGACACTGTTTCTGCACTTAATTAGGCATTTATCTTGCATTGAGTTTGTGTGGCAAGGTTTTGGTAGTGCATGAGCTACAGTGGTGGCCTCTCAGAGAAGCTGCCAGAAGCCTCCTTTATGGCCCATGCCAGTTGGCTCCTCTTAAGACAGACCCACTGCTGGTTAAAGACAATCCCTTCAGTGATGGTGGCAGCCCCTTGGGAATAACAAATTTAAGGGGAAAAATGAAAAATTAGGTAAAAGAACTGCAGCCTGTGGGAATGGATTATGTTGAAGAAGTTTGTGAAGGATAATCTGTCATGTATCAGGACCATGTTCTGGAGCAGGGGGAGAGTGTGAATCTTCTCTCTAAGGGGTGGCAGAGATGTGTGATGAACAGCCCCCATTCCCCAGCAGAATATGTTGCTAGGGATAGGGTGAAGTAGGCAGACATTTGGGGATAAAGTTAAGCCTGGGAAAGGGGGGGGGGGGGGGTGGGGAGGAAGGTGTATTTTAAGATTTAATACTACTCATTATTTTTTTCTGATTTGATTGGCCATAAATTCAGTTGATTTTCCCGGGCTGAATCGGTTTTGCCTGTGATGATAACTGGTAGTGGTCTCTCCCTGCTCCTGTCTCAACCCATGAGCCTTTCACTCTATTTTCTCTTCCCAGGGAGAGTGGTAGAGCACCATTGGTGCATATCTGGCATCTTGCCCAGGTAAAATCACCACAATCTTTTCATCCCAAAGGCATGGGATGAAAAATCAAAGATAGTGACAGAAAGCAAAAGAAATGTCTTTCAAGTGGTTCACTTGTGTTATTCAAGGAAAGGTGCTATAGAATTTTTGCTGAAAATACAGTGTGTGGGAAACCTTGGCAAAGGATATCTTTAAGGAGGGAATATTGAGTGTTGACTGTCACTTTTGGCCTCTTCCAAAATTAGTGTATTTGTTCCTAAGAGGGTACCAAACTAGGAAAATTACAGATGGGGTAATCATGAATATAGAAAAGAGACAGTAATAAAGAAATCTCATATTCAGAATGTTGTTACTAGGCACTGTCAGGAAGAGGGTTTTTTGTGCCATTTGTCATAAGCTCTCTATTTGTTCATGCTTAAAAAGGAACATTTATATATAATTGTGAAAAAATATACTGATTTAAATAGTTTTACAAGTCATCTTAAACCAAAATTAATCTCCAAGTGTTGTATAGTTATTCCTCATAAATCCGGAAGTTAATTCAAGGTCCACTCATAGGGTCTAAGTCTGTTCCTTTATCTGGCCAAAACGTGCTTCAGCCATTTCAAAGACTTCTGAGTTAACCTTGTAGTATAGGAGGATAATCAGGGGTTATAATACATATATTGTATACATAATGAGTAGATAGGGTAGGGAGAAGCATATTTTTGTAAGATAATTATACTTGCCAGGAAGAGCTCCCAGAGAATGACAAGAAACCTTTTGTATTAAAAAAAAAATCAGAAAAGTAATGGTTATACTATAGACATTACTGGCTTTTTCTTCCTTGAAAAGAATAGAAACATTGTAAAGAAAAAGAACTAGCTAGCCAAATTTGAGTGGAGGAGTTTGATGTTCTTCACCCAGTTCTACTAGTTCCTGTTCTTCCAATTTGGAAAAGGGAACCAAAAAAAAGTAATGTAGTGAAAAGCAGATGTTTGGCTCAGCTCTGCTGGTAAATCTATCTTCTATTGTACCAAAATTACACTTTCTTATTTAAAGCACAGAATTTAATAGTACCAAAGGGTTCCTTATCCCTTTTTACAACTACACTCTATTATTTCATGTGCATGTATTGTATTTTTTCAGATTATTTTAAATTAAACATATATATGTGAAGGATTTGTCAGACACCAGACATGTTAAAATACTCTAATACTTTAGTTAATTTGATTTGATCACCATTTTATGTAGACTACTGATTCAAAATTTGTCAGAGTAGAATTTTTCATAGCTCTCATGAGTCAGGTGACTCCCTGATGGAAAAACTTCAGTGATTGGGTTTAAATTTGAAAGAAGGTTATTCCACACACTGCTTCCCTTCTGGACATATGGTCTTATGCCACAGACGTGCAATTTTCATTAGCTTTAATAGAATTCATTTCTGCCAACCCAGAGAACAATTTTCTGCAATTTGTCAGCTAATTTTAGAGAGGATATTTTAGGCTACATGATGACATAGTTATATAGTACTAACATGAAAATGGTTTAGAACATTTTCCTTTAAGTATTACATTTTAATTTTACATTTGTTCTACACAGATAAAGCCTAGAATGGGAAATTTCAGTTAAGTAAGACAGCTAATGTAGAATACTGTAACACAGAAGTAAAATTCCCATTATTATGAATTCACAGTTTAAAATAGTAGGGAGAAAAATCATTAGGTTAATTGAGCTCAAAACAGTGGTAAGATTTTATGTATGAATTAATTACATGATTCACCTATAGGAGTCCTATAATATTCAATAGGTGTAATCTCACTAAGAAATTTTTGTATCTAAGTCTGAAAACCCTGTTGCAGGTCTTCCATACATCCACAAAGATAAATCTGGCTACCTTAACAGGAATTCAGAGATGCAATCAGGTCAAAGCTGAAAAGAGATTTTGTGTTCCATCAAGCCTCTGTTTTCCAAAACTGTAGTGAATTCTTTTTCTAACTGCAATATCCATTCTCTGAAGGAATCCGAAATCAAGGTCTAATCACTATTTCTGAAAGCAAAGCTAGAGTTATTCTGGCTCTGTGCCATCCTTGCCTCCAGCAGGTGGAATGTCTGAATTGAAGTGATGTTACTGTAGAATGTGTTGTGGGTACTGGTAACCAGAACAGGGAATTAGATTTGACTTTTGTTTTTCAATCCCCTACTGTATTTCTATTATGCTTTTGTCAAATTGTCATTGTACAAGTTGATACTTCCTTTAAGTACCTAATGTACATAGTGGTAAGAAATAAAGTAACTTAAATGCATTTAAAAGGGCATGCTGTGGTGAAAGAACTGAAAACTTGTTTTGGAAGACAAGTTCCCCTGAAATAATTATATATCATCTTTGGAATTATTGACTGGTCTTCCAGAAGTCTAAGACTGCTGCAGTAGTGCTTGGTTCTATAGAAAGGGGGAATGACCAAGTGGAATTCTCTTAATATATTTTTTAAGAAATCACTCCTTTGTTTCAGTGAAACCTGATATTATTTTGAGAGAGAAATATATTTTTATAAAATGCTTGAGAATTTTACCTCAGAAATCCTAGGTCTATCTCTATGCCTCTTTCCTAAAGTAAAGGCAATAAAATACAGATAGCCTTTAAAACTACAGAAACCTATAATAGTCCTAAATGAAATTTTATTTAGCAATTTACTGACATGATTATTAACAGGCTTCAAGTACGTGTTTTGCACTGAAATGAAAAAAAATATTAGAAGCGCTACAATATTAATACCTCTACTTTTAGACTACACTTAGGAAACAAGGCAGGAAGATTTCTGTTGGTGAAACAACTTAAAACACTGCTCACATGCAATAGGAGATCATTATAGTAGTACAGCCTGCAGACTGAAAAACAGCAACTGTGCACAAAAATGCCTTTTTGAAAGCCAAATGCATTAGAATATCTTTGCTTCTAAAAGGCAATAAGAGCCATTTTCAATATTATTTTTCATACATTTTAGTTAGAACAGCTAATGTGCTCAGTCTGTTTTAAACATATGGTGGTACTTAAAATCTTTTCATAGAAATGCATTTGTTTCTTCATAACATTCAGAAACTAACATGACCAAACAGTTAAGAAAATATTGTCACTGTAAAATCCTAGGTAACTACAAAACCAGACTTGTTTCATTTACACTTGGGGATGAAGAATGAAGTGAATCTACTGGGAAGACCTAAAAAAGCTCAAATAACACTTGAAAAGGCTCAAATCAGGACTAAACTCAGCCCTATATAACATTTAGCTATTATTTTGACACTCTACAGAGAGAAAAATCGAAACTTTTGTGAACTCATTAAAGTTTCAAACACCATAACTCAGATCTCATTGATTTCAGTGAAAGCAGCTGGCTAGGTGCAAAAACGAATCCCTACATTTACGTGTGTTTCTCCTGAAAGCTTTGAACCATCTACCTCCTTATCTGTATACCAGCATGGGAAAATTCCCTTCTGAGTCACACTTTTCCCCATTTGTCTACAGGCACATTTAGTAATTCCTTGTGTCTTCTTTTCCTTTTTTTTTTTCCTAATTCCCTGAACAACAGGGAAACTTACACACGTGAGCACCTTTCCCTCCCTTAGTTTTTTACTCCAGCTTCAGTTTATTGCTTCTATCAAAGAATAAAGAAAGTTTTCTAGCCACTTCCATTTAAATGGAAGAGTTCCATTCGACTTCCATTTAAATGGAATGCAGAGTTATTTTCATGCAGGACTTTTGCTCAGTAAGAAGAACCCCAGATGCAGTGGCTCATAGCTGTCATTACTATGTCACAGATACATCTGAAGCAACTGTAGATTTTCCTAAATCAGATTTGTTTATTATGAAAACCATTAAAAAAATCCTATAATTATATAAGATATTTTCAACAGAAGTTTATTTTCTTCTGTGTCTTTTAGCTGCTATAACATTACATTTACTTTTTCATACTGATGTTGTAAGACTTTCACATTTAATTACTTGAAAACTCTTCATTTATCTTTGGAATGGTATTCAGGGGCATGCTGGATTTGCAATACATCATTCTCCCATTATGTGGATTGCTAGTGGATATGTATGTTTTGGACTTCTAGTCTTCTGTTCATGACTCTTTTCTGGACAGTATCAGCAAAATATTTAGTCAAAATACAGGACAGCACAAGAAGCATAAAATGTGTTTAGTTTTCACTTCCATAAGAATGTATTGCTGAGAAATGAAAGAAAATGTAAGAGATTTACAATCTTGTCTTTTTATTGCATGACAGTAGTCCTTGGGACAGATGAGAGACTGGAAAATGTAAGCCTGTATTCTATATTTCTTGGAAACATATACAGTGATTTCCCTGGGCTGCCAAGGAAAAGATACACAGTTAGAATGTGAACCACTCCACATTATACCAAAATAGCACAGTTTTTTACAAGTAAGTAGGATTCTACTCCATTTCAAGTGTTTATGATGTACTTCTTATTTATGAAGCAAAACCTTAATAAGCCTTAACCAGCTTTACTGCAATAGATTTTGTAGATGCATTTAAAATTCCATGAAGTAGCAATCACACTTGAAACTACCCAAAGAAAGCTATTTTGTATGAAGCTGAAATAATCTGGGTCTAGAACAAAGTCAAAGAAATACTTCTTATAATAATAAATTATGGTGTGAGTAGGTATTCCTGGAGGTCTTTGTTGTTGTTGTTTGGTTGGTTGGGTTTTTTTAAAATTTATTTTATTTTGGGGGGTTTTGATGCTTTTTTGTTTGTTTTGGGGTTGGTGTTTTGGGGGGAGGGATTGTTTTTTGTTTGCTTGTTTGTTTGTTTTTTCCTATATCTGCAAAAATAAGTGACTTTTTCAACTCTAACATATTTTCTGGACTTCCACAAGCAGAAATAAAGCATTTAATAAAATAGATAGTTATTCATACTTTTACCTCAAGCTGTTTCATTGTACTGTCTCAGTTTGAGTTTCTTTCTAATATTTTCGAATAACTTTACTGAGAAAGTCTGCCCCATGTGTCATAGAGAAAGCACAGCTGGATCAGCAGAAGCAGTTTGAAAATATTAGACTCAATGTGTTCCATCTTCCAATCTCCAGTGGAACTGCAACTGATAGGACAACCCAGACAAAGTTCCTTCAATGACTTCAAATTCAAATACAGCTCTCAGAATTGTCATAGGTTTCAGTGCCATTCACTCTAGGAAAAAAGTATTGCACAAGTAAAGGAAAAAAGTAACTGCACAAACAACCTATCTTGCTTGTTTAATATTGCAGCAAGATTTAAAATGAAAAACAAAAAAATAGAAAAGCTATGAGCTAACACAGCCTGGCAAGGACAGACCTTATTGTGATGTACAGCCATTCTCAAATCAAGCACCCAGACAAAAAATTTAGGATTGCAATTGCTGTTTCTATCTAATTTCTGAGCTCATCTTAATTAGAACAAAAAAAAAAAGAAAGAAAAATCAAAATGAAAAATTTGCATATGTGATATGAAATACCTAAAAAAGCCATAGAAAAAAATTGCATGTTCTGAGAGCTACTGCACAATTCACTGTTATTTAGCTCCCAGGTGCTAATTAACTAATCAAAGGCTTTCAAGCAGATCAAGCCAATCAGGGAAGGACCTCAGTAAGAAATTTCCAGAAATAGCTATAATGCCAGATGTATAGTTAGGAGACCCTTTATTAAGTAAGGAGGACTTGATGAAGTGAGCACACAGGCTGGTGAAGATCTCACAGTGGTGGTGAGGGCTCACATAGGTTTATTTCTCTGCATTCATTGGTAACACTTATAAAAAGAGTCTGACTTGAACCAGTACTAGGGTTTCCTTTCTATGTCAGAAAAAAGTTATTAAGGTAAAATTATAAAAATTGGGCAAGTGTTACTGAGATTTTGTTTCAATCGTTCTATGCATAATTACCTTTTCTCTGAGTAAATGATAAACATGCATAGTTAAGTTAAGTTAAAGCATTCAAAAATACTTTTAAAACTTCTAGGTATGAAAGGTTGTCCTAAAAGACCTGAAGGAGAATTCACTTTTCTTTTACTAGAAAACAATTCTGTATTCCTAAGGATGTTAGTAGAAAGATAATTGCTAATTATTAATAGTATAACTTTGAAATAGGAAGATAGAGAATCAGGTATGTAAACAGCTGATATTGTTACCTTAGCCATTGTGACAATTTTACTATGAATTTCATAAATACTGGACTAACTTCTATCGATAACTAAGCAGAAATTTCTCTGCTGATCAGTGCATTGTTTTCAATTTACAGCAGTTATACTTGGCATCTCTATTTGTGAACTGTAAATAAGCAAGGTATTTGGGCAGACCATATTTTCAGTTGCCTCCTGATTATAGATCCAGAGTTCCTTTCCTTTTTCTAGAACTCTGATTTTCAGACAAGTATCTGTAAAGCCCAACAAAACCCAAAGACTTTGAGGGAGACCTGGACTCTCTAAGTCACTTAACCAGGAGAGGATGGTACTGGGCTGTGTTCTGGTTGACCTAAAATTCTTAACAAATGGATAAATTATATGATGACTCTTCATGCTTTATAATTCTTCTTGGTGCTTAACTCCAAAACAAAAATCTATATCCTACTGGTATGTTTCTGCTTCAGAAGTATTTTCTGGTAGGCCAGAGAAAAACTGTCTGAAATTCAACAAAGGCAAGTGCAGGGTCCTGCAGCTGGGGATGAATAACCCCATGCACCAGCACAGGTTTGACCTGCTGGAAAGCAGCTCTGCAGAGAGGGACCTGGGGGTCCTGGTGGACAACAAACTGTCCATGAGCCAGCAGCGTGTCCTAGTGACCAAGAAGGCCAATGGGATCCTGTGGGGCTTTAGGAAAAACATTGCCAGCAGGTCAAGGAGGTGGCCCTGCCCCTCTACTCAGCCCTGGTGAGGCCACATCAGGAGTGGTGTCCAGGTCTGGGCTCCTCAGTGCAAGAGAGATGTGGAGCTCCAACAAATATACTCCAGGGGACTGGAGTATCTCTCTTACAAGGGAAGGCTGAGGGAACTGGGCCTGTTCAGCCTCAAGAAAAGAAAACTGAGAGGGAATCTCATAAATGTCCACAAACATTTGAAGGGAAGGTGTCAGAGGATAGATCCAGTCTCTTCTTGCTGATGCTGAGCAATAGGACAAGAGGCAACGGGCAGAAACCATTGCGCAGGATGTTCCACCTGATAATGAGGAAGTTCTTTACTGTGTGGGTGAAATGTGGGTGAAATGTGGAGCACATTGCCCAGAGAGGCTGTGGAATCTCCCTCACTGGAAATACTCCAGAATGGTCTGGATGCAACCCTGTGCCATGTGCTCTAGGATAATCCTGCTTGAGCCCAAAGGCTGGACCAGATGACCCACTGTGATCCCTTCCAGTACTACCCATGCTTTGATTCTGTGATTATTTTAGAGAGTTTGAGCTTAGGTTCAGGAAGCATTTCACACTTTCACAATCAGCTCTGCACTGCTCAGGAACATTCCTGAATTGCACTGTAGTGCTTCTGTAGATATAAGTGGCAAAAGGCCAGTGGTTTTTATATTGATAAATAAAAATTGTTAGATCCATCATAGCATGAATGGTTACTAGTTACTGTAAGGAGTGGAAGAGAAATAAACAATGGTAAGAAATCTACAGGATCAGTTTACAAGGCAGTAAGAAACATAATGCATTTCAATTTGAACAGGACTATACCTTGTTAGAACTTATAATTTGAGGATTTTCTAATATTCAAAATAAATTACAATAGCTGCAGGCAGTGTGCAAGACTGTTAAAGCTACTCAGTTGCAAAGCCAAGGGATTTAATAATGTATACAGTTTTTCCCTTGAGGCCAAAAATATAATTATGAAAAAGTTCTGAACTGAAAAATAGTCTTGTCGTCTGTTTTTATGGGAGATAAAAGATCATTTTAGGGTGAAGAGGTTGCATATAAGAAAGAAAATTAAATTGAAAAAACCCAACATGACCAACACTACAGCTGCTGAAGAATAGTAAGAAAATTAGATATTATAATTAGAAGGGGAAATCATTCTACCTGTACTAGACATATGCTATTAAAATATTTAATTCATCTCCTGATTAATTCACTGGATGATGTGGAGATTATTTCAGAGGTGATAAATCAGTAGATTAATATGTATTCATCAGGGAATATGAGATAGGACTGAATTAAACTTCCTAGATCAATAGAAGATGAGTTAGACCCTGCTCACTATATTGGTCTAGAGCAGAGTATCTTCTTTTTACATGTGGTTCTAAATTATCTTACTGTCTCAATAACTCCTGATCAAGTGCATATGATTGAAAACGGACTTCTGGTGCAAGCAATTTTAGCTGCTATTTTAAATTTTTTTCTTGACTTTTCTGAAGAAATTCTCAGGTATACTTTGGTAAATGAATTCTTCATAATTCTCTAGTTAAAAGTGATAGTGATACTGCCCCTAACTCTCCCTCAGCAGATTGCATTCCCTTACATTTGGAGAAAAATATATGCATGTTGTCATGTATTTGTCCTATTCCTATCAACCCATTCAGCTGTGTTAAATGGCTTCCAAATTTGAAGTTCGGGATTGCTACAAGGTTTTTATGACAAGTCTTTCTAATGGGAACCTGGGAAAAAATTAGCATGCAATATGCACATAACATCTTTAACATTCTTCATTTATTTATAAGGAATCCTTTCAAACTAGAATATTTAGGGTGAAAAAAAAATGAGATTATGTGGAAATGCTGGGAGACAAAAAAAAAGTGAGGCAGAAAATATTTTTTTAATTTTTCTTTTCCTTTTTGGAGAAAAAAATTTGCCACAGATAGCAAATAACCGGGTAGTGAAAGAATATAGACTGAAAAAAGATACTGAGATTTAAGCTGTATCTGAACAGGAATGTATTTTCCTTATTCTTAAAAATTTTCAGGTACACTGATATGCTTTTTTGGAATTATATTTCAAATCTGAAAAGTGAAAACTTTGCTTCCATTTTTGCCTCTACTTGCACATCTAAAGAGTGCCACTATTCTTTTTCAGTCGTCACTTCAGACTATTTGATACTGCAAGAGTAGAGTAAATGAAAAGTTAAAAAGCATGCAGAAGGAAGAAAGTGCAGAAACAAATTTATTGAAAGGAAGAAGATATTGGAAGTCAATGTGCAGGAATGGATGAAAGGAAGACAGATTAAAAGTCAGATTAAAAATCGTTATTAGTTTCTAGCATGGCTGCACTAAAGTCAACATGATAAATCCTTGTAAATGCTCTTTCAGAGTTTGTCAAGTGATTTCTCTTGGCTTAAACCAGGAAGGGAGGAGAAGGAATGGGCCTGATACTAATGAAAGAGGATATATATAGGTTTTTCCTATGCCACACTACTTAATTAACTGACAATAAAGTCATGGTCTCACTAGTGACTGTTTTAAATACTACTATTCATAGGACAGTGGTATCATGCAAACACTGATTTTATTTTGGAGATACACAAGATAAGGAATAAAAATATAAAGTATTCACCATGGATATTCCATAGCAGACCAGCATCCCGATAATTTCTTTTTCTGGAAAAATTGAATTTGTTACATTTCATCTGTCTAAAACTGTATTTTATCTGAATCTCAAGTACTGCAACTGGGAAGTTTGGAAATTAGATTGGAGATAATGAGGTTCAGCTGAGACTTTGAAAAGAGGAGACAAGTCAGCTGGCTGTATTGAAAGCTGATAATGTGTCAAGAGAAATCAACATACCATTTTCTTAATGATCTGGTGTAGATTGATTGCTATTGAACAAATTCGTTAGCAAAGTTCATAAAAGCAGAAAAAATACCTTAACTAATTTTACCATTGACACAAAGTTGGAAGATGTCATTAGTACTGAATAGTCAGAATATTTGACAGGAAGATGAGGATGACTAAGGAACAAGGAAATAGAAATAGGATTAAAATAATCATATCAAATTCATGGTCTAAGCTGACAGTAAGACATGATCTAGTCTTTATTAGCAGCTCCAGCCTAGTATTGACTTTGAATTCACTCACTAGGACAGAAGAAGGAACTATCTGTGTATTAACCAATAATTGATTTTGGTTAATACAACTGGTTGGTTATATATTATATAACCAATATATATTGGTTAGTATAACTTATTGGTTACCCATAAATAATATGAGACAGCAACACAGCAAGACTCTGAAGGCTACAGGTCCCTCTCATAATACTTTATGTGAGCCTTTCTCAGCCAAGAAGGGGGAATATCAAAAGATGGCTGCAGATTATAGATGGCTGCAGACTTTCTAGTACACTTATGTTTTCTTAACCTCCCTTAAAAAAGGAGTCAAAGATTTGCCTATAAAGCCAAAAAAATTTAACAGTCATGGGCTGTAAATGAAAATCCTTCACTGAATATCAAAGACAAAATATTATGATACTTCAAACTGATGACATTGGCTGTAGCAAGACAACGGTACGACATTATACTATGCAAAATTCTCTGTTTTGGTTGTGAGTATGTGTACTACTTCCCTTTGCTTGAGCTCCAGGGAGTCGTTTAATTCATCCAGGAAAATGACAAGCATATGAGAACTATACTTGATCTAAAATCTGTCAAAATATCAAGTAGGTATAAGCTGACCTTAACCAGTAGAAAAAGTTGATAAGTAGGAGAATTATTATCACCAAAGAGTTGAATCTGTAAGAGTGTTTTAAAAGCAGAAATCCTCTTTTATTTAAAAGTAGAACTTAGAATAAGCAGTGTATTTGATTGTGGTATGAGGGAACAAACTTGATAAACTTCCTACTTTTGTATTGTAATGTATACATAGGTACAGCTGGATTTACTTCAAGAATTTTCTGGTTTCATAAACAGACAGTGAACTGAGTTCTTAAGAATTTGGAGAATGTGCTTAGCCTGGTTCCTTGAGGAACAGGATGCCATAAAAGCGAGGTCACACTGCTCATTTACTATTTCCAGTGGTGATTTGATGTGTTTCTCCCTTCCATCAAAATGGGATGCTGGAGATGGTAGGCACCTCCAGAACAGAGATCAAAATTCCAGATACTAATACAGCCAGAATTGCACATTATTGTCTGCACTATATCCAATATCTGATGCTCAGGTGTGTTCCTTTTTCATTTCTATAATATCTGTAAAAGGAATAGAAAATGGCATTAAGCTATTGAAAGGGAGTTTAAATAAATAGAAATGGCTTAATATCTGTGATTCTGTGATAACTTATGACTAAAGGATTGCTAGAACTTCAAAGGCTTCATCAGTATTGCATTTGTCAATTAGTTGAGTTACTATTGTAACTGTATTCCTTTTGCCAGTACTATTAAAACCAGTTCTGTAAATGGAAGGAGCTGTATTTGGGACAACGACTTTTCTGCTCATATCTTTTACAATATAGTCATGAAGACTTCAATACTCTTTATGGACTATCCTTAACAGCTTTCCTGGTACAATTCTAGGATTATGAGTACCTGAGAAATAAAGAAAACAAACAAACAAAAAAACCCTATTTTTCTTGCACAATATTTTGATGCATTCTTAATAGGAAATTATTTTAATGTTTTTCTCTATATAATGATAAAATTATACAAAGTCTGAATCAAATTTCAAAAGTTTGAAAATATTTCCAGGACAGCAAGGGAAGCAAAAATAAGGTTTAACAATGCAAATTTTTTGTTGAGTTCGGCAGGACTTGTATTTTTTTTCTTCCATAGGAATGAGATTAAGTGCCAGAAATTGTGTGCACACATATCTATGTTTTGGAGAAATTCCAAAAACCAAGGTAACTCAGTCAGAGATCTACCATAGCTACTATAGTTTTCCACAGTTCACTTCTGTGTTCACTACTTCTCAGCTTTACACCAGACCCAAGAATGAGGAGAGAGGAATCTCTAATTTGATAGCACAGAACATGAAGCCACTGTGTTAACTAATATTTGCACATATATTATATTTTGTCTTGCAAATCTTGCTTCTTTTTTGTGGAAGAATAATTTTATTTCAGAGTTCCCTTTTCCTTCTAAGTTCTACTCTTGGTCTGGTTCTTCTTTTCAGAGGTTTTCTGAAGGTAAAAGTTACATTAGAAGTCTGTGTTGCACAGAAATCTAGTAATGTATTAGCACTTTTTGAGCTAGGCTGCTTTCTCTGCAAATTGTGAAGATCAAAAAGTACAAGGAAGATTGTGAAAACAAATGACAAGCAAGCAGATAGAAGAAGGAGGGAAGTTTTTTACATTCTATGATTCTTGGACAAGTCTAAATGCAATTTTCTTCATGAAGAACTCTAATATATCCCATAGAAACATATTAGTTTTATGACTGAGAAGGTGGTGGTTTTTTAAAATTATTTTAGCTTCATGTACAGGATTTTTAGCAACCACAATGAATGCTAGTAGTTTTTGCAATTTGAAGTAAGTCAGCTGGAGGAAAGAGACATAGAAACTTAACCCAATTGCATATAAACACACAAATGCATGCAGTAGTATAGATTTTCAAATAACACTGAACACATAGTGATCATCTTCAAGAAAACAATCCTCTGTTTGGGGATAGAGCACATGCCAAACTGAGTACTGAAGCAAAAAAGAAAAAAAAATCCATTGATTACTGCAACTGATCTTGACATTGTTTTATATACAGAGCTCTCCATGGCTCTGTAATAATTCTTATCCACAGTTACTGCATTGCTAAACTTGGCACTGAGCCCCATATCTACAAATCCCAGAACATTAAATATTTAGGTTAAAGTAAGCAAAGAAAAGAAAAGCTAGTCAAACAAATCTTGCATTCACTTGTATGAATACACTGAGCATTTGTCAGTATAGTACACACATGTTGTTCAGCAGCATCATAGATTTATAGTAGTGTTTTACTGATCCCTTTAACTGGTCTTTTCTCAGTGACAGAAAGACACCTGAACAAACAGTTTTGCCAGCTTTAGTATTACATGACAGATAAAACAAAATAAGAAAGCTGCTTTCTTACTAATAAGGGATTTTTAAAACCAAGACAAGATAATAACTGCAAGTGGGATTTGGTAAGAAAATGTTGTGCATCGTTCTGTGTTTGACAAAAAACCTATAAAAGCACACAGGAAAACCATACAACTAAAGAAAGAAAGCACACTTTAGAAGAGCACAGAGGCTGTGTGATCTCTCCTAAACTGTATTTATGATAGTCAGAGCCCTAAGGGAGACCCCTTTTGATCCCATAAATACCATTTCCCAGGATGACCCTGAAAAAAATAGAAGGCTGCTGAGTTGAACAGACAGAAGATATAACCATAAAACCTATTAATGAGAAACTGGCAGTGTTTCAGGACTCTGCTAGGGTGCCAAGGTCTCCAAGAGAAATTGTTAGAGACACAGAAGATTTGAGAGGCGACTTAAAAAATTTCTTGGGTTATTCCTTAAGAAATCTGGAGGCTGGTGATAAATTAAAATGTAAATGGAAATAATACATGATGCCACCTTATTGTACCACATTTTCTGCTTTATACATATTGTGCAAATTTAATTCAGTTGTGCAAAGTATATGTTACTGAATTATTTGGAAAGACAGTGCTCAAATTTGTAATGGTATCATGCTCTTAACATGAAAAGCCAAGGAACTCGACATATAAATTAAATTCTAATACTGCACTATCACATGATGTGAGATTAGTTTATCATTAATTAAAGTCTTTGTTCCTCCATAAAATTATGATTTTAAAGATCCATTTGCTTGCAATCTAAAATCCCACAAAACAAAACTAAGGTGATGATTAAGCCAGTTCTATTCTCTGATACGTAAAGAGATTCTTGTGCTGCAGAAAAGATTGCTGCATTGTAAAATTTATTTTTTGACCACAAAATCAGTCATGTGACTGATTGCTTTTTAAAAAACAACATGAATGTACCAGGAAGTAGAGGAAAAGCGTACATGGGAAAAAAAGTCTAATATATACAGAAGTGAAAAAAAGACTCAATTTGCTACTTTGGGGTATCATGATGAAATACCCTGTACAGATTCCTTGTAATTAGCCAGGATCAGGCTGGAAGAAGAAGGAAAGCAGTATATTTATATATGTCTGGGCCTGTGTCTAAGTCAATTAACCTCTCTGAAAGTGAGTTCATTAGTTCAGTTTTGCAGAATCTTAACTAACCTGGCAGCAGGGTGTCCACAAATGAGACCAGTACCTCTGCCTTGCAAACAGCTTGGCAAGACAGCAGATCTGTGGGTGGTGGGCTGAATGCCTCTGTGCTACTTCTAGAGTACAAAACACCTGTACAGTCTGTGGAATTGTTTGTGTTGCTGTCACTCGTCTGATTCTGTTAAATGCAGACAAACAGCAGAGATGGAAGGAATTCACATATGGCTAGGAAGAGATAGATATGTTGATAGGAAATTATAGAATTGGGAGAAAGTCACTAAAGTAGTACTAAAAACTGGAGTATAATTTGAAAGAGATTTCAGTGGGAAAGAAAACAAAAGTTTCGTAGCAAGAAAATGTTCACAAACTAATTTTTATTGCATTGAATTATTTGGGTTTTTTTCAAAAAAAAAAAAAAATCCAGCATGAAAAAGCAATTTCAAGAGAAATATTGCAGATGTGTTTTTGAAATCACTTTTATGAAATTTCCCTTAATGTAGGAAAGCTCAAAATCAGCAATTCAAATATTAGATTAATTGAAATGGTGGTAAAACATCACTTTCAGTTCTATCTAACTATGATTTCTGATAAACATCAGCAAACATACTGCTTGTTTAGCCCTACTTAGGGCTCATTTCTGTGAGCTAAAATCATCTAATCTTTTTCATTTGCAACTGTGCATTAGGAGCATTACTTCTGAATTCTACAAAGTTGTTCAGAATGTGTATATCATTGAATACTTGGCAACAGTACAATATATGGGGAACACCGAATCAGCTGGGAATAAACCAATCTAAAAATGGCATTCTATGTGATAATGTAAAGATGACAATTAAGTTTTCAGCATTCATAAATATAATCATGCTGATTTTTATGCTCTGTTTAGATTGCCAATTATTTGAGATGTATTTTTATTTCTCTAAATATTGCAAATTGTTACAAAATGCCGCTTATGGAAACCAAAGTAATCCTGTGAAAGAAGGTACCAGGCTGCCCAACCAGCAAAGTCAAATGTAGGGAACTGCTACTGGATCATATAGGGGCAACGATGCAAGACACACTCATGGGATAAGACCCTGGGCAGCCCTGTGAGAGCAGAGTGATTTAGCATTTGACAGGCACATGCTGGGCTGTTTGCTGACTTTGGCAATGGTTTTATGACACGTCATGCCAGTAGACCTTCAATGCTAATGACTGGTCTGAACATAAAAGCACATATTGCTTTATGCACTATTATGCTAATTTATGATGACCACTTTGTAGTTTCCTTTTCTATGGGGTGAAAAGAGGACACAATCTTCAGCCACTAGCCCTAGGTGGCCATGAAAACTCTTGTGTTTCGTGGGCAAACCTACGACTGTCATTCAGCTGGTGACCTATTGCTGAGAAAGTGTGTTCATTTTCTATTAAATACCCATCTCATTTTTGCTATTTGTCTCCTCTTCTGTCCTCCTCGTTTTTACAGTTATTTTTAAGTGGATCACCACTCCAAACTATTACCCTGCCTTATTTTTTTTCTAGGCAAGAAATCCAGATTTCATGGGCCCGATATGCTTTTATGAGTCTAGAGATTGCCTTTTCAAATTCCATGAGTAGTAAGTCAATACATAGATGAGATCAATAAATATACCTATGACCTTCACTGACACATTTTTGTTGCTTACTAGAATTTGATGCTGATACCTCAGATATTGTGCAGGCTCACAAAACACATACTCACCTCTGAGCTTCCACTATATACTTGCTAACAGTCTTCAACAATATTTTTAGTCTTAATTAAATCCTGATGTTTTTACAGTTCCCAGTGGCACAATCTAACCTTTCTATTGCCTATTCTACTTAATTTAGGGATAGTTTCTGTTCTTAAATTGGCTGGGACTTGGGAAAAAAATCTTTCCAACAAAATGAAGTTTATGCTCATTTATTCTAACAATAGATGTTCCCATTACGATAAAAATGACACAAGAGGAACACAAATGTGTAAAATTATGAATTATATAATGAAATTCTCATTTTTATTTTAGTTCTTTAATAATGTCTGAAAAATTCAATTTGTTAAACTTGAGTATCTTCTCAGTATAACCATTGTTAGTTTACTCTTTTTATGTTCATATACAGTCAGTGCTTCTTGTGGAAAACTGTGTGTAAGAAAAAATTGCAATACTTTAAAATAAACCAAGAAAACTAATTTTGCCAAAAGGACTGTAGGTTTAAGTCACACAAGCAGCTCTAAAGAGACCTGTTTCCTGCAATGGTAAGAAATCTCTGAAGTATCCTGATTGGAATGGTGCTCCACAATGCATAGATTTAGTCTCTAATAAATGAGACTTATTGGGAAAAAAATGACACTGATAATCATTAACAATACAAATTCTGATTGTAGCTAGTGAGATAAGAATGGTATCCACACAATTTGAAGAGTTTAAATCATTGTCCAAGTATCTATTTCTTGAGAGTTGTACAGTTAGCTGCAGTGGTCAGCTCATAATAACATCAAGGCCCACTAAGGGGATCAAGTTCTCACAGTCACAGTGAATCATGAAGATAAGTTACTCCAGAAAGGTTTGCATATCTGTTTTATCCATAACCAGAAAACAAAAGAACCCCAAATAAACAGTCAAAAAAAACACCCTGAAAGAAAACAACAAGAAATACTCACCCCAAAAAAAAATCAAACCAAACTGTCTCAGGAGCACAACTGAAATAAGAAACACAAGCAATAAGTCAAATTACAAATTAACAACATTACAGTTTTGCGGGAGCATTGATTGAAGAATAGTAATTGCAATTCCAAAAAGGGTTCCAAAGGACACAAATATATACAGCTGTAACATTAAACCTGGTTATCTCTTTCACTGCTACTATATGCCACAGGTGTGGAATAGGCAAAATTATGTAGTGAGGGAGTGATGACAGGTCTGGATTCATACATCATTCCTATTGAATTGCTTATGTGCACCTTTTATTTATTTAGGTATTTTCGTTATTACTCTTGGACTTGTTTCAGCAAGTTAGAGTTTCTAATTGACTCAATGGAAACATTCTGAAAAAAAAAATCTGTTCAGAGAACGCTTTGCTTGTGCATTTGACATTTGCCTGTTTTTCTTCTTATTAGGAGTATTTGCATGAAAAACATGGAACACAGAAGTTCATTTGTTTCCAAGATCTATTTCCCACCTGAAGTCAGAATCAATTCCATATTAACTAATTGAACTTCAATGGATTTTAAGTAGAGTTTATAATTATAGAAATACTCTGCTTAATTCAGAAGAGAAAAAGGTGAAGTTGGCCTAAAGCCAGTTAAGCACTCTCCTGCTCATAGGTTAAATCCCAGTACAAGTTAAAATAGCCTCAGGCTGTCTGTAACTTGCACCAGATGGCAGAACCCCTTAGAGGCAATTACATTGGCAGGGATGACTGAAGCATGGTATGCTCCAAGTATAGTCCTTCCTGCCCCAGTACATTTCCAATAAGCATTTCCTTTGCCAAGATGCTGCAATGACAGCTTTACACTGCTCAGAGATTTCTCCCATGTGGGATAAATCCCCAGTTAGTCAGAACAGGTTTAATTCTGCTTAGAACTGCTAAAGCAATATATGGCAAACTTGGCTTAGACTAACAATTGGCCCCACATCCACAGCTAATGAATAAGCAATAGTCCAGTTCTGTATGACATCAGTTTTCTGTGTGCATTGTACTTTTTTAATGATTCTATTTTTTGTTCATCCTTATAACAGTCCATATCTACAGGTTATCTGTATGGAAAAATGATTTCTGGTACCTACCCTAAATTGCTCTTCCTATAATCACTATTCACACCCACGTGTCCAATTAGCACAGTTATGCTGGGGAAAAAACCCCTAGTTCCCTTTCCAAAGCTTCAGGTTAGCATTCAATACAGCATTTCAACAGCTTGCATTCTCAGACATTATGGATCTAAACTCTCAGCCTGCCCTCATAGCTTATAACCTTTAATCCTGACATCAATCTTGGTGCTCAGTGCAATTACTATAGTGCTGTGTTCTGAAAACTGGCAGAGACTCAAGAGAAGTTTGTGAAAACTTGCAAGTTTCTCATTCATTTTCATTACAAAATTGGTGAGACACAAATCTCCTTCAGATGTTCTTAGAAATTCCTCCTACCTTCCTAAGTGAGGAATAGTATCTGCAGGAATAGTATCTGTGAAGTAGAAAAATCACAGAAAACTGTTCTGTTTGTGTTACTGATTTCTACAGGTTGGCACAAGCCCTGCACAGATTTTCTAGTTCCTTTCAGGAGTGCCTAGTAGTTTATTGTTTTATTGTAATCTAATTTCTGGTGTGAATGAACTACTTCAACACTGACAATCTTAAAAGGATGCTCACTAGACTCTCCAGGTGTATTGAAAGTTCACAGTCTGTTTCTAGATCAGAAATTGTACTCCAGTTATTATTTCTACATAGTGGTCCTGTTCAGGAAAAAAATATGCAATAGGAAAACCTTTATAGCATATGGTTTCTGGCATTTGAGAACAATATGTATTTTCAAATTAGAATTATATCTGGGATTAAAAAAATGAGGAAAGTTTTGCATTCCCTGATAATATCTCCATAGAATTTGGTAGAACATATCTTCTTCCTAGCATGCAAATATTCTGTCCTGAGCTTTAGAGCTTAAAAGAGCAAAACCTGAAGGATGACTCAGAGAGTGAAAATCTCATCTGAACTGGACATGGATGGGGTTAAAACTGCACTTCAATTTTAGGAAGTTGTTTCCCTGCTACCTGTATCTTGGCAGCAACAGCAGCAAAGTCCAACGATGGGCTGTCTACACAGTCTGAGTCCTGGAGAAAGCAAGGTGGCAAGTTCCTGAAACAGGGCCTATGCATCATCTTCTTAAATGTCTTCAGCAAAATGAATTACTTGTTCAGGCTGAAGGCATCAAATTGCTTTTTGAAAATGAGGTCTCTAAGATAACAATGAAAGCACATTTTCTGGAAGCTGGTTTTTTTTTTTCTCTATCTGAGCTCAGCAAGGTACCTTAGTTTGGTCTCTAAAAACGTTTTTGCTTTGGTCCATTAAATGATACAGCTTAGCATTGACCTGAGGCTTTATTTCCCTGTGCATTTTCATAGCCTTACAGTATAATCCTACAGTAATGCAAGAAAACATATCAGACCACCTGCTTATACTGCATTCTGTCCTGGCCTCTCTGATACTTTGTGCCCAGTGAGGAATGACATCGTCTTCACCTTCATTAATATCGCAGGTCTCATGATGAGACACTGATTTCCTCAGACCTTTATATTCACTATGCTATACCCACAGCAGTGGAACCAGTGCTGTTGCACAAAAGCTTCACTTTTAGATAACATCATTAGACTTTCTGCCATTCAGGGATCAAGGAAAGAACATTGCAAATGTGTAATTTGCCAAATACATAAGCTGAATATTTTACTTCCAATAACATATACCAACAATTATTTTAAAGACATACATCACTTATGGCTGTCTTTTACTTGGTTTTCTGGTGGAACTCCAAAAAACACCTCAGCCCTGAAGGCAAGTAAACAGTTTCAACAAGCTCTGTCTAACAGTACAGAGAAATTAAGCAATGAAGTTAATATTGCTAGTGTAATGTTCTCTGACTTGTAACAAGCAGTTAAAGTAAGACAGTTTCTGGGGGAAAAGTTGTACAAATAATATACATACAACCCTTTTCTATCTTTTTTTCACTCTTTTAAAGATCTATGGGATCTTATGTAGCATCCTCAGTTTATTAGTCTATAACTTTATGATATTTTAGCAGCTTGGCAAACTGGAATTCAATAACGCTATCAATTATATTGACAGCCTTTTGATTCCTAAGCCACAATTTTATTGTACCTGTATCTTGTACAAATTGGCATATGAGATCCCATTAGGTTAGACATCTAGATTCTTTGACGTACAAGAAATATTTAATGTCGCTCTATTTTGATGAAGGTCAATCAATACAGTTTGCTAGAAAATTCCTAGTTAGATTTCAAACATCTAAATCCTTTTATTGAAGAAAAAAAACCCTAAAAAATGGAAGATCAGATTTGAAAATAACCTGAAAGCAGGGTGTTTGTCACAATTTCGATACACATTAGAAAACTGTAAAGTCATTAATTCATCCTATACCAAGTTATGCAAACCACTCTGACATAACTACCATGAACATTTTGGGGGCACCAAATACATTCTTATTTTTAAAACTTTAAACCATAATACTATATGGAAACATGGTTTGGGTACATAACTCTTTGTCACTGTCAGAGACCCGACGATCACCATTTGAGAACAATCATTCTACACCATATATAATTTTATTATTAACGAAAACTAACACATTTCATAGTTTGTGTTACTAAAATAAGCCTGAGTTCATTAAATATTTTGAATCAAAATATGGCATTAACAAGCATAAATAAAAGTATTGTCTATTTTATTTATTATATTACCTTCACCCGTATTTTCTATTATTGTGATCATTTCTCGTTACGCTAAAATCCTCAAGAACACTGAACAGCTAAATGTAGAGTCCTTTCTGTGCAAAGGTTGAGAAGTTTTTATACTGAGGAGTAGCAGGAGCCTTGCATTATTAATTCTTTTCCTTCTGAAAAACAATCTTGTCTGATAGGTGAATAAATGACAAGGGCATTTCCTAGCCGTGAATATTAGTTTACAATAATAAAAACAGTGATATTTTAAGGTCATGGAGAAAAGATACAGTCTATGATATTGGTAAACTGGGTACAGGGCAAATTGTCCAAGGTAACTGAATTTTTACTTCTGCAACTGACAGTTGGTTGTATATTTGCAAGTTCCATGTGTAATCAATAAGCATTTACAAGCATAGTGGCATTTTTGGTAAATCTCCCCTTTACACTGTGTGTTATATACCCTAAAGAACCCATACTTAAGAAAAATAATTGAAAAATATACTCAAATATTTTATGCTAAAATGAAATGAACATTTTTACACCCTTACAAAGATGTTTGCACACCGGTTGTTTTTCCTCCTTGAGACCAGGCTTTAGAAATACAAGCATCTGAATTGACACATATAAGTAAGCAGGGCAACCACCAAACGCCAGCTGAAATGCAGAGTAGATTTATGTCACTACCTCACCAGCAATGCAGGGTGGCATAGACCCTCAGGGACACAGGTTCCCTCAGGCTTAGTTCATCCTGTCACTGCTGCCCCATGCAGTTTGTCACAATGCTGTGCTTTTATGATCTCTCTCCCTCTCTCCCCACATCCACCCCACAACAGGAGGCTCAGGCATGTCCATGTGTTATCTCTACACAGGAATTCCACTTCTCAAAACAGACAGAGGATGAGCAACAGTAGGCATAGTCAATGGAGTTCTGCCACACCAACATTCTTAGGATTCCCAGCTGCAAGGTCACTTTGAGCAAAACTGTTTATTCCTCACCGAATCTTCCAGTTGGAACCCTTTCCTCTCAACAAAAGGTATTAAGATAAAATGAGCAGGTCATGTACAAGTGAAAGGAACCTTAGTCTTGAAGAATAATAATTTCCATTTTCTGGAGGACATTATTTTTTAAATTTCACATTCAAGAAAGAGTTTCTTCTTCTAAGAAAAAATTATTTAGTGTGAACTTACACACTCTATCTGGAGCAGAGGAAACTTGATTTATCTTTTACTTCTTTAGATTTACCATGAGAAGGATATGGACTTTTTTCTGGGATATCAAATTCTGTTTACATACCTTCCCATCAATTTCTAATAAGGAAGGGAAATATTTAAAAGGTGAAGCCCTCAAGGTAGTCAGGCTTCCCTCCACTTCCGAGAGAAAGCCAGAAGTGGGAGGCAACTAAAGGAGTATAGGAAACACTTTTCAAAGCTGTCCTAGGACACAACATGTCAGGACACCTAATTTCCTGAATTTGTGGTTCTCTCTTTGTGAACAGGCTTTTCTTTTTGGTCTCTCTTTCTTGCTCTCCCGCCTATTTTCTCCACAGTAAACACCCCCTTCTGTCTCCCTGTGATCACTTTAATCTTTTCCCCTTCTCCTCATATCAGTATTATAGCTTTTTTATCCTTCCTCATGATTTTCTTTTACCTTAAATCCTTCACAGTTGTAGGATAAATTCAGAACATAAAATTTATGTGGTAAAGAGTAGTCCGGGGTTGCATTTTGACTCAACCCTGACTTTCTGAGTTCCCTTAGTCTCCACATTTCTCTTACTATACAATTTCTACAGTGCTTATTTGTGCATGAAATTCTCTAAAGTATTTCTCCAATTCTCTCATCCTGCTAAAAGGGACACAGATGAAGTGGCTTAATGCTAAAGATCTGTGCTTTTATCTCAGTATTATTAGAGATACATTTTCTTTCTCAGACACAAAGCAGAACTACAGAAACTTTTTTTTGCATGACCAGATTAAATATCAAGTAACTATATAAGCTACACAGCGACTTTTACTAGGAGGCATTTACCACACAGGCATTTAGAGATGAGTACAGTCGACCACAAACCAGGTTTCAAGTTTTAAATTATTGTTTTCAAAGAGAAAGTATATCAGGTGCTTTCTGTTCTGATTTCCAAGCAATATGCTGCTTGGGATCCACCTTTGTCTCATCAGTGGCAAGTTTAGAAATTGTGAGAACTTGGCCTTCCATAGGTCCTTGCAGACTTATCAAATGGATTCAGAAAACATGAATATTCTCCCCTACTCCAAAGCCACATTTCAAAAGCAAAATGGGGTGTAAAATTAAGGAGAGCAATGAGCAATCAAGCAGGAAAAATGAGTGGTGTAAAAAAGTACACACAAATGTTTACAATATTTTTTTTCAAATCAGAGAAAGTCCATACATTTAATGGGTTGGCTGCATTTTCAAGTATTTCCCACACCATTAAATCATTTTTTTTGGCTGTCAGAAAACCCCAAAACATTTCTGGTCTGTAAAGAAGCCCATGGAGATGAAAAATAGGATGTTTACACCAATGTGCATTGAATGTGGTTAAGAATCAGCAGTTCCTATGCATATAACTTTATAGTGGGTGGTAAAGCAGTGAGAAAATGCTGTCAATTAAGAAGGAAATGTTAAATTAAGCCTTGCTGCAACCCCTTGTCCAGTAGGCCGGAGAATGTAACCTAAAAATGAGAGGTAAAAAAATTAAACACTTAGACAGTAACTAAGCTCCTACATAATTTTTAAGAGTAAATTCTCACTCTCCCAATATTCAAAAACATTCCATTTTGTTTCTATTAATAGTGTCTATTGAAATCACCATTAATTATACAAAAAATCTTGGGTTTAGAATGTCACTTTTTGTCACTGTAACATTAGAGTTACCAAATAAATAACCAGTGACAAAAGTGACATTTTTGCTTTGATGTATTTCATGCTTTTACATTGCATTCTTCAGGTAATTTTTTAATGTCTATGTCCCATATATACTAAATAATGCACACTAATTTTCCACAAATTTTATTTCAACCTTTGGCCTTCAGTTTTGTCTTTGAGAGTAGAACACTATATGAACAAAAAACAAAAACAACAGCCCAGCCTATGATGAAATACCAAAATAATGGAATGCAGTGGTGTGGCACACCTATAGTATGATTTACACAATATAATTGCATATCTATAGTATGGTTTACACAATATAATTGCAGTTTAGGTTTGCATCTAAAACTGTCTTTCCTCTAGGCTTAAGATAGATTTATTAATATATTAGTATAGAGATTGTGCAGGTGTAAGGCTTAATTACAAAATATGTTGGTTCTGATTGAATAAATTGCATGACTAAATCCAACTTTGGATACAGAGCAGTGCAAGTTAAATTAAAAAGTCATTATATTTGGAAGTTGGAGCAAGACATAGCTAAAAGGCAATTGGATTAAATTAGCGTTGAGATTACAAGACTTTAAGCAGAATTTAGTAAGCGAATATTAACATGTGCATTTTATTATAACCTTCTCCTCCTTTTTTCATTTTTAGCTACTTTTGATGCCAATGAAATAAGACACATAAAAGACTCCTACACCAATTTCCACCATTGCACTTTGGCTCTGCTCAAGCTCATAAAATTGTTCTCCTGTGTCTCAAACACTGTTGAATCAAAGCTGAAGCCATCATGTGGGCTACAATAAACTCTTTGTTCTTCTAACTTGTTTTCATCAATGATATTTTGTTTCCTACAGCTGTGTGTCACAGAAAATATGCAGCTGTCTTATACAGAGTTCCAAGTATTACTAATGTAAATGGTTAACACTGTCTTCAAGGCATCATAAGAACAAGCAATGAAGCCCAGGGAATTCTGTCTTTTATAAACAAGTGTTTAATGCTTCAGGACTACCGAATGAGGATATGCAATGCTATGAATAATTGTACCTGGGGGCTTATGCAATTTTAAAGACTGAAAAATGTGTATTCTATCACAAAATCTTCCATCTTCAGATACCTCCCAGCTATACTGCAAGCCTTTCATGAATATTCTACAGAGCACATCTTGTTTTCTATTGCTCTGTGTGAAATCTTTTGTTTTGATTCTCTGTGCTTCCTTTCGTGCTGATAAAGTGTAATGAGTGCATGAAATACTTCCCAAGTGACTTACATAATATGCCCAATGCCAGTGAAGCTCTGAACAAGCACATGCCTTCTGCTGAATGCAAAAAGGGAGATATCAGTAACAGCATTATAAACCACATGTTTTAACAAAAATAATGTAAGAGCAATATATCAACCTAGCAGGAATTGCAAATAAATCATTGGACTTGGGAACTCAGAGCCATGCACAGAAGATTAAATGTATTCATACTGGGTTTTTTCTATCTTTTTTATTCATTATGTATCATCCACATTACATGTAACATTTCAGTCATATTTCTGGGATATGTGTGTCAAATGTTTTTTCAGCAAATTCTTAAGATTTCACCTAGATAAGAATTTCTATTGTAGGAAAACTTAGCATTTACCTGAGTAAAACCTTCTACAGTTGCTCTTAGACACATTCAGGCATCCTTAGAGTCACATCTCATTACTTGGGATCACTTGAGGTGATCCTACAGATTGTGACCAGACATGGAAAACATCACCCAATATGCATACAAGCCCACTTGTATGGTGCCATATTGGTACCAACAAGCTCTGGGACACATTATGTCATTACCTCACACAGTTTATATATGATACCTTCCATTAACCCTACTGGATCAGATTTGGTCAAATAACTTCTAGAGGGCATGCATGCCAGAATTGTGGGGGACTTCTGTAAATGTGTGCAGGGTACTTCCTGAAAATTCAGTTGATTCACTCCAGCCCTAAGACTATGTTTTTTGTACAAGCATATGTGAATTCTTTTTGTGCCTATGCATGAGAGGCCTAGGCAAATCTTTCCTATGGAATTAGGTAAAAATTTCATTTTTTGCCATACCTTAGGCAATATTTAAGACCAAGGGCAACAAAGATAGTGAATGGACTAGCAAATGGCTAGCCCTAGTGAAAGGGCTAGTTATTATGAGGAGTGGCCAAGAGAGCTGGGGTTGTTTTGCCTGAAAAAAAAGAGACTCAGAGGGGACCTTATAATTCTCAACAACTACCTGAAAGGAGGTTGTAGAGAGCTGGGTGCCAACCTCTTTTCCTGTGTGACAAGTGACAGGACCACAGGAAATGGCCTCACAGGCCAGGGAAGATTGTGACAGGGAAGCTTTAGATTAGGTATTAGGGAAAATGTCTTCACTGAAAGGGTCAGGCACCAGAAAAGGATTCCCAGGGAAGTGGAGGAATAACCATCCCTTCAAGTATTCAAAAATGTATAGAAATGGTCTTGGGGATATGGCCTAGTGGTGAAGATGGCTGTGTTAAATTAATGGTCATCTTCAATGCTCTTAGAGGTCTTTCCCAACCTTAATGATTCTGTGATTCTATGATTCTGTGCTGTTACTGCTGGGGACAGTCAATGCTACTGGCATGAATACAGTCAATGCTATCTAACTGACTCAAACTCAAGAAGAGGTGTGAAATCTAGCTAGAAAAGCAGAAGTTTTAACTAAAAGCTGAAATCACATTATCTTCATTATCTTCATATCTGAAAAACCAGATTCCTCACTGTTTGGTTTTCCTTGACTTACATTTAATCACAAGATATCACAGTGTATCATGATGGTTCCTGTTGCATGAAATGAACTACAAAATTAATCAATTTATTTGTTTCATGATTTATTATTATTGAATATTCTACTATTTTTAACTAAATGTGGGGTTCATGGAAAGGGCTTAATTATTGTGATCAGTGGATGGCCATTTTTTAACTCAAACACTTGCTCATCTGAAAAAAAAATGTCTCTGGAGCACCGTTTTGGTATTTTTTCTGCTAGATTACAGGGATGAAATGAAACATTAAGCTGCAAAAATCTATGTTCGTTCCCCATTTCATTCATTTTTCAGGCTTCTTATTTATTTCCCTCTGTCCATAGAAGCAAAGAGGGAAAGCATCTGGCTCTAGACCAAGTTTCTTCTGCCACAGTACTTCTGGACATTCTCCTGTAAAACTTCTTTTTAACATGAGTGTGAAGAAGCAATCAGAAATCCCAGAAGAGAGACAGTGTGTTGTAGTGTCCTTCCATCTCAGTTGTATTATCAAGGTACACTTGGATGGAAATAGGGTGCAAATGCTCACTGACTCAGGTCTGTGTTATTTTGGTAGTATGTGTAAACTTCAGTCCTCAGCTAAGAATCAATCATACTCAGCTGGATATTGAAAATCATAGCAGAGCAACAAAAGAACTGAGCAATGTTGATCTCAGCCACGTTGTGGTATTTTACTGTTTTATTACTATTTACAGTTTTCACTGCAGTTTTGCTCAAAGCCTCCTTCATAGTATCAAACCTTATTCTGTATAGATTTGTAAGAAGATATATATATAGGTAGATAGATAGATATAGATATATATATCTATACAAACACATTCCAAAAATCCCCACAGAACTATGAACCTGACAGCCATCACCCATTTTTCAGATCCACACTACTTGGTTGTAAAACAGACTGTCCCAAGCTTCCCTTTTTCCTAATGACTCTTATCTCCTTCAGCACAATGTGGCCCAGAATACACTTAACAATCCCTGTCTGCTCCCAGTTCACTTATTACTGCCAACTTGAATGAATACACCACTATATCTATCCCTCTGGTTACACTTGTTTGGAACTATAGATATATATCAATCTGTGTATAGAGAGAGAGACACACATCTTAGGTTTTTCTCTCTATCCGATGGTGCTTTTTATATAGGTCAGTTAACAAAATTCAATAGCAAGATAGACTGCTCTGTATTTCCATATCTATTTTCTATTCCATGTGGAATTACAGACAGTGAAACCAATTTGATATCAAGTCATAGTCAACACTGGTAGAAAGGCAAAGTCAAAGCTCAGGATAGAAGAGCTGAGAACAAACATAGCATAAACAATTAACTTTTGCTTGTTAATTCTAATACTTTGGATTCCTAGATTCTAAAATTTAATCAAAACCAAAAATCATGTATCATGAAAATCTTGTAGCTGATGGTAGAAAAATCTTATTCAAAACAAGTAATTTAAGGGGATTTCCAAGAAAAAGGATCGTGGTCTTAAATCTATGGTTAACAGAAATATGCATATTTTTTCTTTATACTAAAGGAACACAAGCTAGGTATTCTACACAAGAAGGTATTCTAAGAACAGATCAGCTTAATATAGGCCATATAAATTAGTAGATCAGTCACATAATTGAACATTCTGAATAGGAGACACAGTCTGAGCAAAAAGCGTATCAAATACCAAAAGCGTATCAATTAGTAAAATGTAAAACCTAACATGCTGAAGAGAAATATGACAGAAACAGCCCACCATTAGTTTTAAAAGCATTATTTTTGTTGTAAAAAAGTTACCTTTCCCCCATCTTTTAATTCTTGGTTTGTGCAAATATCAGATAGACAAAGTCAAAAGACATAGAAATTGAACAAATCACAGATATATTAGAAGCTTTCCCCAGAATTGCTAATCATATTTTTGGTGATTTGCTTCGTTATTACAATGTCTGCTGTAATATACAATGTCAAACACAATAATTGTGTCAAACAAAAGAATTGTGTGCAAGTAATAGTTGAACACTATCACTAGGATTCAGGTATCTTGGTTTGACCATGGAACCTAGTAAGGGTAGTTCTGCCAAGGTATGTGTCATATGTGCTGCACTGAGATTGTTCCAGCTCTTCCTTGCTCTTTGCTCTGATGAGAAGCTCCTATCACACAGCAAATGTTCTTTTCCAAATTTTTTGAGATTATCTGAAAAAAGCTACAGCTCAGAGAAATTTCTGTATAAATAACTACTGCTTACTTCCCAAGCAATGGCCATTTTATTAAATCCAGCTTCTCCATTTCAGAATACATTTCTGTGAAATTTGAGATCTTCTTCCACTGCAACAACTATCACCCAATGTGTATTTGACTGAATTTAATCTTGGATCTAAAACAAAGTAGAACTCCAATTTATACTAACTCCACATACCTGTCTTTGAAATTTGTTAGAGTGGAACCATAATAAAATAATAACAGCAAAAGCTACAATAATAATAAAAATAAAATACAAGGATCCTTTGACAATGTATGAGACTCTAAAAGCAACTCATGAAAACTTGCAGAGTAAGCAGTAGCCATTAATAGGGACCCAGTTTCAGGTTACTAAAACTCAGCTCACTTTTCTCTTACCACAGGAGTAAAATTTCCTATTTATTTCAGTGACAGCTCTCTATATTCAATTGTCTCCACATTTAATATTTTGTGCATGCATGGAGCTCATATTTTTCAGGATGTTTTGGAAAAAAAGAGAGCAGATATTACAAACAAATACATGGGACATGCAAATAATTTCAATTTTCTCTTCAGACCAAATCCACCAGGCAGATGGCCCTGGAAACAGAATTGTTGAATAAAAATCAGATATTCAAATTAGCAGAAAAAGAACAAAGAAATTACAATTGTTAAAAATGGGATCAGAATCATTTCATGCGTCAATGACCACAAGGTTAAGAATGAGCCCATCAGTGCAGATAAGCAATACTGATGTGTGTAAAGATTCCAGGGTTTTTGTGGTTTTGTCTATTGTCAATGATTTCCAGCAAGAACAAGATTGAAAAGTAGAAATATTTAGGTATTTTTTTCTGAAATGTTTATATGCTGAAGCCAGAGTTGTATCACTGCCTTCTACAACTGGATATAACGAGCACTGTAGCCTTTAGCTCTTGTAGGGAGAAATAAAAGCCCCAAGTAACCCCCATAAAGCCCCTTCAAAAAAAAAATAGACTAGTGATAGGAAGTCATAAAATTAAGGAAAATGAATCCATGGTTATTGATGACACTCAACTCTAATCTGGATTTTTAAGTGACCTAAAGTCTCACTGCATTACTTGAGGGGAGGGGTGCTCAGAGAGTGATTCTGCTTTAGGGAGATGCTTTCCACAGCTGTTGCAGATGTGTAACTTGAGGTTACACACCCTAAGCTTGCTTTGTGGTCCAATCCACAGAAGGAGGTGAAAGTAGAAGTACTGGATTTTTTAGACAGGTTTGTTTGTCCTAACAGCATGTGGAGTCTCGTGATTTACAGCAAAACAGGAGGTGGTGTGAGCTATGCAGATGCCACTCACAACCTCCACCTACATCCTGGGAGCCAAGTCAGAAGGAGAAAGGCATCATCAATGAAAAGTCTGCATAAAAGAAAGCATTATTTCAGGAATTATCAAACAGATAAGGAGACATTTGTCTTTGAAGGACCTGAGTGTGTTATTCCTATGCCTCCATGCATCTAACGTATTTCTGACGTAGAGAGCTGACAGCATGCATTTAGACAGTTTCAGTATTTCCTAGCTATGCCAGGTCTTCCTCCTTGAATCTAAAATGTTAAAAGCAAATTTAAGAGAAGTAAAGAAATATCAAAGCCATTACTAATCAAGTAAGTCCTTCAAACCAATGCTATTCCTGACAGCTGTTAAATATTAAATAAGGCTGGGCACAGACATGACAGAGAGCCTGAAGCCTTGCCCTTCTAAACAGTGCCTGGAGGAAGAGAGTTCCTGGCCACTGAAGTAGTCAACCAGTACCTGACAAGCCATTCATTAAAACGGAACAGTTTATTAATGCCTCTCCTTGTTTCAAGGTTACCACATAAATCAAATTACAAAACCCAAGACCTTTAGAAAGATGAGTAGAGCAATTTGATCCAGAAAAATAGCAAGCTCTAAAAATTGTTTGAAAAAAATTAAATAAATAAATAAACCTTGAAATATAACAAGAATCACCACATAACTGATGTAGCCAAAGTACACAGGGGTTCAACAATGAAATTTTAATTAATTGTAATTAAATATGTCTAAAAACATAGACTGTTCTTAGATAATGTTGTGCATTTCTTTTAGGGAAAAAAATTCTTTAGAAATCTGTTGTGAGAAAGTACTATTAAGTGACAAATATAAATCTACTGTGAACTTTAAAGAGAAACTCTATTCCACAGAACAAGATAGTGCTCACAGCTACTGCACAGAACTTTTATGTTCTTTTCTCAATTGCTGTATTTGTTTTCTTTGGTGGGACCTAGTAGATGAAATGTGTTATAGTCCTGTAGTGCAAAAGTGAAAGATATTTATGGCAACATTTGTGGCCAAAAGCTACATTAAATATGGTCAATTACTTTCATTTAGGAAAAAAAAAAAAGATAATATGACAAGTAAGTTTTCAACAGAACAATGAAGTTCTTGTGCCTACAGGCTACATGGAACATAAATTGCAATGGAGTGAGAAAAATGGACTTTAAAAGTACATTTATTTTCTCAAAACACATGACAGTTACTTGTAATCCACCTACTTTGCTAGAAATCCTGTTGCTGACAGCCTTAAAATGGTTAGTATTTTTCAGTGTCATAGATATACGTGGTTAAAGCTATTCTTAACAGCCACTGATATGTTTAAAAATTAAATAACATTGATTGTTTCTGGAATAGTATTTTACACAGCTGGATAAGAACTTGTAGTAAATCTCAAGGACTTCAGACTGTACAAATAATATTCAGTACCATAATCAGTTCTGTAAACTGCATTTTTTTTTGGTTGGTTTTCTCTGGCTTTGTAGAAAATAACTTCTGGGCAGCTGCCTTATCTTTGTGCTTCTACACACATAGCAAACTTCTGTTTTCCTGACTAGCGCTACATGATCTCACCTGAGGTTATGTTACCAGCTTCCTTCACTGCAGATCCAAGGTGGGGCAATATATGTCCTGTTTCAACACTGAAACAATGAGAGTTGGCTGAGTATCAAATCAACACTTTCCTTGAGCTAGTTTGTTTAAACACCATCTCTTGCGGCTGATTTCTTTCAAAGTTTGCTTGGTCCGCGCATGTCTCTTGGATGTGAAATGTTTTTCTGGAAATCAGGCAACATTCATTCATGAGAATGCAAGCTTTTTTTTTCTTTCTAGTAGACCACTTCTAACACAAATATTCTGAAATTCACTTAAAGGAACAAGGACATAATTTAGAAAGACTTGAAGCTTTAACACTAAGGATTGAGGGCAAGTAAAGATGTAGGGGATTGCTTGTAGACTGTTCAAGACAGCATGTTAGGACTAGGGACTAAAGGAAAATCTGTGCAGAAAAGAAGGAAGTTTTGTATCTTTGGGACTAATGAGGGCTATCAATGTCTCTAGTGAACAAAAATAGAGAGAGTAGCAGACTGTCAGAAAAATCCATGCAATAAATGATACTATGCAGTCAATATAGAATTGCCAGGGTCTAGAACCTACTACTGATACCAAAAAGAACCTCTATAAAGATAAAGCCAAAACACATGAACTCTTTCCCAGAGAGCAAGTAAAATTACTCTCCTACAATCTTTCTTCTAAATATATTTAATGTTGATGTAAACAAGGCTGTAAGCTTAATATTTTTTTCTGAAGGGCTAAGATGTATGTGAACTACATATTTCCAAGTATATATAATATATATATTTTGAAGATGAGCTAACTGTATTGCCTTTTTTAAAACCACAGAAAAACATGTAAAGTTAGCTGATTTAGATTTGTATGAGAAAACTGTTTACTCTAGAGTTTAAGCAATGTAACCAAGCCAAAAATCTGAATACAATATAAAAAGCAGATCACAGACCAAATATATCATTAACTGAAGAAGTATTCTAGCTGTTCAACCAAGTTAAAAAAAAACCTCTTAAAATTTGAAACAAAACATAATAATATATGAGTGTAATACAGAAAACAACAATTACACGGATCATACCAGACAAATAATTATATAGCCCTCAGAGGTCCCACTCCGCTAAGCTAAATTAAGGCAAGCATTTAAAAATGCTGAAAACCTGTTCCATTTAGTCTGATTTGGGCAGATTAATTCAGATGCAAAAAGCTTTTCATATAACTTGCAAGGAAGACATTTCGTAGACAATTAAATTTCAACGTTCTATAAAATATGTATGGTGAGATTAAAATATCAGCATTTCCAGACCATTCCCTTACTGCTCTTACAAATGCTTTAGAAGCCATCTCAGAAACAACCAGAACATCAGAAGGACTCTAGAGTCTGTATTTTAAATAAAAATAAATAAAATCTTCCTTTCGAGCTGTAAACACAAAGCCTCTTTATTTTATCTTCATATCTTTTAAAAGTCCAATTTTTTCAGGTCAAGTGGTCTTTTTCTCTTATATTTTTTTTCAGAGTAACTGTGTTATACTTCTTGTAGACTACAAGATGCTACAGCTATTACACTGTAGGACAGATTTCAGGTACCACTTCTTTCTGAGATAACATCTCTTGTTCCTGAGAAACTTCCCAATGACTGCATCCTGTAAATTAGTGTATTTCAGACAATTTACTGCTTACTGGTATTCCAACTAGCTCTGTCATAAATGGCATATTAGCAAAAAACATCCCTGAATCAAAGACAAGTATGAAAAAATTCATTATGGCCCACATGGGTTTGTTACCAAAATATTCTTCATTCAAAAAAGAAAAATAAATAACCCCCACAATCATTTTTATCTGAAATCATATTAGGCTATAGTAGAAGCCCCAAAACTGATAAGAAGACAAAGAAAAATTCCTCTGAAAACATCTTGATTCCAGCTTTGCCAGGCATCCAGGTACTAAATATCATAGTCATTCCTGTTATTCCAATAAGCAATTATCATGCTAGCTGTATAATGCATAAACTGTCTGAAATGATCCTTATGCACCATTCACCACTGTTTGAAAGTCTTATGTTGCCACTTCTGACTAGTTACAGAGACACTCATCTCATTTTATGTTGCCAGTCTATAAGCCAGACTTTCCCTAATGGACAAATTCTTAAATACAAGCAAGTTCTGTCTTTTCTGCACAGCCAGCTAGCATATGAACATGTGTGTACCTACAAAACCCAGTAATTAGTAATTTCCTAAACATTTGAGTGCACATAAGTCTGTAAGCCTTTGCAAAACAAAGGAAAATGGATGAATAAATGTTTGATAAGCACAGCCAATAATTTTTTGAACAAGCACTCACACACACTGTATTTTGCTATTAAGTTACCTAAATTTTTGTGCCTCACATTGCCAAATGGTCACAATATTTACCTCTGAAGTAGTTTTCTCATAGGGATAATGATGAAATACTAATATACATACATACAACATCAAATATTTTGGGGTTTGATATCTATTCATGTAGTGAAAAAAGATGATACTAGAGTTGGGTTATAATGGGTCAGGGCTAATAATGCCCAGGTTGTGAGTTTGATCCCTATACTGGCCATTTTCTTTGGAGATGGGCTTGATGATCCTTTTGGGTCCCTTTAAACTCAGAATGTTCTGTATGGGATATTCCAATGCTTCAAGTAGCTAACATATATTTATAATAAATCAAAATTTTGTCTTGATTTGCATTCCTTACTCCACAAATTATACCCTCAAATCCACTGCTTCTTAGCACAAATGAATACAAACTACAATTTCGATTTAATTGCTATTGAAGAGAACCAAATCTTTCTTCAAAATCCAGATGAAATTAAATGCAGAGAAGAGAAATTATCCTTTGGGATAGAAATAGGACAGCTTGTAAAAGCTCAATGAATTTGTAAAACATCTTGATTTCAATGAACTATCATATATCAGTTTTATATTGTCTATTTGGTAATACAGTACTATAACATCTCAGAGTGGTGGGGAAAATAAATATACTTCAAATAGATACCAGTTTCAAAACTGAAAAATTTCAAAACAAATGCTGAAAAGCTTCTACTCTAGATATCTGAACATTATTATAACTTTGACAAGGAAGAGCTTTTTGGGTTGTTTTTAATTTCTGGTATTATTTTCAACAAAGCTGACGTTGGTTTTGAAGCAATTTCAATCCCAGTTAAGCAACAAATCCTAAGAGAAAGGGATTTTCAAAAATGTATTTTGAGTGATGTAAAGACAACTACTCTTCCACATTCCTTCTAGTAACCTCAATGAAGCACCTAAGAGTGTACAAGGGTTTCTAAGTTCTTAGATGGGCTAAATAACCTTCCTCTACTTCTGAGTTTGAGATCCTGTTTTAGGATTGAAAGCTAATATCTTGTAAATCATCAGGTGCAGGCTATAAGGTGAAAAGTTCTTTGTGTGCCCACAAGAATGTTAATCACAGAAGGGTTTCTAGCATGCTCTTTTCACCACTTTGTTCAAAGGCAAGCCAATCATGCAGATCACCCCTGCTTTAGTAATGTTGCCTTCCTACAGCCTAGAGCCATTCAGAACTGGTGACAGCATGCCACCTTTGTCCTAAAGATACTTGGCCTACACTTATACTGCAATTTCTTGTGCAATGTGTTGCTATTTCTATTTTACTAAAAGCAAATAATGAGCTAGGTAATGAAGTTCCTGTAAAGGCTAAATTGCAGCTAGGCCCAGTGGGTGTCACATAACAGAAGCTGGGTTTGGGATGAAGAGATCTCAATCAGCAGCACGTAATCTCTCCTTTTTAATATACCTTGCAGCATGACAGCTGTGATGCCTGAATACTGAGAATGAAAAAGGCCGTGCAGCACACTGAGGTTCATCCTTTTCTTGTATATTATTTTCCCAAGACATATACAATCATTATTTGAATGACCCTAGTGTTTTCTGAGTTCACAACTTTGCCCTGTGGGGACTTCTCACATTCATAATTCAGCAGCTGAATGTTTCTCAATGCCCTGCCTGAATTTGTTATCGTTTCACTTCTTATTATGCTACCAACTTACCTATCTGGAGCAACAAGAACACAGTAACCTCAGGTATAGTTTTTAAAGCAGCGCTGCATTTTCATTCTTTAGGTTTAGATAATGCTCTATCTTGGTGCTTTAAATTGCTCTTGAAGTATTTTTCAATGAGCCAATTTACTTTTGTACCATCTGGGTCCAGCTAGCAGATGCAGATAATAAATAAAGAAGAAAGCAGAAAGAAAACCCCTTCAGTAAAACTGGAACTTCAAAGTGTTGAATCATCCTCACAAATGTTAAAGCAAAGATTCACTGGGCTACAGTAACCTCCATCTGTAGTTGCATGCACAGGGATAAATTCATGCTTAAATTTCTAAGCAGTTTCAAAGTCTCTCATTCACACATATGCTCAAATGGGGTCATAATTGGTTCAAATTTGTTCAGTATTTTTGTTTGTGAAAAAGTTGTCCTGATAAAATTATCAAGAGTCAAGAACAAGAGTCCTAAGAGCAAATTGTCCTTATGACAGCCAGCAAAGACTTCCTATTCATTAATCATGACATAAAGTCCTTTGTATTCATCATCAAATTATCATCTTGTTTGATGAATTTGATTCCACAAATTTTATTAACTGAGGAGTTTTCTGCCTTGAAGCTTGACAGTATTTTCAATTTAGAAGTTTCAGAAGATTTCGGAGACATTGGAAATACTATGCGTAATCTTCAACACTTAATTTACCTCTTAAATTTATAGCAATACTGATTTACATTGGTTTTAATCTAAGAAACAGAAAATATATTTTCCTTAAGAAATTAAAATGCAGAGAAAAAACTTAGCTATATATACTAAGACTCAAAGTGTTCTCCGTGTCATATGAGGTTTCTTTGTTGAATATGTCATTATTTCAGATAACTTTGTAATTTTATTATTATTGCACCCCTTTATCACTGTTAATTTCATTGTGTCAGCATTTCTGTTCTACATACAAAGGCTTAAAATTATAAAAAATTCTTTATAAAACCCACAATTTTTAATAAAAATTAGTGAAAACAAAAAAGAAAATCTAGATAATAGATTGAGGAAGATATTTGTGCAATACACTAATTTCCTTTTTCTAACAAAAATTCAGTAGTATGATTTTACCAAATAAAATAATATTCTTAGAGACGTTAATAACTAAAAGAAATACAAGACCCAAAATAAATCCGAAACAACCAAGAACAACACCAAAGAAAAATACTACATAAAATTGCAACAAGTTTTTGGAGTATCATGTACACCCATCACATTAGGACAAAATATTCCAATATTAGAATATAAACCATCACACTTTTTGTATGTTTTGTATGTTATGTTTGTCTCCAATTCTACACTTTTATTCAATCAGCAAGAAATGGGAGCAGTTCTCTGGTTTAAGTGTTTGTTCCAACTGAAAACAAAAAAACCCCAAACCAACCAAAAACCAAACAAAAAACCCCAAACAAACAAAGTTAATCTTTGGAAGTTTGAATTATTTTTAATATAGATCACAGTCAGAATAGTATTTTGCCCTCTTTATATTAAAGATTATAGACAATCATTTTTATGCTCTAGAGAAGCAGTAAAGTAAAGCATAAAATAAAGAAAATCTAGTTATATTTCCAATTGTAGATTTAATGGAACCCATATTGAATACTGGTTTACAATCTGAGGAAAAAATATACACCACCCTCCCATAATTAGGACTGGGTTATGACCATCACTATGTGCTGTCTTACCCCATTGATTTAGTGTTTTCACAGATCAAAATTTCTGTGGCCTTTGTGTTTGTGCAATTTCTCCTGGAAAATTATAGGAATATATAAAATAGTGTGTGATTCTCAGAAACCTGGAAACAGTTATAGCTACACTGAAGTAGCTTTGCTGCTGCCACACCAATGGCAGAGTGTGTGACTTCCTGAAAGCACTGGATTTCCTGTGCATTCTCTCTACAGGTGTTTTGTACAGCTGCAAGGAAAAATCAAAATGACTGCACAAAGTAAAAAAAAAAAATCTGTATTGTTCACAAGCAGTAGGTTTCAGCCTTCTTGTCTAAGACTTGTCTATAAAAGAAGTGATGAAGAAAAATAGAAAAAAGAGATGTCTTTCATTAACTGTGGTAAATTAGTCCTTGCATCTGACTGCATCTGACAGGAAAAATAAGGCTCTTCAGACTGAATTTTAAAAATATACCCTCAGAACATCTCCAGGAGGCCAGAAAACCAAGATCTCCAGCCTGTCAAGCCAATATCATGATGTTTGACAGGGAAATACTATCTTCACAATAGTTTGGTGGTAGGAGAAAAAATATTCTCAAATGTCCAAACCTAGTTATGCCAAAATTTTCCACCTTCATAATTTTTGTCATGGCTTATAATTACAAGTCTTATACAGATCTTAATCTTTTCAATGAGGTTTCTGTAATTTTGCCTTTGCCATCTGTAGAATCAGGGACAAAGACCTTTTTTTTTTTTTTAGCCTGGGCTTATTAACGTACATAGGAAGAAACTTAAATATATTTTGTTCTTGCTACTGCTCTATGGACAAAGATGAATGCATTTTTCACTAGCTTTTCTGCTGTTGCCAAGCAGAGATGAATATTATCTTATCTTTTTTGCACAATTCTGCCCCAAGATGAAGTCAAGGCCAAGGGCAGACAAATATTTCATATGGAAAAGAAAGATAAGTAAATATGCACCATAGGTATATTTGTTCCAGCATGGAGAAGCTAGTAAGAATCATGTGAAGAAAGCAAGTGTGTGTACATCTTTTGATTCTCTCTTTAAATTAGCATTCTTATTAGCTGCACTGCAACCATTTTCCACTATCTGGAAAAATCCTGTAAAGCATTCCTGCTCTGTACTGAGCTAGTGCCACTGCCCTTTACTCAAAAAGAGTGCTTAAAAGACTGGGTAGATTATGACAGACACAAGAACTTCATTATATTGTTGAGGAAAAAATGCAAAACCGTTAACATTGTGTTCAAAAGAATATTATATCCTTCTCAATGAGCTTAGTAATGCAAAAGTTCACATTTTAGGAGTCTGAATCTGCAGCATTTATTCATCCCAAGTACTTAAACAAAACTATTTTTGTGAGCAAAATTGCTTTAAACTGGACTTGATGATAAAATTCATAGCAACTCCTTGATATGAATTGATATTCATTGCATGGACAGGAAAGTTCAAGTACAGAACTGCCTCTGAATATTCTGGTTTTACAGCATTTTGATGTAGGGTTTTTTTCTAGTTTGTGAGAGAGGAAATATTTGCAAGGACTTAAAATGTAGCCAGATATTATTTCAGGATGTGATTGTATCACAGTTTGTCCAATTTTGCCATTATCTCTGGGCAGATTTGAGGGAAAATCAAAATATGCCTGTGTCTATGTTTGTGTGCAGGTGCATGTGTGCATGTGTACACTTCTTCATTTGCTCATTTTTGTTGTGTTCCCCTGCCATTGGCCCTTTGGTGTTCAACAGACGGGATTCCAGAGCTCCCCGAGAAAGCGATCACAGCGCAAGCCTGCCAGAGATTAAAGTTTGGACTGATCTCAGGCACATGGTGTGGCTCTTGGGGGCCTGTCCTGAACTTCAATGATCCTTGTGAGTCCCATTCAGTTCTGGATATTCTATGACTTGAGTTCCCTCTGTAATGACTTCACTTTGAGATGTGAGACAGCCAATCCAACCATGATTTCTGTGTAAGCCACCACCTTCACTAGACCATCACTGTTCTGATTTACTTTCATTTTGGCTCTATTTCTCTTTTGTTACTGCAGTTTTAAGTCAGTTTGTAAACATTCAAGAGTACAGAAAGTGTGCTAAGACTCAGGATTCCTGCTTAATAATTTCATAAAGAATATGTCTTTAAAAGGTAGCTTATTTGAAATTATATTCATTGTGACTACCATACTAGCCAATTGAAAATATTTTATAGAACTTCAATAACAGGAGGGTTAAAATAACTCCTAGATAATAAGAAAATTCTATAATTTCCTGAATAACATGTAAGTAGGAAGTGAGGAAAACCAAGTCATTATAAGTCTTTATTGTCTAACTTATTTTCAAAATATGCTTTGCTCACCCAGTTACTTGAATTCTTTACACCTTAATGTTAACAGCTTTGTTTTGAAAAGGGCACATTTTCATTACTCTAAAAAAATAAATTTATAAATAAACAAAAAATGTATCTGGTGGTATTTATAGCCACATGATGACAATCAGCTTAACTTTCATTTATGCAGAGTTTATGCACATAAGACTTTAATAGTTCTAGAAGAAAGGAACTAAAAATAAATGGAATTTCAACAGCAATCAAACCATTACCATATTATGGTGGCACCATTTCAACTATTATTAATGCCACGTTTCCAAAAGGTCATAAAATAAATGTAACTTTATTCAAGAAAGAAAACATAGTAAAAATTATGAATATCAAAGGAATGAACTCGCAATGGTAGACAAATCCTCAGCAGATTATCCAGATATCATAATGGCACTCTCATCTGTTTTACTGTTCCAAAGGATTGCCTCTCCTGTGATTGAATTCTATTGAGTCTCACATAAGCTCAGGAAATTTTGAGCTAAAGCCTGTTCATATGGTATTGAAAGATGGGTGAATACTGTGCAAAGCCCCAGCAGGTAGAAACTGGCATCCTAACAGCATCATCAGATGTAAGAAAATTTACACCAACAGGAAGCAATGAATATACTCTTCAGTATTTGTGTATGAAGCACACATCATAGTGGCTGGAAAACTAGCAGTATAATACTCTGCTTTATGTCACATCGTTTTCACCAGGCAAATCATATTTCCATAAGAATAACAATATGAGCATTTCTAAATAAAGAACACAGAATGCCATTTTGCTGGCTGGAAAAAGAAGTAAAAGCAAATACGTATTTTATCAATATTTTTTCCTAGGAGATTTTGTCTTACGAGAAAAATTATTTTAATTTCTTTTTTATATCTTCTGAAGATGATATTTTAGGAGCAGAGAAATTGATTAATGCAGTTCTCAAAAGCGAACTTATAAAAAATATTCCAAGAGTTGTGAAGCTCTTTCTTGCCTTTCTTCGAGTCCTTTATTTTTGTTATTTTTTAATATTAATTTGATTTTAACGTAGAATTTGAATTAACCAAAAAAAAAAAAGGATGATAATTCATTTTTTGTTACATTCCACAGAAGCCAAAACAAAAAATCTGTAGATTTTTCTTAAAAATTGAAGAACATGGGTTTACCAAGAAAAGGAAAAAGATTCCTTAGTCACTATTAATTTTTACTGGAATTATAGCTCTTATTCTTTGTACAGCTACTTATCACTTATTGAATCAAACTATCATGGCTATTCATTTCCTTTTGCAAACATCAAACTATTTTGAAAAGTAATAGGCATTCTATTTGCTTATTATTGCACTAAATGTTTGACATATATACTTAAAAGTTTTCCATAGGCAGTGCTCATATGTGGCAACTGAAAGCACTAAATAACACAGTGCAGCACAAGGTAGGATATTATTGCACAGTGGAGAGTTCCAAACTTTCCTTCTGTGAATAGAGGCATAACTTCAAAGTATATCCACTGATGTAATAGAATTGCAGAATTATAGAATGGTTGGAAGAGACCTTAAAAATAATCTTGTTACAACTGCCCTGCCCCATGTGCAAAGCACACCTTTCACTAGTCCAGGTTACTCAAATACATCCAACCTGTCCTTAAACACCTCAAGGAATAGAACATCCACAGCTTCTCTGAACAACTTGTTCCAGTGCCTCACCATCCTCACAATAAAGAATTTCTTTTCAGCATTTAATCTAAATCTCTCCTGCTTAGTTTAAAACGATTCCTTCTTGTCCTATCACTAACTGCCAGGGTAAAAAGTCACTATTTTTATAAGCCCTTTTAAAGTACTGGAAGGTCTTAATGAGGTCTCCCTGGAGCCTTCTCTTTTTCACACTGAACAATCCCAGAGCTCTCAGCCTGTGTTCTTGAGAGAGGTGTTCCAGTCCTCTAAATATTTCCATGGCTCTCCTCTGGACCCACTCCAACAGGCCCACATCTTTCTTGGTGAAGTTGGAGTGCTGTGAACTCCAAAGCTGGACACAGTGGAGTCTTATGAGAGCAGCTCAGAGTCAGACTCACCTCCCTCTGTCCATGCAATTCAGTGTGTGATTGTCTTTTTGGGGTGAAAGTGCACATTGCTGGTTCGTGTCCTGCCACTCATCCCCAAATCCTTCTCTGCAGGGCTGCCTGCTCACAATGAGTTTCACCAGTCTATATTCATGTCTGGTATTTATCTGGCCCATGTCAATAAAATGGGGTAAAGAACATAAAGAAGAATATTTATATTCATAATTTGATGAGGATTTTAGTCAAGTAAAGGCTGTAGGTTCAAATTCCAAACATATACAGGACAATTTTTCTATGTAGTCTGGTAGATTAAAAAAAAAAATTCTGCTTGTACCTGCAAAGGACTTATAGTTGCTGACCCCCATATCTGCATTGACCACTAAGGATTTTATTCAGCTGCTGGCCACTAGCATCCAAGAGTATCTTAGATGCCTTAGAATACCAGGCTGAGGACTGATTAAGGGACTGGATCGTATGTTTGTGGAAAGCTCACATGTTTGAATTAGACACTTTGTAGTTCGTGGGATGTTTTGTGTCATTGCAAAAGGCAAGAGCTGCCTATAGGTGGCTATCCAAATTGAGGACAAAAGTGTGAGAAATATTTAACATTTAAGATAAATGCTGAAAATCTAAGTAATTTTTATTTTTATGTCATTGTAAATAAAAGGAATGCACACAATATTTCCTAATATTCATATTCAGACAATGGGAATATGGAGGAAGAAAGGTCATGTTGATAATTATTCTGTAAAAGTTGTAAAAGCATTATAGTGAGCACTACTGACAAACTGTAGATCTTCCAGTTTACTTCCCTGTCTAAAACAAAGTTCATTTCCATTAAAATCACCTCTTTTTCTTATTTATGAATGATAGCTAGTCAAAATCAAATGAAAATTGTTTCCAAATGGATAAAACCCAAGAAGGATTTCAAAGTAATTACTCAGAGCTAATCAGATTTGATCTGTAATCTGGGATACTGGCTATTTGCTGCAGATCTTTTCCTCTCATAGAACTAACTACAGCCCATTGAAAAAAATGATGTAATCTTGGTTGACCTTTAGAAGGAATATGTTTCACTCCTGAAAAGTGGCTAAACTTTTTCTGGCATATATTTCTTTCAGACATATACCAGTTTGGCTGCTATCAACAAAAGAATTATTTCATTCAAGGAAAGTTTGTGCTACTTTTAACTACAACTCAAACACTTTTCACACTGCCAAAATAAAGGTAAAAAAATAAATGCTGTTTCTAGTAGAGAGGCTATTCTGTCATTAACACAATGCTTTCCAATGACTTTTAGGACTTAACCTTAGCACTAGACCCCTCCTTTCGAGTTCCTTTTATATCATTAACTTTAGTGCCACAGTGTACTGGTTTTGCTTGGCCGAGCTTCGTTAAACAGGGGGACTACAGGGGTGGCTTCTGTGAGAAGGTGCCAGAAGCTTCCTCCATGTCCAGCAGAGTCAATCCCTAGCAGCTCCAAAGATGGATGTGCTGGTCAAGGCTGGACCAGTTAGAAACAGTGGCAATGCCTCTGTGATAACATATTTAGGAAGAATAAAAAACAGTATTGCACAGATGTAATTGCAGCCAGAGAAGAGCAAGATGAGAATAAGTGAGAGGAGCAGCTCTGCAGACCCCGAGGTCAGTGGAGAAGGAGGGGCAGGAGGTGCTCCTGGTGCCAGAGCTGAGATTCCCCTGCAGCCCCTGGAGGAGACCATGGTGAGGCAGCTGCCCCTGCAGCCCATGGAGGTCCATGGGGATGCAGAGATCCACGCTGGAGTGGGTGAATGCCTGAGAGGAGGCTGTGACCCCATGGCAGACCTGGGGGGAGAGGACCCCACTCAGGATCAGCCTGTCCATGAAGGACTGCACTCCATGGAAAGGTGACCCATGCTGCAGCAGTTTGGGGAGAACTGTAGCCCATGGGATGGACTCACATTGCAGCAGTTCACAGAGAGTTATTGCTCATGAGATGGACTCACGTTACAGAAGTTCATGGAGAGATATTTCCCATGGGAGAGGACTCCATGGTGAAGAACAGGAAGGACCCCTCTCCCTGAGCAGCAGGAGAAACAATGTGTGATGAACTGACCATAACCCTCATTCCCTGTCTCCCTATGCCACTGGGGAAGGAGGTAGAGCTGGGAAGGAGGATGGGTTGAGGGAAGCTGTTTTGGAGGTTTTATCTTGCTTCTCATCCTGCTTTGATTTTGTCAGCAATAAATTCAATTTATGTCTCTGATTAGAGCCTGTTTTGCCTGTGATGCTATTTGGTGAGTGATCTCTCCTGTTCCATATCTCAATTCATGAACCTTTGTTGTATTATCTCTCCCCTGTCCATCTGAAAGAGGGGAGTGAGAGCAGCTTTGGCACCCAGACAGAGTCAACTCACTACACACAAGTAACAGCATAGTGAAGAACACATTATAGAAATATGGGTAACTCAGAAACCACAGACCATTGCTGCAAATCTCAAAAATTTCTTACCCTAGAAGAAAGTCCTCCTACATGAATGTATAAATCAGACTAACAATTAAAATATGCATAACAGATTTAAATTAATATGGATTTACTCTGCAAAGGGGAAGGACTCTCTGAAAAGACGCATTCTGTGTACCTGAGCAGTTTTAGAGACAGAAGTTTCAATGCAGTTTAAGCAAGATTCCCATTTACTGTGTTTTAGTCTTCCTTGTGAAGCTTTCTGAAAAACTAGAAACCAAATTTTTCAACAATTTTAAAATAAAACTGAAGTAGAAGATGGACTCCAGGAGTCACCTAATGCACTCCAGCTGCAAGCAGACGTTCATTTCTTGGAACCAAACTACAGGAGGTCTGAAGTTAAAAACAGTAAAATAAAATGAAATGTCTTACACACAGACGTCACACATGTAAGCTTGAATTTTAGGAACTGCTCAAGGGGCTCTAAGAGAGTTTTTATACTCTGATATTAAATTCTGATATTTGAATAATCCTAAAGGCAAGAGGAACTACTGCTTACAAAATGTAATCAAACCATTTTTTAACATTGATAGTTGACAAAATGTCAGTTCTTGAGCTTTCTGGTAATATTAACCTGTGACTGAATAGTCTCCCTCATGCTCAAGATAACTGAGATCATGGGATTCCAGTTGGTGAAGGAGCACTTTGAGGTAGTAGCTTAAATAAATTATGATTTAAAAGTTGCTCAGAAGCCTGGCATTGTAGAAGCATTTCTATTTTATTACTCAACAGGGTTCCTATACATTTATTAAAAATGCATGATAAATACTTCTCAATTAACTACAAGTCCATCTCTTTTGTTTAACAAATATTTTAATGTAATGTAAATATCTTTACATTTGAAGATAAACTGACCACATTTAAAATTTGAAAATAAATGAAGATGCCTCAGTTCTTACCTATGTGAGTAATTTTTTGTCCTTAGCGACTGAAAAAAAATAGTGGAATTAACTTCAGATATGATAAATGAGATTCTAAATAAATAAGAGCTGGGCTTAAAATTCTATCTGATTTTCTGAATTCTTGAGGAACATAAAACATTAATTTTATGTTATTGATTCAAAGAGGAAGTGCAATCATTCAAAATCTGTAGACCTGCATACATTCAGCTATGTATCTGGCTCGGTGTCTTCAAAGCAGTCTGGGGAGCAGTTTCTAACTCTTGGACTAACACTATGAACAGATTTCCAGAAACTGGGCCAGTCTTTACTGGGGAGTCTAAATACCTTCCTGCAAACCTGCAGGAATTACAGGTTATATGCACATGCATGGAGTAAGCACTCAAAGGAGGCTTGAAAAAAAGAAGGCTGTCTTCAAGAACTTTGGTATCAGTTCGCTTATAAAAATTATGTGTACTAGATAGCTCACAAAAATCTGCTAATTGGTAAGTAATTTCCCCTTTCTTTGTTATCAGGGCACTTTTCAACTGGAAATAACCAAGATGAGATGCTGACTCTAGCCATATTGCTTTAGCATACTTTTTGCACTGATGTAGTGTCACTTTTGAAATTATGCCAGGCTAAAATAAGCCCCACTCTTCTGGCTTAGAAAATCTGGCTCCCCCATCCTCATCACCTACCTGAGCTGGGATTGGTGTGGCTTTCAGCAAGCACAAATGAGACTTTTCACCCAAATACCTGACTATATATTTAAGCCAATCACATGCACACGTACATACATTTGCCAAATACTTTTGATTTTACTGCTGTATTATATAAAACTATTTTTAAAATTCAGCTTCATATCCCTTTCCTTATTTTCATTCTGCCTGTGTAAAAACTCCACTGTTTAAAAATATTTCTCCCTACAGGACAAATTATTCATGAACTTTTTGCTGTCCATCTCTCTTGAGATATAATAAAGACATGATAAAGATACCGTACTTATTATTTTCAAATCTGTAGAAATAGTACTAATTTTATACACTTAAAAAAAATGCTGGTTTAGGATGTTGGAGGGAGTGTTGTTGTTTTTTTTTTTACTGTTAGACTATTGCCTAGCAAGAACTTATGCTACAGTGCACAAGAGTAGGCTTCCATTCTTTGTTCATACTGATTCATACTGAGTTCCAACGGCAACATCAAAATCTGTGCACTTCATCATTTCAGTATTAGTAATTTCTATACAAACATCATCTTCATTTTAGCATCAGTATTTTATAACTATTTCTTTATTTTAAAGAAATAGTTATAAATATAATTATTTATTTATCAATATAATTTTTTATAATTATTTCTAATATAAATAAATTAAATATTTATTTATTTTAACTATTTATTTTAAAATGGAATTTCCTAGTTGCTGGGAGATTCTGGGAAGTATTGATCAAAAAGGGAGTGAATAATCAATGAAAGAGGCTCATTTCTAGCAGAAATCATTCCAAATATTATCTGTGCCAGGCCCACACGGTACCTGCCACAGGTGCTGTACTTTGAAACTAGTAGAAAAATAGATAAAATTCAGCATATAATCAATCAAACTTAAAAATATTATGAAAGCCTAGAGAACTTTGAGATTTGAACATAACTGATGTCTGAAATATATACATTTCTGAGTTCTAAATTACACATTGAATTGAAATGCAGAACATGCACAGGCACATATATGTTGGTATATAACCCTGTGAACAAAGAGATTAGTGTCATTGAAGGAATAACTGGTCAATTCAGAGCCAAAATTGTGCTTCTGATGAGGGACTTGGAAAAAGAGAAGGATGACAACAGAACTGTAGTGTTTTTGCATCACAGATTCTAGCAGGGTGGAAAATGAAGGTTATCAACCACTTGTTCAGGTAATACTAGTTAATACTGGTGTCCCCATTGGATGGCCATGTGCAGAGAGCCCCAAACTTATCAGTGGTACAGGATCAATTTTTTAAAATTAAGGACATCCAACCTTGATAGCGTTTTGGCTGTTGTTAGGTCTACTGATAACTGCTGAGTTTTTGTCTCCATCTGCCTTCTAGTGATTTGCTCACTATTTCTAACTGTAATTTAGAGGGAGAAAAAAAACCTCATCAATATACCTTTATTTTACAAAGACAACAACAATATTGGGTGATGACAGCTTATTTTCTTTTAAGAATGCTTTGAGATTTTTATTTTTAAATAATTTCAGAAAATTTAATAGAACTTTAAAATGTATTCTGTAATTAAGAATTAGAAGAAGACAATATTGCAAGTGCTGATAGAAAGAAATCCAAATTAGAGTCAAAACTGATGAAACATTGATTAAAGGAATCACAGAAACATAGAATCATAGAACCATAGGATACTTTGGGGTAGAAGGAACCTCCAAAGATCCCCTAGTCCAACCCTCCTGTAATGAGCAGGGACATTTTCAGTCACCCAGGTTTCTCAGAGTCATTTCCAACTACTGAGTGGTGATTTGTTTCCAAAAAATAGTGTATTAGAATGAAAAAGATTCAAACTGTTAGGCCAAAACTTCTGAATGTTTCATGTCATGGGTTCATTCAAGATGGGTTTGGTTTTATTTTCTATTCTGAAGAAAGACTTTCCATTTAATTGTGAGCCATCAAAGGAAAAGGAAAACAGTCTTTCTCTCCTTCATCTTAATCTGTTTAGGGTTCTCTGCATGTGGTCATCCAACAGGGACATCAGTATTAATTGAACAAGTGGTTGACAGCCTTCATTTTTATGCTTTTAGAATCTGTGATACAAAAATCTGTGACACAAAATTATTTCTAAATCTTATTCTTTAACAGTAATTAAATATTCTTCTGCAGATATTAAAATTTCAAGGTGCTTTAGTCTATCTAGGAAACTTATAACCTCCTAAAATACATATGTCCTCTTAGAAAGCACAAATGGCTTGAATGTTAATGATACTACTCTTGATTTTGACAATGACCACATCATCACATTTAGTTTAAAGAAAGTAACAAAAAATTGCTTTCTAAGAAGATGTAGCATAATACAGAAAATCATCAGTACCCTTTAGAGAACTTTTAAATCCTTTAGATATTCTGGATGACTCCCTTTACTCCATTCCTAATTAAGGACAGTGGTTATATTCTTAGCGAGAAATCAGGGAAAATGCTGAATGCCGCTGCATTTCAAATTTAGTTTGTTAATGAAAGGTGAACTAGCAGTTTACATAACCAAGAAAGAAAGGAATGAACAAACAGACAAAAAAAAAATGATTGAAAGACCAAAGGGAGGAATAAAAGAAAGACATCGTCGGAAGAATCCTAAGCACCTGAATTTCCCCACATGGACAATCATAAACATCTTGAGAACAGCATGAAACTTGTGTAGAATAAGGATAGAGATAAATTACTCAAGTGGATGGTAACTGGCTTCTCAGTCTGAATATATCTCTTAGCACACATGAGAGCATTCCACAAAAATTATTCTGCATTTCTTTTCATATTTCATAATGCCATTGTCTGAATTTGGAAGCAGACACTCCATGGTTCTGTACAATAATCATTTGCAACAAACATCATCAAAATAACAAGAAAATGTGTCTCTCCATCAGTAACAGCTGTGGGTAGAGATCAAGGATTATCCTCCTAAATTTAGTCCACACACTAGTGTTTTGCACAGCCCCAGCTAGGCAAGCATTTGTGTGTCTGGAGATGGCAGGTTAATACACAGCTTAGAGTGTGAATTTATCCTGTCTGAGGCGACTGGGAGCATGAGATGTATTGAATAGCTGTATTAAGCTTAAAAGCATAGGAGAAGGCGAATGAAAAATAGGAAGGTAAGGAATAAAGTGAGAAATAAGAAAGGCTAGAAAATGAAAGAACTGTATTCATGTGTACTAAACGTGTGCCAAGTCACTTGCCATTAGGCAGAGTAAAAATTAGGAAGGACGTCATTGTCCATCTGACTCCGTTTATCTGATAATCAACACTTTTTATGCTCATAATCCTTAACTCTCATTTTAAATCCACATTAGAGAGATGATCAGGCTGTTTTACTCTTGCCTTATGGACCTTGCCAAGAGAAGTAATTTTCTCACATCATTTGCTGCAGTATCAGTCTACTGTTTCATACTGATCAGCCTGGTATAGCACTGCCTCTATCTCACCTGTTACTTTAAATTATACAGATGGATAAACTAAAGTGATTTGACACTCCAGTATTCACTTTTTTGGCTGAGGAATATACTTCTGATCATCAGTAACCAAAAAAAATATTAATATGATTTCAAAATGCTAACTAATTTAACACAACTTTTTTTTTTAACTGATCACTTCGTTTCATACATATCAGAGTTTTCTTATGCTCTTCTCTATCTTTTATAATTCCAAGTATTTCAGCTTTTGTGTGAAAAGCACATCATGATCATCTTTTTTTAAACAAATGCAGTGAGGTTCATTTTGACCTTTAAATCAATGAGAGTTATGCCAGAAGCACCAGTCTTGTGTGACTTTTTTTGGGGAGGCTTGTGTTTCATACATACAGGGTTTGCTACTGTTGAGCCTCAGACTTCTGGTCTCCATCTCAAGTTTTAAAGCACATTACGGTATGCTGCATGTGCCGACCCCAGCTAAAACTATGCCAGCATTTCCATAATAAAAGCTCTCATTTCCAGAAGTTCCAGCTGTACAGTCAGCTGTAAAAATGTGCAGTAGGCTAAAATTGGATATATGGGATTTCAATCTGGAATTAATACAAATTTTAAAAAACCATTCCACTTGATTTCTGAAGTTCTTTAAAAAGTAGCAGTTTGTGAGATCTCTTATTGTCCTCTCACCCTGTAAATAAAAAAGCAATTTAGCTTTTTAGAAATAGGTTTATAACCCTGATTAGCCTGCTTCTCCTTCCACAGAAGTTTTGCTTTATATCTTTGACATCAGTACGTTTTTTCAACATATACAACACATGTGGCCATATGCAGTTGTTAACTGAGAAGAATTAAAAAATAACACACTGTCATCCTACCTAAACAGGTCACTGCTACTGCTGTTTTTATCTCATCAGAATCCTTTTTCTGCAAAATCAGGGATGTGTACATCAATATATAATTTTGATTACATGGCAGGGGGCAGACTTACAATGAGCTTTCTCTTAAAGCAGTTGTGAAAACCTTGTTGGTTTTGCATTGCTTACTGTGCTTTATGCAGTTCTTCTACTTAGAATAAAGTTAGAATAAAGAATTAAGAATAAAGAAATTTATCTTAGAATAAAGAAATAAATAATAAGTTCAGTTATGGCAGGTCTTCCTGTTTTGCTGTAGAATTCCATGAGGCCTGCCTAGGCACATTCTCAGCAGTCCCATGTCCTGCATCTTGCCTGCCTAAATGCTAATTTTTGACCAAGGTAATGTACTTTCTGTACAAGGATATCATTGTATGTCTGGCAAGGATATCTGTAAATTATCCACCCAAGAACCTAATGTATGTAAGTTTCAGAGAATAAATTGCATTCATTATGCCAGCAGACAGATGAGAATGTGCAAGGCATCCCTTCCATAGCCTTCCCCACAGCCTGTGACTCTTCTGCAGTTGTGGGGCTGATTTGGAAATAAGGCTCTAGAGGTGCCTGGACCCCACAGTTTGTGCAAAGAAAGCAAAGAGAAACTGTCTGCTTGCTCAGCAACACCAAATCTTAGTCTGTCCACACCACTGTGAAATGAGAAGTAAATGATAGGATTTTTTACCTACATTATGAACAAGAAAATATCTAGATGAAAAGAATATATGAATCAGGGAGTGTCCTGGTGCTAATTGTGCTATGATTGTGAGTCTGTTACAGACATTTGGAAACAGGTCCTTCCCTCAGCATGAATTGTCAGCACACCTGAACACATGTTTCACAATTCTTTCTTGTTGGGAGAAATAGCACAATTATATGTGGGAAAAATCAAGGTTAAAGCAATCTAGGGCAACATAATAAAACTACTGAAAACATCTCTATTACTGATATGGCAAATGAGCTGCAAGCAAAATATTTTTATCTCCCAAATAATTTCTTTCATTAATGTCTGTGAAAATGTGCAGATATACTTCAGAGAATTTGGAGTGTCTCTTGGTTCGTCTAAGAAAGTCAAAAGGAAACAAAATTTAAAAATATGGGAAAAACCTCTGGTTTACATAACCTTAGCTTATATCTATTAGGGAGTTTCAGATAAAGGAGCCAACTGCACTAAACAACAAGGACCAGAAAACTGCATTGCCAAATCAAGCTAGCCCATTTACTTACTTTGTGTAAAATACAAAATTGAATGAGGCTGTTACTATAAAAAGAAATAGGTTAAAAATCTGAATCTTTATGACAGCTTCTGATTTTATCTTCTACAAGCTGAAATCTATAAAGTATTTTGCTTCATAGCATTCAAAATAGTGAATTACACTACACAACCTAAAATATAAAGTACATAAAGAGGAAAAGCTAAGGATTCCACACTGGTGAGAGAAATTGTTTCATAGCCCAAGTGAAAGCTATTTATCAGTTGTATAATATCAATAGAACACAGAAGTATTTTTAAGTATGAAGACTGTGCCTGGTTTTCGAGCTCAATCCAAATAGAATGACCACTATGATCTCATTATGTTCCACTTTTTCAGGACTGATTGAAAGTCCAGAATCCTTAGAGTTATGTGCCTTTTTTCCTATTCTTGGATGTGCAGTCTGTAAGCAAGGCTTTGCTTTTCTTTTAAGGAAAAGTGGGGGAAAGGAAAAGAAAAAAAAGGCAAAGCAAACCAAGCTTCCTTCAGAAACTTGAATATATGCCTGCTAGCCACCTGCTGCTTGTACAGCATCAGAGAATGAATAAAAATCATAAAAATCTATAAAAATCATCACCCCTTGCTTGGTCTTTTGTAAAAGCGAAAATTCTGGGGGGAATGGACAACAGGATGTGGAAAAACATGCCTTATGAGCTAAGACCAGCAGAAGACAAACTGCTACACATGGATAAGTAGATGTGAGGATCCCACTCCTTGATATTTTAATGAAACCAGAAATAATTTCATTGGAGAGTAAAACTGGACTGAAACCACATTTCAGCACCCTTGGGGGGATGTCTCAGACAGACAGAAGGCATGCACATTTTAAATAATATAAAATGTAACAGCATCTTATGTATCTGTTGCTGTGTGATAGTTAAACTCCAGGTTTCAGGAAAGAATGATATGGGAATAGGTTTGCAGGCCACTGGTACATCACTAAAAACTGATGGGCATCCATGAGTCCGGAGCTAACACTGCAGAAAGAATCAGTATCCCCAACCGCCCTACAGCTATACTGGAATTATATGTTACTGGACACTGGCACATGGCTAATTCTGCATAAAATACAATCATGTTAATGCAATTTCTGCTTGCAATTTGAATCCCTTAGCTGTGTCTGCAACATTCTTTATTGGTAGCTAAAGGCAAACAACCATCTCCTCGCAAGCCTATGCATAAAACAGGACTTTTGGGGGGAAAAAAACCTACCAGGAAGAAAACAGAATCAATATTTTGTCTTCTATTCTTTTAGTCTGTATAGAAATACATAAAACATCTTACAAAGCAGCAATACTCCATGATTATGTGGGTTGGGTAGGAGATTAGGCAGCAACAGTTTTTAAAGAGACAAACACTGATCCTATTAGATTTAATTGAGGTAAAACTCATCCATTTTAAAGGATTCAAGACTTCCCTTGAATTCTCTTACTCTTGATAGTCAAGTAATTTACTTTTGCAACCTCTAGAGAACTTTGTTATTGTAATATACATTTTTATATAAATATCATCCCCAAATATTAACTATTGCTTTGAGTCTAGTACTCATTTCTGTTGCTGCAGAAAATGTTATTGTGTAACATTGACATCTATATTGATTCCTCTTTCTGTGCTGTTAGTATGAGTATAGGGTTGGGCTCTTTCAGAAAAGCTCAAAATAACAAGAAGCAATCTAAGAAAACTAAGACTCTAGCTTTTCAAAGATCACCAACAAACAATGGAGACACCACTATCAGTGAAGGACGGACAATATCTTTGTGTTATAAAACTGAACGTTAGATTTTGCATAGATTTAGAACATGCTACTTTGTTCTATGAAAGTGGTATTTTGTCCAGTAAGACAAAATTCTTACCAAACAGTCTTTGGAAAAGCAGAAGAATCTTTGAGATTTGATCAAGCAATATTCATTTATCTCATGCATCAGGAATCTGCAAGTAACTGGAATGTGCTAATTTGATTTCAATTGAAGTTATGGACTTTAAAATAATTTCTTTACATTATTTTGTGGTTTTCCTGATATGTGCATGCAGGAAAATCCAATTACTTCTTTTCCCTTTTCATCTTCTCTTCCCTTTTCTTCCACTGCCTGTTCTTTCTGTTTGACTGAGCAGAAAAAAACATGGGAGTAACAACTCAGAATAGAAGAAAGAAGGAATGTTTCTTTGAAAGTCTTTAAGTAGAAGTTTTGCATAATTTGGCATTTTAAATCTCTAAATATAAAAGAGTAACCTGAAAGTATGTAAAAGAAATAAATGTTGAAGGAACTGTTGAATGTTTTGAACAATTGCTGTACTTATCAAGTGATATTTGCTGGTAGCAAGTCAAAGATCTTAATATGCCTGCAGTTTTCCCTCAGTGTCTTCACTTCAATGAAGGTCTGTTCACCTCTCACAAGTTAGGCAGATTTGTTCTCAGGAATCAAACAAACAGATATATATATTTATATATATAAACATGAAAAATAGAGTGAGGAAAAACCTTTCATTTTCTTTTGGAGCTGAGCACCACTGAAAAGGACTGTATTAAATCTCTCAAAAGGGAAAAAACAGAACAGTGCAAATCACCGCATGGCAAAGAGCTTAAAATTAAACCCCCATTCCTCTGGAACTGAAAATGTAAATTCCCTGGAACCAGACTGACCAGCTGAGCCCCAGTTCAGCAGTGTATTTCTGTGGTGTTGTTACTCCAGTGTAAGCAAAAAATAACTGCAGACACTCAGGCCTGTTTTGTGTACTTCATTCTGGTTTGCTGTCTCTCCTACCTGAACACGCTCCTTACAGTGCCTGGCTTTTTCTCCTTCTCAATAAACCTGTCCTGAGTTGGCAGCTATTTCACCTTTCTTTCTCTTTACTGACTGCCTGCATTTGAAGACCCTTTGATGTCTGTGTGCAAAAGATAAATGTTGATCTCCTGCAACCCAGGAGTAGCAGGCTTCAGTAAGACACACTCTGGCAGTCTCAGCTGGGGGAGGGAGGAATTCTCGTCTTAATAAAACAAGATTTGCCTTAAAAGAGAAGAACAGCTATGGAAATACTTTCCCTTCTAGCCCCTCTCTTGTAAGTATACAAGTGCATTTGGCATTCTCTTCTTCTCAAGTTCTGTGTCTTAAACCAGAAATGTTTTTGTTTTCTACTATGTGCAACATCAAACATAATACCAGCATCAAGAATATTTATTATCATTATTGTGATTCCTCTCAGTAGGTACATATTAAATAGCTTATGTTCTAAATCAATGGACATGAAAGGAATTTAATTTCATTATGGATGAAAGTCCTGAGAAAGAATTCTGAAATAAATATTTCAGTGTAAAGAAGAAATTCTGGTGAAAGAATAGAGGTTACTTAAAGGCTTACATTTTCATTAGCTGTAAGAAAATGTCTCTATGGAACTTCCTGTAACAGTTAATCCTGCTCACACTCCCTACATGTAGGTTATTTTGGTATTTCTGTAATTACAGATAAAGGGAAATTTTCCTTATTATTCTGAAAAATATGTGTCGTACACAGCAGGAAAAAAAAGAAGAAAAAAACCCCACATGTATGTTTAACTCTTAAGTCCACCACTCATCTTCATTCTGCTTATTTCAGCTTTTTACTGCATAATTTTTTTTACTGCAAAACTCTTCCAATGCTAGGGGGAAAATCTGCAAAAACAGACTCTAGTGTGAATCATCCCAATCAATCAGAAAAAAACCCAACAAACTCTTCTTTCTATCTGCCACTGAAATATTAATAATACAAATACTCTACAGGTATAGGTTAAAAGAAATATAGTTTGCAATTCTCTTAGTGGTTCCATCTACCTATAAATTGTAGTTGCATGTGTTAGAGCAATTAATAAAACATGTTTACATATTTGCATACACATACTCTATACTTTGATGAATATTGATTCACAGAAAAAAAGAGAAAATTATCCAGAATGCCTGATTTCGAAAATTATTTTTTAAATGCTGAAAGTAAACATACCAATAGTAAATAATAATACTCTTAATCATTCTATGGAAATATTTGTAGTATACTAAACATATGTACTAGCTATGGTTGCAGTACATACTACATATATACATGCATATGTGCAAAAATACGCATGCATTATATTTAGAATAAAGATTTTGAAAAAAATTGGTCACATCCATTATCATCCCAAAGTGATGAATGTGAGATTTTAATGGTGAGATGTGTTTATTTCTTATCCTAATTAACAGTATGTATAAAAAGAGTTTATTACTGTTCACCCTGATGTAAAATACTAGATTCAGTATAAAAAGGACTCTGAATGACAAGGATTTGGTTTGCTATCTTAATTGTGATGATCTATTACCCGTCTGCTGGCAGCTGGGCTGGTCCTACACTCCTTTTCCCTTGCTTGCTCTCATAGCTGGGTTCCATCACTTCTCCTGTACTCATCTACCACTATGAGTCTACCTTTCTGGTCAGCTGACCATAGTTAATAGGATAAAACCACATCTTTGACAAGAAGAAAATAAGTTGCAGAAAGGAAGAATAAATGCCAGGACTATGGGGGAGATTTGAGGGAACATGTAGCTTATTAAAGATGACGCAAGTATTCATGAAATGGTTCTTTCTAATGAAAAAAGCTTGAGCTGTAAGTTATGGGAAAAGGCAGTCTCTGGCACAGAACTCCCAGCAAGCTGTGTGGGAAGACAAGACAAAGACCTCTCTAGTTTGATTTTAAGGGAAATACACCAGATGCTGTTAATGCAGTTTTGAATTATTTTTTTTTTCTCAGCATCCAAAGGAGTTTATAATGGTGACTATATCCAGTAATTTCTAACATTTGAGGTACAGTAAAATAATAGTCCTCATGCTTCTAAGTGTTTTGATTCAGGTCTAAGCAGTATCTGAATATCCACCTATATGATCTGTGAGTTAATGTTTTGTCTGGCACAAGAATCAAATTACTTATCTTTTGAACTCTGCATGGCCAATATGTGACAGTATTACATGTATACTATATATGCATACATAAATGTTTAGATACATTAACAGATGTAATATAAATCCATACAAACACACACAAACCTATAAATATATTTTAATTTTTAAAACCCCCACCCTAATACTCACCCTAATAAGATAAGGACATGTCTGCAGGACCCATAGGTCCCTCATGAAATGGGTCAGTTTGAGCCTTACTTTTCCTGCCACTGTCCACAGCTGCCTCAGGTGTGTCTAAGCCCAGTTTTAGAGAGACTGCAGGTTAGTGTTCATGAACTTAGAGAGGAAAGGCTGAGAACATGAACTTAGTGTAAAACAACACTGACAATTTTATCAGCTCTGTCATAGGTATAAAAAGGTCTGGGAACCATTTCACTGTAACTTCCTAACTGTGGCTATGTAGCATCAAGAGTTAAGCAGTTTTGCAAAATGCCTGAAAACTTTAACCATTGCAGAGATTTTTGAACATAATTTAAAAGGGACTGAAGGACCAATTGGAGTAGATCTGACCATAATCTATATTTTAAAAATATTTCAGTTTCTCAGGAACTGAAGATTCACAAACAATTTTAATCATGAAAAGGCTATTTCATCTAAGCTAACAGCATTGTTAAATCAGTTTTCAATAAGAACTATGAAATGGCTTAGCTAACATAGAAAAATTTGTGCTATATATTTGATCCCAATTCTACTGAAACTTCAGTTTCACAACATCCTTTTATAGTTTCCTTTGTTCAAAACCACAAGGAAATCCAGGGGTAAATCCAATATTTAGAATCATATAGTTCTATCTTCTGTACTTCTCTAGCTACAAAATATTTTTTCCTATTGTGTAGAGCCCACTAATTCCATTACCTCTTTCAAGAGTGGTTTTTTATCTTGATAGATATCCACAATAGATATCTTGATAGATATACACAATACATATCCCAATGCATCCCTTGACAGAACATTCCAACTTCAAATTGCTTTAGGAGTTCCTTTGATTTTAATAAATGATGCACACTGCCAAGAAAATAAGGTAGTAAAAGTAATTCTAGTTGGCTTGTATATGAGGTGCCACTAAAGCCAATTAAAGGACCAATGCCTTTTTGATTATCTATGTAAATAAAGGTGTATAAATTATAATTGTAAACTTGGGTTTATGTAATGAAAAGTCTAATTTTAGATATAAACCATTTAAATAGAAGTATCATCATAAATCTCAATTCTTTTTTTTTTTTGATTCCTATGAAACTAAAAAAAAATACATACAAAGTTATAAACAAATGAATTAATGGAAGCCTTAAGAAGTACTAGATGTTGAAAAAGCTACAGGCACCAGAGGAACATCAACAAAGTATCACAGGAAAAAAGGAATCAAAGAAATCTATCCTAAAAATGTAATGCATTTATGAATTCTAAATGTTTTCTTATACTTAACAGAAGGGAGCACTTTAAAGGAGGTTAAATTGTAGAAAACAGGCACAATTTTGGCAGGAAAAAGAAATGTGATCTTGAAAGGTTATACAGTACAAACAAAACCAGCATATTTTGTCCTGCTATATAAAAATCCTGACAGTGAAATACACAGTTGCTTTACATCATTGAAAAGGAGATAAAGATCCCTTCCTATATAGCCCTAATTCAACACATTTGCAGTACGATGCACACTTTGGGGTGCCTCAACAGAAGATGCTTGTCAAGAAATTGGAGGAAATGGTTAAGTGACTAGAAAGCCTTACAGTATATTTGAGTCAATACACAGTAAAGATAGTGGTATGAATATCTTATAAATGCTACATTCATAAATCTTACGAGGCTAGTACAGAGAATAAAGATTGAAAACTGTTTGAAAAGGGTTAAATCCTCGCTCATGTCGCTCAGATCAATGTTGTTCTCAGAGTAAGACACTTCACAGGAAGCAGCAGAAGTAGAATTGATCTTAACACATATAAAACATTGTAATTGCATATGCCATAGAAAAAAAAAAGAAAAAATAGACCTCAGAACATCAAAAAATCTTTTGATGATCCAAGTTAACTTGGAAAAAAAACAAACAAACCAGCCCAAAGCAAAATATCACAACTCAAAAAAAGACCTCTAAAATTGACCAAAGGTAGCCTTCCCACAATGAAGAGCAGTGTACTTCACTGTTCTGGTTCTGTAGCTTGTACTACATCCTGCTCTCAGATTCTCCTTTACCCAGTTTTCTGGTTTTATACTAATTCATAGTTTCTTTGTAAATATCATGTACACTGCTCATTACTCTGAATTGTTCCTTTCTATACACACAACCAATAGGTTTACTGTTTTTTGAAAATATATAGGATACTATTTTTTATCTCTTTGTAGTCAACTCGAGATGTCACAATCTCAGGTTTATTTTATTCACAGACAGACAATTCTTGGAGTCAAATTTCCTTTATTTCTTGTCAGACTAGTTCATGCATTTCATTTGAAATATTAGGTGGAAGCAAGTAATGTGTATAAAATATTAATAATCTCACTGTTGTGCATTCATTATTTCAATAAGGAAAAAATGAGGCATAAAAATCAAATTTAATGAGACCATTACAGAAGAAGAAACAAGGTAATCAATTTCTAATATATAACACCACTACAATGATATTAGCTGTAATTTAAACAAAGTAATCTGCTTTTGTTTGATATGCAAAATGCAAATGAGACATTTTAGTAATGCTCCCATCTCACATCAGTGATGCTAATGAGGAAATGATAAGGTTAATAAATATTTTCTTTTATTATAGTGGTTTTTTTAAAAACTGCATATTGGGTTGACAAATTCCTTTGCAAACTTGACAATGCCACTTCAGATAAAACTAAGTTTTTCCTTTCACAGACACAAACAGAAAATTATATGACACTTGCATTTTTCCTGAAGCAGCCATTCAATATCAGAACCACATTTTAGCTCTGAATATATTATAAATCATATAACTGGAACTTGCTGATACACTTACCAATGCTTGAGAAGTGAATCTCTGTTAAAATAAGTGGTCAAATGCCCATGCTACTAATAATTTCTCCTCTATTTGAGTTGCAGTTGAGGTCATATTTTATCCTCTGAGAAAAAAAGAATACAGTGTTCTAATATTTACAGCTAGGCTTGAATTTACAGAATCAAAGTTTCAATAAAAATTAATGAATAGAGCAATACATAAAATACACACAAATTAAAACAAGAGAGAAAATCCAGGTAAGGAAGTATTTGTATTCAATTTTTTTTATTGTCTTCTAAGACAACCAAATTCTCATTGCTAGCAAGGACTAAAATTAAAATAGAATATATGATATAACATAAAATACACCATCTCTATAAATTTTAATGATTAATCTTGGGAATTCTTAAAACTTTGGGTAGATTTAAAAATGAGTTGCACTGACAAAAATAGGTAACAATAACAGAAGGGTCATTATGACCCCTGAACACTTGTCAGTGAAAAAAGACAACAACTATGCCTTAAAGAGCTGACACAACATATTAAATCTAAAAGGGGCTGCAGTTGGATCTTTTTCTGAAAATAATCTGTAAAGGAAATTCTGGAGTAAAGCTTAATATTTCCATTCTATTTTTAAACAAGAGATATTTCAAAGGTTTTAACACACTTGGAAATGCATATTCAAGCAATGAATGAACATCTGAACCAAAAATCTGAGGGCAATTTTTATTCAGCAAGAGTTTCATCACTATCTTCAGCAGTGGTAAACAGGAGTCGTTTCAAAGCTTTAGCTCTAAACTTCTGAGGATCAGACTTCATTTATCAAACTACTTCATCCAGTTCCAAATCTTCACATTTTCTATGGGAAATTAAATAATATATAATCTAAAAATAAATAATATATAACCTAAATCTAAAACTTAGAGTGACATCTACTATTTTCTCCGAATCAAGATTCCTGAAGATAAACTGGAAGCTTACAAAGTTATATCAGCTACATCAGCTCAAAACTTCTTAAAATGGTACCTATACTAAGCAACATTAAAGTAACAGGTGGTATGGAGTATATCTGAAACACAATTTTAAGTGCAAATGAGCTTTTTTCAGTTCATAGCTGACAATAACCATCTGGAAGGGCATCATCTGTGATACTAACTAGCTTTAACACAAAGTCTGCTCTCCACTTCAATTTGGAATTGGTAATCAGAGAAGCAGTTAAAAATTTAATGTTGGTCTGTTGCTATTAGAACTTTCTTCTTGAATCTTAAAAAATATTTAAGGTGTGTTTTAAACAACCTCTTCAATAGTTCAGATAGATACATATAAAGACACAGAAATAGTGATTGATAGATAGATAGATAGATAGATAGATGATAGATAGATAGATAGATAGATAGATAGATAGATAGATAGATAGATAGATAGATATCATAGATACAGACCTTAATGAATTTCAGAATGACTTTATAGCCATTTCTAGAAGCTTGATATTCTGGAAATTTAAGCCTAGGCTTTCTGGACTAAAAATAAACAGGAAGAACTTGTGTCTAAATTTGGTTTTAGAGTCCTTTCTACCTTTTTTCAAGGCCACCCAATGTGCTTCATGTCTACTGCTGGAACTTCATATGTAAAGTCACCAAGCATAATTCAGTCATGGCTTCTGTGGTTTGATGCTGATAACTTCATTCTACCCCTTTTCAACCTCTGGGTTAGACTACCAAAAAGCTTTATTTTATTATGCTGTCTGTGCTCCTACTAACACAAAAAGGTGTTGAAAGCATTTTAAGCCACACTAAGCAGCCTCAGTTTAATCTGATAGTCTTTGGGGAGTTAGTTCAATACCTATTGTCAAACATTTATTACATTTTATAATTGCAATAGCTTCCAGCATATTCTGAAACATGTTTATATGACTCACTGACCCCAGATTTTCCTATTCACAGGGAAAGAGTTTTATGTTCTATACTACAAAGCGGTATCGCACGTCTACTTTTAATTTGTGTCTCACTTCCATGCTAGTTGGGAATTCATTCAGAGACAGCATTCATTGCTGGTTCAATAAACCTGGAAATTAGGAAAACAAAAATCTGAACTCCATTTTCTTTCTTTTCTTTTTTCCCTTTCTTTTTTTTTAAACTCTAATTAACCCTAGCTCAAACTGGCAGAGTGATTTTGTCAGTGGCACTTCTTCACAAGTTGGAGGGAGCATGAGTTTGCATGCAAGGTACTACAAAAGCTTGGTTAGCATTGTGCTGTCACACGAGCACATTGGCTCTGTATTGCCAGCACAATCAGTCAGATGAAAGAGTTTCTTGAACTCAGCTTAACACGGAGTCAGTGATAGCCCCACCATTAAAGCATCACAAAACACAGCACCCGTCCTTTGGGGTGGTCAAAGAAATAAATAAGCGCAATGCAAATGAATAGTGCTGGTCTAGGCACTACATTTGAGACATAAGGCAATCAGATAGTACAAATTGACAGAAATCCTAACTAAGCTCTTGTCTTTTACTCTTTCACACACACTCTCTCTCTCTTAGCAAAAAGCATTCAAGTACCTGAAAGAACACTGCTTGACAAGAAAGGACTGAACAGCTAGACACTTGAACTTCTATTTACCATAAAATGACCCCAGAGGAAAAGAAATAATAAAAAAGAGAAAAGATCCTTATCTCTCTTTAAAAATATCTGTCTCCTAAAACAGGCTATGAGGTCACTAGTAAGGCAACATGACAATTGCCACTGGCTTACATTTAAAACTCCAATGTCAAGACCTTTTATGATATAACCTGTTGACATTTATTTTCTTAAATTGGAAAAATATAAAATTATGCATGTCAAACATTTAGTAACATTTCTCATTCTGGACCTGATTAAAAAGAAGAAATGTCTGTAGAGAAATGCAGTAGTCCTCTGCTTTATTAACACCAAACACTTCAGCATGCTGTAGTCTACATATTACATGGACACCTATAAGATACCAGTAGCATGTGATTTGTGTGACTAATCCAATAATAAGACTGACCAGTCAAACAACATTTTGAAAATATTCAAAAGGGAGAAAATATGTTTAAGGACAACAGATCTATATGTTTAAAATAAGGGCAACAAAGCTGGATACATTAAAGCAAATTATAATTTATCATAACAAAACAGAAGAAGGGATTTAGAAGTGAGATCTCAATTTAGGTGCAGAATGTAGTAGAACATAGTTCAAGAATAAAAATTATTTTCTTGTCCAAATAAAAATCACTAGTAATGAAGACATCTGATTTAAGGAAGAAATCAGAAAAAAAAAGGATGACCACTAAAGAAAACACCTGGATTATTTTGAGTAAAATGGAATTCATAATTTTAAAAGAGATATGTTTGTTTACAATTTGATTTTAAAAATCTTTAGAAAAAAAGGTCATTATTTTTATTAAATTTGCCTAAATATTTGTATATTTTATGCACCTTAAGCATTTTTGATACCCTATTGATGATAGCACTACTTCTCTCTGACACGCTGAAAAAATATCACTGTCTGTCTGGATGAATCATCAGTAACCTGTTCAGCCTCATTTGGTGGGTGTCTGAGGTAAAACTACTCAAATTTCCATGATTTCCATTTTATTGAAAGTGCCAGTTTCTGTCTCCATTATTCTGCTAAGTCAATCGACCACAGAAAACTCAGAAACTGGCACTGTGAAGCTCCTGTAGTTTCTCTGGGAGACCCATAATGTACAATCTATGTATTGAAAGGAAAACTAAAGTGCTATGAGTCTAAATGATAAATTTGAGCTAGTTGCATTATTTAGTCCTATTCCTTCATGGGTTTCCAATGGAAGAACATTTCATTCTCTACATCTGTAGATGTAGCCTTGCTTCTCCCCTTTGTACATGCCCACACACACACACACACACACGCACAGAGAAATACCCATAACCGTTAAAATAGTGTTCACTGAAAGCTTTTCTGCACCCTGAGTGTAGCTATGCCAGTCAGTACACAATATCTTAAGTTACACACTATGCTGACACCTCTATTTCTGTGATTAATTTTCTTTGACACTCTAGACAAAAACCTTTCACTGAATTGTAACCCTTTTTTTTCTTCCTATTACAGAAAAGTGTTTGTTTTTTTCTGCCTCTTTTTTCTAGGGCTTGGGCCAGGGGTCTATAGCTAAACCCTTAAAGTGGAGCATCTTGGAGGATTCTTTTTCCCTGCATAAATCAAGTTTTCCATGTCTCATATCACATATCATTTCTGCTAATATTTTGCCATAAATTTCCCTTCAGAGTATGAGGTGAATGCACAATTTCATTTGGCGTAGAATTTTTTTTCAAATGAATTCTAGTGACATTATCTAAAAGGAAATTAATATTTTTGTGCAAAACAAAAGCTCTGGGGCTAAAACATCTGGTTGAGAAATTTTAACTCTGCATATAATCAAGAGTTTCATAAGTCTCTCCACTTCTTATGGTTACTTAAACTCAAAAAAATAATGTCCAGTTAAATGCCCAGCAAGAAATAGGCTTCTATTGTATTTATTCTATTGTATTCTATTGTATTCTATTTATTCTATTGTATTGTATTGTATTTACTCCTTGTATATTTACAGAAACTACTCTTACTTAAAGTCTTGAGAGCTCAAGTTTCTCGAGTTTGCACAACAAGAAGAGGACCTAGAAAAGAAGGAATGACTGACTAAAGCAGCCTCCTGTTTGGCAGAGGATGTCCTCTGCCCATGCCCATGTAGGCACACTAGATGTGCATATATGTGTAAATCAAAACTCCATCTCGGCAGAGCTTTCTCATACTGCTTTTGTTTAGTTAAAGCTCTACAGACCTGTTTGATAAGTGTTTGGGAAATACCAACTATGCAATATAAAATACATATGGAGAAAACAAGGCATTTGGAGAAGCTATAGGGAAATAATAATCTGTACTATCTCAATTTAAATTGAGTTGCTGTTTCATATTATCATGGGATTGCTAGGATTAATAAGCACGGAGATGAACCACAACATTCAAGGACTGAGGGTTCAAACCATGACCCAGTAAAAATATAAATGCATAGAAACTAGTATACAAATGAACAATTAAAAAATATGAAAAACATTTATTTAAAAATAAAAAAGTATGGATTGTTCCTGTATTTTCATGCTGGTTTGGATTGTTGGGGTTTTGATTTTTTAAAAAAAATCACTTATCATTTATGTATATATAGAGAAGATTTTTGACAAAGACTGGGATGTTAAAGTTCTAATGTCTTCTAAGCGCATAAACTCAAAATGTCACTATCTTGCAAAGCAATGACGAAGCATCACACACAATATTTTCAAGAATTTGATTAGCTAAGAGAATATTTTATAAAAGAGGGTGTTTTCTAACTAAAAATGGGTTTAGTAAATGCCATTCATTCTGTACTATCTACTATATATTTTTGATCTACCTTTATTCTTGCTGCAGTCCTTCAACATTTTAAGGGACTGTGATTAAAAGTTTTTTGTGGTATTGTGGAGTTTTGCTCCCCTGGTCATTACTAAACCTTAATATTTCATTGAAGTGTTCTGCTAAAAAGCTGGAATAGTATCATTAATATTGTATCTACTTGGAAATCTCAGAGCATATTTTCAGTGAAAGAAATTTCCTGAAATAAATTTTTCTTGACTATACTCAAATGATCTTGTAAGGATATAGATCATGCAGTGCTTTAATACATGAGCTATAAATAAAAAAATTAATCCCAGTGTAGATGTTTTGTTGAAAATATTTCACGTATGTCAAGACCCTTTTATTTCTCAAGTTTTCCACTTTCCACAATTCAAGGTAAATTTTATTTTTTCTGTTTCTTTCCATCTTCTCTATTATTCCAGATTAATTTGGTTTTTGTTAGTTTATTTCATTTTTTTTTGTTTGTTTGTTTTGGAAAGAAATTTTATATTTTATATTTCTTTCAATATTTTAAATTTTTAAATCCATTAAGGGCTGATACTCAGAATATGCTAAACAGCATCTCTCCATCTGGAAATGGTAGACCATAGGTAGAGCATATGGTGTTCATTAACGTGAACGGATGGAAGGTGCCATGCTTTTAAGCATATCAATAAGTTATATACCTACACATTCCCTTAAGGAAAGACTCTATGTCAATAAGCTAATAAGTTTGATTTACAAAAAACTTTTAGTCAGCTACTCAGTGAGTAGTGTACAGTCTCTACACCTTACATAAAGAAGCACTTCCCTTAGTTATAATACTGTAAGTAAGTCATAAAAATAGGACCATAAGTCCTATTTTCTAGAATGACACATGTTCATATTCCATAAACTATTTGCAGTAAAATGAAGTAATCAGATGAAAATAAACCCTAACAAATAAAGAATAATTAGGGAGATAAATTGTTACTTCATTTTAAAGGAGCTAATAGATTAAACATATGCACATGATTCACTGGACCAGAGGGTTTTTCTCAGCACTAAAGAAAATAATTTGTCTTGGAAGCTGCTTTGTGCTCACACACATTCCCATCACAGCTGAACTACATCACAGCTTCAAGTAGTGCCACTGAAAGTTCAGATGGGTCCTATTTTAAATTCCATCTCGCCTTTTTTAAGCATCTGTTTGCTTCCATGCTCTCTGTGTCCCTCCCAGTAGTAGCAGCTGTTTTGTCTCTCAGTTCTGTAGTATCTACTGCCTAACATATATTAATCTAAGGGAGCAAAGGTTTGTAATCTCCACCTTTAAAAAAAAACAACCCTCTTTGTTTTTCTCCAGAGGAAGAAAATTAAAGAATATTCCAGAAAACAAAAAAACAAAACAAAAGAAAACCAAAAAAACACCAAAACAAAATTTCACAGAATGAATGATTAAAAATGTCTTATCATGAAATTGCAGAAAAAATATTTAGGGAAAAAAAGCCTATGTACATGAATGCAGAAATATGTAATAATTACATATAGTAGAAATCCATAATAATTTTATATCACAGAAAGACACATTTATTCATTAATACATGAGTGGATAAAACTCTTTTCTCTCATGTTTTAGAGGAGAAATATCCTTTCATTTCATTATGTTGCATGAATCTTGTCCTTTGCTTCTGTCCTGGAGGCATAATCTCACATTTGTAACACTGGATTTTGAACTGTGCAAGTGCTAAAGGCATGAAGCGAGAAGGAAGGTTTCTTTAGGTGGCAAAATACAGAAAGATAAAAGGAGACGTTGGAGAAATAAGAGTAATATCTCAGAGAATAAATTGAGTACTTCAGAGTTAGAAACAACAGTAATACTGATATGTTTGTAATTAGAAAGCAGCTTCACTATTATTTTAAAGATATTTTGATGTGTACTGTGCTTCTATTTGGCAATATAAATTAGCATTAAGAGTCAATATAAACCTAGTTATGTATAAGTCTGCCCAGATATCTCACCACATGAGGAGCAATTCCTAGCAAATGTTACTCTCCCTATTGTGCTACCTGGCTGCCCAAGTGGGTGGGCAGAGCAGCCAGGGAAGCAGACCCAGCCCAGCACCCATGTCGTGCCTCAGGACAGTGGCCAGCTGTGTTTGCTCAGGAAAGAAAGTCATTTCAGCTGAAAAGATTTCCCTCCTTGGAAGATAAAAGACACAAGTAGAAGACTGTTTGGGAGAAACAGCTTCTCTGAGCCAAAACAGATACACACTGCACATGGGTAAATTTAAATCTACCTCAAAAAACTGTATGTATTATTTACATATATTTGTGGAAGCAGAGAAGAGTAAATCTTAACCACTGAAGTCCTCTAAATAAGAAGACAATTCTAGTATGAAGAGATCTAAATCTAGGGTGAAGTACTCACACTGACTTGTGTTAGAAGCCTCTGCTTTCACTACAGTGAATGTAATGAGGTAAAGACTGATTTAGAGCACATTCTACTCTCTGCATGATGTTTCAGGTGCATCTTATGCAGAATGAAACCTCTAGGCCCTGTGTTCTGGGTGAAAACATCAGCTACTGATAGGTTGGCTTCAGTCTGGTTGAAAACTAAATCCCAGTAATTTCTTTTGAGACCAGCATAGGTGTCAGAAAGAAAAGCTTGTCTACAGGTTCAAATTACAGCTTAAGGATATGAAGAAACCTGTGTTGATCCTGAATCTGGCCAATTACTTTTTTTAAAATAGCATTTTTAATCCTATTTAATTACCTTAATCCTCTGCTACTAATCTGAAAGAATCAATTTGTTTTAATTTTAAGCAAAAGTTTTAAAATTGTCATTAAAACCTATATGGTTACAAGTGATGTATTATTCCTAGGTTTACTATTGTTTTCCCCTAATATTTATCTGATTGATTCACTTCAGCCTTAGAACCCTTAAATTTTTTTCTAGTGTGCAATAAAGGCTATGCTCTAGTCTTAAACAAAAAAAAAAAACACAAAAAAAAAAAAACAAAAACAAAAAAAAAAAAATTGGAGCAATACCAAAACCAAAAATGTGGAAAAACTGAAGGGAATACATAAAGTTGTGTTTATTCTTGGTAGACAGCTTTAGAATTAGAAAAATCAGGGGTACGAGGGGGAAAGCCCCAGCTTCTTACACCTGCGATTGTGTTTACAGAGTCATAGAACATTTTACTGCAAACCATGTGCCTGGGGAAATTTCAGCAATTTGCCAATTTTCTACGCCCTATCTGCCTCTATTAAGGAACAAAATGATTCTTCAGGCTCTTTTGTATAGTGCATTGCACAAACTTATCTCAAAGCACTTCACAGGTCAGTCCAACAAATAAGTAGATACAAAACAAAAGCATGACAGTGACTAGATATTTAAGATTAAATGGAGGTGTTTTCAAAGGAACTCTAAAGCTAGTGATAGCCCTGAATTTCATGGGTTTCTATTTGATTTTACAAAAACATGCATTTTTATTTAGAAATTATAGTTCATTAAAGAAGAGTGTACAAGCATTTATGTACTGATTCTATCTGAAAGTATGGTTAAAGATGATTTTATTTATTATGTGTGTAGATCATGCATGCATATATAGTACTCACAAATAATACAATTACCAACAAGACGTGGCAGTAGTAGCAATCAGGCTTGCAGAGGTTTTTTGTTTTGTTTGTAGCTTTTTAGTTAACAAAATATCAGGAAACATCTTTGTGAATTCACATTTTTTTTGTGCACTGAAGTGGAAAGTGCAAGTACTTGTCAAATGGATTGATATCATGTCTCTAAGTCTCAGGATAATTCTATAGCATTTGCTAAATGCTAAATTATAGATTTCCTCTAGTCTAATCCTCCCAAAAATTTCTCTTAAAGTAAAAAAACAATTTAAAGTAAATAAATTGAATACTGACTTTCAAGGTATCATACTGGGTCAACTATTTTTGTTTCATTTCTTCTCCTCATATTAGGCTGCAATTCGTTTTGTATATGGTCCAGTAATTCTATAACACTTCATATTTTCTACTACCCTAAAAACTGACAGACTTTTTCCTATTTCTTTGACCCTGCAGTGCATAACTGCCATCAGTTGTTTACAAAATATCCTCAGCAGAGCACTAAATGTACATAGGTAAAAGTCTTTGAGTTTACTGCCTTGGTGCTTCCTATGGCCTATAAGATAGCAAAATAACATGTCCCTGAAGCAGAAGGATACCTATCTACCATGCTTCACCTCCCTTGCCCTGGTGGTGATGCTGTGCCTGATGCCTCCCAGGACAGAGTTGGCCCTTCTGGCTGCCAGGGTTCACCTTGCCATCAGCCAGGACCCTCTGGTCCCTTTCCACAGTGCTGTGGAAACTTAATAGTGATTTGAGTCCTGTGCCCAAGGTGTTAATGAAGGTGCTGAAGAGAGCTGGGCCTAAGATGGATCCTGCAGAACCCCACTAGTGGCAGTTGTCAGCCTGAAGTCACCCCTCACTGTAACCCTTTGTGCTCCACCTGTGAGCCGGTTGCTCACCCACCGTGGAACACCATTGCCCAGTTGTGTGCTGGATATTATGTCCACAAAGACACTGTGTGAGACCTTATAAAAATCTTTGCAGAAGTCCAAAAATATTACATCTACTAGCTTTCCTAGCTGGGTTACTCTGTTGTTGAAGAAAATAAGGCTTGACAAACAGGACTTTCCTATCATGAAGCCACATTGACTGTGACCAATGACTGAATTGTCCTCCAAGTGTTTTTCAGTACCTCCCAAACAATCTTTTCCATGATTTTTTTAAATTTAACGTGCTCAAAACAAATATATATATATTGTGCACAGAAAGGGAGAGTTGGCAGTGTTTCCATGCTACAGTGCTCCTTTAGCCCCTTTAAAAATGGCCACTGTTCTCCCAGGAAGGAAGAGTCGCTTCATGCACAAGTCTACGTGCACACATTTTGGGAAGGAAAACCAGAAAGGAAAGAAAGAACAGCAGCGACAAAAATATGGGTAGGTTGATCGATATGCATGAATTTATTTTTTTATAGCATATCCTGAAATCATCTAATTTTTGAAACGCTACAAACCTGTAACAGCCTCAGTGAAGCAAACGGGCAATGAATTATAAGGGAAATACCCCATCAAATTATTAGACGGATAGATTAGATTAGATTCTTAAACTCTATTCCTGACTCTTTTGTCAGGATAATTAATGTATAGGGTAGAAGCAGTAACTACACCATCATATGAGATATTTTCAACCAGACAAAATATTAGAGATTTGTATAGAAAACTGATCTTGACTACAGATCATGGACTAAAATATAAAGATCACAGACTAAAATACTTCACATATTTTTTCTTGTATCCAGACCCTAATATTTAATGCTGGCAGTACAGTTTTAAAGGCCAATGCATTCATCTTCTACGGCACATACAGAGAAAGGTTTTATGTCCAGGTAAGCATATTTCAAACATATAGAACTTACTAAAACTTATTCACTTGTTTTATTGCAAATTACATGGGCTTTATGTTGAAATCAGAGGAATAGTTGAAACTACTTTTCAGACATAAATGCATGGTAATGTTAAATGTTGGACGACAAATTTGATGTTTGTCCATAAGCTGCATGTTTTATATAACTGTAAGTTATTTACAGTATATCTTACCTGTGTCTTCATATATGTCACAAATTTTTATCATTTGCTACAGACATTATCTGAAAACAAGTCCAAAAGAAAAAGAGGTCTTGGTCACTGAGTAAGAATTTCCCTTCTAGTTCTTTTCATCAAGTTGAATGAGATGGAATAATATATGGATTTATTGACTCTAAGGACTGGAAATAGTAAAACTTGTTCTTTTTTCAGTAAATTAAACAAAAATTACTCAGAAGATAAGAGTATGTGTGCAACCCATTTCTTTTGGTGAATTTTCAAACCATAAAGGAATGCTTTGGAATTAAATACTTCTGATTAACCAGGAGAAAAAGTTATTTAAATAGAAAATGTAATAGTGATTTCCATTTAGCCCTTTTCTGAGCTGCACTCTTGCAGTTATAACCATATAAACTAAATCAAATAGATGGGTTTCAGAGAGAAAGTGCCTTAAAGCATAAGGCCCTTTGAGCAAGCAGTAATAACGTATAATTCCATAAGTGAACAACATTAAGAGAAGAACTTGGGCACAAAAGAAAACAGAAAGACATTGTTAATAGTTTTCACAAAGTTTTTTTGTTCTTTTAGTGGTTATTTTTCCATTGGGGTTTTTTAATCTTTTTTTTTTTCCTGAGAGCTTCCTATTTCCTGATTTTCCAGAAGTGTTAATGTAAATGGAGAGATATTAGAGAAAGGAACACTTCTGAAGACCATGATTTTGTACAGGCTACCAAGGAAAATGCTGCTACTCAGTGCAATGTGAAAATTCAAGAGAGAAGATGATGGGAAATGATGAGTGGAAGAAAAAAACTAACTCTTTAGGTGGCCCTTTGCACAGATAAAATGGGTCAATGTCCCTTTTATTGGTGTATTTTAAGAAAATTGCTATATGGCAGATCTTACAATTCCAGTACAGACATTTTCATGTTCACCAATGTGTGTGTCCACAGTACATTCTGACTGACAGGAATGGTACTTCTTCTCTCTTTCCTCTCTTGCTTTTCCTCTGTATATATATAAAAACTCAAAATGGAGCAAAAAACCTTGGAAACATGCACATACTGGTGACCAAATTCTAAATAATAAAATTTATTATGCATTTGTTTGTTATTAAAAACAGTTCTTTCCAGGACATTAACTGATTACTATGTGAACGTGTATCCTAAGAACACACAATCCTCTAAAATTACATGAAAAAGATGAGGGTGGACACAACCAGTTTGTTTTTTTTTTTTTTATTTGTTCCTGTAAACAAATAAATAAATGATTGTTGAGGAGAAAGATTAAAAAAAAGGGGGTTTTTTAGTACATAATCTGCTAATCTGCTTCAGGTTGGGGTATTTTTATGCTATCACAATAGCCTGTAGTTCTTAATATTTTACATAAATGAAATTTCAATCAGAAGAAATTAAAGGAAAGCAGAAAGTGAGCACCTGGTGGCATAGAGATGTGAGTATTCTGTTACTTCATAGGCATGGGTGTTTCATGTGTGTGTTTTTCTCCAGCATAATCAGCCTCAGAGGGACCATTGAGACCCTGCTGTATCTAGTGATCAAAAAGGGCATGTGTGATCTCTTAACAATTTGATGTTTGCATGACATTTAAGTCCAATTTATTTCATTTGTGTTATGATGGAGGACATACTGAGGAACCACAGTTAACTGTAGAGGAATTAAAATACCTTGGAAGACTCTGTTTTAGCTACAGCTCACTAAATTAGGAAAGACTTAAGAAAAGTGCAGATGTTATCTAGAGCTTCATATTTGCCTTTGCAATAAAATCTATTATAAAGCAAAAACTATAGAAAGACACTGTTTGTTGTCATTTTGTTTTGCAATAGTAAACAATCGTTGACACAAATTGTATATATAGGACATATTCAATTGGGAAATCATTAACACATTGATTAATGAATAAATAAGTCTTTCAAACTGTTTTGCCTTCAATGGTTAGATACAGTCATGCAATTAGAAATCAGTGATAGATCAGAAGTGGTCCATGTGCAACTGTGAATATCTTTGTATGCTTTAATGCACAGTCTTTTGTAATTCCTCAGCTCACCCCTTAATGTAGCAAACAGATTTAGCTGTCAGATTGTAACATTTAAGTGACTGAAACCAGCATGTTCCCATATATCTTTATAGGTCAGTTTTTTAATGAGAGAATCACCAAATGACTTAGTTACTAAGCTCCTTAGCATTTCACTGACTTCATCACACTGAAGACTGAAATGCAGACAAAATTAATTTTCTTCAACAGTTTTGTCCCTGGTGCTTCCTTCTGTTCAACTGCTTGAGGCTTGCTTCTTCCATACAGAAAAATGACATTGGTATAAACTCTTGTCTTGGGCAAATAACCTCATCCAGCTCACCTCCAGAGGCTGTAAATGTCAAGGTGCCACTCAAAGTGATGAACTTAATGAGCACATACCAAGCATGATATTAGCTCTAACATTGCCAATGAATGCAGGCTGTTATGCAAGTTTTTTTTGGACTTGCATTCCTTTGCCAAACAAAAAAGTTTTTACTATAATCTGTGAACCAGTGTAAATAATAGCCATTGGCCCTCAAAGATGTCTGGATATTAACCCCATTAAATAGTTATACCTTTTATAACTGCATGATGAAATGGAGCTGACAGATTCACTTATGTTATGTGCAGAGATTAAAGCATTTTTTTCAGTATTTTTTATTTTATATCTCCATAAAGAATGTTACATAAGCAATGCATTAGTAGAAGAAAACACATTTTTCAAAATATTTAAATTATACTTGTATTTCAATTAAACAAACTCATAATAGCTTAACAAACCAATGAGACAGGATTCAAAGCAAAGTATGAAAAACACATTTTTACTTTTAGTCCTTAGACTAAAGGGGTTTTCTCTCTGAAAAACAAGCAGTTCATATAGGTTTTGAGGTGCACATTTTGCACTGTGTAATACTAGTGTTACTTGCAAAACTGATTATTTTATTGAATTAACTTGTGTCAGCTGGAACATAATAACCACATCTCAGACTTTTTTAATGGGTATGCTAGATTATATAGTTATTTTAAAATGACTTTTATATTGAATATGCAGTTCAGTAAACAATAAATGCATTTAAGTTTATATGTGTATCTAAAAATATCAATTTATATAATTTAGACCAAAAATTTCACGCTTAGTCTTTTTAAACCTTTCAGAAACATTAATTATCTATGCACACTTTCCTTTGTCAATCTTCTAGTATAATAGATGATGTAAGAGTTATTAAAGCTAACAACATTTTTGTTTATAAAAATTATAGTTAGCACTGATTAGAGACATGCCTAACTCCTGGGCAATCTAAATTCATATTTTATTGGAAAGCATTGCTGGATGTTTTTAACATTTAAGCACAAAGAGAGAACAAGGGTTTTTTTTTAATGAAAAGTCAAAATTATTTTACATGCAGACGGCTGTAATTGCTATGAGAATTTACATGGAATTGCATGTCAATCCCTGTAAAGTAAACTTTTGTCTTTCCCTTGTGTTTGCTTCTAATCTCCTTTTGAATGTAATGCCATATCCCAGCATAATGGACACCAAAACTTCATCAGGGCAGAAACCAGAGTCCAGTTGCATTTCTGGGGCACTGTAGCCCATTGGTGATCTTACATCCATCAGGCTGGATCAACCCAGCTCATCAGCTGGAGCCAGGGAATCCATTTGCAAATGCACATCCAGGCCTCCTGTGCTGCAGGCTGCTCAGAGGGTGTGTAGGTGAGTGGTTCCAAGAAGCAACATGGAACACATGGTTATTTTTATATTCTGAATAAAAATATCATCTCTGCATCTTGGCAGTTGTCACGTTAACCAAAACTATGCGCTCTTTCACTGTCTTTGCTAGTAGATTATCACTGTCACTATGCTTTTGAAAAGCTCTACACACATCTTTCATTTTCTCTGTTCCTGAATTAAAAAACTCCTGATAGTGGAAGGATGGGAAAAGAAAAGGTTCAGATTTGAATGAGAAATGACTAAATCATGTCATAGCAAAGCAACTTATTAGGGGAATTATATTGTATGATTTCTAAAACGTATTTTGAGTATAGTTAGCAAATGTCCTATTGCACCATAATAGCTAATCTCTCAAAAATTTGTTAAAATGTGTTTTAACCAAGACTTTTGAGTCTGGATTCTTTTAAATTGCATTTCTGCTTTGGGTTTCACATGCAAATATATGCATAAGTAGAGTAGACATTAGACAAATTTGTTACAGTAACTGAGAACCAAGAGAGCTATCTGATTGATACACACTGCATCAAAAAGGAAAAGAATACGCAGTAGAGGATAAGCCAAGAAAACAATTAGTAACACCTTGACTTGAGAACAAATTAAATTATATAGGCATTTGCAGTTTATGTCTTAAGTTTTTTCTTACCAAAATATATACTGAATTTTTCACATGAATGGACATGAGATAGACTCTGTTGTATCCTGTGCCATGACAGTTCGAATTACTTGGGTTACATCTGATTAGCAGTGTGAGAATAAGAAATGGGTAACAGTGTCCCTAGAAAAGTTTTCACTTAATGTTCTCATCAGGCAATAGCACTCAATATTATATAGCCTAAAATAGCCCAGAAGAGAAGTAGATAATATTTCAGGAAGCTGTATTGGTATGATAATTGATTTTATTGATGATGAGGATATAGAAGTTACTTCTTGATGTTCCAAAATGGACATAATTATCCTTGGCCATACAGTTGAGTCATTTGTGCTGTTAAAGATCTTTAGACATTTCATATTCCAGAGTTCTGACCATTTTCCAAAAAAGCCCTGGCAGTTTACCTTGTAAACAAAGTACTTCCCATCTTAGATTAGGAAAGTGCAAGTTTATAGGTTGCTCATTTGAGAGTACCAATATATTTAACCTACCATTAATATTGTAGTGGAAGATTCATATAAAAACTAATGTGCACTTTCTATAATGCAACAAATGTGAAAGGTGCAATTTGTCCTATTGTAGTTGATTTATTACTATGCAGTAAAGAGAAATTAAATACGAGGTAAGATATATTTTTATTATATTTTTTTGGATTGTATGATATTCTGCTCTCAACAGAAAAGGTACAGATTCACAATTAAGAAAGGACACCACCTCAATTAAGTGTCCATCCTATTTCTGAGATGAATCCAAGACAGCTATTTGGGGGAAAGAAAAGCAGCTGCATGTAGTAATGGGGAAATGCATTGCAATTGTAATTTTGTGTCATGCACTGTAATTATTAGAGATGCTGAACCTATCAAAGGAAACTCTGCTTGGGATAAGGCTAAGGAAAAGAAGTACGTTTTGTATGTCAATTAGAAATTAAAGATTTCAAGCAGTAACCATTGTCCTAGGAAAGAAAAATCTGGTAAAATTGATGAATGATGCAAGCAGAAGTCTTCCATAAATATTCTGTGCTATATTTGTAAAGTGGAATGATAAGATTAACACTTTGGGGCATGCACTTGAAAAAGGCAGCAAAGAATGGGAATATTACTTAGACAGCAAAACATTACATCCATTAATCTGTAAAGATCTATAAGGAATATTTATACCTTAGAAGAGGTTACCCGAGTTGTATGGCCTGCAGTTCATTTTAAATAAATCCTGGGAAATTCACACATTCTGTCCTCTCTGGGCCAGCGATAAAATAGGCAGCCAGGATCAGTTCAGAGTCCACCTCTTAATAACATACAAGACAATCTTTTTACACTGAAGCGAGTATCAGGCAGAAGGAGATTAACAGTGGATAAGACAAGTTCAATGCAGGCAATGTGCTGCCCACACAGGTAAACTCTGTTCAAATACACTTCTTTTCATGTGCTTTGAAATGTGGAAAAAAAAAAAATCAGCATCTTTTTGGCTTAAATGAACCTGAACTACTTTATTAAAAGGTTCTGCCGGCCAAGTGAATTTATGCCAGTAATCAGATTCAAATTAGCTGGGCATACTGCCAATAGCTTACATGCACTGAAGAAAGATCACAGCAAATCTCTAAGTCTCTTGCCATGTACTGGGTTGATGAGGCACACTATGAAGTCTCAGCACATTATTTCTAAATCTCTCTTTTGAGAAGAGGATCTGTACTAAATGTTGCATTGTAGAGCAGAGCTAACAAAATAAAGTTAGTAAGGATAGGTAACTAAGGGTTTGGGATTTTATTTTTCTTTACTCTTCCTTCATGGCTGTTTTATAAGTAATTTTGAGAAACATTATCACAGTCAGTAATTCAGTAACCATCGATGTATAATATTTCTAAGTGCAAATAGCACATGTTACGTTACATGATATTCATGCTATTGAATATTTATTTTAGAGTCAATCTGAATTCACAAAGCAACAAAGTAAAGCTTTCCCTCTGGAGAAAGCTAACATTGCAAATTATATCATTCTTTCTATCAGGTCAATGGGATGGATAGGACTGATAATGTGCATATTGGAACATCAAGGATCTCACAGAAGAGCCCTTGCAGATGCCCACAATAAGGTGGTACATCAGGCCTACTGAAACAGCTGTTTGACAATAAAGGGCTGCCACCACACAGCTTCCTATCTTGATGGAAAAGAAGGTGGGAGGAGGCACTTACTCCAAGGTTTCTTGGATTTATGTACATAACTTTTAATATTCAGTCTGAAAAAATTAGACTGTAAAAGTCAGTGTTAGGGAGGGGATTAGTTTTTTCTTTACTTCCCTAAATCACAGTCTCACGCTATCAAGCTGCTGTTGCTTCCAGCCAAGCACCACTCCATCTATTCAACTGCTGAGGTGATTCTGCTTCAGATTGCTATCTGTTGGGTAGCTTTAGGGGAAAAATCAGCAATAAACTCTCAATCCTGGAGATGAGTTTGCCTCACTTAACATTTCCAAAGATAACTTTCCAGTGGAAGCAAAGTTTTTGGGTAAAGCTATGCAGTTCCTTTTCAATCCTTCATGTTCTAAGTGAGGACCTTGACACTGGATGTTTTGATGACATGAAAGGAGAACTAATTTTGCTATCAGCCAGGTGAGAAGGATCATCAAGCAAGCAAGTTTTGGTAAGAGGCACATTGTCTTCTTTCTTTTTATTTTCATCTCTCAGTGAAGTGAAACGTGTGAAGATAAGATCATGCTAACGCATCTTAACTGCATTAAATAATGTTTTATTTATATGCATGTCATTTATTAGTTATAATTTCTGATACAGTGTGTAATACAGCAAATTATATGAAACATAGAGCACATATATCTAGAAAGAATATTGCCTAGATTAAATGTTTCACAGATTTCATATTCTGGAGACAAAGCAACATATTATTACAGTCATAAGGCAGTAGAGACCTTGGGGTTTCCAAATCCCTCTGTTCAAGCAAGAAACGCCAATAAATAGCACAGCTGGGTTAGGTTTGTGTTAACAGATTTAACAAATAAGGAGAAAAGAATCAACAGCTAAAAAATAGTCCTAAAGTATGATTGTCAGAAGAATATGGCTTTGTTTTCTTATGGTTTATCTGTGAAGGCCTTCTTTACCTCGCTAATTATCTGTAGAAGCCCTGATCTTTCCTCTGTGTGCTACTTCTCTTAATATTTTTTCTGTAAGAAGTTCAGAGGTCTCTTTCACTCTTTTCCATACTTTAAACATTATTTCTGCCTATATCTCTCTTTTCATCTCCTTCTACTCCTCAGAATCTTTCTGGTTTTCGTTCATCTCCTTTCTTTCCACTTGGAGGCAAGACTTGTTTGAAAAAATTCTGTGTAAACAAACTCTTGCAAGAAACCATGTTTCTTAACACAGATACTGGACTGACTGTGAAATTGTTTTCAGAAAAAGAATTTATTTCCATTTGTCACACATAAGGCATATATAGATCTATGCCATGAACATAAAAGGATAAATGACTCATGTAATGGACTGTGAAATAGGTCATGTCATTGTCCTGAAGCTGTGTTTTTGAAAACAGTGCCACCAAAGGTGGTACCCTGCTGATTTGCCTTTGAGGATGGGCATCTGTGCAGATACACTGATCATCCGAGTCTGAACTGCTACCTGTATATCCTCAAATGCATTTTAATGTAAGGTGTTTTATCTGATAGTTTCCTTCATTTTATATTCTCTGATGGAAAGTCTCTGGAGTCTTTGTTTATAAGCAAACTATGTAATACAGAGCACTGTATTCCTTCTCTGTCTAAAAGATCCGAATTAATAAAAGTTGAACATAGATATCAAAGTGACAAGTCAGTAATTTCATCTGTGATGAATAGAAGAGGTCTACATGTATACCTAAATATATATTATAGCATGCACATACATTTACTTAACTTTCAAAAATTTAGAATACCATTCTGACACCCAAGTCAGACCTCACATACATGCAGTAGCACCCCTCACCTGAAGAATCAGGATATATATATATATATATATATATATTTATATATTTATATCTTTAGAAATATTTTTCCTATAAAGTATGTCCTATATCTTTTCCATAAAAAATAAGACTTAGTTAAATCAGTTAAATCAAGAGTCTATCACTATTTCTTTTAAACGAGTGTATCCTTAAAACAAAGTGTACAGTATATACAAGATAAATCTGATTGATATCTTCCATAGAAGATATAAGCTATATCTGACATATATGGGAGATATAAAACCACCCCCTCAGCACCTACAGGGCAGCTAATGGGAAGACCAGGTCAGGTTGTACACACTGGTGCATGATGGCAGGACAACTGTTTTTATTTCACCAAAGCTATTTTTCCCTCTTTTAACATACTTATAAAGTGACAGAGGAAGCTGAAAAGTCTTTATTCAGAACAAGCATAAAAATAGAAAATCATAGCAAAGAAATCTCTGTGTAGAGGAAGAAGTGGTGTACATGGAAAGGATGAAGTGGTAGATATAGAAAGAAAGAGGAGGGATGGCTTCTTTGACAAGGGAAAATACTCATGAAACATCTATATTGCTGTGAGGTTTCCCTCAAAGCTGAAAGTCTGTATACTCCTAAGGCTTGCCCATCTCAAACTGTTTTTCATCATTAACTGTCAGCATATGAACAGTGGTTGCTATTTTTCATTCCATATGCCAATTTGCTACTGAATCCTCCATAAAATTATTTTTTCAATGTGCTATCTAAATTAAGTCTTACTATCTCATTTTCGGCAATAAGTATGTGCTGAAAATTGACTTTATCCAGTGCACCTGTATTTCTAGAAAATACATCTCTTTGAAGGGTTTAATTTTGTATGGTTTGCATTTTGATGCGATTTTTTTCTTTAATTCATTGAAGTAAATAATGAATCATGCTAGGAAAAAAAACCAAAAACAAACCCCAAACAAACAAAAGCCCCCCAAACAAACAAACAAAAACCCCCACAGAATGTAATAAATTCCTTATTCAAAATATAGGAACACTAATCATGGTATTGATGACCATTCTTGTTTACTCCTTGATTTACAATATTCAGCTAAGACCAAAATAGACATGAAAAATAAAGTTAGCTTCCTATACAGCCATAAGCCTTCATGGGTTTATAAATCCTTAACATGTGAAAAATGAAGAAAATATTAAAGCTAGTGGCAGTATGATAATTTACACCATTGGGACACTCTGTGGTTTCAGGAGTGGTGTGGAGGAACACTGCTGGCTAAGTTGTTCTCGTTAGTCTTTGTTTTTCTCCTACTACTTTTCTCACTTATGTATAAACAAAAAGTAGCAATGGATAGTTTTTCTCTCTTTCAGTCCATTTGGACTATTTTCAGGACAGTTTCACCCCTTGTATTTTACCAGGCTGTAATAACCTTTCTTGATCCAGTCTGTAATAGCTTTTAGTGGCCCAAAACTCAGCACCATACTTCTCATTAAGTCAGTTGCCTTTGGCAATGGTTCTCTTCCTGAAATCTGATTATCCACTCACCAAAGCTGGTGGCCCTTAATTGCTTTTGAAAACCCCTTGTCATTTTTGGGCATTATCTTCTGAGCATTATCTAATGACCAATCTTGTGGGCATTATCTTCTGAGCTTTATCTGCCCAATCTTTTGGGCATTATCTTGTTATTCATCATTCAAAGCTTTTAAGCAGTTGAATTGTTATCTCACTGGTTTTATTCTTCTTACATAAATATTATGACTCTTGCCACCTTTTGGCAGAGGACAAAACAATAGATGTACTCCTAACTGACTCACATTTTCTCATGATTTACTTTTACAGATAACATCTTCCATCTATCCAAAGTTTAGTCTGAAATTCAAGATTGTCTCACAGTTATCATATCCAAGAAGTTTTCAAAACTGTGATGCTTGCCTTATTGCCATCCAGGTGGTGAAATCTCTCATCTTGGTATTTATCACCTCAAATCTCCATTTGTGTCATTTATTGTACAAAATACAGCTCTCTTCCCCTCATGCATATTGCAAGCACTCAGAGAACTTGTCTGTGTGATCTTTTCCAGACTGATATGACTGATCTGTCTCAGATATGAGCTGATCAAAATTGCTAGTGGAACAGCAGCCCAGCAAGATTTACAGGTTTGAGCCTAGCCAATCTTGTGGCTGATTCAGGGCATTGCTCACCCCTGTCTACCAAATACCACATTGTCTTGACCAGACTGGCGTGGTGATGGTACACTGGACACAACATATCAAGGGGAAAAGAGTTGGGAAGACTTCCAGCAACAGCCCCAGATGAAAGCAACCTACTCTGTAAGTATTAATAAGATTATAGCCTAGGTTGGAAGGGACCTCAAAAGATCATCTCTCCAACCTTTAATGGAAAGGGAGCCCAGAGGAGACTAGCACTACATCCAATCACATCTTTAAAGCCTCCTGTGATGGGGATTCTGCCATGTCTGTGGGAAGGTTGCTCAAATAAGTGCTTTCTCTGTAAAAAATTCCTTTCTCATGATTACTTTTGAAACCTCTTCTGCTGTACCTTGTACCTCTTGACTCTTGCTTCTCCACATGACTTCCTGTGAAGAGAGAACTTCCACCCTCATTTTAGTTCTAAGTGCTTTCCTGAAAATGAAAGTTCAGTCAAGTTTAAATATTGTATCCAACTATGGATTAGTGCAGAAATTACAGAAAGTGACCTTAAATTTGACCCATAGATGAGTAATTTTGATAAAGGCTTTCTTATGAAGATTCGCAGATTATGAAGAGTCAGAAGTCTTAAAAGCTTCTCTATGTGAAGATGAACATCACTGTATGAAAAAAATATTTAAGGTTTAGTAAAAATATTAATCCTCTTGCATAAGATCTGAACTAGTGTGATTGTAGAAAGACTCCGATATGTTCCTTCTGAAAATTCAGTAAGGGAAGGAAATGCTGACATTGACATTAAAAAAATTACCTTTTAGCATAGTGCTATTCATAAGTAGTAGTCATGTCCTTATGTGCACTCTTCGCAATGCCAAAAAAGAATTAATCACTGTATGGTACTGAGTTCAGCTCTAATTGGCATTAATTAGGAACATGAATCGTGTGTAAGAAAGGAAGATATACTTAAATTAGAATTATGTCTTAATCCCTTCTTGTTATGCTCTCTTTCTACTTTAAAAGATAGTTCTCCATCACAGTGACAGCAAATGACAACCAGTCTTGCTCTGCATCCTTGGAGAAGGCTATGGAGACATCAGTCCTTTGAATCTGTCAACCTTTGTGGTTGCTTGTGCTGTCTAGTGTGTTGTTCATCTTCACAATTATCTTTCATTCCTTTAAATTAGACTTTTCCATATGATGTTTTCTTTAAATATGAACTATAATCATGTCTGAAAATTATCCTCTTAGGAGATTTATTTTTCACCAACTTGTTTCTTTCTATGTTTTGTAACATAGTGAAAATATGCTTTTGCTTCTCTGTGGAAAAGATAAATATACCCTCAGGAAAGATTAAAGACAAAAAAAAAAATTGAACTTCTGTAAAATTACACAGAGCTACCATATTTAGGTAAAGGGTATTTGTTCCAAAAAAACAAAAGCATTACAATAGCGTAGGCAGAAAAATATCTGGGAAAATTTATCCAAGTCTTCATTATTTTATATTTTAAGTTAATGTCTCCATGTAATTCTAGTTTCAATTCTGAAAACAAAAAGCATTAGTGAGGTTTAATATAGAATCTTAACTCATAGAAATTTTGTGATGCTGATGAAATTTGTGCACCTTGACAATTGTATGAGTTTGTGTTTTAGGTAACATTAATGAAATGGCACATATTATTCCATTTTGTGACATTACTGAACAAACAAAACAAGATTATTTCTAATATCCCAACTTTAAGATTATATACTCCATGAGTTCTATTGTTTATATTTTGAGTTTCATTGTATTGTTTTTGCTTACAGCTTTATAATATTAATATAATTTAACATATTCTTAGTTGTTTATAGAAAAATGATGTCAGTCAAGGCCAAAGAAGGTAAAGTATGTGTACTTAGAATTTAAAAACGGTGAGAAATTTATTATGCGTAGATGAACGTGATTGTGAATATATAAGAGGGCAACTGAATTTTAGTTTCTATCTGCAGGCTAAAAGGATACACATGCATCACATAAAGAAGGGGCATGAGCTGGCAGTGCAATTCTGTTTGCCTTGGCTGGGTCCATTTCCACATTAAGTTCTCACATTTGCATCAGCACCAGTCCTTGTACACACAGTTATTCTTTATATTTCAGGCAAATGTATACCCACAGAGAGCTTTCTTTTTTCCCTAAAACATAGTCCTGTGAACCTCATCAGGTTTTAAATATTCAGAGTCTCTACAATGTCCAGAAAAGGAAAAGCAAAGTCAAAGTAGGTTTTAAGGTGTGCTGAAATAATCCTGTAGAACTGTATTCTGCTAGACCAGATAAGGGCCCAGTTTGGACTCTGCTGGTGTGAAGAGCCAAGGAAAAATAGTTCTTTGTTTGCTGCTGTTTCAAGAGGTGACACAGATAGCAGACTGACAACTTTATAAATTGTTTCATATAGGAGTTTTTCTTTTAACAGGAGTCTGTCTGCTTTTTTAATTATTATTCTTTGTATAATTTAAATGTTGAGGCCTTTTCAAGCACAAACTCCCTCCCTGACATTCTAGTCATTCCTTCCCCACCAGAGTCAGCTTTTTGTAGAGTCAGTAGAGTTTTATATCTCTGCTTTGACCAGACAGAAAATGATGATTCCCATGGTATTTTAGGGGTTGAGGAGGAGGATCACTTTTTGAATGACATCTGTATGACTGGCAGGTAAAACCACTTGCCCAAAATGCAACCTGTCTTCCCCAGAGGGTGGGTTAAAACTTGCATTAGAAATTATTGGCCGTTTCACTGTTAAATAATCCCTCCCTCACATACTCTGAAAGACAATTTCCAGAGATCTAGTTATTTAAAAGCTGTTTAAAAAGCACCAGCTGCCATATTTAAAGCAATTACATAGCCTAAAAAGCCACTGTAAGTTCAAGCTTTATGTAACTTCCTCTACAGAAATCTGTTTCGATATATATGTACATATATGTAAATTTGCATTTATTTTATTGGATCTTTTATTAGAGAAGATTAAGAAATTTCACAACTACAGGCAACTGTCTTTATTACACTTGTTACAAGTACCAGCCTCAGTGGCCAGCTAACAAAAGGGAATAGTTTGCTAAATCTAGGAAGTTCATATATGAGCTGGGAATCAAACTGTGCAGTTTCAGTTTTTGTTTCTAACAAAAAGTGTTTCTGTCACAGTGTTTCCAACAAACCCAGCAATTTGTAGGACTGTATCACAGGCCAGATATGTTGCAATTCATTCTGACCTCTCTGATTGTGGAAGTGATGGCAAAAGGGCAGAGATATGCCAGCCACTTCCTTCCCCAGACACATCAGTCAATAGATACCTGGAGCTGAGGAATGACTGACATGGGCTAGGAATAGCACCGTTTCCTTTGTAGCCATAGTAATTCCCACCCTTCACAGAAGGAGCACATACAGGGATCTATGAATACACTGCTTCCACAAGCAACCCTGTGCTGTGACATTTCTCTGATAGCTGTGGCAGGGAGTACAAAAAAGCAGCTTTTACCTTGCTCAGAATGACTACAGCCTGACAATTAAAATACAGGAGTGAAGGTTTCAACCACAGGATGAAAGTTTCATACTTCATTTCCAGCATTGATCAAGCATTACTTTAACATTTATGAAATATAATATTATTAAAAACTTTTAAAACCCCATAGCATTGATGTCAACATCTTCAAACTACTATGACTAGTGAGATAAGCAAGTTCACACCTCTTTGGGCACAAAATTCTGCTTCAAAGTTGGATTAAAAGCTTCATTCCTCCCAGGTCTTAGTCTTTGGCTTTACATGGGATTTAGCAGTAACAATAAGAAATAAGAAGAAAATTGCTTTCCATTTTTTTCTCCTATGTAAGCAGGTTTTGCAAGCAAATTAGAGAAATGTTATTAACAGGAGAACAGGGGATCTCTGAGAGTGTAGCTTTTAGTAAATTGCAGTCCACGTGGAAAAAAAATAATTGAGAACCATTCTGCTAAGCTCTTTCATTAGTTAAGGGCTAGTAGTTCTGATAGCAACATGCAGAACAATTTTAGCAACTTAGTGCTGCAAATTTCTTTAAAGTAGTCAATCAATTAACGAGAGTGCATCTGTCATCACATAACTTCATTTACTTAACCTTTTTGCATTAGGGCTATCTAAGAGCACATACACGTCATAAATGCTATAATTATCTCAATCCAAGATAACCAGTCATCTCAGAAATGGTACATCCATTTCATAGGACAGGAGGACCAGCAAAAGCATGAATGTCTTATATTCATGTGTCATTGCTGTCTTGGATGGTGGATTTCCAGCCATACAGAGGCAGAAATATTGTTTTTATCAGGTCTGAAAGTATAAATCAAGCTGTCCCCCAGAAGAATTGCATGGAACACTGCACAAGCACTGAAGAGCAGATGTCAGAGCCAGCGAGCAGTTAGCCCACAGCCAGAAGACAATAAGCTAAAGCTGTCAGCAACTTTGTTTTCCTGATTTTCAGAAGAGTTGCTTCAGAATCATGCAACAAGTAAATTTTTAGTAACAGCTAAGTAAATTTTTAACAGCTTTGAAAATTATGAACTATGCTGTACAAAAATGCATGTGTAGCCAAAATGTCTCTGATTTTACTACCTTCTTGAAAAGGAAGATAAAAATCAATTTTTAAGGACAACAGCTGTAAAACAACCTGTGTCATCTCAATGACCAATTTTCTGATAAGCCTGAAAACTTCAAAGGCATGGTGCTGGCATAAAGAGTGGAGAGACATTCCATAATTATAATGTTTCGGATCTGTATCTATGGTTTAGGCTTTTGGTGTGATCACCAAAATCTGTCAAAATCAAGGTTTGATTAAAAATTGAAGCAGGGTGGGCGCTAATAAAAGGACAAGAGAGAAGGATTTCCTGGATGCTTGGCATATATTATTATTTATTTCTTTTTTGGACATTTTTGTGCAGCATTTCAAACAATGAAATCAATATTCACATTCATTGAAATAGGTAACTTTTAAGAGATATTTGTTGTTTGTGTAATTTTTTTTTGTGTGGATCAATAGGTTAATTACACAAATGAGAACTCTAAATTGTCTAGAGAGTACTGTACTGTACAAATAAATAAAGTGTTCTGCAAAGTGTATTTAACATCCATGCAATTAATTCTTTTTTATTCAGTGGTATTGCTGAAAGAGCAGAAGGGGGTTTTGTAGCAATTTTCTGTGCTTTCTGCTTGAGAAAGTCAGCAGCCTCAGTCATTTGTATTTGAAGTTGATTAGGATGAAGTCAGAGTACTTGCATTTCTTTAACAGCTTCTGAGTGCCTTTAGCTGAGGGTCAGGAAGAAGAAAAACAAATATTTCTTACAAATATTTTGTCTTAAAAGCATTTACCTAAAAGTACAACTGTGTGTGTGGCCAGATGGAAAAGGCCTACTCAAGTATATTGACAGACACACTTCCAGACACCTGGTAGTTAAAGAGCACAGGCCTTGATAGAATAAAATGTGTCTACCTGAGAATCTAAACTTCTGTAGCAGCTTATAACTTGTTTTCTAGAATTAGAAACTTTCTAAGTAATACAGAAGAGAAACTAAGTCTAAAAATTAAATAAATCAGCACTACTTTCCAAGGGCTTTTGTCCATTTAAACAAAATGTATTCTCAAATCACAGTATAGAAGAGGATGTCTTTGGCTATTGGTACCAGCAGGGATGCTGAAAGTATGCTATCACTGACAGTAATTGTAGTTTCAGTTTGCCCTGGGAATTAGCTAAACTAAACTCATGTTGTCTGTGTCCAGGACTGTGATATTAAAGTAAAACTTGAAACTGGATTAATTTGTTGTACATGATGCCCATTGATAAGCAAATGCTCATCCAGCAGATGCCAGGCTGGTTGTTTTCTTCAAAAAGATCAGCATGGAAACACTTTCATACAAAGGAACAGAATGCCATGACCAGTTCATGAGAGGAACATATCGACTTTTTCATTAACAGACTCCAAAATGAAATATCCAGCTCAAGGCTGCTTGTGTCCTTTGCACTTTGAGAAAAACTTCAAGGAAGTCTTTACATTTAGTTTCTCTTCTGTTAATTCCTTTAACACTAAGTATATTCAAAATAGCTCAACTGGAAAAGACATATTCGGTAATAATAAATATATAGAAACATTGTTATAGGAAATTAGATTTGTTAAGTGCTTTAATTCTGGAAATTTCCCCTTTTTTATCTCATGGCATGATGCTGAAAATCACAGTTTTGACTTTTTTCCAGCTTTTTTTGACTCCTGTATCACAAGGGTGAACAGAAGTTATCATTAAATTTACAGTAACTTGAAATTTTTAATATGTATGATTATAGTTATTTTAGAGTCTGTAAGACTGAAACTATTCGAATTACTTCACATTGTCACTTTATCAGAAAAACAAAAAGTTCAATTTCATTCAAAAGAAGCCTAAGCAATGTGGTGCCCTTCATGTATATCTTCATTCTTCCTTTGTGCATCAAAGAGAATAAGAATAAGTCTCAAATAAATTATATTCTGGCATATCCTGGAATAAATCCTGGCATACACCACACATTATAACATTAGAAAATAATTTCCCCTATATAAATTCATTTTACCAATTCAACAGTAGTGCATTTTTATTTTCTGCTGTTGATATATTCTTAGCAATCTGATATGTGTCATGACTAATATGTGATTTTTGAAGATTTAGTGTTTATGAAAGTAAAAATTTGGTAGGTTTTGGACTGTTTTGTGGCCATACAAGGCAGCAGAGAAAGCAGCCTCAGTTTTTCATGACAATGTGAGCAAAATGAGATTATAATGCTGTAACTATATGTATGAACTAGAAACTTAACTGTAGTGGAATGAGCATTATAAATCTTAATACACACAACTATGTATTGAAAGTGGCTATCTTCAAAACAAAAGAAACTCACAAATTTGTAAATTTTCACCTTTTTTGGATTTATTACTGAAAGAAAGGACTCTTGTTAATTACTGTGATATATGTAGGTTGGTACCAGCAGCATTTGCATTTACTGTTATACGTCTACTAATTGCACAGCTGTCTCTGATTTTTATGGTCTGAGCCATATTTTTTGTCTTATTTATATCAAATAAGCATTTTGTCTTTTTCAAAAAGGAACAAAGAAATCTTTTGTACTAAGATACCACATCTTCAAAGCTCTCTACATGAATATGGAAATTGTCCAGAGTCAGACTAAGGTGATTGCAGCCAATTCCAGTAGCATGCTTAGGCATCTACCCAAAGTTTAAAAAAAACTGAAGCACATCAATCTGAATTTTTGACCTTACCAAACACTGTGTCACAAAAGAGCATCTCTTCCCCCTGAGCTTCCAACACGGCCTTCTCTCACAGGGCGTCTCTGTTTTCTACGCAGTGCTACAAAACTCAGAGCTCTGAATGTTTACAGGTGTAAAACTCACCCACCCTGAGCAAGTCTCCACATTCCATGCAAAAGGCTTATGTGGACTGCAGAAGGAGCCATAATGTTGCTGATGTTCTCATGTGTGTTTAACAAGTGCTTTCCAAAACATTTTGCAGCTATAAAATTAGCTTGACAGCAATCACAGCAGTAGCTGATTAAAAGTGAAACCAGTAAGATTGTGTGTACCCTTTAATCACTTAGGAATGGAAGTCCTTTCTGTGAGAAACCTAAATTCAGTGTCTCTTTTGGCCTGAATGTCTCCTGGAAAATTGCTCTGATTAGCATGGCAGGAATATTTCACTTCAGTTCCTCACTTGCGTCTGAGGAAATGGACAGCTTTATATGAAAAAAAATACTTAAAGCAGTCTTAAAACTCTCAAAAATATAAAATAAGGCTTTGATTTCAAAATACTACTAGATAAGTAACAATAGTATAATTTGAGCATATAAATTGACACTTAATAACTTGTGTTGTCATCATTATAGTGCAATTTAACCTATACAAAACCTTGAAACATATATGATTATTTCTATTTTTGTAAAATAAGAGTGAAGCATTAATTTAATCTGAATTACTCTTATCATAGTGGGGTTTGTGCATGTGTTTATATGTGTGTGTGTGTGTGTGTTGAGCATCTTATGAGAAATTTTTTTGGAATCGACAATTGCTGTAAAAACTTGTATTAGTATAGTGACAAAGAGGCCTTAGTCTGCCTTCCTTATTTGGAACTAATCAAATTTTGCCTAGTATTATCACTTGTCCTTCGATCAAGAGTCTTCTGTTTTTTAAATGGATCTGACTTAATACCTTGATTCTACTGACATGAAAACCCAGTCTACATTTTTTTCCTTTTCCTGAAAATCTTGTGATTAATTTTCAATATCTATTTTTTTGTTTGTCCAAAATATTCAAAATATGTTCTCATTGAAAACATTGTAATTTCATGCAAATGACAGAAAATGGGGTACTTATAATGACTCTTAAAAAAACAATGCAAGTGGGGTACACTATGTTTTCTTTAGTTGTCTTTAGTGGTTTGGGTGTTTTTTTGCTTTTCCCTTACTCAGCTTACAAAAACTTATAAATCCATTTACTTTCTTTCTTCTTCCTACAGCAAAATAAATGATGTGGCGCACAGCTGTCATGGCCATCACCTGCTGATAGCCACTCCTACCTAATCCTGACTTGGATCTTTTCTCACTTATCCATTGGTGCCATGCAAATGGTACCTGGAAAACCTTGCTGTAGAAGCATCTTCTCTGATTTGTTTCAGTCCATGTTCTACCTTGGACACAAATATTTCACACACCTTTTACAACACAAGCATAACTACTATGTCTTCCCCTACTTCCCTGTTTGCTTATTTATGAGCAAACTTTCTGATTCACCAGCTGAAACATTCATCAAGTCTTTTCCACATAGGACATCAACAACAATTTTGCCATTGGCTTTTGAGATTCCTGTTCCATACAGGTTTAGAGAATATATTGGTCCCTTCACAATTTTTATGTCAATTTTTATATGGTCCCATTTGACACCAGCAGGCACTTTTATTTCACTGAAATCTTCTGTCAGATGCTTCTAAAACCTAACCTCATATATATCTTTGTATTGAAAAACTTTATTCCTTGGAAACTTTTCTTGAAATTAAAACTAAATAAATGAAAGCTTCTATTTATGTCTATGATTTTTCAATCCATTCAGCATATGTAATCAGTCAGGAATTTTATTTTCAATGCAAGAAGTTAATGAAGTGATTTTAAATTTTCACTTATTATTTTTCCTAGTAGCTGGCCATCTAAAGCACCTGACAATTTCTCTTCAAATGAATCACACAATACTTACTTTTGACTCAATTAAATGTAGAAACAAAGCCAATGTCTATTCATGGTAGAAGATTGTCATTATGCTTTATTTTTTTCATATTATTATTTGTGCATGGAGACATTGAAAGAGAAAGGATCCAAGTGGATCCTTTGAAATCATGCATCATACTGAAGCAAACATTTAATCTGTAATGGTCTTGAATTTTATACTTTCAAAAGTTTTCATTCCCAAAGGATACTGTGCTGACTGAAGGTAAAAGGGGAGGATAATTCAGTGCTATCCAACTCCTCCTGCACCAAAGAGATGTAAGTGACAGCCTATTTTGACTGTTCCTTGTTTTGACATTAGACTAACAGCATTTCTGACAGTAGAAGAAACAAAAACAGTATGGGACTCTAGTGGTTCACTCAGAATAAGTGCATTTCTTAGGCAGGAAAAATTGCATGAAACAATAGGATTGCATCTAAATTCTAGTAACCTTCAGTCTAATTACTGTACTGCTGCTATATCTACATGTGAAATAAGCTAGAATATTAATTGTGTCTGTATTTAAAAAAAAAACCCTGTAAATTTAATGTAATTTGGAAAATTAAAAACAATTTAAAGGACCATTTCAAAGAGGACGTGCATGAGTGAAGAAATTCAGTGACTTTTTCATACATATTTCGCTGCACTGGAACAATTAATTGCTCTATTTCCACTCCCATTACTTTAAAGGGCCATTCAAATATGATAATGATGAGACTAACTTAATACCCTGGAGCTGTAAATCATCTTAAAATTTCTGATTCAGCTGAATTATACAATAAAGTGTTACATTTCCTATTTAAATTCCCAGCTACTTTTTATGAATATTTGGTTAAATGTCTTCAGTGGCAATGATTTAAACAGTATTTCTATCTTTGTAATTGTTGAGGACTAACATGAATTAGGTAGCTCGCAAAAATCATATACAAAGAATTAAGAACTTTTATGCTTAGAAATATCTTTACCAGGAGCTAGAGCTAGTCTAGAAAAGCCAAAAAAAGTCAGATACAACAGGATGCAGGCCTTATAAGGAGCTGTCACCTTGACAATGCAAATCAGCATCAGAACTGAAAGTGTAAATATCTTCAATATATATATATATTCTCTTCTATTTTCATTATTTTTTCAAGCCTATATGACAAAGCTAGTGACGGCAAAATTAATTCTTTATATAATTTCTAACAGAGATATCAGGAAAACTGCTTCAAATTATCTCAGCAACCCAAATCCCTAACTTGAAAATCATGAAAACAAATTTCCTGACAACACACACAAAAAGGTGTATGAGTACTCAAAGGTTGTATAAGAGTACTGAATGAGTGAAGAACATTTCAACAGCCCCAGTGGCTGTGTCAGCTGCGGACTAGAAAACATGTCTGAGAGCCTACTGACTTCTCCATAAAAATCCCACTAGGAGATCTGCTAACTTTAAAATTTGAAACTTATCTCTAAAGTGTGTTGTCGAAATTTCACAGGTATTTTCCTGTTCTTGTGTTTTCTCATCAGAAAATTTTAAGCTTTCACATTCCTCAATGGATTGCCAGGCTGCCCGAAGAAGTAATGGAATTTCCTTCTCTGGAGATATTTGAAACTCACCTGTGTGTGACCCTGTGCCACCTTCTGAGGGTGAATCTGTATTAACGGGGGGGTTGGACTACATGATTTCCAGAAGTCTCTCCCAACCCCAGCCATTCTTTTATTCTGTGGCTGACACAGAACTGACTGAAACTAAACTAGGATAGCCCAGTGAAATATTTTTGATGTACAAACCCCACAATGAAGAAGCACCTATACTGATTTTCTGCATCATACCTCCAGACACAATATACACTTCTTTTCCTGGACATTGTTTCTAATGTGCTGACTCAAGCCAAAATGCAATAATATAGACTTTGTGCAGGCAAAGAAATTTGTCATTTAGCATATTAAAATCACACACTGTTAAAAGTCAAGCTCTGTTCTGGATCTCAGTGCATGACTGCTTTAAAGGAAGGCTGAACCCTTACACCAGTGGAGGCTGCAGCCAGAAGTATAGGCTTGTATTGCAAAAAATACCAGCCAAAAAACACCCGTGAAAAGTCCTTCATTGCCATGTGTTGCTCAGTGAAAAATATTTACTGAGAGTGAGAGAAATTGATCATCTCTACTGTCTTCTTGATCTTCTCTTCCTTTAACTGGAAAGATGTGTTCTTGCTACTTCTAATTACTTAGCATGAAACCTAATACTTAGCTGATGGAATTTGTATCTTTTATCCCACCCTCACCAACGGAACCAGAAGAAAATCATGAGGTATCTAGCCCAATAGATATAGGTAAAAATATAGGGGTTCAACCAGGTTCAGGCAAAATGCTTAATATTTCTTAACTTGCATTCTTTTTCTTCCTCTTCTACTTCTTCTTCTTCTTCTTCCACTTCTGTTGCCTCATACTCTTCATACAAGATTATCCATTAAAATATCCATTAAAAACATTTGTAAGTCACCAGGAAGTAACTGTTGAAACATTCTCCAGGATTTCAACTCCCTCCCACCTACACACATACAAAACATTGATGAAATATTCTGTCTGTGCCAGGGTATCACTTCATTAAAATGTTAATGTCTGTTTTTTAATGAGAGGGTGTGAAAAAGAAAATATCTGCTAAGGTGGAGGTGGGTAGCCAGTGGCAGATTTTCCAACATAGTTAATAATATCCAAATAGAATCTAGGAAAAGAATGCAGACCGAGAACTTTGATTTAAACATTTATTACCTTGCAAGAATATTAGAGGTATTAAATATTTTTAATGGCTGAGATATTAATTTTCTCTATTTAAGGTTACAAGAAAAGTAAACTGCTGAAGATATAATATTTCACACTTCAAGTACCAAGTTGGCTTTTTCTCTACAAGAGAATCTGGTCCTTTTTTCCAGAAAAGATGAAAATGCACACCACTAGAGCATCGCTTGTTTCACTCAAACTTTACTCAGATACAGTTAATTAAAAACCTAGTAGTGCATGGGAATTTTCAAAGCGATTCCCTTCTACAGTCTTCTGTCTATTACACAGTAAGTCACCTCCATCTAGGTCATCCTTCTTCAATGAGACCAACTTGAAAAGACACACAAATGGAATTCTGGAGAAAATGGAAACAATTCAGCTCTAATACCCATTGTGCCAGAAACCTGCCATTGCTACTTTCATAAATGATTGTAAGTGTGCTGCTGTTTTTTCTTGCTACTGTCGAGTTTAATTTCAGAGATGCCTCTTGAAAAAAAAAAACAAACCAACATTTCCCAAATACAAACCTTAAAATACAGTATGGAACTTAACTTTTAATAAAGGTTTGGAAAAGAATACCCTCATCAAGAGCTAAACTAAAGTGCTGATACATTTGATCTTTTTTTTCCCTAAAATTTTGCCAATTAGTCAGGCAACATCAAGTCTTGCAGTATAGAAATCAGAAGCTACATTACTCCTGATACAAACAGAAGCAAAGGGCTCAAAACTCAGTGTTGGGATTAGAACTCTGCCATGCATGAAATTGGTTTTCCAGAAAACCCATAACTTGGGGTAGCTGCATATCAACTTCTTTGCCTCAATGGCAAGTTACTGAAGGGCTGATTTTGCAGCATCCACACTAAGAGCAGAATGTTCATGCATGTCCTCTCTGTGCATACCCACAGTGGTTAAAGAACACTGAAGCTGCAAGAGCAACACTTCAATATAGCTTAAATATTAGTGCTGCTTCAGTAATCTAAAGCATTTTCATAAGTTGCAATTTCCATTCCAGCTTCAACTTCAGTGCAACAGGCCAGTAAATTCAGGTGCACATGAGAGGCTTATTTTGACCCTCTTCCTTCTGCTATGTTAATATAGTCTGGCTCTTCTGGGTTTTGATATGGTTATAAAGTAAAAAAGTTTCCTGTTCTTATAGGATCCCAAATACACATAAGAAACAAACATTATTTAAAATTAAAAATCCTCATTTATGAACACAATCCAGATCTCGTTTCTCATCTAAATTATGCAGCTAGCAACAAGAATAAATTTTTAAGACATTTTCTAAACAAGCCTCATTTCTGAAAAATCTTCAAGCCAGCTTTTACAATTAAATGTTATTGATCAGTGACATTCTAATGAATAAAGGTTCAAAAAGCAATTATTTCAAGAGAACGTTGCAACATACTAAAGTAGGGGAAAGTTCTACAAACAGAAGCATAAATAAGGGAAGCATATGAACAGAAATTACAATCCTGCATTTTTACAGTGAAGCAAGATAATTCTGTTCCTTGCACAAACATTTAAAATAAATTAGGCAGTCTTATTCAGTCTTCCAAAAGAAGAGTGTTATTATCCCAGCAAAAAATGTGAACTGAAAGACATGAAAACAGAGCATTGATAAGCAACTTAATCCTGGCCAGAAGAAGAGAAGTAGGGACACAATTAGCTGTTGTATCCCACATCCCAGCTGAATTACAAGAATAGCTAAGCATTTCAAAAGCTAAGATGCCTGCACTGTGCTCATGAGCCCATAAACATTTTTACAAAGGTCATATTAGAAACTATAGAACATACCAGATTTGCAACCTGCATGAAAAAGGATTATTAACCACATGTATCCAGTCTGTGAGCAGAGACTGGTGCTAGAAGCAACATGCTGGTAAGATTTTCACTTCACAAAGTTCAACTGAAAACAGACACTACTGGTTTATAACAGCAGCACAGCACGGGTACCCTGTTTGCAAAGCAAGATAGACCAAACTCATCTTCTGAAGATGTCACTGTACACAGGCAGATTTGAGAAAAAGAAACCAAAAAGCACCTCTGTTCCTTGCTAGATTGACATATTGGGGATTTTTTTTTTCTTTAAAGCAACTAAATTAAACAAAGCAGATTTTTTTTTTTTGCCAGTTTTAAGATAATGGGAGAATGTGGAATCAAGCTAGGGAATCTAGGGATTTTCAAAAACAATAAACTTTATTTCCTGATTTTCAAAACTGAAAGTGTGTCCTCAGGAGAGAATTCTGAGAGCAAACACATCACCACCTTCAAATCAAGTAGGTGTAAAACTCTGCAGGATCAACACTTTATTGGTGATGCAGAGGATGCAAAATCATCTCAAAATTGACCTTATAATTTTTCTATCAAAGGCATGACTGTCAGACTCAGATAGCATTTAAGGAATCTATGGATGTATAATTCAGAATATTTAACTGGAATCAACAGAAGTGAGGGTAAGAAAATTGTTTTTAAATAACAGGCTTGATTTGTATATGATTTTATAAATCAGTGAGGTTTCTCTGGCAAAGTGGATTGCAATTCCTTTGGACTAAATGGGTAAATGCCATAGTTCCTGTCAATGCCATAGTTCAAGTCATAGGAAGGAACAACTGGTCTGTATATAAGATTGTCAAATTACATTAAGGACAATGATCCTGTCAGACACCACACTTAGTTTCCTAGTGTATTAGAATTGATTATATTCCCTAAACTCTTGGAGAGGTGACTTTCTCCATATTCAAGAGTTCTAATGTGTTCTTTAATGCAAAACCAATGGTCTGCTTACATAAAAATGGTGTGCTATTTCCAATTTCAGACTGCTGATGTACACTCTTCTAGTGGAAGGAAAGTAGAAGAAAATCACAGCTTTCAGGAGATAAATAATTTTTAGCAGGAAATGGGATAATAGAGCTAAAAAGTTACCTGGATGACTGAATGGAATTGCCTAATATTCTGGGTAAGAATTCATTTAATAAATGCACCTAACACTATGTAGAGACACCAACATCATATTCACTCCACAAAAACATCTAAGCTTTGTATTGGTATTCTTCATTTTTTATGGTCATCTATACTCATTACTTATCACGCCAGCAATATTCTTTAGGTTCCTCCCTAGTGCTTTCCGTCTCATTGAGTTCACTGACAGCAATTATTTTAGTTGTCACTTCAGTTTTAATATCACTAAGCCTAGTGTTAGAAATTTTCTCAATCCCTCCTGTTCCTTCAGTCAATCATTTTGTACATATGTTTCAGACTGTATTAATTTTTGCTGAGTGTAGGGAAGGAGTTATATGCATGTAGGGAACAAGAGCTACACACATATTTAAATCATGAACTTAAATTCCCTTTCTGTGAGTAGTAGTATAGCAATTAAATCGTCACTATATTTTTTTATTTCTTTTTTCATGTGCAAGACAGTGCAGAGCTTCAGAAAATTCCACCTATGCTTCAGTGGGACTGAATACCATTCCCTATATTCTACACACAAACCATCACAAGCTCATTGATGAGGATAAATGATGAAGGACAATAGCACGTTACAATTCTTAAGAGTGAACTGACACTGGATAAGGGATATTGTAGAAACCTGGATAAGTGATTTTGTAGATGAGCAATGACTGGAGAAAATTCTTTATTTCTGATTTTCATCACTCCAGAGAACACTCTAAATGAACAGTTTATTTAATTCATGAATCATTGCTATGTAAGATTAATGGAGTTCCTAATTTTCGCTAAGGTCTAGTCCTTTAAGATTGGGCTTGGAAGATGAGATACCAGGCATCCTCTTTTCCTATGGGCACTAGGAACTGTTTACTGGTTTTAGGACACTCTTTGTAGTCTTTACTTACACTGTGACTCATTTGCACAATATGTTCTGATCTTGAATATATGGAACTAGTGAAATTGTGCATCTGGTGTTGCCACAGAATGTGGGTACAGGTGAAGGGAATAAAATGGCACTAACTGGGGTTTTTCTGCATCAGAGTACACTCTTGGCATTGAGTCATAGGCAGAAAGTTAATTTCATTGCAACTTCACATAGCTCTTATGCTGTTCCAACATCTGGGTCTGATGTGACCTCAAACACATTCCCTTCAAGTAAAATAATTTTCGTCTGTAAACCACTTTCTATATTACTAGGAAAATTATATTAAACTAATTTTAAGAGTTCACTCTTCCAGTAAGAAACATATGGATGGATAATATCTGCATGAATTAGATACAAATGGCTGGCAGAACCCAGCTATATTTTAGACTGATCTGAGTAGATACAGCTCTGCAGAAGGTAAATTTTTTTTTTCAAATACTTCAGTGAATTATTTGGGCTCAAATATTTTATAACACAGCAAGCATTGCAGAGACAATGAAGAAAAAGACTTATTTTCACAGCAAGGAAATATTTTTTTTCAAGCAGAAGTGTGTTTACTCAATCATCAGAAAATTTATCTCATTTCTGGTTTTCTGAAAGAGTAATTTTAAAAATACACAATTAATGGGGATTAGCTGCATCACTTTCCAAATTATGCATAGCACACAAAAATTCTGAATAGTAAAATAGATTCATTCTTATAAAAATATTCTTTGTGTCTAAAAATTAGTTAATATTCTTTAGGAAATTTTCAGCACAGAGAAGGTATTGTTGAATAACTACTTTAATACAGATCAAGAAAGTAAAGCTAGAGTATACAAATTTATATCAAGTAGTGGAAGATTTATGTTTAAGTGTCAGTTGTTTGACACTTAAGTAGCTTAAGAACAATGCTTCCAGACAATCTCTTTAAAGATCATTTTATAGTCAATATATTCTTGCAAAATCCAAACAAATAGTAATCTCTTTCCTCAAAGCTTACTTTTATCATTTTAAGGAGCTTGAAAATCAACAGTGGAGAACAATTTCATACCTCATTTCCCCAAATAAGATATTGATGGATCTGACTAAAAAATTGATGAATGTATGAATTCAGTTTAAAAAAGTTTCTTTTCATACTGTGAACACTGTCCTTTTAACAGGAATTATTGAAATGTAGATCCCTCCATATTCTATTACTGTAAAAATAATCTATGTCATTATTTTTCTTTTTAATTTCATGGGCAAACAGAAGAATAAAAGCAGAACTCTTCTAAACACTCAAAAATAATCCTTCCAAGAATGTGATCATGCACTTTGATAAAATTTGTATAATCACCTTACACTTATAGAATTTTTCAGATTCAGTAGCCAAATTTCCTCTTTCCTTAACCTGATAAAATCTTTCTAATAGCTTTTGCTTTTGTAAAGTCAAAGGAGAACACACAAATTTGATTCTGAGACGAAAAATCAAGTTTTAATGTTAACATTGTAAAAGTATGTTATTCATAAATTGCAATACTGTGTGTATTGCTCCATATTTTTATTAGGGTTCTTTAGTTAAAAGCTGTCTGCTTTGAATATTTACCACATTGGAAATTCTGGTATTACTTAATAATTTTTCTCTCTGAAAAATAAGAGGTGAGCAGTTTTTTTCCTTAAAAGTAGCAAAAATAATTAAAACCAAAATAAAACAAAGAAAAAACAACAACAACGAAACCAACAAATAAAAACTCACAGGAAAATAAACAAGCAAGATGATATTTTAATATGTGACTTAACTTTTAGTTGAACTAAGTTAGTTCAACTAAAAGTTGCCTGTCATTTCAGGCAGTATCTCTACTTCTTGCTTAAAAATTCATGTAACATTAATATAAGGATTATCTAAGGATAGCAAAAACACCTTCATTTTTTAGTTATCTTCCTTGCTTTTGTAGGAAATACTATCATTTAAATATGGTGAACAGAGTAGAACTGCTGAATCAATACTTCAGGAAGAGAAGTCATTCAGCAGATAATCATTAATGCTATTCCCACAGAGACACAAATTCATCAGGAGAACTAGGAAAAGCAAGGAAATAGAGTTAACTGCAGCCTAAGTGAAGTAGGACTTGGACTGCAAAAAAAAAGGGCTGAAAAGTATTGCTGATGATTAAAATAATACTCATTTTATTTTGTTTTCCTCTTCCTTTAGTGCTTGATGGAGCATTTTGTGGGCTAATAGGTAATATCAATAATGTACGCTGGCTCTTGAACTCTCATATTTGTTTTAAAAATAACAGAAAATATTTGCTATAGACAATATTCAGAATAAGCTTAACAACTTTTTAGTACTCACAGGAAGAGGCCCTCTTTTTCATTCAGATGACTTGTAAACAGGGTCTACCAGTATTTCAAAAACTCTTTTGTTATAGACATTATCCTCTCTACAGTGCCATTCATAGGAGAATTCAGTCTTCTATAATACCTGCACTCTTAGGGTATTTAGTGTTTTTATTTGTACATGAACTTTATACACTGTTTTAATTTTTTGTTGATATATACATGATACACAGCTCTGAGCCATTCTTTACCATAATTCTGGTTTTCTCCTTAGCCCTGAATTTTATTTTTCTGTTCAAGGTTTGTTTTTTTTTTAAAGAACAGAGAATATGTGAAAAAAGGCATAAAAAGACAGGCAAATCTTCCTTTTTACATTAGTAGCTTGTCTACAGTGAAAAATCCTTTCATGATTAATTATGTAGGGAATTTTATCTCTGAAGAGTACAGGAAGCACATTTCTCTGTAGTTTTCTATGTCTACTATGTGTGGTTGTCACTGAGAATTTGCATATTGATCTTCTGCTGCATTGGCAAGCTAAAAAGCAACATTTTACAAAACATTGAGTGTCTGGGCATGTCTTCAGGTAACCGATTCACCCACAGTAAATATTTCAAGATAGACAAAGGGAATCAGGAACTTGTTTCCAAAATGCTGGCAGGAGTGTTATTTCCCCTTGATGCTTTAAAAACATTAGTCTAAGAACTTCCTTAATTTCTTTATGGTGTCTGGGGCTCAGTTGTTAAATTTGAGCATCAGTTTTTTTCTATTCTGCTGATACAGACAGCAAAGTTTCACATTACAACTGGTTTGCTACTTCAGCAGCTGTTAGGGACCTGTGGCCAGCTGCAGGGCATTCTCATACCACAGCAGCCCTGATTAGATTTTAAGAAAAAAGGAAAAAGCTTTCCTGTCTTAAGGCAGGACAGTATGGCTATACCTCAATTATAATGATTGAGTTTAATGTGCAGACTGACAAAAGGGAGTATTTCCCACAAATAAGCTTTAAAGATTTTCATTAATTATCTATAAAATATTCAAATATGCTGCTCCATTAGCCAAGACTTTCTTCTAATAGGGAACCAAGTGCTGATTCTTCATACCCTTTCCTTGCAGCAGGAAAAGATTAGCAGTTGGTATAAATCAGTGAAATGAGGACAGAATGGTACTCCAACTGTAAACATTTCTAGGACTGACACAATTCTTGCATCCTGCTGTTAGATGCAGGAAAGTTTCCATCAGATATTGTGATTCAAACATGCACAAAGGAGCAGTTTATGGAACTGAAGAATGGATGCTGAAGTACAGATGTAGTAAAGCAGGTCTGCAGGTGCTTTGGGTTCCAATCCTGGCACTCTTCATTTCCAGTCTAGTCCACTGTGCAAGGCTATTCTGTCTCTGAAATCTGGGCTAGCTTCAAGTATCCCATGTAAGACCCTATGCAGTCTGAATCTGACTGCATAAGAAAAGCTGTATTACTTAGGTTATCAATTGATGTATTAACAGAGCGAACCTGAAACAAGACAGAAGCTTTTATATAAAAAAAAAACACATGAAAGGATAAGAAGGTAAAAGATTCTTTAGATTCTTTCTGAGTATAACAAACTCTAACTTGTACTTCACTTTATAGGAAAAAAAGTGATGTTATTTAAGTGGCAATAGCTGATAGTTATTTTTCAATCATTTTTCAGTTGCATTCTCCCACTTCCAAAAGTGTAAGATAACCTTGATCCAGTAGAGATAAGTGGATAACCTCTAATCTGTTATTGTAAGATTTGCGGGTAATATGGGGAACATTTGAATTTATTGCATACAAATCTCTCACTTGGCTAACATACCATACATGAGGCAGATGAAATTCAATAGCCAGCATGCTTCTTGGGATTTCATTTAGCCAGGTTTTTACTTTAACCAAGTAGGGGCTGATGGGTGAGAAAGCACTCCTACTGAAGTATAAGTGGAAGGTGCATGATATAGTAAAGTATGATGATTTTGAAAGTCTGTTGGTCTGTAGAAAAAAAAAAATCACTGCATAATAGTAAAATCCTCTACCTCTCCATTTCATATTTCAAACAGCATCACAATTTGCGTTAAATAGAAAAAAACTTTGTAGCATGTTTTTTAAATGTGGAAATTATTTTGAAAAACAAAACCTGGCTGTTTTCAGAATTTATTTAAACAGTTTGATTCACTCAGTTAGAGTACATTTTCTTTAGAGAAGCTAATGCTGTGAGCTCTCAGAAAAATTATTAGCTCAGTGGTCCAACAGGCTCTACAGCCAAGTTATTCAATGTTCCAACTCTAGATTTGACTTCAAATCACCCTGTGAATTTCCAGAAGTGACTTATAGAAATGATTTCATAATACCAAAGGGAATAATTGCTTCTTAAAGTCAAAGGGGTTTGCACTAGCTACTGGGCTACTGGTTTAGGCTTTATGTTGGGTTTAGCTATTTTTTTTTATCCAGTTCTCTTACACATGAAAAATTAATTATATTTTGAATAAAAGGTTGAATATCCACACTGATATCTCAATATGTGTAACATCATTTTCCTTTGTTCACTCAGACTATATACATTTCCTGCTCTGCAAAGATATTCTGATTGTTACAGAATTATAATCTAAGTATTGCCAGATAGCTTTCCTCATTTGTGTTGTGTTCTTAAAGCTTCCTGCCATTGGTCTGCCAATGTTTCTTCTCCATTTTATCAGTCTTAGATAAGATGCCCCTGGCTTTAAGATTTATTGAGTTTGTAACAAACTTGGCTCTAAATTACCCTAGATCATTAATCACCAACTTCCTGCTGTGATCCTATCTGGGACTCTGGACCTCCCTGGTGTGTGGTCAGAGTTTATCTTTTGCACATACCTACTTTAGGTATCTTACTTAAATACAAACCTTTTTCGTGTGATGGTTCTTTGTTGTTCCCTTCTGAAAATCAGTTGAAGGTTTAATACTGAGCATGACTATCCCAACAACTCAGATTATCCTAATTACCCAAAATGTTGAATACAAATCTCAGGTTTATAAGTTTTAAACTTTAGAGTTCACAAACTTTATTGACAGTGTTAAAATTCAATAAAAAATGAAGAAGTTTCTTTCTGGAGTTCACTTGAAATTCAAGTCTTAACAAGTAGTCAGATGCACAAATTTAAGTCATCACCTGAACTTCATCATTGTACTTTCCCAATTTTGTTTCTGCTTGCATGCAATGGCGTCTGAATAAAATTGCTCAACATGATGGTCCATCACCACGATGGTCCCTAATTTAGCACTTTGCCAGAGAATACCCTTGCACATTATTATGCATCTTCCAGTATTCTTGTTCACTGAGGTAAAATATCTCTTTTAAAAATGTTATCAGATTCATATTCCATAACTGCTCTGTGATGTCCTTTCTAGAAAAATGAAAAGGTTATACAGATATATGCACACTCTTATGCACACAGAAGGGAGCAGATATTGTCTAGCATGTTTGATACTCCCGAATCAAAGGGAGCCCAAAGCAGATTAATTTTCCCTACTTGTATTATTTGTTTCAGGAAGAAACAAAGATATTTTATAACACCAATACTTGTGCAGGAAAATATGAGGAATTACTTACTGCAAAGCCAGACAAAGTGATGAAAGTTTTAGCAGAGGAGTGAGCCTATGACTATTGTCTTTCCTACCACAATGCCAACATGGATGTACTTCAAGCTCTTTCTGACACCATGGAAGCTCAGCACACCTCAGAAGAACTCTAGTGGAGATGTATGAAAGGCAGGAAGAGAAACATGCATGGAGGAGACAGTTTAGAGGGTGTCCAGTGATTGCTATTTGGTAAGACAAAGGATTGATTCTGGGAAAAAATAGAGGTAAAAAGTGATTGAATATTCAAACAGACTCCAGGATCATTGGTTCAAATACATTTTTATTATACCTTGCCTAGACAAGCCCCTCCTTATAATACTCTTAGCATAATTTTTCTACAAACTTTTCCTATATGCTACAGCTATAATCAAATTCACATGTTGTAATATTAGTATAAGATTATAAATTTGAACTAAGACATTCCTGTGAATTAATTTCTGGGTCTTCTTTACAAAAACATTTTAAAATTTCCCCAATAGTCCACAATCAGATTTATAGAGTAGGTTACTGTAACAGACCTTGACTCATCTACCTTTTTCCTGAGCCAGCCCATGCCATCTTCCAGCATGCTTTTCTGTGCTGTTTTACTAATAAAACAAATTAGAAAAATGAGGATGTTTTAAGGTAGCTCGATAATGTGTTTGCATTGTTTGCAGAAAGAACAGTCCTTTAATTCTTATTCCACTGATAAATAATTGATGGCTTGACAGTAGCTCACATTGCCTCCTAAAAAGAGTGAACATTAAACACAGTTTTATCTGTGCAAGACACTGCTGAACGTTAGTACATCTCTTCTTGCCTAGCAAGGTATTCAGCACTTTGCTGTTTAGTTCCTGCTTGGTGGCAGGACCGTTAATACAGTGCAATTATATCATATAAAACCAGCATTACAAAGCACGGATTCAAGCTGCTAATATATATAAACATAGTACTCATTTACAGTATTATAATTCATATTCTCCATGGGGAAAAGATAAGGAGCAAACATTCCTTCAGAAAATTTCTGTAGCTAAATTCTGTACCTATTACACACTCATTTCACACTGATGCTAATTAAAAGTCTCAGTGAGAACAGGGGGAAGACTCCCACAGAAAAATTCACTCCCTGAACCATTGCAGCACCTCATGCCCTGTCTCCCAACATATATTTTGTCCCTCAGGTCCATTCACCCACTCCTCTTCCTCTCCCTGCCCCTTTGGAAAACCAAGCATAAGCATCCTACTGTATTGTGGCACGGTACAGGTTATCTGCAGGATAGGAGGGGCCTTGCAATATCCCCGTATTCAAAATATTAAGAAAAAGTAGCTACCTCATAGATGTATGCATAGGTTGTATCAAGGTTTCCAGTAGAATTATAATTTTTGGAACTTGTGGAAGAAATATAGAGGAATTCAGCAAAATACTGACCAAAGCAAAATACTGCTTTCTTGAATAATTAATATAAACTGGGTTTATTTCCTGTTGAAAGATGGAATACCACCAGTTTACTTAAATTAAGTTTGCTTTGAAAAAATAATATTAAAACCATGTTTATATACTGAAAAGAGAGAGCATGTCTGACTGTTAATTAGCAATGTTGGTACCATGAATTTCAACTAGAAAAAACAAAATATTTTTTGTAGAAAATGCCTACTGTAGAAAAAGAATGTGTCAAGTTCCAAGCTGGACTATGAAACATTAACATAACAACAACCAGGTTTTGTTTGGGGTTTTAACAGTTTGCTTCCAATTCTTTTGCTTACTTCTTTTTTTCACATATGGATTATTAAAACACCAACAGATGTCCTTTGGCAAATGAATATGTCCACTGAATTTGTTAAAACTTCCCAAATCATCTCTCAGCTTTTTTCACATTTCCTTGCAATGTGTCAAAATCTGTATGTAGGCTATGAATTCTTAAGCCATTTAGAAAATCAGAAAAGGTACATGTAATGTTCATGTGTTATTACTAAAAAAAAAAAATCATGAAGAAAACCAGATTCTCCTTATCCTGACATTTGAAATAAAAGATTATGATCACTTTTTTAGCACAAAAATATATTTCTCTGTCTCTTGAAAATTCTGTAGTATATGATGGCATCATTTTCTGAATTTTAAAAATTGCATACTTAAGAAATATTTGCTATATGTATTTCGGAACTGATTTTCTATATCTTTAAACAGAAAAACTTATTATATAGCAGTCTCAAAATAGAGTATAGATGGAGTTAAAATAATTTCCTGTCATAGTAGTTAAAAATAAAACAAGGAAGATACGGAATCCCATGAAAATCCCACTGCAGGAGTTCAAATAATGCTTAGGACTTTCTGGGTATTGTTTGATTTTGAAAAATAAAATAAAATAAAATAGAATAAAATAAAATATCAAATGAGATAAAGGTTATTGCATGGAAAGTGAAGATTCTGACAGCATGGACTGATAATCTTATTTATAATCAAACTGGAAGAAGATTAGACTTGACATTCTGGTCCAAACTAAACAGTAACTTGTCAGAACATGCCATTCTCTTTCAGAGTTCCCTTTTGTTGCTTGATGTGTATTATTTTTTTTTTGCTCTTGCTCATAAATGCTAAATGACATATACATACAATGACACACTGTAATTACAGATTTATCAAATTTCTAAAATTATGGGTCTGAACATTTCTCAAATAAATACTTAAATACTGGCTTTACTGACAGAATATTCATTCACTAGCTTGGTGTGGAAAACCAGCAGTTAGGTTTGATTATACAGAATAAGTGTATGGCATAAGCTTTGAAATTAGAAATGCACAATGTAAAATGTAATGACTATTTCTAACATGAGACTAAATTGAATAAAAAAGGCTTTGCTGATCTGGAACAGATCTTAGTGTTGTGTGACCTGCGTTGGCCTGATCTTTTTCCTATCTAGTAAGTCTTGAAAAAAATAACAATCTGCTCACTTTGTTGCTAAAAATCAGGCAGCAAGCTACTTTTTACATACCAGACGTTTATTTTATGTCAATACATAAAGCAGAAGCAGATGCAAGTAGAGCAGAGAGTTGAATTATCTAACAAATATTTTACCACTACAAAATGGTAATATTGGTACTTGCTGAAAATACACATCCAATACAAAATTTGATAAAGTTATTCCTGTACCTTTTTGCATTAGATTAGAATTAGCTTAGATGAAAACCCAGACCAAATACACAATAGGATTAAGATTCTGATACAAACTGAGAAGAGCAAAGTGCATCCATTTTAACTTTGTATTTTCATCTCTTTTAGTCCCTTTTTCATTCTCTCTGGAACTATTATATGTAAAAAAGGAAAAAAAACCACTTGAATATAAGACCATTAACTATGAAAACTTTTTAGACTTATTTCTATCTGAAATTGATGATTTAAATTGAGAAGGAAAGATCAAAGCTTTTAGGAAAAGAAAGTAGGACGAGTTCATCTAAATCTGATCGTCTGCTTCATTCTAACTCATTTTGTATAGATATGAATGCACATTATTTTGTATATCTTTTATTTCCTCAATAATCAAAAAGGTAATTCACTCACTTTTGTATGTATAGGATATAGAATTAAAGCACTTAAAAGAATATATAGCTGTATATCCTTACTCTGGAGAATGCTCAATAGAATTTGAGCTGTACTTGCCAGGTTTGTAGGATGAGGCCCTTTAGAAGGTTTAGAAGGTTTCCCATACTTTTTTTTTTTTTTTTTTTTTGTTAATAGACACAGCCAGTATTGCCACCTACAGTTAAGGTTGCTTGAGGCTTTCCATTACAAGTTTCCATTTTAGTTAACTATAATATTGTAAAACTGATGGTTTTGGTAGAAGCTTTCTCTTAGAACACTGGTCAGTATTTTTTGTTGCACCACAAACAGGTTTAACAGTTCTGATGGCATGACAGGAGATGTATTTACATTCTTGCCACTGAGAGGAGGAAAGAAATGAAAGCACCAAAAACCACACACAATAATCTTGATTAAAACCTCCAGCTCTCCCCTGTTTCACATCAAATATGAAGAGCCTGGCTGCAGTGAAGCTCCTTAAAATGGACAGCAGTCAATGGTAATGTGAGAATTGTGAAGTGGGACAGGGAAGAAATTGAGTGAAAAATTAGAAGGCATCTCTGGATGGAGAAGAGTTTAGCCAGGGGACTGAAGCAGAGAAGGACTAGTAGAGAACTAGAGACAAAACTTTCATTGAGAAATTTTTTGGTAGATGCTCATTTCCCTGAAACCTGAAATGGAGCATACACTCGCCACATTTTTTTATGAAATCTGTCATCATTTTCTTTCAGATCTAAAAGATTACATTGTTTAAATCACAGTGCAAGACTCCTATAAGTAATCCTAGATTCAAGTAACCGCTGAAAACACTTATGTTTAATTCTTTAACAATAATTTAGCATTTACTTCTTCTTAGCTTATGTATTTGTAGTTAGTTACTGTGAGATTCAAGTGTTGAATTGAAAAATTTCTTAATCATTTATACTGTACTGTGCCTGTAGTTTTTGCTATTTTTCGTGCAGAGGTAAATCTGAGTAACTGTGATATTTGGTATATGAAGGAAGAGCTGAAAGAAAACATTGTGTATACAGTTGCTATAGCTCCTTTCCATTAACAGGAAAAACAAGACTTTTTTCCTTTATTGTCCTAGTACTTTTTATTAATTGGTTCTTATAACATCTTCAGCTCATTTCACCTTACTTAATGCCTTGCATCATACCTCTAATTGTTTTTAGTCTTTTAATTGGAATTTCTCAGAGCATCTTTAAGTTGACTGCTGCCTAATTTTTTATTATTATTCTTTTTTGTTCAGTCTGTTTCTTAAGGCAACAATTCTGGTTATTGGTTTTTAATATGTGTAACTTAAAGCCACCCCAAAATACTTTAAAATATGAACAGTTCTTAAAAATATTATTCAAACTTCAGAATTTATTATAAATATAATTGATCTTTTGTCCTCTGATTGTCTCATTCAATTTTCTTACTGAAATTACTAAATGTGTTAATTCAGCAATTAATATAAATTATATGCTCACAAATTTTTCTCAATACTTTTTAAACCATCTGTAGCATCAGATGACTTCACTGTATTGAACATAAACAACTTGAAAGTTTTTTGTATTTAATCACAGGCATTTCAAAGGGGAAGATGACACCAATGAAAGGAAATATGGAGCAGATATAATTTAAAATATTCTGAAGTGTATGTAACCAGTGTTTGCTAAACCTATAAAACCTTCTTGGGGTTACAAACTACAATACTTTGAATTGTAAAGTACGTTGTGACTAGACTTACCATATGCTATGATAACATGTACTTCTTTTTGCAACTAAAAATATGCCCCCTTTAATTAGAATTTTTTCCTTAATTAAAATCTTCTGATTAGTTTCTATAACTGATTTTTCTATTACTATGCATTCGTGTGTGAGGGAATTGATGATCATCTTTTTTCTGAACAGGTGTCTTGGATAAAGGGTCTTTACATTCTTTTTAAAAAATATTATTCTAAAGGGACTGTGGCCATCTTTCACAGTATATTTCTATTTTCCAGTTATAAACCTCTCAATTTATGTAGAGTGATAGCATCTCAAATCAGAGCCATTTATTATTATATAACTCTTTTAAGAAATACAGAGGAAAGGATTAGAGGAAGACCAAAACACTGCCTTCCAGAGCTTCTACTTAATGGAAAAATGGATCCCTGCTTTGCTTTTCATAGATTGACTATTACTCCCCAAATTCCTCCCAATTGTCTGAATATCTTTATTATTAAGTACTAAAAATACTTTATTATAAATTAACAAATGTGAAGGCTACATTCTGCACAACTATACTATAGCTTTTGTAATATTTGTGTACAATTTTGATTTTTTTGTCTTTATTGGTCACAACTTTCAACATCTATTATTACTGAGATCTAGTAAGAGGTATTAAGAACCATGACTGTCATCTTACTGTTTTCTTTACACTTAAGGCTTTCCTGATAACTGAAGGATTATGAGTTTTTCCACCCCTTAGGGAAACTTTATTCTCTTTCCTTATAAGTACTTTACAACAGGTAGGCAATCAATGACAGCCAGCCAGAAATGTGACTTCAAGGAAACAAAGCATTCATTCTTTGCATGCCTCATGAGGAGAGCTTCCAGTATATCCATCTTCTTTTTTCATTTGTCTATGCAGGAAATAGTCCCTTGGCTGATTTGTTCAGAATTTCAAGGGATCCCAAACAAATAACCACCTCACTTGTTCATTCATGACCCATCATGTCTAAGAGAGCACATGTTGCACACAGATGCTTTATACATGCACAGTGAATCTGATGTGTCTAAAATATGTCTAAGCCTCAGCACTTTTGAACCTGTGTTGTTTGCTGAAGTCAAAGCCAAAGCAAATTTTCAGACAAGTATTTTAACATGTATTGTTGAAGGAAAAAGGTTTAAGAAAAAATAACCACTGTTCTGTATAGACTTTAATGCAGACACCATGTACATATCAGAAAATCAATGAAAATATTTTTTAAGGAAATAATGTATTCTAAGTTATTGTGGTGTATGGTGATACAATGTCTAGTTAATGGCTAAAGGTTCTAAACATGCATATACTCACAGGAAACCAAACAAAATGTAAAAGGGGAAGACAGATGGTCTGTAAACAGTGCTGGTTTTCAGGCAACCCTTTCTCAGTCCTTTAGGTCACTGTTTGTATGAAAGACTGATGACCTGAGGTGCTTCCACAAAAAAAAACCAAACAGCCTACCATAAAAATATCAAAAGGCACTCAAATAGACAAATAAGTAAAGAAAATTTTATTTTTCCAAGGTTGCTCAAAAAGCCAAATTTGGATCAGACAACAGAGTCTCTCCCTAACAAAAGGGAATGTCTTATGAGCCCTCTAGCAGGAACATTCTGGAAACTCAACTATTAATTAGAAGTGGTAAATCCTATGTACCTGAGAAGTCTCCATATATAATTTACTGGTGTCTTCCTAATCCATCTTGCTGCACTAGCAAGGGAATAAATACAATGATCTCAATGGTCTTTCTTTTCTACCTCTGATTTCTGTGAATCTATGTTCTTCATGTGATGATCATTAGAGAGATTATCCCTGAATCAGAATCATGTAAACATGTACAGATGTAAAGATCCATAAATGATAGACTTAATTTTTTCAGGATGTAAAATATTGAATTCCTAATCATTCAGTAAATAAGAAATTTCAATAGTTCAATAGAAGTAAAATCATCATAGTTATTTTTCTGCTAATTTGTTGGTTTATTCTTGCTTGTCACTCTAAAATCAATTCCTAAGTTGATCATATTTCTTCACTGAAGAAAAGCAACAATTACAGAAGGTTTGCAGTGCTATGAGCTGGCATATAGTTTCTAAACATTTCAACATGTATTGAATAAATCTGCAAAAATGACAATAGGCCATATATAATGAACATAGGATTTTTAATACATCATGTGCAAACCATGTTTTTCATGTATTTTTATCTCATTAACTTTAAGGCTGATCAATGCAATATTACTCTACATCATCACTAACTGAATGTAACCACTCACTTACAAATAAGATTTGAGTTTCAAAGGACTATTTTTAGTCATAAATAAATCACATCGTGTTCCCTATCAACCTATTCTTCCCTTTGAAACTCTGTCCAAGTTTGTTACTTCAGCTGGAGTCACTCTACTGTTATACCTATGTCATGGTCACCTTGGGAAAGACCAAAGTGCTATAATTCACATTGAGAGTCACTCTTTGTGACACATTTATAAACAGATGGCATTCCAAAAGTATTCTGGATAATTACTGTATCCTTGGTAGAACTGTTTTCTGATGTATCACCGAAACCCAAATGGTCTGAGATCAGACAGTACGCACAGTTTTTCTGGCATCTATTACCAGAGTTGGAACACTTGTGTCTCAATGAATAACAGTGGTGAAAATTAACAGAGCTGCAGGTTCAGTATTTTCAGACATGGTTCATACCTTTATACAGATTGTTTTATCCACTATTAATCATTAGAAAACTGTTCATCATGACTTTCTGTTTCATGAAGCCATTTGAAGAAAGGATGCATAAAGACTGTGGTATAAAGGAAATAACTACAGATATTAGTTTTACTCTTTTCTTGGTGCCAAAAGAATTCATTCATTCTGGGGAAAAAACATTAAGTGCTTGATTTTTTTAATATATATTTCAAATCTGACATATAAAATATCATCAGTAAAGTGGATCTTTAAAAAATGGGAAATATTTTAAAAGCATTGTGATTTTTTTTTTTAAGTCTTCCACACGAGATTAAGTGGATGGTTCTCTTTGAATTTACTGTAAGAAAAGATTTTTCATACTCATTTATCTGTGGCCATTTCATGCCAACAGTGCTGGTTAAAAAGAGGTCACTAACAAGAAAGAAATGAAACATGGCAAATTGCTTGTAAGAACACAACACTTTTCATAAGAAATAAAGTAAAACTAAGGAACAAAGTGAAATATTTAATAGAAGAGGTTCCACTGCTATACAGCTAAAACCATTGCAGTAAAAGTAATTTTAAATTGTATTTGGAGAGATAGCTTTCCATTCTTAAGTGAAAGAATGCAATTTTGACAAAGGAAGAGGTGAAATAATGTTATTACAATAAAATATTGTTTTCCATAACTTATCGGGGACACGGAATCTATGAAATCTTATCAAAGCTATTTTTATGGCTCAGAAGTACAAAATACCTAATACTTACCCTTCCTTATGGGTAAGTACCTAACTGAACAACTGGAAAAAAAACCCAACATTCTTTTTAACCCAAGTCTACAAGAAGAGTGTGTTACATTTTATTTTATGTAATAATTCCAGGAACTCAACTCCAGGTCCTCCAATATTGTGATGGAGAAGAAACACAAAAAATAAGAGATCAGAGATTTAGTGCAATGATTGAAAAAGCTTGAAAAATATTCTCAGAGAGATACTATTCTACCCTTAATGTATGATAATGTATATCTTTCCCGAAAATTCATATACCTGATAAAAGGACTAAAGAATTAAATTTTGACACCTCCAGGTAATCATATGCAGTTGACAACACCTTCACTTAAACTTTCAAAACCATGTAAAAAAGACAAGATCTGCAGTATCAAGCTAAAAGCTACATGAGAAGACAAAAGAAGTAAAGTTTTAGCTCTTCCTAAGGAAGAAAATGTACACTCATTGTTTTAGGTGACTAAAAGGAGGCTAAGAGGACTTAAAGTGGATTTTTACTAAACTCTAAAGAAGATCCAGTCATTGTTCTAGAATTGCCAAGGAAAGTTCAGAATAAGAAGAAAATGTGGAGGTTTTTTAATGTGTGTCATCAGCTGGGGAATTAATATTTTATTATAGTACCAACTCAAATTTCTGTTATATAAATTATTTTCCCACAGATTGTTACACATAGGGAATCAGAGCAAAAGTGATCCCCCATTTGATATAATAGTACCATGTATGGAGAAATAATTTACCAGATAGTAGTTTAAAATTATAATATTGTAGTTTTAAAGGTCTTTTGTATAATTATCTGATTTAAAATATACATACTTTATAGTAAATGTTTGATATCACCCAAAATGCTATACTTTCGAATGAAACAATATTGCTCCTTATGAGGAGTATATATTATTTAATGGTACATTTTTGTTTTCACATAAGGCTGTGAGTTCAACATGGCATCTTAGTTTGTGTTACATTAGAGGCTGCTAACAGACAGGCATCTCTACAGAGCTATTTTTTGTTTCTATGCCTGGATTGTCTGAAAATTCAAGCAAAATGTCATGGAACACTGCATATGCAAAGACTCCAAAATCCTTACTTGGTGGTATGCTTGGGTTAGTACATAATGTTCCTGTATCTGTTGCAGAATTTGGAGTGTAATGCAATACTGAGCACAAGCATGAAAGGACCTGATCAAGCATTGTACAAGTAGAACCATTGAAACATTTATATAAATTGAAGTTCTGTTTTTAGTATGTAATGAGCTGCCCCTCACACAACTGGCAATTGAAAAGTCATTGTTCTTGTCAAGGGCTCTGCAGATTTTTAAAGTGCATTTTAAATTAATCACCATATTTTTCACACGAACTAGACTAAATCCTTTCCTCCCAGTCAGTCTGTCTTTTTACTCACAAATAGCTTAAACAGTAGAAAGTACTTTGCACCTGCTGTTTGGCAGAGCGTGTCCTGCAAATAAAATCTTCTAAAACTATATTGCTGTAGTCAGCTTCTGTAAATTAAGGTAGTTCTGTTGGGTTTAGTGAAGTTTTACTGATTTACAGCTGCTAAGGTTCTAGCCCTATGGTTTCTCCAATAATCACTGATGTTCAGTCTGCAGAGGCAAGATCACATTCTGCTTTTCAAGAGTTTACTTGAATCTCTTTTCTTCTTTTCATTTCAGAATGTTCTTGATATATGATCCACAGAAAAATACTTCAATTCAAAATTCATAAAAATTGGTGACCGTCTCCTATTTCACAATGATAATATCAAAAAATGAACTCATACAAATTCAATAACAAATATCTCTGTTCTTTATGGACAGAAATAGCCAGCAGAAAAGGCCTTAATAGAATAAAATTTCCAAAGAAATGTTGTTAGAAAACAGGTAACATTAGTAAAACAGATATAGAAGCTTTTGTGAATAAAAGGTATGTTTAGGAAACTAATTGACTGGAATGTTCTGGTTTTTTTCTGCCCGTATTCTAATTCTTCATTTTTCTATTATTTCTTCTTTGATGATAAATCCAAACAAAAAGAAGCCTTCTGTTTCTAGCAGTTTTCAGTCTTCAATGACCTGCAATGGTCATTGTGTAGTTAGTGTTTTAGCTATATATTAATGAGCATTTTCTGCTATTGAAAAAATTTCAAGTATTGTCTCACTCTTTGCCTCTCTGACAAAGACATAACCAAGAAAAGATAGAGGGGGAAAAAATCCACAAAAAAACCCCTCCAACTTGAAAAACCAACCCAAAACCATGGAAGACCCAGTCCAGGGTTAATTATATGACTGAAATGGGGTGGCTGAGCTCTCTGTAGCCTGGATACAAAAAAAGCAGTGAATTTTTTTCAGTTTTTGTTATGTGGTGGATGTTATCTTGTCTTGCAGGACATTTTCCCAAGAACGAAGCCTAGTCTGATGGGTACAGATAAAAATGAAATAGTAAATTAATGGAATATTAGAATATTATATGGTAAAACAGTATTTTTGTTGCTGCGATAAAAATACATTTCTTCTCATTAAAAAATGAGGGTTTTTTGCTCTGTTTATAATTGAATTTACTCTGCTATTTGGATTACAGCTATTTCATTAATATACATGGAATTATTAAGAGCTATGAAAAGAAATTCTATATAGAAACATATTAATATATAAATGCCATTAATAATTAGTACATTATGCTATTGCCCTTTTATTTTGAGGATAAGAAAACTTTATGCTTAGGAAGACACAAACTTCTCTAATCTCAAAAGGCCAATAAATCATTGTTTAAACTACACTGAGAACTCTGAATCTGGCATCTGAAAAGAAAAAAAACTGCTTTGATTTTTATCCCTTTTGATCTTTTATTTCTGCTAGTATTTTTCATATGCATTAAAAAAACCTCCTATTTCTCAGTGAAATGACAGTAATGAAATGTCCGGCCATTTTTCAAAAGTAACACTGTTTCTATTACACCTATCATTGATAATAAGTGTACTGAGAATAGCAGGCAGGCAAAGCATTAAACTAGCTTAAAGATATATTAAGGAGATGTCAGAATACAGGGCAGATAAGCCTTCTGAAGCTATACACTAATAAACCCATGAGAAGAAATGAAAGTAAGGAAGGAAAAAACCATTATTACAAAATTATTTTTAACAGAGGAGGAAATAAAGAGATTGAAACTTAGTAAGTACTAATAAATTGCTATGGGTGTTATTCGCCCATCGGAATGAGAACTGTGAAAGCCTTGCCTGTTCCCTGACACAGACATCTGGGTAAGAAATAAGGAATGCAGTTCTTAAACCTGAAATGGTTTTGAACTGAGATCTTCACAGCAGATTTTTGGAAACAGGCACTTCAAAGACAGCATTAATATTGGCATACAAAACATTTGCAAAATATCTCATGTTTCCTTTTTGCCCAAGAGGAACCAAAGAACTGCAGCAAGATACTTAAAGTCTGGCTGCTCTTGGTATTAATCTGCATGGTACTATTTTTTTTCAGGCTTTGCATTTGTTTTTGAGAGAATGCATCTGATGTAAGGTTAGAAATGCAAGTCTGAGAAATCAAGATTTAGAATTTTCAAGAGTAGAATATAGGGTTCATGATGGATCTGAGAGATGCCAGGATGCTCTACTGTAGATAAATTACTGAAACAGCTACCTTAAAACCAATATGAATGAGCAAATGCAGAAACTGCTGCAGGATTTCTAAAACAGAAAATCTTTACTGGATCTGGAAGCAGTGTGGCAAATAATCAGACTCCTTTGATTTTCAGTGCCCTTCACAAGACTAAACTTTGAAGTCACAATATCCAGAAGAACAAGAAACCACTCTTTCAGACTAATAAAGGGCTAAATTACAATTTACTTCCTTTTTAGTTTGAGATCAAATGGCATGAGAATTTTTGTCTGTCCTCCATTTCCAAAGTAAAGTTCTGTTGCTTCTTCCAAAGCATCAACTTCAGAGTAATTTTTTTTAAATAATTACAATCAAAATCTCCCTTTTTTATTTTGTTCATCTTCATTGATTTACATCCTGAAAAGCTAATTGAATTATCTATACAAAGTTCACTGAGCTTTGAGGTAGGCCTTGACAGAAGCCCATATCTGAGCAGTACAGAACATTTTTCTTTCCATGGACTCAGGAGTACCTGAGCATTAACCCTTCCTGTCATATATAATCACTACCTTTAAAAATCCCTAAATTCTTATGATGTAGGCAAGAAACATATTCTGAAAAAACCTCTTATAAGTTATTTTAAACCTCTGTTCACAGAATGTGGAAAAATAATATTTTATTTCAACCCTTCACACAGACAATTTAATAGCCATTCTGTCACTATCTTTGTAAAAGTGCATTACTATGGAAATACCAGTACATTGCTATACTACTCGTACCAATAAAATAATTATTCATATGTATTTAAGTGTTTTCCACTATATAATTATTTTTACTAGTGTAATATTAAGGTCTTGATATTAAAGTGAAAAAACAGTGCTTCTTAAAAAGGAACTTATTCTTTAGTGTCATCCTTATGACGTTATCTGAACAGAGCCAAAGTGTGTGGGATATTACGAACAATAAAACCTTTTATTTTTAGTCTGGAATGACACAGTTCTGTGGTTTCACTTGGCTCACCTCCATGGACTAAGAGGATGTAAAAGTCATTATCATTTTAGTGGAACTATGGTCTCAATTTGTGTATTAACTTTTTTTTATTACTTTTTTTACTCCAGATTGTCTTTGGTGTCAGAGTTGTCTGAAACACTATGCAGGAAAATATTAAAATAAAATTTAAAAAATTAAAAAAAGGAAAGGTAATTGTAAACAGGTTTTTTAAAAGACTGATTATTAATCCTCCTTTTTAAATTTGCTCATACTCCTGGGTATTGTTATCATACGTATTTGGACACATAGTTCAGTTTGGTAGGTAGGTTTAGATTCTGAGGTTGGGAGCTCCTAGTCAGAAATGGGTTGGGCTTATTATCAGCCATTTCCCTGTTCCAGCAAAGTCAAAAGCATACATATAAAGTAAGATTTTAAGGGGAAGGTCTGTGAAGTCACAAGGTGGCCTCCCAATCAAAAAGAAAAAGGAATGAAGGAAGAAAAAGAAACCAAAAGCTTAACAAACTTTTAAACCTGAAAGCTATTATGAAAAATAAAAATCATTCTTAAATGAATTAAATCCTTTCTACTCATAAACAAAAAAAAACAGCGAAATGTGGGGTTTTTTATAGACTGTGATTTATAGAGTAGAAAGTGAACATATAAAAACATATTGAATACTGATATCAAAAAGTAGTCAAGGACAGCTTAAATCTACATCAGAACTATTTTTTATGGTCATTTACATGCTAAGGAGGTTCAAGGAAAGTTCACTCAATTAAATTTATTAAACCTGAGATATTGCCTAATAAATTGAATTACTTGTAATTCAACTCTTTTAACATTTTTCTGTCAGTTTTATTGATTCTTAATTGAATAATTCAAAATATCTTGCATTCACTGAAATTTGTTTAATATTGCACCAATTTACTTGCATTCATGCCCTAAATTTTATTTTGGTGCAATATTGAGATCCCAAAACTTTAGGGCAAGGCAAGCAAAAGCTAAAGCTAAGATTCTCCAGAGCATCAAATTAGAAAAAACGACCTGCACAGTTTGTGACATGAGTGACAAGATCATGTCTTCTTATTAGTGGAAATTAATCTTTTTGCTGGTAATTAGCATCTGATCTGCTATTTTTTTGTACTTGACACACTTAACTCATTCACTACCTACAAAATGACCACTGCCATACTATTGTGAGAGCAAAAAAAGCACATTCTTTTAAGTTCGAATATCTCATTGGAAAAAAAAATGTTGCTTGGAAATTCACACTAAGTTTTGGCAGGAATTTTGTGAGGTTATACAACAAGAAGAAAAATTGCCTAGTACTTCTTTTAAAGTATTTCATTTACATTGTAATAAACCCATATGAACTAGCTTATCTTTCATACAGCAGCTGCTACTTTTCACATGACAAATACCAGTAAAAAGAGCATAGAGTTATTAGGCCTTTGAAGAAAGATTTGTTGAAAATATGAAAAGAGGCAGACAAAAATTGTGTTCAGAACATCTGAGAGGTTTTTCCCAGTCATGATATTTTAAGGTCATTCAGACACCTAAGATAAAGATCTTCTCCCCATGCCTCAGTGTTAGATGTGTTTATATCATGTGAATTAGCTCTAGCAGGTTAATTAAGGAATTTATCTCCTTTCATTGCACTTTTACTTATATGCTACTTTCTACTCATTTTTAGTAACAGACATATTTTCATCTCAGCAGATCATAGATTCTGGATGAAAGATTTAACTGGCTACAAAGGATATGGTTGGAGTTTTTAGGAAACTCTTTAAGAAACTTGTGAATTTTGCAGTAATTCAGACTTTTTATCATGAACACATAATGATAATTTTTTGACCTATTAGTGCTTTCTACATAAAATGTAACATTCAGGAAATCAAACCACCCTGCCTTGGATAATATTTTTCACTAACATTAAATCACCCAGGAAAAAAGGTAGTTATAGGAAGCCTCTGAACTAGAGCATGAACCTAGGATGCTTTTAAATTCCTGTCATGCTAAACATCTGGACCCTAAGGTTAACCTAAAATTAGGCTGTGAATATTCAAATATTCAGTAACTTTGTGGAATAAATTCAATATATCTCCACTGAGTAATACTTGATAAGATGTTGCAACTGACAACGTTGAATTCCTTTTTTCTCTTTCTGCATCAATAACATATTAGTAAAATATATGTATTGCAGAAGAATGTAATAGTATGTTTCTTAATATCACTGAAGTTCCTTGGTAATAAAATGTGCAATATAGAAATGCGTTCTAGAGAATATATTTTTATCAATAATAATGTGTAGTCATTATATAGTGTGATCAACTTTTACTCCATTTTAAATCATTGATTTTTTTCTGCCTATTTTTAAGAAAAAAAATCATTAGATGTCAGAATTATTAAAAAGCTGAATTTTTCCTTTTATTAGCAAGATAATCAGTGCATATTGCTTTTATTATCATGATCAAAGCCATTACATTTGCTTCCTTTATGGTATATTTCATGGAAGAAAAGGCTGTCCACTGGCAACATTCAAAACCTATGATATAGTGCAAGTGCCTGAGCATGTAAATTTTCGAGACTAGCTAACACCACAAGTCTATCAAATCTGTGGTGTGGGCTTGGCACTCCAACAGAGGGAGCAGAAATATTAGTTGGAGTTCAGTGAGGAAAGAGGTGGCTTCACAAATCTTTTCCAAATTTAAGCTTTCATTCAGTAGTGATTATTTCTCCAAATGAGTTCAGCTAACAATAATGGTTTCTAAGTGGTTAATCTATAAGGCACATTTTTTCAAGAAAAGAATTCTCAGAAGTTTAATGAAGGCAAATGTCCTATTTTTTGATTCAGACACTGCAAAATGCTTATTTCTTCCTTGTTTCCTATTCCTGTCACTGAAAAATGATCATATTAGAAGAATTTCTGTATCCTTGACCTTGTTTTAATCGGTATAGTATTCCTAGATTTTTCCCTTTTTTTCTGACCTACCCCTATCTTTTTGTACAACTCCTCCATTTTAGCCATTCCCAATCTTATGCCATTATTAGTACAATTTCATTTATTACAATTTATCATATCTTTACAATACTGTCCATTGACTGGCAGTGGCAAGAAAATTAGTACATTGAAGCAGCTGTGGTAAATAAAGTGACTTGTTTGCCTGCATCAAAAGAGAAAAATTAAGAGGATATTAAAAGCCTTTCTTAACATATTAGGTGGATGAAAATTGTTCTTGATATGTGAACACCCTCTCTTGTCCCAGCACAAAAACATACCTACCTTGTCAGAAGGAAATTCATGAATATGATTTCAAAGTGCAAAGGGAGCTGAATTTATTGCTGAACTGTTTACAAAACACAATTCTGTCAGAGTGAGGTATAGCTCTGGAGCTCATGTTAAAGAAAATGCCACAGTATGTGACATTGGTGAAGCAAGAACAGCCAGCAGTTTCATTTTCTGTGAGATCTTATATGATCCAATATTTGTAGCACAGCTCAGCTGAAGTAAGGCTCATTTCCCACATTCACCAAGGAGGTGCTTTTATAGCCTTTAACATAGTACTGCTAAGTAATTTTCAAACTGATTTCTGAACCTGACAAGTTAATGACATTTCACATGGCTTTTTTGGTGACAAAAAATATCTTTTCCTTATTCTGGAAGCATCAACTGTGCTTTTTTATTGTTGTTATTGAGAGTTTTTTTGTAAGAACTCTCCAAGCATCCTCCTCGATAATCAGCTTCCATTAAAGCATCTATTAAGTTTTGAAACAGAAGTTTCTGGCATCATCCATTTTCTCTTTTATTACCAGACTACATACTCTGGAGTAAACTATGAGGTACAGCCTGAGAGTAAATAAAACTAAGTATCTTTCTAGCCCACTTAGATGCTACTGCTTTGTAAAGTCATATTAAAACACACAGCCCACAGGCAACTTTGCAAAACAGTGCTATTTTTTCAAGATTTTCATTTCATTTTGCAGCTGGCAGATCATGTGAGCGTTTGAAGCTGGGATTTCTTTTTTTCAATATCAACCAATTTTAATTTTTTTTCTACCCTATAGATTTTTTTTTTTTTTATTTAGGCATCAGTTATGTTCATCTCAAACAGCGGTTTTAATAGGTGAATGCAACTTTTTGCTTTACAGTTAAAAGTGACAGTATTAAAACTGACAGCTTGCTTTCTAATATCAGTTTTGTATTAAAACAACCTAAACAATTAAAAGCATAATTAACATGTTTCTTTTTAAATAGAGCCCAGGATTTGAATCTCTTTGTCTTTTAAATTATATCTCCTCTTTCTTCTTTTCCTAGTTTGTGGTAGGAAACAGAAATATAACTGGACCTAAAATAATTCTGCTACCCAGCATTTTCAGAGAAAGCGTGATATGACACCTATGAAATTTAATCTCCCGTACAAAGCATCATGCAGTGATCCTTTACTGAGGGTGGCATGACTTAAATGGAGGCTGCCTACAGGCCCTGCCCAAAGATGCCCACACAATGGCTGTGGGTCACTGGGAAACATGAGACACTGAGTTATAACTGCTGGTTCAAGGAAACTTTACTCTGGGGAATTACCTGTGCAAGGTAAGAGGGCTCTGCGATCAGCTGATGCGGGGACTTAATAAGCAATGGCCCAATCCTGCTGCTTCAGCAGGGGAGATGATAACCTTGTGGATACAGAAACTTTTTACTTTGTGATAAATTAATATTAAAACGGCTGTTATGTTTTGGGCTGTGAGTTGGATTGCAACAAAGTCTGAGAATTTTAATATGATGTCCAACAATTTTGTGGTAAACCAAATAATCTAGCCTGTAGACATTTTTTTTTCTTCTCTTCCATGCCTCAGCTTCACTTGTCCATTAAAAGTTATTCTTCATCCCTCCCAATTCCTTTGGTGAGGTGGTGGGCAGTGTAGGAGTTTGAGACTATTACATAATGATTATTTTCCCTCTATTTCCTGTTCCTTGCTCATTTTCTTCCATTGATTCTTGCTTCTCACTTCTCCCCTGCTCTGACATGGGACCTTCAGGGGATGCAGTCTCCCAGCAGAGTGCATTTTTTTTCCCATGATTGCACCGCCATCTGTTTCCCCACAACATCCCCTTCCACATGTGTCCTTTGTGCCTCCCCATGTGTGTCTACTGCCCTTTCTGAAAATTGTTTGAGCAGAAGTATAAGGTGCTTCTCTGGCTAATGGTAGTTTTGGTATGCAATGGGTCACTCCATCCATGTTAGAGAGGAGGAAACAGCCTCTTCCCACACAGAGCAGCTCACTGCTGGTCAGACCCTGCTGGTCATGCCTAATAAATTTCACATCTTGCTTCTGAAAACACTCTCTGGTGTTTATCCATTATGAAGTCTACTTTGAACATCAGCACAGCTTTAGCATGCAAACATTAAGAATTTGCCTTTTCATCTGGACAATATGACTGATATTGTAGGACCATGAGCATATGTTCATGAATACTTCCTTCCTTCTCCTGGAAAGGTTATTCTTTTGCAGGCTTCATCCCTAACCCCTGTAAGCTGGAAAAGATAAAATGTTACAAAACTGAATATCTACACACTAAAACTGACACTACTAGGTGTTTCCTTGAATTTTTTTTTGTCATTTTTGACTTCTCTAATTTTTCTCAATATGTGAATCAGTAATTAAAAATATGCATATTGGAAAATAACTTTAATATGGGTTGAGGCTTAGCACTCAAGAGATTATAAATACAAACTAGAAATGAATACATCTATAAAAAGAATTAACATCCATGTGGTGCCCTTCGGTGTTTGATTAAAGTTTTTATCAGCTTTCCATTTTGTCTTTTCCAACTCAACTTCAGTTTGGCTTTTCAGATGTTACCTAATATTCTCACATATTCACTCCTCTATTTAATACAGATTGCTTTCAAACAACCATATATTATTTGAGAATTCAAAACTGTTTGCATGGATAACTTATGAAAGAGTTGCTTTGAAATCCTTCACTCCTTTGTCACAGAGACATTAATGTTTCTAAGTCAGCATAAGGGAGGAAAAAATAAAACGAAAGGGAAAAGATGGTAAAACATGAGCTAACTTCATAGTGACTGCCCTGAAAAGTTCAATTTTTAAGCCAATTTAAAGTCACAAGTAAATACTTCTTTTTGTTACACAGAAATGTTCTTTTTGAGGTGCACTTATACAACCTTGCAGAATTAGCAAAATCCCCTTAACTGTTTGACTATTACACCATTAGAGAATGCAAAGACTGTCTCTAAAACAGTATAATCCAATCTACAAATGAAAAAATGTAGACTGAGCTTTGTGCAAAGTGAAGTGGCCTACATGAAACTTCCATTCCAACTGGCCTAATTTTTGGCTGAAAAAGTTGCATTAATGAAATGCATTTCCCTAATGCTCAGGGTAATTCAAATCAAAGGATTAAAATTTACCATATCAAGCAGGACATTTAGGTAATTGAAGCCAGTGCCCGCTGTTCAAAAGTAACTATCTTCAAAGGTACATTATAAGAATTAATAGCTAATTTTTATACAGTATTTATTAAAGTGCTGGTGTCAAGAAACATTAGTTAGTGTTATCTTCCACAATTAAATGGTTAAATTAAAATATATCTTACACCGTTGATGAGGTTTCAGAGTCTTCACAGACTTGTGCACATTTTTATGAGATGATGTGAGATTTTGCTCCTCAGAATTGCACTCATGGAAGAACACAGGCTGATTCTTTGTAAAAATACATAGTTTTCCTTCTGGCTCTAATTCCAAGCTGCTATAGAAGAGCAAGGATATCAGAAAAGGACAAACAGGTGCCACAAATCTAAGGCTACTTACTTGAGACAATTCTGGGCAGCCAAATAGGACCTTAAGCCAAGAGCTAATAAAAACAACACAAACTCTCTCTGGAATTTTTAGACATTAAGACCCAGAAGAACTTAACATTTGCATGCTTTATTTAATTTCAAAATATCAGGATTAGAGTGCTACACTCTTTCACTGGCAGAGTACCACTGAAATTATGGATTTTAAGAACAGTTAACTTTAGCTTTTCTGTCTGATTCTTAACACTCAATAGTTACCATTAGAAATACTGCAGGAAACGCCTTAGGCTATTTTTTGGAAATTTTTGATTATTTTCTTTAGCAGTACATATAAATGAGCAAGTTGTAAACAAAATGAATTTAGCTTTCTTTCAGTTAAATAAACAAAGAAACCAAATGGCATGACAGGTGTTCTTTACCCTTTTGTTTTCATGAAATATTTAAGAGGAAGAAAAATTTACACAATGTTTCATCTTTGCTGAAAAAACTATCTGTAAAAAACACATATCTTGGTGTTATAATTTGGGTAATATTTCTAAATCAACCCTGTTCCCCTGTGAATCACCAGTATTATCATTTTGTGCCTCACTTCAAGGAATTTCTGAAAACCCACTCCGTTATCCAAGCGCATAAATATTCTGCAGGGCTATTAAAACATCCAAACATAGAAAAAAATTGTTATTAGCAAGAAAAATGAAATCTCCGGGACTTTTCCTAGGATATGTGACCATTTCCCATCATACACTTTAATAGGATAACAATCTCAATCCTTTGCTTAGAATCCAAGCATGGGTATTGTATCTTCAATTACGTAGTCAAAGATTTTATTAGCAAGAGAGGAATATGTTTTCAATCACAAACGGAGTATTTCATACTATCATGAATATATAAATAAGCTAGATGAAATTCATCTGACAGAATCTAAGTTTGTTCAAAGTGCTTGCTAATTATTTTAAAACCTACAGTTTCTGTGCTTGGGAAATACATTTTATCATTGTTTGAGGAATCATATCTTTGGCCACAAAAAAACCCACATTTTAAGATATCAAGGGGGGTTTTTGAGTTGGTTTGTTTGCTTGAGATATTTTAGAACAAAATAGAAATGCAGTTTCGTACAGCTTTAGGTATTGAAACAGAACCTTAATAGCTGAGAGATTCAAATCATTGTTTGCACTGTGGCATGGTACTATTTCCATGGCAGTTTCAGTGCTAAAATAGCTACTTTTGCATACTGAGTTCTCCCTGAAAAAAGCTCAGATGCCCACAATTTTGTTTTAAGCATACTTCACAAGCTGTTTGGGGTATAGGTTTGTAAATTGCATGAATTCCAGTTGTCCTTGTGGTGACTCCCCCAAGCAGACAGCAAAGATCATTTGTAAGGGGAGCTACGGGTGGTTTCGAAGCTACCTCACAGAAAGGCAGACAGTGTTTTAGGAATAAATTTACAGAAAGCAAATAAATGTTTTTCATTTTGCAGTGGCAATGGACAGCAAGGATAGAAATGTGTGATTTGGATATCTAGCAAGCAAAACTTAAAAATACTTAAAAGGGACTAATATTTCATTACTGAAGCACTCTGCAAGAAATATGTAACATTCCACAGCCCCAGAGTACTGTAGTCCAAATAACTAAAGCAGTCAAAGGGTGCAAGAAAAGGAATTCTATAATTCTTGCTTTAGATACTAGGAGTTAAAGTTCACAAAGATCAAGTAACCTGTCCAAGTTCAAATAATAATAATCTAGCGAAGAGAGAGACTGGACATAGTTTTCAAATTCTTAGTCTAATCCTTAAAAAATATAAAGTCATAGTAACTTCTAAAATACGGACCTATTGAAGTTGGTTTTTTGCTTTGTTTCTTTTCTACAGGTAAAAGATCTCAAAAATTTCTTGACTTGTGCATGATGTAAAATAACGGAAATAATTTGAATAAAATAAATTGAAAAGCAGAGGTACTCGGGTACTATTCACAAAATGAGTAGTATTCCAAGTGATCATACTTATTTATATATTGTGAGTTTAGACTTACTCTAAGAGGCTTTTCTAGGTTCATTTAAAGTATTTTGGAAGCAAGAAGGCAGAGTCAAAATGTTTGTTGGCATTGACCAGTTTATGGCCTTGTAGTAGAAATCTTGCTCTGATTTCTTCACACCAGAGTCTGCCTGACACCTTCAGTGATTTGTAGTAACACTGATCTTATTCTGTGGGTTTCTTGTTTCTGTCCACATAAACACAGAATGAGACCTTTAGATTGATATTAATAATGAAACAGCAGAATACTGGAAGAAAGGAATATTCTCTAAACACAGTGTCCCTTACCAATACTAGGTAGGATGAAATATGATCAAAATGTAAATATGAAAGAGAACAATTATCACGTGGTGAACATTGCTTCCCACTAATTACAAACATAAGCAATCTGCAATGTACCAGGACAGGAAAATATCTTCTCTGGGAAATGTAAAATTGTTAGCAAGCAAGCTTTAACCCAGCATAATGAGTCTTGCTCAAAGCTGTTCCTGGAAGCCCCATGCTGTTATCCATATGCTGGATGCCGCTGATAAAAATGTTGACTGTGAACTTACTGTTTCAGGAACCTTTGGATTTTATAGTTTTCTTAGTTATAAGGCACCATTTAGCCTTACTATAGGATTTTCTGAAGCAGACTCTGGAGCACAAGAAACTGAGAGTTAAGTCTTAGTGTAATTTTCATGAACATTCATTCAAAACCTTTTCATTGACTTCATTAGGCGTCTCTTGGCTAAACCCAAATTTTTATTAGCATTTTTACAGACACAGAAATTAGTAGTATCTACAGCACAGATCTTCAGCACAGAAAGTAGGCTCTACCTCTAGAACACCCTGCTGTCAGCAAAGCTTTGGGTAAATGATACCTATCAAGTCAGTGGGCTCTATGCCAGTGAATTTAGGAGAGCCAGGTTTTTACTTCTGGATTGTAGCAATTACTAACGTAATTTTAGCTTGAAAATGGCTAAGACTTTATCCCATTTATATGTTATTACTTTAAAAATGGGTTTCCTAACTGTCAGGTCTTATTTTATTATTCCTATCTATTTCACTGAACATTATTCCTATGTCACAATGTAAATAAGACTTTACTTTTTTTCCTCTTATACTTTTCAGGTGTTATTTCTTTTCTACCTTCTCTAATTATCATCTATCACAAGTGCACATATTTACTTTTGTAATCTTTCTCTATTAATCAACACCTCTTTCCCTCACACATACCATCGGTTTTATTCTGAACTTCCTGCAGACTCAAAATATGTCATAATAGGACAGCAAAATTTAACTGTATTGTAATTTTTTCTTGAAATTAAAAACATTGTCACCCTGTTCTCTATTTTACAGTCATAGGATGCACTTTAGCTTTTTTATAGCTTTTTTTTCCTTTTATCTTTTGATGGCAACTTTTTTCCCAGAATTATGAGTTTACAGGTTACCATATTTTGCCCTCATTAATTTGCTCTGCTTTTTCTGCCCCAACCTTCTTCCAGCATTATTGATGAATTTGCTGCACACATAAGCATTAAAAGAGTTAGATATTTGAGACCAAAAACCCTTTTGATTTCCATACACCATTGTTTTTACTTTTACTTATTTTCATTCAGATGTCTTTTTTTAATATATATTTGGCAAAACTGAGATACAGAAAAAAATTGATACCAAAGCTGCTTGAGATGCACAGAATTAATTCATCTGCTATAAAATGTTCTGATTTTCTGGGTTTAATCTCAGTAGCATAATAATAGTGTCCATAGCTATGCAGAAAGTGCACTCAAAGAGAGGTTGTGATATTTACAGGCTGCATACCCATAAAAATTTGCTGTCTTTGTCAGGTTAATCAAGTGTCTTTAAATTAATCATGTGAGTATTTGTTGACTGCTGTTTCTCTTTTCCTATACAAGTCCATGTGCAATTATTCTGTAAAACATTTACTAACTTATGAAAAAGAGTTCAGAGCTTTAACAATCTATGGACTCTTTGTGGTACATTTCTTAGTTGGTCAATTGCCCAATACTGTTCTTTGAGAAAATTTAATTCAGAGAATAGAAGCCAGTGGCAAATAAATTTGTATATCTGGAACCACAATAAGGATAAAAACGTGTAAAAATATTCTGATGATGTTGAAATGTTGACTTTTAATGTTCATTTTCAGAAACAATATGACCACTCTTTAATTATCTAGAAACCATTATCCAGACAAACATATAAAATAAGAACACTAATTCAGCATTGTGTTTTCTGCTAGAGTAGGAATTTCTGTACTTATGAACTAGGTTCAGTTACTTGTTGCCTTCTGAAAATATGCTTTAGTGGTGAGCTGAAGACTACAATGAGCATGAAAAAAATATTATTTGTACAGAAATATTCCTGTAATTTTTATCTTTATTTTTCCCAGAAAGTCAGGCAGGTTTGCACTGATTTCTTCATAACAGAAACAATAATATTGCCAGGCTGGACACAACATTTCTATTATTCAATGCAGTCTTTAGGAGTGATTTTGCATCAAGGATAAATGAAGATACTGCAGTGAGCAATTAAATAACTTTTCAAGACTGGCTGGCAACTTTGGTACAGGAGCTGTGCCCTAGGTTTTAACAAGTATCTCCTGTTTCATGTGTTAGTTTAAAGCTAGAGGGAATTTTAAATCTACTGTTTCACAAAGGTGTTTTTAGGGAACAATTGGTTTACTCTGGTACTGTGCAAACTGTAACAACCTTTCTGGTTGAACAGGGAGTTCCACTCTGTCTAGCTCAGTTACCAAGAGACAGATGTCTTGTCTCTATTTCCCTAGGCTTCTCACTCAAAGCATGCTGCTAAAACAGAATGCTTGTTTGCCTGCTAAGCCCCAGAGAGCTGTTGCTCTAGATTCACATGTCTGCAGGAACAGGTTGGCCATCAGCTTTCTGACCATGCAGTTAAGCAGAGATTTTTTTTGACTCTTTACAACAAACTCCTCCTTAGAACTCAAACTGTGTGGTTTCCATCTGTATCAGTTAATAATCTACAAAATATCAGCTATTTTTGCTGTGTATTGCATCTATCAGATTACATAGACAAAAAAAGTAATGTCTGACAAAACTTTAGTCTTTCAAGTCTTCTTTAGGATCCAGATAAGCGTCAAATTTAAAAGTATTTCACTGCTGATATTGCACAGCAGAAAAATACATCACTTCTCTTACAGGACACAACCAAGAAATATGCCTCAATTGGCCTTCCTGACCACAAGACCCAACCAAGATTCAGGTTTATAAGATTTCTTAAGGCTGGAAAAATCATTCTTGCCTGTTTCATGATAACAGCATAACAGAAATTTTAAATGCAATCCATTAAGTAAGTCTGAGGTGGAGTAGAAATACATAACCGAATAGGGAAGGTATAAGCCTCCCATATCCTTTTTTTTAGCCAACTCATTTATTAAATTTATGTAACTGCTTTTAGGAACATGGACCAAAATCTAGAACCCTTACATTCTCAGAAGTTTGCTCAGAAGAGAGTAACAAATGTTTTCTGATTTATTTTGTTATTGCTCTTCAAAGTTCCATAGAAAACAATGCAGCAGGAATTGTCTTTCTTTTTTTATGGCTTGGGAAGAGAGAGAAATGGGTTTAATTATCTTGCTGAGGAAACTGCTCAAGTCAGCAACCCAGCTTTTTGTATCTCAACATCAAATGTTTGCCTTTTACAGATAATAAAGCCCTCCCTCTCCAATCATATTTTAACAATAATAAATAATAATAAATAATAAAATAATACAAATACCATGGTACCAAAGAATGCAGAAAATTATATATCATATCTTCTATCTTCAGTCTTACCTAAGCACTATACCACTCTTTATAGAGGAGCACTGTGTCACATCAACATATTTAAATATTGAACAGCACTAAATCAGCACATTCTAAGGGGAAAACACAGCATCCTGAATGCAAGTAGGATCCTTAAAAGGCAGGTTTTGCCTCTGAAGAAACAAACTGTTCATGCTGGGATAAGCCACTATCCAACAATTCTACAAAGAGGCAAAATCCAGTTGGATGTGGGTTTCAGGCATGCCTTTCTTCAGGCATCCCCTGTGCACTGTTCTTCGGTGTCAGAGATCTGCTGCCTTGGCTTTTAGGGAATCCATTCCTAAGTTTTAACTTCCTCTCCTCTGTACACTGAGCCAGCCAGTTCTGGTTGGTGTACACACTGGAATCACCATACATCATCTCCTTTGTGCACATAACCCCAAGAAGCTAAAGAAGCCCACCAAAGAACAGATACAGAAATACAGCCATGGTGGTGGGGGGGTTGTGGCATTTCTCAGAATTGAAGTTTTTAATTCATGTCTTTCTATGTTACAAACATAGCTTGATAATTAAAGGAATAAACATGTTTCTTCCGTGTTATCTATATACTTCTAGCACATTCTCATTACTAAATTGACACGTAAAAGGAGAGGACAAAAAATTATAGAAAATATAAAAAATTAAATTCCTTATCATATAGATTTTTTACAGCCAGATTGCTGTTACTGAGAGGTGTAGTTAGTTATAAAGTCCTCATGTCTAAGACAGTATTTCTACATTTGTATAGTGCCTAGCACCGGTGTTTGATTGTATTTTGTGTGTTTTCTACCACAACTACTCATTACTAGCTCCTCTTTACCTTCAGCAAGACTGAAAATAAAGAGATTTTCCCTCACATGGAATAAGAACACAAGCCTTATCAGGAACAGGGAGCTGAGGTTGTTTAGCCTGGAGAAAAGGACACTCAGAGGTGACCTTTATCAATTTCTGAAGGGTGGTTGTAGTCAGGTGGGGGTTGGTTTCTTTCTCCAGGCAGCACTGACAGAACCAGAGGACACAGTCTCAAGCTGCACCAAGGGAATTATATGTTGGATATTAGGAAAAGGTTTTTACAGAAAGAGTGACAAAGTGCTGAAATTGTCTGCCTGGGGAGGTGGTGGAGTTACCATCCCTGGATGTGTTTAAAAAAGACTGGATGTGGCACTTGGTGCCATGGTTTAGTTGAGGTGTTAGGGCATGGATTGGACTCAATGATCTTGAAGGTCTAGCCCAACGTGGTCATTCTATGATTTTTTGATTCTGTGATGTAAATAACCTTCTCCAAGTGATAGGCTGCTTAGACTCTGTGACTATCCTATTTCTGTCAAGCACTGAAACTCTGAGAGAGGTGTTCATCAATGCTAATGTGAATTGTGTCAGAAACACACTGAACATGAATCTGCATAGCAAATGCAAGCCAAGCAGACAAATGCAGTGGTGGGTAATGCAAAGAAACAGGAAGTCAGTGTTAGTTAACAGCATAGGCAATGGGTTCTGCCACCAAATCTTAACACTGTCAAACTCATGTGCACTGTTTCATTATTGTGGCTCAAAAGATATAAGCAGGTACAAAACTGAAAAAGAATTTACCAGTTCTATTATGTGAGAAAAAGCCACATGTGTTCATCAAATGTGTTTTAACATTTCATCTTTCTGTTAAAAAGAAAAATTAGATGTACCTTACACTGAAATTTGTTGACTTTATATTGACATATTTCTATCATACATATATTAAATATATGTTTATATTTAATATATATTATCAATTATATTTATTCAATATATTGTATTTATACATTATTGTTGATATATTAATAAAAATAAAAATATAAGTTCTGCATAAATACTATTAGAGTTTTCCTGAACTTCATCCAGAAAGAAAAATTCATCTTCTACTGTTATAACTTTATTATTAAATCTTTTTTTTGTTATTAAATCCTTTTAACATTATGAAATACTGCTCAACGGTGAGTCTAAAAAAACCTAGTTGTATTTAGCATTATCTTTGCAAGTAATTTTACTCAATTGGAGACATGGTGTTAAACTCCTACTAAGCAGCTAGATCTTTGCTCCGGGCCTGACAGATGTTGCACTTTCATAAAGAAATTGAGCTTATTTCTATTCCACCCTCCTGTAAAATAGAGACATTTATTGTTATAACTATCAAAATGTAGCACTAAGACAATTATACACATTGAAGCCTAATGCATCTGCGCTTCAAAATACTGGTGATTTGAATAGTATGAGAGCCAGGACCAGGATGTATGAATTTGTATTTGTCAAATCATACTACTTTGGTTTATAGCTATCTAAGATGGGCTTATGCTGTACAAAGCAAATAAAGAGAGCTGAGCTTTTGTAGATAGACACTTGTTTACCCATGGAAGGCACTGCAGATAATGTGGAACTTTAAAAGTGGCTCTACTACAATCACACTTTGGATGTTTATCTCTTACTCACTAATATATCTGGTGCAACAAAGAAACCAGCTCCCATCAAATACATCATTCTGGTTATACAACATTTGTTTTCAGAGCTGCAGGCTGCTACAAAACAAGTGCTTTTGTACACAATACACACAGAATAGGCTGGTTGAAGCCATGAATTTATAGATAGGTTTTCCAAATTGCTAAATAAAGTGCAAAGACAAATTCCCTTTATATAAAATAGATTCTGAAAAAGGCATCTATTAATAATTCAGTTTTCAAATTGATTTTTGGGGGTTCTGTTAGATGTACTTCTGTCTAAACACATTTTTAAAAAATCAGATTTTTTCTACAAGACAGATCTGTTTCATACAGAGACATATGGTTAATGATCATATGCAACCCTTTCTTAATACATCAAGTCAAGCTGACTTTTTTTGGTTTTGCCACTTTTTAAAATAACCTTTAAAGCAAAATAGATACATTGCAATAATTGAAAATGAGGAAGCACCACTCTAGTCAAATTAAAGCACATATGAACAATCACTTGTTATTCATTAGTAATTGTAGAGCCTATTTGGCATTTTACTTCAAGACTAGATATTCAATAACTTAGAATAGATACAAAAGGAAATTTCCTCCAGCTTTATCTGCTGAGCATGGCCATATGGTATGGAATACCCCATGGTCAATTGAGGTCAGCTGTCCCAGCTGTGTCCCCTCCCACCTTCTTGTAGATCCCCAGTCTCCACACTGATAGAGTGGTGGGAGAAGCAGAAAAGTCCCTGACTGTGTAAGCACTACTTAGCAATGATGAAAACATCTCTGCATTTTTAACATCAGTTCAGCACAAATCCAAAACACAGCCCCATATCAGCTAATTTTCAGTGAAAAAAATTAACTCTACACCAGCCAAAACCATCATGCCGTCACATAATTAAACATGTATTTGTCCCAGCTTTCCTATGTTGGAAAGCTAATAAAATAATCACTGAGGAGAATCTCAAGAGAGATCTGGGACTAAAGACTAACTTATGTGGGAGATTACTTTTCTCCTGTATCTGGCATACCACATCCTTCTGTGTCAACACACTGTACATTTCCACCTATCTGCACTTGTGCCTTCATGCCAACACACCCTAGGTCTAAATCATCTAGATGTAGTGTGCTTCTCAGCTCCTTACAGCTGGCCCCAGGAGCCACCATCATCCTCCCCCTTCCTCACCTTCATGTCACTCAAGCTCTAGAAAAGACCTTCAGGGAAGTTGCAGAATGGTCTGGGTGGGTCAAGACAATCAGGACCACAAGAACCAGACATTCCTGGTCAGCTACTTGACAGTGACAAATGATGGGCTTTACCAGACAGACACTAAAGTGCACACAGTCTGTCAAGTTCTTTATCTTCCTTTTCTGGTCTTACTGTGTTTTTCAGGGGTAGCCAGAAAATCAAGAGAAACCATTCACATACATTCACATTTCCTGACACAGAGGATAATTGAAGATGTATGAAATATTCTAGTTTGGTACGGTTGTGGATTTCCTTGTGAAACCAGTTTTTTACCTTACTCCACAGTCACCTTCTGTGCAGTGGATGCTGTACCAGCATAAAATCTGAGTGACTCAGTTAATCTGCAAAAGCAGATTAGTCCACCTTTATGGTGACTCAGCTAATAATATTTAGCTGTATTTTGTCTAAATAATTCAAGTAACCACAATTCATTTTGTGAAATAGACCAGTCTCCATAGCATTAAAGTATGGAAAAGTTATTAGTGAGTGCTCCCCAGATGATAAAGCTATAGCTGTCGGCTTCTATGCTGACATCCCACAAAGCTGAGACAGAGTCTATTCAAATGTATTTAATTTGAAACTTCCTTAGTACCACAAATGACTGGAGCTCTGGGTTGTTTTCTGCAGCAAGGCACTGTGTTTGACCACTTGATTTCAAATGCTGCACGACTCAAACCCCTGTGGAATAGACTGAAAATGTGATGTTACTCTTGAGTGTTTAATAGTGCAGGAAGGAACATGGTGACAAGCAGTAGCTGATCTGAAACTAGATGTTAAGCACTGAAAATTCTAATTCCCCACTGTGCATTCTTTCATCTAGTCTTCCATTTTGTTTGTGTTTTCCTCTTTTTACCTACCTTGTCAAGTTTATGGAACCTCCTAAGCACATCTGCTTTCATTCCTATCAAAGAGAAAAGAAAAAGTGAAGCACAGTCTTAAAGAATAACTACATTCATTTTTATCAAAGCAGTGGGACTGTGCTCAGAGCTGTGTTGCTGCACAAGGCACAGAGCAAGGCCTGGATCAGTTGGCAGGGCACAGCACAAAGGCTGTGGGCAGGGTTCTGCCAGCCCAGGACAAGCCCACACTGCTCGGCAGAGCTCTTTTCTGAGCAGCTGTGCTTGGCTCTGCAGCCATGTCAGGCAATGTGCTGACAAGTAAGCCCTCAGTGCCATCACTCAGCTGGTCCTTGCAGAACTCTGCTCAGTCTCCTGCAGATTCTTAAGCAGCCAGGCTGCATTACTCCAACTTGCAGCACCTTCACACCTATTGTGCCTGCCCAAGGCAGTAAAAGTTTAAATGAACAAAAGAGAACCAGTAAGAGGAAGCAGGTTAAAAAAATAAAAATAAAAATCTGCTGCTTCCTGGGGCTATGAAAGGAGACCAGATAGCATGTCATTCAGACTTTTTCTCTCTGCAAGTCTTTCATGTCATCAAGGCTGTTGCACTTTCAAGAGCTATGTCTGCATGACCCAGTGCAGTGATGTATAGCATTACCTGTACAAGCTACCTCTACCACCAAAAAATTTGCAGTCATGGTAATAGGACAGGTGGATCACCCTCATTAGCCTTGCAGAGCAGCAGTTCCTTTTAACTTGTGCAAACACAGCTGTCATATCACAGATGTATGGGTTAACATAGCTAGAATTGAATCAAGTACTTCTAGCCAGCTCTATGACTAGTCACCCTGACTAGTTAGAGGTGCAACTACTAGCAAAATTCCTCATGTATCTCAGAAGGAATAAGATATACATAAATATATTCATATACTAGCATAGCTTCTCTGTAATTTTAATTCAATTTTTATAGTCAGAAAAACCTGTTAATTGATGAAAACAAAAATCATACTCCAAACTCAGAGAATATCTGTTTTGATTCATGAAAATCTCTGTACTTTTCAGTATCTTAAAATTTTTTGCTTCATTAGAATGATGTCAATGTTTCCTCTAATAGGCTCCCTGATGGGGACACAAGAGTGTCAAAACTGGCCTTTCTTTTTGCAGTGCCATGTTTTCAGGAAGAAAAATGTGTCAAATCAGATTTTATTAACTGGAGTAGATTTATAAACCAATAACAAAATACTTAGGTTTGGACTGTTTCTATAAGACGGCAGTCTGCTCCTCTTACACTGTGACTAAGCTGTTACCTTTCACACAAAGGTGCTTAGAGTACTCTAAGAATTTTAGCTGTAATAACCATGGATTTCTACATATCTATTTCTCCCATATGCAATATCTCTAAAGCCTGGGTTTACAACAGAATCTTTAAATCATTATGTTTGCTCACCTTTCTTCAAATCTGTCTTTAAGAACTACTTCTGCTGTGAATCCCATAAAACCCAGCATTTGTTAATCATCCACTCTGGAATTACATTATATTATATTAAAGTGCTCCCTTGTTATCATTTTCAAAAACTCCCATCCCTCTTGGCCTTAATTTCCCTTTGTGCAACCCTTCATACATTTTGTAAGGACTAAGAGCAAAATTCAATTATTATTCATGTATCACTCTAACTCCAGACTTAAAATACTTTGCAGGCATGAGTACTAATCAATGATTTTTATCTTGAAAATCCATTGTATAAAGAGATAACTTCACAGGATATAGAATAAACTTGGGAAAGCCAGTAGCTTGCATTGCTATTAATTAGGGACTCCTATCTTGCATGGATGAGCTGGAAACTTGGCAGCCGTTCTAGGCCTTGGAATTACAATATAAATCCCACAGTATGTCAGCAGAAGGTTGGAACAGTCAATGCACAGGTACAGCTCATGCACTTGCTCTGTTTGAGATGGCCAGCAAGTGCATGAACAGTCTGTTAATATAGCTGGGGTGGAGCACCCTCAGAGTCTGTACACTGACTTCTCCACACAGTTTTCAGGAAGCAATCTGCTGCCCTCCTTTCCCTTCTCTTTCCTTGCCACCACTTGAGCATTCACAGTTTGAAATGTTCCAAGAAAAGGAAGAGCTGCAAATTTACCAGACTTTCGGTGTGAAAGGATAGAGAGAGCCACTCCTGTTTCAGCAAAACTAAGAAAATATTCAGAAATATATTTTTATACATAAAATTAAAAATTTGTATGTAATAAACATGTCTATTTACTGCCAAATTCTTAGAATTGAAATAGAGAGAGGAAATCGTGGGCATATGCTTTGACAAATGCTCAGCAGTGAGCAGTAAACTCCACTGTGATGTGGAGTCTCTCTGCTGCTATGTAGACCAGCAGAGTGCCTGTGACATTGCTTTGTGTGCACAATAACTCTGCAGGCATCTGGAAAAGCCACTGCAAAAGTTGACGAGTGGAATGTAGAATTTGGGTGTGGAATTTGACCCTACAAAATCAGACGCTGTGTGTCGCATCTTGCAATCCTATGTGGTGCCCTGCCAGGGAACCACAGGATGAAGACCATATGCTCACTGCACAGGGAAGGAAGCACAGAGGAAGGACACAGTAAGGACAATGGGACAAAAACATTTAACAGTAGGCTTTACTAGAGTTCTATCAGAGCAGAAAAAAATCAGAAAGTTAGGAGGGCTCGTAGAAAAATCTCAACTCTAATTTTTTTTCTTTCATGCTGTTAAATCTTTGCATTCTCCCCCACACCAGTTTTGTATCCCAAAGTGCTGAAAGTCGATACCATATTATCCATCATCCTGAATGCCATCACCTTATAAAAAATAATGATAAAGAAATTTCTGTGTCACATATATCAAAACTAAAACTTCTCTTCTTTTTTTTTCAATAAAAAGGACAGGAAAAAAAGTGAAAACATGGAAGTCTACAGGCACAGTAGCTGGAGTTATACACTTGTTTACAAGAAAAAACAGATGACCAGTGCCCTTACAACAAACATAATCAGCAGTTTCAACAGAACTTGCTTGTTAAACTGATTCATAGCTTTGCATGGCATAATGATTTTATTGCCATTTATTACAGAGCGACATGAGACAACAAGAGACGTTTTATCTTTTCTTTATTTTTTTCAGACAATGGCATTATTTGTTAACTGGGTTTGATGACAGAAAGAGCAAAGTCAGCTACAGCATGGATTAACACGAACAATAAACACTTCCTGAATGTTTCATTCAAAGCCAAAAGATAACAATCATGGTTTTTAACTGAGGGATGGAGGTTTACCATCAGTTGGAGGGATAATTTCCAGAATGCTAAGAAAATGCCCATTCATGATAGCTTAAATTAATTATAAATAACAAATAAAAGACTGTTTGTTTGTTTTCAAACAATAAAGACATGCTTTGTAGGTGATTGATAAGTCTAGCTTAACTTGAATGTGGAAAATTTCAATGCCTAATAAAGTCTAGATAATTATTGAATTTTACCGGAAAGAATTCAGGTATGTCATTGTTTTTGTATATGGATAGAAAACAATGTAAAAAATCAATATAAAAGAAATTTATGTAAACTGAGCAACTTATGAAAATAATTTCAATCAATAAGTTTCATATAGCCTTCTTAAAATAAAATGTGTATAAAAAGTTGGGAGAAAGTGTTACAAATACAAAAAAAAATTCTCATTAGTTTTTCCCCACTAAACAAGTAATGTTTCCAGTTAAACCCCATCCCATTATGATCAGGGACATAACAGTCACAATGTTACTTCTAATGCCTTGGATCCAGACTGTACAAAGTGAAACAAGACTCCAATTGTTTCCATAATTAGTTTCTGATCATAGTGACACATCACCTCATAAAAAGTAAAGGAAGCGTGCTTGCAGTATGTCCTGCTCCAACGTTAGATCAGCAGTGCAGCCAGAACCAGGGGGGGAAAGGGAACTTATGGAAGGGGAAGAAGTTTTTATTTGAAAAAAAATTTAAATAAAATGGATTTTGCTCATTGCTCTCTCACAGTCTCACTGTCACAAGCACCAGAAAAGTGTGGTGCTCACATGTCTGTCCACCTGTCACACACCAGGGCAGGGGTGGGTGTTCAAGTGTTCTGCCTGCTGAAGGGTTCTGCAGTGCTTGTATCCTGCTGTTAGGTCCTTTGCAGTGCCCTGGAGAATGAGAGTAACTACCTGACAAGTCCTTCTCACCCTCTCATGCTATTCTTAGGCTGGCAACCTATGTAGCTTTTAGGTATGCCTGGTTTGATCCCTCTTGGGTGACCTGTATCTCCACTGTGTTCCAACCCTGAATCATCAGGGCTCTTTTCTTGTCCTTGTCTCCAGTTTCTCTCTTTCTGTCCTGTGAAACTGCAGGTAGATGGGGTGGGATCTGGATGCTAATGTGGCTGCCAGTGACACAGGCAGTGCTGAGACTGTTGTCCCTGCTGTGCCCTTCTGCTGCTTCCCATACTCAAACCTTCTTCTTCTTTCTACAGTCAGACTATCTTAGTCTTTCTATTACAATTTGCCACATGAAGTGTTTACATCATGCAAACCAAATAGTATCTGCAGCCAGATAAATGACATCATTATCAAGTGCTGCTGTAAATTTTGCCAGTTTTCTGAAGTATCATATTAAGTGCACTGAAACAACTACTATGAGGCAGATTCTCCCACATACTTGGGTCTTTTTGCACTCTCATTGAAAGAAATCTGATTAGAAATATGCTAAGAGACATGTTCCAAAATAAACAAACTTTAGGGGAGAAGTTTTATGTTTGATTTTTTGTCCCATTCTTTCCTGGTTTTGGATATGGGACAACCCAGTACAGCTTAGACTTTTCTGTTTCTAGGCCCTTTAGGATAACTGAAAGCAAGTGAAAAAAAACCATCTGGGCTGCTCTGGCACCAACCCTAAAATTTGCAGCATGATAATAATAACATTTTTGCAACCTTATGAACCCCTTCTGTCTCCTCCTAATTACCCTGCTGGGCAATACTGTTTTCTCCTTCTGATGAACTCACCCAGTGAATTTATTTAAGAAGAGCTGTTAAGACCCATATGTACAGCAGAGGGAAATTACATTCAATTACATTCAAAACATTTTACATCTACTGCTTTTTCCAGCAACCAACAGTAGTGCTTTACGCCATAGTGACTCAGGAATTGTGATTTATCACTTTTTAAATGCAGTTGCCAGGGGTGGGGGATTCTCTATACACCAAATCTATACAAAAGCTATTTCTTACTTATTGATGTGTCTTGCAAAAGATAAGTGCAAAGTCAGTTACAGACATATTTTGCTCGCATAGAAATGTGACAGCAAGCAATTCTTCAATCTTGTGTGACCACAAAAAGATAAATGAACAGCAAAATGTCTTCATTGCTTTTATTTCCAGAAGTCAGTTTGCTCATTTTATTAGGTATCTGTGCAAAGCCATGAACCAATACATCTGACTGAAATAAGGATGCTCTCAAAGATTATCTGTGTACAGCAAAATCTGAGAGTCCTTGACGAAATGAGTTTGCAAGTATGGCAAAGGATAACACGACTAAATATGCAATATTAAAGAAATAATTGTAGTTCAAAAATAGAAATATTTCTCTAATATCAGCTTGCCTCATACTTAAAATAGCTCAATATAAAGGCAAACTTTGGTAGCTGTAACCGTAACTTGTTTGCATTTTTCTTTCTCTTCGTTTTCTGTCTCCCTGTTCCCATCTGGTTGTATACAGTAAGCATATCAAAAGAAGCACATCATTTCTACTGTCATTTCTAATGATTTGTGAAAAGATGCATTCATTCCAAGCCTAGCTGTCTATGGAAATGAGCTTAATGAAATCTTTCTCACAGCTTTTGAGCCCGCTGTCACACATCAGCCAAACCTTACACAGAAATAGGTACCAGGAGTTAGGTTCCTGCAGTGAAAAGGAGTGGCAGGATGTTTCAGAGAAAGATTTTGAGAGTGGCTTTTCCATGTGCATTCCAAGACGTAAAAGAAACAGCCTGAACTTTTGTCTTGTTTGAGACCAGAGAATGTAAAAAGAGAAAACTACAACAAAATCAGTCTGAACGTTCAATCAATCTTCTCAAGGAACAGCAGCCTTCATTAATTCCATTGCCTGCATGATAGTTATGTTGAGGAAATTGTTTCTAGCACCGTGTTACACCTCTGTTTATTTTTAAGGCCAAAACCTGTAAGAGAGATTTCTCCTGGTAGTACTATTGTAAGTGGTACAGCCCATCAGGAATGCAAGGTATTTGCTAAGTCATTTTTTCTTTGATGGCTTGTGAGCTGTAAACAGTCCAAACAAGGATTTTTTGGGGACTGTTATGCAGCCTGATGCAATTCAGTTTTGAGAGGAAGTTTTCTCTTCTTGTTCTTATTACAATTTATATCATTATTCCTACTCAGTAAGTAAATGAAAACCTTCAAGTGTCTAAGGGCACTACAAAAGCTAATTTAATATCCTTTCTAGGATTTTGTTATATAAAAGAAAATAAAGTTCACAAAAATATTAATGACAGGTTATGCAGGCTATTAACTTGCTTTTCAGAGACTACTTTAAATTTTTAAAAAATATGGAAAACTTAAGAGCCATCAGGTTCATTTATTTTAATTGCATAGTCTGTTTAGGGAGCCTTACCGAGAATTAGTTATATCAGTAATGCAATTGGGACTCAGAAGATAATTTCCACTTGAGGTGCAGTCTTGCAAAAACAATCATAAAGGTATTCATTTCAGCTTCTTTACAATATTATGACAGGTAAGGGTACAATTTTTTTCATTGGTTGTGATACATACTACGAGATAAGAAACAACAGACTGCAGGATGTAATCACAACACGTAAACTAAAGTTTTGCTGTTGAAAAAGAAGTCAATATTTGACAATAATTACAGATTGAAAACATTTTTTAAAAATATATTCAAATTCAAATTTTGTCTTTTTCCTTCTTTTCTTTTTTTCTTTTTGTAATTTTTTTTAAACTGATCTCATGCTCTTACACCACTTTAAAAATATCTGGAAATAAAGGGGCAGAAATGAGGAAGTGGCATTTGTATTTTCCCACCAGATGAAACTATTTGCCCCAAAATTGCACAAGAAATCAGTATCAGATTTGGAAGCACAGATTCCTTTGGAGAAGTCTTCTTGGAAGACAAAGCAGTATTAGCTATTTTCCAGCTACCTAAATAACAATCTCAACCCTTTTGGTGTCTTATATTAGAAAGCTCTTCTGTAACATTTCATATCTTTTGGATTGTTTTGCTGTATATAATAAATCACAAGAAGATAGTTCTAATACAGCTCTAACAAGTGAAGTGGGAAATATAAAGCTATGGAAGCATAATTCAAGCAGTATACAGCAGGAAAATGTACTCACTCCAGGAATGTTGAATGTTCTATCTCATACTTTCCTCATTTGTATTTTTTGCTTGTCTTTGATGTAAGCAATCAAAGTTTGATGTAAAGAAATCTCCACCATATGATGTTGCTCTCTTCTATGGCCCTTCCTTAACTTGTTTATTACTTTTCTAACAGCTTCAACCCAAGAAGATTTGCCTTTAAAATTGAACCACCATCACAGTTAAATTCTAACTCATATGGTGAAAGGAATCACTGAGTGTGTTTAAAACTAATTGAAGGTATTTTTAAATCTCATCATGGACCTCAAACTGTTTAACAGGAAATCCTTAACTGTACTTCTTCTGAAAAAACTACTGATTGTACTGCTCATAATGTTTTAGCCATAGATCTATTACCACACACTGGTGTCCTCCACTAAGAGTCAGATAGAATGGGATGACATATACTCTCTCAATCATACAAATTTTTGATTAAAAAAACCAAAAAACCTAATAATTCTCTCTTTTTAGTCACTTTTTTTTTCAGCTGCACTGCTACACTTAAACTAGGATTACCTGAAGAGAAACTAAACTAGATCATGTCCTCCTGCTTTATTGAAATGCATAGCACATGCCTCATAACTGGTGGGAATATAAGTGCACAAGCTAAGGGAGAGTTTTCAGTAGCTTTGAAATACATTATTAGAGGAGATGCTCAGTCCAGGGACTGGGCTACAGCTGAAGGTAAAAATGCCAGAGCCATACATTGTAAGTGTGGAAGCCTCAGACAGAACTGCTTCTTCCTGCAAACTGCAGGTTTTGAGCCAAGCTACTCTTTAATGCTTACACAGATGTATGGGACAGTAATGTAGAGCAGTAGTGAAAGTTCTGAGTGTGGTCCAGCTTTGTAAGTAATAACGACATCTACCTTTACTGGAGTTCTTTTCAGTGATTTCCTGCACCTGCTTCATGGAGGATGACAGCATTGCACTCTATACTCTTAACCCTGTAATAAACAAGACATATGAAGGAGAGGCAGCAGACCAGGGCACAAGTGGCAGAACTGAAATTTGAAGTCCACAACTAATTCTGAATTTTTCTACCTCTAGCAGTAAAATGAACTTAAAAATGAGAATTTCAGGCGCAAGAGAGTGTCACAACAACTGTCTTTCGAGAAATTACAGTGGGTTTTAGATTAAATATTCATTAAAATAGTCTACAACAAAAGGAGAAAATTTATGGATTATCCAAACCAGTTCCCCAAAAACTACAGAATGTTAGAATAGCCAAAATTTAATTTAAAATTTTAAAGATTTCCTTTTAATCTTACAGGGAAATTTTCTTGTGAAATTAGTTCTTTATTTTCATGTAAAATCACCAAAAATTATACTGTACTAAGAAAATATACCTATATTTATGCAGTCTTTTTGTAACAGTATTATACACTGTTAGTGTATTTTTTTCATTACTAGTACTCTCCATTGTTTAACCCCATATTCTCTATCCATGAAACATGGTGTACAGCCATCTCCAGGACTACCAGGACTATCAGGACTACCTGAATAGAAAATAAAGAAATTAAGGTAATAAGCATTTCAATCAAAAGATTTATGAATGATCAGTAGTCATACACTTTGCAAAATGGATTTGCTGAAACTGACAAGCTATTTAATTTGTCAGCATACCATGTCATACTTCATAGATTTCTACATCTGTAGTTGCCAGGGTGTGTAATATCCCATAATACATAAATCTATATTTGTGTATTTTCCTCAATATGATTTTTCAAGCTGGTTGTGTAATTAGAATTATTTTCCTCATGAATTATAATAATTGTATACATTTTTTTCCTTTGTGACACACATTTCATTGTCAACTTTCCAAAGATATTGCATTTAAAACTGGCATAACTCCCTAATATATTACATTCTTCTTTTTTTTACAATACTGAACAGTGAAACACAAGAGAATTTTGATATCCATATTTCTGTTATACCTGTTAGGAAAAGAGGAATTCAAAATGTGAGATAATTGGTTGTCTTCTATGCCAGCTGTAGAGAGTTTATTCCTGAAAAGGGGACTCTGTAAGACATAAGGGAACTGATCTTAATGGTAACAAATCTTAATATTTATTTTTTCAGGATTTCTCTAGAGTCCCTGTTGCTTTCTAAGTTGCTTTAGAATACATATTATACTGAATAATGAATGTTCATATTAATATAAACTGAATAAATGTTGCCATAGCCAACAGTGAATTACTATTGAGAAACAGGCCTAGAAGTATGTAAGACTGATGAATTGTTTAAATTTGTTAAAATTATGGATAATATGCAAGCAGAAAAATCTGGAAATAACATTATTTGTTAGCATACATTGTTTATCTATTATTCTTGGCAAGAGTGGCCTTTCATGTGAAACATTCCTCTGAATGCTAGGAAGAACAGTAGTGGGAGAAAAAGAACCACAGTGATAGAAGAGTTGAGCTGGGATGATCCAGCCAAACCCCCCTACACATATATATGCATGTACAGGTACACACATATACATACATGCTCAGAGGTAAATTACACCTGATTATTTGGGGCTTTTAAAATATTTTTAGGCCTTGACATATGCATTTATCTAAAGAAAACTTTTTCAGCAACTTCCACGCTTTTCATACAAATCTTATCAGCGCACCAAAATTTACTTGAAAGGTTTGAGTTTTTGGTTTTCCTGAAATGAAAAATAAAATGAAAGTTTTCACAGTTCTTCTGAATAGAATCCATTTTGGAATTGCAATTCTGTGCCTGATACCTGATGTCTACTAATTCAGTCTGCAGTGGAATTGTGTTCCCTCGGCGATTGTTCTGAGTCCAGGGAGCTTCTGTAATTGCAGGCATTCAGACTAAAGCTGTATTCAAACCACAGTCATTCTCATGCCAATATGTTTTCTAACTCCAGTGCAGTGTTGAAACCACAGTTAAACTGAAACCACTCTAAACAATGTATTCTCTGTAAACAGTGGGGTGCACTGGTTAAGGGTTGGCTGCTGCAAACCATCCCCTCCATTGCAAGAACTTCAAATGAAAATACCCCAACATCAGTGTTTGCTTGTTTTATAAAATAAGAACAAGGAGAAGGGTGTTCTTTATGTTTGCTAAAATAAAACATACCAGTGGTTTATTTTCTGATACAAACTGACGTTTCACAGAAAAGATCTCCAGAATCAGATTTATATCTATGAAAAGAACAGATATATCACAGTACAAAAATGCTTATATGAAACCTAAACTTCTAATATTCTTTTATTCATAGTGCTTTTAATATTGAAAAGCAGAGGAAGAAAAAATAATCAAATGCATAATTTAGGTCTTTTAAGTGACTGTTAAACCAATATTTCAAATTTTACATACTCCATACCTGATATCTTAATTTGCCATCAGCTGTGGCTTGAAAAAAGATACAAAATGAAAGAATAGCTACAAAGAGAATATGAAAAAAAACAAGAAATGTGAATATAGAAAATAAATACAGAGTTTGTGTTTTTAAATTCCTTTGCACCTCAAATCAATGTATAAAAATTAAATTAAATTGACACAAATGTAGAAAAAATATAGCAAGCTGAGGAACAGAGCAGAAAATAATCAGGTTATATGATTAAATAAATAAAACATTTTTATAACTTTTTTTTCTATTGAAAAATCTTGGCAGAAGCCAAGTTTCATTTCATCTAGCAGTACAGTAGATCTGGTAAAAGGCCTATTGATTTCAATGTAATTCTTGCTATGCACTTCAATGAGTCATACTTTTAACCTCTAAGTAACTCAAATATACTTAAGACTTTTTTAAAAAATAAGGAAGGTTTAATAGATAACAACTACAAAATACAACATGATTTTTAAGGGATTTAATGAAAATCTAGCACTGATTTAAAGCAGGGGGATAATGACGCTCTCTAATGATGTGAAAACCTGACTATTCAATTAAATAATAGATTCTTCAAATTTTAAGCCAATTTAACCTCATTATTTCTGTCCTTTCTATCCCATTAAAATGATAAAATCAGAGAAAAAATAAGCACTGCTTCATTTTGCCACATTACACCTTCAGCTATGGTACTGTACCTACTCAGAAACTAGACCATTACATTCTTTCAAATAAATACCTATTAGGTAATCTTATTACCTTAAAGATTATTACCTTAATTATTAAAAATCAATAAAATCATTTAAAAACATTAGGAACCATACATAATTCAATGAGTCAGAGTCAGATATAATTCTTTGTAAAGAACAAGTAACCTCTACTGTCAGGTGCAATTTTTTTTCCACAAAGGACCGACATTTCAAGACTTGCAGTAGATTTATCTTGTTAGAAGAGAATACTCTCACTGTGCATAAGGAGAATGAGAAGCAATCTACAAAACTACTTTAAACTAGGAAAATGTCACAAATTACAGTCTTCCAAGATTTTTCTGAAAATAACACTATATATAAAAATTCTAATTATAGGAAAGAATTCTCATAGTGCTCTTAGAATATATAGATGTTGCTCTGACTCAACAAAACATTTACAAATGTTGGAGTCTTTCACTGCTCAGAAAGCTACCATATGAAAGAAATGTGTTAGCTGAATATTGCTTTGGAAAGCAATTTATTAGCAGAAAAGTATTGAAGAAAGAATTGAAATTTCTTTTAGCATGGCTCCCATTATCTGCACTTGCAAGAGTTTCTGTGCAGCCAGTTCCTCTAGTACAGTAGCAGTGGAGAACAGGACTAACAGGATGAGGAAACCAGGATGGCAGGGAGGCATGACCGAATTTTGGGAGACAACTAGTCTCAAATCAATTCCAAAGTGACATGAACATGACTATTTACAGTATTCAACAATGCTCAAACTTCCCCCAAGCCAAAGTATTTGCTTGCCCAGAGGGTTATTTCTGCAGAGGAGAGTGGAAGAGAGGGAAGAGAAAACTTCAGTTTCAGATTAAAACAATCTGAGGTACCTTCTCTCCTAATACCACTTCCAGTGAAAATCAGCTCATTTCTAAATGAGTTTTATCTTTCTAATCTCCTTGAAATCCGCTGTTATTACCACTATCTAGTCTTAATGGTTTCATTTCTGGGAGATTACTTTTGTTCTCAGCTTCATTTCCTCTGAAAATCATTACTGGTCTGTGTGGGGACAGGTAATGAGGAGCCCCTGATGTGAGAGCAGATGCTCCCACCAGCAAGTCAGCAGAGGTCATCAGTCTTGTCTACATTACAGGAAGATGTGTCCTTTTAGGGACTTCTGCCACAGCCATTTATATCATGCCAGTTCCACCTCCAGGAACAAAACAGGGATTTATTTCCAACAAGTCATAAAAAGCTTTTTGCAGAAGTCTGTTTATAGCAAAAGCATATCATGTCAAAGAAGCACTTCCCACCAAAAGAAATTTCACCACAGATAGCCATCATCTTTTTCGAGTTTATGTTCAGAAAGTTTGGAAAATAAATATTGTACTATTTGTGGATAATATTCAGACCTTTACAGCCTGCCTGGTCTTGTTTCAACTGAGAAAGCTCTACAAAGCTTTCTTTATCAAGTGGCACTTAAGAGTAACCTGCTCAGATAAAATAGAACTTTGGTAGATTCTCTGCAGACAGGAATAATATATTCTTATTTTATGTGTAATAAAAGTTTGCACAATGAGCATAGATTGAACAAAGAAACTCTGTATTTTCCCCCTATTACCAGTATATAGAAGTGGTTAAAATTGTAATTTTTTTTTCTATATGTGTTATTGTAATTATGCAGTTTCCATTATCATTTCTAAAACAGAACATCAGAAGCTTGATTTCTTCTTTAACCAATTATCCAACATGTCAACTACACAGCAAACAAGCTCCACGATCTGAATTTTCACCATGGTCTGCATTGCCAGTTTCTTGCCTAAGCTCTGACCCTCTCCTCTCTGAATGAACATAAACTCATTCTACAGTACTGTCATTCTTGCAATCTGATTTCTTCAGTAAACCAAAATTAAAGGTCTTCCTAGCATAATCTTTTTTCATCATCTTGTCATTTTCCTCTAAATCCTTTCTGTATCTCTTTTCTCATACACTCACACATTAGAGAACAATATATTACAACTCTGACACATTTGTGATTTTAACCCAATCATTATGCCCTGTGCATGAATCCATCCATCTGCAAACTCAGAACACAATAAAATGTAAAGCACTTATAAGATTTCCTGCTCAGATGTACTGACACACTATGTGTTGTCAGAATAGGATTTACCCCTACATTAATACAATGGTCAAATTTTACATTACATTCAATTTAAGATCCTCAACAAGAACAATGATTTGACCTCAAATTATACCACTGCAAGCACCATAAGTTTAATAGGTTTTCACATGTGTAAACAGGACATCTGGGCCAAATCCAGCTCTGGAATAATAGTTCCATTGCCTTTAGTACTGGCTTTTGCCCAATATGAATAAATGGGGACTTGATGGGGATTTTTCCTAGTACTTTAAGATTTTATATCAGCTATATTCCAGCAGGATTCCTGAGAGAACAAGTTGGATAGAGTTTTTTTAAGGCAAGTCCTGCTTTTCAAACAATCATAATAATGTTATTTCTCTATGAATATTCTAACTGCATATCCTTATGCTAAATCCTGTGTTCAGGGAAAAAAAAGGAAAGGCACTTTTCTACAATGAATATAGTTACAGTTGCCTAAGTTTTCAATTCTCACAATTCATTAGTGACCTGCAGCACAAGTGTTCAGCTTTAAGGTTTGCTAGAAATCCAGATTTTCTGGGGATGGGGCCTGTTTAATATGTTTCTAACAGAGTACTCATACAACAGCACAAATGGCCACTTGTGCTCCTGGAAAGCTACAACCAACATGTCTTTTCCATTAGTTTGGTCCTAGGGGTTTTTTTCATGAGGTTTTAGTAACTTCTGGTAAATGTTACTTACGGCAGAGAGTGTTTCCTCTAATCCAAACCAGTGTGTTATATAAAGGTTAGAGAATAAGATACCAGAAAATTCTTCACTCCTATGATTCTACTCAAATTTTAGAGGAAAATAGCTGTTTTCTGTATTGTAACAGTGTCATATACTACTCTGAGGATCACAGTAAACGATATATAGCATTCCCATTCTTCCATGTTATAAGTATATAATACCAGCTGTAGCTTTTATTTAGAACATCTCCTCTTGCTTATATAACATCCAAGACTTCTTGGTCACCAAACAGCTCAGGTTTCAAAGAAAACCCCCAACATGTCGGCAGTTATCTTCACAATCAATACAGATAACCAGTAGATCTCCAGAAGTTCATTATTTGAACAGTCTTGCACATATGCAACAGCCATGTACCACAGAATGTTCATATCTCCCAAAAAAACCTATAAGCTCTAAAAGAACACAAACTAAATAATTGGAAAGATATGGTTAATGTACTTAAAAACTGGGACTGCTCCTAATGAAATGTGAGCTGAAAAGATACTAATCTGATGTAATTACATTCTTCCTAAGCATAGACTGGAGTACTGTTTTATAGAACAAACTTGAGCTCAGAACTTTTTCAGAAAGTTCTTTAGAAAAGTTTTTCAGAAAAATATACTCAGCAGAATGCAGGGGAAAATGAGAAAAACCTTAATTTGTCTACTAAAGAGACTACTTAAGCCAAGTTACTCAATTCAATAAAGTACCCCTTTATACCCTTTCAACAGAGAAGAGGAAAGCAAATAGGTCATTACAAAGACAGACAGCTTGGTTTATACAATGCTCCTCACAATTTTTCTTCCAGGGACAAAGATACAGTGAGTCACTCACAGGCTGGAACATGGAGAAACCTGAAAAGGAATACAACAAAGGTGGAACCAGAGGAGAACAAAAACCAATGGCAGTGACTGAGAATGAAAGCAAGAACAGAAGCAAGTGCTTTAAAGCATTAAAAAAATTAATTGGAAAACAAATTGTCTTTTTTGCAGAAAGATTAAAATAAGGGAAAAGTGACTAAGAGTTCTCATTTTATTCATATTTATTATTGGATATATTCAATTTAAACCATTGCAACATAAAAAAAAAATTGATTCAATATGTTGTAGAGAGCATACAAATGGAGATACAGTAAGTCTACATTGAAAGACAAAGATGAGACAAACTCTAAAGTGCTTCTTCACTAAAAGAATATAAAAAATGCCAAATGTACAGGTTAGATATTCATACAGTTCAAAATATTTTTATATGGTGAAAAAAAAGGAAAAAAAATAAAGTCAAAAGGTGTTCTAACTTGTTATGAAATGAAATGGAGGGCTAACATATAAACTTACATAAAATCTGTTATGACCTTGTTAATTTTAATGAAATTCCCCCTGCAAAAAACCTTAATAAACTTTTGTGATGTGCTGCAAGTAGAATTGGAAAAAAGATGTAAATTTTTCCAGCAGTTTCAGGAAACCAAAACTATTTCTGAACAATGAGACAAACAGTTTGCGACCAAAAACAAAACAACTTTTTGACTGCTACTGAATGTTGCAAAGAAATGCTGTAATTTTGAACATAATCTATGCAAAAAGAGACAGGAGAAGCAAAGACTCAAAATTTTTCAGTCTTAGAATTAAGTATTGTTTTATGCCACATGAATAAAATTGGTGTTCTAACATTCATAGCTGAGGACTGAGTTAATGTGGCAGAGGTTCAAAAAAGAGCAAATATGTTACACTATAATGTGTAAAAACTTTTGAAAGTCATTAATGTATATTATGTCTTTGTACATACAAAGATGTATGTACATATATGTATATATATTTTGTTTATATTCTTCACCATTGTCATTTGCAGTGATATCCTTATTGAGATGGTTGCAATTTCATTCATATGTGAGATGTTTTGCTAGTCATATAATGTTCCAAAGGGAATTATTTGAATGTTTCATTTACCTGTCCTTAGTTTACATTATTATTTTCTATTTAAATTATTTTCTACTGCCCTCTTAGAAATTCAATGCTATGTACCTGTTTTGTTTTTCTCTCATACCTACTTTCCTTTTAACATTTTTTAAAAGAGGCTGGCACTTCAAGAATCCTTTTCAATCAAGTGCTTCATGATTTCACCCTTTTGGTTACTCAACCAAAATCACATTTCTCCAAACATTCTATTGAATTTACCACCAAAGGAGAACTTCAGAACACAATATTTTATGCGGAAGACAAGAAAAAAGTAAACAAGTCTTTCAGTGTTTGACTTGTATGTGTATTATCCCTAAGCACTTGGATTTGAGAATAGAGTTTGTTTTCTGTGAGAAGAGTCACCGTGGGTGAGCAGAAGGACAGACAGCCTGGCTCATTAGTGCTCATACAGAAGTTAGAATTCCACCAGGGATCTCTCTCTCTGCTCCCTCCTAGCTCTGCACCAGTCTCAGAGTGCAGCTCACCCTCCCCGGAGCTGCCTTCCCTAATCACAGTGCCTGGGAACAGAGAGGAGCCGCCGCGCTGCAGGAGCTCCATCAATGGCGATTCTCCCTGCCAAAGGAGGGCAGCTGAGACACTGCTGGCAGAGCTTCCCCTGCACAATGCAAGCCAGGATGTGGTCCCTGTTATGTTCCATAGCAGAATAATGGTGTTTAAGGGGATTTGTTTTCTGCTCCTCGTCCTTAATAAAAAAGATAGACCAATATAAATGATAAAAATCACTTCCCAGGAAAGTCCTTCATGGAAAGGCATCATACTAGGAAAGGGAACAAGGGAAATGGGCACCAAAATAGGTTGATTTTTGATAAATTTATCAATATTAAATGATAGTTGCCTTCATTTGCAGGAAGCCCAGGCACCATAAAAATACCTAACACTAGGAAGGTAGCAAGGCCAAGTGGAGGTTGAAACAAATTTTTGATATTAAATATCAATATTAAATATTAAAACAAAAGAAAAACCAAGTGTGTGGATAATAAACTGGCTAGCTTTCTTCTCACACCAGACTTAGAATTAAGCACTCAAGAGGGGTTACAGACAATGATATAAAACTCTTGAGGTATTTACAAAAACCAGCCTCACACTACCTCTTGTTTTGGGGAGGTTTCTTGATTTAGAGCTACTCGACAAAAGGTGTGGTGTGGAGATCTTGGATGGAAAGGTTTTGCGCTGCTTGTTTTCCAGTGGGGGAGTATAAGACAATTCCAAGGGACTAAAAGAAAACAGAAATTATTTGATTTCAAAGCTCTGAAGTACTGAAAAGCACTTTTATATACACACACACATATATATATGACCCACACTACTCCAAACATTGTATTAAGCTCACTCACGCTCCAGAAGCAGCTTTCACCCTGGAGCTCCAGGATCACAAAAGCCATCTGATTGTACAGAGGCAACAAGAAATGGCAGCTGCCCTGTTTCTACTCTATCCCTATACACCCCTGTCAGATCCCATGCTTGTATAATGTATTACCCCATAGTGTAGGAGTGAAAATAGGACAACTTTTGGGAGGGGCATAACTTTTGAGCTCTGAATAGGTCTAGAATTCTCAAATGGTTTTAGAGATTTCACAAATCCTTAATTTTCAGGAAATATAAAGAAATGTCAACTTGTTGAGTTTGGATAACTGGACCACAGTCTAGACTATAATGTAATCCACAAAACTCAGGCACAGATGATCAAATAAAAGATCTATATAAAAGTTAGTGGGAACTCTGTTCAGTTGTTCAAGAGGGGGAAAAAAGAGGAAAATTAAATCGTAACTGAAAATTAGATAGTAACTGAAATCTTGTAATTTTTTTAAAGTAAATTTTAAGATGTATCACTATTACAATGATTTTATTTAGGGAGAATGAAAATTCATTACTACATAATGGATAAAAGACTAATACATAAAAAGTCAGAAAATTTTTTCTTATTCACTAAGCTCTGTATTTTTTTCTGGAAGATTTTCTCAGAAACATTAATTAAAATAAAATAATTAGTTGCTTCCATTGTTATTTCAGGCTTTTAGCAGTTCTGACACCAAATGCCCTTGTTTAATGGCTCAATAGGTACATTTTGTTTTACTTCTATTGTTGCAAAAACCCTTCTGTTCTCTTCCCTGTATTCTATTATAAAGGCATCCATTACTATAAAAGAAATTATTTATCTCTGCTTAGCCCAAAAGGAACTTTTACACATTCATGAGGTGTTTTCACAAAATGTTTGGGTAAAAAGTGAAAAAATTGCCACATTATATAAGTGGGAATGTAATAGTTTGTAAAAGGCTGTTGTTGTGCTAAAAGTCTGATCACTTGAGAATGTGCCTTCAGTTCCTGTAGAACTGAGCTCTGAAATCTGAGAGGAGAATGCTTTTTTTTTATACATATAAGAAAATACTGTCACCTCAAGCCCTGGATAAGGCAGGTTTCTCTGTCATATCACAAACAAGACATTAATAAAGATCATGTTCTGTATGTGATTAACCATTATATATGTTTCGGAGACACTTAGCCAATTGCCCACACTGATCTTTAAGGATACAAACAAGAAATTGTGAAGTTTTTCTTACATTTATATATAATTAATTTGCCATTTTTTTCAGTTAAAAGAGAGCTGCAGCTCTCTTTTTGTAGTTGAAAATCTGGTTTGTAAGAAAGCAGGGGCTATAAGGTTATATTGATCTTTTAATTTCCAGTTCAGTAAACGGATTTATGCAAGGGGACAAGGAAAATTTCTGCCCAAAGCTTTAAAGCAAGGCTGATCTTTAAAAGAGAAATCCAATTGAAAGCTCCACATGAAGTATTTGTCATGTTCAATGTAATCCAAATATCTTACTCGGAAATATATTCTTTCTCATCTATCTATCTATCTGTCTGTCTGTCTGTCTGTCTATCCATAGCCTTGATGCCACAGCTGTACGTTGCCAAGCTGTGATTATTTTACCCTCTTCAATCAATGTGAGAGGCAAGGATCTCCCAAAAAAACAGTCATTATCTAATTCTTAATTTATCTACAACTGGTGTAAAACGTCCTCCCACCCACCATGGCAAAATGGGAGGGTATCTTTAGAAGATTTGCTTACTGTAAGATAGAGTTCATTCTGGTTTTCTTGCTGCTTTTCTGCCATGCTGGAAAGCATGTGGGTTGGACTATTGTTATTTTTCAATAGTTAAATAGTCCTTTCTGAGAGTCCAATCTAACAAGATTTCTGAGGATGTGCATCAATATCATGAAAATAAGTAAGTGTTGTTAAAGCAGCTGATTTTTTTTAAGCATCATTTATAATATGATTTCTTTAGAATTCAACTACTTAAACAGCTCCAATTTGAAGACAGATATCTCAGACTAATTTTCTCATACTTTTAGGAGGCTAAAATGAAGAGAGTCTGAAACCCAAGACATAAGCACACAGAACCATAGAACAGAATTTTAAAGTCATTTACATTGGAAAAGACCCTTATGATAGACAGGTCCAACTGTATATGAAGTTATAAATGCATGTTCTCCATCAAACTATTCCTTTCTGTGAAACTTTTCCATAGGTAAGAAAAACACAGAAATGTTCATTATGTATTTTAAATAACATTAGTTATTTCCAGTGTGCCTTATATCTTCAGCCCTAAGTATCAAATAATCAATTTCAAAACATATTTTGATTTTAATTATCATTAAGCTATACTCTTCAATGACTAAATCTGCTCTGATATGAGAGAATATGCACATATATTTTGCCTGGAAAAGAGCATGCATGGAACTATCACTCTGAGAAAATATTTGTATGCTGGTTTTCCTTCAATAAATAATTTTCACTATCAGTCTAACTGATAATTTCTTACTACTTTCCCCAAACTCTTCTCTTGTTTGCATGAGACATATGTTTGGATGCTTTTGTATACAGCAAGAAGAAAAATATATTTCAGATTACTCTCTCATCACATTTTGTAAAGCATTATATTTATGCAAAGCATAGGGAGACATAGCAGTATATTGGCAAAGGGAAGGCAATACTATTAGACGTTTTTTTAATATCATCAATAATTTCTTGCATTTTGAAAACACAGGCCCTGGAACATAAAATCAAAAATCTTGAAAACTCAGTCAAAACATCTTTTTCTGGATGAAGGAGAGAAGGCAGACTATTTTAATAAACTTCATAGATGGAAGCTTTGGATTTATTTTCTGTGGAAACTGAATTTTTAAATACACTTTTACAAAAGCTAATCTGCAAGAGCATTGTACCAAATATGTTCAGGAAACAAAGGGGATCTTCTATCAAATAAATCATCAGGAGACAAGTGAACACAGGCAAAAAAAAAAAATCCTCAGACATGAAGAAGAAGCTTATTGCAGTGAAAAGAATGGTTTCAAGTTATCAGCTGCAGAAAATTCAACAGAGATTTCTGGCCAGCTCAGGAAATGAAATTTCCTATCTCTGATAATAAAGGCATATGAAAGTTTTCTTCTGAGAAGAGAAAAGAACTGTTTAAAGATTCTGTTTTTATTAATATAGATTAGGCTATAAATTAAGTTACTATTTTGAATGTTAGAAAGTATGAATAATAAGTACTGCAGTGAATTAAAGAAACAGTTTCAAATGGCATATTCCATTCAAATTTGTACATTTTTGTCAATCATTTATTACTTGGGGTCAAATTCTACCTAATCTTTCTTCAGAGACAGTTCTCTCTATCATGAGTTTTGTTCATCCCTACTTACTTCCAGGTACAGCATTCACCTTGCCACCTTATCTATTAAAAACCTGATAACTGCTGCTTGCACAGAGCGACTGATACCATCTGTATGTGATACACAAAACTCCATATTTGTCACTCAGTTCAGGGCCTACAGTTGAAAGGAATCTCTGATGTCCCCAGCATGTTCTCCCTAGTCCTGGTCCTCAGGACAGCAAGCATTCTGTTTATCTTTTTGTGCACAAGTATAGCAATAGTTTTATATGTTCAGTGCAATCATAGAATCATTACGGTTGTAAGAGGCCTTGGGCCCTTCTAATTTTCTCTCTGCTCAAGCTTGTGACATCCTTGAGGTCCTCCTGGGTTACCTGGCCCTTTTTTCACAGGTGATGAACTGCCACCATTTGCCCTGAGTTCCAGCCAAGGTTCTCTTTTCAGCCAGGCTGGTTTCTTCCCCATTAACCCATCCTTTGGTACATAGGGACAGCCTGGTTCTGTGCCATTCAGAGGAATTCTTGAGGAATGCCCTCTGGAAGTCAGGGCTACCAGAACAAAGTAACATCTGAGAGTACCCAGACACACACAAATCAGACAGGAATGCTTCTGTGATGACTGCAAAAGGGAACACCTAGGAAGTACCAGGACTAGGAGAAGTAGCCTGGCAATTCACTTCAAATCACATCTCCTCTAAGAATGACTAGGAGACATGCTTTGCTAGCACCTCTCAACCTTGCATTAGATATTAAAAATATTCAGTTTGCGTTAATCAAAGGTCTGATTTCAGTTAAGACAATCAGGAGATGATCAAAACCTTGCATAAAATTAATCCTATAACAAACATTTTGGGGTTTGTCCTGAAACTTCTGTTTTCTCAGCAATATGCCCTTGAAAACAAAACTTCCAGTGGCATTTTCCAATTCCAGTGAACACAGGAAGAAAAATCTGACTTCTAGATCTGCCCATAGCCTCACATTTAGGAGTCTTGGTCACACAAGGGATTGCCAGAATGGCCCTAATCCCTATTCTAATGGGGAAAGGGAGATAATAATCAGCATGCATGTCCCTTTCATGACAGCAGCTGCTGTAATATCTTCTTGTCATAATCCTAACATGCGTAGTTAGGCTTTTCACATTAAAATTATATTGTCCTATACACTCTCTGAATGAAATTTCAGCATCATATGGAGATGAATTTTAAATGTTGCAACTGGAAAGCAGTGAGCCTGTTTCTTCTGTCTATTTTCTGAAGCTTAAAGGAGATACGTGTCAAAACAAGAAAATGAAAGCAAAGGCTGGGTTTTCTTCCTTTCCTAACAATCCTTGACTGCTAGACTCCTGCACAGTAAATATATTGGTTTAGCTCCTCCACAGAGCCTCATGTTTCCAACTGGTCTTTTGGAGACTTGTCCATGAAGAGAGGATGCTAGGTGAGATTTGGGCATGGAAATGTCCTCTTGCACTGCATTTTATTTCTCAGGTTTGGGATTTAACTTGCTGTTAAGAGCAATAAGGGCATTGCTCTTTACATCATATGAGGATTAATTTGAGAATTCATTGGGTGCCTTTCCTGTTACCAGCAGATTTTTGCCTGTAGGGAAATAATTGAACAAAAGTAATAACTGCAGAGGAGTACTTTGTGTTAGGATAATGCCAACCATACAGAAAACACAAAAGTAACTAAATAATATGATTTAGAAAGGATTTGTTTTGTAGACAGCCGAGCTTGTATCAAGATTTAATTTAGAGTGTATTATTTTGTTTCCACTTCTTTACATTATTATCTGTTCATCTCATTGAAGGATCCTTAGAGACCAGATCAGTCTGAGATTTTCCTGGTATCAGAACATTGTAAATCAAGTTTAAATTTAAATTTAGATATATTAGTTGCTGAGTGGAACCGAGTACAAGTGTAACAGTAACTGTTAGTCACTTTTAATGACAAGATCTAGCCCTTGGGTTTCACTGACCGGTGAGGCCAAGGAGTGGTGAGTAATCATGGATTGCTAAGCAAAGGAGAGTTGATTAAAAATGTAATTTAGCACACAAGAGGTTTAGATTCATTCAATGGATAAACTGTCACCCTAAGGAGATTTCAGTTCTGTGTGGGATCGAAAATACTACACCTAGCCTCTATAGAAGAAAATACACTACTTCTTTGCATTACTGTACAGGGAAGCTTGCAAGTCTAACCTGAGTTAGACAGGTCTAACAGCTTTGAAGGTGGAACAGGACGTAAGAATATGATACTTGAATCTTACTTGGCACTGGCAACCATACAAAAACTTCATTATTTTTATTATCTGAATGGGTTGTTTGGGGTTTTTTTAAATTTTTTTTTAAAGTACATAATACTTCTAGAGACTTACACTGCTATAAGGAGACATGGAGGATGTAGGGCATAGTTACTTCCATCATAGCTTTTTCCAGCAGGTACTAAGGGACTGAGCAAAGTAGTAATTACCTATAGACTGAGGTTTGTCTAGACATAAATACTGGAGTGGGGTGACAGTTGATATGCTAATGTAAAAGATATTTAGACTCCACCAGTATTACAGCAAGATGTACTCTGCCTCATTAGCATTGTATATGCAATGCCCTGACAATTCACTTATACTTTACTAATACATTACCACTGCTAAACTGCATTTTTCTCTTCTCTAGTTTTTTTCCAGATATAAATGTTAGCTATTTAAATTGATATTTGTTACTTTCAAAGGTACATAACCTGCTGAAGAAGTGCTTATTCAACTGTAGAAGAAATATATTAGCACATCCTGCATTATGCTAGGTAAGTTTATATGTAAAGTAATATCAATTACCAGGTTACAAAGGGGTTTTTTGGTATTTCCTTTAGTGCCACCTTCTATTATACATCACCTTTTCTGATTTTTCTCGTCTTCTGACATACTAGATAAAAATAACCTTGAAATGGGTCATACTCCAAAGATTTTCATTCCTGGTTTTGATGTCAATAGGATTTGGTAGAAAAATCACTAAGAAGGAGAGGATTGTGAACAATGCTTTAAAGTCATATCCAGTCCTTGTTCACTCCTTATCCTTTGTGCTTTAAAGGTCTTTACATCAGCCTCTGTCATAGCTGCCAAATTGGAGTTTATCACATGCATTGATTATCACTGCCACACTGAGTTTAGCCAAGGGTAATCTTAAGCACCAAAAGTGTTAAAAGCAACACTAGACTTGCACAGCCTGACCTAAAAAGCAGAGGCAGCAGACCTCCAGGGAATAGACAGACAAGTAAGAAAAGTGTGTGGTATTATGAAAGGAAAAGTTAAATAATAAATTCATCCTTGGATTTCTTTTTTGGAAGTTACTGATTACATGCTCAGAATAGTTAAACAGCCTTTTCATTCATCCTGTTTTCATGACATGGACATTTGTTTAGCCTGTCTGTACTTTAGGATGTGAAAATCTCCTTAAAACAAAGGGTCTAAATCAAGCTACCTCGATGCTGTGTGCTCTGACACAACACTTTTACCAAAGCTGGCTGTGACAAATGATGAGGCTCTGAACTTCAAAGAACGATGGACACGTTTGAATTACTGTGCTTTACCTAGTCAAAAATAAGGAGAATAGCCATTCTCATTCACAAGAATTGGCCACTTAGTATAATTAAATTCTGGCAGACTACATACAGCAGGTGTATTTTAATTAAATTTCTCCTTTATTACATCAGGAGCTGTATGCAGTCCCTGTGGCTCTTCTCCACCTTGCTCACCCCGCTTTCCCCCACCAAGCACCCCCTGCCACAGTCTCACCAAGAAGCTGACACACTCACCAGGGAAAGGTTAGACAACACTTTTAAGTAGGGCCTGAGATTTACTAGAATAAATAAAATTAAATAAAAATCAGCCATTGGAAAATATGCTTTTTGAGGAATAAAAAATGTATTTAAACAGTTAGTTCATGGAATAGAGAGGAGTCTTAGACCTGATCTATAGATTTCCTTTGGCATCACTTTCTGAAAATTTAATATGAAACAGATATTCTAAAACTAGTAGAAAATTAAGGTTTTGAAATAATTTTAATATGCAATTTTACCTTTTTCACAGATAGTTTTACAGTTGGCTGCCTGAGCCATTAGCTCTGAAAGCAGCACCACCGGCCTTTGCATGGGGAAATCAGCTGTTTTTCCAGACAACAAAACTGAAAACAACATGCTTGTTGTTTGCTGAACTCTTTATCTGAGACCAAATACATCTGTGCTTCTGACAAATTGGTACTACTGTCAAGATCCTGGTGAACTTTGAAACTATGGAGCTGACAAAATTGAGCAGCTGGGGTAAGTTTCTGCCTGTATTTCTGCACTTACAGAGATAAAACAGAAAATGCCCATACCATAAAGACACAGTCAGTTAAAGGAGGGAGAGAATTACAGGTGGAAGAAAGAAAAGATGAGAGAACATGCTGAGGGTTCAGTCTTTCTTTATCAGAGCCTGGAGATGCAGCAGATTTTTCTCTGCCATAGTATGCATATTTCCATTGTTAAGGTCTACAGGACAAAATAAAGCAAAAAAAAAAGAAACTAGCTTCCCTCACACATCGGGAAAATGTGAGACTTCGTATGAACATCCTCCTGTGCAATAAGGAAAATGTATTCCCTAGAGCACCTCAGAAGAAACCTCCTGGGAGCACTCATCCTGCAGGGACTGCCATTGGGACTGCAATTCAGGCACAGCTCCTCACACTCCTGACCTGCTGCATTCTCTAAGGTGTCAGGTATGCCAGACTGGAAGAAGAAAAACCACAGAAAAAACTGTAATATAGAGTGTTGTAACTTTTCTTTGCCCAAACACAATCTCATATATTCCAGCTTATATATAAATATATATTTTGGGGAGGAAGTATCTTACACTGCACAGATGACACATGAGACCCATTCTTTACTTCCTCAATACTCAGCTCAGGTTTATTTTATGTTTTCTTCCCTGCTTTCTACCTCCTATGGATTTACAACCTTATTCCAGTTCCTTCACATCATTGCTACTCTTGCCTTTTGACTTATGTGTGGTATCTTATCTACTTTAACAAGATACTTAACATTCTCTTTCTAGTTCAAGATAATTGATTTGAGTTAGTTTTATGGTTAAAAGGGTGCATTTCTATCAATCAGTCTCCATATCTGCAACACCTTGATTCACTGTGTAGTCAAATGCCATTTCAATATTTTAATAAAACTTACTGCATAAGAGAATGTTTTTTTAAACTCACTTTTATGTCTCTTTCTCATTCCACTATAAACTGTTTGGTTGCCTCATGTTGGAGGAATCAAGTTTAGATTTTATATTCACTTCCATGATGGTATAACAGCACTGGTGAGAGAGTGGAGTAGTTACAGTAAAACATCTTTATGCTAATTGCTCAGTACTAATGTGTAATAAAAATATTTGTACAGCAGCTAGTAGTCTACTTTGTATTGACATCAATATTTGCTGGTTTATATTAATAGATTAACCTTTAATAGACTTCTGGTTGATCTGAGTAAAAAAATACATTTACCTTGTTCTTTTACACTCTATCAGTCTGTTCAAATATTTGTATTGCAGCATCACTGTGTACTTAAATGATCATCTGGTGTTTACCATCCACACATGTGAAAGCACTGCATCAAGACAGAATAGTAATTCTTAAGCCTCATTTGAGAACAGCACATCAAGTAATGATACTGATATACACCACTAAAATATTCATAGTGTGCTGTGGCATAGGCTTAACATTCAGCACAATCATGGAACTTTCATAACCCTATGATTAAACCAGTTTCTCCTCTCTAGATATAAGGAATATCTTCTCAGTATTGATTTCCATAAAACAAAAAATAAACCCAGGAGTAGTTACACTTTCCACCTCATACTATATAAAGTTATATTCTGTATTTTAAATATACTTATTGCTCTCTATCCCTGGCTTGTGGAGTCCTTTATTTTATACTTGGCTTTCATTCCATCATTTGTCATCTATTTTGCTGACAGAACTGATAATTTAATTTATTAAATAAACTTAGGGAGAGAATATTTTTTGTGGTGATAAAACACACTTGATTTGGGAGTGTATTTTAAAATTCAAAATCTCTTCCAAAGATGTGCTGCTTTTCCTTGTTTCCTCAAGACATTGGAGACCTTTGAATGCTTAATAATGTGAATATACAAACAACTTCTTATGGATATGGACCATTCTAAAAAGCATAAAAAGAAGAGTCAAACATATTTAGATTACTTTAAATTGAACAACGGATCTTGTTCTCCATCACAGTAGCTGTGAGATTTGTTCAGTCTTTCAAGAAAATTCTTACAGCTTTAGTGAATTACATTCCCTAGAATCTCAGAAGGAAGACTCATTGCAAAACTTAGTGTGTTAGCCCAAAAGAGTGCTTACACATGTTTTATGATGGGGTGTTAATTTGACAGTCACAGGAATCTCTTGCCCAATTCAGAGCACTGAGTGCACTACATATTTCCAGATGGATCTATGTCTCTAAATTGACTTTGCTATGTGAGCATGTAGTTTAGATTGAAACTTCACTGTTAGATTGTATCACCATCTACTATGTTGAAAAGTTCCTTACTTTAAGATTAGTATCATTAATTAAATTTATTGTGAATCAGAGTAAAGCTTTCCAATCTGGCCTTAAATTGTTGTGGTATGCATATCAACTGGAGCAGCATTACAACATGGTGAAGCAGAGTGCATTAACATTTACAGAACTCATATATAAAGCAACTTCCCTTTCCTGTGCTTAGTGAGGACTGTCTTTTGAGGAACTATTTAGGTGAAGATGTGAAGATAGCTCTGCTCACAAGTTTTTTTTGGTCTTCTCTAGAAATGCTTGAAGACATTCAGTTCTGCACACTACTCTTCAGAGACAATGAGGGAGTCAGAAACTTCACTGTAATTTAACAAGATGCATCAGAAGAGTAAGTATCATTTTGATCTCATAAGACTCTCATAAACAGTTTCCTGGTACTGTTAAACTGTTTCCCAAATAAAACAAATAGGAATAAACTAAACAGGAAATATTTTAGTGAAAGGCAGTGTATGGCCAAAGGTCTCATTCTTATCAAGGTTATTGATTCACATAAAATCTATCCTTTCTTCAGTTATTATGTATGCATCAATAATTCTCTAAATATATTGCAACTGAGTTGATGAAGTGTGGGTTTGTGGAGACTTGGAATTTCCCACTCTTTAATAAGGATGGCATCACACATAGTCTTCCCCTTTGTTTCCCTCTTCTCACAAAGCTGGAAGAAACTGCACAACTCTGAGGCTTTTAAACTTTTGTCATATTTGACTTAAATATAGCAACGCATACAGAAGATATGAGAGCAGGACAGCAAAGTTACACCATGAAAATTTGCTGCTTAAAAACTAGATGTTACCTGAGAGGGATAGAAACTACTGAGGAGAGATTTTCAACTAGAGAGCAACCTTGCTGTTTTTTCAAGTCAGACCTCTTTAAAACACTGTTTTGCATTAACGCCTATGTTTAAAAAATAGAAATAGCATGATAACAAAAAATGAAAACCACTTTTGAGAAGAGAAAACAATTCTAAATACACTGGAAATACTCCATTACATATAACTGTCAAGTCCTCAATAATAGTGACATTTTCAAATGTATTCCCTTTATTTTCTGACTTCATCTTCTGAGTTTCTTCAAAGGGTTTGTCAGACAGCTTAATAATGTAACAAACAGTTCACTGTGCTGAGGGTTCAAAGTGCAAAAAGAAAGTTGGCATTCTAATTCATCTTTTTTCCAGTACATGATGATCTGATTTTATCTCTTCTTGATTTTATTTCCATTTGAAACCGTGCTTCCTTGTCATTTTTCTCCTTCCACCCTCTTAGTTTCATAAATAAAGGTGACTAACTCACCCTAAAATAAGTATTTATGAGAAAGTCCCTCTGATTCTGCTCCCTGCCAGCACTGCTACCCTTACTCAAGCCATCTCTGAAAGTGGTTCTTGAAAAGGGCAGCCTAAATCCTGTCTCAAGCAGGAAATCATTTTGGAGAAATTCACAGTTATTTCAGTGAGAGTTCCCGATGAAAAGGGTTAAGAGAAAGGGGCTTGAGCTTGTCTGTGGCCTTTCTGTGAAAAATAATGGTCTAGAATTTCTCCTATTTATGTGAAAAGTTCTGTTCTGCCCATCTATTCTGTCCCCATCATGCCTTTTTAGTGCAATTCTCTCCTAGAAAATGTGTTGTATATGTGGACATCACAGGGAGAGCAGTTGAGGTACACTCTTGAATTAGACAAAAGAAACTCTCCAACAAAATGTGTTCTTTTGTCCTAGCTCCCTATTTAAAGCACGGTTAAGGGCACTGTGACCTATATTTTTTCTTCCTGATTTAAATGAAACCAAAATACATAACTTTTAAGTTTCTCTCGTAATTAATGGTTAACTCAGAATTGAAAGACAGATGATGATCAGAGACTAAAATATGTTTTTAATGCAAATGAGGTATATTCATTAGTGATGAGGATTTGCTGATTGCAGAATAACTAAATATGAGAATCTGTGCAGAGAGATTCTCATGAGTCTACACACACAATACGTGTTGGGAAGCTGCAAATAGGAGATATTCCTAGCCCTGTATCATTAGAGGCTAAATGTAATCCCATGCCCAAAGTTCAATACAAATATATTTTTATTCTTAACACCGGTTGAAAGCCTCACTGATCAATTTAGCTCTGATGCCAAAGAAAACTGCAGTATGTCTTAGAATCTGCAGAAGCCACAGAGCTCCACCAAGACAGAATATTTTAGACAAGTATGTGGTAATTGATTGGCTTATGACCCAGAGCATTTTGACAATTTTATGTAAAACAAGAATGTAGGTCGGATATAACATTAACATGAAAATCATTATCTCATATGTCTATTATTCATAATGTCTAGAGTGGTCTCTCACTTCATCCATACTAAATAACCTTTCCTCCATGAATGGATAAATTCACCTTCAGGCAGAAACCAACCATGAAAGAAGTCTAAGCCTAAAGGTTGGAGAAAGTTATGAATGGTTATTCATTATTTCAACATGAGCTGATAATTGAAAAAAGTCTAGAGACACTGATTTAGAGTAATTATAGTCCCAGTAAATCTCGAAGTTATGCCAACTTTTAATTTCCAACTGATTAATCCATTTAAGATCTCTCCTGTAGTAATGCAAAAACATCTTTAGATTCTCCAGCTTTGGTCTATTGCACTCTCCTTGTTTACATAGCCTTGGGCTGAACTCTGAGCTTCGGCACCAACTGAAGCATTTATGCCTCCTGTTAGGCTCCCTATGTCTTTTTATTTCCCTGCATAATTCCTCCTCATTTCTATTTCCCTTCTCTGTTTTTTGTTTAACTAGGCTGACATGACGTTATCACAGCCGTATGCCAGCTTTAGCTGGAAAACAACTTCTCCTACAGTGCTGCAGTGAGTTTGTGGTAGAGACAAGTGAACTGCCCAGTTTCTGTCGTATGTCTTTTTTGTCACCAAAAAACAGGCTCAGATTCAAAATACACAAACCTCAAACCCTAAAAGCTCCTATTTTGTCATAGTTGAGACGGTCACAAAATACAAAGTAACACTCCATTTTCAGAAGGTGTCAAACCTGGTATTATTATAGCATTCTTCTCACTGAAATTCTCACGAGTCAAACCAGAACACAGGCCAGACATCCTAGATCTGAGTGAGCAGCATTGTGCAGCCTGCCTTGTCCAAACCATTCAGATTTGCTAATTCAGCACTGATTCCAGATGAACTTTGATTTAATTTATGTGAGACCACTCTGTAAATTTTTGTTAAATTGTTTAACATAACTGAATAATATTTGTGCTCCACGAATGTTAACTTTGCCTCTCTGACAATTTAGCTGGATGTTTCATCCAATACCCATTAATGTCAGTCCAAAAATTTCTTTTGATTTCTACAGTCTTTGGATTGATGTTCTAGAGCTCTAATTGCCCATCTGTGTGCATATTTGCTATGGCTGTCCAATATACTGGATCTGGCCACTGCATATACAGTTCCCAAGAACCATTTCTGATAACCCACCTTAAAAAGCTATATTCAATAACTATTTTAGAATAATCTACTGAAAATATGAGAAAATTTTCAATTAACTCTATGCCCGAGTATGAATGCATGTTAGTATCTGCATTTAACTCTACAGACAGCACTAGGCTCCTGAATTTTTTTAGAGACCTTTCAACTGTGGATATAAAGGGGATCTTAAAAATGTTAGGCATATTTTCCTCTTCCAGTGAAAAATTATATGTATTTTTAAAACTGTTGAAAAGCTTAAAAAAAAAGTGCTCATTTTGCCGCTTGGAATGATAGTTTGGTATTCCTTACAATTTCTACAAAACTTACTAAAAATCCCTTGAAAATACATGCACAATCCTTATTTGAAAAGATGTTTAAAATAATAAAAATCGAGTGGATTATTACTTATAAAAAAAATATAAATTCTTCTACATAACTGCTACTGTAAGGCATTTAGCAATGTTATGGTTCAAGCCCAGGTGTCAATAACACCACATAGCTGCTCACCCACTTCCTCTCCAGCCAGACTGGGGAAAGAGAATTGAAAGGGTAAATGTAAGAAACTTCATGGGTTGAGATAAGAATATTTTAATAATAGAACTAAATAATAATAATATTAATTCCAATTGTGACATCAAAGAAATAATCATTACAAATATTATTATCATTAATAATAATAATTTACCATGCAAAGGAAAATAAGAGAAAGAAATAAGAAATAAAATATGAGAAAGGCAAGTGATGCAAGTGGAAGTGACTAAGCAATTTAAGCCTGGCCAGTCCCCAAGCAGAAGCCTCCACACCAGCCATTCCTCTAGTTTATGGACCACCACTGTAAAACATCTGTAACATGTCCACAAATATCCACAGAGTATCCACTAAACTCATTTGGTCCAAGACTTGGGGCTCCATCTGTTCTGGTGGTCACTTGGGACAGGAGACAGGAGGAGGTGCTGTGTGACATTCATGGACACCAAAGGCAGCTCAGGTCCAGTCACTGCGGCACTTGCACTGCTTCTTGTAAGGCTTCTCCTCCATCAATTCAGGTGGTTCCTGCTATAGGAATACCTGTAACATGCAACTCAAATAATGGATTAGAACAATTTAAAGGTATTTCCATTACAATCTCCACCCTGGTCCCTTTGAACCATTTTATAATGTTTAACATTGCAATAAACTGCTCCACTTATACACCCACAGCCTCCTCACTGGCAGGGTCAGGTGAGGAGCAGGAAAGTCCTTGACTCTGTGTAAATCCTGCTCAGCACTAACAAAAACATCTCCATGTTAGACAACAACAAGACTGTTTTCAGCACAAAACCAAAACACAGCCCCATACCAGCTACTGTAAAGAAAATTAACTCTATCCCAGCCCAAACCAGCAGAATTAAGAAAATTCCTGTAACCAAAGATAGCAATTTTTCCAAAGCATAGCCATGAATCCTTCTCCCCCAAAAAAACTCTTAATCTAAACTTAAAAATTTTTCACAGTGGTTGTTCATATGCATGGAATATGCTTGAAAACAAACTTTGTTTCCTACTGTAATTATTTGTAAGTTTATTTGTATGTTTTTGCATGATCTCACATGTTTGGCAGTAGACTAACCAGAGTGTGCACTCTTTTTAATTCTTACTATATATACTTATTATATAAAGATATATATTTATATATAATAATATGTATTATATATAATAATATGTATCATAATAATAATATGAGTTTTTTCGCATTCTCTTTTACATAATGTGTTCAAAATGAACACTGATGAAAAAATCATTGCAAGAAATAAAAAAAATTAATTCTTCTTTGACTATCACTATCTTTGTTCTCAAAAACTCTGTTAATACACCTACTTTATGAAGGGTAGAATAAAAATGGTACTAGAGTTGAATCTGAGGGACATAAAGTTTCCCCACAGAATCTATCTTCCATATCCAACAAAATGCAAACCACAGGAAAAACCTCAATTTTAAATTGCTTGCATTTTATGTAATAATTCAGACATAGGCCAAATATCTGCCAAATATGTCATTCCAGCTGGCAACATATTTAATTTTCTTGCAAAGGTATATGGCAATAGCAAACCATTCAGCAAGCTTTCATATTCACATTACCTTTAAAGGTTTTATTAATGTTATCTCTCTCTAACCTATTCAAATTTAGTTGGTGTAATCCAGGATTATTTTCTTAATTTTTCTGATCTGTGAGACCTGTGGAATTTTTCACAAAGAAAAGAAAATATTTGTAAAATTAGAACCCAAAACAGAATTATGATCCTACTTTCAAACTCTGTTTTCATTTTATATCTCTTTTAGGATGAGCAGTGATGGTTACATTTTATTGCAGAAAAAAAAACCCCAGCAAATGGGCAATTTACTAAAGAAGAAAAGCTAAGGAGAGTTACAAAACTACTTGGAAATTCAGATACATTTCTTCAACAGCAAGTTCTTATTTTCCTCTAAAGAGAAGAAAAACAAAGCAAGCCATTGAGCACCTTTCAATGCATATGATAGAAAAGATCTGAACAAGTAGACATAAGAAACAAAATTGCTGTGTGCCTGTTTCCTAAAATTTCAACATCTTCACAAGTAAGAAAGAAAAAAAAATAAAAGAGAGAGATAAAATTTTATCCCCCTGTAGCTGAGGTATCTCAGTATCTCCCATAACCAAAATGCCATGGGGAAAAACCGTCCAATGATGAGCTCAGACCACAGCAAGGACACATCTGAGGTGACAAAACTCAGACAACAAAATGGTTTTGAATAGGTCAATGTAGCAGAAAGAACATTATATCTCAGATGAACTGCAACAAATGGGACAGATCCCAGATCTAACTGGGGTCATGTTTCTAATTGTAACCAGATAATGTACCAAGGAGTGTTAATGGAAAGGCACTGCTCTTTTTGCCCTGTGGGTTAACTACAGTAACTTTTGCCACTTAGATCACTGATACCTTGATGCTGTAATTACTCACTGCATGTGTCGGTCGATATTTGCAATGTGCTTATTTACTGCCCACTTTCTGGTTGGAAAGCTGCTGTGGAAATTGCAGATGGCTTGTCGTGTTGGAAATAAGTCCATGTAATTTTTTCTTTTGCTGTTTTAGAGGAGCAAGCAGTTTTTCAGCTTTGCTGTATCTGTACAGCTGTCTGAGCCTGCAGAATCATGAACATAGAGAAACTATATATGAATTTTGCTGAAACTTAATAATTACTGTTAAATATACAGCATGTACAGATTCAGAGGTAGATCAGGGGTAGGGGGAAGGAGTGGGGGGCACAAATTCTAAGTTTTCTTACCTCAGAGTATAAAACTGTTCATTACATGGATGGAATTTTTCTAGAAAAAGAGATTCTGGCCATTTGCTCTGGATGTCTTGGCCACGAATAAAACTAAAGATCAAGAGGCTCACTGTCTAAACTTCAGTTCAATAATATGCGACCCCCAAGCAAAGCAGACAAGTAAAATTATATCCAGCCATCAAGGCATCTTCTCCTTTTTGGAGGTCCAGAGGACGTGGAAGAGTTTACAGTACTGAATAATAATATCATGTTGTTTATGCTTCCTTCATGCCAGAGAAACACTGTGTGCATGTAAATGTTTCTCTTGCAGTCTAATAAGTGAAGCTTTGGGGTATATTTTTGTGTAATATTTTCACAGGACCTCTTTTAGAGAAGTTGTAGAAGCTTCTGACTCAATTTCTAGGATCCTAAATAATACAAAGAAAAAAAAAATGGCCAACTCATCACTTGCATAGATTTTAGATTACTAAGAGGGGATGTATCAGAAGGTGAAACATTTTGGTCTCTGCAACTGCTTTAATTTATGCTAGAACCAGTCAATGTGTACCAGCTAACAAAAACTTCTACTGATTTGCTTCACTATTGTAGCGTTTCTGAACTCAGATTTCAAGACTTGACATCCAGAAGCATTTCTCATTTCCTGTTATGGACTGTCAAATAAGAAAAATATGGGAATAGATGTCATTCATGCAAGGACATAACTTCTCTTGCTATTAAATCCTTTTGTTTCTGTTTAGTCTTAATTCTTAACATGTATGTAAAGCAGTTATTGTTACACTTAAAGATATGTTTTGACTACAAAGTTACAAGAGGGAGTGACAAAGACTTTTTGGAAATTATTAAAGATCTACGTTATACATTTGAAATAGCCAGCAATCCTTCATACTCCTATAAGTATTAATAGTTTTCTGTTGCATTTAAATTTTTCAAAGCTTACATTCAACACATTATGTCATGCTCTGAGAACAAAAGACTGATAAAACACTAATGAGTGGTTTATTAAGAAATAATATTTGTGGACAGAATAAAGGACCTTGCAGGTATTACAGAAAACACTTCCAATAAAATGCTGTCAACTCTTCACTATAGTGAGTTTAAAATAGCTGGCATAGTAATATGACCTGCCATAATAGGTCTATTCCAAACGAATGGCTAAAGTAATAGAGATTGAAAATGGAGTAGTTTCCCAATCTCTGCAAGTATTATTTTTTTTGGCACTGGATGACATTTTGAAAAATGTTTGCATTTTGGAACTAAAATGACTTTTCTTGCCTGTAGCCAGCTGACTTGGCCCAGAGCTGATGGGCAAAAGGGGCACTCAGGAAGTTGTCTCATGGTACTCTTACTGCAACATTGATGCAGAGGGAACTTGCAGTCCAATAAAAACAAATAATACATTACTTTTATGCATATTTGAACTGTGTGCAATTTGGTGTTTTACAAAGAGACTTGTCAGATTGTCATAAACAAACCAAAGGCTAGTAACAGCAGGTTGCCCAAGTGTCTCTTTTAGCTGAATTTAGCGTGACAGAGATGCAAATCTCACTGTTCTTCCCAAGCAAGAAGCTGTGAGAAGGGCACTTTAACATGACAGCTAAACTGAAGGGACACAAGGAACTATTACAACTGCAATCTATCTGAATCATGAATGAAATTACAATTAGCTCTTGGGAAAATTGTTGACAAAACCTCTGCATCAGATGTGCTAACTCATTAAAATCAGAAACATTTGTCTTAACAAGCTTTTTTGGGAAAATTGCTTAGATACAGGATGGATTCCCTCACTAAAACAAGACAAAGAAGTCAGAAAAATTCATAACCCAATGGTTAATAAGTCAGCTCACAGACCAGATGAGCCAAAATTGCAGTAGTGGGATCATCACATGGAAATGGCACAAAGAAGTCTGAAGCTTTGAATCAACTGTGATCAACTTTTATCTGTTTTTACAAAACATTGAAATAAAATAATTTCACACCATTAAACAATCTCTCATTCTAACGAAAGTAAAAGAATTGCTATTATTTGAACAAAAAAGACATTTTCTTTTGGAAAAGTGGAAATGGAATTCTGTTCCAGTTAGCCATAAGGAATTTGTGGATTATAAATGTATTAATGAAATAAGTGGAAGAAATAATCAAATGTGATTCTGTCTTAGGATTCTTCCCATGAGTTAAGTGACAGAACACTGTGCCTTTGTGCCATCGTACATGATGGCACAGTTCACCCTCATAAAGTTCTAGAATTACCAAGAATCATGTGAATTCTGTATGAATTCTTTATGTAATTTCTACAAGTTATGATGTATTTTGTTAAAGAGAGTTGCTGAGAGGATGAATGCAAAGATAGCATCTATTCTCATTCTGAAAATTTATTTTGTATAAAAAGCCTCACAAAGCAGAGGAAAAAGAAGTGTTCCTCCTAGGAATAACTGGAAAAGCCCAAAGTAATGCAAATTACCCACTGAACAATGCAGCTGGTCCTTCCTGAGCAAAATCTGGAAACTTGTGAGGGGTAGAGGTTTGTCTTCCAGTGGGTGGATTTTATAGCCCCAGAGATGGCCCTAAGAATATTTTCCAAGGTGTTCTGGAGACTGAGCAGAGTTTTTCACACCCAGAGAATCACCATGCATTACATGGCAAGCAAGCTTGGGAGAAAGTTCTAATGATGCAAAGGGAGGGGTAAGCTTAAGGAGCAGAAAGCCTTTAGTGGGTTTTTAAAGAAAAAGTGGACAGATCATCAAATCAGTTTTGAATAATATTTTTTAATTCTATGATTAACTAATACGCTAAGTACCCTATCCGCTTTAGAAGTGCTGATCATAAATATTCTCATATTTGACCAATTGACATAGCTCTTCTGATTGAAATTAAATATGTATTGATATTGATAGATATTGATAGATATCTAGATAGAAAGATTGTTCTACCTTTCAATTACTTTAATAAAAGACTGCATTTGCCCTCTCAAATCTTAGCCCTCTCTCATCATTAGCTGTTTTACCTCCTAGGTGAAGCATTCCCTTTTCACTGTGCCCCCCCAGGTAATACTGTGTCTCCCATCTACCTCATGTTCCTGTGACTCCTGCAACCCAGACAGCAAATATTGCAGGGTTTTTCCACCCCAAGATGTCCATGTCCTGATAAGCAATCCATGTGCTAAGGAGAAATGCTTTCTATTTATCATATCATGTATTTTTATATCATCCAGGCAATCGCCTACATTGAACTGACTCTGAATTCATCTGTTTATGTGGAACACAAACCTTCCTAAGTTAGGGTGTAGTTCTGTGAGATCTTCTTGCAGTGAAGATGAAGAATTATGTGGCTCGTTTTGGCAAGCTTCACCCCCTGAACTGACAGCAGTACATCCTGGTAGACACTGTGAATTTCATAGTGTGAAGCGAGATCAGCAAGTCTTCAGCATTTTTCAGGGCTTCGTCAAAGGTAGTAGCACCTCTACTGTTTCAACATTTTCATATTCTAAAGAAACAGAGTTTTAACATGTCTGAGCATTCACAAATCCTTCTCTGAATACAGTAGATAATTTTTACATGGAATAATATTAAATCTTCCTTATCTTTAAATAGTGTACACTGTATAGCATACAATTTTCCGTATCTTTCTTTAGAAAAAATGCTGGTATAAAATTGTTCCATATTGAAAATCTGTTTGCCCTGATGGTATCAATGCATTGTATAACCTTGAAAATACCTCCCATCAGTGCCATAGTATAATGTTTATTTGCACATTAAAAATCTGGTTTACAGCTTTTTCCTATGTACATACCACACACAAATAAAATATTCATTTAAATGTCACCAGACATATGTCTAAGACAGCAAACATTCCAAAAGAGATAGTGAAAATGACATTATGATTACTTTAAAACAGCATCATAAACTGACATTACTGTAGCTAGAAATGAATCATACAAGAAAATAAAGTTATAATAAAATACACAATCATTATAAATCAAATTATATTGTCTTCTGTGGAAGCTGCTCTATCATTTGTTGTGCTCAATGAAGAAACAGTAAATAATGTGAAATCTAGGAGTAAATATGCAGTTTGTTCTATATTCCATGATTAAAATATATTAAAGCTCAGAAATGGCTATATCCACTAGTTCTCTGTTATCTATACTTTTCTGCTCTTCAAGATGTATTCTCTTTTTCACCAAAACATATTGCAATATTTTCCACTTTCCTATCCCATACAGAATGCTCCTATGTTTTCTGATCAGGGTGGAACACTGCCCCAAGGCACATGTGCCCCATCTTGTGCTGCCTGAGTCATTCCGCTACACTCTGTTCCTCAAAGTGAGTCAGAAACACTTTTTCCATCTCTTCTTTTGAACCAACATCAAATTCCATTTGGAGTTACCTTTGTTCTGTCTTGCTGCCCATTGCCTCCCCTGCATGGCCAGGTCACTCCATCCACTCAGCACAGAGGTTGCTTCCAGGCAGGACTGCACTGCTGTCACTTTGGGATCTCTCCAGGCAGGACTGCACTGCTGTCCCTTTGGAAGCAGACTGAGCAGGGTCACCACATGTCAGTCACAGCTCCAGTACCTCCTGGCAAAGGGTTTTGAAGGAGTAAAAAGGAAAACCAGGCAGCTCCTCCAGTGAGGATGTCTGGTGGCTGGGAAAGGAGTAATATCAAGGCAGGGGCACTGGAGAATGCAGTGTAGCAGAGGGAAGGTCTGGGGAAAAAAAAAAGAGGGGGGAATAACAGGGAGGATGGAAGGACAGGGAAAACAAAAACACAAGAAGGAATACCAAGATACAAAAAAAGCAGAAGAAACCATTCCCTGGTGGGAAAAGACTGTCAGTGATTTCATGTCACATCAAATGTAGATATTATTCCAGTATGCAAGAACCAATGACAAAATTTATTCTATAGTATGTCACCTCTTTGTACTTCTGTCATTTCAAAGAACTAGCCTGTAGGAATAGATAGCTGCACATCTTTCCTTCTCTGCTTGACATCATAGCCTTAAAATTGAATGATCCTTTCCAGTTCCTCAAGATCAAAATTTTCATCTCCCTTCACAGAAGAGTGCAGTAGCCATAAGCAGCAAATGTATTTCTCCTTCTGTTCTCCCCATTTGCCTTTCTGGCTTCATCCACAGTACCTGGTAGGGCAACAGAATATCTCAGATCCTGGGTACACATCTGGTCTCCTGGAGGGGAACTTCTCTCCTACTCCTGTCCACCCTGTCAGACACTCACTCCAGCAGACCCTCAAAGGTACATTGTATCTATTGCATGAGTACAGGATACCCGGGCAACATTAATTCTCAGAATTTTGAGTCTCTTTGTTTATTCTGTGTGGTTTAATACTGTGTAAATCAAACTGAATTCTAGATTATTAAGGACATAAAGATGCAATATCCATTTCCAGTACAGCAGTTAATCAGGCTAAGAGACAACCTCATGCATAATCTCTGTATTACTGATAAAATATTGACACAAATGGATGGCATTACAAAATGGTCTAATCCTTTAAGAGGCTGAGTGCCCTGAGAGATGCACAGCAGACTCCACTCCAAATGAAATTAGTGAGCTTCTGAGACCCAGCTCTTCACAGGACCAAATCCTTTAACTATGTTAAAAATTCTTTCTACAAATATAGTAATGAAAGAAACCCTAACAACAAACCCTCCTCATTGTGCCAATGCAAATGAGTGACACATTGGCAACAGTGCACACACAGAAGTCTGTGAGGCAACAGAAACAAAGGGCGTAATTAAGGATAAAATATAGAAACCAAGGGTTACACTGCAAATTGCTTACTCTGTGGCCAGTCTTCTGAAATTAGCAGTACTACCCATGGGGATGAATATTCACTAGTTGATCTGAAGCTGAGGATGTATGAGACATTCTTTCCTAGGAGACCGTACTCCTGCTTTTTCCTGAATCACTTCCAATGTCAAGCTTCTCTCCATGTTGTGCCAGCATACATATTTGTGCGGCTCCATAGTCACTTGGATTATCAAATTCATCTCTTTAGGGTGAACAGAGAACCAAACATTTTATTTAGGGATAGATCCAGGGCCCTGGAACACCTCTTGTCTTGGGTTATTGTGTGAACAGCTGCTTTGGCACCAGTGAGAGGATGGGAAGCACTGAAGTAGTAGATCCTACAATTTTACAGTCAGCTTCAGATAAAATTGTTGACAAATGCCAAAAATCCACTTTCATTGTCCACTCTTCCTCTTGCACTGCCAAGCATACATCCCACTTCCACCTTTGTAAGAACATCTCCTTCTAGGGGTATAGTTAGATTACAATAGGGATAGGAGCCTAGCCAGGAGCAGTGCTTTGGCAGGAATCTGAAAACGCCTGGGAAAATGAGGGAAGGAGTGGAAGTTGAGAAATGCCCAAGTTGGCCAGAGCAGTATAGATGCTCAATGTAAAACAATGCACCCTGTATGGCTTTATAGCTTGACACTAAATTATTCCTTTGCATTCGTCTTTAGCACAAAAATTGTTGCAATAGATTTCTGTCAGGGAACTTCTCTTTCAGGAAATTAAAGGGAAATTTTACTCTCCTACTTCAATTTCTCCTAAGGGATTGCTGTAAAGAATTCAAATTGTAATTAACAAAACATCAGGAAACACATCTCCAGGTTTCAGCAATATGTGTTCCACAGCTGTGGGATAATAAATTGTTCACACTACTAACTGAAATATTCAATTCAATAAACACACCTTAAAATTGTGTTTATTACCAGGAGTTAATGTGCACAAAGTACTGTTTCTGTCACATAACACAGGTGTGAAACATACTGTCCCAGGGCAGTACATATCTCAGAAGTTTAGGAAAATATTCAGAAACTGATGAGGAATTTCTCACAGCATATTATCAGTAACTTGCAATTACTAGAATTTTCTAGAAAAAATTCTAAGTCTGAAAACCAAAACTAACAGTAGTGTACCAGTCAGCAACAAAAAACATTATAAGATTTCAGACCTTGAAATCTCTTTCTCATGGCAGCTCAGTATTAGAACTATCTTGGATTAAGAAATACACCTTCTGGCACATCCGTAGGTCATTACATGCAGCATACTTTAGATGACAATGATTGGTGAGCTTAAGATTCTAAAAATTCTTCAAGTCAAACACACTGTCTTTTGATAATTCGTTATCTTACAGAGACAGCTCAAGGCTCAGTGCTTCCATTGGATAAAAATGTAACCCTTTGGCCTGAAAAATCCAGCTGTTGCTCAGATAAGTATGTCCTGTATACAAGGATAGTCTTTTGTTGTTACTGCTGATAAGGGGGCAGTGCCCTAGAGCATAGGCAAAGCATTGGAGAGAAAATTCTGTTAAGGAAAAAAAACAACCCAGTACATAAAGACTCAAAAAACTTTTTTTTCTTTTGAGCACTTTATTCTGCAGTTGTTCAGACACTTGTGCATCTTACCCTGAAGGGTCTGGTGCTGGCTACTGTCAGGGATTGGGCACTCACTCACAGCAATTCTTAAAGAACTAATGGAATACCAAAAATTAGTGTTTCATGTATGATATAACCTGAGGGACTATTTTAAACATTCAAGCATATCTGTAGTTTCTACACCATCTGTTATATAAAAATGACAAACCTAAGAGAGACTTCTGCCTCTTCACAGAAGCAACAGGAGTCTTCGGAAGGTCATATTATCCCTAATGCCTTTTCAGAGCTTCTCATAGCTTTGGTGGGATGACCCAAACTTCAAGGCCAAATTCAATGCCCTAAATTGTCTCATAAATCTCCTATTATTGCCACAAATACAACCTCCAGTTTAATTATTTCAATATTACATGATAATTCTCTCAAAAGACTGCATTTAAAAAAATAAGAAAATAGTACAAGAAAAATCAAAACTATTGATCTTTTTACTACAGGTGATGAGTATGTCTCTGAAGTGAAGTGCTTTACTTTTTTGCAGGTAGTTATTCATGCTGCCTTTGGAATTAATGGGCTGCACTTGTGGTCTCAGGATGCTCATATTTCCTGTAAAGATGATGACCACCTGCTATTACACTCTACTGTAATACTCAACCTTCAGCAAGTCCACATCTTTATTTAGCTACTTCAAGCACATCTCTGATGTGCTTGAGTGCACTCTGCTGCATGCCTTGATCCATCTGCCCTCTGCAGACCTGGAATAGCCTCACTAGGATCCAAGCACACCTGGACTGAACTGGGCCTCACCCCTTATCATTCTCAGCCATTTCCTCTGCCCCACAGTCCTTTTACACCTCCTTTACACACAACTAGGGGCCAAGGCAACCCACACATCTTTCAGCTGGAGCTACAGTCTGCCAATAAATTGAGGGGAAGGGAGAGGAAGGCCTTTTCTCTGATTTGATTCATGATGCTCTTCTGAAAACCAAATAAACGTCCTTCTGATCTACTTTCAGTTCGGAGTCTCAGCACCCAGTATCTCATTTACTTGGATGGTTTACAGAGCTCTGCTCCCAACACTCTCTATAAAATCAATATTTTTTATTTAATACAAAAGATGGCTGCATTTGGGAAAGTGTCTAACAATTGTCTGCCTACTTGTAAAGCCAGTGATTTGAATTATCTGAAAGGCTACTTATTCACCATATGTTAGAGCAGAGGATTATCCTGAATACATGTGTGGACAGACACTTGCATAGTCAATATCCATTCCTTAAAATCCTCAGATTATAGAATGAAGGTAGCATTTATATAAAATAATATTTTTGCTGGAATATTTAGATCCCAGCTTTATTTACTCTTTTCCCTCAAACACAATTTTTTCTGTTCAATAAATTAAACTAATGCCACTTATTTCAGAGGTAGCTATATGCTTATCACACCACAATTCAGTTTGAATAGAAACTGACATATATTTTGTAATTTCAAATAATAATGACTAATTTTTCCAAGTAATTACAATGCAAATGTACTTGCTGAATGTGAAAGATACCATTTCTTGAGGGGGCCAGAAAACAGTCTTCAAAGATGAACACATGCAGTAAATCTACCCTTTATTTGTGTTTTCAGCATAGGAGCATGTGGACTACTAGACCCAACTGATTACTACAAGAGAAAGAAATGTAATTGTTTCTGAGAAATAATTAAAGTTGTTTTGAACCAAATTTGAGAAGCACATTCAGTTTCAGTAACTCTTTAATTATTTCTCTGAGAAAAGGTACCTTTTGGGGATTTTATTTTCTTTTAAAGATAGTAGGTAAAGAATGAGGAATTGCATTTGATGTGATTCTGTTTGGGGAAAAAATCATGGAATCAGAGAGTCATAGAATGGCCTGGGTTGGAAGGGACCTTAAAGACCATCCAGTTCCAGCCCCACCTGCCTTGGAAAGGGACACTTTCACTAGACCAGGTTGCTCAGAGCTCTGGACAACCTGGCCTGGAACACTTCCAGGGATACAACATTCACAACTTAAATGGAAAAATAAAATTTATCCAATAAACAACAAGGAAATACTGTAGCCATATCAAATTCATCTGCTTATGAACAGGATATAAGAAAGAAAATGTTAAATATATAGGCAGATATAATCATCCCTGATTTTGAAAAATATAGGAATACACATACATGTTGTGAAAATTGTGGAACAAAACAGGATATTTAAATCACATCTATAATCCTGGGATCCAGCCTGGGGAAAAAATATATCTCGCTTAAAATAATCTTTCCAGGTTTCTCAATGCCACAATTCCATTGCTGTCTTACACACCCTTTGCCTCTGTGGAAAATGAATCTTTACCAGACTCCTGCTGCATAACATTGGTGTTCATGTTTTGTAGCTCACAGGGAGGCGTGACTCATGGCAAAGATGGAACATCTCTTGCCTCTCCCAACCATTTCCTCCCTCCCCTCTCCCTCCATCCCCACTCCAATGATAAAACTTGTTTGCTAACAGTATCAGCTTAAAAATGCTCTGGAAGAGAAGCTCTTGCTGCTGGCTCTTGTACTCCAGCTCCAGACCTGGGTGAGTCTCTTCTTCAGCTCTGCTGCCATAGCTCTCAGTGCAGAGAATTGATGGATGAGATGAGGGAGCTCATCCAGATTACTTTTGTTCCATTCATTGGTTTTAGGCTTGATTTGGACCTGTTCCCCATTTAGCTCATGCAACTGCCAAACTTTGATCTGTCAGCCTGTCCAGTTTCCAGCATATTGTAGAACAGAGACAATGCTAAGTGGGAAAGAATGAAATAGAGTAATACCTCCAAAAAACATTTCTGAAGAGACAAAGTATTATGGGACTAGACCAAAGAGTTAACTTTGTGTTGCCTTCTAGAACTATGACTGACTCCTTAGGATGGCAGAGTGGATAGTAGAATTATTAGAAAACAGATATTTTCTTTATGGCCTTGGAAAAATAACCAGGCAATCTAATTAAAATAAATCTCTGCTCCTCCTCTTCCTTTCCCTTCCCTTCAAAACACATCCTCAGAAGTCTCCCAGTTGCAAACAAGCCTTTTAGGGTAACTTCCTTCCCTTTCATCCCTTTTTGTTTGGAGTGAAGGCAAAAAATGAGAATGAGCCTTTCACATCTAAAATGTCACCTCAGTAACTGCTGCTATCACCAAAACAAATCATTCTGATATATTTCATATGCTTTTCTTTTTAGAAAATAATTTCAGATGAAAACATGATTCATACTACTTAAATAGGGAATATGGTTTAAAAAAAGAGCTTTTTCAGTTTTACTGAAGTCAAAAGGAGTCATGTACCATTGATTTTCTCAAAAGCAAGTAGCAATGAAAAGATATTCATAGCTTATGTTTTATTTTTGACATAAGAAGAGAAATACTGGTGCTGCAAATAGCTCTGAAAACACATGAGATGTGAAAATATGCAATTAAATCTATTTGAAGTGTCTGGTAATGACAATGAAACAACTTCTGCAGTAATATAAAATTCTACCATAGGTCCTTCTGCATTCTAAGACCCCTTGAAAAGCATTTATCTGTGTGAGCTGGTGAGTCACTGCCTCACTGAATGTTGCATATCGCCAGAATGGGCCTAGATTGTTTTAACAGACCTTAGAGAAATAATGCTTAGTAAATTTAATATGTATATTTCTGAATTCAGAAAAATAGTCTGAATTACAAAGAAAAATTAGGGTAATTATTAATTCGAAGCCAGCGACAATACATACAGATTAATATGGCATTTGGCATGCCCGCCCATCAAAAACCAGGGTTCTTGAATGTGAGAGAGATAGCAGGAAAGGAAACAGGTCTTCATAAAACATGAAGACTCTTCCAAGTGAAGAGGTTTGGAATTTATTTTGACATGCATTAGAAAAACATCAAAAAATCAGACCCATAGAAAATAATAAATACAGTTGTAATATTTCTAGTGAAGATCATTTTACATTTCAGTTTATTAATTTTATGTTTCCTTTTCAAAATACACACAAATTTGGTTTTTTTAACTCTAAAACACCAATTCCAGGATAAATCTATTTGTTAGCTTTTCTTTTAGGCAGGTATAGGGCAATGATATTACTTTTTAAATTCCATCACAATAATACAAAACCTGAAAAACATAATAAAAACATATTTGTAAAATGAAAATTATTGCAAATTTCTGATGAAAATCACATATGTAGGTAACAAAACCAGATTCTTTAAGATTATTTATGAAACATACTATTATTTTGTTTTCACTTAGATGCAATTGAATGTGAAAATATAAGTTTAAAAATGTTTTGGTTCTTGCAGCTATGAGACAAAAGACTACATGAAAAGTTCTGAGTGAATATGTCTAAATGGTAATTCTAATTATTTTCCTTTTAATCTCGATCATCACAATGTGACATAACCAATATTTTAAGTGCTCTGTGGCCTTAAAATATTATACTCATTGCTTTCTGTCATCTTCAGTTTTTCTTATAATTATAGAGTCCTAAAGGAAAAAATGGAAATGTGAAATTTGTACTTTTTACAGCCATTATCATTAAAAATTCAAAAGTGTTAGCAAATTCTTCACAGTTCCCAATTGTTTTGTATTCAGAATTCATGGAGAAAGATCAGCACAGGTGACATTTACTGTATTTCTTGTTAACAACTGGCTTTTCGATCTATGACTACCAGATTTAAAATGCTACAGCTTTCCATGAAGGCTGTGTTGAAACTGCAATGAAATGGTGTAACTATTGTGGCAACAGCATGAAAAATCTAGGGTCAGACCTGGTGGATCAGCTTTAATACATTAAATGAAATTAGAACAGAGTCAAACAAATGCGTTTTTTATATGTAATTATCAATTTCATTTTGATATCTACTTTTGCACTGCTCAGACAAGTAAATTTGTGTGTTCATGCAGAGTGCACAGTTTCAGGAGCTAGACCTCAGAGCTTTTCACCCTACTGAACTTCTGCTGTGATGTTGCCCTGAGTCAGGGAGATACCAGAGAGATATCAGAGTCAGGGAGATATCAGAGATATCAGATATCCCATCAGAGGATGCCACCACTGTTGAGAACATGCAATAATCTCTGCACATGCCTAACAACTCTGCATCCAGGACAAGCTAGGCAGACTAGAAGTGGCAGAAAGATCTGCCTGCTGTTCACATCACAGTTTTGTGACTATATGATTCCACCTCCCCTCCACTTGCCCCAGGGTAGGAGAAAGTCTTTACTCCCTGTTCATGCTGTTCAGACCTGCCACCGCAGCTCCTGGTGAGAGCAGTCTGAGAAGGATATAGTGACAATAAAGTAGGAGCCTTTCTATTCTTTGTGAAGCTGTCTTATACCATCAATATCAGACTTATGGGGAAGTAAAAATAAAAGGCAGAGGAGTAACCATTCTGTGTTGTGGAATTTAGAGGCACTGATCTAGGAGAAAGTAGCCCTGGCTTTTGATTTCTGAATTCAAGAACATATCTGCTTTTATCTTGAAATTAATATAATTGCATGAAATATTCTGAGAATACAGTTTTTGGTCTGTTTGAGAACTTTAATTGAAAGAAAAACCTAGGCACCAATTTTTAAAAAAGCCTTGTTTGAAAACCCACCAGCTCATACCCTTAGTACATGACTACAGCAGGGAGCTGGCCAAATGGCCAGTCACATGAACTAGCATTTAGAGGCAACATAATTTCTGAAATGATTAATGGATTGCCAAGAAACTTAAGTCTGGTTCCTTCAGAAAGAGATAAGAGCAAACAGTGAATTTTAGATACTACAATGCCCTTCGTGGTTTATGTAAATTCTTAGGATTACAAATCTGCAGGTTCAGGCTCAAGATACCGTGTCTATATTGTAGGTGCTCAACAGGAACAGTATCATGCAGATCCATAAAGGGCAAACAAAACCAACAAATACTGTCCTTTAACTTTATGTGCATGTAAATGACTATGTGCATATAACCACAACATGCTCCAGATCAGGAAAATTAGCTACAGTATTGAGGAGAACTTCAGCCAAGGGTTTCTGTCCTCCCACCTCCTGTTTGGGTGCTGGGCACACACCCAGACAAATTATGGTTGCCTCCTGTGCAGGTGAATTCATTTAGCTCATTTGTTCAAGGATAAGAGAGTTTGAGTGCTGTTAACTGTAATCCTAAAAAAACAAAAGAAGCTGCATGTTGCAGGTACTATCTCTTATACTAATTACAATACATGGTAATATAGGCAAGGTTTGGAAAAGTTAACAAGTAGCCTTAAACTGAAATCTCTAGAGACTATTTTAGTGGCAGTAGCAATAACAATAAACCTGCAGTCTCCTTGGTTTCTTTTTTGGGTTAGCTCTTTGTGTCTTGTTTTACAAAGACTAGAGTAAAGCAATAAATAATCTTGTCAGAAAACAACACAGATCAATAATAATTCATAACAAAACCAGCGCAAGTTTTTCCTTTCAAAGTCATATCAGTATAGGTCTACACTCTAGAATATTAAATTTGCATTCAAATACCTGATTATTCATAATCTATATATTTATGGCTTCATATAGAGTTGACATATGCTCTTCATGATTGCATTATAAAACAATTTGCTATAAAATATTTCCTTTAGGGACAACCAAAAATTTTAAAATTTTAAAATAAGTAAATACAGAAGTCCTTTCTTTTCAGAGAAGAAGTGTGGAAGACCATATATGACATGGAATAGTATAATCTTTTCATCGCACTATATTAATGTGACAGCTGAGCAAGGAGCTGTGCAGTACTATTACTGCTGAGTGCCACCTCAAGTTTTACCAAAATGATGTATTTTATACTGTCAGCATTTCATATTATGATTTTAGCTCTAGAGGTCATATGCTTCTAATAATACTACATATCATTCAGTATAATTATTGATGGCCTTATACTTTCATTACAAACCATTTATTGCACTGAAAGACAGAAACAAATACATTGTAAGATATTGCCTATTGAATTCTAAGTGATAGACATGAAGGCATCAAAGATTGTTTGACCCCGTGAATTTTTAACAAATATCTTCAATTCTCTCTAGAGAATTGAGGACTTGTCTTCACCAACAATAAGGAGGAAAGGAAATACGTATAAAACACTTGTGTACCCACCTACTTAATATTTTATCTATTTAATTGTTTAGTAGGCTGCATCCCACACTCATTTTCATGCTCTATTTTTTTTTCAAATGTTAGTATTCTTTTCCTGATTCCATTTTAGAAGCACTGAAACAGATTAATTTACATGGCTTTCTGATGCCATCATATGATACTTCTACATCCAATTCCAGTGTTTCAAAATAACTACTGTACATCACAGTCGAAAATGCATCAGGTTGGTCATACTGGCTGAAAGCTTTAGGAATTCCCTGTGAATTCAAGTAACTGCAGGGTGTTGGAACTGGATTTAGGGTACTGAACCACGGCTGGTAAAGAGGCCAATATATGACTACATTTATCCTATATTAAAGTATTTAAGTATTCATTTTCTTATGTTCAGATAATCTCCTTAATGTGTGTAAGAGCCTGAAGTGTTAGGAAAATAAGAATGTTTTTTCATTGTTCTACCAGAACACTAGCTGTGTGCTTCATGTGTATCCTGAAGTGATTCAAGTCAGCCATCATGTAACTTTCCTTAAAATTTACCAAAAATGTCACAATGGAAGTCTTAAACTGCAGTTACTTTTGAATGTAATTTTTTTTATTGGAGAAAATATTCAGGTTTACTATCTGCCAAGACTTCTTGTTTTAGGCTTTGGAAGAAACAGAAATAAAGACACTGTTTTCAATAAACTTAATTAAACTCATAACCTTGCAAATGCAGAATGCACCTCTGAAGGTTTTTGGAAAGTGCTTGGACTGAAAGAAGAACTCTGTGAATACATTTGGAATTGATCTAAATAAAATTAGATGTATAAATCTGTCTCTGGTTCTAAACCAGGAGGACAACAAGAACTAGTTCAAATCAGAGGATGGCTCTGATAGCATAGGCAATAATTCACAATTTGTAATATTTTAATTCATGAGCAAAAAGGAATTATTCCAGTTTCATGTAAAGTACTTGACAATCCTACATTGAATATAACTCTTGGAAAAACTATTTTGAAAGTTTTTTTGCTGATATTCTCTACTCAGAAGTGATTTCCACCACTGAGATCTATAGATTAAATAAATTATGACAGAAGAAATACTTCTAAGTCTTAAAAGTAAATATAAATTAATTTTGTACTAAGTTCATGCTTCACAACTCATATGGTGATTTATATGCCTAATTTCCTATTTAACAATTTCCTATTACAATAATTTAACCAAAAAGTTCAACTTAAATTATAAATTGAACTGTATGTGATGTTCATTGGTCATGAAAACAGATCCACACTTAATCTTGGCAAGTTTGTCATCAATTTCTCCAAAAATATTATTGAAGTTAAGGCTTCAGTATAACTATTTTTTAGCAAACTTCCCAGTCTGAGCATTCAGGATGATCTCTGATGGTCACACTCCCAATGCCACAGCCTTCCACTGCTGTGACCAAAGTCCCTTCACAGCAGGCTGCTCCAGAGCCAGAGGGGCCCCACACACCCCACTCACACGGCCAGAGCAGGTTTCCCACAGCAGAGTCCCAGAAGCCTTGTTCCATAAAACAATTTATCCACAGCACAGTAACACAGAAAGAGCCTGAGCTGCTGCCTCCAAGGGGGGCCTCCCAACAAAGGAATCCGCAGGCTTCCACACCTTCACAGGCTGAGGGTGCTACAGTCTTGCTCTTCCTCCTGAGTCCTCTGCTCCTTCTGTGCTTCCCAGCATCCATCCACCCAGCTGGCACCACCATTTTTCTTGCCTTTTGTTAACCAAATGTTGGCAGCTGATGGCCTTTGGTCTCAGGCTCCCGCTCTGAGCTCAAACTGCACCTCTAAGAGAGCTACCTGCACCAGATGGACTCCTCAACACTGTCTGAGGATTAGAAATATATGAAGATGGGGAAAACTTTCACTGTAATTTATGTAGAGTGAAGGCATATGATGGCTATACAGACATGTATTTTATGTCTCATACCCAGCACCAATTGCCTGGGTTATGGAAGAAACTCTTCTACAAGCAAGTTTATTCTCTTTTTTCAGTTATGGAGTTTCTTTGCTCTCTATGAATCATGAATACTTAAAGAAAATACTTGATATAGTATTTCCAGAGATAAATCTTCAAAATCAATAGAATAAATTTAGGCATGAATTTGACCCAGTGACTTCTATTGATCCACTGAAGTTATTGACCTAACAGAATAGTGCAGTCTTCCTTTGACTGGATATTTAATAAAGCACCAAAATGTGCTTCCATATTGAATACCAATTTGAGTTGATAGTTTGTATCATGGGTTATTGATTTTAAACGTATGTTACTGATTAAATCTGAAGTCTTTGAGGACAGCAGTGCATGTAAGATCAGGGGATAACTCGAGAGAATTCAAGAGACTGCATTGTCTGATTTCCTGTTTAAGTGGTGGTATCAGACAAGGTTGCTCAGGCCTTATCAGGTGAGATCACAAAAACCTCCAAAGATGGGAATTGCACATCTTCTTTAAACAAACCTACCCACTGCTATACTGTCCTCACAGTGGAAAAAATTTATATCCAGTCTGATTCTCTCTTGTTCATCTTTTGATCATGACTCTTGTAAAGTCCATATGAACCACCCATACTGTAGGGCACAAAACTACACCCAACACTCCAGTGGTTCTCTCAAAAGTGCCACGTGGAGAGGCATAATCCCTTCCTTCCTTCAATATACTCATTGTACTTGTTCTTCCCCTCACTGTCAAAGCCAATGAGTCTGATGGCCCTTTCAAGGTGAAAATTTTCAATTACAGTTTTTGATTAGAAAGATAGATTGGAACAGAGATGGAAACAGGTATTTTTTTTCTTTTGTCCTTCTTCATTTTGATGCTCCTCAGTCTTTTTCTTCCCATTCTTATGCATCTGTTTTTTCTCAAGTTATTTGGTCAAAATGTTATTTTAATATTTATTCTCACATTCAGTTTTTATTTGGATTTTCTTTCACTCACTAATGAATTATAACCAAGTAACCATTTCATTAATTATATGTATTTGCCTACATATACATGCATGTACCTGTAATAGGCATTATCCCTGTTGTCAAGATGTACAAAGAAAAATCTAATAGAATTATTTTTTAGTATTCTTAGGGACTTGAGCTGGGTGCAAACTAATGAAAATCTTGGGTGTTAGGACTTCTGGGAGTAAGGAACATGCCTGTGGAGCTCTAAAATATACACAAGAGATCATTAAAAGGTGTGGGGTTTTTATCTCTGGATACCTAGACTAGAAATCATTTTATGTCTTTACCTCCTCTGGCACTGTCAAAGTCCCTGAAGTCTGAAAGAAAAGTGTTGAAAGCCACAAGATAACTCAGATGAGAAGCTCTGACACCAAGATTCCACCCTCTACTATTGTAAAGGAGACTTTATTACTGGCTATCACAAATATCTGATGTAATCTCCTGTTTTTATGAGTTAATTTCATTTTTTGTTTTCCCTTTTAGCATTTGTTAAGTATCCTGTCTTGGCTTTAATTTTTGTTATAAAAATTTCAAGTTTTTTGATTCTAGAATTTATCCCAAATACAACAAAATATTATCTCAATAATATGACATTTTCTGGTGCTAAGGGACATAGCACATATTCCACATGCACATAAAAGCAGAGTTTTGTCCTAAATATGCTTGACAGGGGAGTCTGGCTGATTATCAGGTGGGGTTTAACAGAAATACTTCAAATTCTGCAAGCATGTGTGATAATCTGAGTTTGAGTCAGATCTTCTTATCTTTGCTATTCATTTTTCTGCTCATGTACACATGTAAATTTGAAAAGAAATAACTGGTATCAGTGAATAGGAATTAACCATTCCAATTAACCATTGCAATATATAATAGGATTACAAGAGATGAAAAAACTAAAATATTTCATGCTAAAAATCTCATCTAGTCCTGCTTCACCCACATCCCTATCTTCTCCAGGCACTATGTCAGAATAAGGGCTGCTGGCATAGGTTAAGGTGGCAGCTGCAATGGGTGGGAGCATTTGCAATGGGTGGGAGCAAAGAATAAAAAAACATACAATGAGAAAACAAGAGCTATGTTAGATAAAAATTAAAATAAATTCATAACATATTGACCTAATGTATTCTAAAAATACAACCTTGGTCTACATAATTTCTTTTAATTCTTTGCATTACTTTCCTGTGTAAAATTATAGCTAAAAAATACCTGGATTTGTTTTTAAAATCTTATTTCACATACTAATTTTCATTCCCTGGACAGGGAGTTGTTAACAAGGCTTAATCAGACAGTGACCTATTTGCTACAGAATTAAAAAAATCAAAGGCAATGTTTCAAAACTCAATTAAAAGTTTCTGATTCCCTTGTGACATTCCCTTCAACAGAAAAGAATAGGATTGTTTTGGTTTGGGTTTTTTGGTTACTTTTTGTTGTTGTTAAATTCTCTCTTAGCACACATTAGTGTATAGATCATGATTACTGAACTGAACATCTCAGACTCAGGCTCGCAAGTTCTTAGATTTTCTCATCACTTTATCTGTAGTTATATTTGAAGTTAGTTTGGCCTGCTTTGATCTATAAATTGGCATGGATGTCCTGATATATGTGTGATATTTATCAGTTATAGGAAAAATGTCCAAAGGGCAAAAGTTTCTGCTTCATACATTATGTAGGCAAAAGACTGAGGTTATAGCTGTGGTGCAAAATCTTAACCTGGAAATGATTCTGAGTGTTTGAGGCAAATTTTACCAGCACATATGGCAATGATAGTAGGCATGGTAATTGTAAGCTTTTGGAAACTTCCCACATATACCTGCTCTTTAGTAGGCTCATGGTAACATTTTTTTTTCAAACCTTGTGACAGAATTTTGAGAATAGTCATTTACATAACAGATAAATTAGCTTAAAACATGTTCCTACATATTTATCTACCCCTATCAATCCAATATCAACAATGTAAACATATTGAAGAAAGTAGGACAAATCATTTGATACATAAGCTTTTCATGGTAAGCTTTCCATGATACATAAACCTTCTCATGGTACATTTTAAAATCTGCTCCAAAACAGTGAAGGAAGGAAAATAATGAAGAGGGCAGGGAGCTTCAGTATTTATTCTTGTTGTACATGTTCATTTCTAGTTTTCAGTTTCTCTGAGGGACAGGAAAAGAATGAAAACAAGTTTTTCTTAAGTTGCTGTAAGAAGGTAAGAAATTGAATTGGTGCACATCTATACCAAATCTATGAAGATTCTAGATTGTGAAACAAAAGCTTAGCTGGAGACTTTGTGAGGACTAAATTGTCCAAAGGGAAATGCTCTTTGCTACAGAAGGTAGAGTCTGGTGCAAGGTGATGCTGAGGTAAGCTGACCTTACAGCTGCTGAGGTAAGGCTGATGTATTGTGAGAGCTGCAAAAACCTAGCTGCAGCAAACCCATGCTACTGGTAATTTGAAGAGACAAGAACCATTACTTTCTTTTGCTATTTTCTTTCCTTCAAAAAACCTTAATTTCCCTTTACTCGCAATCTCTTTGCCTCTTTTTTCTGTCAGCTGGTGCTCAAGCCCTCTCCTGGCACCTAAGAAAATACATGTTAGAGCAGCAAGTTGTGTGTGCTGATTGGAAGGGGTTAATGCATCTGGCAATTTTGTAAAAGACCCTTTGTCCAAATCAGATTATGTCATTAGCAGAGGAGGCTGTATTGAAATATGGCATCATATTTATAAGGGAATGTTTGAGCTCAGAACTTTCAGCAAACAGTTTCATGCTATTCTGAAAATAACATCTTAAGACCAGTGACAGAAAATTAACATTAATAAAACCAATAGGTATAGAACAAGTGATGAAAATCCACATTTTTACTTTAGACTACCACTTTTAAATGGGAAATGTGGATCCTTTTTTTGTTGCACTGGGCTCCTTAGCACTATTTCAACTTGCTGAACTGTAACAGAACAAACAAACAGAGGAAATTGCTTCTCAGGTGAGAAATAACTAAATTTAAAAAAGAAGAGAGAGAAAGATAGAAAAAAATAAGTCTGCAAAATGTAGTTTCAAATCCTAGGATTTCTGTAGAGAAGTCCAAAATATGACTCAGAGTAGTGAAAGGAAAATACAACAGAGAATCAAGACCTCATGCATGTATTCAGCTCTTCATTATTCAGTGAGCTGAGATACTCCTGACCCCAAATGATGAAGGTATGGAGGTCACTGCAGAAACTTTCCAGTTCTCCATAATGAGTTAGTTCAGGGTCAGCTGAGCTTATTAACTGTGGCTCAGCACTTTCCTTGCTATGCTCACTGTGGCTGCTCTGAAGCCTCAGTGAGGATGCTTGCTCTGCCCCTGAGTACTCCAGCAGCAGAGCTTAATAGGTTGAGCAGAGAAGTAGCCTGGGCCTGAGGTTCCCACAGGGCTAAGCCAGTCTGATAACCCGCCTGCAGCTGAGGATCAGTGGATCTGTGCAGTTGGCATGTCTAGAGATAATAAGTCTGCCTGAACTTGGTGGCCTTCCAAGCAAAATAACTGAAATGTCTCTGAAGCACAGAGACATTCTACCTATTAAAAAAATAAATAAATAAAAAATTCTGCCTTTAGCAGCAGTACATCCATGTTTGTGTGGTGTTTATCTCATCTCATAGTACTGCCTGGCCCAAGGAGTCCTTGTAGCTTGAGAATGGCTTAAAAAGATATCAAAATTGAGTAATTTCTTTAAGTCTTTTTGAATATAAAAGCTTTCACATTCAGAATGATATGTTATGAACAACTGATCCCATTCTAGAAAATGTTTTTAAAAATCTTGAACATTCTACAGGAAAGATGGATGGAGACTATTAACAATAGTGTGTAGTGACAAGACAAAGGGGATTGGCTAAAAAGTGAGAGTTTAGGTTTAGATTGGATATTAGGGAGAAATTCTTTGCTGTGAGGGTGGTGAGACATTGAAACAGGTTGCTCATAAAAGTTGTGGATGTCCTTGGAACACTCAGAAGTGTTCAAGGTCAAATTAATTGAACCTAGGAGGCAGATGATATCATCAAAAGTGCTAAATATTAGTGAAAATATTTTTATATTGCATTTCTGTGAGATGCAGTAATAGAAATTAATTTCATGAAAGAATCTTTACCCCAGGCATCAGCATATGCCATTATGTTTTAACTGATGAGAAGGAAAGAGTGAAAAGCAACTTTTCTACAAGACTTTAACCTATGGATGTCAACAAATTCCTTCACTGAAATGACTGAAACACATTGTATATGACATTTAACTCTCAATTCCGAAATCTTAACAAATGACATCTTTAGTGCAGTTGACACATTTAGGTTTGTTTTCTAAAGAGCTTTCCATAGTGATCTAGCTTGAGGAGGAAAGTTTTGGATACATCCTAAAGCATGACTTCCAGGAAAAGTCAGAAATAACTCTCTCCTTTACAAAATTCCTTTGAAATAAGTTTACACCATAGAAAGAATATTTTTAAACAGTCAGTTAACTGAGGACAAGAGTTTCTTCTTAATTCATCAAGACATTGGAAAAAAACAGCCCAAAGCAAGATGCTTTGTACTGTACCATTCACATAAAACTTTCAGTCCTGTTTCTCAGGCATTCTCTTTGGGATTTTTTTTATTAGTGTTCTCATACCTAAAAATTAAAGTATCACATATCCTCAGATAATACTGCACTATAATTTTTCACAAGGATAGACTAAAACAAATTCAAAATTGTGCTTCTAGGTGATTCTCTGTATATCAAGACATAGGTGGATTATAAAGCAAGCAGTAGCAGAGAATCTGTCAGATAAAATATGTCAGAGAACAACAATATCACCTTTGAAAGATGTAAGATTTCTCAGAACAGCCAATATGTGACAGCATTTAGTAAAGTGAGCATGCAGCATTTAATGTAAAGAGCACTCAAAGTGTTTGTTGGCTTAGTGTTTCTCTCTGCATGGGAAGTCACCTAAAGGGCCAAATCCAATCTTTGTGTAAGGATATCAGAAAGAATCTTTAGCTCTGGAGAGGAGATAGCAACAAGCCTATACCTTATGAGTAGTACAAAACTGTGCTCCAGAGTAAAAACTACATACAGTATGTAGAGCCCTGAGACTAAAATAGGAAAACACTCAATACCAGACTGAATGTATCTTCAGCATGCTCATCTAAGAAATTGTTGGAAATTCTAGAATTTCTGAAGCTTTCAAATGCAGCCGAATAACAATAATTCCTTTCCTCCAAGAATTCTGTACCTTTGGCCAAAAAAAATTTCAAAATGATTCTTGAAAGAAACTGTTAAAGAGTACTGAGTAGATGGATGATTAAGGAGTTCACTAGACATAATGGAGAAATTCTAAGAACCTATTTTGCTCAGCTGAGTGTAGTATTTCTCAGATCAAAGCAATGAAACAGGAAGAAAAGCAAAAGGACAAGTGAGTGTCCAAAGCAAAATATAATTTTGTATTAAGAATGCATTTTCATCTTCCTTTAAGATATGAAGTTTGAGAACCTTTCCGTAAGGATCAATAAGTAAATGATCAATGTCCAACAAGTCCAAAAATAGAGTTAAATTCAGCTAAATATTAATTTTTATAAAGAAAAAGGCCTTCAGTTTTTCTTCTGGGAACATTATCATAAATGATCCTTCAAGTTATGTAGTTTATGCTAGAAAAAACTGTTTTGATTCTCAGGCATCAGTAACTAGTATGAATTCAAACCACGTATGAGTGTTACACAGAGGAATAGCTGGGTGAATGCTGTTTTTCTTTTGTGCCTTTTTTTTTCTTTCAATTAATTTTCCTTTTAGATAACTATGTGATGTCTGAGTCTAAAATTATTAGTTGAAATAAGATATGAAAGCAGTCATTGCATCTAGTAATAACTCTGCCTTCCAGCTCTTTTGGCAAATGCAAAAAAAATGCAGCATGAATTAAATCTAGGCTTCTCTCTTCATAACTGTAAATTAAACAGTTCTGACAAAGCACAGATACTGAAACCACTGACAAAGCAAATTCTGGGCAGATATCACATACTACCAGCTCTGCCAAAATGAATATGAACAAAGATGCTTATGCTAATTTATGTAAAAGATTAAAACTAAGCAACTACAGAAAGATTAGGAATTAAAGTGTTAAGATGAAGTCTAAACTTATTTCTAAAATGGCAGAATAGGTGTTTTGCACATTTTAAGATCTTGGGCTTCTGTTAATAATTTTCTGGTTTGTTGATCATTGTCCAAAGATTCAGCTGAGGAAAAAGGTAGCTGCCCCTCTGAATGCAAAAACTGAGGACGAGGAGTGATATTGTAAATCTATGCCAGGTTAACAAACCAATTTGCTTTATTTTTGATGCAAACTAATGAAAAATAGGTAAAGACAAGGCTTAGGAAGCTTAAAAGTGAATTCCTCCCTGCTGAAGAGGGAGAGTGAAAAAAACCCTCTAAGTTCATTCTCAATTTAAAGCAAAAGAGAACAACTCTTCTTCTTTTCTTTCCCATTAAAATCATTTATCTCATTCCCACATAATTGGTTACTTCATTACAACAGCATTATAGTCCAATAATGCTAATCTATGGAAGAACATTATCATACTATGATTTAGACAATCCAGGAGTGCTAAATAATAAAGGACATTAGAAAGGCATAAACAAGGAACAGTCTTAGAATGGAATTTCCATATGGCCTTGGCAGCGCTTATGAACAGCATGAGGGAAGATGCAAATGTATTGAGAAATAGGTTCACAAGTGGGAAGGCAGAGTGATGAGTAGAAGAGAAATGGACAGAGCCAAGTCTCTGGAGTTCATAATAGGTCATATTGTCACTGCAAAGCACAAGGCCTTAGTTACCTGTTACTGCATGATAACTGCTGGCATCTTATCTATCTGCTTCCACATGGACCCTTCATTTACAGAGCACTTCAGTCCACAGAGATGAATTGCTGCTTAGTTACAGTTTAGCAGCAACTTTCTCAGCAGGAGATGTATTTGACCTATCAACTTTTCACATGCAGCCAAAAGATTAAGGCTTTCCGTAGATGCAGTAAATCTCACCTGTAGCTGCAATTTGCATCAGTATTTCCATTCATTCTCTGCTTTAATCTGTAGCCAAACACTACTCTCTGATTTAGGGAAAGCAAACTATTTTCAGTTCGCCTCCGGAGTCATACACAGTATTAAATTTCCTCCTTGACTTGAATGGAGTCCACAATATTACTATATTTTATGGAATGCCTTCCTGTCAGTGTGTTTCTCAGACACTAGTTTTCCCCAACAGAACAATGATTAATTATTTGGTGCTTTACTTATACTGCAGGCATGTAAAGGAAGTCAGAAATTTTTAGCACTTTCAGTCCAAGTTTAATAAAAGACAGTAAAAGTAACAGGATGTGAGTATATATCCATTTGGATTTAGAATATATATTATGCAATAGCATGAAGAATTTGATTGTGAAGGGGTATTAATTAAAATTCAAGGCAATTGGAAAAGTTTAGTTAAAAAAAGGGAGTGGTGAGGAAAAGGACAGAATTTCTGTCAGTTAGGTCATGATATGACACTCAGTGTGGAAAAATGCATATCAATGTCTCATCTGCTCAAAAGAGATAGCATGATATATTTGAGAGAAAAAACAGGGCTGTTGAGAACCTAAGGAGAAAAACAGCCAAATAAATGCAGAACTGGAGGCTCAAGTATTGCTTGGCCTTAACTTGTCTCTGCAACTTAACAATAACTCACAAGTGATAGGGTTTGGCTTCAAGTCTGAATAAGAAATAAGATCCTCAAATAATTTTTGTAACCACATGCTTCCCGAAAGGCAGGTGACAGGCAAGGTTGCACTGCTATGACATGAAAAATCATGTTGTCTCATTTAGGTCATTAGCATCATGAAAAGGAAGAGGCAAGACCAGCTGATCACCGACAGAGAGGACTGGAGGGCTATTGGGAAGGAACATTTGTGGCTACATACAAAATGAAGCAGCAATGAGCTTTTTCTGCCCACACTCACCATTGGTGTAGTCAGGATGGTCATGTTAATGCATGGAGTTTTCTACTTTTTTCCATTAGAAAAGGATTCTGCTGTGTTAAACAATATACAGGATTCCAGCTGCAGAGAGAGTAGAATGTTAGGAAGACTTGGAATAAGCATGCTGTCTTTGGATAATTTTGAATTGTTCTTAATACAGTAAGAATGTGTGTGTGTGTGTGCATTGTTTTAAATCAGTAAGAAAGGTGTCTTTAAGAGGCAAAACACTTTGTGAACTTTTTATGGTAAAGTATCTTTTCCCTTGCTGTCCAGTTGAATAACTGTGCAGAAGATGCAGAAGATGACTCTGAAGCATTGTCATAGGAGGATATGGATGAGTTGAAGAGAAATCTATTACCTGTTATAGGCAAAACAATTTCTTCTGCATTTCAACTTCTGTGTTTTGGTAAGAACAGCTCTGAATAGAGCTGTGAAACAGTTAATAGGAGAATTGTTTAAATAACATGAAATATGACAGTCTTCAAAATCCAGAACAGCTGGAAATGTCATGGAAAGCAAGCCACATCTCATGAGATACCCACTAAGGTGCTGCTGCATTCTAATTATAGCTCAAAGAACAATACGTATGAGGTTTCACTGTCACTAATGCTAAATATTCTTAATTACTGTGTTATTAAAATTTCTTTAAAGTATCCTTTGATTTCAAATACCACTAGAATAGAAACTGTCTAATAAGTTCCATCTCTATCTTTCAGAGATTTCAAAGGATTATTACATAAGATAAAGACGATTCATCCAACAACGAAGTAAAAATGCAATGCATAAATCCAGACTTCAAATAAAATAATGACCTAATTCTTTATCAAAAGCTACATTATGAAGTAGAAGTAGGTGCTTAATTATAACACTTCCACCACTATTAAGGTTTAAAGATTCAAACACAAGCATGAACTACAAATACCTATTACCTGAGCTTATTTTATCTTCAATAATATAATATTAATAATTTTCCCACATTTTTTGTACATAATGTAGGCAGTAGTATGAAGTACTCACATGAAGCACATTTCCCTGTTTCTACATGACTTAGAAACACCATGTCACTGGAGGAGGGATGTAAAAGTGGAAGATCATGGAACCTATCTTTTGTTCATTTTGCTACATTTCTCAGTACACATGGACTTCTTAGCATACATTGCAAGTGCACAGCTATAAGCTGGATTTTATTAAGGGCCCTTCACATGGTAACATACTAGCAACATACACTGTGATCTTGAAAATTCATATCTTAGAATGTCTATCGGGGCCATCGAAGCTATACTGTTTTCTACAAGATTTAGGTTCTTCATTCTTAGGGTACATATAATACCAACTACACATTTCCTGAACCCATATAGTGGGTTCCTGAACTTCCATATAGTGGAAGTTTTCTCTACTCAGAAGTACTTCTGAATTCATTAGCCTTCCTAATTTATCTTGGCACACACAAGTAAGAGAGCCTTCCAAAGGTGCAATACATGGGATGAATCATTTATCTGCAAAGCAAATGAGCTGAAAATTTAGGTCATTGAAAAATATTCAGCAAATATTCATTACTTTGTTCTGAGTTCTTAATATCTGGTATAATCTGACAGATTTTTGATAGTTTTAATATTTTTTCATATGTATGTCTGTATATATGTATGCATGAAATATATTTATTATCCTAATGGACTTTTTGTGACAGCAAAAAGAGTGTATAGTATTTTCTGATGTTACTTTTCTACATCAGTATTGCATGATATGTATATATTATAAACGTAAACTTCCTGATAATTAATAGTAGCTTAGAACAGAGGTTTTATATACAATTTCCATCGAAATTAACTGCTCCTTACATAAAACTTGGAATTCTATGGGCCTCTATTTAGAAATACAATGGATCCTACCTGTTGAAAATAAAAAAAGTCAACTCTGCTGTCTGAAAACGCATCTGCATTCTGACATCTCCGAAGTTACAACAGGAAATTATCCTGCCCTGCCTTCAGCGCTTCTGTCCCCTTGTTTGCACATCTGTAATACACAAACATAATTACAATTTCCACCATGCTCAAGCTAGCCCAGAAGGGCTACTTCAGTTAAGTACCTGTGAAGCAGTACACACTGAACTCTGAGGAGCTCTAACTGCGCTGCTCTCAGGAACTACACAGATTGTGGTGTACACAAAAAATGGTTTGAAGCGTTCTGACCTTAGAGATTAATATTTCCAGCCTATGGGGTTTTTGATCAAATATTTGGAGATGTTCCAAATGGGAACAAATAATACTCCAGTTTATTGCATGTGGTTGTTAGTTGCAGAGCTGTTACTGAGATAGCTTTTGATGTATTTTTTTAACTAGTATTAAATAACTAAAGAGGTGGGGAAATGCCCTCCTTTTTCTGAGAGGCAGTATTGCTTTTATCATGTGAAATTTATAAAAGATTAAATCTCAGTATCTAATCTTCCACCTGTGAATAACATGATTTTAATGTTTTCCATTCAGCACTGTTTGCTCTAAGACCCGGGACATGAATAAGAGAGAGGAAGTCTAAGGATGTAACTCGCCATCAGTCAGCTCAGAGACACACTCAACATTTGATCAATAAACTGCTTCTTGTGACTCCACTGAATTTACTAGGTTCAAGAAAATACTTTTGACTCAGATTAGCTTAGTGCAGGTGCATTATACTTCTTCTTTCTGGTAGTTTATGTACTGGCAAATTTGTACTGGAGAAAATATGGAAGATACAAAGTTCAAAAAAGAGTGCTTTCATTGAACTGAATGGTAAAAAAGGAATGCACTGATGGTTTCAAAGTAATGATTCTGGAATTCTGTCTCATTTCCTTCTTTAGAGGAAAAATACAAAGTCATAGTGGTTTTCTTCTTACCTTTTTTTACATTTTATTTATAGAGTTAACTGGATATTTCATCATTCATTTCAATGGATCCAGTTTGCAAGCCTTCTGGGGTTTTTAGGTAAAATGTTTTCCTCTTCTGTTATGTCTGAAGTACAACAGAGATATATGAAAATGGAAATTTCAGGTTTAATGCTTCTATTGTGAAAAAAACCAAACAAAATTTCATTCTGAAGGGCTGCTACCAAATGAAGAAAAGGTATGTCATTCTGATTGTTTCATTTAGTTCATGCACTTTTGTAAAAAAATATTATTAGATGCTCTCTTCTCCTTATCTGAGCCTAGTAGTCCATCTAAGCATTAAAGCAACAAAGTTAACTTACTCCTGATGATGAATTGCCAGTTTGGTTAAATATACTTTTTCCTTCCTTTCTGATGTTTAATGCTTGAAGTTCTGGATACTTCTCATATACTGTTAATATCAAAATTTTCAGATATTTTGAAGTTTTCCACTAGATTCTTTTTACTTACATTTTCTATTTTGCTACTTTTTTCAAGGAAAAATTTGTTAATTTTCTCTAAATTCAAAACTTAATTGAATTTTGATGTATAACATCAATCCAACTCCAAGAAATATTTTTGCTTCATGTAATTAACAGGATACAAAAAAGGAGAATTTATAGATGTTTTCTCTGCTAGTTACTCTGCTATGTAATCTACCTTAACACTTGAAGAAGTGAAAAATACATGTGAATTTCCACTAATCCCTATGCAAAATTATGTAAAACAGGAGAAAGGATACATTTTAAGATAGAGTATTTTTTCTAAGTTATGCAACTCCTAGTGTTTAAAGTTTCAGATGCATTTTTAATGCCTAGATTAAAGGATGGTTCACTGTAGGCTTCCATTAGAAAGTTTGGCAGAAAAAGAGAATAAATGGGATTTTTGTTTTTTCTCTTTTGATCTCACATATAGAAATAAATCAAGTTTTGTTTTAACCAACTAAGAGAAAGCATGACATGGCTGTCATAGCTACCTGTCTCTTTTACACCTATCACTGACTGAACCATTGAGAGTAATTCTACTAATATACAAAGGGACTTGAACACCTCTTATGTTCATTTAACAATAATAAAATACCTTATTGCAAATGGAACCTTACATTGCACCTAAATATTGTCTTTTTCTTATTGACAGATTGTTGTTTATATTAATATCAGTACATAAATATTTATTAGCATCATTTCTATTCTTAAATTGGTCTCCTAGAAAATTTGACAGGCTCTAGAGTAAGTAGACCACAAAAAGAGTATGAAATGAGGTTAAGCACTACACATAATATGTAGCATGTAGCAGTTTTGTTCTCCAGCAAATATTTGCTCTTGCTTCTACAGCAAGCAGCAGAGTGCCTTGAAAGAAATTAATATAAAATATAAAATAACATCGAACATCCCAACTTAATTTAATTGACCTTCTGATATTCACAATAAAATATACACTTTTAATAACACATATCTTCAAAAGGGCAATTTTTGACTTGCAGTAATTAAGATAACTTAAAAGGCCTTCTCCTCATCTGTATCTTTTATTCCATTACTAGCAGAAAATCTGGCAGTTACAGAAATACCAAAATAAATTATTCTTGAGATAAGTAGCTTACGTAACCATGATTCATTAACTGCATTTCTTTCCAAAGCTTCTTACACTTCTGAATCTTTCTGTGGAGTACAGTCTGCAAAAGTGTTCATAGTATTCAATTTTTTCATTAGAATATTCTAGGCAGAACTAATATAGCACAAAATATAGGCATGTGGGGTCATTCAAGCTCCATTCCTTCCTGTGTATGAAGGAGAACTCCATTAACTACATAGTCTACTGAAATAAGCTACATCCTCCAATAAAATTTATGAAGTGCTAGTCATCAGGGTAAGAGCTGTCAGTGTGTAAAGGTTGAGATTACAAACTGGAAAAGAAAAATGCCTTCCATAAGTATAAGAAGATGGAAGGAAAAGGACTTTTATATCTGGGACTTTTTGTTCTGAGAAGCACCTAAATAGCAAAACAAGTAGGATACCAGGAGGCAGTTCCCTCTTCCCAAGTTAAGGCACCCTTTTTGCTTGGATTTTTGCCCTGAACTGTAGGTACTGCTGAAACTGTGGGTTTCAGCTGATTTTATGAAGCCTATGCAAAAACACCTTGCCCAAAGGCACACATTTGCTCTAGACCAAGTATGGAATTATTTATTTTATTGGCCATGACACCTTATGAAATTTTGACTAAATTTAGGCTATCATTCTAGTTTTGTCCCTGTTGGAGTGGCACTGCTATTTCTAGAGTGAAGTCTGACAGGTCAAAATTTAGCTAACCCCTAAGAGAAACAAATTCTAAATGGTAGAATATGCTGGGTGCTCTAGGTTGTGTGTCCAGAGGATTTGTTCATTTTTAGCCCCCATCACCTGGGGATTTATTTTGCTGTTGAATAATGGCATACTGGTGGCTTCCAGCCCAAATCCCAGCTCTGACTCAGGAACATTTATTTTCAAAAGAATAATCATGAATCATAACCTTATCTGAGAAACCCCATAACTAAAGCTAGCCTTAAACTATGGTTATTTCAGCCTAAACTATGGTTATGTCAAGATCATCTCTACACAAAAGGATCATCTCTACACTTGCAAGTACAAAGTGCTACTTTTCTAGTGAACAGCACTGATGGTTCTTTTACTTTTGTCAATAGAAAGGCAAAAGACACATTATTATCATCACCCTAGTGCTTTCAGAGGACAGTGACTAAAGACAGTAGTCTAAATACAGACCTAATGCACCAGATAACCTAAGAGGTTCTTATGGACAGCTTTCTCTTCAAGAATTTCTGTCTTTAAAGACAGAGCATACAACTGAGGTAAATAGGAAGTATATGTATTTGAAAAATCAAACAAAAGGATATTTTTTAGAATATTTGGAAGAATAGTTTGTATTTGAAATTCCAGGAGATATTTACAATACTTACATGGGGCTTACTACAAATAGTGCTATGAATATGATTTCTTCACTTTGGTGAAGACACTGGTTCCCCATTACCTGTCCAAGGCAAAAGAGCTTTTATTTTCAGTGCACTCTAAGTCTGAGCATTGAACAGATGTCCCCCCTGCTAATGGGTCTGCATCCTTGTTTGAAAAAGGCTCATTAAACCTAGATCACCAGACTGCACTGTGGATCTGTATAGCATTCTCTGTGCCCTTATGATTCACATCTGTGAACATGGTGGGGCAAATAAAATATTTAAACTTGTTAATTCATTAGGGTTAGAAACTTAATTTCATAAGAAAACAAGAGCCCAGTTTCACAAAGTGACAGCATAACATCTCCTTCCAAGGGCATTAGCACTAAAGCACACCCATTAACTCAGAACCAACAGCAGATGGCCCTTGGAATGTAGGATGCTTATTTGGAAACAATTTGGGAGCAGGAATACAGAAAATCAACTGGGTTTATCCAAAGAAAAAGGTACAAGGCCAAAGAAACAGCTGGTATAAACTGGCAAAGCTTCACTGAAGTCAATTCAGGAAGACCCTTCCATTTCTATTAGTAGAGTTCTGGACACCAAAGCTTTTGAGAATTAAGAAAGATTGCTATTAGAAGGGGGCTCAGGAGGAAGGGAGCATAGCAATAAATTGAACAAAAAAGCCTTAAACAAGCAGGCTTAAATGTATTCTCTGGAATCTGTTCCAATCAAATTAATTTTGGATTAATCAAAAATTGGTTTGCTTTCATTAGAAAACATTAAATTACTTGAAGTCTGGGGTTTTTCCCTTTAAAAAATCATTTACTATGTGAATGATGCAAGAAAAGATATTCTGAAAATTCATTTCTAAATCAAAATTCCAATATTTGCAATTCAAAAGGGCACAAGTAGGAAGCAGGGCCTCATATATAAGTAAAATTTCAAGGAACTTGGTCTATTTTTAAAATGCTCAAATTCAATACTGAAAAAAGTCCAAGAAACTTCAAAAATAATTTTTAAATGCCCTTTACATTCCAACTTATAAGGAATTTACAGTGGTTTTCTACTGTAAATTCTACTTTCTCATGAGGTCTGAAAAGGCATCAGCTGCTATATGAAAACAAAATATGAAGTAAGTGGTCAAAGAACATATTTTCAATGTTTAATGTATTAAAACATCTTATCTAAAAGCTCTGACAATAACTTTAAATGAACCAAAGTGTTGATGAGATCAGCTTTAATTATTGTTAATTTTTTTGAGAGGAAATTGGTGGCTTTTGGTTAGTTGAAGATATTAAGTGGCCCATGATATTTCACATTCCATCTCCTACTTCCACAGTGGGTGCTTCAGTGTAACTTCCCAAAATCAGAGCCATGATAGCAAAGTCTTTTCAAAGTCAGTAATGTGACCCTAGAAGATGCAGAGATGTTGCACTTGGAGGACAATTCCCAAGCTGATTGATAGATCTGGGTAATGCTCTCACAGTAGCTCTTAATATGTTCTGCAACCAGTTAGAGGCTTTAAGTCCCTTTGTCTATTTGTTTTCACACTACTTTTCTAACAGTTGTATATAATATCTACAACTTGATAGACAAAGAAGTTTTTTTCCTTTTAAATTTTAATTGTATTAAGCTAAGTTTTACATCTTGACAATTTTCAGTTCCATTTTCTGCTAAGAATTTGGCTTCTTATGAAATTTAGATTCTTAAAACAAGATATGGGGTCTTTTTACAATTCACATAAATAATAGGTTAGGAACTGAAAAATATTCAAGGAAATGTTCTGTGTTTTCTGTAGTACAATATTTACATAAAATTTATTAAAACACATAGAAAAGCTTTTTACCTCAAAAATTACATTGTTTTGCCTGCAGAAGGCTCAAATGTGGAAATGGAAAAGTCATACAACAAAAATCTATGGCATCTGACATTCATTTTTATCATGTTTATCTCTTTAAAAATGCATTTGAATAACTAGAGTACAGCTTGGCATTCAAATTGCTTATAGAATTAGGTTTTTTGTGGTATTTATACTATAGTAACAATTTTCAATAATGTATTCTCTGTCTCATCAGAGATTTTTATTATGGAAGATTCATAAGCTGCTACAGCATTATAAAAAATTTCAAAAGAAATATCTGCTGAGAAACTCTTGCACTATTTACAGGCAGATACAACAAAATGAGAGACTCAACATAACTCTGTTGGTATTTTCTGATGCTACAAGTAAGAAACTGAAATTCAATTATACTTGGATCTGAAGACAAGAAGAAGAAAATATTTCTTTTACGGGAAATATCAGTCCATTTTACTAACTAACAAGTTTGAAGTGTAACAAGCTACCCACAATGGAAGTCGCCTATAAGATACTAAAAAGTATTCTCAACTACTTACTCACAAACCTTCAATTCCCTCAATTTTCTCAGCTTTTACCTTTCTTTAAGAAAAAAGAGAATCAAAATGACCTAGCCATGCTTAGAAAGAAACCTTGCCTGTGATTTGTCAGTATTGTCAAGCTCAAGTCAAACAATTTATCACTGCCTCAGAATAAAGCAATACTTTGACCTGGAAAAGGCATCCCAATGTTAAGTTTAGAAGCATATCCGTAAGAATGTGAACGACTTATTTGCTATTCTGCACATTTAATATGAACACTATGGAATGTCCCTCAATTGCCTCATTCCCTTTCTTTGTACAAAATTTCACTCTGGTTTAATTCTAAAAAACCCAAACCCTAAGATCAATGATTGGATTAATTTAATCTGTTTTTAGCTGCAAGACATAGACAAAAAGGCCAGTTCTAAGATGAAGGAACTAATAATCTGAAAAGAAGAACCAGTACTTAGTGTGTTTATTAATGACATGAAAATGTTGAGCAATGAGGTGATAAAAACTGCAAATTCTATTAAATTCTAAAAGTTTTCAGCCTCATTAAGCACTTCAGAATGATTTAACCAAACTTGGTGTTTAGGCAATGTGGTGGGAATACATGATGTAGGGGGAATACAGAGGTGGACATTAGCAAGAGCTTTTAAAGGGCATGAGGATAGATAACAGTAGTGATTATCCTGTCTTAACTCTAGTCACAGACCTTTCCTAGTTCTACTGCTTCCCTACCACAGGGGCAGAACCTGTTTTAAGCCTTTTCCACATATTTGTGTTACAAAGCAGTCACAGTACACTTTTTGATCTTTTCCTATTAACTCCTCTTAGACTGAAGAGAACTGACCCTACCAATAGCTAATTGGTTCACTTTTTGATACAGATATTTTGGCATTGTTTCTCCTCATTACTATTTAAGGTTCCAGAAATATAAATCTCTTTCAGAGACAGATATACCTGTAGATAATTACAGTTGCTTCATAAATGTCAATAAAAATGTCTAATAGACAAAAAACATATTCTTTGGCTGGAATATGGAAAATCTCTGAAGTTGTAACAAGAACAAATTATTTTGATATTAGGAAGTATAGGGTTGTTCTGTCCTAATTATTTGATGCAGACCAGCTTATCTGTAAGTTCAAAGTGGAACCTTTGTTTCCTGCTTTCTATTCAACTGCCTTCCATAAGCTACCATGTGAAAAATTTTTGCAAGACCATGTTCAGTTCTGCTGTTAAGTTTCTTTCATGGTTACCTAATGAAAGAAGTGCTTTGCTGTCACTGACAAGATAAATCACTCCTTATAAGAATTAAAGCTGTATAAATCAATGTCCTCTGTTCCCACATGTAAAGATATTGTATAAGGATATGTAGTTTTTCCATTATATTTTTCATATTATGAAACCATCTTTTAAAGATTAATTCAAAGAAACAGATTAAAAGAAAAATGGGAACTCTTTTAAATAGTATCATAAGTTTTATTTCAAAGGGAAAAGCTGCAGCCTGAAGCAAATCTGATAAATGCCTGTATAAGAAAACGAGGTGACTTTGTTCCAGAAAGGTATTGTATAAAATGAAATGTGGTTCTTGTCAGAATATAAGATTTTGATTTGTTGATATCAGCGTTGCATGGATGGGGCATTGTTTTGCCATATTGATGGACATTTAATCTAGACCACAGTAGGAACTTAAACAAGGAGATATAAATTATTGGTTTTTACTGTCAGAGTCACAGAAATGATCAGAAGAAATATGAGAAATATGGAAAACACAAATATAATACAATTATCTACTCTGGTGTGAGAAAATGACAAATCTAAATTACATATTCTTGTGGATCTAAGATATCTTGCTGCATTAACCCAGACCACTAAAGATTAAATTTACAGTCCTCTGTAAGCCCATGCTCAATAAGTAAAACTCTTGTCTTTAATATTCAGCTGAATTCATTGTTTGTTAAGCTTATCTCTGACACTTCCAAAGAAGTGTGTTCTATGCTGTGTTGCAAAGCTAAAGAAGAAATTGTAGTATTGTAAAGCTTCTCCCAGAGGAAATTCTACAGCACTTAACCCAGATTTCCTTCACATGGGTTACTAGACCCTAGAGAAAAACTAAAAGCTACAAGTCACTGTCTCTTTCAACTTTAAACCACTTGTTGAGCTCAACTCAGCTTTCAGAGCTGGGAAAGGACTTCAGTTTCTTTATTAAGAAGTTTATAGTTTCAAAACAGAAAAAGTTTATGAAAAGTAGGTTTATCATTCCTGACAACCAATTCAAGTATAAAATGTTTAACTTTTCTTCATATAAGTCCTAAAAGGCAAAAGAAAATGGGGTTTGTGTGCAAAACAGAGAAGATGTTTTTGTCACATGTACAAGACCTCTATTCACAGCAGTTCTAACCTCACCACTCTCCTTTCCCTATAAGTCAGTGCCTGGGAGTCAGGACAATCCCCACTGCTTAGGTCACTACAACTTGGTCTGCCACCTACAAAAAGTTGAAGTAATTCTGCAGCAATTAATGAACTCCTTCATGCTGCTTTTCCCAGCAAGAAAGGAGGAATTCAGGGACTGAACTAGGACTTTGACTCAAAATAAAGCTCTTTCCAGCCTCTGGAAAACTAGTCTCACTCTCTCTCAGTCAGGTTACTTGCTATTAACTCTTAATCACTTTCCAATATGGAGACAATTACTAAAGACAGCCCTTAAAAAGGACAATTTTTATAAATTCCGTAAAACATGATTTTTCTCTACTTTTAACTTTCTATAAAGACAACATTAAATATCTTATACACATTTTGATCTGAAATATTTTTTATTAAATGAAAAAAGCATAAATGCTAACAATGATTAATTTTACTTTTTTAATATATTATCCTTATGGAAAAATAAAAGAGTAATGTTTAACATGACATGACAGGAAAGTATGTTATCTAAAGTATTAGAAAAAAGTCTAGTGAAACGATTTCTAATAAAAATGGTATGAGTCTTTCACCCTGAATTAGGCTTTTGAAAAGAAATCATGTTCCTGAAGATCAGTAAAATCATGGTGTTCCTTGCTGCCCTGCTTCCCTTATCTCAGATGTGATTGGGTCTGGCTGCCTCTTGACACATCCCTGCTATTAGATGTCAAGCATCATTTATCCTACTCAGTAGAGAAGAGATGCCTCCAATGTGTGATATAGAGCACCTAAAGTTATCTACCCAAACTTCATCAAAAGCTGCTGAAGCCAGACTCTGTGCATTGAAAATGAAAAACTCTCCCACCAAAGAAAAGTTCGCAGGTGTTTGCCACAAAGGTTCAATGCTCCAGAAACAGGGCTACAGCCACTTTTAAAGCTTGATCTTCAACAATGAATTGGACTGAGATTAATAACATTGTGCAGCCCCAGCTGGATTGCTGCTCAAGGCAATCTGGAAATTTATTATTGTAGATATAGAGGCAATTGCAAGATCTAGTAGCTGTTTTTTCAGGCAAATATGCAGATTAGATAATAATGTTCTGGATAGTATTTGGGGAGAAAGGCAGAGAGAGAGAGAAAAAGGGATGTATCACACTGACAATAGGCAGAAATAGACTGATATTTTAAAGAGTGTTTTTTCTTTTGGGTCTTATGCATATACATGTATAATACTTGGCTGGTGTATACTCTTTCTAGACAGGGATGCTCTAGTATAAAGTACTGCCATTACTTACTGCAAAATCGTCATCCTTCATGGGTAAAATAGGCTAGTGACAACTCAGTCTTACACACCACATTTTTGGCTCACTTACACATTTAGTTTCCAAAAAATTTGAACTGAAATATAGCCTCAAGGAACAACTGCTCACTTCACATATTTTAAATCAGGATTATTGATCCCGAAATGACACTAATTAACTCATAATCAGTGAACTACATAGTCAGGATCAATATCAGAAGTAAAATATATATAAATGACAACCTTGCACGCTTACAAAATGTTAATAAACATCCACAGCTTTCTCAACACCCTGCTAGAAAAGTTCATTCACACAGCTACAAACACCCTCCCACCTCTCTCCAGAGTGCAGGTTCCCATGTCTCACAAACCATCAAGTCAGAAACAAGGGCAGATGCTTTGTGAGTGCCTGTGCTGCTCCTCACCACCCATCAGTCCATAAGTCTGAAAGAAAGCACCCCCTGAGCTCACCCAGACTGTCCACAGCACTTCCCCAAGTGCTGCACACCAAGCTGCTCATGACAGGGCAGCTGCTCTGACCCACACACAGCCTGCAAGGTAACTGCAGGCACTGACAAACCAGGCTATCAAATTGCTCATTTGCTTGTTTCATGAGGATTTCACTCATTTGAGGGGAAGGAAGGCGAATATTATGATTTTCTTGACATTTTATGGGAAAATTATGTGTGCACCAAAAGGCCAATGATGGCAAAAAGGGTGTTCCCAAAAGAGCTGAACATAGTTTGAACTATGTTTTAAATGTGGCTGAACAGGACTTTCATCTGAGTATTTCTAGAAACTGATTGTTTTTTGTCTCTATTGTATGAGTATATACATATTTATACATTCATATACATGCATACACAAACTATACTGTAAACTCCGAATTTATGTTATCTCCAGAAAAAAGACAAACATATATTTCAACATTGAGATGCATAATCAATGTCATTGATGGTCTGAATTATGGGACGTTGCCATTTTATTTTGTTAAAATTGTATCTCCACAGCAATTTCTTTTTCTGAACTCTGAAATTTACATTTTTTGAAGGAGTGATTCCTTGTTACTGTAAGTTTTACAAATGACTGTGGACTGTCATACTGAGTGCCACCAATCAGCTATAATTCAGTAAGTAAACCCTATGGTGTATGAGATTTTAGCTCATATCATCTCTATGGAAAAATGGTATTTTCATTCCTTATTGATAACTCCATGCTTTGCTGGGAGCTATGAAAAAGACAGAGCTATAAATTAGCTTTGATCAACCAAGAGGAACAACAAGAGACAGAATGCACATTAAAGTGTCAGTGCATATACTATTTTTCAGTTTGAAATAAATGGAAATGAACATAACTTTTCCTATGGAATGAAAGATACCTTATTGCTATTTTGGCAGAAGAACTTGATTTATATGCCCATGAATAGACATGACAATTATTCACATGTGTCCTTACAGTCCTTAAAGGTGTCTCTTTCATTTCACACTTATGTAGTGTGATTCACATTGCAATTAATTTGAAATAGGAAAAATTGCTCAAATTTTGCAGGTATTGTATAATTTTTCAACATCTGAACACTTTTTGGGGAGAAAAGCCTTTCACCAAAGGCTTGTTGATCACTGTTTGTACACTACCCAACTGATATTGCTCATTTCGGTCTTTGCTCTGTCTGAATTAGATTGGTCTTCACTTCACTGGGCAGATGAGATTTGTTTGGGCTTTTTGGATTTGTTTTATTTTCTTTTCTCTATAATTTTCCCTTTCATTTCCATGCATAATTGATTTAAACTTGTGAGTACCTTAACTGGTCCAGTAAGACCCTTTATGTTCACTACCTACATGGACAGTGAATACTGTCCAAGTATTAAAAGCAGTCTAATAATGTCAATAGGTAGGAGGGTTTTGTTTTGGAAAGTATTCAAGGATTGTCAGAGGGTCAAAAGTACTGTATGAATAAGGTGCTATGTCAGATATCTGAGTCATAGATATTGCAATAAAATTGTATGGTTTTCTTGAACAGTATTTCTAAAGATGCACAAGTATTTATTAAAAAAAATTCTCTCTCCAACTCTACTGACTCAGGAAATGTATTACTGCTAATAAGAATTATTTCATTGTTTCAAAAGCCTCATTTCTTTGTTCAGGTTATATAAGGAATTGAGATTCCCCATTACCATAAGTAACAAAAGCCTGGATTTATTCCACAGTACCTATTCTGGTATAAATTTGCATTGCCAGGCTCTGAAATTCCAGTACAGAATTATAATAGAATATATTCATTGGGTAATGGAAGTATAGCTAAATAGAAAGTCAGGGCAAAAAAAAGAAAAAAAATAATTAGAGGAAGGCAATAAGAGTTATAAAAATACTGTCAAACTAAGTCACAGACTGCTACTTGCTTTCTCCTGAAGAATTGATAAAACAGCCAATTACCCCAGCAGATGAATTTTAATTCATAAAAATCTACCAAAGTTGTGGCTATTAGCTGCCTAATAACATCACTTAGACAAACATTAAGGTTGAATATAATCAAGCCATGCTACAGGAAAGCATTCAGCACCATGGTATGGTTTCCTCAGTCAAGTTAAATACAGTTTGTTTGTGCAACACACTACCTAAGGTCCAAACAACTCCAAGTTTGACAGTATTGATTATCCTTATCCCTTGAATATCCCACTATTGTAACCAAATGGCTTCAGGTAGGCCGAGCAGACTGGAATATTTTACATGTCTCTGAGTGGTGTCATTTAGAGACAGACACCTAAAGTGAAAATTAAGGCTTAGAGAAGTCTCGCTTCACAGGTAAAGAAATGTGAATGCAAGGATCATGTTAATGGAGTAGGTTTATAATTAAAAAAATATTTCTAAATATTATATGTTCCTCAGAAGGAAGGCAGAATGTATACTGCAAATATACAAAGGAATTATTGCAATAAGAGAGAATGGATGTGCTTTTTACAGGCTCAGTTTGAGTTCTCTTATCTGAATGAAATCCATTAGGTGAAAATAGTACATAGTTTTTATTAAAGGTCTTTTGCATGGAGATTTAAGGTAAATAAGGTAAATAAGAATCTTAATGTCTGTCCACTTGTCTGCATGATCTTTTCATTCACAGATGCAATGTTGCCAACTGATTCCAGTACCTAACTGACTGTGCACACTCTGCAGCTTTTCCATAGGTAAACCTGAATGCTTCCAGAAGAGATTAGGAGACACTGATAATGCCATTTAGGCAGTAAGCCCTATTCTTCATTTTGTCTTTGTATCTTGAAGGAAAGCATTTCTTGTTCACTTCAAAAACAGTTTGCCCATTTTATTTTTCCTATTCACTGGAAAAAGCAATCAGTCATTCATAGTTTTCCCAGAGAAAGAACTGTCAGTTTAAACCATATTCAGTCATACTTACCTGTAAAGTAAATTCAACACTGCTCTCTGCAAAGCATAACTATTTCCAAGGGACACAGATTGAATTTATAAGAACATTTTTTTCAAGACAGACTTTTTTTTGTTTGCTAGCACATTGAAAAAATCACTATACAGAAGACAGTTTCTTTAATTTCCCTTTCCACTCCAAAGAATATTATTTATTGTGTTAGCCACAAGAGGACTTAGTAATTTCTCTTAGCACTACAGTGATGTTGAACATTGAAAAATTCCTTCCATCTTCACAACATCCTTCAAACTCAGACATTGCAGCAAGCAGATTCTATTCCTCATTGCAGTCTCAGATTTGAAAACTAGAGAGTTCTGTGCTATATCTGGTTTTATATCCCTTATATATAAGTTCAGTTCTGTCATTCTGTCACCTTTGAGCATGTGCAATTATGTTTAATACTGGAAAAATTCTATCTAGTATCATTTGAATAGCTTGTAAAATGTAGCATCCTTAATCATGCACCTCACAGGGCAGGCACATTATCTGTTTTTTCTGCCTTTCAGCTCTAAGCTCTTTCATAGGAAAGCTGGAAATTTTAAGCTAACAAATATCAAACATCAGTAGAATCATATACAATGCACCAATCTTTGGCTAGTGAAAAAATGTCATTAATATGCCTTCTCATGTGGAAGTTATCTGTCAGTCTATGTATTTGCAGAGGCAAAGGCTGCAGAATTACACTGCTGCTGTGATAGCTTACAAGACATCCTTTTTTTTATTCATATGTTAAGTTTGGAACAAGTGGAATCAAAAGTTTACTTTATCACAGCAAAATAATACAGATCTATAACATCAAAAAATAAATCCAAACCCACATACAAACATTCACTCTTTTTCAGGTTCCCTTAGTCAAGAAATTCTTCAAAGCTTATATATTGAAATCTACCGAGCTCCTTCTACATTGTATGCAATTTTAGTAAAACTATTTCCTCAACAAAATATCCTATATATATTTTTTTATGTTGTTTCAAACTTTCATGCACCTTATAAATTCTTATTAATCTTCTTGTTACACATAAATGTCTTGAAGTAAGCAATATGATTGCATCACATTTAAGCCATCTTCTTTCCTTTGGTTTTATTGGCCTTTCTTAGGGACTGTATCCTTTGTAATCCTGTTTAGTAAGAACTTCCAATATATATTTCAGGTATGGTTAAATGTAATACAACACTGACAATTTAGTTTTGAATGTTGTTTCAACAGTATTTCAGTCCTGAATCTGAAAGTTTGTTTTACTCTGAAATTTGACAATTATTCCTTCACTAACAGAACTCTGTTTGCAACAAAGCCCCAGTCCGTACTAAAGAGGATAAAGTATTATGCTAATTCTTAAAAATGCTAGGAATGCCAGCACCTGTATAAAAGAATGCTTCTATTGAAATAATATACTGTATTCCACACTACCATGTTTTTTGAAATTACAGAAACTATTATCTGCCCAGTAGAAAGTTTATCTGCTTGTACACAACAGATTAGGCTCATAGTGAACCACCATGTTTAGCCATAATGTACTTTCAGTATAACTAGAACTGAAATTAATAAGTAAATACAAATATACACTAAATTGGGGGAAGCCCAATCCTTGGTCATAGTGCAATAAACAAGTGCTTATAAACATTGCTACTAGTACCTAAAAAATGCAATAAAATAATCTTGGTAAGTGTGTGTAGCACTGAAGTAATATCTGCCTGATCAAATGTAAAATAATTGGATATGAGTTTTTCTTCTATTCTGGGGATTTCACAGCTGATTTATGGGCCATGTATTTGGCAAACAGTGAGATCAAGAAATATGTAGTTAAAAAGACCATCACATGAATCCACTTGGCAAAGAAGTCTAATCATACTAAAATTTAGATTTTTTTTCTTGATGGTATGTGGGGACTAAAATAATGAGTTTGGTCACCTCCAAACTTTCACACAGATGAAAGGTTAGTAAGGCAATCTCTGGGCAATTATGGTATTGTTTGCTAACATGTCCTGCACATTATGATATAAAAAAAGCCCAGACTTCACCAGACAGGCTGTAGTCTGTCTCCCTGTTAGTTGAAAGGGTGCTGCATGGGTATGAGACTGCTTGCCATGCTATGCTTGCTATGATTACACCCCAACAGATTCGCTTGATGTCACACGGACTCTGGTTTCACAGGGGGGTGACTGAACTGGGCTGGCTGATGTTACTGTGAAACTTAGATCTGAACAATTCTTACTTTGTAACCAGTAAAAAAAAAATAAAAAAAATCTAGTTTCCCTGAAACATCATCATATCCAGAGAATTTTCGGAGTGGCAGATTGAAATTCAATTAGAATATCACCAGAATTTCATGGGAGTTTTTTCTATCTGTTTCCACTACTGTTACACTTTGAATTTCTTGAAATATATATTTTACTCTAGATTTTTTAAAATCTTGTTCAATGAATGAGAGCTCATTCATTTAACCAAATCATTGCAGAGTATTTAAACATGATTTTACTTGACTGAAGTAACTTAGGCATGAAAGGGCATCGTAGAAGTCCCAAGTACTCATGTACAGTTGCTTTTAAAAATTTAGTTCCAGGAAATGGTATTTTTAATCTCTATTTTTAAATCCATAGTTCAGTACATTGGAATACTCCAAAACTGTAATTCAAATCTCTACTAAACTATTCTAATGAATATGCTTTCTCCTTTCTCTCCCAATTCACCACACTAAAAGTTCAAAAAGTCAGGATTAGCATGAGAGCAAGCATTCTTCATGCAGCTGTCATATCTCTTTTGCAGTAGACTGCCATTATACCCAGTACAATGCTTTGTAGAGATATCTAGGCAGGCACAAGTGCCAAAAGTAGTATAACTGCATTATTGCAATACCCCAACTAATATAACTGGATTACTTCCACTACAGTGCCACAAAGTGCAATTACACATTACATAAATATATTCAAGTTTAGTATGCAAAGAAAATTCCAGTTAGTCTAAAATAAATGGCATTTTTCTAATAAAATTGACTAGTTCAAGGATTTCATGCATGGACTATATATTTCCTGATATCCTTCAAGACTGAAAATTAAGTTTCTAATAATATCAGCTCAAAAATTTTCCCTTATTCAGTGTGAATTAGCATGTACAAGGGACAATTTAAAGCTGGCCCAGGGCCATCAACATATACCACAGTCACTTCTGAGGCATTACCTGAAGTAATTGTTATAGTTTTGTGAGATCTAATTCTCTTTGCATTCTCACTTTCAGTAATTCATTGCCTTCAGCCTGCAGGAAAGAGATGTCCAAGTTCATGTTAAAGATACTTCAGCTCACAGAAACAAAGAATATGTGTATTTTACTTCAAATACGTGCTCAGCACACTTTGTGCAGAACAAGAGAAGAGTACCACAGTCTATACTAGATATATCATAAAACCAGAATTCTTACTGAATTCTGAGGGAAGTCAGCCAAAAATAAAGCAGTCATTCTTTCATTTTGTGATTCTAGAGTTATCTTAGTTCTATCTTAATAAGTGTTCTTAAGCTTCAGGAAAAAAAGAGATTATTACCCTAAATTGGTTGAGACACTGTTAAAAATAATTTTGCTGGTTAAGAAAATTCAAATTGGAAAAAAAGCCATTTAGAACAGGCTAACCTGGTTAGCCTCATATTATACTCCTTGTCTAACCAAATAAACTTCAGATTTATGTAATCTATGGGATATATTCTTCTCCACATAACCTTTCTGTTTAAACAGTTTCTGTGATCATACTTATTTATCTCATTTAAAGAACCCAGACGGCAACTCAGCACTCATACAGCGGCTTAGGAACTCACCCCAATGGAATGGGGAGAGAACCAGAAGAGTAAAAGGGAGAAAGCTTGTGGGCCACAAGCTGGGGGTTGAACAAGATAAGGGAAGAGGCATATAAGAAGCAGATACGGAAGGTGAAATAGTGTATTTTTATACCAATGTTCTCATACAGTGGCCTGGGTGTGAAAATTTCCCTCCAAAGAAGTACCAGGACATTCACTCATAAATCTGAAGATATTCAACCCTTCCTCTCATCCTTTGATAGAATATCTAGAGATCATTCCCCTAGTCTGTGGGCCACCCCTGTAAAATGGCTATAAAATGTTCACCAGTGTCTACACAATGACAGCAGAGTTCATCTAGTACATGACTTAGGGCTCCATCTGCTCAGGTGATCACTTGGGACAGGAAGGGACCAAAGGCAGCTCAGGTCAGGTCACTGCTGCACTTGCACTGCTTCTTGTAAGGCCTCCATGTGCTCCTGTAATACACAATTCACTTCTGCACTCAGATGCTGATGCCATGACTTGGCAGAGTTCATGTCACATAGTAATTCTTGTCTTGCCTCAAAAAATGCATAAAAACAATGCAAAGAGGTTAACAAATGCTGTTATAAGGTGCAAGTCTGACCTTAGGCACAGAAAGGGCCATGGCTGGAGTGACTAAGCTAGAATATATAGGCTACATATACCACAGAGAGAAATTTGTTGCTGTTTTTGTGAAGCTATTTCTTATGTATAGCAAAGCAGTAATAATGCAAATGCAGTCAAATAACTACAGCAATATGTGTAAGGAGAATTAATTAATCTAAGTATCAAAATACTATGATTAATATAATCTGATAAATTAATACTACCATAACTACCATGAATTTTATTACATTTAATGCTGTAACAATACATCACTGCTTATCCACATCCATATACTTTTTAACTTACAGTCTTTAAAATAAAGGTATTTGTCCTTTCATAGTGTATGAAGTAGAATAGTAGAATAGTCTAAAATGCACTGGTTTCTATTCTCATGCATAAACATAATACAACTAAAGTTACAGCAGATGCTTTGTATTTCTCACCCCCAGAAAGTGCCTTACTGCCACTATATTAAAACAGCCAGAATATATTTTAAAGCTAAAAAGAAAAAAAAAGCGTACCAGCAGAAGAGAATTCTGAAAGAAGAGGATAATACAAGTCAGTGGAGCTATGAACACAAAACACAAAACTACTTGACAAAGCCAGCTCAGTGAAGAACCACCTACTCTTGGGGGTAGGCGCAGCAAGGCAATGTTACAGACATTTGATAGAGTATTTTTTAAAATTATTTTGTTACAAGAGATGTGTTTGGGACTCACAAACAAAAGAAGTTTAAACTGAACCACATCAATACTGAAACTGATGCTTACAAACATCTGCTTGTGTCTGGCACATGTGACTCATCTGCAACAGCAATTAGACATTGTCTGGTAGAAAGTACTGGTGCCAACAATACCATCAAACTCTTCACCCCTTCTTTCCTTTACACCCCAGTTAAATGGCTTTCAAAATCAAATCCTTCAAATAAATGTGAAGATGACAAGAATAAGACTATAAATATTATGAGTGGAACCATAATATTTCAAACCAGGGTTTTAAACTTCAACTGTGTAAGGAATGATGGACTCCAGGCTGAGGAATTAATTTTGATTGAGTTAGGTGATAAAACACTGACCAGAACTTTCTTGCAATGGAAAACAACAATATATGAAAAATTGTGACCTTTAAATTTTTCTATAAAGCATTCATAGGTAATTTTTTTATAAACAAAAAGCTTTCCCTGAACAACTCTGTGGTGGAAACATAGTTATTAACCCATGTTTAATTTCTGAGAGAAAACTACAACCAAACTGACATTAATATCCCTTATGAGTCCAGCAAGAACTGTGAAGTACTGGGTTCATAGCTATTGTAGGTAAAATCCTATTCTGTGGGGCAAGGTCCCACCAATACTTTTACTCTTGTGCAGACTGCAGCAGAAAGCAAGGTGCAGTTTCTACATTCAATAATTTCCCCTGCAGGGCAGAAACAGAAGATAGCTGAAAGGTACTATTTACCCTAAAAAATCAGTACTTATTTTCTTTCATATGATTGTTTCCCATAGTTACAGCAAAACACTATATTTATTCTAGTGACATAGATTTTTGCCATTATATATATTGAAGAGCCTCGATAACTTGATTGTAGGAAGAAAGAATGCTTAGTGATTTTTCTATGCCCTCAAATTGATTGTAACATCACAAGGATTCATTCTTATTAGGCTTTACTTGGCTAGTAGAGATCAGAGTTAGGCCAATTAACTTCCAGATTTTGGACTAATAAAGAAGATAAGGTAGACAACAACCTCAGATTTCAAAAGTCAGGAAATTATCTGGTCATTCCAGGCCACTGAATGCAGCGTCTTTTGCAGTGTGCAATACCCTAATCAGGTGCATTGTGCCTTACATTAAAAATATTTATGGTCTATTGTTTGAGCTGGGATGTGACTATCTCAGTAAATGTTTAGGTTAAGATGATCATTTTAGGAAACGGCAATGCTTTTCTGAAAATTTCAGTTTATGACAGTTTATCATTGGTTCTGCCACTATCCAAGCTGATAGGTAAGGAAGAAGTGTAAGCCTATTTTTCTATTTTTTCTTATTTTAAATATTTTTTTCCTAATAAAGGTATGGTTTCTTCCATTACATTCCTTGAAAATCAACACACATACTAGCAATGGGAAACCTTCAATTACTTAACGAGCACCAAAAAAAAGATCAAATCTTTATTCTCTAACTGTTCTCCATAGATAGGGAGATTCTAAAGAACACCTAGCTATCACTGCAGTTCTCTCCCCAGGAAAAAAAAAAAAAAGAAAAAAAAACGAAGGAAAAAAAAAAGAAAAAAAGAAAAAAAGAAAAAAAGGGAAGAAAAAAAATAAAAAAGAATAAAAGGAAAAAAAAAGAAAAAATAAAAAAAGCCTTACTGTTAATGCTGTAAAAACAAAATAAAACCATAGTAATAAACAGTAAGTAAACACTTGGTTTCTACCCAAATTTGTTAGTTTTGGTAGCTTGCCAATCATCTGCAATGCAGCATGTCTGCTCCTAAAGGAAGCTTTTCTTTAGATAGTATTTTCTGTAATCTTGCTGAAAGCAAACTACCTCCATAGTATGATTCAATGGAAAATAATGGAAATCAACAAACTTAATTCTCTATTGTCTTGTATATTATAATTCCTTGGCTTTGAATTGTGTCTTTAGCTTTATTTTTAGCTAATAGAAATGCAGAATAGAAGTAAATTGATTCTATTCTGATATAGGACTTTGGGCTCACTTTGCTTTTCATTTATACCAATGCAATCAGGAATAGAGATCTAAATCTGAAGCACATACAGGTTAAATCAACTTCCCTTCAAAATTAAGATAGCTTAATTTTACCATCTCTGAGTTTTATCAGTGTCATTCAGAGAAACTCAGCTTGTGGCATTAATTGCTTTGAAATATAAGGAATAAAAATAGTGCTATTTTTCTTTTCATTCTGATTACAGCAAAGTAGAGATGCTTGAATGACTGATTAATGTGCTGCTCCAACAGTTTTTTAGCAGTTCAGAGTGAGGCATCTCTGTTTCATGAACCATACAACCATGGTACTATGTCAAAACTAATGAGCCAGATGAAAAGTAGCTTAGATGAGGTAGGGCAACTTCATAAAAAATACAGTTTCTATCTAGATGGTTTATCCAAAGCTGACTAGATACTTACTCCAACTGCCTCTCACTGGTACTAAGGAAAATCTTTATTAGTTTAGGAGTAGTTTCACAAGAATAGTGCAGGAATCACTGTACCAGTGTGCCCTATAGCTATTAAATGTCCTTTTTCATCTTTATAAAAGGATGTTACCTTTTTTAAATTCAAAATTCATATAAAAATATAAGAGGTTAATTTGAATTTTTGTAAATTACAGTTCAAATGTCTCTGATCTTTTGTTAAAGTTCATGGTAATAATTCTTTCAAAAAAGATGTTTAAACGTCTGCATAGTCACCGGGTAACATATTTTTCCGAATTTTATTTCAGAACCACAGGCACTGCACTTCCTTAGTTTTCAATTTGATCTACAACTGCTCTTATTCATCTTCAGGTTTATGCACAAGTCTTTCACAGTTTTGGAGTGTCAGTTCACTGTTGTGCCCAAGCTGGAGACATCCACCTTGGTTTTGTTTCCATCTTGGTGTGATAACACTCCATCCCTCTCCCTTGTAGTATTACTAACCATATTTCATTTCAAGGCACAAAGACCTAATATTATTTCTTAAATATTTATTTTGTACCCTATTCTCACCACACAACTTGACTGTTCCTTCCCTTAATCCTTTTCCACTTTTATCGCTGAAGACTTTTTAAGTTTCCATACCACTCCAAGTTAATGTAGCCTAAAACTACAAGAGGCTTACTTGTTTTTCATCTCAGCTTTTATTCTAAAGGCTTTCTTAAAGTTTTAATTAATTCAGGTAAGCCCCCTTTAGCCCTCTTCTATCCTTTTTTCCTTTCATTTCTTTCAATTGCAAGTTTGGGTAGGTTTATTTGTTATACAAATATATAATTACACAGTGAGAAACTTCTTTTAATCATATGTGTAATTGGAGCTTTACTAATACACTTGATGTTATTTTATCTGTTTCCCCCTAGGCTCAACATTTGTTCTAAAATCCACTAGATTATAAATACATGAAAATATGGGCAACAAAATGAATTTTGTTTAAAACATTAAAGAACATTTCATAATTCTTTAGAGAGCAAATAAATGGCTGAGAAAATGTGTAATAAGCCTGTAAACAACACCCTTTATAACAAATAACTTAATTACAACTAGCTGGCAAGTCACAGCAAGGGTCAAAAAAGGACTTTTAACATCTGAAGGAAAGACCAAGCTGTGGTCTGTCTTCTCCAATTGGATAATGAACCCATTTGCCTAAGTTAATGAAATCCAAATGGCAGCTATATGATAACAAGTCCTGAGATAGCTCAGGCTGAGTGAATTTCACTGAACATATTGCTACTGAGTCCTTGTAACAGAAAGACAAACAAATGCAGGTGTAAAAGTAATGGTTCAAGAATAAGTAAGGTCACCAAAAAAGTAAGCCATCACCATGAAAGCATAAATAACCGGTTTTTATAAACACTAATAAAAAAAAGCAGTGAAAATGGCCTCCTCATAGCTCTTGCTGGAAATAAAATTTCCTTTGGTTGTGGTCACCTCTTTCAATTATGTTTGCCAAATATGGTCAGAATCCACCCAGGTCAGGAACAAACTGGGAAGGGAAAAAAGGCAGGCTGAAGACAAGGCACAATGTATACTGAAAGTGGCCATCCAGGACACAAGCTACCCACAGTGCACAGCAAAGGTCTGTTCAGGCCACAGAGAGACAGGCATGGAGACTGCACTCCTACAGCACCTCTGGGACATGGCTGGGCAGAAATGGGGTATGGAGCCATGGGCTGTGTGTGGCCCCAGGGAGGTTAGAAGGACTACTGAGCACTGGTAGTGCCCTCAGAACCCTGAGAAAAGAGAGAAAAAAGGACATGCTGAGACCAGAGCATATGATCTGCGATTAGAAATTAGAGATGTTTGGAAACAAAATGAATGATGGTAATGTCTATAGCAAGAAAGAGAAAGAGCTGCATGGAATATAACCTTAGCAACGCCAAGAGCAATTTAATTTTTATCAGCCAGAGACATCATGCTGGCGATTGCACTGATTCAAAGACCAAAAGTGTGATTTATCTTCCAGCAGCAAGGATATTTGGTGTGAATCTGAGGCTGGAAATTATTTTTCAGGGAAGTCCACAGTATGTATGAAGAGTCCTTCATGTCAAGAGAGATGATGCTGCTTTATTCACCAGTGAAATGATTCAAGGGCAATAATGCTGAGCACACTGTCGAGAGAAGGGGTGGAGAGCATTGCAACAATCTAAGTTGAATTTTTCAAATCCATAGAGAAGATGGTAAAAGATGGCAGGATCCTAAAGATTCCTAGGCAAAAGAATAAAAATTCTGTAGACCTATCTGGAATTTGGACTGCACAGTCACTGGTAAAAAACATTGTATGTTTTAATCTTGAGTAGATTAAGATTAACACAAAACCACCCTTCAGCCTGGCAGATGTCCTGCAGATTAATAACAGGATTTTTCCATTCTGTTCCTTTAAATTAGGACCACACCATCTTTTCATGGCAGGGCTTCACTTTATAGGCATTGTCTCTTTCATCCTAAGAGAATTGCCTCTGGAAAACATATTTGCCTCTTTGGAAAACAATTGCCTCTGGCTGTTGACTACCATGGAAATAAACAACAGAGCCCAGATCTTTCTGGACACAAAACCAGTAAAAATTATACTATTTTAGTGTGGGGTTTTTTTTCATATTAATGATATCAATACCTTCTGTAGCGTAGCTCCATAGTCCTGATGAACAATGGCTTTGGACAGATTCATTACAGTAGACAAAATGTGTTCACTCACTTTTCCAACTGACCTGATGCCTTGCTTTTGTCTCACCTGACTCACTGTGATGTGCTTGAGGACTACCCATTTAGAAACTCATGGCATACATAAGCTTTCAGGTAAAAGGCCTCTTTGAATGTTGATAAAAGAGCTTTTTGACAATGCACACGAAACCTTTACTTGGCTTCTATGACTAACTTCATCATATCAAAAGCTCTTCCTTACCAATTAAAATGAAAATAATGCAATCTAGGTATAAAGTGTCAAAGCATGAGCAGAAGTGGTCAATCTGTCTCTCCTGTTGACAGTTTCTGAATGACAAAGCTATCTGGCCCAATTCTGTGCCTTTGTCATGTCACTTGTGAGATAGGAAGTTGTGCTCTGGCATTCATTTCTGCCTAGTAGGAAGAGCTTGATGGGTTTTTCCCCAGGAGGCTAATATTAGATTTTATGGAGTTCTTTTCAGAGGCAAAGAGTCTGCATCCTAGTCTCTTTTGAGGGGGGAGGAGGAAAGAGGAAGTTATATCTAATACAATGAAGGAAGTTATATCTAATACAATGAAAGCCAGCCTGTGTGGTCTATGTGGAGTAGAAAAGGAGTAATTCTGCTCATGCTTCTTCCTAGGGATAAAGCTATTTCATATCATAGGAGCCTAGAGGTAGCCTATATATTGTTTGGATAAGCATAGCCGAAACACTCATCGGCACATATAGAAATTATTCATGTGGCACAGAATATGCACAGCAGAGGTACATTTAAGTGCGTAATTCGGGAAATCATGTAATGATGCTTCAGATTTTCAACTCAAGATAGTTAAATGCCAATCAAGGAGTGAATGATTGCACTCTGAACACTGAATGAGTCTCATTAGATCCAGGCCATTATATACATAATCACATGCTCGGCTATATTCTATCAAAAATCTGACAAATTAGGGTTGATATTTCCCTACTGGAAAACAGCAAATAAAGCAGTTGGCTCAGATCTTCTCAGCAGGACACATAAAACAGAAATTTGCATTATATTCATTGCATCTCAGAGATGAAGGAGAAAAAAATCCAGTCCATAAAGAGCAAAAGAGCTCAGCAAGTGACTTACTCTGTAAGTCTAGTAATTTTCTCTGTTCTGCACAGCTTACTTTAACACAGATGGTTTTCCTGGTTGACTTTTAATATAAAAAGAATTCAAAACAACCATTTGAGTGCAAAATGTTCTGAATGTGCTAATAACAAAACCTGATTGGAACTACACTGAAACTCCTGTGCAAGCCAATAATAAAGCTGGTTTTGTTTACCCTTTTCATGGATCAGCAGTATCTGTGTATAAGAATGCAACAATTCTTAGATATTAAGTTTCCTTTTCTTCAGTAGAATTACAGAGAGAGTATTAGGAATAATAGTTCACATTTGTAGTTGAAGAGTGAAAAGCATAAAATATGAAAGTACGGTAATGAAGAAAAAGAGAAGCAAGCAAAACCTGTCAGAAAGAGCAGGTAGATAAAATTCAAGCTATGGTGAACTGGACAGAGATAGAGAGGTTCTAGGTATAGAGGAGCATTGTTATTATTTTATTCAGATATATTCACTTGTCTACAAGTATCTCTTAGTCAATTTTTATCTCATTTTGGGGATGAGATTCAGGTTCACACCATGTTTTTTAGTTTATGCCTTCTGAGTTTCCACTTCAGTTTTAGTCTCTTCACTATTACTACTCCTCAGCTGAACTCATGTTCTTCATATTTAATCAGATTCCATTTAGCATCCATCACATGTAATTTCAAATTACATGGCTAGCTTGTAACACAAGTTGGTTTTTTTTTAAATTGTGAAAAAAAACCTAATTCTGAAATGGAGTTGCACCCAGAGCAAAAGGGTACAAGAGCACTTCTAATCTGTAAGGGTTCAATTACTGCCTGCTGAGCCACAGAGCCTGCATTTGTCACTTATTTCAAGTAACATGAAGAGGAAGGGAATGTGTCTTTTGTGTGATTAGTCTTAAACAGGAACAGAAGAAACAACTAAGGGATATTTCTTGGTCCAGTTGATTGTTTCCAGTATTTAATAGGATACAACTAAACTAGCCTGCCCCATCTTCTCCCCTACCCCCCATTTCCATCCTTTAGTTTTTTTAAGAAATCCATATTTCATTCAGGTGTGTCTTCCATGTAAGCATACAGCACAGTTATGTAACACTTACACTTTTTCAGTAACCTAGTTAACTCCTGAAATAATTGAAGCTCAATGGTTCTTGGGTAGCTAGGGTACCTTAAAAATAGACAATATATATGAGTTGCATACATTGCTCTATGAGACTTTAGATTTGGCCTTTCTTTCAAAGGCATCAATTGAAGTTAGTGGCTTGGGGCTCAGGACAGAGTTACTGCAAAGAGGAATATTCATTCTAAAATCTGGAATAGGTGAAATTAAGGTAATAGTCTTATTCAGTAGACCAAGTACGGCATCTTTCCCTGATTAATATAACACTTGGTTTAAGTGCCTCATTAACAAAGCTGTTCCCTCTGGACTTCTGCAAAGAACTACAGAAGACTATTTAGTGGAAGAACATTGCTGGTACAAAAGTCACAAGACTAGGAATGTGGAATTATGAAATGAAATGAGCAGAAAAACAAAGGAGAGCTTTCCCTCAAAAAGGAATCTTATTTGTTAGGAGCTGCCAAATCCAGTACCCCAATGGAGGCCAGGCTGCCACAGCCTACTCCAGCAAGTAGCAAGACTGAATTCCTAATAGACATGCACCTGCACACACATTCATATAGAATAATTTAGGTTGGAAAAGAGCTTTAAGATTATCTAATCCAACAGTAAAAAATGTATGCACAAGCACAGCCAGCTGCACAGGTCACCACAGACACACACAGTCAGCACTAGCCAAACCAGCACTAGCAACCTCATCCTGTTACATTTTCTGGCTGATCAGGTAGAAAACCCATTAAAGTATAAGTCCCTCAGGCAGCTGGCCAATGACAAATAACCTACCCTGGACCCTCAGACTTTCCAGTTATAGGTGCCTGGACATGTGAGCCTGAGCATGCAGCCCCACTCCACACGCAGGTGCTCAGACCTACACACACAGGTACCCACACTGTGCACATGCCCAGCACCTGGTCTTGGACACTGTAGGGCCCAGAACTCACTTGAGGAGTCTCTTAAGCAAGCTTACTTTTTGGTAATGTATCTTGAGTCAGAAGCAAGGGAGAAATATCAAAAATTTATTCCTCAAGAGAAAACAACAGAAATTTTACTGGTGAACTTCAGAAAATCACTGAAACTTTGGCAAAAGTTTGAAGTAATGTTCAATCAATATAAATAATTTCATAAATGGTTAATTTAGCCCATTTATCTTAAGCCCATCTGATTTATGTTACTCAGACTTTGAGAAAAGGGAATTAGAAGAAGAAAAAGAGAGAGTGATATAGAAAAGAACAAATATACCCACTAGTCCTGGTTTCATTATAGTTTCATAAAACATAAATTTTAAGAGCAAGTACAGTCAAGACACATGGTCATATCTCATGCTTTGCTTAAGTACCCTTTGGCCTTCCTAGGCCCTTCCCCCAGGTGGGACTTTCAGTCATCTAACCCCTCAGGAGTTGGGCTAGGGGCTGCAGGGGCAGGTGTGGAGCATGGCCTCTGGTGTGCCAGGGATTTGCAGCCCCTGCAAGGTTGGGATACAGGCCCCAGGGAGCGGGGGGGCATTTAGGGCCACACCAAAGGCAAGGCCCATCCTTCCCCTTCTCCCACACATGCACGCAAAATGTTTTGAGATAGTAATTTCCTCCAGTCTCCCACAGACACCCAACAGATTATATAGCTGGTTCCTGGGTCCCCCAGTCTCTCAGCTGTCTTGCACAGAGAAACAGAAATGTCCCTGGTAGCTGACCCAGATTCATAAACTTACCAGCAGTGATCCCCCAAAGATCATGGACTCTCCAGTTACTGGTCTGAACCTCCTTGCTCCTCCAGAGGTGGACTCAAAACCCTTTAATCCTTCCACCTTCTGACCTAGACTTGTGGTACCTGCAACGCTTGACTCCAAAACCTCCTTCCCCATTTGCTAGTTAGTCTAGCTGGATGCAGGCTGTGATCACACCCTGGTGTGCCTGCCCACACAACATGCATGAACACTGGAGCCTCCGGGTGCTTGCACCCAGGGCTGTGACCAACGGCCCCACTCCCATTGCGGGCACTTGGACATCCATACATACACAGAGTAGAGTCCTGTTACCAGAATACCAGCTAGAAATGACACTAAATGAGAAGACATAACAGTGTGGAGGGATCAGCGCAGAACAAAAGCACACAAGTGTATTGACTGGCAATCTGCTTAAATGCAATTTTATCTTCTTTTTCCCTTTCTTTTTCCCTTACATTTCCTTTTCAAACCATCTTTAACCCTCCCTTTTCCACCTTTAATGCTTCCCCTAAATACCCTATATGAAATCTCCTACAGTTCCAAGATGGTTTTTCCCACGCTCCCTAGTCAGTGCCATACCTCTGTCCAAAGACTGCTAACACTCTCCATCCAAAAGGCAACCCAGAGAGGTTTTCTGATAACTCCTCTTCATGGGTATCACCCTGGGCCTTGGGACTGAGGCTCCCCTGGAACAGCCCTGGGAGGAGGAGGTGGAGCAGGGCCTGTGCAATTGGGGTTTCCCTACCAGCTGTGCTCTTCTGTGTTCTTGGTGATGAGCCTTTAATCACCTGTCCTAATGTTCACATCAAAGGTCTAGCTTGATATTAAAACTAGATGTGCCAAAGGTGTCTGCAGATTACCTAAATTCAGACAGAATTATCCGTATTTCAAAATTTTGTTTGGACAACACAGGCAGGGTTTACTTCTGTTGGATTTGAGGATGACTTCATCACATTATTGCAGCTGTCGATCTTCATCTGAAAGGTGAAACTTCACAGTTTTTCCTGAATAATTCACATACGAACAGTACCAAACTATGGTCAAAAGCCAGGAGATCCCATTCCAGTCTGTATTAAGAGATCATTTTTCAAGTAGTACCTTCTGTTTCAAATTAATTAAATGTGAATTAATTTGGTCAATTATATTTGATTAATTATGTGGCATGTGATTGATGAAGTAATCATTTTAACAGTGTATGTTACAAAATAATGAAATAATTGGTAATTGTGGTCTATTAGAATCTTGTAGGAATTAGAAATTGTAGGAATAAAAACACTCAATCTATAAGTTTGACATGATCAGCTCACAAAAGAGGGTAAGACTTACAGTACAATTTTTCTCCTAAGGAATATAAATAAAATCACATACTTCATTACTTTTTAATCATATAGGAAAAATCTGTATTCAATACTTACACAACTTTATGCTTACAGAGAAAACACATTATTGAAAATATCTGTCAATTAATTTTAGCTTACAGTAGAATATGTAAAGAAATCTTTAAAAAGAAGTTGCAAGGGATTAGGAGGCAGGCAGGCATAATTTCAGTAGAGGACTTTTTATAATGTTGGTCACCCTTCAGGATGAATTATTGAATGAACTTGGAAATAGGAATACCAGTGTAACAAAGCAAACAGGTTAGGTTACAATAACTGTTTCTGTTCTTGAAATAAATTAAGTCTAGATCATGAAAACTTGGGGGAAAAACATTATGCACTGTCTCATCTAGCCTACATACTGGTGTAGAAGGAAAAAAAAAGGTGAGATTTCTTTTAACTGAATTTTTTTAAGGGACTGGAAGAAAATGAAAGGAAGATTCTGTAGAAACAGTGTTTGCTTTTCATACAGTCAAGTGGGAAGAGCAAAAGTAAGGGCACATCAGCATGTACTGCCTGAGGCAATGGCCTGTTTCAGGTTTTCCTCTGTCCTTAGCAATCACTTTTTGGCACCTATGAAATTCCATTCTCCTTCCTAATTTTCAGCAAAACCAGGACAATCATTAAACCTTTATTCTGGCATAGGGCACAAGCAGCTTTCTATTCTTTAAATAATAGAACATATGAAATCCTGCTTTGGAGAATAGTTAGAAATAGTTGCTACTGCATATTTTTAAAATTCTGAAAATGATCCTCAAGTTTGATTTTTTTTCTGGACCTTGCTAGCCTTATATTCTGCAATGTTTTTCTGAGCTATATTCCGATATATTGCTATATTCCTATGTCAATATGAGGATTATCAGAAAGCAGTAATACAAATGAAGTGCCTAAAAAGATTTTTAAAGAATTTTAAATGCTGAAACATTTATGTGAAGAGGGAAAAAATGAACTGGGGTTTAGCCTTGGGAAGCAATGAAACTTCAAAGAAACTAGTGGGTATAGCCAAAGGTATTTCAGAGGTTTAAAACTTCATAAAATATGCGAACCCAAGGTACCTGCTTTAGGTGATTAGATTACTAAAATTAAACACTATTTTCTATCTGAACAACCATCCTTTAAGTACAAATATATATGTCCCATATTGCAGTGTGCATTCAGCTGTCCATGAGATAACTGAGGGTAAGGGAGTTAGGGAGGGAAGTCAAAACAGACAACAGCTTTTGTGCCAGCTGAAATAATGGCACTAATTTTATTTTTATTGATACAAAATAATGTTCATTTTTCCAGAGGCCCAGGGATATCTTCCTAAAAAACAAATGTCAGCCTTAGCTTCCTCAGTGACCACGTCATTGCCATGAGAGATTCCTTGCAGGCAGTGTGCTACATTTCAGTTTTCTGCCTCACAATGGCACAGTTAAAGGTATTTCTGACAGAGTTCACTAAAATGCCAGTTAACCAACAGAAATGCAGGACTTTTTATGGTACTATAAATGTGAATGGTACATTTTCACCTTAATCCCTTCACTTGGGTAACCAAAATGATATTTAATTACCTATTGAGAAGAGGGGTCCTAATTAGAGCTGTGCAGAGCTATTCACACATTGAACCTGAGTGAACAAGTCTCTCACTGTTTTCAAGTTTATTGCCATTAGCCCAGTGGGTTTGCTCTTCACCACAAGACTTTGTTCAACCATTATGCTCCAGAGAAAGAAAAACCCTGAGAACACTAACACTGATATTACTGCACTCTACCAGGAGCCCATTGAGCCTTTCTATCCTTTTGAATAAGCTATTAAAAGACAAGTGAAAAAAAACTGTAGTAGATCCAACCAGTGGGGAAATACCGAGGCAATTTTACAAAAAAAAAGGGTATTACTGAAAGAATGGAGAAGATTTAGAGAAAAAAATTGTTGAAGCAATTTAAGATAATAGGATGCTAATTAAAGAGGAATTACAGTGGAGATTTTATAATACTTCTAACACTGGCAGTAATGTTGACTGCATCTGGGTTGGAAACAAGCACAAGGAGCTAAGGCATTACTGGCAATTAGGAACCAGACAGTGCCACTCTCAGGGAACAGGGTTTCTCTGGAAGCAGATTACACTCAGGGCAAGTAACAAAGGCAAATTGTACCCCAGGTGCTGCTCAGAGGGATTGCTCTGCCACTGTCATGCACCAGGCAGTTAGGAACAAAATACACAGTCAGCATTCTCTGCCCTAGGAGTCTCAGGTGTGCAACTGAAGAGTGGGGCCTCAGTCTGAATGCTTGCTTCCAGGGTCTGATTCCTGAATATACTCACCTTAAACTGCACAGTTCACTTTTAGACAGTTGTGACAACTTCTGAAATGCCCTAGAAAGGCTGGTTCCTGTATGGGTCAAATTATATCATCAAAATCAGCATGAATAGCAGTATCATAATATATTAAAAAGATTAATTTTGATGTAAAATAGTCAAATTTGCACGACATCATGCTTTATAAACATGGAAGTAATGGCAAACGTTAAAATATCTGTTGAATATGTTTAAACTACTAATTTGAACCCCTTTACTGACCTTTGGGAAAGGTCCAAAGCTTCAAAAAAGTAAGGATAATTTATCTCTGGTTTGGTGTGGTTAATATAAAAACATTTACAAAGTAAATTGATGTCTTATTTTCATTAAAATAAATAAAAGGTTTTGTAGTGAGAATGTTAGAGAACTTTTTGCCTGAAGAAAAGTATTGTGATTAGGTTACATACCTGCCAAAAAATTGAGCTTATGAAATTAAGATTGAAAGTACTGAGTTTGCTGACATAACTTTAACAGTCAGAATAACACATGATCACAGTAAGGTAAACATTGCCAAATACAATACCTAATCAAATATTGCACTATGCATTAGAAAAAAGATAAAATCTTATTCATTGCAATTTAAAATATACTGATGTAGCACACTCAGTTAAAAAAAAACCAAACCCAAACCAAAACATAAGAAACTGAGAAATTTGTACAGCTGCAGAATTATGCATTTTAAAATTATGCTCTTCTTGGCCCACATTTGCCTTTTCCAGTACATGGTTCTAGAAGCCCAGTGTCCAAACACTGTGATAAACAGAAATTGAATACAGAAAGGAGAGAAAGGCATATTACAAATGCTGGAATTTTTCTTTCCCAGAGGTATATTCTCTCCTGAGTTTCTGTTTATTCCAGTGCTTCCAGGGTTGGAGTCAGCTGCCTCTCTCTGCAACAGAAAAGACATAATGACTTCTGCTTCCCAAAAAGGACTCAAAGTAAATGAATGTACAAAATACCCAGCAATCTGTACAATCCACATGTGATTTCCTGAAGGACTGAGAGGCAAGAAAGTCAAGGTTACATTTTAATTTTGTTCTGACTCATTCTATTCTTAGTTTTCTATTATTACCTCTTCTTGAAAGAAAATGTGCCCACATGTGGAACAGTCTAAAATAGGAACATCAATCCTAGAACACCACTTGCCTGTACTGCCACCTAAGATCATTTGCAAGGAAAAATCATTACCAAGAGGTCTTTTGGAAGGTCCTGACCTTGGCTACCTTAAAGTGCAGACAGCACATTGTTTCAGGAACGTGCTCCTGCTTGTACCCAAATCAAAGGGTATTTCAGAAAGACAAGCAAGGTATCCCTATCCCTCTGGAGTACTTCACCATGCCACTTATTTAGATGCACCTGCTACTGTTACACTGAATTCTATGCAGTATAAAAGAGACTCCAATAATCTGACAGCAGAGTGGTGGAACAGAAGACATCAGTGTGATAAAGATCATGGAGACAGATGACTTGAAGATGAATATTTCCAACAACTAATGAAAGTATATAGGTGTCATGACATCTGGCATTAAACAAAGGAGGGAGCAAAAAAAGGTTTATAGGGGCTGTGAAAGGAAGAGGAAGATCTTCGAGTGCACACAGGGGAGGAGATTTCAAAATACCCTAGATGTGTAATCAAATCTCAGAAGGGAAGAGAGAGGAAAAAAAATCAAACACAAAAGCCCATTTTCTGCCTAAATTTAGGCAGAGGTGAATCACAGTTATGAGAGGGTCAATTAAGAGATCAGCCCTCAGGGTGTTACTACACAGCTGTCCCAATATGGGAGTAGGTAGTGAGAACTATTTGCTAAAACACAGCCAAAACACAATGAAAATGTCATCCTGGAAAGTTGTTGAGCTAAACCACAGAGGTTCATTACTGATATAGAGATGCAATCTCCTTAGGAATGACAGGTGTAAGAAAAAGAGAGAAATGTGCACCATGTATTAAAGGTGTATTTTTCACAAGTTCATGGAGAGAATTTTGCTAGATTGTTTTTGTTTTCTAGAAGGATCATAACTGCAAAGAATTCACATATTCCATGTAAGCTAGAAGACAAAATGGTTAACTTTTTTTTTTTTTTTTTAATTAAAGCCTTGTAACAAAAGGAGATTGAAATTGTAATAACACCTAAGGGCAAAGTGGGATGACACAGCTAGTGCATAGAATATTTTGCAGGCAATTTTTGTTTTAGAGATTAAAGGTTTCTCCTTTTTAAGATTGTCTTTCAACTAACTATAATGATAGAACATGTAAACCAAAGGTACAATCAGAAAATAAAATTGTGAAAGATTACAGAAAAGATGAAAGAAGTAATGAAGTGTGAAGGTAAAAATGCAGGAAAGTGATGGCTGAGGGGGAAGGCAAACTCCACCTTTTCCTGGAGTACAGGAGACAGCCTATTGGGAAGAGAAAAAAGTTAAAGGGCACAGGAGTGCAGCACTGCTGGAAGTTACTGAAAGAGAAGGTATTTAATGTGGAGTGGTAGGTTATTTGCAAATGAAGCAAGGAATGGCAGAATAGTAAGAAACTATTGTAGAGACATCAGAATTTCTCCAGTGACCTGAAAATTCAAAAAGAATCAAACAAAAAGTGGAAAGAAGATTATAGGTTTTAACGTGAATATAAAGGAACAGCTCAAGACCCTTAGGGATAAGATCAAAAAGCACAGGGACATAAAAGGAAACAAGATAAGGTTCACTAAATGCAGAAAGAAAAAATCAAAACACAGGCTAGCTGCTTAACAGTGGAGAAGATTAAGAAAGGCTCAAAAAAGATTGAAGTATTCAATAGTATCTGTTCTCAAGTCTTTCTGATAACAAAGAAACAAAATTGCATCTGTAGAAGCTCTCTGGAGTAAAATCTTTAATAAATTCTTTTTTAACCAGGAAATAACAGTGTAGAAGAGAAATAGATTTAAGAATGTGAAAATAAAGTAACTGATTTTTCACTAAGAAAATAACTCTACAAAACATAAGCTTTATTAGTTTCTGATCTCTAACTAAACAGAACTATCCCCTCAAATTTGCCTGTAATGTCCAAAATAAAAGCAAACCTTGCATTAAAAAGAAAAAAATTAGACACTATAATATAGTTATAGTTGTTTCCATTCACATAACTATTCACTTAAATGCACATATTGATTGTTCTCCATTTCCTCAACAGAATTCTTGAATTCTAGAATATCTAGAAGTTTAGATAGTAGCAGATTCTGGGTTTTCCTAAGAGCTGATCATATTTATTTCATTCTCTTAGGCCAGTTACCAGCGTTGAGGAGTACATCTGGTGCAGGTAGCTCTGTTTGCAAGCTGCAGTTTGAGCTTGGGGTGGGAGCCTGAGACACAAGGCTATGAACTGCCTACATTTGGTTAACAAAAGGCACAAATAGAAGCGGTGGCATCCAGGTGGATGGATTACAGATGATCATTTGGTTAAAACACAGAGCCAGAGAATAGATCTATTTTCTCAATATATAAAAAAATATTTTTAATTTGGATTCTAGGAAAGAAAAATCTCCAGGACAGAAAGAGCTTTCTGTTGACATTGTTCAAAAGTTTTGATATTTTATTGCAATTTTCTGTTTTGGTAAAACATGTTATCAACAATAGATGGTGATGGTCTACATCTGCTTGATCCTATCTCAGTGTATGATGGTGGGCTATATTTTATTTTGACCACATCTACTCCTCTGTTTCTGTCACTCTGAATACCATAAATATTCTTTGTGCAGTGAGGAAAGGTCACATTTTCTCTTGCAGCATTAGTCATCTTTTTATTTTGCACTGCTTTATCTTCACTTTTTAAGGCTTAATGGAAACAATAAGACTGTGGTGGAGGAATCACGTAAACCTCCCTCATCTTACATGCCTATTATGGAACTACAATGGTTACACTTAAAACATACTCTGTTTTCTTTATGTGGCCATATAAAGAAAGGTATATTGATCCATAATCAGAACAGAGAATAACAAGAGGGGTTTGTACATCTTCGTACTGAAAAGTGTAAAAATATTTCTTAAAATTGCTCTGTAATTTCTTATCTGATTGAAGAATCTTATGCACAAAGAGAGCACTCAGATTTGCTCTGAAACTACTTCAAAGAGCACATTCGCTAGGGAAAATGGTAGGAAGATTTCATCTCTGTAGGCACGACATCTTAAGATTAGTGAAAGAGGTTCTGATTTGATAAGGATACTTGAGTAGAAATACTATGAATTTTCATTTTTTTCACCATCAGTTACATACTTAGTGGTTCAGAAAGAGAGGTTGGTTTGAATCATGTTTAGATAAATCCACAACAGCACAGGTGCTGTAGTGGCAAAGGAAGAAGACCTGATTCCTTATTCCATAGCTGGGCACCAAAAGCTTGCATTTTTGACCTTCATGATAAGTTGCATTCACCTAACACCAACAGTATTCTGCCACTGTCCCCTGTTTCATATCTGCTAATATTTTGATCTGATACTTTTTATTTGCATATTTCAAGTCCTTCACAGAAGGACTGTTTTTACCTTTGGACCTGAAGCAGCAATTCTGTCTGACTGAGAGGCCTAAGGTTACACTAGAAAAGTATACATATCTTACAGTACATGTTGAAGTCAAAATCCACCCTTCATTGTTTTCCTATTAAAAAAAAAAATCAAAAAATGAAAAAAAAGACCAGCCAAAGAAAACCAAAAATAACCACACCAAACCTCCTCCCAAATAGTAACCCACCCCAGAAAAAAACAAGAAACAAAAAACCAAAACAAAAAGAAACACCAAAAAACCCTAACCAACCAAAAAACAAAACCCCGCAAAAAGCCCACAAAAAACTCCCAAGAAACAGAAGGAAGGGATGTTTAAATATCTCTACTTTCTTGGGTTTTAATGTGAGACTGGGACTGAGCCTGTTTCCAGTACAGCTTTCAAGGTGACCTCAAGAATAACTATCTTAACATCTATTGGCCACTTTTATTCAGATAATTTACCCAGGCTGACACTTCTCTACGCAATCAGAACATTATTTTACAAGGACACTTTTAAACCCACCAGAAATCCCCCAAGATTTATAGCATATTATCAGACATTGATTTATTCTTCTCATCATTTTCTCTGCAACTGGATAAAAATGAGAATAATAATTTAAGGTGATGTTTTATATAGGATTAAAATTTACTACCTTCAAAAATATTATCATTGAGCATGCAAAAACTGGGGCAAGTTTATGCATAGAAAATAGACAATAGTTTAAGCAAGGAAAATTTTGAGTCTGGAATACATGCAGTGCAAAATAATTCACTGCATGACAGTCGGTAGAACTCCATCTTTACAACAAAGAAGTCTTCTGAAACTCAATATTTACACTTTTGCATGTTAGGCAGCAACAAGACAGTCTCTGCTGGATGAGGACTACCAGCTAATTAATAATTGCTCAATACTTTCTTTTATTTTCCCCCAGTCCAGCAATGTGAAACCAGCTCAAATACAGTGGATATGGTCCTGTTCCCTGATTAATTCTAATCTACCTCTAAATAGCTCAGGCTGCATCTGGCACGAGTTGAATGCTGATCTTTTGTCTCTCAAAGGGAGACACTGCACTTCTCTTCAGAAAAACACAAGATAAACCAAACAATTATCTGTTGCTGTTCCTCTTCTAGCCAGGTCCACTTTCTCCAGCTTTTTGCTACTGCAGGGCTGTTTTTAGAGGTGAGGTCAGTTCTGTTTGATACACCTAGTACCAGTCATAGGGCCATAAATCTGTACTGCAGGAGACAGCGAAGTCATTAGTTTAACACAGAGACAGCTGGAAAAAGGTACCTGTCATCCACTAACTGAAAACCTTCTGTCATACTTGAGAACAAATCATTGTCTAGGTGTTACATGCTTCAGAGCTTCTAGTGTGAGAATTGTTCTCCTGGAGATACCATCCCAAAGGACTTACCTCTGAAGCGTCTGCATGCACACCTCTGTTGGTGCTCTCCCACCCAAAGGAGAGTAAGAGTCAGTTCAAAATGCCTAAAGGAAACTTTCTCAAGTAATTCATTTTTTTAATTTATTTTTTGTTTTAAATATCTATGAGCTCTTCTTTTGGAAGACAGGTTGTTCTTCCAGCTCAAATAAGCATAGGAAGAACTGGCAATCTTTTGAAATTCGTATTACTTTTAGCCAGAAGAATTTTACAGTCTTAAATTAGAATTACACCACTTTTAAGTGACCTTGTAGATATAAATAAGTTAATGCATTCCACATCTTAAATTAACACTTTGATTTTTCCAGTTACAAAAAAAATACTATTCAAGCTGAATATTAAAATACTATTTCAAGCTGAAAATTGTATCCTTTGTTATTTCACATTATTTTTTCTAGTCCATTGTATAAGTTCAATGGAAATTAAAGGAAAATAATAAATTACATGGAATGTCTCACTTTCAAAGTCCTATAATTACTTGAAAAACAGGATTTTTATACATACTCTGGGAAAGGATTGAATTCATTTTGTCACAAGTTGCATTCTCTGGACCTTTAGTTTTTAAGTAGTGAAGGACTGTGGTGGGTTGACCTTGGCTGGGTGCCACATGCCTACCAAAGCTGATCTGTCACTCCTCTCCTCAGCTGGACAGGGGAGAGAAAACAGAATGAAAGCTTCTGGGACAAGGATAAGGGCAGGAAGGGATCACTCACCAGTCACCATCATGTGCAAAACAGACTGAGTCTGGAGAAATTAATTGAATGTATTGCAAATCAAATCAGAGTTACATAATAAGAAATAAAAGACAATCTTAAAACATCTTTCCTCCACTCCTTCCTTCCTAAGCTAAACGTCAGTGCAGAATTCTGTACCACCCTCCAAGTGGTGCAGGAACGTGGGGAACGAAAGCAATGTTCATCACATCTGCCATTCCTTCCCCCTCAGGGGAAGGACCCCTCACACTCTTGCCCTGCTCCAACATGGGGGAAACTCACACAGGACTCAGTCTCCACCAGCTTCTCCAGCGTGGGTCCTTTCCACAGGCTGCAGTTCTTCAGGCAGAGGCTGCTCCAGGGCTGGTCCCCTGCTGGATCACGAGTCCCACAGCAAACCTGCTCCAGTATGGAACCCTCTCTCCATGGCTCCATGGGTCCTGCCAGAAGCCTGCTCCAGAGTGGGCTTCCCCAAGGGGCATGGCCTCTTTTGAGCATCCACCTGCTCCAGCATGGGGCACTTCAGGGCTACAGGTGCTTCCCAATGGACCTCCACAGGTGGCAGGGGCACAGCTGCCCCACCATGCTGTTAACCTGGGGCTGCAGAGGAATTTCTGCTCTCATGCCTGTAACACCTCTTCCCTTCCTTTTGCACTGACCTTGGTGTCTGCAGAGCTATTGCCCTCACATATTCTCACTCCTCTCTCCTCTGGCTGCAATTACAGCATGCATTAACCTCTTTGCTTCTTCAACATGCTCTCACGGATGCTATCATGGTACTACCAGGGCTGAAGGGCCCAGTCTTGGTGAGCAGTGTGACCCTCCTGGAGCCACCAGGGAATGGCTCTGTTGGACATGGGCAAAACTTCTTTCAGCTTCTTAGAGGGGCCACTCCTGTATCCCCCCACTTCCAAAACCTTGCCACACAAACCCAATACAAAGATCCAGCTTGCGAAGTAAATTCTATGTTAGTAGTTATTACAGCCTATGACTCTGCATCTCACAGCCATTAATACACTACTCCTGGTATAAGAATGAGCAACATAAATGGTATAGTCTTCACATCTCTCTGATCAACTGGAATATCCAGTTTTCCTTGTTGGAAAATGCAAGGTTCTTTAGAAACACTTTTTTCCAGGAAGTGATGCAATTACATTTAACATCAAAGTAGCTCTTAATCCTATGATTTAGATTAACAGTAATAAAAGACTCATTCTGTCTTGGATGTTCAAATCTAGAAAGATAAAAAAAGTGAAGATCAGAATTTGAATAAAAAACAAATTTGTGTGGGTATCCCCAACACTACAAAGGGGACCTACCAGAACCTATGCCTTGTATTGTCCACAGAAGCACTTTTCTGAAAAGTGGAACATTCCCATTATTTGATAGGGAAACAATGCAAGAAAAATATCCTCATAATATATGCTTTTATGTGTAATTTTATGCCAGGTTACCTAACCTTCAGTTGTCATTTGCCCTGAATTTGCCTTGCGAATTTGAATTATCACTCATTTCCCTCCTTCCATGCCTTCCAGAATTACTTAGGTTTACCTCTTTTTTTGATTTGCTTATTGGACCAGATCCTCCCTTTTGCAAATTAATTATCCAGGTAAATGTATGTCAAACCACCACAGCTACTTTCACAGAAACTATTATGTTGTGCAAGTTCTACAAATGAATAAATGAAAATATGAGTTTTATTGTATCAGAAAAAAAATATATTCAAAAGCTTTAATAAAATCTAAAACATTACAAAACTAGTGACCCTGTTATACAATCTTATTTAGAAAAATAGTCTTGTACCATCTTGAGTCAACAAACTTATCTAATAACTCATAAATGAGATACAGTATTTTACTATACTTGTACATGACTGTTAGTATCAGTCTCTTGAGATGATGTTGTCAACAGTGACAGTAGCATTCATAAATAATTAAACTTTCTTTTTTTTCAAATCTAAAAGGAAACATAAAATGGAATTTTTCATTTAAATGAAGTATTTATGGCACCTATCCAAAAAATAATCAAAATTTATTTGTTAATTAGTTTGTGTGAGAAATTTCATTAGAAGCATTTGGTTGAAACCTGTTTTAAAGTGAAATTGAATATCAGATTTTAGCAACTTCTTGGCTGTGCAAAAGTCTCACAAGTTTTGGTACAAAGTTTTGGGAGCCTTGCATTAGAACAATTAATCACTGAAATGGAAGGAAACTAGTGTATCCATTGGCACATAGATAAATCACACATGATTTCTTTCTAATGTCTAGTCACTGAGAATAATAGAAAACACAGCTGGCAGGAACATTAGGAAATTATCTACTCCATTTCTTTCCCCAAGCCAAAATCAAGTGCACCTCGTTCATACCTGACAGATACTGTCTAACATCCAGTCATGGTGCTTCCACACTTTCCCAAAGCAACATGGTCCTTAAAGATAGAAAGTTTTCTGAGGTATGTCAGCCTTAATCTACCTTGCTTTAATTTATTTTTTTCCACACACATCTCAGATATGGAAAGCAGTTTATCCCTTTCCTCACTGCAGCAATCTTTTCTATACTTCAAGACCACTATCACTTTTACCACGAGGCAAGCCTTTCAGCACATCTAGCTTTTCAGTGCTCAAAAATTGCACTAGAAGTAAGCACAAGCCTACCCTGAGCTCCCAGAAACAGAGCTCTGAATGAAGATTGTGCTCGCAAGAACTTAGTTTTGGAAGTCTGTTAGGGTAGAAGAAAAAAGGAAACTTGAAATATAGTCAGGAGCAGTTTTTATGCAGAGCAAGTTGCATTATCCCCTTGTCACAATGAATATGGAGTACCCAGTTAAAACACAGCAATGCAATATTTATGTGCAGCTCCAGTGGACTTCTGCAAATTTTATGATGAAGTGAAGGATACAGCATGTGTTTTGGAATGTGTGTCAAACCTGGGCAGATTTCATGGAGTTATGTAACCTCAGTCTCTAGTGGAACATCTATACAGGAATGAAATTATTCATAGGTAATTGACTTCTCTGTTGCTGCTCATGGATGTGCATCTCCTTGTTTAACTTAGGAAAGTAGGAGTTACGGCCTAGTTTTCCAGTGTCCAATATTTTTCACATGGGAGGAACTTCTACTAACCAAATTCCGTTGACATGCAAAAGTCAGAAAATATTTATTTGAAATTCATTGGTTTCTTTCTTATTTTTTATTTTAAAATATGTGCCAAAATAAATTTAAAAGAAAACAACAGATAGTCTCTTTAAGGAAGGACATGATGCTGCATCCAATTTATAAGATAGAGCAAGAAGTAGAAAACTAGACTGGAACTGGACTTTTTTTTTCTTCTTTTATTGACATTGCCATTATTTTTCAGAAAGATATGTTCATATTGCTTAGGAACAGTTCTATTTGAACACTCAGATGACTCTTCCGTGAGCTATTTCTCTACTGACTGAAGATTAAACCAATTTCTGTTACTAAGAAGATAAGTTCATAACAACCTGTTCCAAAACATTTTTCCATATGAAGTAGAACAATTATTTACTATTAACCAGGTAAAATCTGCTATTCTGCACACCTCAAGTTCCACATTATTAGGCAGGAAAAACAGGCTGTCACTCAGGCTGGAAATAGCTTATATTTAATACATATTGTTCCAGGTGATCTATTTTTTTTTATAAATCTTTGCATGTGTTTTGGAATGTATGTTTTTCAGGTGATGGTTATAAATGAGTAGAGGATGACTTAACTGGACGCTATCCAGTTTGCGGGTCAGCATGCAAACTGGCTAACAGCATGATTTTTCATAGAAAACCCTCCTCAGTGCAACTTGAGTTTTGTTTTTCTGTCTGAAAGGTATTCACAAAGAAAAATGCTGCATCATGGATGCTCCTAATTCAGAGATTATTTTAGAACAGGTTCATAACCATACAAATTTGCACAAGGCTGAATTTCTCAAGAGACTGAGCCCTGGGGTGGCTTGGCCAACCAGCTTGATCACTGTAGTGGTGTAATAGTTAATCTGTAGTTGACTAATTTTTGCCCTGATTAAGCAGAAAGCTCAACTGATCCTTATTGTCCATACAAAAATGCTTCTTCATGCCTCCATTCCCACTTCTGTCTCCCCTGTTTCAGGACTGAAGAGATTTCCAGAACTTCTGCTATAGCCCTTTGCACATTCAGAATCCAATATCACTTGAGCTTTCCCTGAATGATGTCCTCTAAATAATAAAAACAAAGATGGCTGACAGAGTTTAAAAGTTTCCCCTAACTTCCAAATCCAATAAAATCTTTGCTTCAGAAAATATTAATCAATTGCTTGAGACCAATGGATTAGTATTCATTATCATCATGTATAATATACTAAATTCCTAGGATGATACACCTAAAAATTTTGCTCAACATAACCTAAAATCAAAGGCGCAACACCAAAAACATTCAGATATCAATAATTCCCCCTACAAGACTCAAAAAAACTATAAATGCATCTAGAAAACAAAATAAGGATAGTTTGATTGTCTCACTTTCACTAAACATCATGTTCTGCTGTCCACAATCCTTTCAGATGCATTTAGTTGTTTACAGAGTAAAATTAAAGTGTTAGACACTGATGGAAAAAAAAAAATCACATTCTGTATTCATAGGCAATATCATCAAAACAATCTAGTAGAACAAATCCCACTCACAATACCATGGTGTAATTTATAGATACCCTACATTGCAACTTGATTGTTTGCTTTAAGTACTCATCACAGGTTCTGGCAATTATAGAGACTATTAACCTCTGTCTTCCTTAAATTGCTCAGGTACCTTGATCTGCATATTTCTATCCTCTGGAAAAATAGACCATATTTTAATCTGTCCTTCATTATTAAACAGTCTTCAAGGATCAACACATAACTGTTGCTAAAAGAAACCATTTCTAGTACTAATAATGGGCCTGTAACTCAGATTAATTAATATGGCATTATACATTTTCTTACAGGATCACTTATAAAAATCTTTTTCTTATAGATTTTCTGTACTAATAATTTATACCAGACCTTAAAATTTATGATTTGAGTTTGATTGTATCTCTCTATTCAATATATTATCTTTATTTAATCACAAAGCATCATAAATATTGTCCAATATAAGCAAATTAATTGTTAAGTAATGACACTTTCTCAAAGCCACACTATTCATCCTTAAAGCAACAGACAGAGCTTTACAGATCTTGCAGATTTTGCTTATTTTAGGGAAGGACCAGAACATTCATGGCAGTACTTATCTCTTAACTAATTCATCATTAACTTGTGCATTTTTTATGAATAAGATCCTTAAAAGAAGTAAAAGCTTAGAGTTCTGACTTCAAAATCTATAATTTAACATTCATGGAAATGTGGAGGTTTTTTCAAACTTGGCTTATTTTCAATAGCAACATCTACAGTGAAAGCAACGTTTGAAAACTTTTCCTGTCAAATGCTTAAATTTATCTGAGAAGAAACACCTTTAACAGACTATATGAGGGAGAAAGGACAATTTTTTTCATCTTCTCACATCTGGGGAAAAGAAAGAAAAGACAAAAATAGAGTGAGGATAAAAATTTGAGCTGAGTTCAAGAAAGAGAAATTGTGAAAATTATGAACACTGGAAAAGGCTCTCAGATGTATGCAAGAAACTAAATTATATGTTTACAAATGAGAAAACACACTTGTAAATAAACTCTCAAGTAGATGGAAGTTGTTAAGATAGAGGATTTCATGACTGCCTCAAAATTATGGTTCACAGTTGATTTTTCTATCAAATGTAACTACAATATATTAAAAGATCTTAAGAATCCAATAAGCAAATAAATAGCTGGATTAAAGGGTGGAGCATATACAGCAGGAAAAAAAATTAAATATCAAAGTAGGTGGTTTAACACATTACCAGGATGCATTTAATATATTATTTAATGACACTTTCCATGAAAAAAAAAATCCTGTTAAACAGACAAATGAGATTAAGCAGACTGTATATCAAGGTGCACTTTTCCCAGTGTACGAGGGCAAGTGAAACTGACCGTATAGTTTACAGTTCAATGTATCTGACACTGTGCCAGGAAATCAAGTCTTTCAAGAGAAAATGGAAAACATAATCCTGTCTCTATCCTGCTATCCTGGAGTACTTTAGAAGCTCTGTAAATGGCAGAAAATTTTCCTAGTGGTATATGAGAAATCAGTATGCTTTCCATCTACTTTGATAAATATGTTTATCAGTGATTTTTTTTCTTCTCCAGTATGATTGGGTAACTTTTGGTACTTTTTGCCTCATTACTGGAATGTTTTCCAATATTTCATGAATGCTGAACCAAAATTCTCCATGTGGAATAGGGGAATCATTCCACACTTGTGTTTGTTAGGACTGGAGATGCCATTTTAAGTACGTGCTGTAACATTTACAGCACAATCAAGATTTATTAAAACTACTCCACAGAGCACCATTGTAAAGAATTTATGAACTATAAAACTCCAATAAAGGTCACTTGAGATGCAAAAGTTTAATTTGGAGTATCATGTTATGGTGTAGTACTGCTAAACTTAATGCTTGTTTAAACAAACAGCTTGAGGATATTTGTCTCAGAATGTAGGGTTTATTAACTTCAGTAAAACAAGTTAATATTATCTTTTTTTTCTGCCTAACTTTTTAAAGGCTTGCTCACCTTTTTATGTCCACTGATCTACTGCTTTACTTTGGTGAACATAAGCATAAAGCACAAGAAGAACTTTTTTTTTAAAAAAGTATTGTTTAATAAAACTGTGCATACTTTTATTGTTATCATTATTTTGAGGTTTAATAGTCCATTTCATAAAATTTGTTTTCTTTAATGGCCAGGTGCAAAGGTTTAGCCAACATTAACCATCATCTGTGAAATGAAAAAAAAGAAGGGAAAATTTTATTAATACTTAGTAAGAGCCTAAAAATTGAAGTTACAAGAGAAACTATAATTTATGGATAATAATGTAGGCTTGCATGTGAATTCCACTGGATGAAGACCAAATTCATTTGCTAGAAATTAATACTGTTTTTAAGTTTTGAATGTAAAATTTCTCTTTCTTACACCAATTTCTATACTTTTTTTTATTTTCCCAAATCTCAAACGCTTGGAGAAACCCCTTGCCCATCTAGTTAAAAGCAGGCAGAGAATGCCTTTAAACTTACAGGAGGCTGCAAGTGCCAAAAATTCACAAATTTGTTAATGTGAAACATTTATGATTTGTCAACAAAAATTGTTTCCTGTTAAAATTGGCAGGGGTGATTAATTAATTGCTTTCTCTTAGTGTGCTATTGAGGATTTAGAAAGTTTACAGAGGGAAGCTGAAATTGGTAATCCCATCTACCCTAACACAGAGCCAGAGCTGGTCCCAACAGGAGCAGTTATGAGAAGTGTTTTCATGTGGGGTTATAAAAATGCATACAATTATTTGCATGTCAATAGCATCAGACATGTTTTAAAGATCTTTCAGGTGGTTTGTCTTTCAGCATGACTGTACAACATAGAAACCAATATATTTAGGATCAAAATCACTAACAACGAAATCACTAAAATGACTAACAACCAGAAATAACATAACATATAAAGCTTACATATTTTAGAAAACTGAAGAAATTTTGTCTCTTTGAGCTCATTTTTTAATGAAATTTGCAGACTCTACCATGACTTTTTCCCACCAGATATAAAGATGAAGATTTGAATTCTAGTTTTCTTTTACGCAAAAATATTTTTTTTATGTTATGACTCAAACATATGGGAAAAAATAACTCCAGATTTAAGAGTGTTAAGGAGCAGACTCATAAGATAAATAATAATAAAATAATAAAATTTGAGGAGAAAGGATGTGAAAAAAGGGATGCTGGCTGTGGTAGCCGTACACTGCCTGGTAGAATGGACCTAAGCCTTTGGCAAGATTTGTTCATCAGTGTTTAATTACAGGAGATCTAGTAATCAAAAATGCACATGTGAAAGATATGTTACAACATCTATTCAAGAAAAAGGGGTCATTAATTTTAAAGATAGGAAAGACAACAGCTTGTGTTATCTACTGTTGATTCTCTACCAATCTGAAGCTCTGAAGTTAGACATGCTTCCTCTTACTTTCAGTACAAAAAATTGCCTGTGGTCTTCGATGTGTTTCTTCAAGTGTTAAATTAACAAACCAGCTCCCAAAGCTGTCAGTGAGGAATGCCCCTGCATGTTCATTTTCAGCATGAGACAATTCACCCTGCAGACTCAGCAATCTGCCTGGGTCAGGTCTTCTGGTTTTGACAGGGACCATATTCAAAATAAGTGTATTTACTACAATAAGAGGAGCTTGTTTGTTTGATTTTTTTTATCTTGACACAGCAAGTACAAATAAATAAGCATGTATTGCCATGAAATATTTAATCAGAGCCATAAGAAAAAGTAATTTCCTGAGGTCTCTGAGAAGATATTTTTAAATATATTCTGCCAACCTTTTGATAAAACTTCCATTTAAATTTCAAGTTACCCAAGGAAGCTATTTAAGTTTTTTAAGGCTATTTTATATTTCAAGGGGAAAAATAAGTTTGTGCTTACTTATGAACTGCATACTAAATTCTGCACACTACAATGATATTTGTTATTACTAGAAGACCACACGCATACATTTCCCTATGTATCTACAGTTCTACTGAAAAGTGTTACCCATAGCACACATGGATAAAAACATGACTGCATGATACATATATGAATTTTGTGCTGCTTTCATGTTCTACTGAACTGCCTGTAAGTATCTGTTGGATTCATCAAAAAAGCAATCTAGAAGTAAATATTAACATTTAAGATATTAGCCTAAGAAAAATGTGCACTTCTGCAAATAAAGAACAAGGGCTTAAGGTAAATTACTGAGACAACTCGTGCATTACACATTTTTAATAGCACTGAGCTTGTAGCATAGCACTGGGTTTTCTCACACAGTTTCACAGAAATGTGAAGAGGTCATGTGGTAAGTAGTTTTCATTGAGACTGTGGATTAGGCCAAGCAGAGGCCTATGAAGTGTTTTGAATTGAAAATGGACAAGGGCAAATACAGCAGATGATTCAGGGGAAATTTTTTGGACAGAACCCATAGAGATCATTTTCATTATGTAAGAGACTCTTCGATACAAGGGTACCAGAGTCTTGTGGTAGGTAAGGGAAAGTCTTAGAATTTAGTGCCCATTGATAGGATTAGAATGAGTTTGAAGGAAGAGACAGAAATTCACAGGATGCTAAGACAGTAGGTGAATAAGATGGTAAAGAAGCATGAACTGAAGAAGTAGGACAGCATTAATTCATGAAAATAGGTTGCCAGTAGAAGGCTATAATCAACTAAGAGCATTAGATTGAGAAGGATGAGAATTCAGAGGAGTCTAGAGAGCTTTGAGGAAACAGAGATTTTTAATACCAGTAAGAGTGTTTGTAGGTACTGCAGGAAGCACAAAGGGAAATCAGTGTGAAGAGGCTAAGGATAGAGAACCAATTACATTCAAAAAAGTAATTGGTGAGGATAGAAAGTAGAGAGGACTCTGAATTCAAGACAGAGATCCTGAATGGTTCATTGGAAGTGTCTGCCTATGACATGATGGTGAAAAGGAAATGGATGCTGGTAAAAGCTAAAAAGGAGCAATGAGCAAAGAGAAGCACTGCTACTCTTTTAAATCTACTGTACTTTTTAATGTTCAGTTATGGTGATGGACAGAAATCAACTAAATTAACAACTATATGAGAAGCTTAAAAGGAATAATTATTCATAATTTTTCAAATTTTAGGCAAAGAAATTATTGTTACTAGTTTAAAACAAGCATAATATACCTTTCACAAAGCAAAAAAGGTACTACTGAACTCTCTGATCTCCATGAGAAATTACAGAAGTCTGAACCATAAGTAGACTCAGAAAATGTTTGGAGACATTCACAGAATAAAGGTTTTCATGGTCTGTTACATATGATAATACAAATTATAAGTCAAGGAGGAAGTTCCACTAGGCTTCTGTTTTGTCATATGTTCTCCAGTATCTGCTTACAGTCACTATGACATTCTTGGACAGTGGGTGATTGACTTATGCATTCCCTCCATCTCTCTTGCTCCTGTGCAAAGAGGGAGAGACACACACACAGACAAAGCATGAAATATTACTTCTGTCAAGCATTGTGTTCACATCATTTAAAAAAAGATTTTTTCTTTTAAATTTTAAGAATGCGATCATTGCCAAAGATTTCTGAAGTGCAGAATCTCAGATGTTGAGCCCTGCTGAACATTTCATGAGCACTTGTGGGAAGACCCAGTCTAAGAATAGGAGAACAATGATGCTCTCTGGCAGAAGAAATAAATACATGCTGCCTCACGTGTGAAGGATGTGAAGTCAGGCCAAGGAAATAAGGAGAGTTGAGTAGAAGAGATGATGAGCTGGGGACCAGTAGGTAAAATCCAAGGAGCTGAAAGTGGCTAGAGTCTCTCTCTACAGATATCTGTGGGGAAAATTTCTATATATAGATATTCTCTCACCAATGAAGTGAAAAACAATTTATATTTAAGTGCAAAAAACAATCTTATAAATCATCATGGATCCAAGTGCATTTAAACTGAGCTGAGACTGAGGTGTGTGTGTATATATATGTACACACACACATATGTATATAAACTATAAACACAAAGGTGTAGGCGGTGACCATTTGTGTATAAATCGATAGATATGTAGATAGGATAGACAGCTATACATATTAGTCTCTGTCCAAAAAGAAACATTTTTCAATTCAATGCCCTCCAACCAACACCTCCTTTTCCCTTCTTTTCTTGAATTCCACTGGAATGTAAAGATAAACCCTGTAAAACATATCTAAGTGTGTCAGCTAAATGCTTACAGAAGAAAGCTATGAATCAAAGATTAGGAAGATGTAGAGAATCCATGGTCCATAACAGAACTCAGTAATCCAAATAACTATATGTAGAGGAAAGGCAAATTTCTGTCAAAACTTTTGCAGCTTTTTTTTCATTTTTTAGCACAGAAATGTGTTTAGCTTCTATAAATAGCAAGCCATTCATAAGCTTTTGCTTAAACTGCTACTATAACTGTGCCTAATAGGTGTGAAAAAACATATTATTCTGTCTTGATTTTTATTTTGTGAGTCACAGTATCTTTTATTACTGGTAACTATATTCTGACTAGTTTTGTTGTAATAGTTGATGCATGATATTGATCAACTCAGCAAAAACCTCCTTTGCTTTGGGGAATGTGTTTAACTACAACAGAACCAGCTAACTGTCCTTTATTCAAGATCAGAGGATGCATACTGCTATTAGTCACTGTTACGGCCCACTACTTCAAACCCATTCCATGCCTCATGCCCCAGAGCAAAGCCAAGAACAAGTACAACAAATGTACAGTTTACAGGTATATGTGATCCACATTAGCAACAGAACAGAGGAACTACCATAATAAATACCTTGTAGACACAAAAACAGCCATTTTCATTTAAAATTTTGCATCAGCATCCTAGAACCAAATATCAATGAGAGATTTTCAGGAAAACACATAATCAGCCTCAAGTTGGTCATTTATAAAATATGCAACTTTCCCCATATGTCTTTGGCTAAACTATACAATTTTTTTTTGGTCACATTATAGTACTTGCTCCTACATTATCCCAAAGGAGTTTTGTAACTTTTTTTTATGCACACAAGTAACAATCTTTGGGGTTATATGTATTCCATTATATTTGAGGAATTTTCACATATATTCCATCCTGTGTGGTGTCACAAATGAGTGTTTTAAGGTCACTTAAAGAATCACCACAAAGTTATCAGCAAAAGGATGTTTAATATAAAAGTGAAAGCATGACAAAGTTCATTGAAAGGGTTCTCTCTACTACTTAAGAGATACTTAAATTACACAAAGGAAACACAGCATAAAATCTAAAATCAATCAATCTAAACCAAAATTCAACCTCTGGGGAGGCTGGGGGAAGGAAGGAGAATGGGATGGGGAAGTTAAGGATAAAAAGGAATAAGAAAGATCCTCCCCTTTCTAAACTGAGCTTCAGACTTGACTAACTGTTTGGGCCTAAAGTTTCAACAGCACTAAATAACACTTAATCAATAGCTTATGTTACACAGTTTAACAAAATGTTCATATAGAATTTACTATAGCACAACAGTATCTCATAGCCTAACTTAATAATAAATCCAAAATACTTAAGAATCTAGAAGAGCATCACTCATTTGCTATAGAGTAATCACACTTGCATGCACAGATGTAAGGAATATGTACAAGACACACCTGTGAAAAATTCCCCTCAAATTCAGTGACTTATACTGGATGCTTTTGCAGTTTCTCAACAGCAAAGAGTTGAGCCTTGAGGAGTGGGGGTATCAGTCCAGGTTCCATCAGTGGTATTTGATGTTGGTCCTCCAAGTACAGCAAACCTGAGGGTTTGCTGGTTCTGAGAAGTGTCCATTCAGAGTGAGATTGCTGTTTGCAGCCTGGCAGGTCCAGGAGGGCTCAAAAGGTCTCACTTTGGACTGCTTCTTATTCTGTTTTAAGAGAGTGGGCTTTAGTCACAATAATTTTTCATCCTGGCTACAATTTGGGTAGGTAACTTTAAAATTTTGATGAGATAAAAACATTTTTCCACTTGGGTTGTTATTCATGCAATAAAAATAAGTTTCCAAGGCTCTTTATTAAAAAAGAGGAGCTCATTAGACAGCATTAGTTCCTTGGAGCAGACAGCTTCTGGTAAGCTCAAGAGGAGCCCAGCCCAGGTGATGTTCACCAAGGCCAAAGCCTAAAAAGCATTTTTCAGATCACAGTGTGGCCTGGGGGAGGTTAGCCAGCCACTCATGACCAGAAATACCTAGTCAATGGAAAGAAAGTGTCTAGGTACAGAAACCAAAGCAGGCTGCTCTGCTCTGCCTGTACCCACAAGGAAGAATGGAGCACTCCTATATTGTGAGCTGCTGTATTATACAAAATAAGGGCTTAGAAAATTCAGTGTGAGTTGTCTTTTAGTTAAACAATTTTCTTGTGAAGGTCCACAAGAAAGTGCATTGCCTTCACCTAATCATCTTCTAAAACATCCTCACGTACATTGTGCGCAATCTACATTTTCATTTCTAAAGGCTTTACGATTTCAGTGAATTCATACAGCTTCTTATTTGAAAGCAATGAATGTGAAGAAGTATTCTCAGGAAAGTGGAAAAAAAGGCAAGAGGTTGTTAGTTTGCAAAACTTTTGTTCAACATCACATAGTTTTAAATTGCAGCCTTGAAAAAGTAATTGAAAAATACAAGAACTAAAATGAAATAGCATTTTAATCATCAGTGTGTACATACGTTGTATCAGAACTCACACTCTGATGACAGAAGCATTGTTATTTGTAAGCAACATTAAATCTCTCTATGGAAAATGGCTGGAAGGGGAATTAATATCCATGCACAAAGCTACATTTTAGCAGGGCCTCTGGCTGTTTCAAAGCAGCTGAATAAGTGCCTTAGTTGCCAAGGCTTTTTAATCCATTTTGTCTTCAATATAAGAACAAGGCAAAAGTTGATTTTTCTGCGTGTGTCTGTGGGTTTGTGTGCGCCTGTGTGTGTGTCTCAGTACATTGGTAGTAGGAGCAAAGAAATGAAGATATGCCCTTTTGAGCATCCCTCATTTTGTATCTTTCATAAAACTTTGTATTTATTGTAATTTGTAATAATTATTGACAATAATGCTGTAATTACAGTGTATGTCTTTAATCCACCATTTGCTGACTGTTTTCTATCCCTGATATAAATTGTTTTATTTTAAAATTGATTTTCCTTCATAGTCTATTCATTTCTATCTTCTAATTTGTCACAAAAATAAATAACTTGATAAATAAATGTTAGTCTGATTAATTAAATAAAACGAAAATATTTTTCCTTGACCTTTGCTGTACTTTTAGATTTTTTTATTGTTTCTTTAAGATGGAATATCCAATAGTAGTAACAAAATTTACATAAGATGCTTGCCTCCCTGACTGTCCCAGGACATGAATATCACTCCCTCCTTGGCATTCTTTAGTTTAGTCAATAGTTCTAGGACATTGTAAGACTCTCTTCCATGAATTAGCCTCATAGAAAAGAGCCAAACTAATCAGTTTACACTCAAACATTTAAACATCTATTTAACATTTACAATTTAATGATGTCAAATCAAGAATGTAACCATATATAAGTAAGTTGCCTGTGTAAGGGGGCCAAAATTACAAGTCTAAAGTCAACAGATTTATCCAGAATCTCTTAGCTAAAATATTGTACCAAAGAATGTAGGAAGAACAGGGATCCTGGCCCAAGGAATAGAATCCAAATAACTTAGTTTTTTATTGTTTTATTTTTTTTTATTTTAAATGCAATCTAAATTTGTTCTTTGGGCAGATCACTGTGGATCTCAGTCATACTCTGATCATTTACCTAACCATACACCAACAGAGATAAAAACTATGGGGAAGGGTTTATACTTTTTGTGAGGCTGTGCAACAAATGTAGACTGAGATTATAAGACTGAGTTGTCTCATAAACTGTCAAGTAAATAAAGAAAATCCACAAAATTCCATATATTGATCATAAGCAGAATGAGGTGTCAATATTTCCTATTTGGTTGTTTTGGGTTATTGTCTTGTTTTCCTGGTGAGAGTTTTCATAAACTAAACATTTTATAGTCCTAATCTTGTGCTTAGGGACACCCCAACATTTTTTATCATAAAAACATCAAATTTGAACCATGTCAAATGTTGGTATACATTTCAGAGCTAGGCACAGGTGAAATAAAGATGGAAGGCAAGAATCTTAAAATTTGTTCAGCAGTGCTGAAATGAGCAACAGGAAGCAGGAAGAATGTAGAAATATGGTGTGTCAGTGCAGACATCTCACATCTTCCTCTGAAATTGCCAGGACTGAGACCATGGAGATGGAGGCAGCAGGGCCTCCAGTAGAGTGCAATGAAGAGGAGTGTCTATTTTATTTATATATTTATTCTACCATTTAATTTCCCATTCCAGATTTTGTTTAGCTGAAGACTGAAAAAATCTATTGTTTTCACTTAACAGCAAGTGCAAAAAGATTTACTGAACAGTCAGCTTTTCCAGCAAATATAGGCACAGACCTGCTCTAAAATGTACAAATCTTAAGTGTTAACATTTATAGATCCAGAATACCACAGAATTTTACCATATAGTGAAGAATAAGATATTGCAATTCCTAGAGAAATAAGGCTCCCATTGGCATCAACAGGGTTTTGCTTGAGGTCAGAATGCAGGATCAGACACTAAATCACAGAGCTGCTGTCAGACCAAGCCAGAAACCATTTCAATACTTCACTTCTTGCTCACTATATTTCAAAAACACTGGGTCTCACCCATCTGCTGCTTTGAATTTTTTTTTAATAAAGAAATGCAGACATAACTGATTGAGACATCCGTGTCCTTCTATCTCCAGAATTAAGTAACATGGAATATGAATATGACATAATGTTCTGTGAGTTTCCTTAATGACTTTTTTCTCCTTTGTAGACAGCTTTGGTAGTCTCCCTAGCTAAAAATACTACAAGAAGCTCAGTATTTCAAAATTAATCTCTTGGTGATTTTTTAAAGTATCTTAAATATTTTAAATGATAAAAATTTCCCCAAGTATTAATTCTGCTTTCTTCTCTTCATATTTTGGATATTCTTTGGTACACCTTTTTTCTTCTAAGTATAATTAAAGAAGGAAGTGAAAGTACAATTAAATCAGTTAATAGAAAACCCAAGTACAGGGAACAATAGTGAAAAATAAGAGGAGATTATATCAAACAATACTCATGATGACATGTTGATGGATACAGCACAAGCCTCTACAGAGCAGTATATTATGTTCATATAATGACATCCTGGGCCACACATAATTTGCAGAGACTGTGAGTTTTAAGCTAAATAAAGAGAATAATTAGACAGCAAAGGTTTTAAGAGCAGAAATATCTATCAGAGAGGTGAAAAAGAGAGCAGTATAAGAGTGGATGGACAGATGAGAGATGAGTTCTGAGATAACTGAGGTGGAAAGGCAGAGGGGAGCTCAACTCTGCCACACAGACTGTGAAAGGGCAGGGAGAGTAAGTGTTGGTGAAAAATGCTAACCAGGAGCAAATAAATTTGGGACTTTCTGAAAAGGAAAGTGTAAAAAGATTATAACTTTTTTTATGACACCAAAGTCCTGAAGCAACAGTTAATTGCTGATGAGGAGCCCTTTTGCATGCACATGGCAACCAGACAGAAGTATAACGATAAAAAATAGATCTGGAGACTTCTGTAAATTCACAAGGATCAGTGATCATCTGTAAAATAACTCTCAGCCATTTCCTGCACCTGTGTTTAGCAATGGAATGGCATAGAAAGAAAAAGTTTAAAAAGAACAATTGCCCATACACAATAGACACACTGAAATATTTATACTTTTTCCTACTGTATATGATATACAAATTATTTAGAAGTGTTTGCAACTCTCTTTAGTGTGTGTAAATGAATTAATCAGAATAGTTAACAAGATTTTAATTCAAATGTCAAGATTTCCAACAGGGAAATTTGTTGTTTTTGTTAATTAATGGTTTTCTTTTTTTTTTTTTAGTATGCATGTGAATCAGACTATTTGGATTTTTTAAGCTAACTTCTCTTAAAAGCTATATGAAAGTCTCCTTACACATTTTTAACGGCCTAACCTAGTTATAAATAATTGCTGTTGACACAGGATTTACACACGCCCTTACACTGTGTTATTTTTTTAAATGCAAACAAGATACTGCTGAGTATTAGCTTCAGGAAGCATGTCAGATATAAATCACTGAGTAAATATCCCTACCATTCATGTGCAACTTAATTCATCTTTTAAGCAGTCTTTCTAAGATCTTCCCCTTTTTTAATTTTCTGTTAAAAAAACCACTTCTGTGTCTCAACTTAATTTGAATATAAAATGTAGGTAATGTAACACCCTGCATGCTGTGACTTTAGGCCCTGAGAATGCTTCATTAGGGTTTGGGCAGAACACAAGAACAAGAACAGAACACAAAGTTGTATTCACATCATAGGTAAAGCTTTTCAGACTCAAAGGGTTTTTATTGTTTTCTAATTTATTTCTTTCTCAAGCCTATATATTACTTAGGAATAACCTGCATTGGCACAACCCACCCACCCAGTATACCTGATTGGAGCCCAACTCCTAAAAAAAAAAATTTAAAAAAAAAAGGAAGAAAAAAAACACATTAAATTTAAAGATACAATTACTGAAACAAAATTAGGACTTGAACTTCAAGAGCTTCAGGCATGTCTGCCATTCTTACATATTAATAATACAAATAATATAGAGAGGTCAGAAGTGATATTTCAACTTTGACACTACTGCTTAGCAAACATGCCAGGAATTTCTCCTGTATCCTTTGCTACTTTTTGCTTTCTTCTGCTTTGGATGAAGTGTTGAGCATGTGCACTCTAATTCTCACTCTGACTGTCACTCACACCTAATTGTGCTGAAACACAGAAGATGTGAGATTGAGCTGGTTGCTCATATCTCAAAAGATAACCCCTGCAGACATATTAATCTGAAAGCTCCTATGTGGATACATGTGAATTAACTAAAGACAGTGGGATAAGCTTACCACAGACCAAATATCCTGCTTTACAGAATATGTTTTACAATGTTTTACAAATATAATCTACCAGCTTTAAGGGTTTAATCCTACACATCAGAGGTGCTGAGTATTGCTTGTTTAAGCACAAGATAAAAAAGGATGAGCTGCAAAGGGGTACAGCAAAGCTTGCAGCTGCATTAGCAGGAAAGCAGTGCCACATAAATGTCAGCTTGTTCCCATCTAGTGACAGATGTTAAGGCTAAAGATGAGAAGGAAGAGTTTAGTCCTTGCTGACAGTTCAAAATGATACTTGAGACCACCCCTCTCCAGGCATGCCAATCACCCTCATCTCTACTGTGTTAACCAGAAGTGAGGCCAGAAGTCTGAGAAATTTGCTGTAACTATTCAATACTTTCGTCCTTGTCCAGTCCTGACACGCACCTGGGAAAACAACGATGCTCATGCTCCACCTCCTTCTCTCCCTATTGCATACACACAAGGACAAAAATAAATATTTATCTTCTTATAATTTATTTCTTTCTTTTATGCAGAGACATTTATACTGTGCAATTCCTGTACTGTTGGCATGTGGAGTGTCTGTTTAGCATTAAGCATGAATGCCTGCCTTTGAAAGGAATTTCTCTTTGAGCTATCTCAACTAAGGTGATCCCAAGGGCCCCTGGTTACTTCTGAATTCTGCATAAATGTTAGAAGAATTTGAACTCTACTCATAAAACATCATGTCCAGTGGATGTTTTTTTTGGGGGGAGAACCCTGTAAATGCCATAAGGGAAACATTTCTGCAAAATTTCTATACTGCGGTGTATGGGTGAGCAGCTGTACGTATATTCATTTCACTTAATTCACAATGCAAACTCTTGCTATTTTTCATGCCATTTTTATCTCATTCAGGTGGTCATTATGAAAAAAATTTTTGTCACAAAATTCAGCACAAATATAGCATATCAGGAACATTCAAATGCATTAGAATGTGAGTTAAATACTAAAATCTCAGTTGTTTAGAACCTTACATTGGCAGTTGTTACTGTAGTATGAAATGGAAAGAGCCTGAAGAAGTAGGTCTGAAGCAACTTGCCATCACAAAATATTGATAATTCAAGTTTAGTAAAAACCAGCCTTACTTCTGCTAAGATATAAAAAGAAAGCAAACCACAGTTTTCATGCCAAGGGTCAGTAAGCATATTTGTTTCTGCCTCCGAAAATTCTCTTTCCTCACAAACTTCTTCAGTGTGATTTTCAGCCTGTAATAACTGCTGAAACTTTTGGCACTAGTATGTAAGGACCATGTCCCCACCAGCCTCCATTTTCTCCACCTGCCTAAAAACATCCTCAAAACAGTGTTCTTCCTGCTTTAATTCCATCATATGCCATGGGGTTTTCCACACTTACTGCATAAGACCTTTAACTAAAATATAAAGTCCATCCATTTCTCTTCTGAAAGAATTTTCCCAATGCCATGTTTGATTCGCCCCTAGGGAAATGCACTATTCACTATCATCTGTGTCACTATTTTATATTTCCTAAATAAAAAGATAATAACAAAACTACTCTTCTCTTCTTTGGACACTGGTGACAATCACCTTAAAAGACTACAAAGATAAATCTTGTGTAAGTAAAGAAGTTTGAGATCAGAGAGAAAATTGTTTTCTCAATCCATTGTGTTCTCTATCATTCTTTTTTCTTAAATTTTCTCAGGGTCTTTTGAGCTGCAAAGAAAGGCTTATGCAGTAAAGAACCATGAACTCAGCCTAAGCTCAGAGGTTATAGAAAATCCATGATAAAGTCGTGTTGTCTAAAGCTGTTGCTGTAGGGTTAAAGCTTGTGTCTTGCACAATATAGGTGATATTGTGGTTTAACCCCAGCAAGAAATTAAGCACCAGACATCCTCCTACTCCCTCCCCCCTAATGGGATGGGGGAGACAATTGGAGAGAAAACTGATTAACTAAGATGAATTAGTTTAATATATACAGTAAAAGCTGCATGCACAGGCAAAGCAAAATATTAATCCATGAGCAGACAGATGTTCAGCCATCCCCGGTAGCACAGGGCTCCACCACACTTAACAGTGACTCGGGAAGGCAGAACAGCATCAGTCTAAATGTGCTCCCCCTTCTTTCTTCTTCCTCCAGATTTATATGCTGAGCATGATACCATGGTATAGAATATTGCTTGAGTCCATTGGGATCAGCTGTCTCTGCTGCATTCCCTCTCAATTTCTTGTGCAGTCCCAGCCTCCTTGCTGGCAACTGCAAGAAGCAGAAAAGGCCCTGACTCTGTGTACAGGCTGCTCAGCAGTAGTGAAAACATCCCTGTGTTATTTACTCTGTTTTCAGCACAATTCAAAACATACCCCCACCCTAGATAGTATAAAGAAAATTAACTCTAGCCCAGCCAAAACTGGCACTGTTGAATACCAAGAATGTTGTTGTACTCTCAATTCTGTTCTCATACCCTCTTCTGTGATGATATGAACTGTCCTTCCCACCCCAGAGCTAAGAAAAAATATTCATAGTAACTTTGTTGAAACTTACATGTTCTTTAAAAACACATAAACTATAGGTTTGTTTCAATTGTCAGAATCATTTGTGACTATTAAGTATTCAGTTTTAGGACAAGAACAATAACATTGTCAAAGGAAGCAGGCAGACATAGTCAAGGTTCTACTACATTACAGAAGGAAATTATCTAGGTTTATGTTTAAACCATAAAACTTCCTTTGCAGAAAGTGTGTAAGTTTTATTTCAATGTCTTTTAACAGGTTATTATCTAAATGTTGAATGCAATAATTACTCAAAAATTTCCTAAACTAAGAAAAAAGGAGAGTGATGAATGTGCCAGTGAGGAACTCTAGCTGAGTAGTTCAGATCTGACTATTTAAGACAAAGTAATTTTTATTCTTTATTGTCTTTACTATTTTTTCAGTTTCCTGACTGAAGAGAAAAATCTTACCTTCCTCGATTAAAATGCAGCAAAAATGCAGTGGATGTAGTATAAGAACTAGCTAAAACTCTTGAGTTAAGGTCTCAAACCATGTTTGCATATGTTTTTGGCAGTGCAAATAGAAGAAGAGTAGAAGCAGAAATAGCAAAGAAGTTAGATAACAAAAATGAAACAATTACATTCAAAGTGGTAAAAAATAAAATGGTACAGTGCAGTGTAAAAGCTAAGTTATGAGAAGGACAGAGAATGTCTGTTTTACCCTAAGCAAGGAAATTCTTCTAATTTCTCTGAACATATAATAGAACTAAAGGCTAAGGCTATGAACAAGCCACCTTTTACTTTTAGAATATAAAGTGAGAGTTGCATACTGAATACAAATGCTGGCTTGCTATAGATCATGCTGCCAGAGAAATCTGAAGTTAGTTAGCGGAGTGCATCCACCAGCGGACGGTATTCCTGCAGCAGGGAATCATTAATCATCTGCATAACTGCCTTCTTGCCTTTGATGAAAATCAGGTCTGCCATTCCCTAGCATCACAGAAGGCTCTGAAGGCATGCATACCTGAAGGAGTGAAACAGCATCATTTGTTCAATAGAATCATAAGAAATCAAAATAATGGTTTTTGCTTATATCACACTGAAAAGAGGGGTCAGTCAAACTCTCTAGGCTGGGTGAGGAACTCATCCCCTATTAATGTAAGGGAAACAGAAGGGTATATCCACATGACATCAAACAAGAATCATTATGAAATAGGAATCTAACATAGATGAATTGATAAAATCACAGTCATGCTACCTCCTCTTTTTTCTCTTTTTTTCTCCCCTCTGGTTCCAGGATTCAACAGTACAAGAGGGAATGGCAAAAACCTGAGCTCACATTAATCCAACATGTTTCAACATGAGAATCCTGTTTGAAGAAGTGCTAGGGCTTTGTTTCTAGGTATGCCATGATGAAAAGAGAGAGACACTAGTTTTAGAGAAGTTTGGATTTAGAGATGTCTATTTGGACTACATATATTTGAAAAAGGATTAGTTTGAACATATGAATTTCACTTGAGTGGAGGTCTTTGAATACTTGCTGTGGTTGAAAGACTTGCTTGTTCAGTGTTCATGCTGTAACATATGTGGGGATTCTGAGTTTGTTTACTACCTATTTTTTCTTTTCTATGGGCCTTTCACATATGGGTTCTTATTGGTTAGGGTTTCTTTGGTAAATTATTTAAAAAAATATAAAAATATTTGAAACAAATGACATGTGAAATACCTAATCCATATTTTGAATAATACATGGAAAATTGCAGGCTAACAGTTGGAAGTATGCTAAATTTAATGCAATGGAAGGAGTAAGTTGACAATGGAAAAAAGAAACAGACTGCCTGAGTAGACATTTTGGGTGATGCCAGAGTTTAGAGAAGCTCATGCCCAAAAGAGTCATTGAAGGATTAGACACCTACATAACCTCTCACAGGAAGATAATTCCACACTGAGTCTGAGTTTCCAGCTAGGAAAATGTCTCATCCCTACACCCTGCAGCAACCCCACTGTGCTTGAAATTGGCTATAGCACAACACTTATTTCAGCTTCAACACAGCTTTCAGTCTAAAACAGCAAGTGTCTTGTTAATTTGAGCCCCTACCTTAAAGATAAATCAGCAGCATGCTTTTCATGTGTAAATCACACACAGAATCACTAGGTTGGGAGAGACCTTCAAGAACATCAAGTCCAACCCATTCCCTAACACCTCAACTAAACCATGGCACAGACTCTGAATCGTACGATAGAGGAACAATTTGACGGAAGGCTTAGGGCAGTACTGAAGAAGTGTCTTCTCTGCTCCTTAGAAGAGTAGTTTTGTACAATTGTTTTTGCATTAAGCCCTTTTAGGATCAGATCTGCACTGTGTAGTAACACAGTGCTCCATTGCTGTGATGACTAAGCAAAAAAACCCTCTTTTATTTTGGCCATGGTAATCTGAGTATAGAAGTCATTACTCTCGGTTTTGAACTACAGAAAATGCCATTTCCACCTGAATAAACTTAATTGCAGGACCCACATTTCCATTATGCCTTTTCATATTACTCTTCCCTTTCTTCATAGATGGAATATTTCAAACAAAGTCAGTTATTCTCCCCTTTTCCAAAAATAACCTTCTGGTCTATCTTTAAAGAAATAAATGTTTTGTGTAATATTAGTTTAATTACTGACAAATACAGCCTTTTTGGTTTGGACAGTTAGTTTGGTTTTCTTACTATAATAGAAGGATTGTCTGAGGATAAGGGTCTTAAACAGGAACATAGGTAGCTTTATACTGCCTTCAGCTATATCCATGTAAACTTTCATATTTGAAAGTTATTTTCTCTAGAGAAATTTATTTATTTAAAAACCACATAAATTCACAAGAAGGTGTGCTAAACAAAGTTGTTGTTATTTATGGATTTTTAAGATACAGTATGCCACATCTGATTTTCAGAAAATTATCCATAGTTCAAATTTCTGAAACATTTCCATATACCAGCCTTCCAATGATGGCCGATCTCAAAGGAGTGGTTTACATTCTCTGGTCTTTCCTGCAGGCAATGTTTATATAATTCTTATTCTATTGTTGTAGAAAAATAATTTTGTAAAAGCAATTTTAAACTGCTCTCTTAAAAAAAACCCTTCTATATTGCTTTTAAAAATTCCATCTCTTTGTAAATAGGGAGGAGGTAGAAAATAAATGCTTCTAAGTTTTGGTTTCTCTGAGAAATTGTCAGTAATTGTAAAGTGGAATGACTGTTCGAGTCTCAGGTTCTGATAGTAATGAGAAAAGGCAGAAAAAGGAGGTAGATTTCTGTGCAGTATATGTCTGCTGTACCCTTGTTTATTTATGTTCTGAAAAACATACACAATCCATCTCCCCCAAGCTATTTTTTAGCAGCCTGCTTAAATATGTTCAGCAAATACAGATAAGAAGTACCATGGGGCTTTATGATTGGAATGGTTTCAGCTCTGACACATCCTGAGCAATGTGCACTGTAGTTTAAAGATTCATATTCTGAAATACATTTACTGTAACAAATTTTTCATTCACAGATAAGTAAGCATCACATGACAGCGAGCATTTGACGGATAGGAAAAGGTACTTCAGGTACACAAAGTGCACGACTTTTTCAGCACATCACCTGTCAAAAGGATAACTAGCTGAATTCATCTTATGATTTTTTGTTTTACTTTGCTTTTTCAGGGGTAAAAGAAGCACTCTAGCTTAAATTAGTCGATACTCATGAAGGCACTCAACTGACATGTGAGGGGAGTAAAATCTTCTGTTTACTTCTGTGACAATCTCACTGCATTTTTCAGAGAATTTTGCTATCAGCTATTGACATGACTAATTATACTCTTCACACCCATTTTAGATGCACCCATTTTAGATGGGGTATCTAGTTTATTAATTGCTTGAATACAAAGCTTCTACTACTCAATTAAATTTCTTGATAGCTAAATTTGAAAGAAATGCAATCTACTCTGTTTCTAAAGCCAAAAGAAAGAAAAAAAATGAGTCAAATGAATGCAAACTAAAATGCAAATGTTGCCAATGAAAGCATTTTATTAAGGCATTTAAAATGCTCAAGTGAAAACATCCAGTCACTGTAACATGACACATTTATGAAAACTGATATTTTCTAGATATTTGTGGAATAATTTTTTTCTTCTTTTCATTAGGAGAAAACTATTTCAATTATCTTCATGGAAACAGTTAATGGAGTTCATGGAAAATATAAGAATCATACAGTTAGCAGTTTTCATTAGCCATTATAAATTAAAATATAGAGATGGTATTTTATTTTTGCATTGGAGTCTAATGTCAATAAATTTTCATCCTGACAGCTTGAATGTCACATTATTTGCAACAGTCTTTTTGCAATATCTTTACTGCCTAAAAATTATTGTTTCTACATATTCTATGGAAATAGTAACAAAACATGAAAACCCCAAGCTCAGTTTTACTACTTTACATGCAAGAAAGAGGCATACAGACCCCAGCATTAGGAAAAAAATCCAGAAATTCAATCATCCCCAAACACAGCCTTTTCTGAGAGCACTCCATAACCAGAAAATCTTGCCTTCATCCTTACCTAACTTTTTTCCATAAACTCTTCAACCAAGTGATGCAAAACTCAGACAAATTGCACATCCCCAATGCTTTTAAGGGTAGCTGAGATGGTAGCATCTTTATAATGCAATGAGTGAGTGAGACCTTTGCCCCTGCAAAACCTTTCTAGTACAACACTCTAAAACCAAGTCCAAGGCAAAGGCTAGATGCTTCAGACTCATTCTTTGGGCAGCACTGAGGAACAGAAAACATAGCTTTTGTCTCAGAAAACAGCAGTATTGTGAAGGGTTTTTTTTTTTTTTCATTTTCAGTGAGAAACAGGATAATGAATATCAGCTCCTCCAGAAGGGAGAAATAGACAAGGTAAAGGAAAAAAATCCAATTACATCACTATGCCATGCAACAATCCAACAACAACAAAAGGGCAGATTTATGAATGTATATATAACTTATACTTTAAGACCAGGATAGTACAATTGAAATTAATGTTACTTAATTTCAGATTTTTTTTAGTTCCATTCTGTGTGGAATTCATTTCTTCTGACTGTTGCCCGAAGAAGCCATCCACCCCTCCCCTACTCAGGCCAGAATTAACAATCTTTTCTTTGCCCTGATGCCCTAAACAGAGCTTCTAATTTAAAATCCTATTTTGGTAAAACATTTAAATGTAAGAAGATTCCATGACAATCCATTTAAGTGGTTTGTGTATATATGGGGTCTGCATGTAGCAAGATAGAGAGAAGCAGAAGAAAAGAAGAAAGGAAGGAAAATAAGTAGGTCCAAAACTGACACCATGGATCTTGAGTCTATTCAGCACAACACTAACTAAAACAGATATAATTCTCCTCACCTCACTCACATAGCAAAGTGAAGCTCTCTTACCCACTCTCTCTCACACACATTCTCTTTTCCTACCACACCCAGATACTCTTCCTGTGTGTATGCCTTGCGGTCACATGCAAACACCCTACATGCAATGCCAAAAAAAGCCCTATGTTTCTGCTGTAACATCACAACTTCAAAGCCTTAGAGACCAGCAAATAATTGTAGCATCAAGCTGTAAGAAGACCACAATTCTAAGAAGAAAACTTCGTCTTCTTAAAAGAGATAGAAAGGTGAAGCTGACTACTTAATTCTAAAATTAGTTATTCAAAAAGCGCTCAATTGCCTTTTGCATCACATGGAAAGTAAAAAAGGATTTCAGAGACAAAATATCAAGATATAATCAACTTGTCCTTCAAAAAATATTGATACTGTATCTCTCAAAATCTCAGAGTTAATAATTGCCAAGGAAAAGTAATCAAGAAATGTTTGAACTCACGAGTTTGGATTCACTTTACCATGTCAGCTCCCTGTTATTTTAATCTCTTAGCTGCTGAGTTAATTTTATAGCAACAAATATTGGGAAAAAATAGAACTGTTTATAATTATGAATTACCAACTGATATGATCATTAATAGAGTACATTTCATTTCACTAGTTATATATCTGGCAGTCTAATTGTTTGTAAACCTCAAAGCACATGTATTTCTCATTCAAAGTTTAACAAACTCTGTTTAGAAGTTCAGCTGGGGTGAGATAGCCTTTAAAAATCTAATTAACACTAGTTTTTGTCTCTTTCAACTTAGATTACCTACTTCACATGCGGTTAGCTGACTTACGGATAAAAATAAATTAACCTATTTGTTCTGCTTGTGAATGTAATCCCATCCAATAAATCTGTCTGAGGCAGAGTCTATTTTCAGTGCATCCTTTTTCTTCAGGTATTTCCTTTCTCCTTGGAGGCATACATATATCCAGTTTATGGGAACAAGGAAGCACAATTTCTGAGACGCAATTCTAATATCCCTTTAAAGATTTCTGAATAATTGTATGTGTTAACATTATTGTCCTCCATGTCCATCTACCAAAGTGAAAAAGTTGCCAAGCAAGTAGGCAACCTCTCAAGTATATGCAAGGTCCAGGTAAGACTTACACTGAGCAGAGAAGGAACTCACATGAAACATCTTCTACGACACATCATTCTGTTTCCTATATGAGAATCGATTTTTCTCAGACTGACAAACTAATGGAGTGAATGAAAGTCTGCACAATTGGTCCCCAAATAAAACTTCATTGTGTTACACCATCTGAACTTTTTCTAGAACTCAATACTCTTGTGCCTTGCAAATTCCAATTTTGCACAGTTGAATGAATTTAGAACTTTGTTGAAGAAATTAAAAAAAATCAGAAAGCAAAGAGACTGGTGCAGTCTTATTTACTCCAAAGTTTATGTAAATTAGTTTTCAACCTATCTTTGACCAAAAAGATCTCAGTGCAGCAAGGATTTCTAGGCCCATTCACCCAACCAGCAACATACAATGCAAATCTACCACACAATTAAAATTATGACTGCAGTAAAGGTAGCCCAGCTGTACAATGAATCAATGCACTTTCTTGTGGGCATAAGTCTAGGCCATGAGCAAGTGATAGCTCAGTATTATATAATATATTTTTACTGCACAGGATCTACTCTTCCTTTGTAAGCAGCATAGTCTGAATATATTTATAGAACAGAGCAGGTTGTTGTTGGGGACCTATCATCCATATATAGATTTTGAGGAATCTTTACTTAGGAGTAGAATTAATCTGACTGAATACTCACTCACACATGTGAGGTCCTGGAGCAAACCTCCTAGTCTACTTTCATAAAAAAGAATATAACTCAAATGCCCTAAGACGTGAACCAAAGCAGAGGTAAGTGAGGGCAATTCCTAAAGTAGATAAAACTCCTGATCTATTTTAGGTTTCAAACTAATTCTCTATGATTTTTTTAAAGGGTATTGGTCTATCACAGTCCTAGAAGAGATTCTGCAGCACTGTTTGCAGTATGTACTTAATTTCCTTCATCTCCAAGTTTCTGCCAATTCATCAAATTAGCAAAAAAACACATTAGAGTTTTGGACATAAATAAAGCAAATACTGTATTATCAAAAGTCAACTAGTAAGACAATTGCAAACTGATTGCATTTACATATAGATTCACTTCAGCCTCTCCTGACTTTGCAGACAAAAGTGAGGAAAATTACTAATGAACAAGCCATTGGATTTCTGACTTACCACATGTAATCATTTCCTCCATCAATAGCCATCTTCATTAAAGGTTAACAGAGCCATGGAGTTTTGTTGCTATTATGTTTGCCCCTTCTAGCAATAAGTCAATGAATGATATTTAAGTAACCCACTAAGCAAGGAATGCTTTTATGGCAAGAGGTTTTAAGGTGGGAACAAGGACAGCTAGGTGGAAATTATTCTCTAAGAAACAGAATTGTGATCCTTTGGAAGAGTAAAAAAAGCAGGAAGGTATAAGGTAAGAAAAGGTTTTTTAAAAATATATTCAGCTTTCTTGCCCATGATTTTTTTCCTGTTAAAGAGGACTTTATACAAACACATTTACTGCCTGTATAACTTATATCACTCTGTATTTCACAGCTGCACCCCGCTCTTAATGCTGAAACTTCCTCAGTTAAAAATCCCCTGTGCCCATCAGGGTGCCCAACCTCTGTGGGCCTCAAGAACAACACGATTAAAGAGACACCGGCTTCTACTGTGTCTTAAATCCCATTCACAGGTACTCATAATTACACACCCTATCAGTCTACTGACAGGCATGCCAATGAGCATTAGATCATTATTTTTATAATCTCTTTTAGCTTTGGAATTTCTCCATATGATAAATATATAAATATATTACAAAATTATATACTCCTGATACTAAAAGTTCATACTATTAACACAATTCTCAAAACATTTTAATTCCATATCATAAAATTTGAAAGAAATTGCAGCTGGTTTTGCCAAAAAAGAAGTAAATTCTCAATTGAACCTGTAAAATTTCTATTAACCAGAAGAATTTTTCGTATGATTAAGGTGCAGTTTTTTTACCATATTGCTGAGCTTAGAAACAAGTTTAAAGTTCTGCATGTGTTCCTAGCTAAACTCCCCAGTTAGACACCTTGATGGAAGAATGAATAACTTGAAATGAAAATGTTTTGCTTAAGTTTAATGAAAGTTCTGATATTGATAAAAAAGAGCCCTGGGTTTCCTTCCCATAATCATGTCCAAACACAAAATGTATGTGGCAACTTATTAAAATTCTAGGCCATCTATTCTTTAAAGCAAACCAGTGGTTTTCAGGTTTGTCTCCTTGTCATTGGTGGGATTTTAGAAAGCCCTGCTGTTTAGCAAGCTCTTGCTTCCCTCTCACCCGTGTGCTTGTGTAGCAAGCTTTCAGTAGGGAGGGTTCTCAGTCCCATCAGCTCCCTGAAATAGTTCTTAATTTTGGGGTGTCATTCCAGTATCAACACAAGCAACACAAGAGTTCATCAGCCTTATTTTCTGACTGGTCTGAGCTATTCTGTGAATCCCAGCCAGAGATGATATAAAAGATAAAGCCAAGTATTGTCTAAGGCAGATCCTGCTCTTCCTTCTGCGGGTCTTTTTTATCTATTAAGCTGTTTCTAGCTCCAAGATGAATTTTTGCAGCTGCTTTATGAGCTAGCCTGGCAAACTGAGCAGAAAAACAACCAGAAGGAACAAAAGAGCAGGATGATTCTTTAACTTCATCCACTGCTCAGTGAGGCTTGTGAGAGACATTAAACTCATTTAAATAGGCCTTTATTTATAAAATAAAATAATTCCCATCAAATGAGAGTAAAATAAAGCTTAGTACTGAAGAGAACTTTCCCTTACAGGAAACAATAAGTATTTTAAAGGAAGAGTAATAATAAAGCTGAAGATTTCTGGGGAAAACAACTGCAATTTTGGGGGGTGGTATTTTATTCCTAAAAGAAAAATAATCCTTTTCAAGATGATACAATTACAAGTACAAAAGAAAACTGTGGTCTGCAAGAAAATAAAAGCCTCTGATATCTAATAAGAATTACAGTCTTAAGGTTTTATATTTTTAAAGCCATGTACATATTCAGTTAGGACTTGTTATATCTGAAGTGGTTTTCTATGTAACTAAGAAGGTGTGGATTCTATAGTTTTATGGTAAGGTTTAAATACAAGCATGACCCTTTGAATTTTAATAAAGTCATAGGAAATACCATTCTCCTTATTCAACTGTGGATAGAAAGTACATATATTTTATACAAGATCATTTTCAATTAATACAGCACCTTCAGTTAGTTCACCACACACTATATTTATACTATCCCAAAGCAGAAGCAGAATGATGTGCCTGGGGAATTGAAAAGAACATTTTAGCTATGTTGAGTATTTTTTACACATATCAAAATACACTTATTAAAGAAGAAAATGCCACCTTTTTTGAAACTCCAGAACAAACGCTGACATACAGAAAAAAATCAGAAGGAAATAAGGTGGTTTTCTGAAAATAGTAAGATATAATTTAAAATGCTAAATAAATAGTGTTGTATTTGGCTGGGAAAAACAAAAAAAATTATAAAGGAAACAGTTTGGATGTTAAAGAGTTATAGGTTCAGGTTCCTAGTGAACACAAGAACCTTCAGGGAAAAATAAAAGCTGTTATTTGTACCTGTAAAACAATTCACAGCAGATGAAAGAAGGGTAGATTTGTATTCAGCCCTTCCTCCTTTTCTCACTTTGTGAAAAGCAAACCACCTTCTAACAACCTCTTAAAATACATACCAGCCACTCATATTGTTGAAGCACTTAACCCTAAGTGTGATAACCTAAAAGCCATCTTCTGTCTCCTCTGCTGGAAATGTGCTTGGTTTCATTGTCTGAGGGCTCACAAAATATGGACAGAGGTGTTGAAAGAACAAACAACTTGCAGTCAAATACTTCTTGAATGAAGTGAATTAACACATTATCTCTGGGTTTCTTCCACTTATTTGTCATTACAGAAATAAATCTAGCTACCTCTATAATAAAAAGGCTTACATGGTCTCTAAGGGCCTTTCTCTTCACTGTGTTCCTTGCACAATTTTCAGTTGTGATCATTATCATCAATAACAGCAGAATGCAGTTAACCAATGTATTTTTTTAACACTGAATAGAAGTACTCATCACACATGATATAATTCATTGACCATAACATGAAAATTGCAAGTTATGATGCACTACACACCAAATAAAGAAGGGAAAATGTTTTATGCTAAATGCAAGGATCATTACAAAGATATATATCAATTACATAGTGACAAGCTTAGCTCTTAAATCATTTCACTCATCTCTATATATAATTTCTAACTATACCAATTCTTCCAGATGGTCTATGAATGTTAACTATCTTTAAATGACCACCACTTGAGAAATATAACTCATTCCATTCCACTGCTTGGAAATATGAAAACACAATAAATTATGATATTAGTGGTTTTACTCAAAATGGAGAACAGATCATGATATAGTCACCAAACCAGACAAAACTAACTCCCAGAGCAGGTGGTCCCTAATGCATACCATAGATAGTTCTTGATCAGTCTTTTTACCATTATCAAAGTATAAAGGCTTTTCTAGCTTTCAAGGTATTTTCCAAAGTGATAGAATGTGCTTGACACAATATTTATTAATATTCATTACTTTCTTGTCATTCATAACACACTTTAATAATCTAACAACTGTATCTCAAATATCGAAGAATGATCTTGAATTAAATATGACACACCATATCCTGATGTAAATATGGTATGTTTGCTCCTCAGACTGATTTTTTGCTGTGGTAAAAATCTGCATGTCAAATCACCCAAGCTGCTGCTGTTTGTCTGGGTATACCACAACTAGAGACATTAAGTTTTAAAATACCTTTGCATGAAAAAAAGATATTTAACAAACCAAACATAAATATATTTAAACAAAATAGTAAACAAGTGAAAATTTTACCAAGCTAGTGAGAAAAGTGAAACATATTTCTGGACACATATTTCTAGATCAAAGTCCCATATAGAAAATAATATGATAAATGTCTCTCTCCTAACACACCAATACCTCATTTCCTTTGCTAGCTTCCAGTGTGGTTCTTTTCTAATTGCAAGCTAAATGTACAGAGACAACAGATGAATTAAGTATTCCTGTTATTCCAAGTCAGTTATGCCCCACTTGGTAAATCTAAGAATTGGATCCATATACACTCTTAGGAATTTTTTCTTTTTTTTTTAAAATTAAATTCCCGAAGTGCTTCATGAGGGACCTTGGTGCTTAGCATTTTGTCTGTCCAGTTCAATGGCATCTTTACAGACCCCTAACTCTTCAAACACAGCCCTTATTGCCTATTGATAACAGAGAAGCACTGTGCAATCATGACTTTACTTATTGTATATCTTAGTCATAATAAAGATTGAGGGAATGGTTTTTTCCTAGTACTTCAGCTCTGTTTTAATTTAATATCCTAATTGTTGCAGTTCGCTGCCTTCCCAAAAACAATATGCAAGTCTGCGCTACAACTGCAGCTGTGACAACTGTGTTTAGAAGGAAAGCCAGCATTATCTGCTTACCTAGGTGAGTGAGTTTTATACTTTGCCCCTCCTTCTAGAAGAGCTTATTCCAAAGCATGTGTAAATAATGGAAGAAGAACAGCATGCTGATTTAAAACACTGGCAGGCTGCTCAGTTTCAGGTGTGAGATCTTAAGAGTTATCTATAGCTGGCTGATTTTGAAGCATATTCTGAGGTATTTCAACATGGAATTATCCATTGAATTGTTTCAGATCAGATCCATGAGTGCTCTTTCCCTACCTGAGCATATCCGAGACATTGAAGTCCCCACATTTTTCTTCCTATTTTTCACAGTTCCAGTTTCTTTACTGACAGAGACATATGTTTCTTGGATACTTAATTAGTTATTAATTATGCATATGTTTACGAACAAAAATGTGAACATTATGATACCCATGAAGTATATTGAGACACTTAAGTTAAACTAATTTTATTTTTTGTTGCTGCATTCATGACACATGGTTAAAGTGAAAAAACAAAGTACAAGCAGGAACCTGATGTTTTCCAAGCTTCAAGAAGGAATTTAGACTTGAAGCAAGTCAGGGAAAGAAAAATCACAAGTATTAGAATCACCAGTTTACAATTCAATTATTAAACATCAGCAAACCATTTGGAATTTTTTTAAAGGCATAATTACTATTCAGTGTTCAGAACTCTAGGTTTTCTGCTTAAAAAAACAGTTACTTTAGAGATAATGATTTACAAATAGTGCGTGATAATTTTCCATTTTTAAAAAATTTATTTATTATAACAAACACTGAATTTTTCTGTTTAAGTCATATACTGATCTTAATGCTACTATTTGCCTTAGTGGAAATATTGGCAAATTGTAAGTTTACAAAGAGATTTAAAAATACAAATAAATGTGTTAGATATAAATGGAATGTACCTAAGAGGGCAGCTGAAGAACTGTTGGTTTTATTTATTTTCTAAGGAAATCCATGGCATTTGTGGCAAGAAAATAAAAAATACTGTTGAGACCATGCTCGTAGAATATGACATTTTCAAGGAATGTATTTTATGGAGACCCTAGACTCTTCCAAAAATTAGAGAATTTTTAACCTAAAATTTTTCCATATGCATTATTGAATTTTTGGATAAATATTAAGGTCACAAATAGAAACGAGTAAGCATGGATTAGTATGCCAAACCAAATTTCTGTTGTGGATTAAAAGTGTGTTGTTACATTGTAAGCGCTAATTGACATTTAATTTGTCCATTAATAATGCTGCTCAATCTCTTCTTCCTAATTAAATGGCATAGCATGCTAAACATAAACAAGAAAGATCAAAAGAAAACCCCAAAACCTGGTATTTGAGCAGCCTAGAAAGCATAAAATCATTAAGAATGATGATATGAAATACAATTATATCTGTTACATAACATGGCACCAATTTTTGTAACAAGTGCCAGTCTGATGTTCTCTTTAATAGTGACAGGATCAGTCCAAAGGTATTAAAATGCAAGCAACATTACAAGTTAATTGCTCACTAGCCAGGAAAGGCAAGATCTCAGGTTGAAACCATGACCCCATGGGTGCTGTGCAGTATGGCAATATATCCTTCCAAGATGACAAAAAGTATTGAAATATAAATGTGCAGAACACTACCACCTCCCTAAAAGAGAGAATATCTTGCAGTAGTGTGGATATACTTCATGTAAATTCATATATAACCTTACATGGGTTTTTTTTGTTCCTTCCTTCATGATATACAAAATACATATTCATATAAAATCAGTTTTGTGAGCCACTGCTTTAAGCCATCATTGATTGATGTATATAAAATATGCCTCTGCAAAAAAATCTATTCTACTCCATAAAAATTATAATTTATTTAAAAGCAAGTTTCACTGCACAATTGTGGCTGTAAATCACATTCACAATCAGATTAGTGAAAGGCATGGTTCAGCCTGTCATCCTTTGGTTACAGTGGATTGGCTGATGTCATATCAAAAGGTTTATTTGCAATCCTATTTTCCAGTTTTAATTACTTATGTAGACCAGAGAACAATGATGCATTTGATATAAATTCAGTCCTTACAGTATTAATTCAGCCATTTCCTTTCAGTACTTTATGTTCTACAGAACAAATGCAAAATTATGTTGCAGTGGCTGTTACCTGTATTAAAAATGGAATATCAGTGGAAATAATTCTGCAGTTTTAAGTATATTCTGCAGTTTTTAGTATATTCTCTTGAAAAATCTAAATTAAACTTTTTTTTCTCCTCAGCACACAGGTAGCAACAGATTCAAATGAGGAGATTCTGATCCCTTTACAACACCTTCAAACATGACAGTTTTCTCCTTCACACTCCTTTCAGAAAAAATTAACTGCAGCTTCCATTCCATTACCTATATTCTAAACAGCACATTAATGAAAATCATATTACCCAAGAGTTGTACCTACATGCTAGGTCTTCCTAAGCTTTCTGTGATAAAATTTCCCCTTTATTACAAGCCAGCAAGTAACTGGGGAAGCAAACATGTAAAACTGAAGTTCTCTTACGAGAACAAAAAACCTAATTACCCCAGCCATGGCACCATTGTGGGAGACATCCAAAGCCAGTCTTCTTCACCCTTGAAAAACAACCTAACAAAACTGTATCAATTGTGTGGCTGAGGTTTATTAGGCATGGTAACAGTTTATCAATAGTGGCACAAAAATGACAATTCCACTGTGATAAAATGAATATCAAGCTTCTGTTTTGCACATTACTGGTCTTTTCTACTCTTCCCTTTCTCACTCCTTGTGCACATCACTGCTTGGCATGATTAGCCACCTGAGTTCAACAGATGTTCCTGCTGTACTTCAGGGACATTGCCATTTTGTCATGTTTACAGGTGCGTTCTCACTGCAGAGAATTACACCGAGCACAGTTTTGCAGCTGAGTCTTCTGCTGTCCCCACAGAGAGGCAGGTGGATGATGATTCCTCTTGCTGTCAGGGTTTAGACTTTCTTGGGAAGACTTCTGGGCAGACAGCCCAGAACAGCAGCCATCCAGGGATGAGCTAGTTGGTACTAAGCAGACTTGGAAAAGGACACATGGCTTCTGCCATCCCATGGAATGCTGAAGCCTGAGCTGTCACTGCTGTGTGCTGTCACCATATGGTACCAGGCCTGACAGGTCATCTGCCATGGTGTGGGTGGAGCTGTCCTTGCTCAGTGCAGGTGTGTGTGTGTGCACAAAGCAACACTGCCAAACAGAGCAGAAATGCAGCTTAATCTCAGGAGTAGGGGAAATCTTTGGAGGTTTCCTTCTAGTGTATTAGTGTAAAATGCCTATTTGCTCCATGCTCAAAGAACTCCCCATATTACAGACAAATTCCAGTTTAATTCAGTACAGAGAAAAAACCTTTACAAAAACTCTGTAGCTTACATTATCCAGAAGTTCTATTATGGTAATGTGGTGATAATAGTCCTTTCCATTTGCTAATACTAAAAAATATCTAAGACACTTCACCTACTTATTTCAGTGGTTGTGTTAAATATTATTGTATTAGAAAGCCTTTAACTGAGTTCTGCTAGGAGTCTGGAGAGGGTTAAGGGCAACTTTTGAAGGAACAATTCAAATTTTATCTCGGCATCAATGGTGATTATAAAAATCCTACCCTTGGGTTAGATTTCATCATAACAGAAAAACACAAATGAGAAAAATAATCTTCTCTCAATGCTGAAATTTGTCTTGTTGAGTTTCACTGGGTTTACAAAAATCTTTATATATATCTGTATTCTCTTTCATCACCTTTTCCCATCATTAAGTAATAATTTATAATGATAATTAATACTGATGTGAAAAAAATTGAATTTTCTTCTCTGAAGTCAAACCTAAAATTATTTTTTAAAAAAGGGGGTTTTGCCAGAAAATGCCCATTAAATCTCTATAACAGTAGACATACTGCTCTTAAGGCAGCCCTTTCATTGAAACTAGCTTTGTATTAAAGCATCCATATCAAGCAAGGTCTGAAACACAGAACCTTTCTGGAAGACAGTGTTGCTCCAGGACATTAATGAGAATTCTACCCTGCAGGCAGCACATGCTTTAGCATGACTCTGGCTGCAGTAGAAATTTGTCTTGGACACATCATCATATCAGAAGAAAAGTGATTTTCTGTCTAATGCCACAAATAGAAAGATTAAGCTTGCTCCCATAATGGAACTCAAAGACTCAGACAAATGTCCTTTTTAATAACACCACACCACTGCAATCTTATGGCACAGATCAGTTTTCCAAGCATCACACAAGGAAGAGATTTTTGATTGTTGCATAAGAGAAACTATCAAATTTTTGGTTTACCATTTATATAGTAGATTCACAAACAACAAAAAAACCAGCTCAAGACACATAATTACATAGTGGATGGGACAAGAAAAATACAGGAAGCATTCAGACTACGTCTGCTAAGCATCTGTCCTTTCCCAGGTCTGCCAACACATACTTTTGGAATTTCTTCAGTTTGCCTGCATATACTCACAGCCTTGCATGCTGCTACTGAGGTGTACCTGGCTTTGTGTGTGTTCTGCTAACATCTCCTGTTCTTTTTCTTTCCCTGAATCTGGAACAACAGCTAATCAGTATCCTCCTTTATTATTTTTTCCCTTTTATCTCAACCCAGTACTTTTGAAAGGTATTATATATCCTGCTTTACCTCTGTAATTTTCAACAAGAGTTTGGGTTACGCATAAATACCTGAGACTCCCTTACTCTGCATCTTCTTTTGTTAAATGTGAGCTCATGAAATCAACTGACATTTAAGGAATGAACCTGCTGTAGTTTGCTGGCCTATGCAATAAATATAATCTGTCTCAAAGTAGGCAGGAAGAAAAAAAAGCAAGAAGTGAGGCTGAATTAATCTACATATTTGCTGACTTGCCTGAGACTACAGTAGGGTATTGAACTAGACTTTAGAAAAGCATAATTTTCATTTGATTATTCCAGGCAAGTACTACCAGCACAACCATCTTTTAATTTGATGCCAGATGGTTGTTTGTACTCTGCTTTTCTCCCATAGCATGAGGCACTGATGAGGTTGAAAATCAATGCCTTTCACATGGCTGTAGGAGCTCAGTATATTCTCACCTCTGCTGTTGCCTGCTGTCTAAAATCACTCCCAGGCACCATTAAGAAGGGGCTGAAACCCCATTCAGGAATGCCTGCCTCAATTTTATACTTACCAAATATCTTACCCATGGGTGAAAATGACTACAACCAATAACATGACAAGGGATACTCTCAGTCATAAAAGGAAAGGTTGATACATGTGAGACAGAAAAGCACCAGGCTTCATTCTTATTCTGGCTGCACAAGACTGAGAAGTAATGGGGAAGAAATTTCCAAACAATCTCAAACAAGGAAGCCAAAGTCATGAAAGACTGATGTTTGTACTGAAACCCTCTCAACTTCTGTATAGATGAAGCCAGAGGAAGGATCCCCATCTTCTTTACTTCCTATTCCAACAGTTCCTGGCCAGATTGATGGTAAAAATGTAATTCTCTAATCTAGCTAAACCTTGCAACTTAAAGGGAAAAGGTTCTGCCCTTTCCTCCTCTGGTGGCTGGTAAAACTCCTTTCTTCTTTAAAGTCTGCTGCACAGAATCTCATATATTGGTGCTCCTGGAGCCATATTTTAAATTACAAGGAGTGAAAATTTCTGTAGAATCCATTACACTAACCCTTCTGAAACAGGCTGATACTCAGTAACACACACAAGATCAGCTGTTTATCTCATGAGGGTAACTTACAATTCCTCAGAGAAAACTGAGGTGAAATAGCCCATGCCTGTGTTTCCTCTCAGAAGGCATACTATGCAATGTCCCAGGAATATTAGCAGCAGAAATATTTTCCTTCTACCATTTGCAGCCAGCTGGAATAAACATGAACCTTGAGGCTCACACAGCTGAGGGTTTCACCTCACCTGCAGAGTCAGCAGGGCATGTGTCTGACAGAGAAATACCACACAGTGAAGTCTGTTGGCTGTTAAATCCAGGTCTGCAGGGGGATTCATAGTTTGTGGGGTAATAACCATGCACTCGACATCAACTGATTTCTCTTATTCTAGCCTCAACTAAATCAACCTAAGAAATTACCAGAACCAAAATGTTTCTGATGCATTATGTCATGCAGATATTCATACTTCAACTTGCATTGTATCAGTACCTGTTGAATGTTATTAATCTTATACAACATACCATAATCTTTTCTTGAGAGGCAACTCCTGATCTTTTAAATTATTCTGTATTATCTGCCTGACCATTTATACCAAACTGTATCACACTTTTCTGTCTGAACTTTAATGTCTTACTGTAATATATATTTTTGTAACAATCTCAGAAGCTTTTGTGGTCTCCTGGATGATCTATTGTTTTTCTGGCAGTTAATACTATACCATTTCTGTAGCAGAAAACAAACTTTAAAAGCAAAGGTTCCAAAAACTTTAGAACCCAATACACGGTTTTGGATAATATCAAGGCTATTAACTGTACTGTTCTACTGTTTTCAATACCCAAATCCTTGCCTGCATTCAGCAGACCAGATACAATGTAACACTGATTCCATTTCATATGTCTGAGGTAAATTCACTAATATACTTTATTTTACTTTCTATTTGACAAAGAGATTTGTTGACACAATCAAACTTACATTTTTCCTTTCACTTCCTTACATTTAGGAAACAAAAAAGAACCTTATCCTTACACATGACTAAATGGAAAATACCATTCACTAAGCCAATACGGGCACTATTTTCAATTTCTCTCATCCTCTTTGCAAATGCTCAGAAGTCATCAGAAATAGGGATGAAACCCAGGAAATTTAGGTTCATCCCCTTCCGTCACTTTGAGCTTTGACCCCTTGATTTGAAATGAGTAACATCTGTATTACCATCATGTATACATTTTCCCTTAATTTCTCTGATTATCTAACATGTGCTGTTTAGTGTCCCAGGCCAGCCTTGTTTTGTTAAGCCAATATTTGTCAATTAGTGAAGGACCATTTCCTTCTGCAACTGTTAATGAGAACAACAGTTAACCCCTGTATTGCCTAGCAGAGTAATTATGGTCCTGATAGATACAGAACAGCTTATTCGCTCCTTTGTATGCCAGTTCAATAAAGATTTTTATTAATAATACAGGACTTTTATGGATTAAAGATAAAAAAAACATACTGACATGATTTATTTACTTTTCCCTTAGCACAGTGTTTTTTTCTGAACCATCTACTCAGGTTAAAGAACACTTGCAGCAATATATACATAAATCTTGATAAGGCTATTTGAGTTCTACCTGCTAATGATGCAATTAGTTATTGAGCGCTCCTTGTACTGTGGTAGGTCATTTCTTTTTCAGAAGCAGGTTGTTCATCTGGCCTCCTTTCAGAAAGACCATCTTTTGCCTTCTAAAAGAAGCCATTTTCATTTCATTTTATAAAAACTTTCCTAAAATGTAACTACTTGAGCTGTTATTCTCTATGGTGGATGGCTGCATCAAGCTTTTGAGGAAAACACAGTCAGAATGGACATGGAAAAATTAGGCTGGGGAAATTACATTTTTATAATGTTAAATCTCAAACTTGACATTTTAACAGAGTACTTTCAATGTTTCACTATTTAACTATTTGTAAGCAGGGTTGTGAACTTTTTTGCCTGAGAGCAGCTGTTAAGTAGTCCAGCCTGTTTTTTCTCAGAAAAATCAGTCTGTTTTTTTGACTGAGTTGTAAACTGTTGAAAAGACAGAGTATGCACATATTCAGATTTTAGGAATCTAACTCTCTGTGTGCAGTAAGTATCCCTACATCCCACATCAGTTTGCAGTGCACGTACTGTCCTCACTGAAAGCCCAGCCAGGAATAGAAGGGACTCTCTCTCAGTGCTATTCTTACAGATTGAACATGCTTGCTGCAGATAAAGACCTGTTCAGAGAAACTACATCTGAAATTGGGAGCAGGGGGTGGAACTGACAGAAGGAAGGAGAGGGGCAGGTATTGAGATACCTACTGAGATAAAGTTAAGTTTTGGCAAACATAAAAAGTATGTTAAATACTCTGAAAATGAAGATTTTTAGTGCATTTTCACATAAACACAGGGAAATATGACTTGCAAAAACTATTTTAAAGTACAGAATTAAATGGTGCCGAATATTATTTCTGCTATCAATAATCTTTCTTTCTCAGACACTATTAATTACCACATAGACATTGTGCAACATGTATAGATCTGTTTAAGAATTTAATTTAAGGTAGAAAATAGTCTCCGTAGGAAAGATTTCCTTCCTCAGCTGAGTAACTGAACAGCACCAGCTCCCTCCATCAAATATTTCCTGAGGGGTCCATAGCATTCACATACAAACACTGTGTCTTAGAAAAGTGAGAGTTTGATAAAAACTGAAAGGATTGCTGAAATAATGGCATTAAGGCTGGCATAAAGCAGAAACTACGAGTTTTGTGCCAAACAGACAAACAGGCTCTGCAGGCTTGTAGGTATTTACAGTTTGTAGACACTCCGAAGAACTTCCAGAAAAAAGAAATTTATTTTAAAAGTTGGGAATCTTACTGATGTCTCACTGAAAATGGGTTTTTTCCTACCCATTTTCAATACAGAACTGGTATTGCCCTACATCTCAGAGTTGATTTCCACAATGTTAAGCTATTCAGATTCATTGAAATCACAAATATTCACATTTCTAAGCAGCACTCACTCCAAGTCAATCCTTTAGATCTCACTATTTCACTTGTTAATTCATTTTTTGAAATGCTAGATGGATAAGTCACTACTGGAATTGGTTCCTTTTGTCTGAGCACCATCTAGACAGAGAAATAGTTCAGTTTTAAGAGCTCCTAAAATTAAATTATCACAGATAAAGTTGAACAAAATTTCATAGTGTTTTCCGGGACAGAAATCAAATCACTTTGTTACTTATGTCATGGTCTGGTTCATGTTACTATACAATGGTCCTAATCAATAAAATCCAAGATGTTTTACGAAGTTTTTATTCTGAAATCGTGAAACCCCCATCCATGATAGTTTGTTGGGGTTTTTTAATATCCTATGAATTTCAAGTATTTGTGTCAATTAAGTTTTATGTTTCTTTTTACTCTAAAGGCATGAAGACAGTGATCTGTCATGGAAAAGACAACCCAGACTCTGAAAGCATCTCTAATGTATCTCCACATAGATATAGGCACACCTGTATGCCTTTATAGTGTCAAATCCTACTTTATCACAGTCCTATTTTACAGGAACCATACTAATGAAAATAATTTCCAAGGACTAATGAATTGTGTGTAATTCTTATGGAAATACATGTACTTGGGAGGTAACTTGGGCAAACCTTTCTGTCACAAAATACTTAGGATGAGTTACAAGCAAACTTTAATCAACTCTCTAGCCTGAAAAATCTATTAAAACCAATCAACCAAAAGAAAAACCAGTGCAAACAAACAAACAAAAACTCCACACAGGCAAAGACAAACAAAACCCAAATAAATTCTTATAGGTTGAGATAATGGAGCAATGACAGGAAGAATAATTTGATATATTTTTTTAGAACAACAGATATGCATTTGAAAGGCAATAAATCCAAATAGTTCCTCATATGGTTGGAGAAGCCATTATCTCCACTTAATAATATACTTCACTGAGCTTCTAAATTGTTAGGAAATTGTTGAAAATTTGCCTGCCAGAAAACCTGATGACATGAAGGAAACTCCTGCTGCCCTATTTCCTGCTGAGACCAGAGGCTGAATGCAAGAGTTCACATGGGAAAGTTTCATTTCTTTTCACTAGGTCTCAGGTGTCTCCAACTTGTACTTTGCCAATAATATGAAACAAACCCAAACTGAGGACAGTCTGTGGCTTGCCCACCAAACTCTGAGATGAATATATGTAAAGGGCAGCATTTATTGAAGTATATTGACAGTGAAAGGGCCTTACAGATTTATTTAGAATTTTGAAACACATCTGTCTCCTTCAGATGCAAAGAAAAGATTAAAAACAAGAAGCAGGACTTACATACACAATATTATTGATGAACCAGTCATAAATCTTGAAACAATATCTGTGCTAAATTAATTCCAGCTTGATCCCAATGATGTTCACCCAGGAAGCACTAAATGTACTTTAATAGCAGCCCTGTTAGTATTCCACTGCACAACAAAACACTCAACAGAAATCTACAGTAGCAAGATGAAGGTGGAAGAAAGGGAGAGGCAGCATTCTCAAGTCTACAAAACTTTTGGCAAAGAGCCACAGAACCATAGCACAGTCACAAGAGGAGAGAGCACTTCCAGCAGTGGTTCATGGGTAAGAACGTTCCTCCACAGACTCCATGGTTTTCAGGGCTGACTTGAGCAATTGTTTGTGTATTCAGGTCATTTTTTCCTGCCATTATTTGGGATTAACAGAATGGATTTGACTACCATGGCTCTGCTGTGGACTACAAAATACAGCTCCAGAACAAGAACTCTGCTTGAGAGAGACTCCACCTTTAAGATTCAACCAAAACATTCCTATCTAACTCCTGAAAAAATTATCAAAACTTTAATACAAAAAAAGAGTCATAGTCAGTGATGAATTTTTCTGCTAAGAACACTAAAAGCAATATTTATGTGTTTCCATAAATTTCCCAAATGTCTGTAAATTTAAAATGTCAACGTGATATAAAGATCCAAAAATATTTTAATCACTTAACATAAACCCCCCCCATAAAAACAAACAAAGCAAAAAAAACCTGCCACAAAACCCCAAAATAAAACTTAAACCACTCCCCCCCCCCAAAAAAAACCAAACAAACAAAAACTAACCAAAAAACCCAGAAAACCCAAAAACTGTCAGGACACTTTTTCATTTAATTATTAGTCTCTACAGCTTTTTAGCACGTCCTCAATGGGAAAAAAATTCCTAGATTAAAACCACTCTAAGGGTTAAGAGTACACATGATCTCAGGGCTACAATATGAAATATAATAATGCAGAACAAGGCATAATGAATTAAAGAATCTGCTGGACACTGATCTCATAACTAAGAGTGCAGAAATAACCTGCAGAAGAGCTTCATTCTGCCAGATGACTCCAAGTACTTTTACTAGAGGTTATAAGCAGATCAAAAGTCTTCGTGTTTTTTTAAACTGCCTATATAGTCCACTAACAGTAGGACAAAATCTGTCCTCAATCATACCACTGGAAAATCAGGCATTTCATGGACTTCAATGTATTGGAAACTCCACTGGCATAGTCAAGGACAGCACTTGACCAAATATATCTTAATTCAGAAGCAGCATCTATTGCCAACAATACCTTTGCTAGAGAATGGCTGGGAAACTCTGCTGATACTATATAGTGGCACAAGTTATTTCCCAAGTTTTCATAAGAAAAATGACTTGAAAACTCCCCCGTGCAAATAAAATTGTCTTTCCAAGTTCAACTATTCAATTTTAAGAAATGCTAGGGAAGAAGTAAACTGGGATTTTTTGAAGGGGTTAAAATTAGTTTTTCTTTCCTCTTCACTCAGTCTTCCGATTTCTAGATTTTCTTTAAACCACTTGAGCTCTAATGCTACCTAGCAAGCTAAACGTTATGGTTTTAGTAATAGTGATATCAACACTGTGCTGTGACAGTATATTTAAACCAGTTTCCTAAGCCCAAAGCATAGAATAATAGCAATTAAGAAACAAGTTTATGCGCTATTGTTAGCTCTCAGTCTGAAGAATATCTTACAAGACTGCACCACTAAAATGCCTGCTGTCATCCTACAACACATCAAAGTAGGTCAGGCATGTCTAGTTCTGAGATGGACATATTTCAGAATGTAAATTTCCCTCAGTTAATACTGTTAAGGAACTCATGGGCCAGGGAAAAAGAAAAGCTTATCTACAACAGTGATACTTTGCTCCACCAAAAAAAAAAAAAAAAAGCAGAAATAAACCTTTTTTGGGTTTTTTTCCCCATAAAAGCAGGGAGAAAATGTTGACATCCATCAAAATAATTTTAATTTGTTCTGGGATTTTAAAAAGAACCTGATCTTCTTACATGTTCACATCCTACTTAGGCAGTCTCAAAATCCTTCCTTCATGCACAGAGAAGCTGACAGATTGACAATATAATGACTTGAATCTTTTATTCCCCAAACAAGAACACCACAGGCAAGGGATGAGGCTAAGACTTTTCACTCTTTCTTTTCTGTGCCTTAACCCTCACCTGGAGGGAGCCACTCAGTAGTCAAAAGGACATCTTATCTTGCAAACCAGTGTGATTTTCATTTTTATTAGCAAGAAAGATAGCGAACATACAGAATTGTCTACAGATGCTAAAAATAATGGTTTGTAGTGATCCTGAGCAGAAAACCACTTACATATAGAAGAGTTTGTGAGCCACAAAACACTTAACCTGAGTAGGATGAGACCTGTGCTGCACAAAGAGGTCCTTTGCCACGCATAGAGTCTAGGCTCCAGGTCAGTGCATGCTGGACAAATCTCTTGCCTGCAGGGTAACCTCAGCCTTCTCATCATAGAGGAGAATTCCGCAGGTAACTCCCCTTTGGTTCCAGCAATTACACCTCCTACATCACCTTGCCTCTATCTTAAAGTGCAGCAAGAAGTTCTTATGTAAAAGTCCTCTCTGTTCAACTGTAAAAATGATGAACAGAACTGTTTTCTAGTAAGGGAATTGAATAACAGCTTAAATGACCAAAATGGGGTAACCTTCCCTACAGATAGGGCCTGCATGATGTGCTGCAGGCTGGTGGGAGGCACATTTGGTGCTGCACAGCTCAGGGTTCCCAGCATCTGAAGAGATAAAGGATTATAAGAAAGGCAATAAAGCTGGTGAAAGAACAAGATTTATGAGAAGCCACCTGAAAGGTGGTTGTAGCAAGGAGGAGGTTGGACTTTTCTCCCAAGGAAAAACAGACAGGGTGACCAGAAATGAGCTCAAGTTGCACTAGGTGAGGTTTAGATTGTATATTAGGAAAAATTTTTTACTGAATGGGTGGTCAGTTGGAACAGGCTGTCCAGGGAAGTGGTAGAATTGCATCTCTGGACACACATCCCTAGAAGTGTTCACAAAAAGTCAAGATGTGCTGCTTAGGGAGGTAGTTTAGCAAGGAAGTTCTAAGTGCTAGGTTAACAGTTGCTTGAGAGAGAATCAATAACCCCAACCTAATCATTATGCTAGTTCTCAAAAATAGCATTTTAAATGATACTTTAATGATACAGATTTTATAGAGTCTGATTTCCTTTCATACTTGACATCATAACCAACTAGCACCTCCTGGTGCAAAACACTTATTTTGAGGTGTGAGATTTAAAAACACTTCTCAGCATTTATTCACAATTTCACATAGGAGTACTATTTTTCTAAATCAACATACACTACTGTAGAACAAGTATGAAATTAGTGTGTAGGGGAAAAGATGAATCTCTAATTAATGGAGCTTTAATTAATTAAGCTAATCTAATTAATCTGTACTTTGACTTTTCTTCAACACCCCATCTTCTAAGCTTGTCTTAGATATTCAATTCTTACAAGGCAGTGGTGCAAGAAGACAGCTTGGTAGAATTAAAATGGAAGAAATAGGTAAGAAATGGGCAATGCCAAACTTTGCTACAGGTGAAGTTCTGCCTTGAGGTTTTTCAGTGGAATCCATATCCAAATAGAAAAAAAATGATACATTATCACCCAAGGCAGAATCAAAAGAATATTGCAAGTATTTTTAAGCCACTAGATTAAAATAGGCACTTTGAAAGAATACAAGGACAGCTCAATCACACCTCACTATAAAAAGTCCAAAGAAACTTCTCTTTTTTATTTCAAGAACATTGCACAGAGACACATGAAAGTTTATAGCGTATCACCTAAAAGGGAAACGGGCTATGTATCAACACTTCCAATAGAATCCAACCAAGAAAAAGAAGATATCTCTGCTGAGAAAAACAAAAAAAAAATAAACAAACAGGGAACTATATCCACCAAGGTCTTCTGGGACTAAACTAACATTACTCATCTGAGGAATAATGACTCTTCCTGCCCCAAAGCAGAACTATTCACATAAAAAATACTAGGAAAAGGGAATCTTAAAATAATACCTAAACAGAGCACTTGACCACAGAGCTGTAACTAAGGGTGAGACCAGGTTCACAGAAACATCCTGCCCTGAGACACAGACTTAATGGCCAAGTCTCTCTCTTTATTATTTTCCCCAATACTCCAGCTTGGCCAGTTAGATTGTCAGATACACTTAGGGAGAAAAACAACACCTAAAACACTCTGTCATTTCTAAGATTTCCTCCATATTTTACATCTTGTTTTTTAACCAGCTGTATTGAGTTCTGACAGGAATAGTCTCAGCACAAAAAATGAGAAAAGTGTTGTTGTTGTTGTTGTGTTGCAATATTGCAAGCGTTCTATTGTCATTATATTGCAAAGGTTCCATATTGCTAGAGTTACATACCTCCTGGATGTTTCTCATAGCCACTGACTCTTCCTTGTCCTCACAGCAGCCAACTGACTCCAATTCCCCTCAACCAACCAATCCACTCTTTTATAACATGCCTCTCATTGGCTACAGCTGCAGCCTGTTAAAGTAAGGCCTGCTCCTAATCCTTAATAATTGGCTCAGCTGCAACTCCTTAGGGGGCAAGATTACATTCTGTACTACCTTTATTTACTTATATTCTATCCCCCCACAGAAGTGCAAAAACAGAAACTAGTACAAATAATTTTATGAAAAATCAGTATTTTTTGAGGAACTTCAAGAAAGGGACATAGAACACCATTTCAGGATCTAAGCTGCAATGGGACAATGGTTATTCCCAGATCCCGAGGAATGGAAAGCTCACAGTTTGTGCTTAACAATGCAGTAAAAAAGGCCAAATGTGGGAGAACATCCAACTCAAAATTAAACTGATGTGAATAGGTCAGTTTTGCTCTGCAACCAAGACAGACAAGAAGAAACATGACAAAGAATCTAAAATGCTATCTGAAATTCTTCTCAAAGTCAGAGCAGATAGAAAACAGTCTCTACACTACAAGAAAGGCAAGAGAAGGAGTATTTGGGGAAAGAGATAAGATTGACAGTGTATATTATTACTTTACAGTGTTCAAAAACAACTGTCAAGTTTGAAAAATCTGGAAGGAAAATTACTATAGTGAGAAAAATTCTTCATGGGGAATGATGGGCATTATTACCTTGGAGGCAGCATCAGTCTTAAGGAAAAGCAAATACTGAATTGAAGCTGGCAACAAGAATACAAGGCCACAAGTTGCCAGAATAGTGCTGCCTAAACTGAAAGAAAAGACTGAACTAAGGTAAATTACTATTTTCTCCAACATGAACTGAGCATATGCACATGTGACAGAAAAGACATCTGTCAAAATTTTACCTGGGAAAAGTGCCCATCTGAAGTGTATTCAGCATGACCACCAGCTTTCTTTCACTGGAACTGTGCAAAAATGCTGTAATTGACAGAGTCAAAGAAAAATCTTACATGGGAAGGGGAGTACTTAGTTGAGTGGATAATGTCCAGAATGAGTATAGCCGCTAGGTTAGTCACAACTCTGGGAATGTCTCACTTGCTCTAGGAATACGGCTGGACAAGCTCAAAGCAAGAAATGAAAACTTGCAGAAGGTAAACACTCATGATACAGAAAGAAAAAAAAAAAAGGAGAAGAAATTTTCTTGTCTATATTGAATTAAAGAAGTACAGTTGTTATGTACAAAGTGAATATTTTCCACTACCTACAAGAGTGAAAAATTCCAGAAGAGTTGCTTGATATTAAATGTTTTCTTATACCTCTCACATCTGCAGTAGTCTGGCACATGTCTTTAAAAACACATAGCACTCACATACATGGTGCATATAACACTCCCTTTCCCATATGCTTTTTCTCAAGCTGCCATTTGGTTTAGGTCCATCAATAAGGCTGATTTAGCAGAAAACACATGACTTTTTCAAGGGTTAGAGTATATGAATATCTGCAAAGGGGACATTTCGATATGAATTTGGAGTAAAGGGGGAAAGTATATGACCAGGGGCTTCAGTTTTGGAAAGAACTCAAGCTGTCAGGTTACACCTATCTTGAAAAAAAATACACCTTTATTCTATGCAAGTAACAGTTCTAAAAACAGTTATTATAGCAAGAGGAGTGGTAATCAATAAATAAGGTTAAGCCTATTACAGGTATCACTTCCTTAAAAGGCAATAAGATTAATAAAGATTTCCCAAGTATTGTGAATCACATAGGAAAAATTACATTTCATCTAAGAATGTCAATCCACAGAAAGAGCTACTACTATGTCACAATGACATAAAATAAAAATTTTAAATTACCTTTTTGAGAAATTAGGTAATTAAATTAAGCTATCAGAAGCTCTCCCTACTTTATCAATATAGTACAAATTGTATTAAAATTCAAATTCAGATTTGCTGTTGCCGTCTAAAATACACTGCAGTTGTGCAGTGAAAGTTTTACCTTTTTGAGTTTCTTATCAAGGGTGACAGTAGGAAATTCCAGGCATTAAAAAATCTGTTTATGGTTCAGTCTATGTTAAAACCTGAGCAACAATGAATTCCAGTTTAGAAGATTCTAATTTGAAATCTAGATCCACTCATATACTTCTTTCAAACTAATGAACCTCCTAAACATTTAATTATTATGACCTTATTTAATTTCATTTTACATAACAGATTTTTATATTTGTTTAAGATGCTAGAATTGTTTTTTTTTCCTTACACAGATACATCTTGGCTTTCTTTCTGAGTCTGACTTTAAAAACACAAAGATAAAGGAACACATAGAGTTTCCTGTAATTAAGCTACTGTTTCCACAGAGGCCTTTCCTTCCCATGGAAATACTCTGATCCAAATGGACAAACATCAGTTTTACAGTCAGAGAAAACTGGATCACCCATGATCTCATTAAACCACTGAAGAAAACAGATTATGGGTAGGAATAGCCTAGGACATAGCTACATATTCAAAGGAGGAGCACAGATGCTTCCAGTAGCAGTCAAAGAAATTCCAAGATGAGAGGAAAATAGAGTTTAAATTATGCAGCTTAAATTCAGATTGGATCATTATGGTCATAGCATAACCTTTTCTATAATGCAGTTTGCAGAAACTTCTACAATAACCTTATCTCTGAATTCACAACATCTGTCTGCACTGCAACATTTTACCTACCCTCCTCCTCACACACACACTTAAAAAAAGGACACAACACCCTTCACAGTTGTCCTCTGCTAAGTTCTTGATTTGGCAGCATAAACTGCAGAGTTATCCAAACCAAAAGATTTTTTTTTTGGTGGAATTGTGGCAGTTAAACAACTTTAAAAGCATTTCCTGACTTCCTTTCCTCTCCCTGACTTTCATCTAATTAACTGCTAGAACTAGTTTTTTATTTCACTTCAGAGAAATTCAACAGATATGAGCAATCAAAAGATGATTAATAGCCATTAGTGTGACTGTTCCAGAGCTACTATAAACATTTATGTCTGCATTTGTAACGATCACTCACTGCTAAGCCTTGGGGGGAAAAAAGGATCAAATTTTCTGTATACACCTAAATACTCAGAATCCAGAAATAATTATTTCCAGATTTCTCTAGAAACAATAGTAATGAAGAACCTACCAGGTTTGACATTGAAGATGTTTAAATTTTCCTAGTATACTGAGTGGTGAGGAGCACCATACAACTAAAGAAAAAAAGAAAAAGCCAGCAAGAACAAGGGAGAGAGGGAGAACAAGACAAAGACTTTCTATTTTAACATTTTAGAAGTGTATATTCTCTTTGGCATGCAAATAATCTCTCTGAGGAGAACAGGTGAGTCACTGGGTTTTTCCTTAGAATAAGTTCTTTGTAGCAGAGACAAAACACCTCACTCTTAACAAAAATGACCCAGAATATCTATGAAAATTTAATGTACTGTTGGCATAAAGCTCAAGTTAGCACCCTGCTAGGAACTACTGATTAAATATAATGTAGGAAAACAAGTATTTTGAGCAGTTTCTGCCAAAGTACTTCTTACACAACTTAATGTGCAAACATTGCTGGCCCATTACTGCTAAGAAATGAGGAATTTTAAGGACTATTAAACACTCTGCAAATAGATCAGCTGAAAGTTATTCAGCACAGGTGTTCTTATAATTAGGTAACATTGGAAAAATGCAATGTTCAATGGTCCTTGTACTTTGCCCTTTTTCCTGTGTAGGGATGAATATAACCATTCATAATTAACCAACATCTCTGTTCCAATAGAAATAAACATTGAGTGTAAAAGAGTTACATTTTATTTTTATACCATTTCAAACTCATATTTTTTATAATCAACTTTATGTTATTTAATTAATACTTAAATTTACTAACTTTTATTGGAAACAAAAGTGTTATGATAGTGGGAAGAGCCTGCTGGGGTTTTTCCCCATTTCATCTAACCAGAATGGATCCAGGAAGCACAGAAAATGTTACTATTTCATATTTACTAGTATAAACTTGTTATTCCAAAGGACACAAGTCAGTCCCTGGAATATTAAAAGGCTTGTTAGAGATCCTTTAAAGATATATAAAATTAAACACACAGTGATTCCATGCAAAAAACTCTAGAATTTGTATTTTAATGAGCCTTGGCCTGAGAAAATTTCAGGCCTGAAATGTTGGTGAATATTCAGTGAACCTGCTTCCAGACAGCTGAAGTTTCAGTGGATTTACAAATGTATCTTTTTTTGTTCAAGTATATTTATTCATTACAGTTATTGACTTATTAAACAGCCATCTAGACAGAGACAGAACAATTTCTTTCTCTAACACTTTATGATGCATGTGTTTTCATCCTGGTAATGGGATCGCTAATACTTTTATTTAATCAAGGGAGTAGCTGCATTTTGGAAATTATTACAGAACTGTGATGTTAAAGAAGTTAGCCTTGCAAAGATACAGCTATCCTGAAAAAATATACATGTAGAAGATAACATGTTCAAATGAATTCCACATGAAAGACGATAAAAGGCTTTCATGCTTTGTTTTGAAATTTGGTAGGAGAGATTGAGGAGAGGAATTTCAGGGGTGAGGGTGGTGTGCGAATACATATTATACAGCTTTGATAGCTGTTAAAGGAGGATATTACCTGTAACTGATACATAAGTTAGTAAGAAAAAGCATTTTTCTCAGCATGTGTTTGATACTCTGCAATTCAAAACTGCATTTAAAGATATTGGAAGTGGTCAAATAAAATAAGAAAAAGTGAACATAAGCAGAAAGAAGCCTACTTAGTAATTATACAATTGTATGCTTCTGTATTCAAAGATTGAATCAAGAGTCTGGAGATCTTGAACTGCAGTGCAAAGGTATTGGACTGTCTCTTCAATTCAACACCTGTTTGTTTACAGTGCACTAGCTTTAAACAAAGCCTCACAGAGTGAGGCTATGAGAATGCATCCTTGGAAAGATATAAACATGTAAGTTAATCTGGAATATAACATATTTATATATACTACAGCATATTTAATCACATATATTCTGTTGGAAAGACTGTGTAATGACAAGGTTTTCAGAGAACTGATACACAAGAAACACTGCAATACTTTGAGATTTATTTCAAGATGTGCTGCTTGATACTTCCTCTCAAAGTTCTATGCTGCAAGAAATATCATGAATTGTCCTGCTATTCAAGGACATATGAAAGGAGGTCCAATAGTTCCTCCTGACTTTCAGCTCAGCACTGTGTTACCAAGGAATCTTTGAGCATAGGCATGTCCCAATGTAGACATTTTAGAGAATAAAAACAAGATGAATAAAATCTAGATGTCATAATATTATATATAAATTATGTATATATATATATATAAAAATGTTATCCACATTTATAATTTAAAAATTTAACTTTCCTGAGAGGTTATTCTGTTTGGGGATTATGGTTAAGGCTTTTTGTTGGTATGATTTGGTTTGGTTTGATTTAGTTTGTTTGGTTTTTTCAGGTTTGGTTTTTTGGGGTTTTTCTTCCTTTTTTTTTGTTTGGGTTTTTTTTTGTTTGTTGTTGTTGTTGTTGGTGTTGTTGTTGTTTGGTTGTTTTTTTTATTGTTTTCAGGGGGGCTTTTTGGGTTTGTTTTTCATTGTGTTTGTTTGTTTGGTAGAGTTTTGTTTGTTTGGGGTGGTGGTGTTGTTGTTGCTTGTTTGTGGCTTTGTTTGGGGTTTTTTATATACAGAAAACCCCAAAGGAAATGGGAGGATATCTCACACCAATGTGAGACCCCTTCAGAACATTTTATTCAGAAAATGAATCTGAGCCACATGTCATTGATTTTGGTTGTGCTTTCACAAAGTGCAACAGGTTTCAAGAAAGTAAATTTGGCTGCAGCTATAGTATAAATAATAAACAATCCCCCAGTGCAGTTTCTTCTGTGTGAAGATGGGATATGAAAGATGATGCAGACATAAATTTCCAAATAGATGAATACCCACACTTGTGAAATTCATGAAATTCTTATTAAAAGTCTAAAACAATACATAGACAAAGTATATACATAAAGAGAAGGACATCATAAGGGATAATATTCTTTTTTGTTAAACACCAAGAGATAAAGCATCTTTCTGAAGGATATAATTACAGAACCAGTGGGTTTTGTAAATTTTGTGGGATAAAAGCATTTGAATTACTGCAATATATTTGTGAAATTTAACTAAGAAGCTATGGGTATCTGAATTGTCATTAATTGTACTTCAAAACTATAAATAAATACAATTTTTTAAAGGCCTAATGCCACTTTCTGCTATTTTTAAAAGTTTACTAAGGGTTTTCCTTTTTCTCCTCTCCATCCTAAAATTCTGAGTTCTCAAGATCAAAACAGCTTGCAAGAAACTGAAGACTTGCATTATTTGCCATTCTCAAGTACTTACCTCCATAAAAGTTTCACAGAGGTAGACAAGGAAGTACACCTTTTTTTTTTTTTAATAGAAAATCTATTCTTAGAGAGTGAAACAATCTATCCTCTTCAAACATAGACATATCCCTGAGAACTCAGAATTTTAGGATGGAGAGGAGAAAAAGGAAAACCCTTAGTAAACTTTTAAAAATAGCAGAAAGTGGCATTAGGCCTTAAAAAAAATTGTATTTATTTATAGTTTTGAAGTACAATTAATGACAATTCAGATACCCATAGACTATATTACGTTTGTATAGATTAATGCACTAGCCAGCCACGCGATACTGCATTGAAGAACACTGTTTTGAAGAAAGTATCCAGTTTCTGTGCAAATGATATAGCAAAAGCATCATACCTGTGTGGTGGTAGGCAGAATTTAATGGAATTAGAAAGGGATTTGGGTTTTGCCACGTAGACAGTAAGTCAGAGCTGTTCACAGGAAGAAAATATTTGTTTCTCATCCTAATTAAACCAATTGTCTTCCAAGATGGTGCAGTAGGGCAACTGATTTTCCAGCTTGCTTTCTCTAGAACTTACCCTCACACCAGAATGAGTTACCTTATGGGATTTTCTGTGCAGTGGAGATCACAACGCTTAAATACCTCAGTCTCTTGAAAATCACGTATTTTTAGGTTTAGGAGGGAATTTCCTCTCCTGTACCATATAAAATCCTTTATTTTCTTTCTTGACTTCACATTGCAAGTTTAAACTCTAGTCTTTACGCTTAATTAAGTTCTAAGTGACTATTTGAACTTTTCTTTTGTTGTCCAACTTGAGATCCATACATTTGACAGATTGAACCAGTTCAAGCAAAAATAAGCTAGAAATGGATCCATTAAGATGAAAAAAGAGAAGTAGGTTTTTAGCTTTCTGGGAGCTGAGTCATGCATCATGTACACTGTAAATCATGAGTAGGAAAAGAGATTAGTGCTGCAGAGATGGATCCTCACTCCTTGTCTGTTCAACAGATGTATGAGCTTACAAACTATCTTCGCAATTCCTGTAAGCCAAAAACGTTTCCACAGTCCTGTAACAATACTAGACCTATAGCTGTGACTTTTCTTATTGGGATGATGATGTGCTGTGAGAGAGGTGATGAGCATAAAAAAAGTCAAACTCATTTTGTGAAATCCCAAATGATACTTGACAGTGTAGCATGCTCTCTGTGTCATAAAATTGGCAAAATCATAAATAACCAACACAGGTTGCATGTGGAACTGATGGAGCCAGTTCAGAGGCTACAAAGGTGATCAGAAGGCTGGAGCATGAAGACAAGGCTGAGAGACTCAAAGAAGAGAAGGTTCCAGGAAGAACTTCAAGCACATTTCTGTACTTAAACAGGGACAAAAAAACTTTGGATTTTTATTGAAATTTTTATGAGTGATAGCCCTTTAAACTCTTCCAATTCAAAACTAGAAGTAGGGCTCCTATTACACAGACTGAATGGCTATGGAAAAAATATAGACAAAGATTTAGTGTATCATCTGTATTGAGCTGAATGCTGGTATGCAAAGACATTGAAGTCTTCAACACATAGCTGCTTAGGACTGAACCCCAGCTGTCAATCTTAATATGAACAAGACTGGCATTAGGAATAATTTTAATTTCTGTCCTAATTAATGAACAGAAAGGGAAGATAACGCTTTCTTATTAACTGCATGCCCTGAATGAAGAGAAACTGTGAAGGCAGTCTACAGTGATGTTAAAAAAAAAAAAAGTCACAGGAATACCATTTACACTCCTAAAATCTGCAGGCAATCACAATGAATTCTGACTATGACTTTATTACTTACTGACTCTGCTTATTAGAGAAGGAAACGGAAGCAACCAGCAGCAGATGAGCTGAAAATTCACTGTTGGAATCAACTGCAAGACAAAATATTTTTAATATCATTACTTTGAAGAAATAGAACTGACAGACCTCTTATGCCTTGATTTAGCTTCCTTTTACTAGATTATAAGTAGCTCTGAAAATATTTTACTTGTTCTACTAGTAAGACAGAGTCAGTCCTTTTCCCTCAGTTACAATGTCCGTACTCCTCCAGCACAGAACACCCAAGGGGAAGTGAACAGGCTACTGTAGTGGGCAGTGCAGACTGCCAGCTTGGCCAAACCATTTGGTTTTTCTTTCACAGCAGCCTACGGTTACTTTTAGCAGTGAGTTGCTACACTTATCTAACTTTGCCCCCTTCGTCTTGCCCTGAAATATCTGAGCTCACACTTGTCATTCCCATTATCTGCTGTGCTGTAAGATGTTGTAGGCTTATTTTCTCCCCTTGAAATCTGTTTCATCATTGGCTGAAATGAATGTCTTATCTTTAACATAGAACTAGCCTCAGTTCTTATTTGGGGTGTGATTTGCTTCCTTTTTCCTTATTTTCGTCTTCCCCTCCTCTGATTCTGTGGAGTCTGGAGGTGCTCCAAATAGTGCATTATAATTGAAATGCATTCAATTCAGAGTTTTTTTTTCTTAGCTGAATGTGAAATTTAATAAAAACTTGACTTGAGCATTCTCCAATGTTTTGCAATACAGGCAAATCCTGGAATAAAGATGAAATCCTAAACAAAGAGAATTCTATACCAAAGGTTATTCCTCCTTGGAACATTATTCCAAAAAGCCTTTGTTCTTCAATTAGTTACCTTGTACAAGGTGAAAGCAACTGAAAGTCTATTTTAAGACCATTGATCCCTGTTGACTATGTTGTTGGGTTGGAGGTTCTCTTCCCTTCAACAAAGACACATTTACTGCCTTGGCTAATACATATATTGCATAGTATTGTAAAATAACTCTGTGATAACCTTTGCTAGCAGCTCTGCTGAAATCTGAGAGCCCCAGATCTCCCAGTCTGATGAAATGAATAAAGCTTTTAGGGTTGTGGGTTTTTGTTTTTTTTTTTTTAATTTGACCTTGTCTCTCAGATCATTATTTTACTTACTAGGAAATCTATGCCCTGAGGCTTCGTTAGCTTGATACTGAAATTTTATGATCCTTTAGCAATTCTCAGTAAAAAAGTTTGATGGGGAGGAGTGGGAAGGAAATGCCAGAGTAGGAAGATATTATTCTGGTAATATCTGAGGGGAGTAAATGTACTTTGTGGTAGAGATACCATGGAAACTACCACATAGTGTAGAAAATAATCCATGTCCTCTCTGTGTCTTCTGTTTTCAAACAGCCTGTTTTCACAGATTTTCAGCCTGCACACACATATTAAAAATTTTTGGGAACATAAATCAATGATTAGCAATAATCATACAATAGATTTTTTTTCTTCTCTGCTGCTGCTTATTGCAAAATTGCTCAGGTGCAAGAACAAAAAAAAAAAAAAAAGAAAATAGTTAACTATTTAATTACCAGTGGTAGCAAAATAACAATGCAATAAAATCCATCTTTAATTAAAACACCAAACTGGCTTTCATAAATTCTGTAGTTGTAAAATTAATCTAAATAAATCAATTGCAATGCTATGTGCATTAATGGATGCTTAGCTTTTCTCCATTGACCAAAAATTGATCATTTGAAAATAAAGAAACAAAATAAACTGTCTTTTGTTTAGGAAAAGTCCTAATACTTTTAGTAAACTTCAAAAGCAGATGTCTGAACATTTCTTTCGCTCTCCTTTCACGACTGTATTTTAATTAGCTTTGTAACCTCTGAGTTTCCTCTTATGCTAGTTTTTGACTACTATCCAACTACCACTTGCTATTCATGAAATGCTGTCATTTTGCTTCTGAATAAAGCAAGCATTGAATATAGTAAGAAAGTAATCATCCCAGACTTCATTTATTAACACAAACCATATTTTTAAAGATTCTTGAATGCAATCTGACTGACAGACTATTAACCTTAGAAATTCTCTGATTTTGATGGTATGCAGCACATCAAATTAGTAAAAAGTGACTTGTAAAGATAAACAAATTGTACTGCCTTCCTGTTTCTGCTTTTTCTCTCACATGTAAACAAGTTCTGAAATGGTTTTTGACTTTTTTTCCTGCTTGTTTTTGACCTTTACAATACAATGAATATCAACGTGGGATTTGGCCTGCAGGATTACTTCTTTGAAGTATGAAAGAACAAGAATGTGAGGTGTCCTAGCTCATCTCAAATGTGAACTTTTCAACAAACACAGTTTTTGCCAAAGTGTTCATCAAACTGGCTAGAGAAGTTAAACAAGCCCCATGTAAAACCCAAAGTTGTTTGGGTTTTAGGTTTAGAGACCTTCTTCTTTTAATACAGCAGGGGTGTTCTCCCTGCAACTTCCCTTCATAACACTATATGGAGTAAAACAAATTTTTCATTGAGAAACAGGTGGTAAATAAGCCTTTAGAAAGCATGGAAAATGCCTTTCACTCTCCATCCACTCAGTGGACCTATCTGATCTTTACTCAAACTTTTAGCTTTTTTCCTGCAATCTGCTTACACAGAGGAAACAGGAGAGGAGGAAAATTTTCTCTCAAAAATGACTGAAATTAAGATTCACATGTTATCCACTGGGGAGTGATTAAAAAACAGTCACCCTTCCATATATGATGTTAATTATCAAAACCTGAAGATGTGGACGCTACATTTCACTGGAAAATGAATAAATAAATTCCTTCTACCTTTAAGATGTTTTAAAACATATTTTATACAACTAGCTTCATGTAACAGACTATTTACATTTGGAAGAGAAGCTTTCTAAATGTTTGGTTATAAAAGATAAACCCTACCAGTTCATTAAGTATTTTAAAGAGATGTTGAAACATTACGCTGATCTTACTGTGGAGGAGACCTTTGAAAAATTAATAGTAATGTGGACTCCTTCTGATTGTTTAATGGTGATTTGAATTTCTTAATTACTGTTTCTTAGACAGATTTCTCACATATATTGGGGAGAAGGCAAAGCTTTACTTCAACATTTCAAAGAAGAAAGGGTTCCATGGGTTTTTTAGATTAAAATAGAAATCAATTAAATATCAGAACAACATACAATTTTCATCTATGAGATATAGCAATATATAAATATCTACTCTTACAAGTATGACATAGAAAATTGAAAATTATGTACACAAGTTCATTCATCAAAATATCAAAGTACTGTATGTATTCTTGCAGCTCCTGTCTGCCTTTTCTGTGCAAGTGGGTTCTGGGACCCCACAGAAAGCAGGAAAACCTCAAGAGTTTTCATGATTGAACAACCCTCATTCCCAACCAGACTCAGTCTGCTTCCCAGCCTCAGAGGGAGGGGAGGGCTGTCATTTATCACAGGTAAGGGAGGCTCATTTAGGTTAAATCAAGCTGAGGCTCTTTAAGTGAGGACCCAGGAGACACAGAGAGACCATCTTCATTTAGTTGAAACAAAACAAAGGTCTTAATTGCAGAAAAAGCCAGTAATGTATGATAAGTCAGAGCCCAAGGGAATTGAGAGAAGCAATAATGAGAAATGAAAAGCATACTCTAAACTGAATATCTTGTTTATTTTTGTGACACCTGCCTGAACCAACCAAGAGTTACTTGACTGCGCTGATAATTGTTGGAGTAAAAAGATCACATATGTATTGGTTTTGTTATCAAAAGTCATAATTACTGATTTCAACCTATTTCTGTGCTCTGCTGCCCACAAAGAAGTCTTTGTGGCTGTAGGCTGACACAAGGGATCCAGCTATGCAGCAGATACTGACTGTTAAATTACAATTTAGATGCTGTTCCTGTGTGCAAATTAACAAACGTGAGGTTTTTGTAATAAATCCTCTTTCAAACATCTCCATGAATTACTCTGCTTAATTCAGAGCAGATATCTTTAAAACTCTATTTGAAATACAAACCAGTCCTAATTAGCTTTATTCATATTATAACAGAGCCAGAAGTTTGAAGCAATTGAACAGACTAAAAAGGGGGCTATTTAATTTATAATAGGTTCTATAAGGTAATCTGGACTTCCTCAGGATTCCTTTCTGGCTTTGTTATCATGAAGTGACCCTGAGTGGCTGTTATATTCAAGAGCAGGCTGGAGAACTGCTGCAATATCTATATGTTTCCAGGGGAATTCTTTGTGGGTGGGCAGATCAAATGCTTTACAGCTAAAGCTCAACACCTGCAAATCTTGGCAATTTGGATCCATGTCAGCTTGAAGGGAGGATGGGGAAAATGCCTCTTGACACAGTCATCAAAAGTGCTGCCAAGAAAATAGTCTCTTGTGGAAGTGTACTGTGATTGAGGTTTACTTAATGATGGAATCTTAGACTTCTCAGGTAAGTTCATGGGAAGATCAAGAAACTGAAATGGCTAAAAAATAATTACGTGGATATATTCGGACCATCTTGTAGTGTGATAATTACACGCTCACATCTAGTAAGGTTATCTTTTAAAAACAATGATTTCTACAGCTTTTTTATACTTCACTGAAAAAAGTGTGTTTGAGGGTTTTTTCTAAATAACTAAAACTCAGTGAAATAATAGACAAAGGGACCAGTTTAATTGAACCCAGCCCTGTTTTGCTGATTCTGTGTCTTGTTCATCAAAGAAAAATGGAAATTAATAGTACATGAAATTTCATTGAGATTTTCAGGAGTTGATAGCATAGTGAAGAACAAAAATGAGAGGAAAAAAAAAGGTACAAGTGTCTGAAATTTTATTTTGTCTTCTTTTAAATAATGATTGAAGAGCAAAATCCTATATGGACATAATGTGTTTGATGTATTAAAGCCAACAGGGATCCAAAAAGACCTGACATTTCTGATGCTATTTTTGAGAAGGGTGACACTACTTAAGTGAGTGGTTTCACTGCCTGAACATCATCTTAGAGCAATGTACTCCAAATGTTGTCAGCAAAGATAAATGCCTTAGGCATGCCAGGGGTTTCAATTTGTACTTATTATCACTCTTTGTTTCATGGATGATTAGGCACTACAGAAGTGCCTGTTATCTTTATCCCAGTGATCCCAAACAACGTGGAATAACCTTGCTGATTCTGTAGGTAACAAGTGATACTTAGTACAGATTACGCTGCTGCAATTACTATTGCAATAAAATTATTACATTTTTATAAAGAAGAATAAAGAGAATCAATATGAGCAAACCAGTAATAAATAGAAACAGCTGATGTTATAAGTGTGATTAAGATGGCAGTTTCATCCTTAGGAAATGAAATCTTTAAAGAAATCAAAATGTCACCTGCAAAAGTGCAAATGCTTTCTACAACTAATAAAAATCTAGTTAAATTTAAAAAGCCAAATTTTCATCTTTCTTCCTTTTTCTTTTAGGTTCAAGACAAGAAATATGTCATGGCTTTGTCTAAAACATCACATTCTTAGCTTGTATCTCCTCCAGCTCTTGCTTTTTAATTTTTTTTTTTTTCTATCTTGGTTTGATATTGGTTTGGGGGGGGTGTTGTTTGTTTATTTTGTTGTTTTTATTGATACTTTGGAAAGACTATATTTTTGCAGTAAGCTTTTGTTCAGAAAACCATTTCCAAAATTCGAGATGAAAACCTGGAAGAGATGGTATAATTGAGTTGAGCCTGGGCTCGGACTTCTTTTCCCGCTCTAGCTGTTGCTGAATAGAGACTGTGTTTTGGTTTCTGCTGTAATCCAGGCAGGGGCAGGAGGCAGAAGGCTGATTCCCAAACTTCTGCTGAACATACAGGGAGTTTTGAACCAGATCTGCCTGTTCCTGTCCTTTAAAACTTTATATTACCACACAATTCTAATGTTTACCCTGATGGGAAGAGGGAAATATTTTAAAATATAAGTGATAAAGAACAGGGTAAATACATTTCCTGATTATCTCTGGCTCTAAATCTACTTGTGGTTGTAAGGTCAGAATAACAGTGCTGTCCCTTTCCATCCTCACAGCCATCAGCCATTATAAGTGCTTTCCTGTGCTGAATTTTATGGGTGTTAAAGATCTACATGTTCCTTTCACTTCATCTGGAGTTATGAGCATTTGCTGACTTTCCAAATATTGGAGCTGAAATGAAAAATTCCACTCCACTCTTTATTGCCTAGTAGCATTCAGTGCCAACACAAAGGTTGGTAAAATACCAGGGGGTGTGCATGAAGTCAGTTTTAAGTGTTATGAAGGCTCTCAAATACAAACAGATTTTCTTGTAACACTGGAATGTATGGGTTGGACGCCTCCAGAAAAAGGAAGTTAATTGATATGGGTATAATTAAGGGGTAAATTCCAAGCCACTGGAGCTCTTGTTTGTCATTAAAGCAAAGTGTTCCTGACTTTTTAAACATTGCTTTTAAAGCTTTTAATATTCTTAAACTTCTTCTGCATTTGAGATTTTCCCAAGTATTAAATTTTAAACTTTAGAAGCTTCCTATTTGAGCCATATATATAAAAAACTGTTCAATTCAGTCAGTTGTAAAAGTCATTTAACAAGGCATTCTTCTCTGCAGGCTTAGCAATATAAATGTTGTGTAAACTGAGGAATGAATCTGGGCAAGAATCTGCTCAACAAAAGTACATTGAGTAGACTCAGAATTTTCAAGCATTGGTGCCTGAGGATCTATCTCACTTCTAGCTAATCTAAAGCTTGACATAATGAAGGGCAAGTTTTACACTTGCATGTACCACAGGGAAACAAGAGGATTAAGGTATTAATACAAGAAAATAGCTAATTTGTCTTGTAAACTGTTTCATCAGGGACCACACAGTCAAATTCTCCAAATGTCTGCCTATTTAATATTTAGTCACTGATCTTGTTCCCATCCATAAATTCAGAGAATGGATAATTTAAAAATCCTACTCCAGCCCAGTGAACTTCTCTGCTACTCTCCAATATATAGTTGCCAGAACATCTACTTTGGTCCTCATTTACAGTTGAACATTATGACTTCATGACACTGACAAAAGAAATAACAACTGGTATCCATGCCATTTTTTTCAAGTATTATCTCAACTGTCATGTCAGCACTTTAACAAGTGATGGGAGCAGATGTATTGCTGGGCCTGACAAAAAATGGCAGCACTCATTCACTGTTTGCTCTCATCTTTGTGACCTGTAAAAGCACCTGAAGCAGAGGTATCTAAGTCCACTTGAAAGCTGATATATGCTACTGGCCTTCTTCACCCTTCCACTCCATGTGTGTCAGCTGTGTGGAGGAATCAATAACTAAGAAATATCTAAAAGGTAGGGAGCATATGCATATATGTGATGGAGAAAAAATAAATGTAGACATGAAAAAAATGAAAGGACTGGAAGTTTTTGCTAGGTTAGTGCGCAGTGATAATATAGAAAACATACTATGAATTATGTTATTGTGTGGTTATTTCTTTCATTTTGTGATATTACTAGTCTTACTGTCCTAAAGTTATATTTCTCAAACTCAAATTTAAATACACATTGTGTGTTTGGAGAAAAGAAGTATAAACAGCTTGAGACAGAAAATATTTATTAACACTAAGTTTTACATTCAGTTTTCTCTTTTTCAGGATAATCATCATTTGTTCTACTGTTTGGATATTTTTTAAAGCTACCTGTCGATCCTTATTTCATACCATATTTGTTTTTCAAGATACATCTGATCTCCAATAAAGGTACCTAGAAATCTACTACCTCAGAAGAAATACTGGTTTTATTTTTTGTTTTTATACAAATCCTTTCACAGTACTGTTTTATAGTTTTGTGTGCCGAGGGGAGGATTCCCCCTTTGTCTTTAAAATTTGTCGTAAAATTTAACCCAATCATCAGGGAATAACTGTAGGTATTAAAAAACAGAAAAGGTGTAAACTCAAACCAATTTAGCAAGGCATGGGTCAGAATTGCAGCAGGGTTTCACCTTGGAATCACAACTAAGTACATTACATGTACCATCACAAGCTGTTCAGGCATCCTTGACTTTACAGGATGTTCTCGCACAGCAGTTGCTGAAAACTTGTAAGCTTAGCTTCTCATGCCCTTATCCAAACTCTTCAATACCACAGAGATAGGTGACACCATTGTATCAAAGAGAAATGTACTTAAGTGTAATGGAGTGGAAATTCCCTCCAGGAGGTTTAAGTCCAAGTGTCAGATTGTCTGAAGATGTGGTTCAGGACTCAGCTCCGCTAAGTGTTCATCTAGTGACAATGTTGCTAAGGATACAGCCATCCTCTCTGCTTATTGCCTCAGCCACTGAATACTTGTCTTATTCTTTCAGAAGGTTTCTACAGAAAATTTGGCTGCTTAATGAAACCTGAAAGTTGGTGGTCATAATTAAGTTACAGCAATTGTGTACGTTATTTCAGTGAAACGTAGCCCTCCTTAGATCAGGGAGTGAGATACAACTGATTTTCAGCATCTGATTTAATAGAACTGCAACTTTCTTTTTTTGTTGTTGTCATTATACGTGATAAATCAATATTTCAAGTTGGTTAGTGTTCCTCCCTGGGACATCTTTTGTGATTGTCCCTGCTTGTCAAAGCTACAGTAATCACTGTTACCTAACACAGTTAATAATTTGTTAAGGTTAGAGTTGTAGCACTCACTAAAAATTGGTTTGCATCCCAAATTTAATGTCATAAAAATTCCATTTCATACTAAACTGAGTGACACATTGACAAAAAAACTCCATTTCATTGATCTTCTACACACTGATGTAGGATCCAAGTTTCCATTCCAGTCTATTTAGAATGAGATAACAACCCATTCCATACACACAGTCCAAAACCATCTTCAGTTTGGACTGTAAATTTATAAATGACAGTTCCACAAATTAGACTTGAAAGGAAAAGCTGAGCAGAGCGTTTTAGAACTTGCAAAATTCAGGACAATTTGTACAGGAAAGAGCCTGGCTGCTTATGTTATAACTGCATAAATCCCAGAGATGTCTATGACCAAAATGAATGAAAATAATTCTGCCATCTTCTCACTTCTCAATCTTTTTTTGGTCCCTGATGATTAATTGCGGCCCCACACTGAGCAAAGTATCCAAAGTATCCATCTATTTGTAATAATCAGAACTTTCTTAGAAAAAAATATTTTTGGAAGCTGTTGTAAACAGCTGCTGGGAAAATACCTCTACAGAACTCAGAGCTAAGTTTGAAATGGATAAGCCTGAATTTTTCTGTCTAAATATTTTCTTATTCCACAGTTAAATTATTGACTGAAGCCTTGATCATGTGAAAATATTTCAGAATGTTTAACTTGTGTATAAATGCATGCAGGATTCATCTGACTCCAAACATTTTCATTTCAACAGGCTTACCAAAATACAGCTGTATTCATGGTCCTGAGACACTTGCCACTATATTTCCTAGATTAAATTAAGAGAGTGGATTCCACATTAGTTCTTGTAAAGGAATGTGTTTCTAAGTCTTTGTGTTTGCTATTTTATATTCTACTCAGTCTAATCTTTCTCTATTGAAGTACCATCTGTTTTCTTACACTTGGCCTTCATCATTATATCTTACTTTTAAGGCCTTAATTTTTCTATTTCAGTCTCTCTCTAAAGGCTCAGATGTATGTTGGACGGAAAATCTTGATGTCCCTAGCCAAATCTCTTCTATTCCAATTTATTGCCCACAACCAGGCTGATTCTAGCTTGCATCTGCATTTATTCCTTGTTCCAGATATGTTCCTAGTCAGAATTTGTTTCTCACCACACTGCAACACACAGTCTTGGCTCTTAGAATCAGATCTTTCTTTTTAGGCATCTCTCGATCAGATTTCCAGGAGAAATTTCCAGCCTTTTGCTCTCCTCCTCAAAAATTGCAGTTCTTCTCTGTCCTCTCTGTTCTTCCTGTTCTCTCCACTACTCTATTCAAACTCAAGACTTCTTTAATATTTTCTCTAAAGGTTTTATGTGCTACGACTGTTTTTTTTTTAAATAAGCAAGAAATTTAGGATTAAAAAAAATAAATTTCTTAAACTCTTATTTGGTCCAGTAAAGTTAGTCAAAAATAAATTTTTCTTTCATATTTTGGGACTAGAGAGTGCATATTAAAGCCAGACACTTTGGTAACTTTATTTGCAGTCATGTCAGCAATCTAGTTTAGGGGGTTTTTCCAGTGCTCCAATCTTAATAGATCTTTACAATTTTAAGAGAAAAATAAACAAAAAACCAAAATTAAATACACATGCAAAAAATTATATTATGCAGTCCAATAAATATTTCCAAGCAATATTTTCTCTGCTCAGAATTCTTGAGGATTTTGGCTTAATCTAGAGTTTTTCAAGATAGAAGGTTATATGTATTCTTCTGTCTTAAAAAAACCACCACCTTTTACTTATTTTATCATAACTCTACACATTTAAGGTTGAAGGTTTATGGTAGCTAAAATCTGAATTTACAGATGTAAATCTTTCTTATAAACACATATTGTAGTTTGTGAAAATAATGGTAAAAATACATTGATTTTGAAAAAAACCCATCATTTTTAGGAGCTGTGACTGATTTGGGAAGCTATTGGGAAGCATGTCCTCCTCTATCTGCTTCTGAAGCTGAACTAGAGGAATGGTCAAGTTACAGTTATGTTAAGATGCTTTTTAAAGATATAGGATTATGCAGTGTGTCCCCTTTGCCAGCAGTTAGACTTCGATTTACAAACATAATACCTTTCACTCAAGTGAAGCAGGCATAAAAGATCTTCTGTATATATTTATTCTGCTCACTGTTATCAGGCATGCAAGCCTATCAGAAATAAACACACCTATTTTATATATTCCCTTAAGAAAGATTGTCTGGTGCCATTTCATAAAAAAGATTCTTTCGGTTTTTTCTTTGCTTTTCTTTTCATTGAGTTATACCACTACTGAGATTGGGTGTTATCAATTTCCCAACAATCTAAGCACACTACTTTAACTAGAGAAGAATCTGTAGCATCTGCCAAAGTTCTGTTTCAAAAGGAAAATAGATTTAAACAAACAAGAGTATAATTTCAGAATGTGAAATTATTCTGTTTTCTGTTTGCTGATATCGTTCCTTTAAAATAAGGATTTCAAAAGGATTCTTATCATGACCAACATGTTTGAAAGCATAACATCCCAATACCTTCTAAAATAGTCTAAAATGCTGAAGCAGCTGCTGTGGCAGCTATGAGCTACTCTGTTGTTCTGTTTTGAATGAAAAATATCTTCTGTTAGGGTGAGATCATAGGAGATTTGTGTTGGATTGTTCAGAGAATTAGAAGAAGGCTATGGAGTAATTAAATTATCACGGCATATTGTTACCTATTTAAATAGCCTATCTTAATATCTACCTGAGCACATGCCTATTTCTCTCTTGATTGCTTCATATATTCAGACACCTTCCCTTCTTTGCTCCAATATGCATAAGAACCATATCCAACACTTAGAAAAGTGAAACCTGTTGTGCTACCTCATGCCACAGAATTGTGGCAATTGGCATGGAGAGTAAAAAAGAAAATCATCAGTATTTAAAATTGTCCATACTTTCAGTTTCACATAAGCAAACAGGAAGAATTTTTCCTTAAAATTAACTTAGCACTAAAGCTTCTATAATAGAGAATTTTGTGTCAAGAAGATTGGAGGACATGTTGGAAGAATGACTCTTTCTCATGCCAGCTTGCATAGCCAAAAAAGCACATCTCACCATTTAAAACATTTCAAATCTTAAGAGCTTTTTTCTACAAATCCCAAATTTGAATTTTTTTCCAGACCGATTGTTTGTCAAATCAGAAACTATCTTGCCTTATTTTCAAATAATTGAATCTCTTAAAACTAGATCTATCTAGCTATACCAGCTGTTCAGCTTGATCTGTACTTTCACCTAAGATGCTTGCTCCTTCCGAGCTGTCACATTCTACTGCTTTAGTAACCCATGTGTTGATCCAGTTTTGATGAACAGTATTTCAATCCCAAATTTATCTTTTTTTTGTCTACTGACATAGAGATAAAAAACTTTTGTATTCCCCTCTCAAGAAATGCTCAGTCTTTTCTTTCAATTAAAAAAATACCTTTTGTTTATAACAAAATGTTGTTTCAATTGTGCTGTCAGGATGTTGTTTTGGGAAAAGGAGGAGTGGTCTCAGTGGGATTAAAAACTGAATCAGGAACTCAGACCATGCATTATTATATAAAACAAACAGGCACACCATGAATTATGTAGTTTTACATTTCTATCTTGGGAGTCTAATGACAATGTAAACCACTTGAGCTTCAGTTGTATGGCTTATGATGTCAGCAGAACACCTCAGTGGAATTCTAATCTCATAATTCCCAACAGCCTTTATACAAAAAGCATCTAGACAGAAGAATCAGAAAAGGAGATGATATTTCACTTTGTCATCTATCTTAGGAGTATGAAATCCACTACATTACAACACTGAGCCTCTTCTTTCAGAATGTAATCCTAGAAGAAGAAAAACTATGGATTTTTTATTCAGGTAGATTAATTTTGCTTTGAACATACATATTAATATGAAATGCATCCACAGGTTTTTCAAAGAGCAAAATAAATGTGGCGTTGATGTTTTTAACAAAATGTCCTGAGCAGAAGGGTCTAAATACTGAGCAAGACACGATGACTTGAACAGAGTAAGTTTGAATACTAACATATTACTCAACTCTTCCCAATGTCACACACATCAAAGAGAAGATTTATCTCAGAGGATGGCCGATGCTCTTTGTCATCTAGGGAAGTTGTTCTGCCTAAGAGCATTGGTAGAGAAATTTACTATAGCAAAAGCAGAATAGTTCTGACACGAGGACCTAGGGGACCCTTCTTGACTTCAATACATTTTTAAATTTATTCCCAGAAAAAGAGAGATTGGCAAAGCCCTCAGTGATTTTTTTTTTCACAGACAGCATGGTGAACATAAGAGGAAATGTAAGGATTTACCTTTTTCTTTTAATTTTCTTTTGTTCCAGTGTGAACATATTACTTAAACTCTCCTTCCCATTTTGAGGGGGTAACTTCTTTTTTTTTTTTATTGCTGTTTGTGAAACTCATAATTTTAATGATAAACCACATCCATGTAATGAAAACCCAGACTGTCATTCACTGACATAACTCCATAAATGAAATAATTATTTATCAGTTTGATGAAGCATGAGGGGTTTATTCCTACTATGGAAAGTCACTGAATCCACAGGAAGCTCAAAACAAGCTGAATAAGCTCAGCTCTGCAATCTCCTTCATAAGAAACAGGTTCTATTGCCTACTGCTCTTTGCCTAACTGGGCACTATTAAATATCTCTTGGGGTCATTTGTTAGACTCTGCTTTCAGACCTGCCTAATGGGGTTTTGGTCTTTCCTCATTATTCATCTCTAATCAGCTTTTTCCCATCCCACAGATATCTGTTGCTAAATCTCCAGACAGGAACAACCAGCTGGCAAATTGCGGACAGTCTTTGAATTTAAGCAGATTTAGTAGGGTTTCAGTGAATGTTTATAGGGCTTAAGCTAATTGGAAATAAGATTTACAGTGCTTCTTTTAACCAATGCCATCCTATACTTAGAAAGAGAATTACTGGTATATCTTAAAACAGTAATCTAATTTACTCATGAGTATAACTTCCTTGAGTATAGACACAGCCACTGCCAATTTAAGGCAACAGACCAGATTTAGTATTAACTTCTACAATGTGGGGAGAATTAAAAGGTCATTATCTGCAGTTATACCAGATATAGACAAATAGCAAAGTCACACTTGACACATCAGGATCAATTAGAATCAAATGGTAGTTCTTTCAAAGGAAAGTCTAGAGTCATCAAACAAAAAGTACTGATTCTTAGAGTTGTTCATTTCTAAGGAAATTTGGTGCTTAAATGCCTCAAAATAAAGCTTGCTTACGTTCATGGTAACCACTTGGCAATACTACAAAACACTGTCTATTTTAATTTGACAACACCAGATAAAGGAAAAAGACATTCCTAGAAAGTAATTCCCAAGTCTCCTATCACTTATTGTATGTCCTCTCTTAAGGACATTTCCACAATCCTCTGCATCATTCAGTAGGCTGGAGAGAACAATTGTCTATATAAGTATATAAGTATAAAGCCCTTCCTCCCTGGGAACTGAAATGGATTTTCATCCTGCTTATTAATTTAGTTCATTAATAGTTTAAAACAGATCCTAATTTCTTCATGCTCAGGACTAAACAGGTGCATAATGTCGCTGTTGCATTCCAGCTGTCTTGCTGAGTTTTCATTTCTTTTTTTAAAAGAGAGATCTTTGAATGGTTCTTATATTCCCCTTACTCGTCTCACATATCCCTCACAAGGTTGTATTTCTAATATAAATTTCTTTACAGTATTTTGAACTTGTTTTCAGTGGAAGGTAAATAAATAAGGCTGGGTCTATTTACTGCATGAAAGTCACTTAGGAGCACAGCTGAAAATCGTTTATTTAGGTTAAAGCTGACAGGTGAGTTTTTTAAGGTTCTGCTAAAATCACCAACCAGCATGAAAACAGGTTAAAACTTATTTTGATTGTGATAATTTTACCAATGTAATTTCTGTTTTAAAAGGCTGCTAATATTACAAATATGCATGAATTCACTGCAGAAAATAAATAATAATAATTATAATTATAATAATAAAAAAAAGAGCTGTCACCTGCAAACAGCTGCCACAAATTAGCCTTGCAGTTTTATGTGTCTGTGTCAGCTATAACATTGCTATTGCTTAAGATTCTCAATAATTTTAACTTCTGATCCTGAGTCAAATTGCGGACTGAGCGGGGAGAGAAGAAAACATTCCTTCCTCCCCAGCTTCATGTGTAATCCAAAAAACATTTAGAAGATGCCCTTCTGATTTTTACATATCCTAAGCTTTCTGCCATAATTGTATCGTTTTCTGGTCCAGCTGCTATTCTGCATAACCAGGTTAACATCCCTTAGGGTTATATCCCTTACACCACTCCTATGAGTCTGAAACCCAGGAGGCAGCCCAAAGCAAATCCCCAAGCAGCCTGGGATTCATAGACATGTAGCAGTCTCAGAGCAGCTAATGAGACTGTGTACTGTGCTGATTTGCTCCAGTGGTGCGGCTCTGGAATGGATAAGCAACAGGCTGCTGCATTTCCTGTTAAGTTTTTCTCTTACTTTTTAAATGTATTTGCCTCTTTCCTGTTTAGAAAGAAGTGTTTCAAACTTAAAAGGAATATCAGCTTCAGACCAGTTTAAATAACATTTTCCCTAGAATAATATCTAATAGCACTTGAAAGATTTGCAAGCAGCTTTTAATCCGCTTTAGGAAATCACCCAACAAAGGAAAATAAACTATAGGGTAAAATCACAGCTTTATTTCATGCTTGAACACTAAGAGCCTTTGTCATGCATAACTTTAAAAAGATAAAGTGTTGAATTAATTTTTAAAGTAAAAGACTGTTGTTCTTGTGGTTGATTATGAGGAAATCAATGACCACAATGAATGTTCTAGCAATGGGTAAGAATTATTTCTTAATACTTCATTATTATTAGATGGTAGACAAACCTTTTAGAAACAGCAACATGTATTTAGATGACCTGATTTCAAAACTGTGGAACACATGGAGATTCCCTTCAATATATATTCTTGTTATATTCACATAAATCCTTCCTGTCATGAGTAACACATGGAAATCGTGCTTACTGGTAGCTATGTACTATCCTTCATTATACCCTTTTTTATTCTTTCTTTTCCTTTTCCTGTTTTTACATCTGAAACTGAGAATAGCTTGTCCCAATACTAGTGAACTGGATTGGGTACTGGAGAGCAGAAATGAAAAAATATGTGTGGGCTTGACTGAAGAAGAAATATGGGACTTTGTGGTTACTCACATCTTGCTTTTTATTCCCATATTCATTTGTAATCTGTGTATAAATACAGGGTGGTGACAACAAAAGAGAAACTATGATTATTTCAATCAATATTTGGATTTCTGAAAGAGGTATTTAGAGCCTCACAGGACTTCACAAAAAAATTATAGTGGCATATACAATTTTATATATGCAACTATATCTTACATATAGTTGAAGACTTGAACTTAATCTGTAAAAGTAGCAAGTAGTGATAATTCTGAGATTAAAAAAACAAAACAATCTACAAAGAGTTCTTTTGTTCTGTGGTCCAAAGTATGGTTACCTGGCTTAAACAGAACTCAAAACTACTACTTTATAGACTACACTTACATTGATACGCAGGTGGTGACTGCTAACCTGATAAAAGCTGTCCCTATTCAGGGACATGCCTTTGTAGGGTGTGTCCCTGAATACAACTGAAGACATTTTTCAGGCTTTTAGATTTTCCTTACTACAAAATATCATTTATTATCTGGCCTGATGTCCATATTTCACTCATCTTCATGCCTACTTGTTTCTACGCTTACATATGGAATTTGAAAAAATGTAAAATGACTTAATGATATGCTGTTAAATGAAACAAGATGTAAAATGAGGCATCACAAAGATCTCAAGAGAAAATACATATGGGAAGGGGAAGATCAAGGAAACACAGCAGATTCCTAATTTTCCAACTTCCTTCACTGAGCCCACAGTGTACATTTTTCTCCATGACCCTGAAACCAAAACTAAGTCCTACTAACACAGGACAGTGTTTATTTTGAAGGCTTAAGGACATCAGTTGTAAAGAGGAGAGATGATATCATAGGCCTGCCTAGGTAATAGTTATGATATTGCAACTGCAATTTGGCATGTCCAAGACTACAGCATGGCATTACTTACGTCTTGAAAAATCTAAAAAGGTTCCTTGAGAAAACATACAAAACTTTCTTTGTAAAAAAACCAACTTTTTCTTATAAACAAGGTAACAGTTTTCTTCTCTGGATAGGCAAAGAAATAGACATGCTTCTGTCTTCTCAGATGATACTTGATTGTCATTTTTATGGCATACACTAATATTTGATTCTGCCAGTTGAAAGATAGATTGCTAGCACACCCTCCTGACTAAATAAAAGTTTTCCTCAAATAAGACAGAGCTTATCACATGAACAATACAGAAGAGAAACAGAATAAAATAGCAAAACTGGAAATTCAATATAAAATGGTACTTCTGCTGTTCCAATCAAGACATAAAACAGATGTGACATCGTGACCAGATAAAAAGTAATATTGTTTTCCTACAGACCTGAACCACCCATTGGAAATAATGTCTTTTCATGACTGGCTTTGGTAGTACTATACATTTGGCTCAAGTGAGAACACCCACGGTAGACTACCAAGTTTAGAATTCTTTCTCATTACAGAAAAATTTCAGAAAAACAATTCATCATAATGATATAACAAACTGGTACTTAAGCAGATGTTTTATCTGAACAAAATAGTTCAGAAACCTAAAAGAAGGCAGACAGGTTTGCTTCTGCTCATCAGTTCTTTTGTATTTAATTTCTTTTGGGATATAGCTTTAAGGAATCTATGTAAGAGTATTCATAAAACAAAAAGTGACTAAGAGTCTTGTTACTCTGACATAGAAAGTGGGTCTCCAACCTGCTGATACGCTCAGCTCCTTTTGCAGCTGTTATACTACCAGGCAGAGATCTGTCCCAGTTTGAACAGCTGTACAGGGAGAAGAGCTCCTCCTGGCAAGGCGAGTTCCTTGCTGCTGGAGGAAGCAATGTGGGTCATGCCCATCACAGCCTCTTCAGCTTAACTCAGCCAAGTGTCATTGTAGGAGGAAAAGCACAGGAAAGCCTGAGCTGTGAGCTGGCAGAGTGCTACTCCATTACACCACTTTCCATGCAAAGCTAGAGCCATACAGAGCCGTCCCCATTGGGACAGTGACGGATATCTGCAAACAAGGAAACTCAAGGAGACCTCTGCACTTTCCATTCTGTACTTTACAGAGTTGGTCAAGGACATTGCAAGGGTTGTAGATGTGTGCCCATCATAAATTTTGATTCCAGTAGTTGCTGTCTGCCTGCCAATTATCCAAAAATCAAAATAGAATTCCTTACCTCCAGTCCTAGTTTCCTAGCTGATCATAATACACTCTGAAAGATTATATTTCCTTTATTTTACTGATTAATGCTACCTGTATGCTAAATAAATTTTAAAGTCTTTCATGGTGAAAGCATGTAAGCTTTTGAATACTGGGGGCAGCTGAGTCCATAGCATAATGAGGTCTTTGATAAATTCCAATTATCCTGCTAACTATGACTCAGGCCCTGAGAAGAAAAGTTTTCAGTTCTGCTCTATGGCTTCACTGGTAAGCAGATTTAATCAAGTTCTCATCTTGCAATATGTCACTAGGGAATGTGTGGTTGTAACTGGCTGTGACCATAGATGAGCAGCCAGCTGCTTCCCTTCTCACTGGGAGTGGGGAATGGATTCCTGTGATTCCACGCTCCAACATGATCCTGGCATTAGGACCTCTCATGAGGTCACAAACCATCCTCTTGCATGTTTCTGCTTAAATTAAAAATAAGAATTTTCAGATTTTATGTGCTGGACAGCAACTGCAAACAAACTGACAATTTTTATATCAGTGTCCCACGAAACAAGGTAATTAGAACTTAATAAAACTCATCATTTTTTTAAATGAAAAATATACATGTCTATTAATTTTGAGATGGCAGTAATAATCTCAGACTTAAATTGTTTTGTTTGAATTTAGCTCTTCAAAATCAATATAGTCTACTATGACACCTGATTTCACCTGCCCATTTTTCAACTACCAGATTAAAAATTCATACTTTACGACTAAAAAGTAATGCAATAATTAAGAAGTTTGTGAGTAGGCTAAGGAACTTTCAATCTTAAAAATCCTGAGCCTTTATTACACTGAAACTAATTTTATCCTTCCCCACACACCTCCTCTTGCTAACATCTTCTTGATGTAATTATTGAAACCCATACCATATGAGGGAAAGAAATAAAAACTAACCTTCTGGAAAAGGAGATTGGAAACTAAGGCAATTCAGATTGTCTTGTAGTTAAAGCATTGGCTAAGAGTCAGATAATGCAGAATCTGACACAAACTTCCTGCGTGTTTTCTGAATGCCACTTCCAGCCAAACTATGATAGTTTGTTTAATCATGGTGACCTAAAGCATGCTTCCCTGTGATTCATTTGGAACTACTTGTGGAGCAAAGCATCATGCCTCTTTGTGAAAGGGGGAAAAAAATCTTCAGTCTCCTCCTCCCTTGTCCTTGGATCAATGGGACGGTAATACAAATAGGAACTTGCCTCCTCAAAATGTTCCACTTATTGCCTCACTTGTGTTGTTCAGATATTTCAATGATGGTGTTAATAGTCTTGGTCCAGAAAAGTATATAAGTATGTTTCTGGCTTTAAACACAAACATCACCATTAAACTTTATGGCTTACTTAAGTGTAAGACCATTAAATCATGGAGAAGTCTAGGTGAAATCTGATTGCTATACTTAGCACCTCTGAACCATGGAGTTCTGGAAATACCTACAGCAGTGCTGAAAGAGCAGTTGTTCTGGGCTCACTTCTACCTCCAATGCAAGGAGATCATTTAGACTTCCTGACTGATGAATATTCCCCCTCAAATATTACACATGATAAAGAAAATATTACCTAAGCAAGTCTCTAAGTATGGCAACAAAATACTTATATATTCGTTTAAAGAGTTCTATCATGTGTTATCTAATGATATTATTTTGTTTTACAACTATGTCCATACACATTGCATGTAAGAGCAGTTTTATACCCCAGTTCAGAATATAAAACATATTTCATTGAGCATTGTTTCCTCACTGTTCAAAGATACTGTGTATTACTCAAGAATTGCAGTCAACACCTATAATCAAGCTTTTAAAATATTCCTTAGTCTGGGACAAGGATTAAAATTCTACCCCATTCCTACTGAGAATTTCAAAATCCACATTTGAAACTTGATATTTAAACCGATTATTATACTTTCATCATTTCTTTGGCCAGCTTCTTATTTAGTAGCTCTTGTTTCTAAATGGCATTCCAATTAAATGAAACTAAAATGAAACTAAACTAAAATTGGGTGACATGTTACCACAAACCTTTAAAAGCAATATCTTCAATTATTTTATCTGTAAAATTTTGTTTTACATAAAAGAGAGTAAGTATTCTGCATAAGAAATGTGTCAGCTTTTCTGGGGTTATATTATCAGCAGCACACATGAATTTGTAGTGTTGTGGTCTACACTAGAGTATTCTGGTAGTCACAATAAACTTCAGTACATAACTTATACAGCATCATCTGACATAGCCACAGGCAGCTTCACACAAGAGTTCAAAAACTATTTGCTTGGTAAATTAGCTATTTAATATTGCAGCAATATTTGATTAATTAGTCTTCCAATTTATTAGTGATACATGGAAATTCAGAATTAGATTAGATTCCTGTTCATTATACATTAAAATTATACATTTAAATTAGCTTCCAGTTAATAATGTAGATACTTGATATATCTACTAGTATTCAGTATCACCATGTATCCACACTGTTGATAATTCAGAATTCATAGCTGCAGTTTTTCCATCATCAGACTTGTATTTACTTGGTCACATATGAAATCATTCTGCCATGCAAGAGCATTTTTTACCAAATGCTCAAGTGCGTTTGAAAGTTGTTATTTGATGCATGGATTCAGACTGTGTTCTCCTAAATTTCTTCTCCTAAATTTCTTTTGCAATTTAGAGATGACCTATTGCTTGCAATTCTGATACTCGATTTCTAAACTACCACTGCAAAAGCTTCTGCTGGTACATGTATGTTGTAGATCAGTGACCCTCTGTAAGAGACATGCAAAATACCTGATGGAGCTGGACAGCAGCAATGTAATTGCAAATTGATGCCCTGACTCCACATTGTGGACATTGTGGTGCTGTCTCACACTTTGGTCACAATACTCAGGCAGGAGTGCAAGCAAGCACCGCAGTTACACCAGAAGGCAAATATAATGCAATATCAGAATGTCACTACTCAGTTATTTCTCAGCCCTCTGTGATTTTGCTCATTGGAAGGACTTCCCTTTCCCTTTCTCTTCCACCTAAGCAGAACAGCTGCCTAGAGACCTTTTTTTGTCTCCTTCCTATACCACTAGCTTGCAATCCTAGCCATGACATTTCCATGAAAAATAGCCAGAGGTTTACTATAATACTTGCAGAATTCCCAAGCTTTCTGTGTTTTAAATATACCTGGGAGACTTGTATCTGAAATAATACCAAAATCCTATTAATAATACAGTAACACTCCATAATAACTCACATCTCTTTCTCATTGTAAACAAGTTTTGATGACTCTTCCCTGTTTTCCTCCCCTAAATTTTGAGAAAATGGTGCAGGGGGAATCTCTTTTTTTCTTAATACTACTGTTAAAAACCGGTATACAGCGTCTCAGAGTAGTATGTTTTCATTTTATTAAAATTTTTATTTGAGTTTCATACTTTATCAAGTGACTCCTTTGTTAAGGATCATGACTTTTGAAAAGGAGTCTGATCCTACCCACAGGACATATATTTAAAGGCTATTACCCTAGCAAAATAGGGGAGCTATAACATAGAATTTTTTTTGTCCGAAACTGGGGAACAATGATATTTGTTAAAAAGCGACCTGTGCTTTTTACTGGATGTAACATGTCTGTATCACTACTGCAGGTTTAGCCTGTAAATCAGAACTCAGCTGCTTAAAAGCAACAGCTGACCAGCACAATGTAGCAATGACATATTTATAGAAATATAAGTGTATTTTTTTTTTGTTGAAACATGCCAAAACCAGCAACAACTTACAAACTTTCAGGGCTCCATATATCAGGTATTGGATTTGTCTTCATTCTGTATCAAGGGACCATTGTCTAATTAACTGAAACAGCAAAGTGCATTTGCCAGCCTGCATGGATTTACAGAAAGCAGGTATAGTGTGAACAGTGCTCCTAGCAGGGAAAATCATCCAGCTATCCTGATTGCATCCCAAAATATTGTGGGATTTTGCTGAACAAGAGTTACATTGACTGCAGTGCTGATTTCACATTGCTCCTGTTTGGGTTACAAACGGTACTTCCTGTTAGAATGGGAGAAGAAATATTTTGTTATGGGAATTAAATGGCTGTAGTGATTGGTAAAATTGCATACGTTTCTCTTGGTAGTTTCTTTTTTAAATTTTATTTCTTGGATTTCAATAAGCCTCCATCCTTTCAGCATGTGAATTTCCTCATCTTTTCTCTTTTTTCTTTTCTTCTCTTTTTTTCTTTTATATTTATAGGAGTTAAAGTAAGTGAAAAGAACCTGTCCCACCAGTACCTCACTTCAAGCAGCTCCAAGACCTTTGCACACAGAACTGACTATCAATAAAAGAAAGATATATGAGTCTTTGAAAAGCATTGAGACATACATTTTGGCAGGGTTTTTTTAGACAGAACTTCCCTTTACTTGGTAAAAAAGATAGCCAGATCAAGTACTAGAATACATTATAAGGTAAGGGGGAAAAACATGGCTATAGCCTCATAGTTTTACTTGGTTTTACTTGGGCCATAGTGGCTAGTACCATTTTTCAGATGGTAGTCTCTTTAATGAAATATAAAAGTTTAAAAACTGTTTATTATCTATTTTCAAAAGCCTCATTCAAACTTACAATACTATCAGTACTGTCTAATATAGAGCAATACCCACAGCTGTCACCTTGGATAAATCTATAGAGGACCCAGAACAAATCTTAAGCTAGTTTTAATTATGAATAATGAAGGATTAAGACCCTGGTAAAGTAATGAATCACATTGACGACACAAATTTCTTTTAAAATAGCTATTATATTATCTGGGAAAAATATGATTCCTATACTATTGCTGATGGTTTTCTTAATAAATGTGGATTTAAATATGGTATATCTGTTTCAATATATGATTTTACAGCCTGTCCCTGTCTTAGTTCATAAACAAATTAGTTTTCAATTTCATAATATTGTTTCTTCTGTCCATATAAATCCTTTTAAAAAACAAGTGCTCAAAGTATAAAATTCAGAGACAGGATGATGATTTTACCTTGCCCCAGATTTGACAGGACTACAATAAACCCCACATGTAGATGAAGCTCAAAAAGAGGCAATAGCTTTTCTGTCTACCTAATGATTGAAGTGCACTTAAGACATGGAGAGTTAAGAAAGATAATTCCATAGAAACCCTGATGGATTAAATGACACACCACTGGTTAGCAAGTGTGGCAGTGGAAGAGCCAGGAAATGAAGATTAGTTGCATCTGAATTTGAGAATACAAAACATTATATGTGTTGTGAAGATACCAAGCTGATATGCTTATACTCTGTAACTGGCTGCACTACAGTGAAAAAAGACGTAAAAAAAAGGCCCAAAAAACTCCCTCCATCCCACATTATCTCTCTGCAGTAAGTCAGCAGTGATGTTTCTGCGATAAACCAGCAGTGTGTTTCTCACTGTCTACTCACTTCTGATATGTTTCTCCTGCCTTGGAAAGTTACTGACTGGTTCGTATGATTTGCATGAATTTTGATATATTTTTTATAATGCTTGAAGTGTTGTATTTGTCTTCAAGCATGTTATTTCTGCAGTTAACTGAAAAAAAATTAGCATTTAAATGAAGATGTTGTTAAATTCTGTCACGGAGAAAATAATGGAACTATTAGTAGAATATTTTTACTCTGTTGAGACATGATATAGCTGTAAATTAGGCTGTGTAAACTAGAGCTGAAAAAGCTAAAACACAAACTCAGGGAAACAGAGTATCTTCTTATTGCTATTCAAGGTGTAACCATCATCCAGAAACCAATTACCTTGGTATGTGAAGTTTGCATATGTATGAAATAAACAGGAGAATCTGCAGCATCACACCCATTCCCCATCCCCTAAGGAAAAAAGTATCTATCCTCTTGATAATAATAAACTTCAAATTATAATTTTAAAAGTAGGAATGGATCTTTTCATTCCACTGGTGGGAGATTTAAATTGTGCCTTAAATTACTGTCCTCTATAGCTAGACTTTGCTACCAGATATTCTTAAGATGGATATGAAAATTTGAAGCGGTCCAGCTGGAGAAAGATTGTCCTTCTCAGGCGTCCCAGCTAGCTATCCAGCACCGCTAGCAGTACGGGGGCTCTATCCCAAGCTCCATGGTTCAGGACAGCACCTGAGGCAAATGCTGTGCTATGACAGCAGAGCGACCTTGTGGTAGGACATGGCTTGGCTTATGGCTACAGTCAGCAGAAATAAGAGAGCGCGCTCCAGCCGGGGTGAATCCAGGTTTACTGGGCCCCCGGGAAACAGACAGCCGGAGAGAATAAGGGAGGGGTTGCAGCAGCTTATAAGGAGGGAGGGACACTAGGGAGGAGTCAGTGCTTGGACGAATAGGGTTTCAGAGTGGAGTGGGATACAAAAGATTGACTTAGGGAGAACACCAATGGGGATAACTTGAGGGTGGGGCCCCGGCCCCTGAGCCAATCACTCGACGCTCTAGCTGGAAGTTTCTAGAGAGTTCTAGAGAGAAGGGTGGGAGTGCTGAGTGATGGACAGGGCACTGGGGAGGGATTTGAGAAAGGGCACATTGATCTCCAAGGCAACTGGGGAGGAGCTGGGATAACTGGCAGCACAAGGGAGGAAGGGAGAACCAGGGCAGAACCATTGCATGATAGGGGGAACAGAACAGTCCAACTTATACAGACGCAACACAACAAAAATTATTTTCTTCTAAGGATCTAACAGAGGAACTGGGAAAAAATGGGGGAAAACCTATAGCAATCATAATGTTGAGTCATAAGTAAAAAATAAAAAGTAACTTCTCTTAAGAATGTATCTGTTTTAGAGCCTATTCTGCTCTAAATTGCACTGAATCCACTGTTTCTGAGTATTAAATTACCACTAGTAACGTAAAAACATTTTTCAGCTTTTTAAAATACATATTTTAAAAGCTCTTGTTAGTTGGTTACAGTAAAAAGGGGAAATATGTATTGCAGAACCTTAATTGCATGTTTATATATACTAACCAATCTTGAAGGACAGTTAGAAACATTATATCTAACACACAATCCCAAATTTAAATTATCAAAATCCAAGACTGGCTTTATTTAGTATTAAAATGCTGTTCTCACTAAACAGAAGTATTTGTTTATGGTTTTCAGATTTACTCGTATTAGAAATAAAACTCCTGAACAGAGCTTGCAAGTGGGAAGACCTCAAGGAAAGCTTCTATGGAGGAAACCCAAGGTGAATGAAATATGCGTTTCTTTTAAAAGATGAATAGTTCAGTGTCTGTCTAAGTGGTGTTAATACTATTCAAGCCATTAGTTACAAATTATCGATTTTGTAATGCAGTTATCGTATTTGAAACTGGATTTTAGAAGCCATCTGTGCAATTTCCATTAATTTGCATAGAAGAGAATCTGAGCTTGAAACTTTAATTTTCAATCACTTTAGTGGCATCACTGATGAAAACAGCTATCACCCCACACAAACAAAATATTCACTCCCTAAAAAAAATTCTTGGCCTCAAATTTATGAGATTTCCTCTTAAAGATTCCTCTAAAAATAGTTCTTCTGAAGAGGATAATTTCCTATGTCTCCATAAACTTGGAAATATCTTAAAATAAATTTCTGGTCAAAGATTAAAATAGCAATCTGCGGTAAAACATATTTCTGACAGGGAAATAAAGCAGGCTGCCAGACATCTAAGTGGATTTCCTAGAACTTAATTCTACTTGAATACATGAGTAACCATGATTGGACAAGATTGTCTATATCAGTCTCTGATTTGGGCTTTGCAATGAAGATATAAACCAAATATCTCAACATAAAATTATTACTTTGGGGAAACAAAAATATCAGATGCTAATTGCTTATCTGAAAGTATTTCATGCAGAACTTAAATGAAAGTTTGGCCGTAATGCTGAACTTCTGTTTTTCCTAAAGTGCATGAGTAAAACATACTGTACATTACTGATACAATTTGTGGAACCATATCTACAGATTTCAGGTTTTATTCATATGCACACACAATTTTAAGGAAGCCAAAGCATTACAGAAGCAATTACTGCTCGATAAAATTGCCAGATCTAGTTAGGGAAATTTGGAAAACAAAAGGGACCTATATTATTCTAAGAAATACCATGAGAGTTTATTGTAAGCAGAACAGTCTGCATTGGAGGGTTAGCATATGGCTGAAAGAAACAACAAATGGAACAAAGATATGTGGTACATGAATGTTAACTCTACTTCCGTGTATCTGGGTGGGTTTGTCTGTCTGTCTAAAAACAATTAGAAAACTTGACTGTTGCAGTTTGAACTAGGACAGTCTGTCAAAAAAACAGAGCATATTTTATGTCAATATAACAGTGAATTGTGTCCTCATGGAATACCCCCAGTGAATGCTGGAAAACAAAAATTTACCTGCAAAACAATGTAGATTTTGTGATATTAAAAAGTTGTTGGAAGCAGAAACTTAAACCTAGTAGAAAATATTGAAACACCCAAAGTAAATGTTCATTTAGAAATATTCTGTAACTTCATTAAACTCTATTACAGTCTTAGGATCCAATTACTTAAATTCTAGAGATGCCTCTGTCCAAATTAAGGTGCAAATGAGACCATATGCCAAAGTCAATAATATGGATTTTATTTAACACTAAATGTGAAGTAGGGAGATAGGGAAGTGAGAGAGAGGGAGAGAAAAAGTACAACAGAGAAACAGATTAAGTAGAAAGAATACCATGACTCCATAGATTACAACTACATCCTAAGGGTTCTCTTCTCAGGGGTTGCAGACTGTATCTATCAAGTGGTGCAAGGAAAGAGTCCACAAAACACCAAGCCCATGGGATTTATATTATGCTGAGGCTGGGTGGAAACACCCTCTAACTCCTCTGGATGATATAATACTGGATCAAGGAACATTTTGTGTTTGACACCTTCTAAGATGTTGCACCTGTCTCTCATGTCAGGGTTAGTTGAATAGATCATGGCCTATCAGCTGAAATGAATAATACCTCCATCCCACATGTGAATGTCCCTGTACTTCAGAGGGAAGGTCCCACAGCTGAGTCATTATGCAATGGAGTACATAGACATTATAGGAAGAATTTACAGGATTTTCCTCTTATCAGCTTCTTCCCTTATCTGGGAAACCTCTTTGTAGGCTCAGGTGTGCCTGTCCATCTGCACCTGGGAAGCCACTCTGAGCATCAGGGCAAAGCGGCCAGCCCATTGTTTAAGCCATGGGCACCAACCATCCAATCTCCTACAGCTCCTGGGTGATTACTGCAAATGGTTGAATGTTTGAGTCATTACTCACTAATAGTCCAGTCTCTAACAAACACACAACACTGCTCCAGCCCAAAACGAATTACCTTAATTTTGGTCAGGATAATTAAACTTGAAAAATTTTTACATAACAGTTTCTTCATCTATTAAAGAAGAAATAGAAAGTATGAAACATACCATGGAAAAAATTTTCTACTTTCATATTGGGGGTAGGTTGCCTCTGGATGTGAGGTGTAAGAGAACCGGGCTGCATGAAGTAGTCTGGACAGGTGAGAGAGGGGTGCATGGTGGTACTAAGTAATTCAGGAGAGAATTCCCAAAAGCCAATTGTGGATTATTGCAGAAAGTCCTTCTAACAAAATGTCAGACAAAATAAAATACAGATAAACAAAAAGAAATGCATCTAGATTAAAACAATCCCAGCTTTAAATACACAGTGTTGTGATGTAAGCCGCTGGGAAATTAAAAATTTACAATAAGGGATTCTAATAAAAACATTAGGCAACAGTTCAGAAGCATTTGATAACAGAAATAATCTGGCAATTTTATTGAGCAGTAATTGCTTCTGTAATGCTTTGGCTTCCTTAAAATTGTGTGTGCATATGAATAAAACCTGAAATCTGTAGATATGGTCCCACAAATTGTATCAGGACACCAGGTATTATTAGAAGGGATAGAAAATGAACTGAAGTCTGCCATTGTTCATTCACACCTTGTGCTGTTCAAGAAAACAGGAAAAAAATGGAGAAAAGCAAGGCTCATTCAAAGTAGAGAAAGATCTCCATGCAAAGAGTAACTGAAATGTAGGACTTTTCAGTACTGGAACTACAAAAGGGAGGGATGTGAATAGCATTGGAATGATGAATAGGTAAAGTTTGTTCACTGTCTTACAGCAAAATCATCAATCAACAGGCTCAAAAAACCTCCAAAATAGGACCTTTTTTTTTTTTTAAGTCATGTACCTAAGTTCTGGAATTCCTCATTGCAACAACTCTGTAGATACTAAATGCCAGATTTTTCCTTCATTAACTAGCCTGTAAAGTACTACTAAATGTAAAGACACCCCCTCTGCCTTAGTGATCTTCCAAAACATTATTATAGACTCAGGGAGAGCATTTTGAGAAGCTTTGGCTCCTCAGTGTCTCAAATCACTCCTCTGATTCTATTAATTTGCTTTCAGTAAAGATTCATATTTGATATTTACCGCTGTTGTTGGCAATGCAGTGAACTAATTGTTATGGTCTGCTTTGATTTATCTGCTTTATGTTAATTTGAAATTATGCATTTGTTTTCACTGAAGTCAGAAATTTCAAAGGTATCCTGTTGAACTAAGTTTTGTGAAAAATATTTCTCAAATGGAATTCAACAAAAACATGTAAATTCATATTTATATGAACTGTAATATCATTAGCTGTCTAATTACATCTGTTACAGTGGTTTCAGAGTTTTTTGATATAAACTTGTGGAATATGAAAATAAAATTTGTGGCCCCATTTAACTAAGAAGTCTCTGACAAGATAAAGCTTTTTTAAAGCCAGGTAAGTTAGAAAATATCATTAGGGGTGGTGTTTTACTTTAACTGGTACATTTCCCTGATGACATGTCATTAGACCTTCTGTAAAATGAGGAATGCAGAATGAGACAAAGCTTCAGGGAAATAAATAGTATTAGGTACAAGCACTGAGTTTTCTTACTGTGAAAGGCAAAGTGTTTTAAAATAGACATAGTGATCTCAATTTTTGAACTTCTTCCTAGGCACAATATTGACACGATAAAGATGCAGTAGAGTTTAGGTATATTATAGGTTTATAGGTTTATTCTCTCTGCACAGAGAATACATATATCATCACAACCTTTACATTCCAAAGAATGTGGATACTAGGGAATGAAAGGACAATGCAAGGTTATGACATAGCCTTTGATGGCCAACTTTGGTCCATCTTAAGTAATCTTTCCATCTGGTGTCTCTATTTTAAGCTAATGCAGGATATGCAAGAGAAATATCAGTTATAAGACTAGATATGACAAAATAGTTTAAGTCATTCTGATTTCTCACTTCAGCAGCTGAATTGGACACACTGTATTCTTTCTTTCTATATAACAGATAGAATTCTGGTACTCAGTCTGGAAAATATCAGTGCTCATCTGGGACCACTCTGTCCCAGGCAACCTTCCACCTTTTGCAAAGGCCATGAGAGTAGAGTTCAACTGCTGAGCTGCTACTTCTCTATTCCCTTTCATGTACTCTTAGTATAGTGTTAACCTTTGTGCTGTTTCTCTTTTGTTTGTTCAGCTTCCAAATTCTAAGAGGATGCTGCATATATCCTCTTAGATATCCTTAGAAATATCCTTAGACCTTTGATGTACCAGATCAGACTGACACTACAAATATAGATAAAGGGGGTTTTCACAATTCTGTATATATAGCTACAAAATACAAACTTGCCCTTCATCAACTCAGCCAGCTGGAATTCTGCTCAGTACATGACTGAGCATACAGAGTCCTGGTGGAGTTTAGCCACCACTGAACACATGTGCAGTAATATTGTAGGAGGTATACTGTCTCAGACTGACCTATGAGCCATGCTTGAAGAAGCTCCTCTTCTCTACCATTGTGGGAAGATGGCTGGGGGTAAAATGAGTGAAAACCAGTAAGTTATATTCATATTCTGACAGAAATTATAACAGCACAGAAATTATAAGATGAAATTCAGTTGCTACTTCCTGGATGGAATCCGGTGGCCAGGCACAAAATCTATTCTGTGATGATTCCCCACATACATTCCCCACAGCCTGCAATCTTAAGCACACACTGAGGGATGAAACAGAGGATGGAGCAGAGCAGAAACACCACAGCCAGGCTGTGCTGTAATCCTTGCAGGGCTGGGACTGTGATGGTTCCATGTGTCTGATACAGCACATAGCAGCTGTCAGCCCAGGGCATGTCTTGCTGCTGACCCACCAACTGTGGGGATGTTGGTCTCTTCAGATGAACTCAGTTCATTATTATCTAAATGTGATACTAACTCACCCCTCCATCCCAAAATTACCTGCCCCCAAGATACCTGCCCCCATGGTATGACCACCTTTCACCAACCATGCACTCTCTTTTATTAGCTGTATCTTCAACAGCAAGGTGAGAGAATTTTACACCAATCAGTAACAAATGTATGATGGGAGAAAATCATTTCCACCTAAATATGATGAAATAGTATAAAAGTGAGTTAAGAATGGAGAGAAGTTAGGAAAGACTCCATAGCACTTTCTGGGATCAGCTGACTGGCTGAACCTCTCTTCTCTTCTCTTCCCTAGGGGCATCTGTTGGTAAGAACCTTCCCCTATGAGCACAGAATTATTAACTCAAGCTGGCTTTCATTGATGATTGGAACTTGCCCGTATATTGCTTAAAATTTACTTTTGCAGTCAGTTACCATCATCAGCAATCTTCAAACATTAACCCATCACAATTTTATATTATCAGTGTGTTTATTATTAAAGTCTGTTATTCTATGAACAGTTTAGCATGGGTCCCTCAAGGGCAATAGCAGTCAACAGCAACAGATAACATACTCAATGAAACTGAGGAGATCTGGGAGTGGGTACTTCTTTCTGGTTTGTAGTAAGAGATTTGACCCCAATATGCTGTTGTAGCATGTCCCTAACAATATTTGAACTGCCCTCTGATGCAAAACACTCTTCAGTGGAGTCCCCATAACAGGACACTGACAGACTGGTCAGGCACAAGGGGCTTGGCTTTCCTGGGGCATTGACAGATCTTTCATAAATACAAAGATTACAAGAAAACCCCCTTTCACATGACAATCATGAAGCCCTTTATGACTTTTTCCAAAGAAGACAGAATTGTAAAATTCCCCTCAATGCAGAAATAATTTTGCTTCCTTGCGGGAAAGATAATCAGTAAAACACAGGTAAAGTCTAGACCTTAGACAAACCACAATTTTCAGTGTTTCAGAAATATAAAATCATGTGTCTGCTAGCCAAACCTGTGCACACACTACTTGGGTGAACACCTAAAATTGGAATTCTAACAGAGATAGAGAAAGTCTGTCATTTCTGCTGTTCTTGATCTGTGGAGTTTAGACAATTAGCTTACACTAGACACCTGTTCTCTGATGGCCACATGATCTTCATTAATACTGCATTAAAAGTCTCTGTCACAGGCTTTTTGACTTGCATGTGTGAGTTAATTTATCCCTAATAATACAGAATTTAGCTTTCAAAGCTAGTGAGAATAAGGATAGCTACTTGATTATGAGCATAAAGACTTTATAAAATTATAAACTGAACATCATCTCACCCATTACTCAAAGCTTCAAAGAAAGAACCATGTTGTACTATTCATAGATCATAGGCAGTGAAGTATAAAATAACAGTACATCCATAAACCTAACATGAAAACATTTCATGAGCCAAGGCATCCAGTTCAATTCCTTTTCAGATCTGTCAATGACTTACAAAATCATGTCCATATTATGACAGATTTTGATTTTTTTTTAAATATAGACAGATCCTCCTATAATATTACCAATTTTTAAATTACCAATTTTTAAAAGGAAGTTATGGTTAATTGTGAGAAAGAACATTATGGGAGTGTATGCATTTTGAATAGCCTCACATCTTCACTGTTCTCTGAGCTGTGATACATCCAGCAAATTCATTACCACAGAAGCTGGTAGCTGCTATTTCACACACTTTTTACTACATTCTTTCTACATTTTTATGATATCATATAATCTTCTGTGAAATATAAACTCAGAAGTTAGGTACTTATGAAAGAAACGAAACAGTTTTTTATTAGAAATTATGTTTTTTCATTAAATAGAAATATTTAGTGACATTTCAGTTTTCTATCATCTGCATGCTTTCCCAAGAAATTAATCTTCACAACATTAATATCAATATAGAGTCATTCTGCAATGTATGCATTATGTTACATGGCTATATAACATTGTTGACATTTTATACTTTTCGACCATTAAAAATATTGATTTTTATTGGTTGCTGTATTCTCTGTGCCAGAACTCTTCCAAGTTCTTGTGTGCATTTCAGAACCTATGACTTGCTCTGCCATGTGCTTCATTTCTTTCAGGAGTTATTTGCAAAAAATCTTCAAAAGTGTTACACATCAAAAGTCAGACAGTGAACTCTGACTGAGTTCCTTGTGAGCTTTCAACCCAGGAAAGCCACAGCATAATGAAAAATTATAAACCATACACAAGAGTCCAGAGCCTGTTTGCCCCATCTGTACTGGGACCTTTTCAGCACTCAGAAACATCTGTGTAAAGCAAAAAACATGTTGCTGCATTTAAAGGGGTTCTTAGGTCTGCTTTGGTTAAAAGCTGGTTGGTAAGAACACACAGTTTTGATTCCCAGTTTGAAAGCATTGAAAGCATTAAGGCATTGTCAAAGAAAAGGGTATGGCCATCACAGGACAGCACAACTCTTGTATGGCAGCTTTGGTTATCACTCTTTAGTGTGAACCATTTGGAATAGCTTCTGTCTCAGACAATGCAATACACCTTGAGCATGCAAAATCAGTCTTATATACCTGCAATGTGTAAATGCCTGCAGTTCAGGGAAAAATACCAAAAATAACTTCTTCTGGAGTCCAGTGTACAATACTGTGTTAGCACAGAAAAACCTCATACAGACATAGATGTGTATGGTCTGTACACATAAAGTGTTTTATCCTCACCTTTGAGCAACATATCCCAATGCCCTATTCTCCCCTGTACTTCTAGAAACCATTTATGTCATGACCATTAAAATCCACCAGGTCTGATGCTCATTTTCAACATCACAGAGGGAGGACAATGACAAGCAACAAAAGACTGTGAGCTGGGCTCTTCAGGGTCATATGGAGAATAATAAACAACCAATTGCAGGAAAAGAACTGCACCATTAACAGGAAATATAAGATTTGTTAGAGTAATGCCTTAGAGGCCACTGTCTGAATGATTTTATAATATGTACTATTGAATAAGCAATATAATGAACTATTAGACACGTATCCTTATACCAGGTTTTCACATATCTCATACTGATTTACTCTCACAAAGCTTGCATGCCATGTAAAACTAACTCTGCTTAGTTTTGATGGGCAAACTCTATGATATCCTTGACAAATGAACTTATCAGGTAGATACGTGGACAATATAAATGTGTCAAGAAATTCCAAAAAGCTTTTGTTGCTTCCACTTACATAAAAGAACTGAAAGAAACATCCCTCTCTGAAATACCACACTTCATTTTATGTTCAACATAATACCATAATCAGTCCATTATTTTACCTATCTAGAATATTTCATAAAAGCATACCATGTATAAGACAGAATATCTTTCCTTTCTACCATAAGATTTATTTTATATTTCTTTCCCCTATTGAGGTAACCTGTTAAGTATTTTCCTGCAGATCACCTGGTCTCTACCTGGCATGAGGTGATATTGCAGATGAAAAACTGGCTGTTCCTCTGGGGAAGAAAATCTGTATAGACAGTGGCTAAGGATTTAATTGAGTAGCATATATTTTGGGATGATTAAAGCCAGATTGGTGCAATTAAAAAAACACTACCACCACCCCCCAAAAAAGACACCAAGAATACCCCCAAAACAACAACAACTTAAATTCAGAAGCAGCATAGATCTGGCACAAAATGTATAAGCTGAGGAAGCATTTCGTGTGACTGGGACCCAGCTCAGCCGTCTGCTTTTCCAATATGGGTATTCTGATATTGCACTGTGTCTTTTGGGTCAAACTGAGGTCTCTTCAGCCTCTACTGACTCAGAAGCAGGAAAAAAGTATATGCATATCTGTTGTGCTACTTAAGAAACTGAAAAAATTTCTACCCTCTCATATTATGATGTGTTCCCACTGGTATTTTGAGGACAGGGTTCTTTTTAGCAACCCAGAGCTGCTGTTGTGTTAACAAAATACCAGATGAGCTCATTACAGAAGCTAAACTAAGCCATTTAATTTTAATACAGAAGAGAGAATATAGCTATGGAAATGTGCTCTTTTAAAACAACTTGGTTCTGAGTTGAGACTTAAGCTGTCAGTTTCAGTCTAAAGCCTATTTTTACAACCTGATTATAAACCCTTAGAAATGGAAATGTTGACGTATCCTTGGCTATAACAACTCTAACAGGAGATTCTGCAATAGCCTGTAAAAGCAACTATTCTAACTAAAACCTCTGTTTATTTCATGTTACAAGGTAAAACTCCTGTTTATGACCAAAATAGATGAAACTTCTGAAGTATACAATACTGAAAAAGTAAAATAGGTGATCTTCAAAGCATTACTCACATCACAGTATTTTTACTATTTATACTCAGCATACAAAGTAATCCTAATATTTCAGTCTATTTAAGACCATCTTTAAACATAGATGTATCTGTTTCTCCTCTTAATAAAACTCTCTCATGAAGCCCGTTGTATTTTTATGTTATTATTTTATCAGACAGCATGTTGTAAAGACTGGGAAGATCCAGTCCTGACCATGCACAGACACATTCATGATCCTGATGTTATGTAAAAAGTCATCTTTACAGGACTTCCATTGCTCATAGGGTTTTCACCATCCACCTGCACTTGAGTGCTTTGCTTGACTTCATCTGGAGAGGATGGTAAAAAGTAAGGTGGAAAAGGGTAAAGAAGGACAGACATTGAATGGATATATCTATTTCATGTGAGGGTCAGTCAAGAAATATTTTTGCTAAGGTTTTTTTTTTTAATGTAAAAATTCAGTAGGTAAGGCTTTTAATAGGAACAATCCTGTCTGATTGAAATGCTAAAAAAATCTGTAGCTATAAAAAGTTCATTCTTTCATTAACAGTATCAAATTAAAGACAAATAAGAATATGCAAGAAAATTGACACTCATCTGATTACTCATTGGAATCTATAGTTAAACACAAAATTATAACTAGATAGCTGTTTTTATCTCACTATCTCTATATTAATGTCTGCCAAACAGTCCATGCAATGTGTGTCCTTATGAATTCTGTCATGAATCAAGGACAGAAATAAAATGGTATAGAATTAATTTAATGAAATATATTCATATACAGAGAGAAATAGATCATTTTTACCAAAGGTACATGTAGGAGTCATACAGATTGGTACATGCATTTAAGAATTTTACTGTTTTGGCTCTATATCTCACTTGAAACCTATTCCCATGAAGTCAAAGACATTTTTCCATTATTATTTTCAAGTAAGAAAATAATTCTGGTTGATTATTTCAATTTCAACACTAATATAAGATCTTCCTATTTAAAGGGAAGAAAAACTTAGAATCTATTCTTTTATCTCCATTTCTCTCAAGTAGACAGGGAAGCAATAGAGCCCAGTATAGGAAATGATAGATAGGTAAGTCAGCTATGATTCAAGCATACAATCTGTAAACATTTCAACTAAAGTGTTCCCTAAGAAAGAATTGAAACTACATGAAGGACTAGAAGTATTTTCTATACAGTGCACTCAAGGTATGTTAAAAGAGCCCACATTTGTGCCACAAGTTGGTACCCAGGCTGGTTTTTGAGGGATGCAACCTGTGCACTGGATTAGCATAGATGCCTCAGCAAGGCATCCTGCTTCAGTCTTCTAGCAAGAAAAGCAGGGTCATGCAGCCTGCAAAACTGGCATTGCTGGGCCACTTGCTGCTGGAACCAGCATCATCTCACTCAGAATACAAATTCAGATCACACAGCAGAGCACACTGCAGCACCATGTAGCAGCCCTTGTGCTTGAGCAGGGCTCACTGAGTTCAAATGCACTGAGTTCAAATGCACTCATTCACATTGCAAAAAAAAATCTGCTGTTTTCATTTGGTTTGTCTTCTGTGCTTTAATTTTTAAGTAGTTTTAGATAGCAATGAGGAATGCTTCATGAAAAGCAAGAAATAAGTTATAATTAAAGGCAAAATTCAGTTGTTTCTCTTTTTATTTTAAGTATAATTATCTTTCCAAGTAATTAATGACTACAAAAAGTAAAGTATACACTCATAACCATACAAAGTTATTTTAAAAAGCTATTTTTGAAAAAGCAAAATAAATTTTAGGTCCCTTCTGATGGTTATTCTCTAGGTAATGCTAAGTAAGAATGGCTCAGAATGCAGCTCAAACGAATTGTCTATGTGTTCAATAACTTTCTGGCAGTTGCAAGCTTCTGCACTTTTTTCATTATGTTCCAGTGTACACAGGTTGTATGCTTTCCATACTGATATTTTATAAAGTCCAAACTTTGAACAATGAGTGAGAAAGTACACAATGCAATGAGTATTACTTTTACTTCACCTTCTGAAAAATGTCAAATGTAATTTAAAGCGTAAAACTAAAACCCAGATCAAGGTGTAATTAATAAAGGAACATTATTCATTTGAACAGAATGAGAATTTCACTTCATGATTGTTAAACAGCTACAAGTTAGCATTCTCAAAATCAGTGGTAGGCTTTGAAATGCTAACAAATGCATTATCAATATTTTTGAAGAATTTGCAGTATGTAAACACAAACTGTAAGAACAAAATTATTCATATAACAGTGTTTGTGTTAATCTTTTTAACTAGCAGTCCACAGTTCGACATGCATGCATACCAGAACTCCAATATTTAACAATTTTCAAAACTTCAGCAGCTCACCAAAATAAACAGAAACTCATTTTTCTTTTGGGAATATCAAACAAAGTCTTGCACCAAATGGAATTTAAGGTTTCAATCACTTACTCAAATGTATGTTTATGAGGGTTATGCAGAAAGGTGATGAGACACATTTGTGACTACAGAAGAAACCCGAGGATATCCCTTGGATAATATGACAGATTAAGAAATTTGTTATTTGGCTGATGCACCCTTTCAGTTCACTTAGACATAGAAACAAAATAATTTTTCTACTTGAACATTCTTCCCATATTTTAAGGCTAATTTTGATGAAAATGTAGTTGGTGTTCAGTTGTTTAGAATCTATTTTCCCCTGCTAATTTTTTTTTTTATTCTTTTGTAGTGTTAACTCATGTTTTCATAGTGCTAAGTGTTTCAGCTGTGGGTTACAACAAATGTGTAGTGCCTAAATTAAAATTGGTTGGTGGTGGTTTTTTGGACTGAAGTTATAAAGTAAGTCTTCTCTATTTAGTATGCCACAGATGAGTGTTAAGCTGTCACATCAACAGAAGTGTGCTTTTTTATTTTTAATGTGTGTTATATTATGCTGGTAAGAAGTTGAGTTCGGGCTCTAGCAGAATTGTCTTACAGTCAATAAAGCAAAACTCATTTAATATTAAATTTGATCTTTACCTTTGAATTATTAGACGGCCTGTTTTATGCTGATATCCTTATAATGCTGATATGCCTCCCCCATCAAAAGCTGTCACAAGCACATTCCAGCAAAATGCAAACATAACTACAACAAATGATTCAAAAATAAGACTTAAAATATACATATCTACTACTTAACATTTCTCCTACAAGGAAGAAATTTGCTGTATGGGCTATTTTGAGTTGTTTTGAATAGCTGCTATTTATATTTCATATCTGTATAATTATACAACATGAAAATGAGACCTAAACCACTATAGACCTCATGACAAACATTCTGTGCAGTAATTAAGTTCATCTAGCAGCAGAGTTTTAGTATTTGAACATTGATTCAAGAGAGACTAGAAGAATTTATGCTGACCTTTTATGTCAGTGTAATCATTGCATGATGAAGATGGCCACAGAAAATTATTGTCTTGTTTAGACAACTCCAGAAATAGAAGAGTTCAGCAGTTGTGTGCATGTGTATTCAGCATTGCTTCTTAGGGTAGTAACAAAGGCACAGTAGAAAACACTGACATTATAAAACCATACTCACCTGAAATTTGAAGCACAAATCTATGCTGTCAAATATTAAATCTACTTGCAGACATAATGCCTCTTGCTAGTCCCTTAGACTCTGTTAGTATTTACAAGAATTTTAAAAGGTGAAAGCATTCTATAATGTAAACCTACCTCACAATATTATGGAAGAAAAGTAATTTTTAAATTTTCTTTATAGACAGCAATAAAGGAATCATGGAGAATAGAAGCTGAGGTATTTGTGCAGTAGATAGACTTGAATTTAATCAAATAGGTCTATATCACACCTCTCATCTTTTGAAGTGGATTTCTTGAGGACTGCCATCCTGACTAAATGTTCTCATGAGACACAGAGGGCAAATTGTCTGTTACTGAAAGTGTATCCCTGTTAAGTCCAAATGAATCAAGCTATTACAATTCAGGAGTTTATTAACCCAGTTTCAGGTGATATGACATTGAAATTTCATTACTTTTTTTTCCCAGCAACTTAGCCATTGAACAAAACTGATTGAGACCTGCCTCAATGTATATGCTAAACTGGCTGCAGAAATGCTCTGTCACTCCTGCCCTGCCCCAAGAGCCACGGTCACTACGGCAGTACCACAAGAGCTGTCACTACTGCCACTGCTACGCAGACTGTCACACTGTCACCATCACAAGAGCTCTGTCACTCCTGCTGAAGAAAGATGGAAGCTGATGGTACTAACCCCATTTGAACATTTAAACTCTTGCATGACCAGGGAGCACTGGTTTCCCCTTCTGCAGCCATTTTATTTTCTCCCAATAGGCAGACTTTTTTTCTTTTCCAAGAAAATAACTATTTAAAATGTGACAATGATCACAAAGAAATTTTACCATCTATATTTAGATTTCTACATAAATATGTGATTCTGAGGAGCTCTTGCTAAGCATATTTCCTATTCTAACTCAATAACCCTTCTCAATTTGGAAATGTCAGTGTATGGTTGCAATGCTTTATAAAAATAAATATCTACATTATTAAAAAGCTTTTCTGCTCTCTTTTGGCAAGTAACCTCAGATTTCTCTTTCACTTGACTGATCTTAATCCAAAAGTAGGGAGATTTCAAACACATAAACAAACCAAAAAATCTAAGAGCAAAGCAAGCCTCCTTACTATCCTAAATTTAGCCAAATATGAGGTATGTATTTGAAAATGTATCTGTCTGGTAAAATGCAGTGATTTATAAGTGCCAGGGAAAAAAAATCAAGTTAATCACTACAGTTATCAAAGCCTTCCTCTCATGTGGTTTACTATTGAACACCTACTTTTATATTCTGCCATGTATCAATTTCTAATTCATGATCCTGATTGCAATCAGGGGACATCACTGCTCTGTATCTGCTGGTACTCATTAATGTTCACAGCCATTTTTGAGCTGTAAGCCTTAGATTCCAGCAGAGCAGACACAATGCCTAAATTTGTTTTATAACTGAAATTAGGGAAACCCTCCTAATGAATGAGTACCAGATCATCAAATCCCACTGCTATAACTTTATTTTTAGCCAGGATTTTTAATAGTAATCCTAAAAAAACCTATGAGGATTAAAGATAAAAAATAACTTGTCTCTTTTCCTCTATCTAAATCATTTGATTTCCCTAATTAACTGTCTAGGCTGGAAGATTCATTGTTTATTTGCTTTATCAGTGAGATATATATATATATATATATATATATATATATATATATATATATATATACACACTGCATAAACAGCCTCTGAAATGATACTTTAGATTTCCAACTTTCCCTGTAAAATAAAAGACAAGATATGGTTTTAGGCTTTTAACAAGGCCTTGGTCATTCTAATGCTGCTGGGTTAGGGTTTTCCTAATAACTTTATCTTCTCCCTTGCAACTCCAATTCTAAATATAGATTTATCATTATCTGATTTAGGTAAATGAAATAAAGCAAATCAATGTACCCCAGGATTTAGTGGTTCATTGCAACCTGGTTACTAAGAGCCAACACTGAGTCACATATATTCTGGTTTAAGTAACTAAAGAGATTGGTCGAGACGAGATATATGTATTAATAGTAAATAATTATATCCTTAGTAAGTATTTATTGCCATGCAATATGTCATTAATATTGAATGTCTCCAGTGGAATATTTTATTCTTTATTCAGACAAAGAGAAAAAAAGCATGTTCTGATTTTGTATATATCAGGTTAAAATCAGTCCACAGGTGACAAGAATCAACGTTTTTCTCCACTTACAGTAATGACTCCCATAAGCAGCTTACAGAAAATGAATAAATATCTCTCTATAGGGCAGAGGACAGCCATGCTTCCTCCAGGGCTCAAAGAGAGGCTGCAAACTACAAAAATGTAATCCTTAGGGAAGACATCCAGAATCCATATATTTATTGAAAAATATCTGTCCTCTCCCCACATGAACCCCATTCCCCCAAAAAATCCAATCAGTGAAGCAACCCTGAGAATGTCTATTTCAAACAATGTATGCCTGTCTTGGATTTTACTCCCCGAAAAGCATCAAGCCATTTTAATATGTTGAAGTAATTTTGTAGCTAATAAATATAGCATTATGCAGAATAATTTTAATGTCATTGTGCTGGGAATGTTTTTTCTGTCTTCACTGTTGGTTGAGATCGAATATTGACTTTTATGGAATATACATCTCTACAAACAATCGTTTTAGAGATAAATATATTTCATATTCTGTTCTACAAACAAAAATAGCTAAAAAGCTTCAGTAAGGAAATACAGTCTTCAAAACTTTAGGAATAAATTTTCTAAGTATTTTAGTGAGCTTTCTCAAGCAACTATTTCTTAGGCCTAATGACTTTAAAGGTAAGTTACAGCTTTGTTACAGCTTTTGATTTCCTGCCTTTGAAAGAAACATTTTTTAATCTATTTTTTACTATATTTTTGATTCTTTTCCCATGTACATATGTGTATTTTAGGTGTTCATAACTATACAACATGTAATGGAAATAACAAATCAAGACAGAAATCACAGACAGAGTTACATATCTCATTACCTTTTTCTCTGATAATGACACTGTCTTGATTTCAGTTACTAACATGTAGACTGGTACTCATCATTGTCACATAAGTCACACATCATTTGTACTTTTCCAAATATTATGGATATTGAAATAACTCTTCATGGATGAGTGAAACTATTGTTCTACCACTATATGAGGCAAGCCATGTGAACACACAGGAGCCAAAGCTTATGCTAAACATCACCCTATTCCTTTGAAAGTACCATAAATTAGAAACTGAAGGCAGGAAAAGGATCATTGCAAATATGAGTACCAGTGCTAACTGGAGACAGGAGAGTGGGGTGGGATCACTGAAGGTTACTGAATCTAGCACTGCTCACCGACCAGATTAAAAGGAAGACATGGTGGACAGTGGTAGCACTGTCTTTAAAGGAATATAGGTAAGAAGCTTGAAGTCAGATTTGGCTTCACTGAGCCTTGGTCAGACTCACTAGAGACCAGTGATGTAGCTCAGCTTTGAGATATTGTTCTGGAATGAGGGGAATTCAGTTTGCCTGGACCATGACCAGCAAAGTTATTTTGTACCTCTGAAGTGTGACTGTACAGGTGCTTTTGCTGTTTGATGTTTAAAACACATTTTACAAATCAGAAGTGTGCCTTCCTGACAGATATGCGTTGCTCCTATAGGAAGTTTTAAATCCTATATAATTTAGAAATTACTTATGTTTGATCTGTTTGAAAGGAACAGGAAAGGTCAGAAATTTAGGAAGAGAAAGAAGAACAATGAAACAAAGACAGGGAAGCATTGCTATTGACAGTAATATTATAGGGAAATTATCAAAACCAGAGATCACAGGAGAAGTAACACCTTAAATCAGCAAAGGTGTAAACAGGTTAAGTGGGTAGGTACCGTAGTTAGAACTACTAAAGGAAACAAAAGCTATCTGAAAATCATACTAGCTGAGAGTATTTGAGTTTTAAGAACACTAATTAACAAACTTACTAAGTCCACCAATATATTTGAAAGACTAATGGATAGCTGGACACTTCAGGTAAGAATATGAGAAAAGGGAAGCAACAACTTGGATTTGATATACTGAAGACTAAATAATCTGGTTTTCTTTGCATCCTTATTAAAAAACACAGCCAGCACTGTGAGTTAAAAATAGGCATCTGGACATCTGGAGAATAACAAAATCTTAAAACTCAGAAAGTAAAACTTTAAATACAAATAATAGTGACAGAGAAACAGAGCTACTTTTTTTCATGTTACAAGCAGAAGTGGAATGGGTGAGGGGAAACAGTAGCCAAACTACATCAAGATCTTAAATAGGCTTAAAAAAGATCTCTGAGCAAGATCTTACATTAGTTCAGTAAACACTGCCATGTGAAGTAAGATTCCAAGTGGAATGCAAACAAAAGATGCTGATAAACAGCAATGTGTATAAACTCAGGGATAAGTAAGCAAGATGTCCCAGAGGAAGTGCCTAGGTATTGTCATTTTCCACAACATAAAAGTATGAAGAGCATTAGGAGCAATTTAATTACATTACACAATACTGACCACAATATGTGTTTTGGAAACACACATACTTAAGGAATAATCATTGCAAGCAAAATGGGTATTTTCTTGTTCCAGCAAAAGTGAATCAGAGTGTGGTGCAAAAAACAGAGCCAGGATTGGAGTATGTTATAGTCATGCTTCCATCTAGACACAAAAATGGGACCCCTGTAACTCTGAGCCAAGCTCTTCACACAGTGCAAACGACACTGTTGGGAACATCAAACTTATGTTCATTTAAACTATTCTGTGAAGCCTCAACCCCAGACCAAAGCAGAACCCTAACCCTAAGAGGAGCAGTAAAAGCAGCCTTTTGCTGAGGCTGAGGAATCCAGCACACAGCTGGTGCCAGGCAAAAGGAGTAGGGGGAGCAATGTTCTGGGGCAGTGCCTTGCTCCCCTTGTCATGTCATTTGTAGTTGCAGTGCTCCTGGAGCTCTGGGCTTTGAGGTTTTTTAAGCCTAACTCCAAAAGGCATGCTAGACTACACCTGATAATTTTGTTTCACAGTCACTGAGCCATACTGACAGGCATGAGGGAGAGCAGACTGCATTATGTCCTTTGGGAGATTGTGACTGCTCTCACAGATCCTTGTGGCTTTTCAATTCCTTCTCATGACTTACAGCCCACAGAACTTCAAAATGCCTGTCTTCAAAGGGGAATCAAATATCATCTTATGAGAGCTTACTCAGCACAAGTGGAACAGTTGACAAAGAAATAGGAAGGAATGAAAAAAAAAGGACAAACAAGCCAAATTTTATTTCAGAAGGAAAATGAAGCAAAGACTTAGGTTCTCCATTTTACAGTGTCATTGGACATGTATAATTTCAAATGCAAGTTCAAAGTTTGACATAGTTGATCACGGTATTTAAAACAGTCACATAGGCATGTTCATTGGGTTGTGTCTATCCATGTCTCTAGGAGAAAAATACATTATACTATTCAAGGAAAGGTACTAATACAGAGACTTTAATGATTAAATAGAGACATGTATAGAGGAAAAAAGTTAAAACTACCACCTATCCACAGCTTACAAATAATAATAAAAGATTCTCTCTACCCGCTTTGCTTTTCTAATTAGCTGAATATTTGTCAAGAATAATTAATGAGCAATTGATTATAGTTTGCTTTTAACCTGGGATTAAAGATTAGGGAGCAACTCCTGAGTTAAATCTTTGTGCCTGAGAGACACAAAGACTCTGCAACAGTGTCTGTGCACAAAGACATACAAGATACCAAAGGAATTGTAATGAGGAGGTGACAGCAATACGATTCGGAGTGGGGCACCATCTTCTGTATGCAGCCAGTTTAGGTTTAAGGCAGGATGCTTGAAGCAACCTTTGCTTCACAAAAGGATGAAAACTTCTGGAAAGCTGGCAAAGTTTCTCTTACTGTGCTGCTCAAATACCCCATTGTTCAAAATACAACTGGTTTTGAATGAGAAGTACTGGTCTTCAGGAATTCAGTATTTCAGAAAATGCAGAAAGACAGAGAAAAATATGCTAAGGGATGTAAATGGTTGTCTCTATATATGTATTTTGTATTGGGAAGGAATCATACTGCCAATAATCCATAATTTCTTGCCTGGCATAATTTTCAAGTCTCAGAAGCAACTGATATGAAATAAAGTACAGTGTCCAGTAGATCTGGACAAAGACTTAGGAACTAAATCATGATGACAAATCTATATTAGAATAGAAATAAGAAAGAACATGCAAATTTTTCGTTTTTGCTAATTTCAGTGTTTTTGATAGAGATACTTGGAGATTCCCTAGCAATTATTCTGTATGGTGCCAGGAACTAAGCAACAATCTCCACTCAAGAGCAGGTTCCACTGCTGAAGTAATCAGACAGACCTCATCCAAATTAGTGAAATAATTTTATTTCCATAAATAGGGCATCCAGCTCTATTTCTTGACTCTTCCTCCTCCTCCACAATTTTTTGTTCTCTTTGCACTGTGTTTTTTCAATATTGATAAAGAAATTATTTTCTTTTCTTCCACCTGCTGCATATAATTTTGAATTGGCTTGATTTGCCAAAACAACACAGTCATAATTTTTGGTGATATGGAAATGCATTTTGAAATTAACTATGTCCTGCAGCAGCAAATTTTTTCTCTGCCAAATTACATACACAGCTGAAATTTTAGAGATCAGTATCTGCTCTCCAACTGGGCTGTCATGGCCATGATTTTGGCCTTATTAAAACAGGAATGTGTTACTTTTAATTGTATTATATTCTACTACAGAACTCGAGGGTTTTCACAAGGATGTTTTTCTGCACCAGACAGAAACTGCACAGAGTCAGACACTGACAATTGAGAGAATGTGATCTGATGACATTATTCAGTGAGTGAGTCAGTGCATCTACTCAGGCACGAAGAAAGAGGAACTGTGTTTTAATGTGGTATGTACTGTCACAGGACTATCAAAGGAAATACAAGTGGGAGACAATATGCAGCTACATTAAACCCTTAGCATTTGAGTTCCTCAGTGTTGTGCCTTGTAAGAAGAACATAAGAAACCTTTTGGAGCACCAGCAGCATTTGGCACAGCCTGCATAAACTAAAGCAAAAGCCTTTGTGAATGGAAATCTCCTGTGGCAAAAGTGCAACTGTTCTGGTCCCATGAATTAACTGCAAAGTTGAAACTCCACTTCATTCTAGAATTCAAGCCTTTTAGCTATTGAATGTTTTGTGATATTGGGATTTTTGCTCAAGGACCCTCTAAATGAGTAGGATGTTTTTACGGCAGTAAGAAATATCAGCCTTTGCTCCCCATGTCTTGTAATCTGTAACTAATCAAATGCCATAAAAATTTATAGGTTATAGCACTTGTAGGTTATAACATTAAAGGTTATATTTTTCCAAATGTATTGAGAGGAATACACTAAGAAATTAATTTTATGCCATATGGCAAAAACAAACATTTGCAAACACCCAACAAAACAAGTTGCTATGTTTTAGAAACAGGATGTGCGCTCAGGCACAGATGGTTACCTTTTCCTTTAAAAGAAACCTTCTCTTGAAGATCCACAATAATAAACAAAAACAGTTCTAGAGACTATCAGAAAACATTCTATAACAAACTACTGCTCTTCTTTCCCACTATGAGATCTGTTATTATTTAAGTAGATTGAAGAATATAACTCTTGTAAATGTCTACTGCATCCTCTCTTATTTTGAAAAAAGAAAAAGGATGCTGACTTGGTAAAAAGCAAACACGAAAGGGGAAGAGAGAGAAAAAAGAGAGAGAAGAAGGGAGGGATCTGAATGCCATTATTCCTCTGCTTTGTGTTTCTTTTTCCCTGCATTTGTTATGTCATTCTATAAAATCAGATTTTATCAGGCACAATTAAGTAGAATTTCCCTGTATAATTTTACCTGACCTGGTTTTGTGTTTTTAGGTAAACCAAACAGAGCAAAACAACTAAAAAGGTATTTAGACAGATCATTCTGGTAAATGCAAGTTGCAAGTTAACGTTAGATTCTCCTTGTGGTGTTAACCTGAATCTCACAACACTTATTGGCTATACACCCATTATAGAGACACCCTGAATGGTACAGTGAAAGGATTATGGAACAGACAAGTTTTCAACTCAGGTTTCCAACTTTCAGAGCTGATGAGATACACTTGAAAATGTGGCCAAAAATCCTAGAAAGGGTAAGGTAAGAAAATTATAATAACTGCAAAAGAAGACATGGAAATTTAGAATCCTTTAATCTGAGATAGATATTTACTGATTAACTGGGATTAGACATTCTGAAGGATAGGCTCTACATTTAAGAACCAGATAATTCCCATACGATTTAGGCACTGAAAACACATGGTGGTGTCTTCCAGGCCACTGTTTTACCCTAATGGTAGACAGCACAAAGAAAGAAAATTGCAGTTTCCAAAATTGACCTTGAGCTCACTAAAAGGAGGTAGACTCTGAGGATCTTACAGAGGCACTGAAGAAAGGAGGTCACAAAATGAAGCACTTTTCAGCTGCTAAAGACCAACCAAGATGTCTGCCAGCATAAAAGACTCAAGATACTATGCCCCAGACATTTTTGGATATATATAAACAGACCAACATAGTTGGGGTTCTTTTTCTGATGCCTCTAAACTGAAGACCTGAAAGAAGTTACACATTTATAGTGACACTAAAGTAAAAAGGAAATCTTAAAATGCAGAAAAGAAAAAAAATTATTCTCCTGAACTGCTTCGGACTCCACATTCATGTGATGGCAAGGAGATAGTTATTTATAATTTAAAAATAAAACTGTATCATTGTGTATTATTTAACTGCAACAAAGGGAACTTATAAATATATTTATTTTTTTCCTGGCAGTTCTGGAGGAGGAGGGCAAAGTTGTTATGTACTCAAATTGTACAATATTTACTGAATTTAAATTACACTTTGAACACACTTTAAACATTTTTGTATGTAAACAGTACAGTTACCAACCAGTAACTGCAAAGACTATAATAATTTAGTGGTATTAACATATTTTGTATATTTTTCAGCAAGTGAATTAATTGTAAGTTGTGTACTTTTTATGATCATTGAATGCTTAGTCTGTAAGTGTTTAATTTGAAACATTACTGATTTGCAATATGAGTTTCAAGTTAAGTGTTTGACTACATTCAATTTCCTTTCTGTCATTATCTGCTGATTAGTTTACCTATAATTGAAGTCAATAAAGTCTCCTTAATGTACTGTACTGCTGTGTATCATTAAATATTGGTTGTAATCATGGAACTACTTCAGTGCTTTGGAATTGCAAGAACATGTAAAGGATGCTCTGATATTCTCTTTCTTACTGCATAAACACTTAAGCATCCAAAACACAAATTAGTAGCAATTTTATTTTAAATTGTAATCACTAGTTGTAATGGTACCCTATTACCTTAAATTCTAGTTTAGTTGCAAAATTAGTATGTAGTCAGCAACTGGAATAAAACAAGCCATCTTTAAGCAACAATAACACATATAAGGAGATTCCTATTCAAATAAAATAGAGCAAAGTGCCATGTGGCAAAGCGTCACCCTCCAGAGAATCTGACTCACATTTCTTTCTGCCCTAGAAGTCTGTGTGGCAGCACAATGTCAGAGACATCTCCAAAGCATCAAGCATCTCAAAAATTGTTCAGTAAAGCAAAAAGTAAATCATGTGCTACAGTGTTTTGCTCAATCAAGGTCTTAATTTGTTGACATCAGTTCAGCATAGTCCTAGAAATATTGTGAATGGAGGTCTCCACATCAGATACCTAAGCTTACTTTAGCAGGCCTTGGAATGGTAGGGTACCAGGAATATGATTTAAAATGGCAGGCTGATCAGAGGGACTGTTCAACTAGCCAACTATGACAAATGGAGCAGTCAAGGGAAGGGATAGTCACCTTCTGCTTTGCAATCACTAGACCACATCTAGAATATTGCATCCAGTTTTGGACCTGCCCCCGCCTACACCACTACATCAAAGGCAGGAGTTCAGGGGAAGGGGAGTCATAAAGATTGTTGTTCACCTTGAAAGGAGAGGCTGAAGGACCAGGTCTTGTGAGTCTGGAGGAAAGATGGCTTCAGGGAAACCTAAAAACCACTGAGGAACCACACTGAGAAGATGGAGCCATGCCCTTGAAAGCACTGAGTGGGAAGAAGACAAGACAGTAGTGATAAGATGGAAAAATATCAGACTGGACATAGGGGAAACTTTTTTACTCTATACAAGTACAGTGGAGTAGTTTGTCCTGGGAGACTGTGCACTCCATCTTTGAATGTTTTTAAATATCCATCTGGATATGGCCCTGGGAAATGTGGTGTGCTTCTGCAGCTGACCCTGCCTGAATGGGAGGTTGTGTGAGAAACCTCCTCGTTTCCTTACAACATTGTCTGATTCATTGTCTGATATTGTCTGATTCAGTGACATGTTTAAGTACTGCGCCCTTTTAAAAAGAGACAGTAGCAAATACAAACAATCAGTTCAAATTTGAGAATGCCCACAGAGACAGGCAGAAAAAAATATGTGCTTACTTTTCCATTGCTGTGAGCTGTCCTACCAGCAGACAAGACTGGGACAAACATTGCCACTACTGGACTAAAGCAGGTTTATGATTGGCTGGCAGGGATTGCTGACAAGGGATCTTTCATTCTTCTACCCTCTTCCATGTCATAGAATCAAAGGATGGTTTGGCAAGGAGACCTTCACATATTTAGTCAGACTTTCTTTAAAACTGCTATAGCACTGAAAATGAACGACACAGAAAATTGCATTTAAGCACTCTATAAGTTATGAGAGTAGCTAATGCATTTTAAATCTTTAACTATGAAATTGTTCAATTGATGCACCTGTATAAATATATTGCCACAGGCTATACATTAAATATAAGACCAATGAAGTGGAAAACCGATTTGTCAGTATGATGTGATTTACTGACAGGGTATTTTCTTCCTCAGTGAAAAATAAAAATGGAGGATATATTCTGCATTATAGTCTGGCTTTGGTATCTGAGAAGTTACTGATGAGCTTAACCCTTCCTGAGGGCTGCTGACATGTAAACTCAATTATTTTATTATCTAAATAAAGGCTTTATTGGTAGATTTGAAAAGAATCACTTGTGTCTCCTAAACATTTATAATTGCTCTGATGAATTCACTTAGAAAATGTCTTCTTTGTTGCAGCCTTTTATTTAGTTTCAGTAGGTCTTCAGTTAACAGAGTAAACATTTTGGTCTGCCTTCATCACAACTATTTTTGCACAAAAACAATGCTCATAAATATGCTATACTATCCAAAAAATTATAACTTCTCTTCTGCTTCCATTCATCAGAAACAAAGCAAGAAAACTGGAAAAGAAATCAGATGCTCAGTTATTAGCCAGTTTGTAGCTAGTCAATTAGTCTAGTTTCCTGAATCTTCTTTTTTTGCCTTTCATGTAGAAGGTAATGATACATTCCAGTCAGTCTTCCTCACATGTGGAATTTTTCTTGACCTCCATAACCTTTCAAAAATGAATGGAGTGGCTTTGCAATGACAAACATTCAACATTCTACCCCATTATCAGCCTTGGATGCACCCTTTAAATTGCCAAAAACGTATGTCTATAGACACCATTGTAACCATTCCATTAGTGGTGTGCTTCATCTTTTCTTCTTGGCATAGATCTAGGCTGACCTTACCTGTGAAGACTGTAAAAAGAGTGATGTTCTGTCCTCTTCTCTGTCATTTTTGACTAATTTGCCAACCTCATTCTGCAACACTTGCTCAAAAGCTCAAAGCTTCTTCCTTATTTGCAAGCAATCAGCTCAGCAGAGCACTCCTCCTTGTGAGCAGCACACTAGCTGCATTAGGACTCACAAAACACTACAAAATCTCTCAAACTGCTTGTGCACCACTGTGCTGCTTTCTGAATTCCCCCACAAGAATCAGGAGCTGAGGAGCTAAGGATTTTCCAAATTGTTACATAGCTCTGAAGAGTTAGTTAGAATGTTCATCCTGACCAAAATAAATATTATAAAGCAGGAAGGTCTGTGAATGTCTGCAAGTTCTGAGCTGTGCACAATATAAATTCTGTAAAATGTAAAGTCTCAAAAGTGGAGGAAGATAAACAAGGCACATCCTCTCTTCCTTTCTCCCTACCTCTGAAGTGGGAAAGATACACAGAGGAGTTACCTACACCATCTTGAATGCTTTCACTGTACAAGTACTGAGACAATTTAAAGAATTAATACTTGGTAAATATTCTAAAGTTTGTGTTTAATGCAGTAAGAAACACATAAGAGCAGCAATTCAAATAATCTGTCCTTCTTTAAGCAATACTCTGGTATCACCTGATGCCATATGACTGAATGGGTAAGCAAATTTGGAACAGGTTTCCAGGGTGACTTATATTTGGATTTTTAAGTGATGATTCATTTTAACTGAAGTTATAGAAACACAACCACTGTAAATATCTATGCTACTAACAATGACATTTGAAATTTCCAGTTATTTAGAGTAAGAATACATTTTAACTTCTAATGACTGGAATCACTTCTGCTTTGGAAAAGCCAGAGATTATTCTTGGAGAAAACATAATAAATCTGGGCATTGTCCAAGAAAGTTTAAATTAAGATTTAATGCTTTGAGTCTTTTGTTCAATTTTTCTCAAACAGATTAAACTCCAATTGCATTTTATCTTTTCTTTTTTTTTCTTTTTAATTTCACCCCCTTCTTTGTATAATTGCATTTTTATTTGGCAATACTCCCTTATAATTTTCTCCAGTCAAATAATATCCCTTTCTAAGTCATTTAGTTTCTACTTCCAAACCCACTAATAATGCATAATAGGAGATTACACCACCCCTCAAAGCCAACTTACAGGCTTACCAAAACATTGCTGGAAAATCTTAGCATTCTTATTTTTATATGTTTCCCAACAGAAGGCCAAATAGTTTTGGAAGCCTTCAGGATCTCATAATATGGATAGGACATCTTTGTAATTTATTTTTAGATGCAGAAGGTTTCAATTAGATAGTAAGGGTGAAAGAGTAACAGTCAAGAGGATGTGGGGGTTTTTATTCTAGCTGCAGGCCTAAAATTATATGATGAATCACCAAAGCAGAAAACTCACCATTTTACTTTCTTATGAGACCTGTATTCTTCTAAAATGGAAAATGTTGCACTAAAAGATGCCAATATCCCTGCCTATTTTCCATCTATAAAACAAGAAAGCCCTGTCCTATTAATTTGACTGACACAGAAAGTTCTAGAAAATATTTCAAGGCTATAAAGAATTATTATTTCCCCATTTTTTTCTGCTATTTTTTATACCTTTAGACACTTCAAGACAGAATTCTAAGTATTACACAACACAGCAGTGGCTCTTGCTCCATCTCTAGGGGGTAAACATTTGTGGCAGCCCTCCATGAACTAATTGGCAGGGGTGGGGAAGTTGCGACAGGAGCACTGAGCACGAGTCTGAAGGTGGAAAAGGAAGATAGCTCAGAACAGCACTGCCCCAGCTCCATGGGACCCTCCCTTTCCATCACTGCTTTCCTGTCACAGCAGTCAGAATGGCTGAGACAGAACACGCTTATGCCTGGTCCTCCACAATCAATACTATCTAGTTGCTCGATTTAGTAAATTATTCAGCTAAGATATACTTCATGAGTGAGTGCTGCAGGTTAAAGTCTGCCAAAAGCAAAGTTCCTTAAAGTGAGATCTTCACTACACTGCCCAGATTTAACTCCTTACACAACTGAAATGAAAGGTATAACGGTACACTTAATTTTAATTAGTAACGCAGATTAAATCGATAGTTAAATAACAGCAATCTTTGGTTCAGCTACTGAAAACATAATCAGGAAGGTAAGATGCACAGAAAACATGGAAATGTTACAACTATAGGATTTATCAGATCATACATGAAACAAATGCTGCAAAGTAGATCTTAAATTGAATGCAATCATTGGAAGTAATTCTCAAGGCACCACTGCGTGTAAAAGAGACTGGGACATGAGATCAGCAGGATATGAATGAGACCTAGACAGCTGGTTGTAGCTGAACATGTAATTCACTTAAATTTCATTGTAGTTAATTGTTGTAAGAAATAAACGAGAAAATTGCTTTCTTACCCCCTCTCTGAAAATTACAGTCTAGATGAAACAAATACTTTGAAGAGAATGGCTTCTATGAAGAAAGATATAACTTTAAGGCAGGAGATTGCTTACACAGCAGGATACAAACTACAGCAATTAAAAAAAAAAAAGGCTTTTGTCTTATGTAGTGATTCTGCCAAGCAAATAAATTATAAGGAAACCTGCTGCAGTTTGTCACCAATACAATTTATTTGCAAAATCTATGTAATATGCATCTACTATATTCCTGAATGGTTAAGAGATCAGCATAGAATTTGAGAGAGAAAAATCAACTGCACTGTGCATACTGCTGTTTTCTATGCAATATAAAGTCTGGCAAAATATATTAATACCAAAATCACCAAAAGAGAAGTAGACACAGAGATGTGAGTGTTTGCAATCTAAATCTGCCAGTTTCAGAAAACCTGCATCTCTGATCTTTTCATTACTATCCCTGGGAAGACAATAATATCAGAGTTTCAAGCCATTATGGTGAACATAAAATTTTAATGTTCTTGTGGAACTTTAAGTGCATTTTTTTTTCTCCATGTAACAACAACACCAACAACAAAGAGAAAGAAAGAAAACAATAAAAAGATCTCAGTCTTACCCATCAGTGTGTTCCAACAGGAACCTTAATCTTTCATGCTCTCCTTAACTTTTGAGAAGTCTTTTTAAAAGAGTCTTTTTGATCCCCTTAAGTACATCAAGAAATCATGAAGAGGCATTTAAAAACATTGCTCTGGAATCTCCTCTTTCTTTTCTTTTGAAGTTGAAAATACATCTAGGTAAAAGATTTATTGTTCTACATTCCTAAGCAAGCCAGATGAGTTTTAAAGGAAGTCCTGAATTGTTTCTACATCTGAACGATCTGAAGCTTGATGAGGCCCAACTCTTGCAAGGGGGCACTTGAGGAGAGATTCTTAGGCAGAAAAAAAATTTCCCCATGATGAGTAAACATTAAAAAGCATACCTGTAGGGTGTAGAACCTGTGACTGAATGATTTAATTCTGAAATTCTTTGTCTGGGGAGTGTTCTTTAAAATGGACTTGATAAAGGTTTGCTAAATGACAGCTATTACTGATGCAGTTCTAAGTAGGAAAAGTGAGATAAGGTCATTATTTCAGTCTTATCAGAAATCTTCACACCTTCATTTTTGTGACTAAATTAATAACTTTACTCCCCTCACCCCTCTTCCCATCATTTTCATCTCACTCTCAATACCTAAGGATGTTTTAAACTGATCACAATCTTCCCCTCCTGCTGACTTCAGCCACTGTATTCCCTATCTGTTCTTTAAAGGATTGCAATGAAACCTCCTCCTGACCTAATACCCTGTGTGATACAATTTCACAGGTATCTTTCTCAAACTTCTATCTACTAATATCTGTCCTCCTACATTAGCTGATGCTGCTTTTGTATTACTCTTGTGAGCTCTTCAGGTCACAAGAAATAGGGAATCCTGAGGGTAGTAGCTCTTAAGAAACACAGATTCTATTCTGACAGAAGGCACACAAATCTTTCCATAACTTCCTGATCACTTTTCGATGAACACAGCCAACAGATACAGATTTACTGATCTATAAAAAGACTAAGATTTAAATCTAGTCAGCCCTGGCTCAACTGGAAATTAAGCCACTTACAGCCTCTCCTCTGTCCATGAAAAAGGACAAAGTGCCAGCAGATGCTCCATACCCCACTTTTTTTCTCCACCCCAAGCTGTGGCCCCTTCTTCAAAGTGAGAATCCCTTACTTCTGCCCCTAGAGATGGTGTGAAGGGTATAGAACAACAACCTGCACGCCCACATGGCTCCTAAAGGCCTTAGCCAAAATTAGGGTACCAGGTCATGCAACATTCATTTAATATTCCTTAAGAATACAACTTTATTACCCAAATGAGTTCTGCATCAGAATCCTCAACTGCCAGAATGAGAATCTTTCTGTAATTGAAAATTCCCCACTGTAGTCACTCGGTGCTAACTAAATCGCTACTATTTTCTTCCAGCATCTATGAAATACCAATTCTTGGTTTGTCTGAGCACTTTTTACAAAGTCCAGCTCAAGAATTTGGTGACTGGGGCTGCTTGAATGTCTTTTCATTAATTGAAGGTTTTCCTCCAATTCAGTCTCTCTGGAGAATTAGACCCAGTGTTTTCAGTGTCTGCCCTTTGTATTCCACCCTTGTTCTTCTCTTACTTCTCATTTACAATATTTTTGTTCCAGCCACTAACCTGTACCTCATCTTCATTTATACTTTTTTCTCCTAAAAGTAATTTAAATATCATGATTAGTGATTTCCTTCCAAGACAGATCTGAAAAGGATTATTCTGTATCTTTCTTTTCAACTGTAGAAGCTTCCCAGTGGTTCACTGTTGAAATATTCACTTTTCCTCTAGGCAATCCCTTCCACATCAGCCTGTTGAATGCTTTTAGGTTTGCAGACAGAAGCAAACTTGCAAGATATGCAGACAGCTTTTGAGCTAAAACTCCTGAGCTTTGTGGGGCTTGTTTGCCTGCAGGGTGAGCACAGTTCACTGCAGATCTACCAAAGTTCCATTTTGTTAATAAATGTACAGCATGTAGCAGCTAAATGAAAAATGAAATTCAGTAGTAATTCCTGAAGGACCTCAGGGATGCATTACATCGACAGAATGCCAATTTGTATCTTTAATATGATATTATACTGGTGAAACATCAAAATCATTTTATATGGATGCATGTCACAACATCCTTGTGGTTAGAAGAGTAATGTAAACATAATAAAAATCCCAGTTTTACCTTTTAATTTTCTAACTTGACTGTATATTTGATGGTACTAAAATGCAGCTTTGAAAAATCAGAATTTTAGTCAAAGAAAATTCAAGAAATTCTCAAACATAGGATCTCCTAAAAGATACTTCTCCACTGATTCCATTAGCAAGGTTTAGAGTTGCCCTATCTCATGGAAGAAATACCATGACTAGTTTAATGTGCATTACTTCTTGTGGAGGGAGACATGAGGCTTTGCTAGGCTTTTTGTATTGTATTTTCTTCAGCTGTTTTGTGCATGCAGCCAGTTTTAAAGGGAGATTTTGGTCACCTTTTAAGTAGTCATTATACATAAATTGGCAATATTAACCACTTCTCATACCCTGGATACTAATATATTTTGGAGATAAACTGAGTGGTACTAACTTTAGGCTGCAGCAGTGATGGATTATAGACTTAAAAATTAGTTTACCAGTGTGATGGGTAACCCCAGGCAGCAGCCAAGCATCCACATTTCTGCTCTCCCCCACCCTACCCAGCAGGCTGGGAGAAAGAATACAAAGAGCAAAAGCAAGAAAACTCATGGGTCAAAATAAAGACAGATTAATCAGTGAAGACAAAAGGAGGGAAAAAAAAAAAGAGATCATGCACAGCAAATCACTCATAACCTCCCTAAGCCCCAGGTTTTATTGCCACAAAATGAGATTATATGGTACAGAATATATTTTTGGTTTAGGTCAGTAGTCCTGGCTATGTCTCCTCCCAATCTCTTGCCCACACCCAGCATATTCAATTAGGCAGAACAGAGAGAGAAAACAAAGAATGCCTTGCCACTGTGCAAACCACTGCTCAGAGGTTAGCCCAGAAATGTTTATCAACACTGGTTTAGCCACAAATCCAAAACACAGCAGCACACTGACTGCTACGAAAACAATTTAACTCTATCCCATCCAGAGCCAGTACAACCTTCTAAGCCAGCACCACTGTTGGCAAAGATTGCAGGCACTGTACTGATCTTCTATCCACTCATCTTCTATCTTCTATCCTGCAGTATCAAAAAATTTAAGTTATGATTTATGCTGGAACTTGAATTTTTTTTTTTTTTTTTGCTTGGATTGACAGCCTTTAAAAGGAACCATAAACAAAAAGAATAAGTTGCAATTGTGGAAAACATGAATCAATTTTAGCATACTGAGATTTTGGGGGATTTTTTTCTGCTCTTATTTGGACCACAGTTTTAAGGTCACTTTTTTGTCTTCTCAGTATGAAAACAATGTCATTCTCTCAGAATCCACCAATATGGGACATTTTCTAGATTATTGCATCAGCATTCCAGCACACTACAGCTGCAAACACAGCTTCAGCAGCACTTTCCACAGATATGCATTTACAGTCAACAGTCACATGCAGTTACTGCTAAATTTAAAATTCAAATTGTTTTAAAATTCACTTGTTTTTATTTAATAAGGAGAATTTTTCAGTTGTTCCCTCTTAACACTGAAATTTAACTCCTGGTGGCTGTAAGTGGATGACTCAATAAGTTCATGCTTATAGTACTTACACTCTTACTTCAATCCATAACCTTGGAGGAGAGAGGATGAAGATGCACCCTCAAGATTTCTTTTGAATCCAGTCTAGATTAATAATAAGCAGAAGCCATTGCTGTACCAACAGCTATTGAATAGTAACTGCAATTAATAGGTATTTTTCTAGCAGTTATCTGTCCTTGCAATTAACTCATACCCATATTTTAAGTCTCAGGTGGGTATATAAGGAATAGGGACAGGTTATTCCATTATCCTAAGGGTTTATATGACCTAAGATTATGAATCTGCCTTTTAAATGCATTACAGTTCAAATTTAAACTGCAGCCTGTTCTCTGATTAATTGTTAGACTGGAAAATTTTAGTTGTGGACTTTTTGATTAAGCAAAATGAATTAGAGTTCCACTTAACCAAAACAGGACTAATTTTTACTCCTTAGTTCCATCAGGGCTAAGAACAACTCCTTCAGTCTTCCTCTAATGTGAACTTTGTTTTAAATATAATGCAACTAGTATTAAAGATTAGTATTTCAGATAAATAAGTTTGTGCTACTTTATCCAATAAGATGGTGGTAATATGTGTTATCTGATGCAGACAAAATTTTACATTTATAGAAGAATGTTACGTAGCAAAGGAGAGACTAAGCCTAAGAAATTTAAGGTGTACTTTAGTATGAAAACCTAAGCATGGTATTGGCTGAATATGACTATATAATTTAGGTGTCCCCTTGCATAGAAATAATTAGTATATGGATCCTACAGTTTATGGGAGAAGGTAGGTAGCAGGCAGTATATGGCCACCAGGGAATACTCTCCCAGTTTCAAAACAAAGCAGAAACATTCTCTGTGCAATGACTGCCAGGGAATGCCTAGAGAGTAGAGGTCACTGGCACCTCAGTTAGCATCTTGTTTCTAATGGCTCTCTTAGAAAATGCATTCCTTTGAGATGCAACAAAATCAATTCAGGGAACTACAGAATGGTTGGGGTTGGAGGGGAGCTCTGGAGGTCATCTTGTACAAACTTCCCTGCTCAAGCAGGGTCAAATTTTCAGACACTGTTTTGAGTGACAGAAATAGTATCATAAGAAAAGGACCGTCAACACTTCTGCTTTCCCCTCCTACTTCTAAATTTCTCATAAAGAGGTGTAAAAGCTAGACAGATGAGCATAGAGAGGTTTTTAATATGAAAACATTGTACACTTTCCTCTTCCACTTACTGTGCTGAAACAACTTCAGCTATTCTGGTATGTTTATTCAGATCCTGGTCAAATGCGGACAAAAAAAAAGAGGGAAAAAAAGAAGTCATTGTTTACCATTAGGAGAGGAGGAAAAAAAAGTTGGGAAGAGAATGGAAAAAAGATGGTCAAGATAAAGGCAGTTTAAGAAAGCAAAGGCAAAGGCCATGCTTGAAAGCAAAGTAAAACAAAAGATTTATTCTTTACTTCCCATCAGTAAGCAATGCCCAGCCACTTCCACAGAAGCCAGGCATCAGGACAGGTAGTAGTTGCTCCAGAAGACAGAAGTCAAAAGTAACAAATTCCCCTTGCTCTCCCCTTCCCTCCTTTCTTTTAGCTGTCATTGTTGACCAGATGCCATATGGTGTGCAATGTCCTTTGGTCAGTTGAGGTCAGCTGTCCTAGCTGTGTCCCCTCCACAGCTCTTGCCCACCCCCAGCCTACTGAGACAGGGCTGATGCTGTGCCAGCACTGCCCAGCAGCAGCCAAAGCACTGGGGTGATGTCAGCACATTTCCAGCTACCAATGCAAGGCACAGCACTGTGAGAGCTGCTGTGGGAAAATGAACTCCTGCTCAGCCAGACCCAATACACTTCCACTGGTTTTCTTCCCTTTTCTGTGTCCAGCAGCCATTGTAGTGTAAGTGAACATCACTGACATAAAACTATTACACCTCTCTGTACATCGTCAGTTTTGTTCTAAGTGAAAGCCAAAGAAATGTTTCAAGAATTGAATTGAGGGGGATGAATATTTAGTATACAAAGTGAATATCTTTTGTTTTGTTTTGTAAATGTATGTTCTTATTTCTTTAAATCTGGTTTATCATATAAGAAATCAAATTTACAGAATTTGCCTTGTTCCTGCACTGCTACTTTTTTCCCTCCATGTGGGAGTAGGACTCATTTCCGGGAAAAAACAAATAGTATGACAAGCAATATTGAAAGCTAGCATTTGTAACATTTGAAATTATCACAGTATAGAGCTCTACATTTTGTATCAAAAAATCTGCATTTGAACTTGGTACGGTCCCTTAGACGATATCTATTTGAAGTCTTGAGTAGTCTTGATGTAACAACAGCTACAGAAATAAAAATAAATTCCAAGGTCAACAGTAGTAGAAAAGATTTCAGTAACACTTAAATAATGTCCACTCATTCTTTACTAAACATTACATTTAGCCATTGCCAAAACTAATAGGACAGCAATGTATCTTTCAAAGATAAATAGCCATACTATAATACTGTGATATGTAAAACATTTTAAAGTATACTTGTTGAGTCCTAGTATTTATGAGACAGAGAAAGCAAAAGCATTATGCTACAGGGAAAAAAAAAAAGTAATTTAAAATACCTATACATACAGAAATTCTTGAAATAGTAGGCTTCATATGAACTGGTCTGAGCCTGTGATGTACTTATAAGTCTAATACAGCCACATTATTTATCCTTTAGTAAGGATAATTAAATAGCTTGTGTTCCATACAGCAACCACAGAAATTGCTTATTACATGTTTTACATATTAATGTTGAATACTTGCCATGGAAACCACCTTGCTGTAGCAAACCAAACTTAAAGATAGTTTGCTTTTTCAAATGACATTGGAAGATGGGGACACTACAGATACACATATGTACTTTTAAATTGCACTGAAGAGCATTTTAAAGGCCTTTGACTATGACTAGAGTCTGTTAATGTTATAGCTTTTTAAAGGTCTCTGAGTTCCTATACATCGTTGTGTTTCAAGTTGCGAATTCATCAGAAAAGAGGACAGAGAAAACGAGATGCAGAACAAATGTTTTGGTCATTAAATTGTCATTTTCCATGTATCCCACTGTCTACAGCAATGTGTGACAGCCATTTCCCTGAAGGACTTCAAAATCACCCACAGTAAGGACAGCTGCTGACATTTGATAATGTAAACATGCAGAGAGTGGAATATTCTAATATTGTGATGTATATTAGTGTTCCTTGGGTTAGCATGTTAGCTAGAGACTGTGGCTGTGACTAATCCCTCAGGAGACAGGTGTTCATTAATTTCAATCATAATTCACTAACAAGACTATTGATTAAAAAATTAAAAAATTAGAAGGTGAGGAAGGCAGGCAAAGCAAGGATGGTTATAAACAAAATCATTTGCTATCTCAAGATAGATGGTCTTAAGTTTAATATTCTTTGTAAGTGGACAATCTCAGGAAGACTAGCTTGACAAAATAGCTCATTGAAATATTCCAGCTCTTTGATTCAACACTTGACAAATGGAACAGACATGATTAGTTTTGGTCTGCAAGTGTGATGTTTGCATCGATTTTTTTTTGCTCTGAGGATCATTGCTGAATTTCAAAATGGAAACTGTCATTAACACTTCATTCCTTCAGATTTCCCACCCTCAACCATAATTTCACCAATTGCCTTTTTTAATGAAGAAAAGTGATGAAAAATAGTGAGCTGTCAGCAGCTGTTTTTCCAGCTACAGATCTATGCGTGTAACCACATATTTATTATTCATCTGCTCTTCTCTCCCAAACTGTCTTTAAAAATAACAATTTATTTTTGAACTACTTGTAGCAATATTTAACCACTGAACCCTTTAATTACTTAAACTACTGACAAGCAGGGCTCACTCAATTGCTGAGATAATAGTTTTGTACATGCAAGCGGAATTAAAAAGGTAAATGAATGAACGTTTCAATTTTTTTAATAATCTGCAAGTTTTGAGTAGAAGCTGAATTTTCCTGAGTGGTAAAGATGCCACCTAAATATATACATGTGTGTGTGTGCAGGTATGTATATACATACAGAAGTATCAGTTTTATCTATTTCCTTGGCCAAGTATTTTGTGTTCAGCTTTTTTTCAGATATGCATCGTCGTATAAAAGGTGCACATCTAAACTAAAGTTGTCACCTACACGGCTTCTTGGTACACTGAAAGAAACTGTCACCTGCAAAGGACATGTCACAAGATTTGCAATCCTCATTTAGCACAGGATTGAATACATACAAAAAGGGTTTACCTTTCCCCTTCAGCTAAAGAGGAATCCCAGATTTCTTTTCTACAATAGACACCTTCTTTTAGAAGGATAAAATTCTGGGACAACCCCCCAGCATTGCTTAGAAACATATAGCCAAAAAGTGAGCCTGTCATATGGTCAGGAACACTTCCCTAAATCTTTATACTTTTCTTGGCTCTTAAACTTAGTGTAAGTCTGTTTTGGATTTCATCAGTATTCTATTATTTATCAGTGCCAAATACTCAGGATACCATGAAAATAAATGGAACTGAAAAGCAGGAATACCAATTTTTATTCGGAGTTGTAACTTGATGTGAAGAAAGCAGATTTAAGATCCCTGTGTATGTCACATGGGACTCTTCAGAGCCATCACAGCCCACAAGCTCTATGGACTAGGACTTGACAGAGGAAAAGGGAGGCCAACCACACAGTCTGCCCTATGCACTCCACAGCCCTCAAGCTACAAAGAATTTGGGGATCCCTATATTTCAGATCCACTTTGCTCCTGCTGTCTCACATGAAGGGATATACACGTGTTCTTACCAACTAAAACACACACAGATGAGCTTCGAGCACCACAATCCCACAAAAACCACTTTTCCTTTTTTTCACAGATAACACTTTTCATCCAAGTTTTCATGCAATATAAATGTGTTCCATACTAATGCCCTATTAATTTACCATTGCTCACTCTCTAGTGAGAAAATAATTATAATAATAGTAATAATAATGCCATGAGAAACAAGAATGATTCTAGAGTCTTCTTAAGTATAGTTTTCCCACTCCCATAATAGAAGTGATGACTTTTTAAACAGAACATAGAAAAAGTGTGCCCTAGCTAATTTACAAGATAAAAATTAAAAAAAATATTTTATAGATAAGGAACCATTCATTCAGAGCTAAGTACATATTGGAGACTGTTAATTGACTAAATTATAGATTACCCCATCTTTGACTTCACAGACCCTTGGATTTCCTCGAGGACTGATGTCCTTACTGCTCAAATATCTCATTTTAAACATGATGCTTTCCCTTACCTAACTAATTAACTATAGGATCATGTTTGGCATATTTCCTAAAACCATTCCTATGAAATAAGACTTCTTGTAAAACTCTTCCAAAGAGAGAACAGAAGGTGCAAGAAGGAAATGTGGTGTTGCCATTTCAATCAGCTGGGAACTAGGAAATCTCCCTGGAGCTGAAGAACTGGGCTCCAACTACTTTCTTAACAAAGCATCCACTTCATGAGGACATGGCAAATTTCTTTCTGCCCACTCCATCACTCCTGAATGTTAAAAATGGGTTCAAATCTCCTCACACAGAGAACAATCTCTTTCTTTCACCTCAGAAAAGATCTTCAGCAGTAATCTGCCACAGAAAAGGCAATCTTCCAGGTTCAATAGAATTTTGTGAGAAAGGGATGAGTGATAACTAACTCCAAGAGAATTTTACAGCTGTGAGCCAGAAATGGACAGAAGTACTTCTGTGAATTATAAACTGTGCATCAGAGAAGACAGCACTTAAACACATCCTTCAGAATTCCCTACTGACTATTTACAGTATTTTATACTTAAATCCAGGCTCAGCTTCATAACTTTATGGTATGTATAAATGTCCAAGCAAGGAACAAAGTCACTCAGTATTCCTGTTATAGTGCACCCAGAGAGACAGGCTACACTGTACAAGTAGATTAATTTTTGAGTGATCGGATTTACTCCCCCACAGAACATGTATTTCTTTACTCTCTACAGAGGGTGCCTACAAAACTAAGATTCCTACTTTATATGTCTAATCTAAGCCTCTGAAATACAGTGAGTATGGATTTGGTTTTGCAAGATTTATGTTTATCTCTTTTCAATACCTAACTTCCACAAAACTGAGTCAAATCATTCGTGCCTGAGCTCTAGGTTACATCAGCCAATCTTTCAAACAGAAGTGCTGTTAGAGCTAGCAATCATATTCTACTTTCCTGGGACTGGATCCATCCTGTTAACTCAAAGACAGAAACAAGTTATTCTGAATTCAGAAATTATTTGTAAGTGAAAAATGCCAGGACAAACTGCTAGGAATATTAATGATGAATATGTCAACCAGTTCTAATAAGCATAATGAAGAAAAGCCTGGTAAAAACTCACTAGACAACACGCAATTAAATATAAAACTATTAATGAATTTCAAGTTTTATGTTCCAGATGAGAGAACCCACTATTACAGAAAAACAGCTAATGACATATTTGCATTGTTCTTCAAGGATATTTCTTCTAATTAAGCTTGAAAATTCAGCGTAATCAGAGGAAAAAAATACTTGAGAACCAAGTTTTTGAAAAATAGGTGTTCACAATGTAAATAGCTAGCAGACACATTAAAATAAGAAATACATAATTATTTTTGCGATAAAAGACTGCTACTTAAAATTTGCTTTTTGAACAGTCAAGTATCTATTTGTTCATACAAGTACACAAATTTTTTACATGAAAATTAAGGATATTTTTATTTTTATTGAATTTAAAAATACCCCTCTTTCAACTGATATATCTACACATTATGCTACCACAGTCATAATTTGTTTATCTTGATCAAAAATAAAGAAAATCAGTCAGAAATACAGAGTTTTTCCGGAAATATTTTGCAGCATCCTTTAGTGGAGAGAGAAGCCTCAGTCCATTACTACAGAGAAACCAAAAGGCAAAAGCAAACAAAAGAAGACAAATTCTAAGGATCATTGATTTGCAAAGAGGGCATCTGCACAGGTGCTCAGCCACTCTGTGGTTTTTTCTTACAGTGTGGCCTGAGGAGGGGACAGTTTCAGGGAAATAATATGGCTTCAAATTATCACAAGTATATTCCAAAATTCATTGACTCCATCAAAATGGTTTTTGAAGATATAGTCATATTTGCACTAGAGAATAAATCTATGAGTTTTCAGAGGAGACAAAAAGACATTAGGAAGCAACATGTGCATATATATGTCCAGATGACACAGCCTGGGCACTTACTATCCAGTCAGAACTTTTTTAATAGTTTGTTCCAGAATAAAGTAGCACCTTCCTGGCAAAGATTTGTGACCAATAATAATGATGGTAACATTTTTTTTTAAAGATTTGTAAAGCATTATACAAGAATTGACCTATTGTTCAAAATAATACCTTACTAAATTCAGCATAGTTTCCTCAACAGAGCTTTATATATTCAATCACTGCCCAGTAAGTGTCCTTTAAGTCTTGCTTAAATCTTACACTGGGCTTTTTCATGTTCACTAAGGTTGAACACCATTCTCTTAGAGAAATCCCTCCTTTTGCTATGAGGTCTCTTTTCTTTGAATAGCACTCCAGAAAGTTTTAACCCAGGTTTTCTAGAGTTCTAATTGTGCCTTCATAGACTAACCTCTGGATGGGAGAAAGTTTTGAGGGAAAGCACAGGTATGCAAACACATGTTCCTAATACACACATTCCTACACCATTCCTTCTACATAATGTGTTAACTGTTCTTCACATACTGGCAGCCACAGAATTCCCTAAGTTAGACACCTACTGGTTTTGCCATTAATAGCTTCAATATAAATGAAAGCATAATCCATGCCTTCCCTATGTTCCAGCAAGAGTTCTCTCTGCTTCCCTTCTTCTCTGAGTTCCATTTAAGTTGTGAAGAATAGAACCTCTTTTTCTGGGGATACATCACCCAAAGACAGCTCTAACTAACAGAACCACTAGCCTTAAAAATAAGAAAATCAAATTTTCTTATTTTTTTCACTACTGTGAGCTAGTATTTTACATTTTCCAGGACTATGCCTATGTTTCCAACTAATAATTCCGAGTCTGGCTAACCTGAAATTTGGTATGGCCACTATTTATGTCTTCAAACCTTAGCAGTTCTGAAGACATAACTTTATCTCATCATATTTGCTCAAAAGAGACAAGTTGTACCTAGAGATCCACAGGGATTAAAACAAGCACAAATCTTCATTTTCTGTACACCTGTAATGGGAAATAATTACCCTTGTAAGGTACTTCTTCCCTTGCATCTTTTAACTTGAAGCAAGGGAGGTGTCAGATGAGAGATGAACTTGGGGATAATTATTCAATTAATTTACTCAAAATAGCAACAGATTGGTGCTAACTAGTTCTGTTGTATGTTCTGATTGTTCTCCACCAGCTCAAAGAAGACTTTTAAATTGAATGGGAAAACAAGGGTTCAACCATCTGTGTGTTTAGTGTTTCGTTTTCCCTTAGCTAATTTACTGTCATGCATTTGGTATGCAAATGAACTTAACTGGACATTTACTATCAAGTTCATAAAAAGGTGATTCTCTCTGGTACATTTAACAGAATTAGTAGTTTAGAAATGCATATGGTTCCCTATTAGCTTCAACCTTCAACCAGTAAAGGAAACTTCAGGTTTTTAGATCATATCACCACAAAAGCAGATCACCTCTTTTCATTAAGTCTCTCTCTGAGAAGCTCACAGACAAGTAAATTTTTAACTTCAGTTCATTGACATCAAAATTAATTGAAGAGAGAGGGTATGGTGAAATCAGGAGCAGTTAGGTAGCTGTGTAGACTTGAGACAAAACTAAAAATGAAGGCCCAGGTTATAGATACAATTTATTAATATTTTTTTCAGCAAGCCTGTGCACTGAAGTAATATTTTCAGGTACCTAAATCAACAAATACATAATGTGTGTAGTTATCTGCTGAAATTACTGAAACTTTCAAACACTTAATTTTATGCTTATCTTGGTAGAGTACTATCACAAATTGCAGAAACATTTACACTAGATGAAATTAATGCTAATTTGAAAAACAAAACCAAATTTTTATTATTTCATTTAAATTCAATATTTTTAAAACTTACTAGGCCTAATAGTGATATAAGAGAATTATGCTTTCAGAATAAAAAAAAAATTTGGGGCAGGAATAAGATGAGACTACTTGCATTCAGGGTTTATCCACACAAATATGCATTTTATGTAGATAAGTAGTCTTCATTCACCATACATTTGAGTCTAAACCAGCTGTCTCTGAAAGGCTGTGCTTCCACAGTCATTCTTGACTGTGAAGAAAAATATGCTTCAGTTTTTCTCCATATGACTTTGCCTGATGTGCAAACATAAGGCACAATTCAGCTGCTCACTTCTCAGCTGTGAAGGGACTTTGCTGCCATTGCTTCAGGGAAAAATAAATTAGTCACAAATTATATGGCTGTTAATAAACAGCCATAACCAACTGGTAAAAGGCAATCTTTTGGGGGAAAAAAAAATCCTTTGAGAGTGCTTTTTATCGTATTGGATACAAAGTGCACAGGGCTACAAGGTACCTCTCATTGAGGGACCACAACAGTGGGAGTGAGAATCGCCTCTGCAGTGCACTCAGCTCCTGAAGGCAGAGAACTGGGGCAATGAGAGGATACTTAGGCTGATTAAAGGTTTGTTACTCTTGATCTGCTCTTTAAGACTTCTCCATATTCTGGCTTTTGCAGCCAGAATATCTTCTATTCTGTGAGACCCTGCGTTTGCTGTTCAGAGACAGTAAGTCATCCCTTCATGAAAATGTTTTTTAAAAGCCTCCTTTATTAATCCTGTCATGTTCTCTCAGCATATGCATTTATACTAAAACATGAGGTGAGACCACCCTTTCTTAGATATGGGCCAGCCCTTTACCCTTATTCCACTGACCATGTCCCTTAATCCTGCTGTCAGTCACACCAGGTAAGACATACTCTAATGCAAACTGTGCAAATAAAAATCAAATAAATTGAAGTCTTCATTAACTGTTTTGAGGAAAAATCCAAGTATTTTCAAATTACTTCCTGGCCTCATCCACACTCTGAAAAAGAAAATTTCAGCAATGTGGCACAGCATTATTAAAATTCACATTGCCCTGCAATTATGTATGTAGAATATGTATATTATCCCTTTCACATTTGTCAAGACAGAGTGTGATGCTCTGTCTCCTATGTCTTACCAATCTCTCATTTCCTGCATCCTCTCTGCCAAGTTCCCTTACCTGCTTGTGGGTCTCCCAAACTTTCCTTGCAACCTCTTCCACTCAGAAAACTTTCTAAGCAAGATAGAATAAAAGCTTTTTTGTTGTCCTTCCAATACTCCTTTTGAATTGTTTTGTCTGTGGGACCTACACAGTTCTGAAGATGAGATCACCATTATCACACTAACCAATATTAACACTTTGGAGTCCCACTCACTGTATCTACCTGTTCCTTCTCCCTAGTGAATCTTACCTAAAAATTATCCTTTCACCACACTTGAAGACCACATCATGCACAAGATGTGAAGTGTCATTGCCAGATTCTACCAAGAACATAAACTAGTTAATGGGAAAAGTTAGTATTGGGAAAGGACAGGAAAGAAAAGGAAAGCAAGAGCAGAGCTAAAGCAAACAAAGTATGAGGAAAGGAACTGGAGTAAATATCTGAGCCCAGGGAAAAAAACGTCCTAGGTTACAATTGTGAAGACCATTTAGGGAGAACTGTGAGAACCCCCTGTGGGCTTCAGATTCCCCCTTTCCATTTGTGACAGAGCTATTATTTGCAGGAACCCTTTGTCTCTGCTCCCAAAGACAACTTTTCTAGGCACAGCACCTACTAATTCCCTTTCACCTGAGCAGAACTAGATTTTTTTTTTCCTTCTGGAAAGTTGGTCTGAATGAAGCTTTAGGCCCCAGAGGATGAAAAACTCTCCCAAATATTTCTGGATCAAGAAACTGGGGAAAGAAATAACCCAATCCAAGTTGCAGTTTTCCCCTCCCACTTTTTTACAGTTTGCAGTTGCTTTCCTCTCCAAAAGAAAGGTAATAGTCTTGGCATAAGAAACAGACTATAAAAAATGTACTCAACCCAAATGCTAAGCTTCCTCAGTGCCAAATCCTCATTTAAGGAAACATGTGTGTATGCTGGAATAAATTTTACTACAGTTAAATGGAGGGAAATCTTAAGGCACACCAGTCAGACTCGAGGCAACATTTTGGATTCACTGTGATGAACCCTGCTGCTCTGACTTGGAGGCAAAGTTTACCTCCTGATTGGAAACAGCTTGGAAGTAATTTCAGACACACTTCATAATACAAGCACCCTAGAATGAGAACTAGAATTGAGGCATCCAAAATCTTCAGGAAATCTTCTGAGTAGATTTCTAGATTTAAGAAATGCACATATCAAATCCTAAATTTCCTAGAAGCAAAATCTAGAAATCTGATTTTCCAGCTGAGATTTTTTAGCATTGTCACCTAAGAGCTACTACTGACAAGGTGTTTATCCTCAAGCTAGGTGTTCCTCTTCACACCTTCTTTGCCAGTTTCACTCTCAATGATAACATGTATCTCTTTTTGATAGAAGATTCATGAAGCACACAGTTCCCAGTACATTCAGCAGCCCAGTGATTAAAGTAGTTCTGAATTTCCCTTCTAACAAATTCTTCATTTTCAACTTCAATCCAGCACACCTTTATGTAAGCAGAAGGACCTAACAATGAAGACATTGATGATTCTTCCAGAAAGAACTTTCAGAGATGCTCTGCAGTCTACAAATAAATACCTATTTATAGGCTAGAGGGAGGAGGAACAGGTCATAAACTGACACAAAGGCTCACAGAATTGGTCAGGATACTCCTGTGGGACAGGTCAGTTCAAATCCCCGCTTCAATAAATATTTATTAATCTATACCATTTGAACAGCTTGGAAAACAATGGGTGCTTGCTTCAGAACACCTTGCCTGACAGTTATGACATTCCTCCAGGCTTACTGTGACAGTGAACCAACGTAAACTAATTCTTACTGTCTTAGAATGTGATGAAGATGGCAAGAAAATGTGTTTTAAAGAGAATACTACATGGGAGCAGACTCCAGAGCTCATCTTCTCTGGTGGAACTAATTTCTTAGCTGTCTTTGAGTAAATGGCCATAGGCCCCATTGCTATCGTCAGTGTTTCTTTCTGTCTAGTTTATGTTATTCAGCTTTTTATTTCTGTGGTTTTTTGTCTTGGGCAATTAATTGTCTCCAGACAAGAGGATCTTATTGCAGATATGGATGCCCAACCCAAGGCTGTAGTATTTTCAATGTTACAGCACCTAAATCATTTTCTGACTTTAACCATACTTGTTTTGGTTAGAATGGATATTACTAACCAGAGATTTGTTGTATTCATCCATAAATATAGTAAAGTAAAAATAGGTTTATACTAGATATTCAGAAACCTTGCTGTATGCTATTTGGAATCCTGCACCATTCCTAGCAGAATTACATCACTCCAGGAATTATTCAACCAAAAAAAAAAGCAAAATCAGTTTTTTACTCCAAGTAAATCAAGCATGCATGAGGTTCTGGTCAGATTTTCAGTTCTTGTTTGCTTCAAGATCTAATGCTTTTGAGAAAAGAAAACTGAAAGGAAAACATACAGACTAACATTAAATAAAAATATTCACTACGGGTTAAATTAAAGACAAGAAGATGCCTCTTTCACTGTTACAGTGTTATGGGCTTTGCAGGCTCATAGATGCTTCATGTTACTACCAGATTCACAACCCCACACACATATCTTATATTTTTAAAGAATAAGATTTCTTTTTGCAATTAACTGCATTCATAATTTCCCTGCCACTGTTACAGTGAAGGATCAGTGCCACCTACAGACAGGGATCAGAGTGGAGTCAACTCAATGTGAAGGAAAGTAAGAAAGCATCTCAAATGTTAAATCCTGGAACTTCTAGTTAAAACAATCCCTCGGTAAAGAGCAAGGGCTGACATCAAGATTCACAGAAATACTCAGATCTTTTCATCTGCTAATGCTTACTGATCACAAGCATTTCCTTAACAAGTCACTACAAAAGATGAATTCTGGATGCTGCATTTAGCTGTATCACATGTCCAAATGCAAACCTCATGCACATCTGAATAAAGCAGAATACACTGCTGTCAGCTCCTTTTCTGTGCATCTAACTAATCTTTGTTGGTTGTTATCTGAGTCAGTTCAAAGGGGAAGAACTCTTCCCCCTCAATTATGAGTGCCAATTAGATTCTGGTTTAATGATCCAGACACAATTAAACCCAGCCAACTTCTCACCCCAGACTTGACTGTATTAAACCAAACCTAAAACTTCAGAAGAGATTACAGGAAGGCTGGCAGAACCGAGCTCATTAATCAAGCTAGTTTAAGTGTTGGCAGAGTCATTGTTTCTCTTCCTTCTGGAGAAAGGAAGATAGGAGCAGAGGGGACTATTCCAGTCTAATCTCTTTAAACCCAAACCAGTTTGCCTCCCCTTCCTGCCCTCGTACACATATAAATCCATACACACATCCATGTGTAAACAGGACAAACTGTGATGGAAGGGCATTAAATATTTACATATAAATAATGGTGGGGGTGTGCATGTGTGTGTGTATGTAAGAGAGGCTAATCTAGCACCACTGATACAGCACAGAAAGCACACAATTCACAATTCACCCACCTCACCAAGAGACCTGTGGCCACTGTAGCACAAAGGCTTCAGTTCAGAGAGGGGCGGCTGCTGTAGGTGTGGAGAAACAAAGATTGCTGCAGCCTTTGAAAGCCAGCACATGTCTCGTTGCTGGTGATGGATAGAAGAAACACAGCACAACTAAGGCTCATGAGAATAAGGAAATCAAGCTTTTTATTTCTTCTTCTGCTGTACACTTCCTGCATAACCTTGTTGCTAGTCTCTCAGAGACTAAGTTTTGCTATGTGTTAAAGAGGGTTAGTAGTACTTACTTACCTGACAGATATGAGATTAGGTTAAACCACCTAAAGCCTGGAGACTCTCCTAGGGAGAGTTCATTTGCAGAAGTAGTTATTAACTATTAGTGCTGGACTGGCATATTGCAGGCAAACTCAGCAGCTTTGGGGATTTTAAAAGAGGAGAGTAGGAAGTCATTGCTGACCTCTCCTTTTAAATCTTACTTACTTTGACCTTCTGTTTCACATACTAGGGCAAATATGGTTTTATGAGTTGCCAGGAATTTCTCCAAAATTATTTATTGCCATCATTCATTTTACCCAGAAACAGTCTGAGTACAAAAAGAATGAAGAAAAACAGGCTCAAAGATCTGTAATGTAACACAGCAGACTGTTAAAAAAGTGATAAGATTCTGCTGTAGAAACCATGTTTTATGCACTTCCTTTTTATTTTTAATCTTCTGTTTGAATAAAAAAATAAAATAAATAATTTAGACATAGAAAAGAATTTCTTAAAATTACATTACATTTTATACTTTCTCAAAAAGCTAAAAGTTTTAAGCAACTTTATTTTGCAAATCTGCTAATTTTTATCTATGCCTTTTTAGAGAGATGATCAACTGATAATTGCTTCCATAATCTTAGAAAAATTTTTAAATTCCTTAAGTCACCTTTCACATTCTGTTGATTCATGTTACTTTATTTGTGGTAGCAAAATATATAAAATATAATTTAGCTATCAAGACCCCAATCAGCATATCAGTAGATTGCATTGTATAATTAAAATAGATGTATACTTCCACAATTTAGTGAATTAAAATTTCAAAGATTATTAAGTATCCTCATATCCATCTCACAAATAACAGTTAAAATAAGTTAAAGTGTCTTGTACTTTATACCTGGATCAAATTGATTTGAAATAGCAATTTCCAAAAGCTCTGCAGAACTGATGTAAATCAATTATTCCAGACGAATGAAACTCACAACCTGCTCATCTATCTTGCACTATGGGAAAGTTCTTCATTTATTATCACCAGTCTGCTCTTGAATTATACCCTCCAATTTTTTCTACTTTTGAATGATACACTAGTAGGAAAAAAATTAAAAACAAAGCCAGGTTCTTGAAAAATATTTTAGTTATGACAGCAGACATAATCAGTCCTCAGCAGAGAGAAATGGGTTACACTACAACCAAGTCCTACATCCTAATTTTTCCTGCCAACACATTACATGGTTGGACCTAACAGTTATCCCACTGTCTCAATTATTTCTCTATACAGTAGAAAATGTAGTATTTAAATCAAAGAGAAGTCATTATTTATTTATGTTGACAAAGTACACTAGAAAGTGTAAGGTTTGTTATTCAAGCCAAGTATCACCACAGTGATACTGTGCATATAATATTTACTAATCCTGAGCACTTTTGCATTTTTTTAACAACATATGCCATGGGAATTTGGGGGGAAATGGAGAGGGAAAATGGCATACTTCAGAATTGAACTAAATCTAAACTAAATAATAAGCTTTATTTAAATGTTATAGGTTAGAAACATTGCTAACACAGAACCTTATTCAGCAGTTAGTGTAATATGACTGCTAGATGCTTTTTTTACCTATTAAAGAGATTGTTAGCCATCTGTTTAATCTGACATCTTTATTTAGAATTACATCTGCAGTTAGAACCTCTTTTGATGCAAGTCTTAATTATGTTAAGGTTTAGAAGCAGGAGTTTAAGTCCAGATTTTGGTTTCTTTGATGGATATGCTCGTTATTTACAGATGTTTCTATACCTCTCATCACAGTAGTTCCTGTGTGCCAAAAATTCAGTCTGCACTATAACCTATTCCTACATTCCCTCCCAGGTTCAAAAATAAATTGGAACATTAATCTACTGTGAAATTTTGTACATTTTGTTATAAATCTTTAACTAAGATAACGTTAGCCTATTTTGTTTTCCATTAGTACAAAAAGAAGATGGAAACACAGAAACTCACCCTGAAACAAATATTTTCTCTGTTAAGTGAAAAGCTGAGCACTGGTTCTCAGCACTGCTCCCCACTGCCAATGAGGCTTTAGCCAGGCAGACTGAAATCCGCCTCCCAAAAATGTTTTTTTTCATGTAAATATAAGGCGACACTTTATTTCAGGACAGACCCATTCAGTGCATATTGGGTCAGGCTGTTCAATGTATGAATCTCTTCATCTGTAAAATAAGATGCTAATAATATTCTATAATTAAACAGACACACAGACTCTTTAAAAAGGTGTAGTTCTCTAACATTCTTCAAAAGCAATCATCTTCACAGCTGAGGAATGAGAAAATGGAGTAGCAATTACAAGTTTTTCCCCGGTGCTCCACAGCAAATGAGTGCAAGTACTGGATTTCATGAATGTTAAGTTAAATCTTCACACACATTTGACAGGAAGGACACAGGCACATTAGATCTTGCCCTAGAACAAGGAGGTGGATTAAATAACAATTGGGGTTGCTTCTAATCCTTGGATACCACACTGGGCTGCCCTGTCACTCTGCAACTTTTTAAATGTCTATGTAGATGAGGGCAGGTAATGGACTAACAACTTGATATTATGTGCATCCATTGTAAATGTAGGCAGAAAACTTGATGCAAAAAATGTTAATGCAAAAGTAGCTATTGGCATTTTGAAAATATGATGGGCAGGCTCTGAGTTTTTTATAAAAGAAAGAGTCCTTTCCTTTGACAAATATTTTTGTGGAGAACTTATATTGCCAAGCAAAATTTCAATAGATCAGAAGCGCATAACATACTGTTTATCTATTGGGTAATGTGATTGGCAATCTTCTTGATATGTACCATCTGTGCCTAGGGCATTGAAAAGTTCTTTGAAAATTCAATTATTTGATTATGAAATATTTCTTTTTGCTGAATTCTGCAAAACTGCTTTCTGGATTGAATAGTAAACACCTAGAAAATGGTTTGTGTCCCTGGACTGATACATAATAGATGTTGATTCCTCACAAAGCAGACAACAAGCGTTCTGTGGGACAGCACTATAAATACAAAAGTTTGGTTTTTTTTTTTTTTTTTTTTTTTTTAATATACCACAGTCATATCCATTTTATCTTTAATTCAAGAATAGAACAAAAAATCCTATACAATCAGTTCAGATAAAGTGAAAGTGACCCTCAGTTTGTTTTTCTATGACATACATCAAACCATTCTTAATGCCAGTATATTTTCTTTAATGAGTCAAATAATTTTGCCAGAGGGAATTATAGTTCCCTGTTATTATCCTTCTGTCTATCAACAGGACTTGTACAAATATGAGCCAGTTGTAACTGCAAAATTGTTTTCTCATCTGAGCTGCATGTCATATCAGTTACCATAAATACAAAGAAAAAGCACCTGTACTTGCCTTTGGGTCTAAATGTGCACTTTTCAAAGGGTTCTCAGACATCAGGACTCCTGTGAGATTTCCAGCCTCAGAAGGCAATGGTTATCTAATCGTGCTAAAGCCCATGTTGGAGAGGAGAATTTGGAAACAAATCAGTCTAATACTGTGCTCTGAAGTGTTGTTGAAAATTAGTGCAAATGTCAAATATCCTTCACATTTTTTCCGAAGTAATTAAGATATTTGCAGAAAGACAACTTTGCAACCAACCACAGAAAAGGAAAGAGCATCTCAGTGGAGCTTAATTTACTTATAAACTTCTAGCAAATCAAGACAGTATTAACAGACATATTTCTTTTATTTTTGAAGTACAGAGATGAAATTTTGTGACTGGGTCACAGAACATTTCAGTATAGCAAATATCAATAGGATATCCTCCTGTGTCTGGGGTCACATAACACCTGCTACAATGGAATCTATGCTGTTCTAGATGATCTTGTAACATATCAGAGAGATGAAAAAAGGTTGCATGGATTCTAGGAAAAATTAGGCAAATAATGTGAAGCAGTAACCAAGCTCTAATGTATTCAAGAAATGCAAGATAAAAACTTTTGGAGGCACAGACTCTCTGGAAAGAAGAGAGAGGCAGACAGAAGAAAGCACAAATGCTTTTCCTACTTTTTTTTTATGGCCACCACTGGATGAAAAATGTTCTGCTAGAAAAAAATCCTTCAAGTGAATAGAATTACATTTTTATTTTTTAATGCAGTGAAAGAGACAGAAATCTCAGTCCAACTACTAATCAGCCAAATAAAATTAAGAGGCCTCATTTTGTGAAACCTCTGCTAAAACTAAGACTATGAAAAGAAAAAGATATTCGAACATTTCTTTCAAGGAGACCTTTTTCTGACTATTTTGGCAATAATTACATAGAGAAGATTTGTTTTACTTGATAATTTTTAGAAGTTGGGTCACTGCAGTGGAATTACTGTCATATATTTTAAGGATAAACAAGAACAGAATATGAATTAGGATGAATGGTCAAAAAAGAATCTTTAAAATATGAGATATTTGCTGATAATAAAAGGGAACTTAATTTATATTCTGTATCTCAGTAAAATACTATATGTCAAGAAGTTGAAAATACTCAGTTCTTGCTATGACAAGGGAAAATGTTTGTTCTAACATTCATGCCTATCCACTGAAGGCAACTAATGTCCATACAATCTCTATCTGGATGGAAAAGCTATGAATTATAAAAACTGAAATATGTAAAGGCTTCAAATATATTCACATGGAATTTTAAATTACTGCTAAGGTTTTTATCTACACCATCCTATTTTTGGTCACTGTTTGCATGTATGCTTCTCTGGTCATACATTATTTTATTGATCTTTCATTACTCTGTAGTTTTTGGGATTTAACTGTTGCCACAAAGAAACACTTTACTAATTTTTTTTTTACATTATTCCATGAACAGATATTTTTCAAAATCAGAAAAAAGTAGCCCAACAAATCCACCAGGGAAACTAGTTATATCTGTATTTACACTGCTTAAAGGTTAGCGAAAGAGAGAGCCATAGTAAAATTTTAATTAATTAATACAGCACAACAGTCTAAGTGAAGATCTATTGCTCTTAACTGATGACTATCCTGGTTTTGGAGGACTTCTAAGCTGTGTATAACAAGAACTGATAACCTAATATGCATTCTAAAGTGTTTGTATTTCAAGATTCAGAAGGCAGATTACTTGAATTTCTAAGCTTGCATTTTCCTTAAAATATAATTAAATAAATCTTGGCATTAGGTAAAACATTCCAGAATTTTTGTGAACAATTTTTAGGGACTTTGGAACAGTCCTGTGGAGACATTTGTCAAATTAAGTAATGGCATACAAATGGAAAATCTACTCATTGCTGTTTTATATTCAGGACATGTGTGGAAGTAATTGTGAATTATTTGCAGATAGAAAGGTCTAGACACTTTTTAAAAAAATAAGGATCTATAAATGGAAATGCCAACAGACATGAATCAGTTGTGACACTGTGAAAATGATTCGAACACAAATCAATATAGTTGAAATGACCTGACTCTCCTGTAAACAACATAATATTCCAAAATGCTTTTAATAAATCCTAAAATTATTTGGTTTGCTGTAGAATCTGCTTGTTTACTGTTGGATTGTATAGGACTATAGCAAAACCACTGAAGACTATTGGTTCATTACTCACGTGGAATGAACTTTCTATTGCCTTTAGTAGTTCTGCCTTTAGTGCTTTTTTTATTCCATCTCTGATGCAAATTTTAGAATACATTTAATTCAGACTACTTTCAGATAATTAAAAATCTGTTCATCACATTGATATGGCGAACAATCAGCAGAGATACTGTTATTAATTAAGTCACATAAGATGGAGATGTAAAAGTTTGTTACCAAAAAGTGCTGGCAGATTATGTCAGTAATGTAAGAGATAAGGAGGTTTGGGGATTTTTTAAGGCTTATATTAAGAGAAATTAAAGGTATTGGGCCCCTCACTACAAGAAAAACATTGAGGCACTGGAGTGTGCTGGTCTCTCCTCCCTGGTAACAAGCAATAGCATTAGGGGAAATGGCTTCAAGTTTTGCCAGGGGAGGTTTAGATTGGATATTAGGAAAAAATTCTTCATGGAAAGGGTTGTCAAGCACTGGAACAGGCTACCCAGGGAAGTAGCTGAGTCACCATCCCTGGAGGTATTTAAAACGTGTAGATGTGGCACGTAAGGGCATGGTTGAGTGGTGGACTTGGCAGCAGGTTAATGGTTGGGCTCAATGGTCTTTTCCAGCCTAAATGATTCTGTGATTCTTTGTTTTGTGGATATATACCTGCTTAATTAGACATAAATTGCTAAATATTCTGTTGGTCCAAGGAATTCCTACCCCATTCATTTCAATCCACAGGACCAAACATTCAGTCATTATATGAAGAGCTAAATGCCAAATTCAATCAGATTTGATACAGAAAAGTAGATGCTAAAAAGTTCTTGGACAGTAAGACCTGATTCATAGAGTTCTAGGAAGTTTCTACTTCCATTCCTTTCTGTTGTAATATGAGTGAGCAGAGCTTCATCAAGGAGTATTTTCTCAAGCAGAGCTCCACTTTTCTATCAGTAGAAATCAGTGATATTAGCGTAATGTGAGGAAATTCATGAACAAAATGCCCAGTTCATACACACTGAGGTTTCTGGTATCTTCTATCTATTCTTTTAGGCTCATTTTAATGGACCAAAAGGGAATGGGGGAGCAGACAGAATACAAAGTTGTCTATATTATTAAAATTTTTGAGACTACACAGAATAAGTTGCAGGTTTTTACAAATAGGTCAGGTGTTATCCAGTGCACTGTGTGCTTAGTAGTTGAAGCTTTGTAATTACTTCGAAATAGAAAACCTTATAACCATCACAAAACGTTCATGGTGTTAGGATAGCCAACAGCACAAGCACTGAATTAAATCAAATCTCTGTTTCCCTGTCCTCTGTTTCTGTTTTCTTTAGCAGCCACATTGATGCAATACCCAGAGCTCATTGCTAGAAATCTAGAAGTTGGAACCCATGTTCATAGAAAGACAGACTTAAAACAAAAATAGGTTCTCATTTAATTCATACTTTTCCTGACAAAACAAAACCCATTCTGGCACCCTGAATTTCCCTAAGTGCTCAGGAATCCTTGCAGTATTAGGACAGTTTGTCAATTGTCTATTGCCAGCACCCCTAGATGCTGTGCATTTTAAATATGAATAGTTACGTCAGAGATACATTTTTCTTTACATTTCTTGGTTATCTCCCATCTGTTCCTAGTCTTATCAAACTTATGATTTTCTTAATTTACTGGTCACTTGTTCCAGGAAATCATTATGTTCTCCAGGATTATTTATTCTTCTCATGAAGTGGTGTATGTTACTGGCATCTTTCCTAGAATTAATTTCACTTTTAGCAATATCTCCCCATGGCATCAATACTTTTTTTTTTCCTTTAATTTTTAGAAGATTTATTTTCTACTTCAGTGATTTCCTGTTTCTTTCTGATTCAGGAGTCTGTATATTTTTAATATCTTGTACAATTTTTCTTTCATCTTTAACTTTTCTCTTTCTCACCAGTTTAGCAAGATGGCCTAATAGGTCCTGTGACTCCTTCCAAGAAAAGGAATTATCATAGTATAGATTTTAGGATTTCTATCTAGAGTGGTGATTATTTTCCTACTGTCCTACAATGCTTACAGTGAAGTTAACAGCAAGACCAGCTTCTTATCATGGTACAGAAATCATAGGGATTTTAGAGTAGATGAAGAAAAACAATGGGATGCAATAAAAAAATAGAGAGACTGTACCATGAAATAGAAAGAAAATATTTAACCATGGTATCATAAAAAAATCCATAGAAGTTTAGTTTTAGAGGACTGTGAATCACTAACTGTCTGATTAACCAGACAAAAGATGATGAGCAGCCATGCAGATACATCAGTCCAAGCAGTCTAGTTCAAAATTCTGTACATTCAGTGGCTCATGAGGAACCATAGCCCTTTTTAAGGCCACGGCTTAGCAGAATCAAACAAGAAAAGAAATTCTGCCACTGTCTTTATTTCACTAAAAACAAATTACAGTACTGTGAACATTGTCTCAGAAGATTGTTTGCAGAGTTTTATCTTTATAAAAGAAACTAAGAGCCAAAGTAACATAGTCATTCACTTTTTTTTCTTTAGTTCTTTTTATGAGACATAATTCAGATTAAGAAATTGGCCACCACTGTTAAATGTGTGCTTTATGTTGTATCTAAGACCCCTGCAAGAACAACATTTAAGATTTCCTGATAACTGTTTCTTATGGCAAAAACGGCATATTTGCCCTGAAAGTCTTCTGAATTCCAAAAATTTCAAGTATTAGTAGTAATGAAATGCATTTGTAACTCCTCCAAACTGGGCTCTGTTCAGAGTAAAATGACAATGGAATTGTGAGATACAACAACAATGCTGGGACAGTCCAGCTGTGCCAAGCAAAATATGCTGCAGCTGAACAAATTTTTGTCTGAAGATTTCTTGTTCTTTCTTCTTCTTCTTCTTTCTTCTCCTCCTTCTTCTTCTTCTTCATAAGCAAAGCCATATAGTAAATCAAGAAAAAACAAATAAACCAAGACTACAATGAAAAGTTATGAAGGCGTTTGACTTCAGACACAGAAGGCCAGTCTCTCACCTGTGGGAAGAGGACACTACCCGGAAAAGAAACACTCAGAAAGAAAATAAACAAATAAACAGAAAAGACCGAACAGGACCCAGGCCCCATTTTCCTTTCTCATTGCAAGCAACTCAAACATATGTTCTGTGGGGTTTTTGTTGTTATGGATTAGGTGTTTTCTCTTTTTTTCAGTTAATCCTCCCAACCTTAAGTGTCCTATTTGGAAATAGAAGGTCTTAGATATCCCTGAATTTCTCTATGTGTTTGCATTGAATTAGATTAGTCAACAAGTCCTTTTATCAGCTATGAAAATATCTGGCAGACAAGGAAAGAAATGGATGAAAGTGCAAATAAACTACAGTCCCCTAATCTCTGCAGATAGCACATTTCCAGGAAAAAGCACCAATGTCATTTCTTCTACATACATACAACAAAAAAGTAAAAGCATAAATGAAAATTTCTAAGCCATATCAGTTAAAAACCATTTATAGAAAAGGGCTAGAGACAGGAATTGTTCAGAAACTGAGAAGTCATTCAAATTGCCAAGTGAGTCATTTATATATGCAGATTGCTTGCCTAACATATAATCTTGAAATATGCACTTATAACTCTGGCTTCAGTGAAAAACTTGAAGTTGATATTAAAAATACATGTAGAAATGAATTCTAACCAGTATTCATAAGCCCAATGTGCTATTGAAGGAAAAAAAGTAGAAGTACAGGCAGAAGTCAGACATTTCTTTTGAAAGTATTTATAACTGGATTTTAGTTAATGTGGAACAGCAGTACTTCTTAGGAGCACATAAGAAAAAATTATGAAAGAGACACTAGTTCTGCCATGTTTAATTTTTAAACACCTAGAAAATTAGGCACCCAGCAGCAATATTCAAAGTGTTCAACAAGCTGAATTTCAAACCACCATCGGGAAGTGAAAATTCAAAAAAAATTATCTCATCACCCAGATGTAATAAAGAAATTAAATCTGTAAGATTTTCAAGATTGAACTCTCTCCTAGGATTACTCTCCTAAACCAGAATATCCCTTTTCAGGAAGAAAAACATAGTTCTAGAAACATGTGTTTAATATCTAAATAAGATTCCCATTACAACAGCATGCATTTATAGGTAATAAGCCTGATAGCCTATTCCACTTGGTTTGTAATTAGATCTAAACCTGTAGCTCACATGTTCTGACAATTAAACTGCACAAATAATCATTGCCTTTCACTCCTCTTTCCTAATCCTTCTTTTGTCTTTCTCTCATTATCCACTTAGAGGTTTACTGCTAATCCAAAACGAAACAGGAGACATGGAGAGGCATGGTCTTTGTGAATGGCAGTATTTTGTGTAGCTGTAGCACTGCAGACACAATACTCAGGCTGCTGTATTCAGCTTCTACTTCTCTACATCATGTTGAGCAACTGCACAGTATTTTGACACTCTCCTTGGCACAAAGGTCAAGTTTAGATGTTAGGAAGAAACTGTTTATTGTGAGAGTGCTCAGACACTAGGACAAGTTGCCCAGATGTCCCATCCCTGGAAGTGTTCAAGGCCGCGTGGGATGGGGGTCTGAGCAACCTGACCTGGTGCCCATGACAACAGGCTGGAACAAGATGAGCTTTAAGGTCCCTTCCAACGGAAACCACTGGAAACTATTCTATGATTTTATGACTCATAGCTTCAGAGAAGTGCTAAGATTCCTCAAAACAGCCTTTAGAATTTGGGCAGCTTTCTAGAATAACAATTGCTAGACAGAAGTTTTCAGGGTGAAAAGTTGTATAGGTACTGTGTTTTTTTTAGTGGGACTAATATTAACTGCTTACATTACACACCTGTATCAGGTTTGAAATAAATAGCATGATGATCCTATTTTGATAACTAACAGGTAGTTAATATAATAATGAAACAACAATAATGCTTATTTTCCAGATCCTATGAGAAGTATATTCAATACCATGTGGGGATTTTTATTGGAAATTATATGGGAAAGTTTTATTTCAATTTCATTTTTATTATGGCCTCTTGTCTAATTTTGAGCATATTTTTCATTCAAAATGGATAGAAGTATATCATGAGGGTATCAGGGTACTGAACCCTGGCTTGTTTACAATTATATGCTACTGAATGACATAGCTCTGTAGTTCCCTAATGTGACCAAGGGACCAGCTTAATGACAGCCCAAGGGCTACCCATACCCTTTGGAATTTTGCAGGAACCGGTGCTTGCCCCAAAATTGAATTGTGTTTGTATTGTGCACTCACTGACCAACAATAAATAGTTAGGTAGCTATTTTTTTGCTTTTCTTCAATCTAGCATTATTAGTGTGAAGTTTTTTTCCAAGCATGAATTAGCATGTGTAGGAGATTAAAATGGAAACTGTTCCCCTTGCAGAAGTTCTTGAATTTCACTGGGTCACTGTTGCTTCAACAGTAGTATGAAAGAACACTGTCCTTCTGATTTATGAGCTCTAGGTCTTCTACAGACCAAAGCCTGAACAAAATCCTCCCTCATGTCATTTCCTAGGAAATGCTTACACAGCCACAACTTTGGCAACATTCTGATAAGTACTATTACCATAACACTGATAAATATCAGTGGGAGCCATTGTCTTACCAGTTAAATTATCATAGGGGCAAAACATTTCCAAAGAATTTTAACCCTACACTTTACAATAAACACTTTGACCTTATTTTTGCTACTAGTAATAATTTCTTTTAGAGAAGTATAACAAATGGTTTGTGCTACTTAATTTAAAGATTAAAGACTTAAAATATATTTTTGACATCTAGCACTGAAGGAGGCAGTGCAAGTTATGCATAGCAAAACCAAAATATGTCCTATCAAACACAAGTATCTTTCTGCCCTTAAAACTTGTTAACTTCTCTTGTGCACTGTCAAACAACTGTTGTCATCCACTCTGAATCAGACAGGATGTTTTATAAATTTTTGTAATCTTGGTTTCTACAAAGTATGATTCTCATTTGAAGATGTGCTCGTGCACACACATACAGCTGTTCCCAGCACCCTACGCTCAAAGGCATAAAATGCATAATGCAATACTTGAGGCAGACCAAAATCAAGGACGAGCAAATAACTCACAAATAAACTGTTTCTCAGAAAACCACTTCATGTTCCTTCCTTGTAAACACATTTCATTGCAGTCTATGTCAGTCTTTAATTCTTTAAGTGTTTCTTAAGTTCTGACATACATAATGAAAAGTCAACATCGAAATGTGTGAGAAATGGAATAAATTTTAAAGTTAGAATGAATCACAGTGCTCAAATTAAGAAGCCTATGAAAGGAGTATATGAAAATTAGAATAGGCATCCAAAAATTATGGTAGAGAGGGGAAAAACTGTTTACAGCCTCATCCAAAATGTAAAAACCTCCACATACACTGTTATCTTGACCTAGATCTCTAGTGAGATTTAACCCCATCTTTCCCCTACCATCTAGCTACTGTGAACTGTAGACATTTGGGAACTAAAAGAGAACCAGGGAACATTTTTCTCTTTCTGTTAGTGTAGGACATTTTCATAGAAGAGACTTAAACTTTCATTAAGGTAGACCAGAAATATACATATGAGCCGACCGCTTTAAATTTGGACAAATACCTGAGTTCTGACCCTGTGTCAAGGACTAGTTATGTGCTGTATGCATATCTAGCATACAAAGAGAATATAAAACATATAAAAATCCTCTGAAATAGGAATTTAAGCATAAATTTTTGAATTCCATGTGACTGATTGTATTTACTGGAATGTTGTCTAGTGCTTTCACACTCCTAATAAATATTGAAACCTAATGCAAACTGGCATGGGCTCAACACAGCTGAGGGCTGACAGCAGCCAGTTGACTGGGACTTCCTTTGGGACACCAAGGCCTCCTACAGCCAAGACTGAGTGCTGTAGCTAGGAAAAGTCTGCTGCCACTTACACAAAAGGACTAACTCCTACACCATTTTCAGGGGAAAATGCTTTGAGGACAATTTCAGAGAAATTCCATTATTTCCAGACCTGTTTTAAGTATACCCACTTTCCCTGTAGAAGTCCCTCAAAAAACTAGATGTTGGAGGTCCTGAGAAAGAGTTGCATATTTGATGCTGAACTGGGATGGGAAGACCTCAAAATCTTTCATACAGTTGTGAGTCTTCACCCTGAGTTAACTACTTACCTCATTAAAAAAAGAAAAAAGCAGCTTGTACTAATCACTCAGCAGTGTCATCTAACTAGCAAGTGGTTCTCCCTGAGGCTTTTCTACCTTCTCTAAAAGACTGAATATCAAGACCATCAAAAAGCAAGAAAATCAGTGCTAGAGTTGTCAGGGAACTGCCAGGCTCCTTTTCCTACTCTAAGTAGTTCAGTGTATAAAAGCTGGGCAAATGACTCCTATGTGGTAGCAGTACTTTCTATTCTTCATTTTTAACTGCTTAATTTCTCTTCCAGACTACACAGAAAGGAAATAACTTGACAAGATTTTAATTATGCCTTACTTTATATACTTTATGAAGTAATTTACTGATGGTACCTGGCAGGAGCTGTCAATGTGATTCACAGAAATCTTCAACACCCAGATCAGAGGAGCTGACTAAACTCCAAATATGGCAACAGGAACTTTTTCCAGGATATCAGAGAATAGGCCAAATAACAGCATACCAGCCCAGTGTCCTGCCTCACTAGCACCCCCAAAAAACCCAAAATACACAAAAAAATCCCAACACATCACAATCACCAAGGGATAAAAAACCCCAAGAAACAAAAATCAGACACCACAAAAGCTGTAGATGTCTTCTTTCCCCTAGGACACTTGAAAATCCAGACCTCAGCAGACTCTGACATACATCCAAGTTGTAACTTGCCTTCATACTCATAGATACCCAATATTACCTTTCAAAGGGCCTGACAGCTTTTCTAAGCCATTCCAAGACAGGTTGTTCAGTAAGGAAGATCAGCTGATATCTTAAATAATCTTGCCATAGTAATCAAGCAAGCCTCTATCTTGCAAAGTAGGGGTGGAAGAAGTTGGAAAGACTGGGAATCTGTAAGGTTAATCCTTCAACCTAGCACTTCTGTTCCAGGGCTGTATAGGATGCTCCAAAGTATGACTCCTGAAATAGCAGAATTACTTCCTCTATGGGGCTTGCAAGGTGGCGTGGGGTTAGGTGTAGTTTGGTCTTAGAAAATTTATTTTGGCTTTTTTTTTCCATTATATTAAGTGGAAAGACTATTTCTTCTAGAGGAGATCAATTTTATTAAAAAAAAATATTAGAATTTGTTAGACAAATCACCCAGGAAACACATAACCAATTATTCCAAAATGAAATAATTTAAACTGTGGCTAAATGAGTAACAAACTAGAAGGAGGCCATTTCTATCAGCAACATTCAGATACTTCACAAATCCTTTACTTCAGTCCAGTCAAAATACAACAGGGAAGCATTTAAGAGGCCTAATCCTTTCCCTGGGTTTCCAGTGATGTGTCGAAGTCAGAAACCACTTTGGAAGGCTGGCCAAGCCACAGCATTTGTATCCAGCCTGTCTGTAAATAGACGAGTATTGTTGTAATAATAAACAATGGGGGAACTGAAATGCTGGCAGTAATACTTTCTGAAGGACGATGAAAATTGCAGCTCACTGTCCTCTGGCAGGGATTAGTTTCACAGCTTTGAGGAATTTATCATCTAATTGAGTAACATGTCTCCAAAGCGGAAAGCTGGCTATGATAGCAGGATGGAAGTTAGCATTAGAAACACCAGTAAAAGATAAATCCAAGTAAGCCATTTTTGGCACACAAACACAGGTCCAGTAAAGGTTTGCAGAGTATCAGTTTCTTTCCCAAATCAACAGAAAATGTCTATATAAAGCATACAACGTCTAAGTAGAATCTTGAAAGAAATTGTGTTGAGCAATTTGATCTCTTTCTTGCAGCACAACCCTAACATATTTTCATTCACTAACCATGACCCAGTAGAAAGAAAATTCTTCCTTTAGAACCAAACAGACTTACTATTATAGGATCCTGTGGTTTCTGAGCAAAACCATTTAAACTCTCTATAGAATACTGGGATGTATGATATCAATAACTCTTCATCAAACCAAAAGTGTAATAAGTATATAAAAATACAACAGCCACTAGCTCTTTGTCTCAGCTCGTATGTAATATTATTCTTCAAAGATAGCAAAAGCCAATGTAAATTCACAGCAGTTTTATGCTCTGTAATATTGTGTTCCTGTAAAAAGTTAAAAAATTTCTAGCAAAAAGTGCTTCATATTTGTTTACAGCTGTTAGCTGGTGTTATAACCTCTGCTTTTATAAAAATCTTCATTTCTATACATTCTTTTTATTCATTCCACTATTAAAAAAATCCAGAATATTCTGAGCTTTCTTTTCATCATATGCAAACTCACTACGGGGCAAACCAATCTAATAATTTAGAATGGTTCCCCTATAAACCTTCTAAAAACTCACTGTTGCAAAAGATTTCAACGGGATCGTGTGTTACTATTGGCAAAAAAGTCAGAGTGCAACAAAAATTTCACATCAGATAACCCCAGTACAAAGCACACAATGTTTTTTCCATCGTGGATGCTCAGTTGAAGCACATTGGCCTAACTTGACTGGTGCCACTGAAACTTGCTAATTTATATAGCAATGTAGGTTCTGCTGACAGTCCCTTATAACCTCAGAGGTATATTCCTGGTCCTTCTGGCACAAACTTCACATGCCTAGCAGTTTGAGTGAAGACATTTTTTAAAATAAGAAGAATCACCAACCTTCCATCAGTTAGCAGATAGGAGATAGAGAGAGGAGAAATGTTCATTTTTTTCCAATATGAAATTAAATGTGCCTAAAGTGGAGAGAAAGTGATAGTTCTGATTAGGGACTTAAGTCAGAAAGCCACATAATTTCCCCACCACACGTGGAAAAAACTTTACGATTAATCAGAGTTGTCACCACAACTCTGAGGACAAGTATTCCTTTAGAAGTGTGTGCTGTAGCAAAAGCAGTATTTACAAAACATGCATAATAATGATCACAATATTATGATATCAAGTTGAGAAATATTCTTTATCCTGAAGTTAAGAAAATATTTTTTTCCTTTAAAGAAGAAAACTGAAAGTTTAATTTGCAAAAATTTTTCTCATAATATAGTGTATACACTCATTCAACAGGCCATGTACTCTCCTCACATTTGGTTGTTAAGTAAAATATATGCAGAATTGTAGCTAGTAAACATTTTATTGAAAAAACACTTGGTTCAATCCCCTAAGTCCTTGCATCTTTAAAAAAATCATTTCATAGTTTTTATTCTGTCAAAATGAACAGCATTTATTATTAACTCAATGTCCACAGATATTTTGACTTAGATTTTAATTCAAGTGTCCTGTAATTATTCAAGAACTTAATGGAATCATAACTACTTTTCTTATGATCTCAGATGCACAGTAATCAGTAATCAGTAATTTAGAAGCAACTCTCTCCACAAACTCCAACTTGTCATACTTGTGGGATCATAGAATCCTTCCAGATCGAATTTCTCCATGATGAAGATAAAGCAGAAAGTGATTAGAAGCAAAGCATCTCTCCTGCTGAAGAGGCTCAGTCTACTGATTCAGACAAGAGCTACTCCGGAGTGACACAGACTGTGTGGACACAAGGACAACTATTCCCTCTATTCATCTGCTTCTTCTTTCTAATGTAGCTTCTATAATTAAATGGATCACAGATGGTAAAAACATTGCCTTAACTGTGGTGGTTTGATGGGAAATATGTTTTCTGGGATGCTGTGGTCAGGCCAATGGGTGCTCAGATTTTAATATTGGCACCTAATGTGGCCATTGGGACATTGGATCCGCCCCTGAGCACACGGGGTTAAAGCAGGGCTCTCCCCTGGGAGGCTCTCTTGGGTTCCAGCCAGTGAAAGGTTCAGAGCTGCCCTGCCTGGCTGCGGGCTGGGCGGGGCAGGGGCAGCCATGCGGCCGGGTGAGGTAGGCCCAGGGGCAGCCATGGGGCCGGGTGAGGTAGGCCCAGGGGCAGCCATGGGGCCCGGTGAGGTAGGCCCAGGGGCAGCCATGGGGCCGGGTGAGGTAGGCCCAGGGGCAGCCATGGGGCCGGGTGAGGTAGGCCCAGGGGCAGCCATGGGGCCGGGTGAGGTAGGCCCAGGGGCAGCCATGGGGCCGGGTGAGGTAGGCCGGGCCCTGGACAGAAGGGAGGGGAAGGGCCCTGCAGGATGGAAGGGTGGAGGAGCACTGAGAGGCATCGGGCAGCCACCCCCTCCCCACAGGAGAGACAGAGAGAGAGAGCCTGTGCCTGTGCTGGAGCCACCTTGAAATTTAATTGTGGTCAGCTGAGAAGGAGAAGGGGGTGCAAGAAGGTGCCTGGCTGGGCAGCTGTGGGAGTTTCTCGGATGATGGAAACATTACAAACGCTAATCCTTCTGGAGCTGAATGAGAAGAGAGATGGAGATGAGATAAGAGGAAATGGGCCATGAGAGAAATAGAGAAGAATTCAGGTTGAAGAGATGATGGAGTAGCTTTTGCTGGACTCTTTGTGTAGCCATGGACAGAGCCATGTTTCCTTGTGATACAGGGACTGCATTCTAGGGGGAGGCAATGCCTCAGGACCAAGAGGGTTCAGTGTGGGTACCCCTCGGCCCCAGGGGGTGAAAAATATGGGGGGGACAGATGTCCCAAAGTTGAGACTGTGCCTTTTTGGAGTGGGACGAAGCATCCTTAAAAGTCGACCCTAGAAGCAGCTCTGGTCCGTGTTCAGTGGTGAGAGCGCTGGACACGAAAGGAAGAGGTCACCATTGGCACAAGAAGGACTCCTTCTCCTCTTGATGAACTGAGGATTGAGCATTCTGAAGGGTGGTGTCGGACTGGGAGTCGATGATTTGGGGAATGTATTGTATTGGGAATTTGGTGGGGAGGAGGAAGAGATGTATTTATGAAGTTTTCATTTTCCTTGTGTGTTTCTTTTTTTCCCTTTCCCTTGTAGTTTAGTTAATAATTTTTTTTTTCTAAGTGGGAGCCTGCCTTGCTTATTCCTGGTCACATCTCACAGCAGAAACCAGGGAGAGAGTATTCTCATGGGGGCACTGGCATTGTGCCAGTGTCAAACCATGACATTAACCTATGTGTAAAACAATTTTATTTTCTCAAAGCCATTTTTCCCATGTAACAAAGTCTTAGTTAACATCCTGAGGAAGAAGTAATCCATGTAGTGCAAATGCAGGGCAGAACCCTGCAGTCTGACATGTATCTGTCATTCACTCAGTTGCAATATTGTAAAACTGTCACATATTCTGGAGATGGTATCTGAAGATCTCTACAGCTCTCTAACAATTTCTGCAGATATCTCAAGTTATCATAGCAGGGCCTGCTGCCTGTCAATTGGCAGTCCTGTGCAGTTCTGGCCTCTTTTGTACCTCAAAAGGTAAATCATGAAGCAATAGTTAAGAAGAAAGAGAGAACATGCTACAGAACAACCCAGCATTCAGCCAGTTCCAGGCCACTCAAAAGTGTATCATTATACGTAAAGCAAGCTATGTTTGCATAAACTGAGCTGCAAAAATGCAGCTTCACTCTCTGTTAATGTGAACTGGAGCTCACTCCAGGGTCTAGGCATATAGAGACCACCTTGCATGAGGGGGATATCCTATACTGAGGTAATTTTTCAGCTTAACATTCCCTACAATGAGACATAAACCATATGTAAATTGGTCAAGAACTTAGCTTGGCAGCATTAAGGCAGCACAGTAAATGAGATAAGGAACATTAAAATGCAGCCCACATCCTTGTTCCCACACTTATCAGTCTTCACATTATCACATTAGCTTCTTCACTTCATTGTGAAAAATCGAGTTTGTAAATCTCTATCCTGATAGCATCTAACTTTCAGGTCTATTATTCCTTCCATGGCAATTGGGGACACTATTGAGACTTCAAATGTTCTCTTGACTCCATTTTGCTAAAAGAAAACCTGAGGATAATTAAAAAGGACAGTAGTGGTTGGAAACTGCCAATCACAGAAAACAGCAAAGGTTTTTGTAGGCAAAAAAAAAAATCTCTTCTGATATTTACATGATCCTAGATAATTCAGGATCATTTATAATTAGTTGAACTTGAGGGTGTCATTTGAGTTTTTAGAAGGCCAGTGTCATTACTTTGAATTCTATGAGAGAGCTGTTTTACATCACTGAATCTCTATTAAAGGTCAACTGACAACACTAAAGTGTTGGTGAAAGAGAAATCATTACATGTAGCATTATTGACCAGTGTGTAAGTGCCCCATTAAAATTTATAAAGTTACCAATGATTGCTTTTCTCCAATAAAAATATTTTACTAGACGAGCGTGCATTTGATATCATATCATGCTTAAAGGAAATTTGCAACCCTCTTCTGGTTCTTCTTTTTTGGGTTTTGTTTGGTTTTTTTTAGTGTGAGACGAGTGTGGTACTTTAGATCTAGTATTTCCATCTTTCAATATAATTTGCAAATAGCTTTTAAGAATCAAAGTATGGGTATTCATTTTAATACTTATTTAGGAATCTCTTTGCTACCAACCATGAAAGAAGCTTACCAAGAAAATCTAGATCGGTCACCTTCTGACATATTATGGCCACCATTATCAGAATACAGTCTCCCAGTCCTCCCCTTTCAGGTACCAGAAATTAACTAGATTTTCTTCAATTATTGGACCTCTGGACTGTGATTTCATCAATTATGAACTCTTCCCTCTTTCTGTCATTTTTAAGGAAACATCTGGGTAGGATTATTGAGCCTCTCTTGCTATTCCTCTTGGTCTTGAGCAAAATCATAATTTTTGGAAAGATAAAACATGTCCAAATTCTCTCTATCTCTTTAACTGCTTAAATAAGCAACTGGGGCATAACATGTTTTGTTGGCCCAACAAAATATGAGGGTCTAATGGGCATATACAGTCTATAAAGGTATCACAGGCATGTGTCCCAATAAAGTCTGGTTTTTATGCAGAAGGTGTGAGATTAGCACCTAGGTGGGCCTCTACCTGATACAAAATTGACACATGAGCAAGATATGCAACCTAGAAGTGCTCAAAAGATCTACAAAAGTGGATGCAGTGCTCTGTGGATCTTCACCTATTCTTCCTGAAAGCATCTTATGCCATTTTTCTTTTCAAATACTGCAATATTTTCCTGAAACTGTTTAGTGAATTTCTAATTTAGGAGGGAGAAATTAAATGTATTTCATTCAAGTCATAAATGAAGAAGAACTGTTACAAGTGTGCTAGTTTTAGCTATATCAGCTGTAGAAGTAACTGAACCCTTTTCAGGAATAGCCAATCTTTCTATTCATAGATCTGTTACTGATAGAGGGCACAACAGTGTTAGCAATGACTTTTAGACAGTATGCTTTTAAAGAATATTATCTGTATCTCTGGTCCACTTTTTTTTCTAAGAACTGGAAATCTGGTACAACATGGGGTACTTTTTATTTCAGCCATTTTACTCATTCAGCACTCAACTGATGAAAGGTTCTACAAGGGCAAGAGAGGAAGAGAGGCAGCAGAGTTCCTAAGCAGGCAGTTGCTATTAACAGGAAACGATCTATGTTCCCCCCCTGACACAGGCACTTTTCAAAACTCAGTAGAATCCACTCCTCTCTCTCTCAGATGCAAAAGAGAATGAAGTATTTATTTTCCAGAAACTTTCTGTCTCCTCTAGTCAGGTAGAATTTGCTTGTAGCATTGGATATCAAAAGGACATAAAGCAGAAGCAGCAAAAAGATCTAACTTCCAAAGAATACTTTTTCTTGTGCTTGTTCTATTTTTAATCAATCAGAATCATTGTATCATGCCACTTTCAGAACTAAAAATATGTTTACTCCTATTCTCCCAGTTAGATATGTTAAAAGACATCTCAAACCCAGCCAGTCAAGTAAGAAAACACTTAGAATACAGAGTAAAAAGCTTTGTGTTACATGAATAGTTTTGTATCAATATTCATTTACTGTCAACTTGGAAATTCAGGCTGATTTCAAATGACAATCTAAAATATACAAGCAGCATCAATCAGTCAAGCTTTATTTCATCTGCTTTTGTTGTGGCAGAATTATGTATCTTATTATAATATACAATAGGAAAACACAGAGGAAAAAAAATACAAACTATAATGCCTAGTAAAATACAGCAAAAGATACATCAATTTATAGTATAAAGTAATGTTAGCACAGCAAATGCTCTATAACAGCACTGCTGAGAATACTCTAGCTTCATGTTGCTATCCTCTCTCTAGACCCATATCACACTGTTACCTCTCAGGAATTTATGTTTATTTAACCTTTCAATTTTCCTGAACTGGGCTAATGCTAAAAAGGATCCTTTTCTCTCCTCTCAGCAAATATCTAAGTAAAATATTTATTTCCTTGCTCTCTGTTTTAATATTAGAACTGGGTTCCATTCTCCTTTGCTGTAGAAAAGAAAATACTCATATCTGTACTCCCCGTGCTTTTACAGAGATGCTTCCTTTAACTGGCAGTCTTTACTTTTATGTCACAGATAAATAATAACAAAGAGGAGGGGGTGGATGAAAAGCAGGCTTTTTATCTGTAAGCAGCCATGGCCATATAATTTTTTTTATTTTACTTTATTTTACTTTGTCTCCTTTATTTGTTTTCCTCAGTTCTAAAGTCAAAGATTCCTGTACCTGACTTCTTTTCCTTTGAATACAAGCATAGCAGATCTGATCCTCAAGTTTTCCTGTGTGAAGAAACCCAAAATTCCTCCCTCCATCCTCCTTAGCAGACCTTGGTACCCAGAGTTAGCAGAAAAACTCCTACTCTATCTGGGTTTTCGCTCAGAAAGTAGAACTAAGCCCAGGTAAACTTTTCCAAAGAAGCCACATCTTTGTTTAGTCATAGTGCAAAGCAGTGTGTACCATTTCTGCAAACAAAGCATTTAAATTCCTACAGATAGACCTATGTCTGTCACTAGCCCTGATATGTCTAGTGGCTCTTACTGATTTACTGATATTTTTCATAAGCTCCAAAGATCAAAGATTCCTAACTGTCAAGATCCCCCGTTTTGCTCAAAACTAAAGTAAACAACATAGTTAGAACACCTTCTTCCTGCAACAAATCTGAGATGAGCCATCTCCCCTCTTCTATTGCATTCTGACTGCCCCATCCAGATGTGGAAACACATACACAGGTACTCTTCCAAGATTAGTCAATTTTCAATCATCTGCTATAGTGATTGCAGCATTAGTTGTTCAAGCAGTTGTTTCATATTACAGTTCCTAGTGATGTTAGTGAATTGGTGATGTTGGACCAGTCCCTGTATTTTATCAACAATGTCAAAAGGAAAAAGTATCACAAAACAATATTTCTTCTTAAATTCTGTGATTGCCAGAACCTGGAAAACTCCGTATGTAGCTGAAGTACTGACCAGCATGTTGTTTGTATTGCCTATGAAATGTAATAAAATATTTATTTTGTGTTGCTTTTTTTTTTACATTCTAGAATATTTTAGAATTATTTTCAAGGTATTATTCATCATTTTTTATTTTTCATTCTTTTTTTCTCTATCTTGAAATAACCAGAAGGCATAACACACACAAGAGTTTGGAAAATAATTATAAATGTCCTGAAATTTTCCAACTGGATTTTAAATGACTGTAGTCTTAGAGCAAGCGTGTAAACTGCAGCCCCCATAATTAACTTCAGTATTATGGAGTATTTCGAGGTAAGAATCTGAATTTTGCACAGGGAGGAAATTAGATTTTGAATTAGGATTCAGACCCGCTTTCAAGATTTATTCTTCAAAGCCTTACAGCCTTTCTTTCAGTGATGCTAGACTGTTTATTCAGGTGTAGGCAGACACGCACACCTGCTGCCTGCACATCACTCAAGCAAGCTCAGAAGCCACCCTGCTGCAGCCTGAGCTGCTTGCTCCTGCCTCTCACAACAGAACAGACAGGATCTAAGACAGCCAAGACAGCAACATTACAACAGTTCCAAGGACAGTTTTTTTTAATCTCAATCAGAAAATTAAACAGGCTACACCTTGTTGGATAGACATGCTCTATTGCTGAAATATTTTTTTTTCAAGGACAACACTGGAACAATGTATCGTATAAGAAGCTGTTTAAAGTAACAGTCTTAGACTAGGATTTGTTAGAAATTATCAGCTATAGTGGCTTAAGAGGCCTTACAGTCTAAAGATGACTGAAGTAGGGTTAGGCTGCAGCTGTAGAAGATGAAAGAATTCATGAGAGAGATTCAGTTCTTGGGGACATTACAGGTTTTTCATCTCAAGTGAGATTTAGCCCTGTTACACATCTCAGTTTGTGCTGGCGTCTAAACTTTCTTTGCCTCCATGCCCGCATGCTCATATAGTCAGACATTTGGCATTTATTTTATGTTGTCATTTACATTTAGCAGTCTAATGTTCCTTGCACTTCTTAGATGACCCTGTACACATGCTCAGCTGATAAAACTCTGACAACCTTCACAATTCAGATTTGTGTTCAAGCCCTATCATGGTCTTTCCCCTACTTTCAAGATATTTACATTCCTCCACTGCTGTTCTTGAAGTCCTCAGTTTCATTATACATGATTACTGTTACTCTAGCCTACCAGGTTAGAGCCAACATTCCTGAAGCAAAACGGAGCGGAAGCTTGAAGCAGACGATAGACAAAGAGCCTCGAGCACCAGATGACAGCACTGAATCCTTCAGGTCTTGTCTTGGCTGATATAGATTAGTAAAGAGTGAGAGACATGATCTAACAAGTGCAGGATTTTTGCAGATGAGATTAGCATGGAGTGGCTCAAAGGATAGGAACAGATGTCAAAAGTTGTAGGTAACTATGAGTCAAAGCAAGGCTATAGATAGTTTTATGACTTAGAAAGGAAGCAATGGTGATTTCTGATTTTTGCGGGGACAGAACTGGAACAGGGAAAATGACAGTACTGTGGATTTCTATCCACAAGTGAAGCAAGATAGGCCACTGAGACAAGCCCATACACTAGCGAAGTACGTCACCTAACAAGTTCTGGGGAAAAAGCAAAAACCTTCTACCAGCTCCAGCTTCCTAGACTTCACATATGAACAGAGACATTTTTTTCTATTATGCACTCCTTACTGAAAATGTAAAAAGCCACACATGCCTCAAGTTTCAGGTGAAAAAGGCTCTAAGTATTCTTTTGGTCTCAGTCCAGGCTGAATCTGTGACACAGTCTGGGTTATTTAAATGATACCTGGCTTCATTTTCTGGGCAATTCCTTTCACTAGATGACTATTCCATCTTTCAACTAAGATGAACACAACTCTAGTCAGAAAGACATGCCAAGACAGAGTGAAGCTCAAGAAAAAGAAAAGATTTATTTTGAAAGAAATATACAACATCTAGAGAATAATGGAGTTCAGAGTTGATATCCAAGAATATCAGATGCTGGTTGACTGTCTTGTGGAGGTGTGGAAGTGTGATGGAAGTGAGATGCATGCAAAAATCGGCTATTATCTGAGGAGTCAGAGTGACTTTCTTCCTAGACATTTCTTGACACCCAACTCTGTGACCAAAGAGAGAAGCAGCCCATTTTCCAGCCTAAGTCCAAGATCCTCAGTCAGGTGGTTTTTCCCCACCAGCTTTTTCACCAGGAGCTAATACTCTAAAAGTTCAGAGGAGGATATACAGACACAGTTATGGCATGGCTTTTTTATGCCAAAGTTACAGTTTTTATAGCCACAGATACATGTACCAAATTCTGGATCAGATTATAAATTCCTCAGTTTGAACTCTCTCCCAGGCTCAATACAGGCTCTCTGGCAAAGCAGCTAAAAAATGCAGGTGCAGAAGGTCCTCTTCTACTCTGGTCTTGAGGAACAATTTCTGTTCCTTTTACTCTGATCTTGAGGAAAAATTTTCTTGTTTACCTACTGGGACTGGATTCTAACACAGATGGTTTTTTGTGGGATTTTATTTCTCAGGCTCCGTGCTCTAACAAAGAACTGTGGGATCAAACTATCTTTAAGTACTTTAAGTACTTGACTGGGGCTGGTCACTTTCTCCTGTATCTCCTCCACCTCTCCTGGTGCATTTCTTTGCCGTTTCTAAGCCAGCTTCTTCTGACTCTGAACAGCAGCCTGAACTCATGCTCAATGAGTTGCAGAGTGCAAGGATCAGAAATGCCCAACAGAAGGAAGGTGTGGGAAGGCTGTAGTCACTGAGATTGTTTGCATATTTAAATTTTAACCTGTTTTCAGTTATAACCTCTTCTTGGTGACTTGGGGATGTTTCTGGCCCTCATCATCCACAATCAGAGAGTGCAAAACTTACTGTCAAGACTGCAGAGCTTACTGAACAGACTACTGAAAGACCCACCCACTTCCTCCAACATCAGTTCTGAAACAAAAGAAAATGATCAGACTGCAAAGTCAGTGTGACATGTTATGAATAGAGGACCTACATCCACACTGTGACATTCAGTGGGACAGAAAGCAGTGTCCCATTGCTGGTAGTGCCAGTTTCTTTTATTTCTATTCTGAGCTCTCTTATTGATCACTGGGTCTTGCCAATATTTCTTTGGAAGCTGGGGTGGTGGGGTGACTTGGGTCTTTTTACAAAATACAGTTTTGACAGCTATGATGAAAGGTTGCATCTGAATGCAGAAGCAGGCAAAAGGTACAGTGTGAGGGGAGCATAATGATTTGTTGGTGTTCAGTGAGCACCCTGCAGGCAGAACAATGCCCAAATGACAGGTGAACCTAAAAGGGTTGATAGATTTCTACAAGAATTGGGCTCTTTATCTTTGTTGTGTTCAAATTTCTCAGCTGTAAAATGGGGATAATTATATTTTCTTCCTCTCATCTATTTTCTGTTTCCTTTATAAACAGAATTGTTCTTCTTTGTTTACCCCTCCCTGACATTTCCATAGCAACACACAACCCATATAAATACCTGTAAATATTTCTGTCCAAAAGCACATAGGAAAGAAAACCACTATTTCTACAAAAACATTAAGATTTTATATATAAATTCTTATTTGCAGCACTGCATTTCTCCCTGTTCAAAACACTACCCTTTAAAAATAACTCAGTTAGAAATCTAACTGAACTGTGCTCTCTTCCCACTGCAACCATCAGGCCTGTGCTCCTTATGACCACACATGCTCACAATTGTCCATTCTCAGCAAACTGCTAATATATGCTTTTAAGACTACTGACTGGTTTGTGGTGCAAGTGTACTTTATGTTAGGTGTGGGTAAATGTCACAGTGCAAGTCCCATAAGCAGCAGTCCAAAGCAGAAGTAATGTCATGAAAATCAGTTGAGTGCTGTTGGTACAGTGCAAGTATGAGAAACCTGAATCAGTCCACTCTGCTGTTCACTAATTGCAGGGATGATTGATTAAACACTTCTATTTAAATCCACGTTTTTTAGATACGTGGCATTGATGTGACCAGCCCGACTCTTAATTCCATTTTTACCAAAACTACAAAAACTTTACTTCTTTTAATCCCTGCTCTTATATTGCCTCCTTAATTAACAGAAAAGTATCTAAGCATTGTTTATGCTACAAAATTTCAATTTTATGCTACAAAATAGCTTTGAGGTTTTGTGTAGTTGTTATACAGGGATGCACTACATCCACAATGTAACATAGGCCATGATATTCCATGCACTGTCATAGGAGATAACTGAGGCCTTAAAATATTTCTTTTCATGAGGCCCAGTGGTTACAATAGCTTGTCAGAAGGGTGAGGTGAGGCTACCATAATGCTACATGTTGCTATATATATGCCCCAGAAGTGCCTAGGAATTATCCCAGTTATAAAGTTTTCCACTGCCTATGCATGTAATTGAGAGCATTTCTACCACTTAACAGTGAAGTGAGAACCTTTTTAGTTGTTTTATCTTTCTTCTTTGTATGTCAGTTCAAACAAACATGCAATATGTAAAACCTGAGATCAAAGACTCCAGTTCCAGGTATGATAAAGTACCTGGTAGGTAGGATTGGTATGGATTTTATTGTTCCAGAAAGGTCACCTAATAAAGCAAGGCCCAACTAAGTTTGATGAACCGGAATTTGTAGGTTGGGCCTTATGACCTGACACAATAAACTTATTGCTTGGTACATAATTGCAGCTAGAAAATGGTTTCTAAAAGTTGACAGACACTAGACGGGCTTTATATCTACTTTTACTTACTTTGACAGCTTAGAATTGTGATGTGAGGAAGCTGCCAAGTCTTTGTAGTGCAATTAAGTGACAAGAAAACTTTAAAGGGATTTAGAGTTAGGCTGTAAGTTGAAAACCAGGCTCGTGTCTGGATTTAGATTTGATTTCAATGGAATGCTTTCCTGTTTTCCTGTCCTTAAGCTTTGCCTCCTTCTGCAACAGAGGCAGAAAATAGGTTACAAAATTGAGGTCCTGCAGAAAAGCACATTCACAAGAAAATGCTATTCACAAGGTTCTGGAAATCTCCTTGTTTTCTTTCATTCTGTGTGATCTTTCCATATTTCTCACTTTCTGCCATCTATTCCCTTTCCTCCATTTCAATAATAGTTTTATAGCACATTTCTGATAACTTCAGGATTTTTTAGTTCCTGGGTTTTGTTTCTTGTAGAAACAATTCTTCTTTTCAATCTTTGCTTCTTTTTCTTTTGTTCTCTTTTTTACTTTTTCCTCATTCCTTTCTATAAGATTTCAGTAATGTGCTAGTTACACTTTATTTCTCCACTATTTTTCATTTTCTCAACCAACATGTATTCTTTTCCTAGTCCCTTACCTTAGCACACCATGATCTCTGCAAGATTTCAGCTATGTGCTGGGATGTTGCTTTTTTCCCCCACTGCTTTCTATTTTCTCAACTGGCACGTGGTTTTTTTCCTAGTCCTTTAAGTTAGTCCACCCTGAGTTCTATATAACTTTCCAGGGCTGTTTCCAGACCACTCTGTTATTTTTTGATGGTTTAGCTATCTGCACAAAACAGTGAGATCTCTTACATAGATACTATCTGTCTTTAACCTACTTAGCTCAGATAGCAATTACAGAGCATTAGCCCAAACAACAGATGAGTGGTCCGTGTATCCAGAGGTTTTGGCAGTCCCCTAAAGCCCATATTTTTATTGTAATTGATACACAAGCTAGCTATATCAGTTTAAATACAGCCCATAAGTTAGACCAGCTATAAGCATACTCATGACTTCATGGCTTCAGTGTCCCAAGTTTTCATTCAAAACATGCCTTAGGGTGCTCTTACCATGCCAGCCTCTTCCTTTAGGCCCATTTGGCCTCATTTTTCACTAGCAATGTGCAGTATCAATGACAGCATCTGGAATTAAGCATGTTCTTAGGAGATCTTTAGTGCAAGTCATAGTATTTTCATTGAGTACCCAGTACCTGTCTCCAGTCTTCCCACATTTCACTTTTTTTAATTGTCTGAGTATAAATTATTAAGGTCATCAAATAAATCCATATTATTAAAGAATTTAACACTTTTTAAAATTGGAAACCAGAAATGGTTTCACTGAAGTGACATCAACATCTCCACACAGCTTTGCATGAAAATATGGGACATAAAGTCAGGCTACTGAGCTGCAGGTGTGTAATTGTTACACTGAAGACAATGGCAAAACTTTTGATTAACATCAGTGGAGCCCAAATTCCTCCTAAGGAAACCTGAGGTGCCATTCTAGGACTAGTTGGGAGTTTCACATGATGAAGACTAAAGGAAACATAGGGCTTTTAAGGAACAATTAGAGCCCTGTAATTTGAAAATTCAACACCTGCTCCCCTCAACTGCAAAATATTAAGTGTACATGTGCCTACTTACAGAAATGTTCCTGAAGCAGATCCCAAATGTTTTCTTATGATGGAGTGATTGAGTCTTTTACAGACAGATCTATTCCACACTTTAGTCCTAGATCCTCTCCTTTAACATGGTAATCTTCAAAAGATTTGGCTTTGACTCATTGGAATTGCTCATGGGAAGCAATTCCCCATTAAAATGGAATAAGCAATAGACAGATAAGTAAACAGGAAAAACTGAACTTATTTGTGACAAAAGAAAGTTTAGGCTTCACTGGTAAAAGTAAAGGATTTTGTAAATGGTTTTTAAAAAATTAGGAAAAGCAGCCTTTCTGCTAAAGAAAGGGACTATATGACTTACATTAATCCACAAGGCTGTAAGAATGATGAAAAATACATCAAGCATTCTGAACGTCACTACTAAGCAAAGCAATGTAAAGTTCACATGGGATACAGCAGAGAGACTGGCACAGTGCCTGTTGAACTTCGTGTTAGAGCACTGTGGAACAGCTTCAAAGAAACTTTCATGCCCTGCACATAACATAAATCTGTCCCTTTAGCTTATTAACCTGCTTTGAGAGCTGAGCTTTGTCAGAGCTACAATTATAATTGGGTCAGGGAGCTCCAGTCCAACCTGCCTGTCCCCAGATACAATTACAGGATTGTTTCTAACTTGTCTAGGAAACCAGGGTTAACTGCATTCCCCTAATGTGTCCTGGATATGGGGACATGGCTCAGTCCTGTGTGCTGTGTGGCTCTTAAGCTGTGAGTAATTGCATCTTGGAGCTGGGAAGCTGGAATCCTTTACAGCTGCAGTGCAGGACTGACCAAAAGCAACCTCAGGGAGCTATATTTAAGAGGAAGGGTATTTCTTTTCCTTCCCATGAGAGTTCCACAGAGCTCCAAATTTTATCTACTTTGTATTTATGTAAGCCTGCTTTGAACTGTTCTTTCACACCTTAAATATCACCACAAAAAATGCTTGTTTTCTACTTCCCTCTATATAGTAAACTAATCAGAGACTGGAGGAACTTCATCTTTATTTATTAGGCTCTTCTGATTTAAAGAGATTGTGAGTTCCATCACACATATGGAAGATGAAAGCCTACCACAGAGACCAAGAGCATGAACAGCCTGATGCTGTTCCCTCCAGCACATCTGTCAGATAGCAGCTCAGGACTGAAGTGATCCATGTAAGGCCACTAGCAGCCTCTGCCAAAAAAGCTCCTGCCAAACTCAGGATGCAGAGATGTTTATAGGCTACTTGAAGTGTTTCCTGATGCTGTATTTAAGACTTTGCACGGGGAATGTGAGAGCAATCATTGTCTTGTGCAAAAACATCTCACTCCCCATGAAAGAAGAAGCTCATTTGTTTTGTATGCTTTAAGATAATGACCATGAGAGACTGCAAGACCTTAAACATAGAACATTAGGGTACAGAAATGTGGTGGTTTGACAGGAAATGTGTTTTTTGGGATGCTGTGTTTTTGGCCAATGGATATTCAGACTTTAATATTGGCATTTAACCTGGCCATTGAGACATGGACACGCCTCTGAGAACACGGGGTTAAAAGCAGGGCTCTCCCCTGGGAGGGTGCTCTTGGGTTTCCGGCGGGAAAGAGTTCGGGTCTCTCCCCCGGCCCAGCTGCTGTCTGGGCAGGGGGAGGGGAAAGCCATGTGGCCGAGAGAGGTAGGCCTGAGCCCTGGGGTGGAAGGGTGGAAGAGAGAGAGAGAGAGAGAGACACCGGGAGCCATCGGGTGCCCCCCCTGAGAGACACAGAGAGAGAGAGAGAGAGAAAGAGCTGCTGCCTGAGACTGTGACCTTGAAGCTTGATAAACATGGGCCTGTGCCGGCAGCACGGCTGGGACGGAGAAGAAGGGGGGGTTCAGCCGGCCACTTGTAGGAGCTTTTAACCCCTTTTTGGAAAATGAGAACTTTGCAGAACATTGACCTTTCCTAGAAGATAGAGTGGAAGATGAGGAAGAAAATGGGCCAGTGTGAGAGAGGTCTGGGCAAGCGAGAGATAGTAGAAGAATAGAGAAGAATCCTAGTGGGAAGAGATGATGGAGTAGCTTTTGCTGGACTCTTTTTGTATAGCCATGGACAGACCCATGTTCCTTGTGATACAGAGACTGCATTCTAGGGGGAGGCAATGGCCTCAGAGCCAAGAGGGTTCAGTGTTGATGCCCCTCGGCCCCAGGGGGTGAAAAAATATGGGGGGGACAGGTGTCCCAAAGGAGAGATTGTGGGGACAGGTGTCCCAAAGGAGAGACTGTGCCTTTTTTTGGATCGGGACAGAGCATCCTTAAAAGACAACCCTAGAAGCAGTTCTGGTCCGTGTTCAGTGGTGAGAGCACTGGACATGAAAAGGAAGAAGTCACGACGGCAGATGTACTCCGGGCGGTGCCACGAGTGACACGGAAACACACGAGGCTTCAGCTGTGTTTCCAGGGGAAGCCCATGGCACAAGAAGGACTCCTCTCCTCTTGATGAACTGAGGATTGATTGTTTGAAGGGTGGTGCAGGACTGAGAGTTGGTGATTTGAGGAACGAATGTATTGAGCTGGAAATTTGGTGGGGGGAGGAGGAAATGCATTTGTGAAGTTTTCATTTTCCCTGTGTATGTGTGTTCCTTTTTCTTTGTAGTTGTAGTGTAGTTAATAAAGTTTTGTTTTCTTTTTTTCCCTAAGTAGGAGCCTGCTTTGCTTATTCCTGGTCACATCTCACAGCAGAAACCAGGGAGAAGGTATTTTCATGGGGGCACTGGCATTGTGCCAGTGTCAAACCATGACAAGAAACCTCTCATTATGAACATTAGGGATGCATTAGATCACACCCTTTGGAACCAACAGCATAAAGAAAGGTGTCAAAGGTAAACTTTACTCTCTATATCCTTTTTCTTCATTTTACAGTAAGTTGGTGGTACATTTCCTCCAATGGAAAATAAAAGGTTCTCTAAGAAAGGAAATGCTTTTGTTTGCTTGCTGATTTGTTATAAATCCTAAGAAACTTTTACAGAAGAAAACCAAAAAACAAATCAAAGAACATTTCTCACAAATTAAATGCCTTGTGCCGCACATTATTAAAGATTCAGGTGCATTTTTAAGAAAACGGTGGTCAGATTCCCTGAGGGCAGCCTCTGACTGCAGTTTTATGAGAAAGATAGGGAGAAAGCAGTCTCCTCCACTAGCATCAACCTGTTTTGGAAAGCTGCAGTTTAAGAAGGCAGCCAACTGCCCTGAGAGCAGATAGCTGCTCCATGCAAAGTACATTTGTCCCTTTCCACAGACAAGGGGTAGAAATACAAAGCCAAGCATGTGATTTCTACTTTCAAGGTTTCAGACATGCCTTTCTTTTCACAGCAGCCATCAAGACAGCATGATTTGAAGCCAACTTGCTTGTTCCAAAATGAATTTAACAACTCCTGTACAATGCACTGAAAGCTTTTCTGGATGACTTTCACATGATTTTCTGGGGAGCAGCAAAATACCAGACTGCAACTTCCTTTTCCTGATGTTGAGCAAATGTCATTTCCTCACAAGAGATACTGACTATAAGCAATTGTGTGTCAAGGTAAGAAAAGAAGATAGATCCAGAACTTCCCAAGCACTTTTTGCTATATGAAAGATTCAGCTTGATCACTTGTAGAGTATACTAGTTTTAATTGTATGTTTATTCTAACAGAAAGCACAAGTTTCCATAGTTGTTTTCATAGTAGAAAGTGAGAAATTCAGTACTGGTAATCATGAAAAAACAGATCCATGAAAAAGTGCATTTAAGAAAGCTGTCTTTATAAAAGGAAATTTGCCAAGAACATCAGTCCTTAAGATGACCTTAATTAGGACAGTATTGATCCCCAGGAGGAAAATTATTTTAGGTGACAGACTATATTGAAAATCATGCTGTTTTCAATTCCTTCTGTGCTCAGTCTTTTTCTCTTCTTCTAGGGGAAGAAGCTGCAAGATCTTGACATGCACAGAAAAGGGCAAGAAAATTAATCTTGCTGTTGTCAGAGAATCACAAAATCCTGAAACTAAACTAGTCGCACTCTGGACCAAATAGTTTCTCTCGCTGGCATGTTGTTCTCTGGTCCCACTCCTGAAGCATCCTGCAAAATGAAGCAGGATTCTAAGAGCTGTTCTGACAATTGGTACTGAATTTTTTGTGACACACCTCACATTTTTTGTGATACATCCAACATTTTTCCCCATCTGCACTCTCTGGAATTGAAATCCTGGCTCAAGTAAATGGCAGATTACCTGGAGACACCTGGTTTTCAATCCATGGTATAACTCCAGACACAGAGAAGGAAGAAACATGCTCATCCTGGGGAATACACTCAGTGCTGGTAGCTCTGTGAGCAGATGCAGTGCCAGCTCCAGACTGAGCTCTGAGTGGTGACAGCCCCAAGGAAGAGGCCATGAACTGGAACCAACCTTTGCACAGCAAAAGGCACAGGGACCTGTGGTGTAGCCAGGGCCCGGACACTCAGAGACACAGCAGGAGCCAAGGACCCTCAGATTTCCCCATGCTTAGACTGGGAGGGTACAAAAGCCCAGGGATTCCTTTGTTCAGGGTCCCTGCTCAGAGGCATCAGCTCAAGCGCCTATTCTGTTGCTGCACCATGATTAAATTACTTACAGGATCCTGATGTCTGAGACTCTGCTATGGGAACCCTAGGGTCAAGCCAGTGAGGAAACCTGGTCTGACTGTGTGAGTGTGGGTTGTGTTGCAGTGAAAGGGCTTCGGTCACAGCTCAGATTGTAGAGAGTGACCAACAGAGTTACTCCTGGATGGTCAGAAAGGGAAGTTTCTGGAACACTCAATCTCTGACAAAGTTAGCTCCATTACTAAATTATATATTGATGCTTCTCATCATTAAAGAGGCAGTGATGAGTGCTGCAACCAGCATGCAATGCTTTTGTAACTTGAAAAGACCACACAACCTGAGTGAAAAAACAGTAAAAGCAATTGCACTTGGGGAAGTTCAAGGGCTGTCTATTTTTCCTACTGTCCTTTCAATCATAAATATATTCAGTTTTCTCTGAACGTGGTAGATGGCAAGTCACATCTAATTGGGCCTGAAATTACTTTTTTCTACAATTGATTGAGAGTGCAAACCTGGGAACACAAACTTAAGAGCCAGACTGAAGGCCATTAAAAACTTGGCCCCATGGTGTTAGCTGTTCTGTTGGCTTCCTTTCAGAGTAATTTGAAACCAATCCGTTCTTCATCAGTACAATGGAGCAATTTTCTACCTGGTTGTCAAAAACAGAACAAGTAAACAGCAGAGTCTAAGAGGGGTTAGAAGTCCTTGTCACACTCAAGGTCACAGTCTGGGAGAATGGCTTAGCTCAGCTCCAGCAGATTTTAACAACCAGTGGCATAAAAGCATGTAAGTTTTTGTTTACTGATGGGTAGGGATGAGCAGCAGAGATGAACAGAAGCCTCTACAGCATCACAGTCCAACTGCGTATGTGTGTGGCACAGGGCATGCAGTCACCTTCCTTGAACCTTACTGAGAAACGTGCAACTATGGCAATAGGTCTCAGGATATTCCAAAGCTTTATGGTGTTGAGACAGGCCCAAAATAGTGAGTAGGTCCTTTATTACTTCATTTCAGGAATTAGTTTGGTTTATCCTCACTTCATCTGGAGCATTTCAAAATGGCAAAATCACAATGGAACTATAAAAAGGACAACCAGCCAAAAAAAGCTGATTAAAAATGGTCTCATTCATATTGATTTGAGCCAGTACAACACACATTTAATTATGTGCACCTTAATTATTTCCTCAAACATTGTCTAACAATGCTGTGCATTGATAAACAGTTATTTTTTCCCTCGAAATTCCTGCCCTGAGAAAACTACATTTCATAGAGTGTAAATCAAAGTCAAGACCTGTACTAGTTTCTAAAGCACTTTCACATTCCTCAAAATGACAGGTGTTATATAGGCATCACATTATCTTTTCCAACTCTACTCCTCAAGTATTCTGAAGAATAAGGTCTTTATGGTTCAGACACTTAAAACTGCCTCTGGTATTTGACTCTAATGTAGGGTACCCATTACACCAAGGCATCATTTCAGGCCATCACCTCCCAGTATGTAAAAGCAAACACAACCTTTACCAGCCAGCAGAACAGTTAATATAAACCTATGACAGGAGATACATCTATTAGCAGAAAACATGAATGAAACTGGACAGAGAAATCCAGCCAGTATCACTATTAAACCAGAGGGAGAGACTTTAGAAAAAAATTCTTACTACACCTTTCAGATCCAAATTACATTTCTAAAGTACTCACTTTAACTAGAAAGTATAGTTTTAGTCACAGTAAAATCCATTTTTTGTTTTCAAAAAGAGTGAATTTTCTTTCAGTGATAGAGAAAACCTTTAATACTGGCAGACGGAACAGAAGTTTTATCTAAAGTTCAGATTATCTTTCCTCATACACACATCAAATGTTAGTTTTGCTCAGGTAAGAAAATGAACTGTTTACTGTTAAATTTTACAATCTACCACTGGACAAATTTCACGATGACTACATATATATAAAAAACCACTTTGTGTTTATATATCGTGTTTATATATGGTCTTTATCTTCCTGATGTGTTGTAAAGCAAAAAACATATTGTGAGCAAGGCCAGAGAACAATAACAATATGTATATTCATGTCTTTCATTACATTTAGACTTCATAAATAGTTCATGATAGGCAAAAGAGAATTATTTTCCAGTGACAACATACAAGAATTTTTATCTTGTTGAGATTTATAACTGCACAAACAACAGAAACATTTAGTAATATCAATTTCTGTATCATGAAATGAGAAGATTACCAAAGCCATCAGAAAATGCTCTTCCAATAAATGTGTGGGGCATATGAGGACATTATTAATGTATTTATTTGTGTACCTTGGGTAATTCTAAAGCATTTTATCTACTCCTGTTTATCAGACAACTTACAGGAAAGCTAGGAACAATTAGTCCTCAACTGCTGAAGTCATTAGCCTTGTTTGCAAAATACATTTTATCTGCTTATAAGGCAGGTCACTGCAGACACCCTAATGGCAGTTTATAGCAGGTATAACATAGTGAGAATGCAAGAAGAGAGCAAAGCTTACCATTGCTGAAAGACTACAGTGTCTCCTGAAGCATGGGAATCATAAAGATGATGCACAAATTTATGGGATGCCAGGAAGACCCCTAAAAAACAACAAAAAGAAAGCCATCTTACATAGCAGTATTGCCCAACAATGCTGCAGTCATAATAATTCTTGTGGTAGCTCTGCTCCATTCTTGCACTGGGAGTTGTTTGTCCTTCCATTCTGTCAGAAGAAATGTTCTCTAGATCTAGGTGGGTATTGCAATATATAGGCCAGGCTGGGTGTCTCCTTACTCCCTGGAGCCAAGCTGTGCTGTCTATTCCCAACCATATATCTCCTATACAAACTTTAAGTCCTTAGAATATGTACTCAGACAAGGAAACATCAGAGGTCTTATGTTGAAAGTGGTTTCCATATGAAGCTAAGTGGCTTCCCTGCCAAAGGAGCCCTTACATATACATTTCAATAAATGCATTTGATGTATATTCACAGAATGTTTTTTTAAATGATAACTACATCCCAAGTTTCTTTTCAGAAGCTGAAACACAAGTAATGTCCTGAATCCAGGACACAGGTTCATACATAAAAATGCAACAGTTCCCAAGTAGAAACAGCTGGCACAAAATAGCCAAGTAAAGACTTCTGCTACAAGACTTCTCCTTCATTCAGATGCTGTAGAATTATTGGTTAGGACAACATCAATTTTTTCCTGTCCAAGGAATGCAGTTATCTTAAATAAGCAACGCAGAAATTATAAACAGAAGGAAAATACAGGTAATGCAGATATGTTAAAAAAAATAAAGTTCCTAAGTATCACATTCTTGCACATCAGTACCCTGTAAGCCTCAGAGTCCTATCAACTTTCTGATAAAACCAAGACTTTTCCCTCAGTTAGCACTGCAAAGGGCTCCCAGAGTGGAATGAATTTTGCTGTGTCGAATTGCAGGGTTTTTATTACTGGTGGTAATGTAAAAGGCACAAAAAGCAGCTCAATTCCTAGATCCCAAGAGCAGTTAGGAGTGCAAGCAACTACAAAAATCATCCTCTGGATTGTAAACTGCACAATTTTGATAAGAAAGTCATTAGCAGTGAATGAAGAGGGCCCTTTATGATGACATTGTTATACAGCTGCTTCAGAAACAGACTTTAAGGTCAAAAAGTACTTCACATCTTCCTGCAGTATAGACAAAATGCCATGTTTCAGGAAATCTGGTACAATTTCCTTTACTCTGAAGCTTCATGATTTCCCTTTTAGTTTCCAGGAGGTATTTCTTTTTTATGGGGCACTGACACTTTATTCCTGTACATATGTCATTTGGGCTTCTGTTCCCTTCTCCTGCTGTAGTCTGGGCTCTTTATAAAAAATTTTGTAACTAACTCAGCAAAGAAACCTCATTAATAGCTAGCTAATATAAAATGGTTTTGCTGTAACATTTCTCTCTCTAAATCCAATTAATGTCCAAATGAGGCAAAAAAAAATCATCTAAAAATACCCAGTTAGAAGGCAAAATAATGCTAATACAAGTGAAAAGGTCTGGCAAAACAGAAAACAGCAGCAGAAGGAAGAATTGAATGTTCAATATAATATTGGGGTCCCTGGAGTATATAATGTAGTCTAAGGGTAAACTGAACCTTAAAGAAATGAAGCCACAGCGAGGCAGTTCAGGTGCAGCTCCTGTGAGAAAAGTACCCCAAGCAAGCAGCAAAAGAGATGAAACAGTCCCAGGTTGCTAGACATGGCAAGAAAATAGCTCTGACTACAGAGGCTGGGTGCTCTAGAACCTAGTTCACATCCAGCTGCCAACCTCCAAAATAGAGAAGCCCCTGAGGTTACACTCTCATTCTCTGCCTGTGCACCAGTCCCAGAACTTCTTTCTCCTCAGCTCATCAGAAGACATAATACATGCCTTGGGTGTCACAGCCTCAAGAATACTGGGGTGTGTGCCTCTAAGAAAAGAGATCAATGACCATTTTTGAGCTAGATAACAGCCACCATATGTGGCAGACTTCCCTAAGAGGGCAGCACAATGCAAATCCATGCAGTCTGCTAAGAACAGAACTTATTCAAGGTATTTCTGCTAAAAAATTAATTCCCCAGTATCTATGTTGGATTTTTTTTCCCTTAATTTTCAGGCAATACATGTAAACTCAGGTACTCAAATCAAAGCACAGTTATTGGGATTTCCAAAACTGTCTATCCCAACATGGTACTAGGCATATGAAAAGAGGCATCTAATTTGCATGTGACAATATATTTACCCCAAATTTTTATTACAGACCTTTTCAAGGACTGGTTCATATCAAAATATACTACTAGAAGTCTGGAAACAAGTCAAAGTGCAGCCATTTAGCAGTAACTTTGTGCTGTGCTGAGCACATTAAGCAAAGGTGCACTGAACACTTCAAAGTCTCTTTGACCAGGCACATTCAGCCAGATTGGTCTGGTATTAGAATTGGGGCTTTTGCTACATTATCTGTCTTAAAAGGCAGAAACCACCAAGTTGTCATATGGTAAACAGACAAATGTTTCCAAACTCTCAGTTGTTCCCTTTAACATAACAAGCAGGATGCCAAACTTAGTTCTTCACAAACCTCAAACAAGAGGATTAAGCTTCTGATTTTTTGTTGGCTGAATGACTACTGGGTTCATTAAAAATACATATTCAGTAACACACAAATTTTCACAGTAGGAATCGTAGCTGTAGCTGATTCTACTGGAAATTAAAAATTGGCAGTACTCTGCATCTCACATGCCAGTTAGGACATTCACACACAAGTAAAGCTGTGTTATTTATATAGCTATAATTATCAATTTATCTATATTTCAGTTTTAAATCCTGAACTAGATTAGCATATCACAGCTCTTTGTGTCTTAAACAGAGTTTTCCAGGTAGAAAATTCCAGTTGCATTTCCCCAGGAGGCATATTAATTACATATATAGGAAAATTTTACACAAAATTCAGCTTTAGGATCCTAATGTCAACATTCTAATTTGTTCTCCTCCTGGCTCAATAACATGCCTTAAGATTATGATTAGCTGTTTTGCACATGCAGAACTGGAGGGAAGTAGAGAACCAAAGTTACTCCACCTCTATCTGGCCAGCCTGAATAGAACTGAGCATATTGGGCCACCATTGTTTCTTTCACTTCTTTCCAGAAGATGGTCACCATTGCAGAGGCTGGAATAAACCCAGCACATGTCAGTGGCTGTTCACCCATAATGCTGTGAGATGTTGTCTTTCCCTGTCCCATTGAAGCACCCAGAGGAACACGCTGGTGGTACCTAAACACTCAGTCTGTTCTTGGCTAATTTCTGTTGTCATTATAAATGGGCATCACAGCAACAGGCAAGTGAATGGTCCTTTGTCTCTACAGCCAAATGCTACCAACAGTTGTGGCAGCTGCAGGATAGTTAGAGCCAGGCACAGCATTTTTGGTGAATGCCATGGTATCCAAAAATGTGACTTCGGCTGACTTCAATAATAAAAATAATCATTTTATGTTAACTACATTGTCAGTCTTGGCTAAGATTTTTTTCTCCATGGTCAGATTTCTAAAGTTGTGAAGAGGAGATGAAGGATACTACTGTCACCCAGCTGGATGGGAGAGGCACAGGTCCCCAGTGTCTCCTTGGGAGTGGGGGGGATGCTGAACAAATGCTCTAAACGTTTGGCTCCCTGTACAAATGCTGCAGATTAAACATTTCAAGCAGGCACAGTTAAACTTTCTGTTCAATGTGAGAAATAACAAATATGATCTTTCTTCATTTGAAAAAAGCCACACTTTGGTTCAGACATACCCTGTTATTACTTTCCTTTTTCTGGCTTGTAGGAGGAATAAAGCTGAAAATCAAGAAGCTGCACATTTGCTTTGAAAATACCTTTGACAGGTAATTGGTGTGTAGCACTGCCAATGCCATGAGCAATAGCAGCAGACTACAGCTTATCAGCATTTTAAAGGGATTTCTGGAAGTACAATGAACAGCAACCCATCACTGGCACACAGAATCCTGTTTGTTCCTGTACCTCCTTGTGAATGTTTATATTCTGTAACTGAAGTAACTGAGGTTCTCATTTTCCAGGATCCCTCAGTCCCAAGAACTCCAAGTTAACCCCTTGCTTATTACATTTATTCAGAGCAGTTCGTTCTCATATATTTAAGATTTGAAACAGATGACAGGACAAACATTTTTATTGCTACTATTTCATTATTATGTATCTTTCATGTCTATCAGAGAAGGCCTTCTTGATTAATCTAAGAATATATAGAACTAAAATATTTGCATATCTGAAACCCTTTCTTTTGCTGCTGTTAGAAAATAAAGGAATTGAAAGGAAAAAAGAAAGCCACACATTGATTGTCTTTGGCCATAGGTCAACTAGACAGTATATCTGCACCATGTTTACTTTTCACAGAAACCTTCTCTGTCTCTTTAGTAGCCTTTGAATTTACAAAGAGTGAGACTAGCTGTGAGCCTGAGCTGCAAAATCATACCAGCACTAGTGCCTTCAACTTCAAAGCTTAGTTATTTTCAACCAACTTTTTGGCAAGCCCATTAGGCTTGCTTGTATCTGCGTGCTGCTGCTTTTCATCTGCCTCCAGAAGCCAGGCTTGGTTGGAAAAGGTGTTGGGTAAAAACTGTACAGTGAATTAAGCTTTGAAACCAGGAGGGGAGCAGGGGGGTGGGGGGAGGATGGTGCTGAGGAGTACATGGAGGAGGGGGTACAGAGATATCCTTATCTAAGGACACTGATATCCTTATTTTAACAAATTTCAGTATTAGATGAAGGCAACTCTCTATATCTTTGTCACATGGCTAAGAAGAGAAGAGGGAAAATATTGCAGAAGATACACTGTCTGAAAGACTGGTGCATTTAAAGTTAATCTTTGCCTCCAGATTTTTCTCACCCACACTCCACTTTCTTTTCCTACTGCTGTCATCATGTATTTGTTGTCATTCAGATGTCTAATGTGGGAGCCATCCAGATATACTTCCCTTCCCTCCACTTATTCAATCATTCCAGTCTCATCAATATTATAGACTTTGTGTGTTTGTATGCTCTGTTGAAAGTCACACATACACCTTTGTAAATCTGTACAAGTCACAATCTAATGAAGCACCTAGGAAAAACTGAGAAGCAGCAAAGCTTCACTCATCCCTGGGTTATAAAAAAGTCTAAGCAAATTCTATCTGGACCCCAAGCCCAGCAAAAAAAACTCATAGATGGAATGATCTTAAAAGCAAGAAGCCAGAGAACAACAAAAAAAAAAAACAAAACCAAAAACTGATGTGTATGTATTAGATTGTTTTGGTATGAAAAAACCTATCCGAATGTAGTTTATTAGAATCTTTCTATCTTAAAACACTCTAGTAGATTTTTTAATTCCATCTAATAAAGTTTGATTTTTCATTAGATTGATTGATAAACAAAAATATATTTTTAACTATAAATATTAAAACAAACCTTATCAGTAAGGGCTTTTTACGATCAGTTTAACATTTTATAGTTTGCATTCACTGGGAGGACAAGTGATAAAATTATACTATACAGAGGATCCATCATGCAACAATAATTTGGACATGTTTGCAGAAGAAATTAGTGTTTCAAAGACACAGCTAATACTTTCAATAGGATAAGAATCACCCTCTAAGGAATCCAACTGCAGGAGCATAATTTGTTTTGTGGAGCTGCACCATAACAAAGTCTGTTTAATCACCTGATATTTCCATTTGCACATGGGAATCCACCAGTGGCATGAAGCAGGAGTTCATCAATAAAGGAATCCCAATAGCCAAGAATTTATATGTTTTTTTCCTTGCAGGCATGCACTTATGTTTTTATCCGAATAGCTTAGGAGTTGAATCAGGATTATCTTATTCACATAGAGTAATACTTCACTCTTCAACCAGACCCTCAGAAATCAGAAGAACTGCTCTGAAAATAAGCTGGTCTACTACATTTGATGTTTGGCATTCAAACCACATCTAGAATTTCAAAGCTGGTGCAATTATTTGGTAAATATTTTAGGAACATAATCATGGGCAGTTATGAGTTGGCAGAGCTCACTAATTCACTAAGTTGACTTCAACAAAACTTCAATTTACATCAGCTGAGAAGCAGAGCAAGAGCATTTAACTAAGTGTATAGAGCAATAAAAGAAAAGGCCTTTCCCTATGTCTTACAGAGAGAGTATGTGGTTTGGATTTAAGCCAGCATCACATGGCATTAGGCATGCCAGCTGATCACTGCACCAGTCAAAAGAAATGCTATGATTTTTAAATGACCAATGTCAATTTGTGTCAGATAAAGATAAGCAGTGAAATTCTGAAGCTAACTGTGTCATCTTCGTGTTTTTCAGCAACATTGCAAAAGTACTGATTCTGACATTCTGAATAAAAAAAGAAATATGAATGAAATTGCAAGAGGACAAATGCACAGAATGTGTCCCTTACTTGACATTATGTCATGAAAAGATTTGTCTGATAGAAAGGACCAATGAATTATTTAATCTTTATATTTTCTCTAGATACCTTTTTTCCTTCAGGATCCTTTTATCTCATTATCAAAAAAAAACATGACCATAAGTTTGTGGCTTAATACAGATGCTGAGAAATTGGTTTCTTTCATTCCACACATGCACAAGCAAATACACAGAGAGTAGATTACAAACAGTGCTATGACACATTTTAGAATTGTGAAATAGAAAAGGGATCCTTTTCCCTAGTAAATAAAACCTTATTTACAAGATCTGCAGCTGTCTCCCATGCCCTGACTGTATAGACAGTGTATATGCAGTGGTGAACAGTAGTCTGCCATTTCAGGGTTTGCTTCATTATTATAACAGAATATTATGCTTTTACACGTCATCTTGCTGGCAATTAATATTTATATCAGCCATGCATGATGCTTATTTCTTTTTCTCAGCATTAAAATCAGATTTAATTAACTCATTTTTACTGAGATTTGACTTTACTGCACATTAGCCGCTGTTATATTGTAAACATGTAAATCATTATGAAAGCATTTATTTTTGCTATGGAGTATACTACTCACTTTATATTCCAGAAAGCCTGCTGGTTTAGTCTTTGAGTTGAATGTGAAAATTTTACTTAATAGTCCCAAATGTAGCTTAAGGGATCTGAATCTAAAATGAAAACATAACTGCCAAACTGTCAGGTTTTCCATTATCTGGTTTTTTGAGTCACATGGTATAAAAAAACCAAACAAATGCTGGATATGGCTAAGAGGGAAATCTTCCAAGCATGGGGATTTAATGGGGTGGTATAGCCCATCCCACATATGTCTGCCCCAAGGAGCCCAGATGAGTGCAGGAGAGAGTGAAGTTTGGGAACAATCCCTAACTTGCTGAGAGAAAAAGTGGGAAAGGACTTTTGGAGGCCGCATTGCCACGCAGCAAAATTTTCCAAAAGCCTTTGCAAAATTCTCTTTCTAGAAATTTTACATGCTCTTCTACCTGTATCTCTTGCAAAACCTACTTTTGTCTTCTTTAGAAGAGGCTGTGAATTAAACTATGGTGGGAACAGCACATCAGTAACTCCAGTACTGACCTCAGAAGAGGCATAAACTCTCAGTTAGGAAAATCACAGGCTCACAACTGTCCTTTATAAAGTTGATGTCTATTGTCATTATCATTGTATGAATTGAACCTGGTAACAACACATATAGACTGGTTGAAAAAAAGTGTAACTTGAATAAAAGGGAAAAGAGGAAGTCCCTTATTTTCTAGGATCTTTTCTTTATATTCCCAATAGGAATTTTTGTTTCACATCTCACATACACAAGACTGGAACTGGCTGCTAAAAGAAACTCTTTTACCATTAATATTTTATGGAATTTTTTCTTTCCAGGAGATCTAACTGAGTGTTCTCACTTTTGCCTATTAGCTTTTTCTTTTTGCTTGCCTTTTTCTTTTTGCAAACTCTCTGTAAATTGCAACCTTACCGAGAATACAGCTTTTCAGTGGGCATGCTTACTAAATTACCTTGACTAAGTTATTCCTCCCATTTCATCAGATGTCTATGCAATTTGTGTGCTTTAAATTACTAACAAAATGGTCATAATACAACATAAATATTAAAGGCCACAGATTTTCTTCTCTTTGGAAAAAAAATTATTCTGTTCAAGCTATCTAATGTATCCAAATCAAGACCCCTCTAACTATCCATGAAAAAAGCTAAGGTTTTCACACAGGGAACCTATGAGGAATGCTATTGAGTATTCCCCAATAGATCAACCCATAGCATTCCTCATAGGTTCCCTATGTGAAAACCTTAGATGTACCTGCATGCCAAAGCTCTAAATGCCATTAATTCTGTCTCATTTTATAGTTAGTGGAGAATGACAGTCACAAAAGTGTCAGGGGTCAGCTGCATCCTCTGCTGGGTTTGACCATGTGTGTCCATCAACTATTCCGACACTGGGGGCATTGTTTACAGAATCACACACTTGTAAAGAACTTCAGACATTATTTAGCTCATCTAATTACACTTTCAGTTGAAATGTTTTGGGGAATAAAATAAATCTATGGACCATCTTGTATTTTTTAATTTGTGGGAAGAAAAAAAAAGTAAAAATTTGACTGCTATTCATATTTTGATTTTTTTTTAAGTTTACTCATGTTTTATAGGATGGATTTGCATGGAGTTTGCTGTCATGCTACAAACATTACACTGACTAGCTTTTCATATTTTAAAGACTACAGGCTGACTGATCAACACAGCTGCTTGCCCTAATGCACAAACCACTGTTCCACTGTCAGTGCTGACAGATGTTTATCTAAACTATTCTAAAAGTCCTTCAGGCATGGTGATCTCTTATCATCACCAGTGGTACTGGTGGACCACTCTAATCCTTTTGTTCTTCTAAATGTTAAGAGTTTTATTCCAATATCTAACCTTATCCCCTTAATCCAGTTACCTTCTATTTATGTCAATTTATTTATGTGCAGTTTGGGGTCTATCTTAATAGAGCTGATATGCAAATTATCTAAGTACTCCTTCCCTTCTCCATTCAGGGGGATGACATTTTCCCTGTCCTCACTTTTTACTAATGTCAAGAAACCATTTGACTATAGTTGGTCTTTTTATAGAAAATTATGGGGAAGCATTTAAATGTTTAGCTTTTCAGCATCATCTCACAGTAGAACATAAGGAACAACATACTGAGCAGACCACAGCAGTTGTGTGACTACAAGTGGCTGACTGCAACCACTTAGGAAAATGATAAAGCAAGCTGAAATCATAGTTCTCTTAATATTGCTCCCTCTACCTTTAAAAAACTACTCAAAAATATGCAGTATCAAAAACTGTATCTCTGCCTTTTTGTTTAAAATGTTTTCTGGATTATATTTCAAGCTATTATCCTAGGACAAGGAGTTTCAGGATTTATATACACAAAGTAAAAAAAGAGTTCCTTTTCCATCTAACCATATTTGTGTCCCAGTTGGTGTATTATAGGAAAAGTAATTTTAAATTGATCTGCCTAGTAAATTCACAGGTTCATATATTTCTGCCTGCCACCCCTCAATCATCTCTCAGTTTCTCTCCCCAGCAAAGAGGTGGCAGGTGAGCCTGGGTGCAGGGCAGAGGTGAGCTGATGGCCATGGCCCCCCAGTGCCCAGCACAGAGTCCCCAGGGAGCAGGGAAGCCCCAGGGGAGTCTCTCCCAGCCCTGTCTCAAGATGCAGCTATTTCAGAAACAGAAACACAGAAAATGAACTTGGTCTATTTTATGGAGCAAGGATTTTAGTAGGTAGATTATTAAAAATCAACTGTTTTTTAACAGTACCATAACACCTTTTTGTAAAAATAAACCCTCACCAATTTCAAGGCTTTCATAAATATTAAAACTTGTGACCCTTATTTCTGATTTCTACCCTCTTCTTGCAAAAATACGTGCAGATTTCATAGAACTGGCAATATAATTGCTTAAATAAAATTAACTAGTTTTTGAGATTCCCACTGCAGCACAAGGACCAAAATAACATGATTGCTTTTATGAGCTAATAAGAACTAGCTAAATCTTCATCAGTGCCATAGATTCTCAGCTAGTAGTTCCTTAGCAACTGAAAAAATATTCCCTGCAGAAAAAGACAAAAATTTGAAAACTATATGTTTAGCTGGTATTTGCCCAAGGTGCAAAACATAAATCAAATTTTCCATGACTTTGACATTTTTATGTATTTATGCTATATTGAGCCAACAGCTTAACCCAGGTTTAGCTGTTTTTCACAATACATTTTATGAATAATGCAGTATGTGCAAACCTTTTTGCAAAGGGAGTATTGCAAATTAGCATTTCATGGTAATTTATTGGGATAATGTACCATTAGGGTCAACATTGCCGGTGACAAAACATAGATATAATTACATATCAATGTTTTAATATCATCATAATTGGAAAATGATGAAGAATACACATAATTTTGAGATGTAATATGTTTTTAGCACGGCTGTACTATGTTAAAAGTTCCCAACAATTAAAAAACATCACACCCTGTAAATATGGTGCATGAGACAATCTTTCTTCTTTTTCCTTAACCAACTCCTCTCTCCATGTGCAGCAGGACAGAGCACTCAGTAAAATATTTTGCCCAGCTCCTATTTCAAAAGTCTCTCTCCCCAGAAGAATGAGTTTGTGGAATTAAAATCACATCAAGAGGGGGGAAAAAAGGTCTGATATGTTACAGCATCAGTTCTTTAGGCTCCATATTGCCTGGTATTTCTAGGTACTCTAAATTGCACCAGGGCTTTAGGGATCAGGCAACAAAACCAGAAAGCCATGCTCTGCCTTCTTGATTGATCCAGACATATTTGCCCTTCCTCAAGTAGATTCAGAAGGGATAATTCAAGATATATCTCTATGCATGCTGTGTGCAGTGTGATTTTTAAAATCCTTCTATAAAAGCTGCAAAAAAATGCCTGCAAATTTTGTAGACATTATAGAGGACAAATATTTAATTGAAACTAATTATGCCTAAAAACTAATTATGCCTTATGCCTAATAAAAATTTTCTACTAGCAAGAATTGCTGCAAAAGCAATAATTATTTAAATTTCATTTCCATTACCTTTTTTTTGGCTGTTTCACCTTCATCTTTCTTTGAACTTTGCACATTAAAATCACATTACATGGCCATTATTTTTTTCAAAGTATCACTATGAGTCAGTGTCATTTCCTTCAAATTGAGTATATCTTTGGAGATTTTTTCCTTTAATCTTGAAACAGTCACAATATTTGCTCTTTTGTCAACAGTAAAAAAAAAAAAAAAACAGCTTTACTACTGCAAAGTTATATCTAGCCTTCTGTTTGAACACTCTGGACTTGATTGCTAACAGGAAATGAGAGAGACTGAGAGGCTCCTTTACTTGCTGCTTTTATGCTACCAAAGTTGCTAGAAGAAGTGATAGAAGTTTTCCCATCATTGTGAATCAGCTTTAATATTTTATGCTGTGATTTAATTGTTTGACAGTGTGACTCCCCTGAAATGGGATTTTTTTCTTGTAGCCAATTTATTAACGTGAAAGCATGCTTGGTGCTGAAAAGGCTGCTAACACCTTGCTTGTCTTTAGACGCTTCCAGATTGGTATTGCAATTTTATTTTGACTGTGCACATTTAACTTCCACTAAAATTAATTGAAAGGCTGCACACTGAGCAAAAATATATAAACATAAAAGCACATATTCAAAACAAAATTAAGCCAGTTAAAGGAGAACATTAAGGAATAAGTAAAACATCGCAAGAATTGGCAAGTAACTTCTGTAAAAAACTCTGAGGTATTTCTCTCCTCTTCCTTCCCTGGGTCTGGAATTCATGGGCAAGGTCTACAGTATGTTGAGATATGTCATCCCCAACTTTGATACGCTGAAGAATTCAGTACATCAGTTCATAAAATCCTTTCCCAGGATGTGAAAGCAGGTTGTTACCAAAGGTGACAGAAAGCAGCCTCCTACTTCATGCACACTGGGATTATTTTAGACAGAAAACTTGCCTTGATCTACTATTCTAAAATCAAAAAGAATACCAGTTCCCCATGCAAATATTCTTCAATAATGAGTCGATCTTGATCTACAGCTATGTTTAAATCAACATGGCTGCTTTTTTTTAAATATCAGGAATAAAACCAAGCAGTTTTTATGATGATGAACCACATATTAACTGGGGAGAGAAAGAGGGTAAATCCCACAACTATATATAGCAGCTTAAGAAATTCATTAGGATATGTGAGATATGTCCATTAAGGGTCTACATCATGTTCACTACAAGCTTGAAGAAGTAAAGGAGGAAAAGGCACATTATCTGAGTCCAGCTGATGGGACCACAGGTGACTCCAACCCAGTCCAGGTGCACTGAAGGTGCTGCCAGCTTAATTGCTTTTGGATCCATCATCTCATCATCTGCATCTGCTTTCTGACTCATATCTCATGTTATGAACAGTTTAAAGACTGCATTTATATTCATGTTAGAATTATGTTAGAAATCACACTTCATCCAAAATAGACCTGAATAGTGCATAGAGAAAAATACACCCCTGATGTAATTCTATTTCTTTAATGAAGGGATTTAATTAGCTCATAGGGTAAAGTTCTGATCTAAGACAAGTGCATTCGGCCATCAACAGAAAGATTATCTGGGTAAACTTTATTCTGATGTTCAGATATAAAAGATTCCATGCAGGTCTAAGAGCAGTTAAAGTACCTGCTTTTCTCCTCAATATGTATAAATTGGAGAGTGAGAGATATAAATCGAAAGGAATGTTTCACATGTATCTTGCAGATATGTATTGCAATGAGACAAACACCGAACTTTGGTTTAAAATCCCCACTGCTTCCTTTCCAATACATGCTGCTATTACTGGTTCCACATTACTTCTCAAAAATAGGCATTTCAGGCTGTTCCATTTTCAGTTATTATACAAGCTTGCCTCAGATGGATGTTGATACTAGCAGCTATAACAGACCTTTCATTAAACGGAAACACCTAAAAATTTTAAATGCAATTAATATTTATATGGTGTTACCTCTGGTAGGGCTTTTCCACTTTGCAAGATATTTACTGATCCAGTTAGAAACATATATTCCATATTTTATCTGATTTTTAAATCTTCCCTGTGCATTTTTCAGCAGTACTCCATCTACAGTAAAGTTTAAAAATTGAAAAATTAATATGATTTCCTAATTATTTAAATTTACATTTTCAGACAGTTATGCTACAGTTCAGGTTTCTTTTTTGTGCCTACCTATGCTTAATACATCTGGATTCTCTAGCTTACTTACATGCTTTCATAATATCTCAATGATACTGAATAATAAGGAAAATCCAAAAATACATTTGCAGGCCAAATAATTTCATATCCTCTGTTTTATTTCAAATGTGTTAATTACCAATGGCTGTGTGCAAAAAAGCCATTTGGATTATAATAAATACCATAACTCCTGCAATTACTACTCATTAGGTACTAATGTGGCCATATCCTTTCATTTGAACACAAACATCAGGCTTTCAAAATAAGTCTAAGAAGTAAAAATCTACTTCTGCTTTTATAATTAACAAAATAACTCTGCTTCACTAACTTTTTTCTCTGTGTGACTTTGCAGTAGTGATATACACACCTAAAAATCCCAAAAGATACTGACTACTTCCTGAGAAGCAGATGGGTTTGTGGCTAGAGCTGCAAGTGAGCATTACCCATTTAGTGGTACCTTATCACAGATGGCTTTTTGGGTGAGGCTTTAGGATCAAGAGCTGTGCGAGACAGGAAGGATCAGTTTCAGCAGAAAAGTGGAAGGTGGCAGTAATTATAACCTGTCACACACATCACGAATCTATATGAGACTGAAGAGCTCGTCTGTCAAATCTCAGATGCCAAACGCTACAGATCTCAGGTAATACAGAATCAGTGAGACTGGCAGCACATCCTGTACATTTCAACTATGATAAGAAAGAGGCAGAAAAAACTCAACAGGAGTCTAATCCTTTGGAGACAAGTAGGTAGGTCGGTAGGAGAAGCAGCTCAGACAAATGTTTATATAACTTTTTAAATAACTAGAGAACATAGCTGTTCATTTCTACTTCAATTCTCTAAGTGGCCGCCTGAAAAATTCCATAAAGTAGGCCTATTAACATCAAAAAGGCAAAGACTATGCATACCTGTATTTATTAATTTTATACATATATGCCCTCAAAATTGCTCATTGGAGTTTAAGGTCCCTTAATCAGCTCAATATAAGTTACAGCAATCAGTCCATGTGAGTTTAAATCTCAATCTGCCATACAACATCATAGGACTCTCCCACTGAGGGGTCTCTTCATACCTAGATTCATGGAGCTATGTCAAGCATAAACCAGAGAAGCATCTTCTTTACTATGCATGACACAGCCTGAACTACAATGTTACAACATCATTTCAGTTAAATCTGAACCCTTTTGAAACCTCCAACACTTCAGGCATTTGTTAAATTGACAGAAAGCATCAGTGTAGGATAAAAGACTTATCTGGACAGCTATAAATCCTAAAGTAAAATGTAGACATATTCCAGAAAAACAGATTTAAACCCCCATATTTCTTGCCAGCCAGTAAGCAAACTACAATCCCACTTCTTCTGCTCCAGACCTCAGCAACAGTGTCCCATGCCCACCTTTGCCTCCACATTTGGCTATTCAGGTCTCTATCTCACTTGTTACCTCTGCATATTGCTCAGCCCCTCTTTCTCACTCTGACTATGCCCTTGACTATATCACAGTCATGATATAGTTAATTCTGAATATTAATAGCAGAGCAATTTGCTCATCCCAGTCATTCATTCCCAGGCATTTAGACATGAGTAGCTAAGAGCTTTGGAGAGAGTCTGCCATCAGCTAGTCATCTCTCCTATGAATTATCATTCAGCACAATTTTTAAGCAAGCTTAATTTTGAGAAATTGATTGATCATGTCATTTCCTTCTTGTTAAAAGATAATACAGTCCTATTCTCTGAATTAAAATTTTGTGTTCTATGGCACAACCTTTTCAATGTGCATCCTTCTGATTTGATAACAACTCCATTAATCCTTATTCAAGCAGTAATTGATAGGTATGTGACAGTAAAGCGTCTATCCAATGAAAAGCCATGATAGAAGCCAAAATGGCACACTGTACATAACATATTGGGTAGTTAAAATCTGGTCATTTATTCCTATCACAATTTGTAGTAGGGACACAAGCTAACATGACATGAATCTGTTCACTTGACAAATCTTTTTTTCAGGGCAAAGAGCATAATGAAAATTGCAAAAGCTATTGCACTAGCTTAAATCAAACCCATGGCAGAATAATGTACTTAAACCTGTGGCCTTCTGAAATGCAGTAGGAACTGTAATTTAAGGTGCAATCAATTCCCCAGCTGAGACTTTTATATATATGGGAAATATATATGTTTCTCATATACTAGAAACCTGATTATGCAACCACAGAACCACATAATCGTATAAAATTCAGCACTGAGAAGCCTTCTGTCACATATTTCATCAAGAAATTCCCTTCAGTTTAGTTCCTGGCATAAAACTGATGTTCACCAAATGAATTTGCCATTAGCATTTTTTAAGAAACATCATATTTGCCTAGAGTGTATGGGGATACAGTAACTGTTTAGGTTGAGACAGTCATTGTTTTGACTGATTTGGTTCCATAACTAGAAAAGAACAAAGCAGATTTCTCTGCTGCATGGATTTAATCCTCTTTCTAAAACTCCTTAGGAACAGATCAAGAAATACTTTCAGATGAGTATTTTAGTGTTTGTACATCAAAACTTCCTACTCAGTAAATAAACCAGCCCATATCAGCCAGTGGTCATGAAACCTTGATTCAGATGATATTTTCCTTGTGTCCAGTTCATATCAGCCAGTCTCAAGTCCCAAAAACATAATCTGAAAATGTTTCGTGACTCCCTACATATCACAAAAGCAGGCAAAAGAGTCCCAAAACTCCAGTTATTTCTGGTCTTCTAGGAATTTAGCCCATGAAATATACTGTAGTTAAAGATGATGATAAGGTATAACTATTGTCTCATTATTGCATAGGGTCTTCAAATAAAAACATAATGAGATATTTTTCAACAGTAAATTCCTAAGAACAAAATTTATTGTTCAATAATCTAATGGGATCTTACAGGCAAAATCTATGAGATAATTAGGTCAGAATTCACTCTCACAACTTGTGGGCAACTGCAAGCTTCAGTACAACTGTCACACACTTTGGACAGAACAGCACCTGTTGACCCTTCTCACCATGAGTGAAGGTTCTCAATTAAGGACTTGTCCTAGTTAACCCCAGCCAGCAACTAAATACCATGCAGCTGCTTGCTCTCTCACCCCTCACCTTCCCTCTGTGGTGGGATGGGGAGGAGAATAGGAAAAAATGGTAAAATCCCTGGAGTTGAGATAAGAACAGATTAACAATTGAAATAAATAAAAAATGTAATAATAATACTAATTATGACAAAAGCAATAATCATAATGGGAAGAATTGGGCTGGTTTTGGCTGGGGTAGAGTTAACTTTCTTCACAGTAAGTGGTGTGGGGTTGTATTTTGGATTTGTACTGAAGAGTTGTTACTGCTGAGATAGGCTTGCACAGTGTCAAGGACTATTCTGCTCTTCACCCCACCCCACCATCAAGGAGGCTGGGGGTGCACAAGGAGCTGGGAGGGGACATAGCCAGAACAGGTGACCCCAACTGACCAAAGGTATATTGCAGACCACATAGCATCATGCACAGCATATAAAGGAGAGGAAAGCAGGAGGAATGGGGAACATTTGAACTGCTGGTGTTTATCTTCCCAAGTCACCATTACGCATGATGGAATCCTACTTACCTGGAGATGGCTGAACACCTGTCAGCCCATGGGAAGCAGTGAATGGATTCCTTTTTTTTGCTTTGTGAATGTGTATGTATGGCTTTTGTTTTCACTATTAAACTTTCTTTATCTCATTTATTTATCTATTTATAGATTTCATTTATAGATAAATAAATCTATATATTTATTTATTTATAGTTATTCTTTATCTCAGTCTTTATCTGAGTTTTCTTGCTTTCACCCTTCCATTTCACTCCAAACTGCTGGAGTGAGGAAGCCACTGTGTGGTGCTTGGTTGCTGACAGAGATTAGTCATGACAAGGAGAGAGATTGAAATGAAACCCAAGAGAAATAAACTATGCAAAATACAACTGCTCACCATCCACTGAACGATGACCTGTCCCCCTGCAGTGATCATCAGCTTCCAGACAACCCCCCCCAATTTATATACTGGGCATCCCATAGAGGCATGGAATATCCCCATGCCCAGTTGGAGTCAGCTACCCAGCTAAGGTTTTTTCCAGCTTCTTCTGCACATCCGTGCTGGCAGACAAGGGGGGGACACTGAAAAGTCCTTGACTTAGGACAAGCACTACTTAGCAACACCTAAAACATTATTCTTTACGATGAGAATAATCAACATTATTCTCATCCTAAATTCAAAACAAAGGCCTATACCAGCTACTAAGGAAAAAAACCTAATTCTATCACAGCTGAAGCCGGGACAGGTCTTTGTCAGCAGCCATTGAACATACTCTCTCAGCACACTGGAGTATCCTCACGCACAGTTGCTCTTCCATTTTTCTTCCCACTTCACTGGGAAGAAAATATTCACCTGCACGCATTTTAGCATCCCATAAAGTGCATAAAGCATCTAATTAATGTTAACCAAAGATGGGTGGAAAGGCTTAGTGCTTTCTCCATCTGCTGCATAGTCATTAATGATCCTCAAACTTGTTCAAGAAAATATTCACCTGCCATTGGTCTCAGGGAGAGCTCATCAAGCACTGTAGAATAAACAGAAAATCACAAAGTCAAGAGAGATGCATGAAGAAGTTTCAGACATCACAGAATGTAAAGCCATTTGCATTCATGAAGTGTCACATGCACTGCATTCTGTTATTAATCTGAAACCTTTAATCATTGACAAATGTATTCCCAAAGCACTTCTGGGAAGATCTGGAGGATCTTTTTCCCACTTCAGAATTTCTGTTTCATTTTATGAGCACTCTATTTCTTTCTGCCTTATAATAGTCTACTGTTAAATACTAGCTTTTTCTTTCTTCTCTGTCTTTCTTTCTGTTTGGTACTTGTTAAAGCAGATCTTGCTCTGTAAAACCTAATCCTCCTTTTTACTATCTTACACTCATTAGGGCATTTGAAGCTCATGGGATAAAATCAAACAGCTGTAGCTGCACAGCTGAAGTGACTCACTAGTCTGACTGGTCAGTGGCTGCGTACAAGACTAATGAACTGTCTGTAGCGCACAAAAGGACTAACAAATGCCTACAGACTGCAGCTGTGGTATTGTACAATGAGGATACATAGACCCAAAAATGGTCAAACACAGCTTAAAGTTGTATAGCAGGAAGCGAACATATGGTGCTGCTAATTGCAAGAATCTGAGAACATGCTTTAAATATGGATAAAGAAATTAAGTGAAAATGATGAAACACAGGATAGTCAATTAGAAGATGAAGATGAAATCCAAAATATGTTTCGGACTCATAGCTTTGGGCCCTGCTTATTGAATAGTTGAACTCCACCAAGTGTTGCCAGATCACGAAGTGTAAGGTTTGCTATTTTCTATATGTAAATGTGCCTGACAAACACAGCATCAGGTCAAGATGTGTGGAAAGGCTGAGCAAGTTTAGTCCCTGCAAGTGGTGAGACTCAGAACATATCCTCATGCACTCAGCTATGAACAGTGAGTAGCTACACCTCAAATAAGGGTCAAGGTGTTAACAGAGCCAATATTCCTCAGATGTTGGCTAACACAGTAGCTCATACAAGAGACAGATACCAGAAGGAATAGACAATAGTCAGAACTGCAATAACTTTGCTTCGGGGTTTGAATCATTGGGGCCAGGCTGCAGGTTATTAGAACTTAATTCATTCACATGAAGGTACTCTTATTGCTGCTTGTGATTAATGACATTTGGACAACATGATGGAAGACATTAAGATGCATAATCAAGAAAGCAAAAGCCACATGGGATATAGCAACTAGAAGAAACAGTCTTGGTTGTGACTGAAAGGAAACCAAGAACATCACAATTAGCCCTGCTTAAATCATATGAGATTTTACCTAAAAAAAGTGCCATTAAACTTTCCTTTGAAATATGACAGTGATAAAGGTCTCTACAAAAGTCTCTACTAGCAGACACTTAGGCCAAAGATCAATGTAGCCTATCGTTCCTACACTCATTCATAATGGCTGAAAATGCTCTCTGTGAACTTAAATAGCTCAAACAATTTCAATGACCATTAGTATTCTAGTGATATATTCAAGTGCAATGATAACAGTTTGTTTCTGACACTGTAACCTAGGAGCCTTTAAATTTGTCTTGCAAATTGAAAAGTCTAGGGTTTAATCTGATGAAGAGTGGGAAGAAGACATGATTTCACATCAATGCCTACTTGCAGGCCATAATATCATCAGCTCTACAACTATAAAGCTATTGCAAAATCGAAACATGCCAGGAGTAAGGTATCAAAGATCATACCTCCAAAAGAACTCACATTAAAACAAACATATATTGGGTTTTTGTGGCCAGGTTTGGTAGTGTAGCGAGGGGCTACAGGGGTGGCTTCTGTGAGAAACTCCCAGAAGTTTCCCCCATGTCCATCAGAGCCAATGCCAGGCTGCTCCAAAACGGACCCACCGCTGGCCAAGGCTGAGCCCATTAGAGATGGTGGTAACGCCTCTGTGATAATACATGTAAGAAAAAAAACAACCAACAACCAAAAACAGTAATTCAGCATCCAGAGAAGAGAGGACTGAGAATATGTAAGAGGAACAACTTTGTAGACACCAAGGACAATGAGGAAGGAGAGGAAGAAGGTTCTTCAGGCACCACAGCTGAGATTCCCCTGCAGATCATGGTGAAGCAGCTGTGCCTGTATAAAAACTTCAGTTTTTATAAAGGCCAGGATGCCACTGGCCTTCTTGGCTACCTGGACACACTGCTCATGTTCAGCTGCTGTCAACCAGCATCCCCAGGTCCTTTTCTGCTGGGCAGCTTTCCAGCCACTCCATCCCCAGCCTGTAGCACTGCAGGGGCTTTTTATGACCCAAGTACAGGAGCCAGCACTTTGCCTCATTAAAGCTCATACTGTTGGTCTCAGCCCATGAATACAGCCTGTTCTCCTAGTCTCCAGGAGATCAACACTCCCACACCAGTTGGAGTTGTCTGCAAAGTGTAATTGGATAGGATATAATATTGTTAGAAAGAGGTCTGGGAACAAAATTAGGTCCCAGAGAAAGTCATCATCATCTACTAGTGAAGGCCACTTGAACAAGGGATCTCTTGAAATAGAACAGCTGGGGACACCAGCATGTTATTGCAGTCAAATCAAGGAAGGTCTCCCAAAACCCTGACAAGTTACCCAGATCTACATTGGTACAAGAAAGATCAGACTCTAGCTCACAATATTCATCCACACAGCTTGAGGGAAACCAGCTGAACTACCTTGACTCTGCTTCTGGAATGCCTTTAATGCAAGATCAGACATTTTTCCAATAGCTGTGCCACTGATAAGAAACACTGCTTTTACTGAAACTGTGTGGTAACTTGAGAGCTATTCCTTTAGGATTATACAGCAAGCAACTGGATTTGATTTTTCTGCTTGATATCACAGGCTTCATGACAAAAATGAAACTGTGCTTTCCACCTTGACACTTAAGCCAGCAGCAACAACTAGGCACAAAGGCTAGAACAAAGCTGACCTGCAACTATTATCTACATTTTTTTTTCCAAAATCTTGAGTATTAAATATTTCCTTCTTGTACTACTAAGAATGAAAGAAATAGCAACTTGCATAACTAAAGATTTCACACTTTTTTTTTTAGTTAATTAAAAATTATTAGTAGCACAGGACTTTTAAATAATACAGCTTGGGAATTTTTAATTTTTTTTGTTTGGTTGGGTTTTTTGGTTCTGGGTTTTTTGTTTGTCTGTTTTTGTTGGTGGTGATTGTTTTTGTTTTATTTTGGGTTTTTTGTTTGTTTTGTCCTTGGATAATGTACTTTACTTTAAAAAGTCTGACCATATTTGATAACTGAAAAAGGAGAGTACCACAGAGGTCTAAAATTGGATGCTGATGGCATTCTCATCAGCATAAACCAGAAACAGTTCTATTGATATCAACAGAGGATCAAGGACATTGAAATTCCTAATTCACATTTACTGCCTGGCTATATGAAAAAAATCCCAGGCTCCTGTAAATGGAAAGGAGATATAAATACAGTCTCAACAAATTTCTTCACAAAAAAGACAGGAAAACATCAGTGGTCACAGACCAAAATGCAGGGCACATTGTGAGATAGATATCCTATATCAAGATGAGGTTGATCAAAAGCACAGCATTTGCAGCACTGTGTTACATACACAAATTTATACACACTGCATTACAGTTCACTTCCCCCAGCTGAAAGTACACACACCCTTGAAATTGAGCAAGGCTTTCAGCAATGCTAAAGTATTAAGTATGTCTGGTTTTGTGACAAATCTACAACAGTTCAACAGGTTTTGGACGTACAGATCTTGATGAAATGCTAGACACGTCTATGAGAGCACCACAACACTCCAGCTTGCAGGGTGCCTTTTCCTGCACGGTATTTGAAAGCTCAGGTGATCCTATCCATTTCAACCCAGAGGTATTTGCACCTTGGGGCATGAGCTCAGCAGAGTGAGATGGGACAACTAGGCTGAAATTATACCTTTATACCTTGAAGCTCTTTGTCTAGCCAAGATCAAATGTTGCACAGTTATACTTTTATTATCAGTCATATTTACCTAGGAAGTGGAACTGTGAAAGTAGACATGCAACGGCACTGGAGAGGTATGGACAAAGATGGCAATAGTCCACAGCAGCAATCAAAATATTAAAGCAAATGGAACAAACAACCAATGTAATTTCCTCATCTGGGTTATGTATCTTTCAGACCCCTACACTTCTATTGGGCAATATTTTCAACCATCAGTGAGATAACAAAGAATGAAACTGAGTAATGAAGAAAAAAGTGTATCCAAATGAAAGTTTGGCTATACAAATTCAATATATTTTCAAAGGTATTCAGTACAGCAGACTTGTGAAAAGAATTGTCCAAGTCCTTGTTCCCCTGCCTATTCTCATCTTTATTTTTGTACCTAGTGAAGATAAACAGTGGTGGAAAACTTTAAAAAGTATAAAGCCTTTTAGAATGGAAATTGGCTTCATTTTTTTTAAAGATCCAGTCTTGTGAAATCATTTTAGAACGTCTCTTTGACAGTCTTTTAGTCTCAAAAGAATGCCAAAGAAGATTTAACCTTCTGTTTATATTTAATGGTTTTAAGCCAAGCATTACTTGTGATGCCATGCTTCTACTAATGAATGCATTATTTTTTCATGTAACCAATATAAAGCAAATATATTCTAATGGAAAGAATAATAGTCCTTGAAATCTGCTGCAGCTTTAAGGTTAGTATCTCAAAGATAAAGATTGCTTACCTCACTTAAAGAAATGAAATGTTTCTGTATGTTGTATTTTGGGAGAACGTGATATATAAAATGGCAATATTTTCCATTTAAAAATAGCTTTCTACATAGCATTTCAGATAATATTTAGGTAGGATGCATTTAATTGGAGAGCACATGAAAGGACACGTTTCTTTATTTCATTTTTGTTCCCACATACTAAGTTTTTCATTGTATTGTGTATGCTTGCATATTGAAAAATACTGAAAATAAGGACAAACCAAAAATTGGCTAAGCAAATCATAAGTGACATAGAATTGCAGATCCATTGGATGGAAATCAAAATGTATCTATATTTTTAGATGTGACATGATATAATTATCTTTTGCGTACAACGCCAGTAATTGAATTAAAATCTGCCTTGTCATTTATTGCTCATCAAAATAACCAGAAAAAAAACAGAAAATGAGTGAAAAAAGAGAAAGAGAGCATTCAGTTCTCTTCCATATAAGGACAATAATTAAACAGCAGAATGAAAACCAAATTTAGTAGAAATCAATGAAATCAAAACAGACACCCCCATGTGAAATGCAAACAGAGGAAACAATTTTTTAATTATACACAAACTACCTAGTAAGAGAAGAATTACAAGAGAACATGCTCTGGGTTCAGTTTCTATTTCAGACAATGTTATGGAAAGCCATTTGCTGAGTTCTGTTCCCATACACAGGCAACATTACGGGAACTACGCACAAAACTAACAATAATTGGTCCTGACACATTTGGTCAGAGCACATGTAAAAACCATACTTAGCCTAGGCCTCAAACAGAAACCAATTATTGATTGAGTTGCACTTTTTCAAGGAAATAGTCTAACATGATAAAGAAAGAATTATTACTGATTAATATATTCTGGAGAACATATATGTCTCTGTACTGCAGATTTTATTCAGCCTGTGATAAGTGTTTTTTCAAGCATCTGTAAATCAGCTCTGCATTTTTCCATTTCAAAGCCCTCTATCTTTTTCAGATTTGTTTGAAAGATGCTTTGACAAGGAAAACTATTACTCTTTATGACCCATTGAAATGCCATACATGATTTAAAGTGAAGTCTAAAATGGCCCCAAGTAGAAGCAAAACCTTCCCATTTGACATGTGGATTCTGGAATTAACTCAATGCCAAGGGAAGACTAAATACCTACATTTTCATCATTACACTTAGTCCATTCATCACAAAACTTAGGGATCTGTGAAAATATACCAGTTTCTGAACTAAGAAGTAGGGAAAAACAGCTGCTATTTCTGACACCAATGATAAATTGACTGCTTGTACAGAAATTGAGGTGTATGATGTGCCCCAATTTTTCTGTAAGATTAACTATTTCCATTAGACTAACTATGTAAGAAGACAAGTTTTTAAGGTCCTTTAAGATTCCATCAGAAAAATTAGTAACTACTTTCATGTAGCTCCTTTGCAAAGTGAATGTGTAAAATTAATCTTCATATCCAGTAAAGTAGATTTTTCTTATCAATAGTCCCACCACATAACAGAAAGACAAGGAAATCTCATCTTCTGTGTAAACACTTTTAGAAGAGAACACTAATTAGTGAGGCCCAGAGGAAGACAATTAAATTCTTCTTCCACGTTGAGACATGTTGAAAGGTAGAAATATAATGAGATAAGAGTATAAGAGTTAAGAGATAAAAGTTATTATACTAAAAAAGAAGAGAAAAGGTGGAAGTAACTCCAATAATCACAAGTTTTAAATATAGTAGAAGAAGAAGACAGGGCAAATAGAGATTCAACACTGGATAAAGAAATGTTAGAGCTGAGAAACAAGTGATAAAAATTGCAGTAATACTAGACAAGTGAGCTGAAACAAGTATTCCAACTAAACTGTTTCAGTAATACGTCATATCTTTGAAAAAAATGTGTAGTTTTTCTAAACAATGAGAAGATAATAACAAAATGGAAATGCTACTGATGCCCAACATCTAGCTAACTATGCAGTGACAGCAAAAACACAGGAGGACTGGAATGGAGGTACATTGATTAGGAAGAAAAGGTAAAGAAAAAAATGAATGAAGTGCCTCAATTGGAAAAAAATAGAGCTAGGATGTATCAAGATTAATTGATTTGTTTTACAAAACTTTTAGAATATGAGACTGTCCATCATAGCAAAGCTAGATGTCTCCTACAGTCATCCAGCAGCAGATATTGTTGCAGCAGTGTTCAAGAAATAAATACTGCTAGGAACTGGATGGTTATGGAAGACATCAGCCATACAGACATATATTGGAGAAACATCTGTACCTTTGGTTCATGCTTTCAGCTTGGGTCCAAAGCCACATAATGAATTCATCCAACACTGATCATCCAACACTGATCACAGATCTGAGCTTATGTCACCTTCCCATTTCAGCTGACCACCATACTGAGGATCACTTCACACATTTCACTATGAAAGCCTGAGGTGGGGCAAATTACTTAATACCAACTAGGCAAGCAACAGGCAGAAGGAGGAATTATTTCACTGAGGACACAAACAGGTATAAGCTATAGTTTAATAACTGTCGGCTTGAAATTATGCATCAGGGAAGCTGGGGACAGCAGATATTTTAGAGCAGTTTTCTGACACTAGCTGATTTCTATCCCCCCCCTGCCCAAAATAGGTGCTTGTCACTGGGGAATTGATCAATCTATGATTGACAGTTATGCAGTTGAGTGGGGCTGGGTCCAGTAAATCAGCAGGTGTCTCTCTGTAGTCTTGGAAACATGAAGAGCAGCACCTGATGAGGAAGTAACAGAATGCTACCCACTGGCACACCAGACAAGATTTCCAGATGCTTTGATGACTCTCACTGAGTAGCACAGGAGGTACCAAAGAACTTTCCTATCCCTTTGACAGTCATTTGTCAGTCAAAAAATACTGACATCACAGAATGGAGCTTGCTCAAACTCATTTATCTCTGGCTAGTGGCAGTTCTCAGAGAAAATTGAGCTTAGTATCTAAAGATATCAAGTGAGTGTCCAAAATAAATCAGACTCCAGACCAGCAAAATTTAAAATTACATCTTTTAACATAACACAAACACATCAGTGACATTCTTCCTTCATCTAGAAAAATAGTTTGCATAAACTGCACAACACCCCCCACAGTTTTAACAGCCTTTCCATCCTTACTGTGGATGTAATAGGCTAGTTGGACAGTAACTGTACCTGAAATAAGTGTGTCTCCTTCAGGTCATACAGCTCACTGTAGTGTATTTAATTTTTCCCCTAAGCTAGACAGCAATACATTTTAAGTCCTCCTTTACACCCAGTGGTGTCTCTCTTTTTCTATGCAGCACACTGCTTACTTTGAATTCAGAAGGTGATACTCTTTTATTGTCAACATATTAGATATCATTATAACTTAGCACATGAGTGGTTTTATTAGTCTGTCACATCATGACAGATAGGAAGGTTTTGTTAAGGGGAGTCAAAATTTCCTACTGCAAAGTCAATCTCAGGCATTTTATGTGCGCCTAACGCCTTCCAAAGGGAGTGTTAACTGAACACAACACAAACCTAAAGTAGACAAACAACCCAGCTTACTGCAGCAAAATGTTTGATACAGAGCAAAACACTAGCTGAAGATTAACAGCCTATTAAAAATGAAATCAAGCTATTAGAAGCCAACAAGCATGGGGAAGGTTCTTTTTGTCATTCAGCTATTATCGCGTTTGATGTCGCATTAAATTGCCCATTGGGCAAAGCACTGAAAAGCTAATATGGGAATGCCTTGTTTATAATGTTCACTTTCATCTGTGAATTAAAAAAGCAATTCATCAATAACAAAACCAGTTTAAATGATGTATGAAGTGAACACAGGATTCTGCAACAACTGCTTCTTCCAGATAAGACCCAAGGATAAACTGCCTCCACAGGGGGATGAAAACTAGACACCATTAGGTTCCACAGGCAAAAAAGCATTTTTACTTAGCATGAAGGACTCTTTATCAAGTGCAGTCATTTAGATAAATTACAATCAGGCCAAAAGAAGTTCTGATCTGTACTTCACAATTTTCCCATTAGCACTAAGTAAGGCTGTAAAACACTGTAATTTGGTAACAAGTCCCTTAAATGCCATGCAACGTGTACAATTTTCTCCATGAACAATGATATGATTCCCCTAAGATAGGTTTAATAAAGCCAAACGAATCAGTGGTTTCTGTTAGTTATTTATGAAACATTCAGGAACAGCTGCAAGAAATGTACAACTTCCTAAATGGGTTCCGCCTCCAGCAGTTGTGTAGACCAGATGGGAGAGTGACAAGTTCCACTTAATGTGTCACAGCATCAGCTCAGTCATAAAATGGTACTAAACAAATCTCCTTGGAACAGCAGCCACCTGTTTACTATCAATACACCTTCTATTTCTCAAATGGCAACTCTAATTTGTGATGTGTAACCTAAAAGAAGCACCCCCCCTTCAACCTTACAAAGCAACCCTCAGCAAATTGGTTTCCTTTGCAAAAAGGCAATGCCTCACTCTTTATAGTCAACCTCAGGCAGTTTTAAAGCCTTTAATTTACAAAGCTTGGTCACACATTAGTCAGTGTACCATCTTCCCACTGAGAATTTCCTGGGTTAATTATTCCAGTTTGAGTTTGGTATGTCTTCAACTTTTACTCAGTAGTTATTAGAAACAGAATTCTGCAGTGCCTTCTGTTTTACCTCAGTACCAGAGCCCCCATCTAAAAGCCTCAGATCTGTTTTCTGCCCATAGCCATTATTTTCTGAACAAGAATATATTATGTGGGGTCTGTCACAGCTCACTCAAAAAGAGGTGTGAGGGGTCTCCAGATGTCTATGACAGCTGAGAAATAATTGTGTTGGTCTAGGGAGAGACACAGAATAATGTAATCAGGAAACATAACCTACATACAAACTTTCCAAATGTTTACTTCCATAACATAATGTTTGCTTTATAGCAAGTATTTCTATTCATCAGGAAGGCTTATTGCAGCGTCCTGCATAGAGGGGCACTTCCACATCCCTTCATTCTAGAACATGGGGGTATAAATATGGAGACCTGAACCTATTCAAACGACTTCCTGGCAATTAGAGGTGTCTAGGCTGAGATTTTCACAGCATGTGTTTTGATGCTGCTTAGATCCATTGTGTGAACATAAACTTCAGGGAGTTCACCTTGCCAAAAATGTTTGAGAGTACACATCTCTGATGCTAACACACAATCCCAAGGAGGACTAGACCCAGAGTGGTCATGCATATGCCAAGGTTCTCTGACAATTAACAAGCTTTTATTCTTAACAACTGGCAAACAAGTCACCTCTACAGATGCTTAACTTTCTAAACATATCCAATCCTGCTGATGTTTTGCTTGGATGGCATTCATTTATAAAGCGTCAGAGGCTCCCCATGTCAGCATCTGCTCATTCATGTGGTAACTATTCTATTAGGGGATCAGAATTTCAGCCATTTGAAATTAAAACTGGTATGACATTGACAACAGGAGCTGGTGTGATGGATGTCAGCCTGTTTCAAAGGAGGAGGTTGCTCTTAAAGGGAAACACCAAGAAAACAGAGCCTAAAAAGCCACAAGCCCTGCCAGTATTAAAGGACAGGATTAAAATTGGTTTAGAGAATTTTTCCAGTATATAACATTTTCCAGGAAATGATGAGGTTAAGAACTCTATCTAGCTTATGTCTCCATACAGCCACTGCAACTAGTTTTGAGTTCTCTGTACATGGTGTCTATTCTGCTGCAGAAGTATCTCAGTTAAAGGTTAAAATAAGAAGCTCCAGGCTACCACATCATACTTCTAGAGAGGTACATTTGTTTGCTCTCGCCTACACTGGCTCTCTTTCCTCAAAAATGCCTGTGACTGTGAATCCTAACTGATATTCAGTGTTGCTCTCCAAATAAGCACACAGGTATCCACACTTGGCTATTTTTTCAGTGCTTATTTAAGAAAATACCTTTTCTTGTTAGGTCTATTCTATTTGCAGTGTTTCTCCTTTTCACAGCATTTTGTTCACACAATTTAGTAATTGTTTCATAAATCACTACTACGTTTTTACTCATATTGGTATGTGGGAGATGTAGTTGTTTAAAAGAAACAATTTTGTTAGAAATACTTAAAAATATAAAAGCAAATATTTTTCCACACAAACTATGGTGGCACTAATATTTTAAACAAAATAAATCATGAACATTGAAACAAAATCTGTCATATTAGCCACATATATCAACCAATTTTAAATCTAAATGTTTCATTTTGGAATATACCCCATGTTCTCCTAAAGAAACCATGATTGCCTCTAATTCTCTCTTGTCTCACTTTAGTTCACTTTCCCATGATGCACACAACTTCCTGGGGCTGAGCAACATCAGGTACCTCTAAAAGTGAAACAAATGAAGTCAGGCCTGACATCTACAATTCCTGAAAGGTGCTGCTGCCATGGATCTGTTGCAGGGCATGAACTGAGTATCTCCTAAGAGGCAAAGTACATATGCACCATGGCTATGCATGATGTCAGGTAAATATCCCCAAACACTGAGTGCTTTCTTTTTGTGTAAAAATACTATTTTCTTACTCAAGACATGTGAAAATATTCACTCCTTTTTTGAAAAGAAAAAGAAAATATTTACAGGAATAATAAAATTTCCTCAATTGGAAACACTTTATAATCCATATGACTACCAACATGAAAATAAAATTAAATATATACAGCATGAAAAAATAATTACCTATAAATAAAAAAAATCTGCATCATATGTTTACAAACCCAGGATCATACTACATGCAAACCAGAAAATGCAAAATATATTTCTGAACATGTATATTTTATTCAAGGAATGGATTTTTTTCACTTTAAGCACCCAAAGTCCCCACTGTGTCCCCAAGAGGCCCAGCCTGTCTCTGGCCTCTTCACCATGGCCTTGTCTTGCTGTGGTGGCTGAGGCTGCCCTGGATGTCCCTCTCTACTCCTATTCCTGCACTGGGCACAGCAGGATGGGCACCAGACTACAGGGAGCCAGTAGCACTGGTAGCATCCTGCTGATCCACGCTAAAACTGATTTGTGATCTGTCCCATAACACAAAATGTGGGCATGTGTTAACAGTGGAAATTAGAAGCAGAGAATATTACCAGAGGCTCTTTATTTAACTTTTGTATCAAGGCTAGCTTACAGAAAGGATACAGTCGAGCATCTTTGCTCAATGAGTTAAGAAAAAATTATCAAGGTTGATACAGTCAGCAAAGCTGCAGAGTTGCTCCTAGGGTGCATCCTGTGACCAATAAAATGTCAGACCAGCTTGGAGCTAAATTCCCTAGGTGTTTTGCTTGGTCATGGTCTGAACATTCAAATTTGATCCAAACAACTTCCCTGTTAGAAGCCATGATTGCATTCAGTCACATACATGATCCTGCGATAATATTCCCTTTCCTAAAGGCATCAGTGACTGATAACACTATCAGGTTGTTTGAGCAGGGAGTACAACAGCACCTACTATTCACTGCTTGCTGAGTGTTGTTAGTCTTGAGCCTGTAAGCTATGAAGAACACTGGCCATTGTGGAAAAACCACTGCACAAGATACTTAAAAATTTGCTGTTCAGCATTGCAGCAAGATACCTATGGCACTGGTTTTCCTGTGCCTCAAATGCTGCAATCTGCTACACATCTATAACTAACTAATCCTGAGCTGCACCAACTGCAATTTCTCCTATTTTCAGATATTCCCCTTTCTGTTACCCCTACTCAGTAATTTATCAGATCTAAGATGCAATTACCCCCATAGCTCCCCAGGAGTACAAGTTACAAGCATGTCTTAGGAAACTGTCATGTCCTCCAATAAACTTGCTGTATCAAAAAACTTAAAAAACCTATTAACTAGATCTAGCTCCCTGACAGCAAACCCATCTGCTGTCTGATATAAAATTTATTTTAAACAGCCTTGCAGCTGAGAGTCATGATGCTAGCTGAAAAGCCTCTGTCCATGCCAAACTCTGCTGCGGTGCCAATCATTTGTTGTGACTGATCTGCTATAAATGACAGAATATGGACAAGTAGGCATTTAAAGACAAGAATAAAAGAACTACAAAAAAGGCACATGGGAAATTCTTTCAAGGACAAGGGACAGCATAAAGACAGCAATGGAGATGATTTGAAAAACAGATATAAGAAAAGTTAGAGGACACAAAACAGGTTTCAGCTGCTGACAGGCACTCTGCTTCACTGCACTGAAAAATACTGATTTGCTGTGAAATTGGGAACCGTTACACTGGCAAATCTGAAAACATTTAAAACAGTAAGAGCAAATATCAATAAAGGTTTCCAGTTATCTACTATTTTAACGCCTGGGACAATCTCCCTTCAGAATCCTGAACACAAAGAGGTGTCTACATGGCACTGTTGTTAGTAATTTATTATTAATTTATTCTTCTGTAATTTATTGATTTAATAATGTAATTATTAATAATTTGCAGCATATTTGACAAGCAGTCTGCCAATACGGCAGATACAACAAGTTGTTTTGTATATCGCATTCTCATTATTTTGTCACTAAAATTTTGTAAAAATTGTATGTTAATCAAGAGAACCTGTTGTTTTCATAGAACAAAATTAAAAATTTGTTTTAATTAGTCGGGTTTTTTTCACGCTGCTGACATTAGCTATGTAAGAATTAGACAAGATCTTTCTCTTGATGCTTTTTAATTAAATATCATTATAAGTCTCTGCAGCTTCAACAGAGAAGCTCATTTTTCAGTAACATACTGCTAGAGCTCCTTGAAGGTTTCCCTTGTAAAAGAGATGTCCATGTTCTTCTGTTTTATCTTTCACATTAATTATTAAGAAAATCCAAGCTCAGTATTTGTTTCTTCATCTTAAGAGAAATTTATTAAAAGGTCCTCCTTTGCTCTCTAAGATCACTTGCTCTATCTTTAATTGGACTGATTCCATACCATACAGAAGCTATAGTCTAGATGCCTCATACTCCATTCTCCCCTAGATTAACCACGTTTCCAAAGATAACTTACAAGGATTCAAACTTGCATACAGAGATGTATACCAGGAGTAAGAGCAGGTTTATATTAAGTGGAGACTTCTTATAATTTTTATTAGTATGTACTTAATATGCAAACTAAATTTCACTAGGAAGATCCCAAAGCATCCTAAATTATATTCCAACTTAGCATCTGCCTAAAAAATACTTCTGATTATTTTTTAAGACAGAAGTATAATTACAATAGTTACAATTAAATTTAGATGAAATGAAGAGCTAATATAAAAATTATTATGAACTACCTTTCTGGGACAGTTAACAAAGAATTTCAGTGCTAAGAGGATATAATTTTTCTTCTAAAATAGAAACTGCATAAAGGTGAATAGGATAGCTAAGCTCACCCCACACATTTTTTATAAAGTATTCTGTCCTTGTTACCAGGACAAAATATTTACTTCACTTTATTTGCTACGGAGTTCCTCCCTACAGAGGCTAAGTATATCTCTGTATTAGCTTTGGAAACCTTATTTATCAATCAGACTTCTATTTTTCTAGACATCATCTAGCAAGATTTAGGCATCATTGTAATAAGCAGTAACAGAAAACTTGAAAAGATAAGGTCAGTACTGTGAATTTCCCTTTAAGGTTTTTCCTTTTCCTCCATCATTTCATAAGCCAAACATTTGCATCAGGTCATCTCAATAACCCAAACAATTAACCATTTGCTGACTAGGTTGCTATTGGACTTGTCAGCATATAAAGGCTTTTTCGTTTCTTGTTCCAATTGGGTAACAAAACTTTCTTAACGATTGACACATATTCAATCCAGTCCTGCAGTCTTACCCTTCCAATCAAAGATAATGCACATTGTTTTGCTCTAGTAATTTTCCTTCTTAGTCTCCATTCTGCTAAGACCTCTCAGTCTTGGCTTTATAAAGTGACCTACAGCATCCTATGTTTATAATATTCTCTTTAGTGTTCTTACACTGTTTATAATCTGTTTTGTGTTTCCATAGAGATGTCAAAGCCATAAAGGTTTACTTTTGCCACAGCTCTGACATGTGTCTGTCGGGGCAGCTCATTTAGAAGACTGCATTGGTCCAACTTATAAAATAGACATTTTACTTCAACAGGTCGGCATCCACACACTGCAATAATCTGGCATCTATAATTGCTCCCTGAGAGGGCTACCGTGCTCCCACTCCCCTGCACAGAAGTGGAAGAGGTCCTGCTCTTGACCGTGAAGGTCTCAATCCAGACAAATGAGCAGTGGATGCTCAAGGGAGCACATGTACACGGCCAGAATAACTTCAGTTACAATGGCTGGCCTGAAACTGGTATTATTTGTTGTTTGCTGAGTGTTTTGATATCATGGCTTGGCTTCCCATCTAATTAATATTGGTGTAGAACTGGAGCCAACCAGTGGAAGTCCTACCAGACTTTTAGTAAAATGCCTGGCATACATGACCCAAAACTGGAACTATGTTCATTTTTTAAATGGTTAGTCTGACTAATTCTGTAAGATATTTTCTCTATTTTCTCATAGAAAATAGTCAAATGATACCATTTTTATAGCTGCAAAGACACAGGCTTTGTCAGCCTGTGTCACAGTCCTTATACACAGCAGGCATGAAAAGAGTAAGCATGAGCTTCTTGACAGAACACAGAGATTAATTTATCTTTGCCACCTCCTTAATTTGAGAGAACAATGTTGAAAACCTACTTTATTTACGCCTACACTGTATCAGGCACATGAACAGAACTTTAGTCTTTTTAAAACTAGAATAACAGATCATTTCATTACTCCTCCAGACACTTAGACACCACTCATAAAGCACACTGTACTACTGAAATTTTCTGCATGTGCCTACAGTATGAATATATATGCATCTTAATGCCTGGCTTTTTTCCTCTTGGAACTACTTTCTATTCTGTAAATAGTACACTACCAATGAACCCACCACAGAACTCACTAAAAAAGCTTTCTGAATGTCAAAGCATTGTGAGTCATGCCAGGTTAAACTCAATCCCATCAAGTGACTTAATGACTGACTTGTGTTAACCCATAGGTGGAAGTAGTGCTGGTAAGACCAAGGTTTGAAAAGTATTCATAAACTATTATGCAAGTGATAGTTTTACCTTCAGATCATTTGATAGGAACCTGAAATGCATCATGCAACTGCATCTCTTATGGCTAATACAGTATTATGATCAGTTTTCTCTTCCCTTTCAACAAATCAGAAAACTGGTTCCTTAGACCAGCTTCTCATGTATCCTCAGCCTCCCCTTTCTTTGAATTTTTTACTGGGTCTCCAACCTTGTTAATCTTAAACAAATAGCAGTAGTTCATATACCTGCATTGGACACAAATGTGGAATATCCTAAAGCTCTCTGCCATTGCAGGGTGATTTCCTCCCTTTCAGCACCATGACTACTTCCAATCACATCATGTGCAGATGCATTCTCGTCCTCAGATGAGGACAAATTCATATTCATGTCAGGCACCTTCATTGTCACACAAGAATCTCTAAGTCAGTTAATAAGACTAGAAAACAGTGTGCAAAACATACTTTCCATATCAATGCCAGGCTTCACACATTAACATTCTGACCTTAATTATTTCCAAGGATTGATCAAGTTCTATGCCAGACTTTTTAGCTGCCCTACTATCTCTGCTGTGCTGGAACTTCTGCCTGGAGTTTACCTGTCCCTCTGTTATCCTCTCTTTAAATAGTCCTAACCCAGTGACCTCCATTTCATAGCTGCTCTGCAAGATACAAATTGCAATGTGAATTTAAATGTTAAAGATGAGGTTGACAGGAAGAGCAAAGTATAAAGTTATTTGAAATAGGTTATTTGCAGAGATTCATTGCTTATGGACTGCAGTAATTAGACATCAATGCCTTAAACGTCTTGCATTTTTTAACATGGAACTCAGGCTTGTGTATTATTTTCTGTCAGGCTGAACTGTCCAATATTATCCTGGAGACAGACTGCAAAGTTCATTAGCAGAGGGTACAGTGGCAAGCTGCTCTGTAAGAATGCCAAGACTGCCTGCACTTCCAAATTTCAAGCTGCTTCTGTGGATGTGCCTCTTGAAGGCTGCTAAATGTTCCTCTTAATTCTCCAGAGTTGGTATAAATTATCTTTTTCATCTCTTTCTGCATTAAGTAACCAGAGTTCAACTCTCACTTCCTGCTCATTACTCAGATTCTCTCACAAAAGACTGTAGCAGGGGGGATTTAAAATGAATTTAAAATGTAGCAGATGAAGCACACTGCTCAGCAACAGTGTCTTCCAGTAATTCAGAAAAAGAAATGTCCTACAGTAAACCAGTTGTTTAGAGGGCTCATGTCTTGCTTCATCCCCCTCTGCACATCTCTATCAAGTGCCCAGCAGCATACTCCTCTTTCATATTAGCAGACATCTTGACATGGAGCAATTCTGTTTACACTGCTTCTTCCCCAATGCTTAAAGCATGCTGAAAACATTTTTCACATATTATTGTTACCTGAGCTTATTTTGTACCCTTTCAAGACCATATAGTCAATGAATTTCTCAAACTGGAACCCAGCACAAACAATTAAGTTGTTCTTCCAAAGGGACACTGTGGATGAACTGGGCCAACTGCAGAGCATATAGCACAGATACCCATCCAAGACTAACATGATCAGCATGGTTTCTGTGTTCTCCTTTTCACTGTATTCCAATAGGATCTAATAGAAATTTCTTATATTGTTTATGAAGGAGAGGGAACTGAGAGACAAATATATGGCTACATAAAAACATGGTAAGCATGTAAGAATTAAAGTCATATCATAGACCACAGCATAGCTCTTTCATTATAGATCCATATTGGGGATTTAGAAATAAAATATGAGTATCTCCAAAGAGACTAGAAATAACTGTTTAACACTAACAAATACTGTTTCTTTTTCTAACCACATATAAGAATATTTTGACATTTAAAATCTGTAGAATGAACTGTAATTCTCTCACTATGCTCCATTTATTAGAAAACAGTGAGGAATTTAGAAAAGACAGTAAGAAATTGATAGTCTGGTTCAAACTCACAGTGGCCTGAAACAATTACAGCTGCAATGGTGACATGGGTGCACAGATTTTTTTCACTAATCAGATGAGGACACAGCACCAGCTATATTACATATGTGTAAACATCAATGTAGACATTCAGTAGCTTAGAATCCACCTGTTGCCTGCTTTTACTTACATAGGCCCAAAATAACTTCTACAGTACCGCCACATCATGTACTTCATGGCACAGTAGCAATTTTAACCTTATGCACGCAAGTAATTATTTTTGTCTTTTACTTCCTAAAAAAGTCACAGAATTATCGAAGGAGAAAAATCAAAACACTCTATCAGAATCTGTACCCAGTTTTATGGGCTTGGTGACAGACAATTATCCTGTAAGTTATAGGGGTAGCACTGTTATCTTTCTAATAGCTAACCAAAATTCTCCTGTATTATAATACTCAATATTTCAGAGCACTAGTTACTATCTAAAGACTTCATTGAAATACTGACTTTGAAAAACAGGTTACTTTTTAAGAGCCTAGCATTTAATTCTGTAGCCAGAGAACTAAAAGCTCAATGATACATTAGACAACATATTCACTGTGCATTATTCTGCTGACAGGACTGTACATTATCTGAAGACAATGAACACATCAGTACCACAAACTTGAATAAAAGAGCTGAAGGAGTAAAATGCCAAAATGTGGGTTTGACCTCTCCAAGGATCACATGACTATGGTTGCAATAGATGGAACCAGAAATAATAGCATTTTGAGACCAGGAAATAAAAATGCCAGCCACAAAGTGAATGGGAAGTCACAAGATGCTAACCAAATAATTTCCATTGTTCTCAAAGTTCATCTACAAATGTAAATAGCAGAGGACAAAGAAATATCAACAAAACCAACTGTAAAAATGTATGAAAGAATACTTCAGTTCTTTTTCTGTAGGTCTGTGTACAGTATCCACTTATACTATATTCTTGGTGTTTAGAGATACTATTAAGATTTGCTTTTATAGGCTCAGTCTAAGGCTCACTTAAGTCAGTAAGAATTTTTTCTTCTGTTACAATACTTATGAATTTTGTCCCAAGTTAAGAAAGGTATTTTCTGGACAGCTAAATGACTTCTAAAACAGCAAGGCATGATAAAGACTGTGCACAGAGTGTGAAAATGTGTGCATTTGTGTGTTATACAAGAAGTAATATTTTCCCTGCCCTGTAAGCCATGAAGCAGCACAAGATTTTATAAACCAGTGTACCAGGACAACCACGTACTGTAAAAAATGCAAAAAGAAAAAGAATCTGTCAATCCATACTGAGATGCATCTCATCTGTATGGAAGACCTTCTCTTTAGTAAGCATATTATCTTACCAAAAAGTAGATTGAAATCGTACTATCCATCTCTGTATTTGTACATCTACATACAGAAATGACAGGGAGCAAAGCTAGAAGAAATTACTGCTTCCCAGCCATATCACTTAAAAATACTGGGCAACAATTCTCTGAAAATCAGCATGATTCAAGTACAGTTCATTCAAAAAAACAAACCCAATATGAATGAAAAGGTCAAAAGCCATTGGATTTTTTCAGAACTGTCAGAAAATTGAACTGAAGCCACAGGAGAGCACTGACAGGAAAAACTTAGCACTCTCAGATTTAATTTGGTCAGAACACCAAGACCATCAGTCCATCACTTGTAAAACTTCTTTGGTGCAGGTAAAAGCTAAAAGTATGCTGCACTCAGTTGTTTACCGGCATGGCAATTACAGCCTTATCAGAATTTTACAATATGCAGCATCAGTGTCCTTTTATTTATGAAAGCACTTAGTTTTTTTCTAAATAAAGAAAGATAACGTTAACCAAATATAACCCTACAATAAGCTTAAGTTCAAAAACATGCTTAGTAAAAAAAAAAATCTAAAGGCTATTTCCCATGACATATTTAGCACAGACTAAAAAAAAAAGGAAAAAGAAAACAACCAGCAACTAGCATAAACCTACCACAGCTGTGAAAGTAACAGCAAAAAAAAAAAGGTGGTAAAACCAGAAACAAAATTTGCACCTTTTCCACAATATATACCAGTCAGACAGTCTCCATCTCATTGAATTTGTGCTGAATCACAGCTTCACCAAATTCTGTTTTGAATGAAAAACGCTTCCCTTTACATTACCTGTGTGACTTCTGAAAGAAAAATCATGCAATAGAACAGACTGCAGGGGAGTAAAGAGAACACAGAAGAAGGAAAGTGCTTTGTAATTATATCAAAGTGAGGATGTGCAAACAGTAGCCACTTGTCTGGCTGGCCACACAAGCTTTTACTGAGAGCAGCAAGCAGTGGCAGGAACAGCACTACAGGTGGCTGTTCCAAGGCAGCAACACAGGGTGCAAGGCACCCTTATGGGCTGCTTCTGCTTGGAAGAGGAAATGAGACCAATCTGTGGTTTCTGGCCACTTAACACAGCAGACTCCCATAACAGATGTGAAAGACATGGTGTGACATATTTACTTTATGCACAAGACAGAGAAGAGGCAGCAGAGCAAAAAATATGATGAGGAGTGTGGAAAATGACTGGACATTATAAACACAGTCCTCAAAGAGATAATAATATAACATTTATAGTAAATCAGGGAACTTTGAAAACAAATGATTGTTCAGCTTGAATATTAGCATTATCTATATATAGAAATATACACATATGTACAGCTGTAGATGAGTGCTACACTCCATCAGAAAATATAGCTTTATGCTAACATGTCTTATGTTTAATAGAGCAGTACTTAGAATATTCAGACAGACATACTGATGAGAGTCATCTAATGCTGTCTCAAAAAAAACCAAAACTACACGCTCAAGACCATTTCAAAGCTAACATTGGGATTTTTTCTTTAAGATCTGCCAATATTTGTGTAGATAAGTTTGAGTTAATGTCACAGTGAAAAGGTTTTCATTATTATTATTATCATCATCATCACTACTTTTTAATTCTCAACATAGAAAAGTCACCTAAAAAAAAAACCTGATTGGGGAAAAATATCCAAGAAAGAAAACAAAAGTACCTGAGAATTCTTCAGTTGTTCCCTATTATGAAGCAAGATAGCCAGCAAGATATCCAGGGTATCTGGATCCCTTACAGTATTGTGAAGAGCCCTACTTCTCAAAATTTCATCTATATTTTATGGAATGACAAGAGGAACTCAGAACAATACATTCATCTCTTATTTTTTCAAGCCATTTCCAAAATACATACAAGATGTCTTAGATTATAAGGTTGAGGAAGAAGATAAATACTTCAGGAAAAGACTCCAAGAAATCTAGAACCTGGGTTCACACCCAAAGAAAATACTACTCAGTGAGTATTGCTTCTCTGTCATGATCTATGAGTCCCATCTGTGGGGTTTTTCTGAGTGGAGAGTAACAACAAGCAGATGTGAGAATGCTTGCATGAGGATAACTTAGTGAAACAAGGAGTCACACAACAGCATCTTTCTCCCACCAATCTTTAACACTATTGAGCAGGGTACTCCCATTCATACAAGATTATGCCTGCCTCAATCTTCACATACTTTGTAATCTCTATCCTACTGGAACCCTTTTGGCTGCTTAAACATCCTTCAAAACCAGAGAACATTTGAAATCACCTTCCCACCTCCTCAATCTAACTCTTGTCCCACTCTTCACCTCCAGTCCCTTACTGACTTAAAATAATGTATTTCTTTAAAATAACAGCAATAACAACAATAATAATCACCACCATATACATTATTTGGAAACCTGCTTTTATGCTAGGAACATCACCATAATTCATTTACTCCACTTGAATAATAAACCAGAAAGTAATACTTTATCTTCCCATGCTATTATATTTTGCTTTCCATTTTTAATTTTTCTTCTTTATTTTCTGGATCTAGTTTTTGCCACATACTCCAGTGTAAGAAGGCACAGTCAGGACTGAAGAAACAACCAGAGCTGCAAAAAAGGAAATGGGTTTTGTAAACAGCAAAACTCCATAAGCGAGAGATCCAACAATCTAGAGCCTAGCCACAGCTTTGCCAGTGACTTACTGTGGGAGCTTAGTCAAACCACTCAACCTCTCAGCTGTCCTTTGGAAAGCACTATTTTACCTTAAAATAAAAGCTGTTCCACATCTATGATAATATCCAGTCTTTATTTTAACACAAAGTTCTCCTAAAGACTTATACCTATGCACGGTGGCATAGACTCCATTCATCTTGGAGAATAAAGGGCCCTCTACTGTGGAAATGCTGAGTTTGGTTTCTCATGATCCTATTTGAATGTTAGAAACATTATCACTTAACATTCAAAATAAAAGGAAAAAAATCCTCAGGGAGGAATTTCTACTGGTTTAGGAGGTTTTATTTAAGTTACATGTTCTCCACTCCCTCTCCCTCAGATCTAATCAGCATGTCCTATATTAAAGACATAAAATGTAACTTTAGTCAAACAATTTAAATTAGTTATACAGAACTTAGAGCTATCAGTTTTGTTGAAGCCCCAGGTGAATGGCACTTCAGCTCTATCAAATTCAGCTCCAGCAGTGAGCACCAAATCTCTCAAGGTTATTTTCTATCTGTAATGTAACCCAAATCCATCAATTATATAAACTCCTTTGGGTTAAAAAGTTGTAATAAATTGCTCTTGCTCTAAGAAGATGAGTTTGATGAACATGTCAGTATTATTAGCAATAATAAGCTGTGAATATTCTGACACATTCTGATAGTAAGAACACACTGCTAAAGGCTCATGATTTAGCAATACATGTACAGTTACAATGGGATCTTTCACTGGGTGCTCACAGCCAAGTCAAATGTTTAATTTCTTCATTATCTTTACTAGTGTGTAGACCAAAAAACAGCCCAATTCTCCGACTCTGATATTTGGGAAGTAATGTATACATGTGTTGAGAGGACTGCATTTTCATACAATTCATTATTGAAGGACACAGATTTATTTAAATCCAACCCTTTTAGAATCTTGCAATTTATTCAAACTGATACAGTGCACTACTTTTTTCTCTAAAGCAGTCCAGGCAACAGCCAAGGTCTTCTGTATCATTCCTCCGTGCATGGCCTATTTAATAGTAGAGCAGAGCTCAGATCAGAGGGTTGTTCTGGAGAATAAGGAATCTCTAACAAGGGAATTTGAGTATTAGAGCAGCTTGGCCAGAATTCTGAAAGGCTGTTTGGGAGGGCAATATGAAGAATCAAGATCCTTTTTTGTGTTACTTTTTCCTAAGGGGAAAAAAGAAATGAGGTCTCATCTTGCTGTATTGGTTTATGCCAGATAAAGACCAGAGGGAAATCAGTCAATAGGACAGACATCCTCAGAAGATCCTTTTGCACATTATTATGTAAACATTATTTAGTCCAGTTTTGTAAGCTTCCTCACTCTTTGTTTCTCAACAATTTTGGTACCCTTTCACCAATTCAAATTAATTGAGATGAGGCTCCCAAATATCTTAAAATCTCTGTAAATTTGGTAAAATGCAATTACATGGAAGAGAAATGGAAACTCTGAAGTGCCTCTACTTGCAGACAGGCTACAAAATTAGGTCGTCCCTTTTGGATACAAAAGGGTATACACGACCGTTTTACTTTGGGATATAAACCCACAGGAAGCCAAGCTTCAAACTTTCCACTGCTAAGAAGAAAGAAAATGTGGGGTTTACACATTTTACAAAGAAAATGTGAGGTTTTTTTAGCAAATTGCTAAATTTACCATGCTTCTTTCAAGCTGCCCCAAATATCTGCAGCAATACTGCTTGCAAAGGCTGCTCAAGAAGGCACAGAACCATCTCCCACCAGCACTGCCTCAACACAAACCTATTTTTGGAGCAGCATTCCAGTTCCAGAATAAGTTCAGGTACAACCTGCCCACTTCCCCATGTAGTCTGATGTTTTGCTAACACAGGGAATTAAGCTCTATCTTCGTACAGGATCAAGATTATTTCAATAGAAGAAGTATTCTATAATACTGATTATCTTTTTTAATTGCCCAAGTTGATGCAGCACACAGACTCAACATGAAACCTCCTCTTGTCCATTTGCATTAACAGCTCATGTATTTGCCCTTATTAATTTCTCCTCAAAAAACATTAAATAAGGATCTCATGAGTTAGCTGGCCTCAGACCTGTAAACTATTACCACAAAATTTAAGGGATGGTCATTATAGTGAGCTCACTGGAGCCTTTGACATGGGTAAAAGCTTCCAGGAGACTGGAAGGTTTTCAGGGGAAGGTTTTTATTTGCAATTTATAGAGACGCTGGAGGATACCTATGCATGCTCAACTCTTTCATAATATTTGACTCTCTTACATAATTTCCCAGTGAGGTTCTTTGTCTCCTTGTCTCTGTTTCCTCTCCTTTAAATTCTTTATACTGCCTTCCTCACTTGAATTCCCCTTCTTCACACAATTAATTCCCTTCATTTCGGTATTTCACTCCTTCCTAACATGGATTCTGCCTTCAAAGATAAGGGCAGTTAAATATAGATTATATGGAACAGATTTGTCCAGGACACATTACTATTTAGAGGACAGGTGGAGGAGACATTTGTGCTTTAATATAACAGTAAATACACATGAGACAGTGCTCCCAGCAGCACAGCTACACATAACACCAGATTGCTGGCAAATGACAGATAGACTTTATCCTGAATCCTCAGTGGGGAGTCCAAATCTGTATTTTTTAAACCTATCTGGAGTATTCAATACCCTTGGTACAATGAAGCCAACACAGGAAAAATGTGGGGCTTTTTCTCTTTTTCTCTCTTTCCTTTCTCTCTAACAGTTCCAGATCCTAATTAAGATGACTTTTTTCCCCCCCACTGGAAACAGTTTAGCTTAATTAATTCTGACATTTCAGTCAACACACTGTGAGCTTGCTCACTGTTTTGCAGCATTCAAATAAATAAATGAACAAACAAATAAATAAATAAATAGCTTATCTCCCCAGCAGCTAACATAGTTTATTCAGCTTCATGGAAAAGCAGACAGACAGAACCTCTATTTACCATAAGACATCTCTCACCCCCACCCACAGAAACGTATCTTAAAGGAAGTACATTCATACCCTCATGTTCTTGCTCAGAAAGGAAAAACATAAATTTAGAAGGAGGAAAGGAGATAGAGGTAAGAAACCAAATTAATGGCCCAGGTTTAAAAAAGAAATGAGAGAGATGTTCCGCTGACCACTGTCAGCTAGGAGGGCTGCTGAGCCCAGTGTGATGAAAGGTCCACAGTAAGTGAAAGGGACAGCGGTGAATTTGTGGCGGTTCGAGCAGCCATGGGATTGTGGAAATCAGCACTAAGAAATGTGGATAATGGCACAAGCAGCTGCCCAAGGGAGGCTCAGGGAAAAAGGATTAATGACTGTCGAGACCTGCTCCCCTTCCACTCCTTCCCTGAAATGCCAAACTGCTGAGCCAGTTATCAATCAAGAATGTGAAATACATTGGTGGATTGATTGGGTTTGATACAGTGGCAGCCAGCTATACTTTTGAACACTCCTTGAAAACAATTTTTACTGTGCAATGCTGGAGAAAGCCAACAAATAATAAACCTGTCAAAGTACTCACCGAGTGCTCGTAAATACTAAAGCTGCTGCAGTGCCTTGCAGCTGCAAATGGGAACCATTCCAAAGCCTGAAAAATCGTCAATACTTAATCGTTGCATCTGATATCAATTCTAATTTAAACTTCTACTCTCTCTTCCCCTGTGTCTTATCTTCCTTCAGCAGAAAACACACGAGTCTTAATAAAGAGCATGCTGGTATCTGTCTTTCCTTTTAGTGAGAAAAGCATAGTCCTCTTTTCAGCCACTCTCCGTTTCTCCAGTAATTTATTCTGTTCTTCTGAGCCCATTTCAGGCTCAAATGTTTTTAAATGAGAGAATGAGGCTATATAATAACCAAGGACAACTATGCAGCCTTTACTCAGGCAAAACTAAGTCAGCAGCACCTTGCTTGACCAAAGACAAATTAGAAGCTCAGTCACAGCATTTTATCTTGCCTTTGCCACAGAGAAAGCAGAAAGAAGTTTTCACTCTGTATCAGTGATTGTCCTCCCATTCCTAAAATGGAGAAAGGACAACAATAAATAGACCTTGATATCTTCAGAGACATGAGCATGTAAAGCAGATGTGTAATTTTGCAGTATTTTTTGCCTTACACCTTGTACGCCAGGCCTAATGAAGTCCTAATTCAGTTTTAAAAGCATAAAGAAATCCTCATCAAACACTGAAGCTGTAGAAAATACACAGCTTTTTGCCATAGCTTATGGAAGTGTCTTGAATGGTTTGCAGACAGAGCTGTACCCTTTTTTTTTCATGAAATCTCTCTCAAGAATTATTCTTTTTCTTATCACCAGTGGGTACATCACAGTCTCTCTCTAACACAGACCAAAAGGGCACATTCTGGACTTGAATTAAGATCATGTAATTTCAAACACCATTTTTATAGTACTTCCATGTACAGATTAGTCTTCACCATCTTTAAAAATGATTCCAAAAAAATGCCAGCTTTTGTGAAAATATGGGGAATATATTGCTCAATAACATGAGACACAGTGTCTCATAGGAAAGATCCAAACAACCCAGTCTTCTGTCTCCACCAGTGTCAACAATAGAGACATGCAGGGGAGGAGCATAAAGTAAATGCAGCATGATCCTCCTCCTCCTCCTCCTCTTCTTACATGCTTCTGTCAATCAGCAATAAGCTTCTTAAAACATCTGGCCCTGCATGCTTTCTTGTAACTTCTGTGTCTATGTTCAAGGCAGTAAGCAACTTCCCCAACCCTTGTTGTGGTTTTATATGATGCAATTTCCACACACATGGGAAATATCACACACACAAAAAAACCAAAACAAAAAAGAAATTCAGGATCTCGTTTGGATCTAGGTATGGTGTTCTCTCATGCTGTTATCATTCCTCCCCCTTTTTTTTTTTTACAAGTTTCATCACACTGAAATATCTTGAGCCCTTTGGTATATGTGACACAAGGCCAGCAGAAAGTTAGTTCCTTATATATCAGGGATTTGGTTGGAAATATCAGATATCTCTGTTCCAAAGGCATCCCAAGGTCCCATAGCACCACAGTCTGAATACACAAAAATACAAATATGGCAGCAGTAGGGAAAAAAATTGCTGCTTAAGTGCATCAGAGCTGAACATCTTAACTTGGGACAGTGTTTTAAGCCTCTCCTTGATCTTGATCTAACTGCCAAACTTCTTGACTGGCAAAGTCTTACTAATGATCCCCAAGGTTCTCGTATTCCATCTGTCTGCTGTTTACAGCTGCCTAAAGACCACCCTCCTTCCTCTTGTCTTGGTTTCCATGACTCCTTAAAGATATGTTCCAAGCACAGCTGGTATGTTCAAAAAAACTGGCAAGAATAGGGAAAGATAACATTGTTGGGCATCATTTTCCAAAACCTGATTAACATTTCTACTGAAAAATTAAAGGTCAGATAGATCTCAGAACTACCCAGGGCATACCAATGTATTCAAAACTGCAAATCTAAACAGAAGCAGCAATGATTTTAAAGTATAATTTTAGCAGTTAAGAAATAATTACCTGGGATACTCCTTTGCTACATGCACTAAATCTGAAATTTGTAGAAATGGTTTTGCCGTTGTTTCACCTTTAGATTTGAGGAAATTAAGATGGGAGAGAATTAACTGTTCTGTGTAATCTCTTTACATAAAGAGACAAAATTAATTTCATTTAAAGATTATGACATCAAATTGAGACCATTTTTGCAAAAAAATGACTGGAAACCAGATTACATCATCATAAACAAAAAGTGTAGGTGGAGAGTGGTGATAAATACTGTCTGTATGATATGTACATGCATGAAGACATAAATTAATGTCTTGGTACTACAGAATCATAGAATATCCCAAGTTGGAAGGGACCCATCAGGATCATTGAGTCCAACTCCACATCCTGCACAGAACATCCCAAGAGTTATACCATGTGCCTGAGAGCATTGCACAAATGCTTCTTGAACTTTGCTAGGATTGGTGCTGGGACCACTTCCCTGGGGAACCTGTTCCAGTGCCCAACCACCTTCTGGGTGAAGAATTTTTTCCCAATATACAACCTAAACTGTCCAATAGAGTGTCACGCCATTCTGGTGGGTCCCACCACTGGTCACCATAGAGAAGATATCCGTGTCTGCTCCTCCTCTTCCCCTCACGAAGAAGTTGTATCTGCAATGATGTCTCCCCTCAGCCTCCTGTTTTCCAGGCTGAACAGACCAAGTGACCTCACCCACTCTCATACAGCTTCCCCTCAAGGCCCTCCAACATATTCATAGTCCTCCTTTGGATGCTCCCTAGTAGCTTTACATCTTTATATCGTGGCACCCAAAACTGCACACGCAGAACTTACTTGTTTTCATAAGAAAATCATAACGTCATTATCTTCCCCAATTTTATCTGCAAAGTTAACAGGTAAGATTATTTCTATTACTCCAGACTTACTGGAAGATGTTAGCTGAATGTGCTTCCTTACACTTTGTGCCTATGTTGTAAGTTTTCTTATTAATAGACCTCATGAGCATTTCGTGTAAGCATGGTTTCCTACTTTTGTCTTCAGGAGACGTGACTTAAGCAATGAAAATACTATTGTCTTACTATCCTTCAGAAGCAAATGTGAATAATTCACAAAGTGACTCTATATACTAGTTTGGAACTAGGCTTGATATCATGAACCAGTACATTGTAGTTACTGGGACAGGCTACCTATAGAGGTGTTTGATGTTTCAAGCCTGCCAGTGTTGAAGAGGGATTTGGACAACAACCTTAATAATATGCTTTACTTTTTTTCTCAGTCCAGAAGTGGTCAGGCAGTTGGACTAAATGACTGCTGTAGGTCTCTTCCAACAAGAACTATTCTGTACTATGCTGTTGTACTCAAAACTTTACAAATTGCTTGCTGGCTATAAAGCTAGATGAACTTCTCTGCTGTCTTTTTGTTTCACCTTTCCTGGAAATTCCAGTGTTGAAACAGGGTAAACAGCAAAGGATTATAAATCTAGATGACCCCCTCTTGAAATGGAGGCACTTCTGGTCTTTAGGAACACTGAATAAACTAAAGAGCAAACTGAGTAATACTTACACTGAGAAGCTTAAGAGGGAAACTATGAGGACTTGTAGCTGACCAGGATTTATTCTATACAAAGTTACTGGAAGTATTTCCAATAAATAATATGTGTTTGAAACCTTGGACTCCGGTTGTCCAAATATCAGAACACAAATAATAAATCTCTGAAACCTGTTGTTATTGCAAAGATGGAACTTGTAGAGGGCATCTGGAAAGAGTTTTATGCATTTGAATATTTTGACTTGTCAACATTGCAATATCTGTTGCAATTAATTAAATGCTAATTTGCTAAGACTATGTTCCTTTTGATAAGACTGTATCATATTGTTGTTTAGCTCCTTTTGTCTTCTGCCATTTCTGCCATGTGAAATTTAAACTTCTAAATTTAATCATCTTAGCTTTGCCATCAAGCCCAGAAAATCTGCAGAGCTTGAATCTCTCTAATTCCTAAAAGAAAAAAAAAAATTCCATCTCCCATCTTCTCTGCTAAACATCAAGTACCTAAGAAGTGAAGGAAGACAACCATAGTCAATCTTTCAACTCCTTCTCCATTCAACACTTTTAAGACATACTTCTTCAAAGCTTTCAAGAAAACCCTTAATCATAACAGCAGGAGTAGATGCAAGAGAGAAACTTATCTCTGCTAACTTTATTTCTGGGAACTCTTTGTAAGAGAACCAAATAAGAACCTGATTCTTATTTGAATCAGCATGAAGACTTAGCTAGTGGACACTCTCTATGCTTAACAATCAAACCATAAATAAATATTCACTAATTTACCACCAGGGGAGTACAGCTCAAACCAGTTACCATACCTCAAAGTTTATCCAACAGAGACAAGTACTCACAGAAAACCACAAAACTTAAACTCATAACAATGCATACTATGAAAACATAATTACAGTTATATGACTAGCTGAAATTTGATAGCATACATTTATTATAAATGATCAATTAATAATATATTGCCATACAGCAAATTTAAAGTGTGTAACTCATCACTGGAGTACATTGCTCTGCCTCAACAGCCTGTTGATTTTATGCCATTTCAGTTAATATTTTCAATATATCAGTCAGTTTCAACTTGATACTTATTCTACCTCACTTCACTGAATACAGTGGTAGTTACATGGGGTTTTGGAGAAAAGGCTGCCATATAAAGGTTTCTAGACAAAAAGCAAAAAAGAGGTTTCTAATGAAACGATTTGTCATCATATCATATGAAAATCTATTTGTAGAACCTTTTTTTATTTTCACCTTTGCCTGGACAGATAGCATATGGTGATAAACTGCTAAGTAGTTATAATACATCACAACTCCTGCTCAGTATTCGCAAGGCATTAAACACAAACAGGTACCTCTTTGTAAACAGCAGCACAATTTATCTCATAGGAGGGAGTTTGTGCAACCATAAACTTAGTGAATTCGCTGAACAGAGGAAGAAGAGGGCACTGTGGAAAGGCCAGGGACTCCTGTGAAGGTGACAGTGTCCCACCTATAAATCTCAACATTTAGTGTTTTGCCTCCTTATCTTACTGAAGGTTTCCTTGCACTGTTTTCTGCTCCTTCAACATTATTTTGTCTTGGAGACCCGGGAACTCAGGTCTGGCATCATTGACATAACAGATCACTGCCATACAACATTAGGATGTCCTGAAGCCTCACACAACCCAACCACCCTAAGGAACCCTCAAAAGTCAGCTGTATTATTCCAGTCTATGGCAAATACAAAATAACTTTTTTAGCCTATATGAAAGAAATATCTGACCAGTAGACTAACTCCAGACATGTAGGCAAAGAGCAAATACAAGGCACTTCCTGTTCCCACGCATAGTGTCACAACCATAAGATAAATTTTTCCACCATAAAAAAAAATCACATAGAAACACGATTCTTTACACTTCACTCTACAATAAAATGTACCTTGATAAGATACATTTTTTGAAAAATAAAATATTGTAGAATTACCACAATGAAACTTTATTTCACATAGAAAAATACATTGTTACTTTGGAATTACTTATAAGCCCCCAATATTTTAATATTATTTAACAACATGAAGAAAGAGTACTTTGAATGTGGTATTTTCAGAAATAAATATCTAGACAATGCCATAAGAATAGAAATTGCTAAGGTTTTCACCATATTCAAAGCACTTATAACTCAGAATGCAACACTGATCAAAAAATCTTTCTGTTCTTTATTTTCAAATTTTAATTCCTCTATATTGCCATAAGTTCAATGCATCAAAAAAGACTAAAGGAAAGCAAATTCTTTTCATGTCATGTAGGAAAGGCTAAAACTGTTTTAGCCAAGAGAAATGTTCATTGCTTTGCCATTTTCATAATGTCTTTCATTTGCTTCACATAACTATGAACTATAATACTGCAGAGGATCCATTACAGAAAAAGCAATAGCCAATTGAACAGATGGGAAGAAGAAATGGAACCACAAAGGGAGAGAGTCTAAGCTGTTTGTTCTGTTGTAGTTATGAGCCAATAAACTAGACCTTTATCAGAAATAAGAACCTAAGATTACCATTAACCTGTAAGACTGGAAAACGGCACTACAGACTTACCTCATATGTTCCCTCTGCCACTGTTTATTTCTCCCATTTTTCTTCATCTTTGTCATGTGCTTAGACCATTGGCCTCCAGAAATCTTTTTAACCTGCACATTGGAGGCCTTTTTAAGCACCCCTCCACTTAAGCAGCACCTGAGTTGCTTACACAGAGAAAGCCAGCTGGAGCAGCCACACTTGTCTTTTTTCACAAATACAGAGCAGACAGAGGTCTACACTTGGACAAAAAAAACATTTCAAGCCAGTGTTATTCCAGGACTACAAAAAAACAGAATTTTGTTAAGGCCCCACATGGAATACAAGTGATCACTTGATTTGCTGCGATGAAAAAAATTCTTCTGCACCAGAGGGAAGGAAGCAAGAGAAGTTCCAACCTGGGGCATACCCTCAGGGCTTTTACAAGAACAGTCTCACATTTACAGGTTGCTACTTCTAGCCACAAGCAATTCCTGAGCATGGGTAATAGTGCAGTTTCAAACTGCTGTTCTTTATCTCTATCTATAAGCATTATATATTACAGAATTACAGTTTCCCATACACTTCTGTAACAGCAAATCCTCTACAAAATGACAGACCATTCTTACACTGTTCTTGGGAAAATCAGATTCTAAATGGGAAAATAAGAATATATAAGTCCTTAAAATTGTTCATTAATTATCATCTTCTTGTCATATTAAAATAAGGTGTCCCTTTACTGAACTTGGCATTCAAACATTAAATTGGCTGATGTAGTGATTTGTAGGCACACATGAATACTATACTCACAAAAAGTAGATAGAAGTTCACACAGTTTAATGAGAATTGATGACAGTTCTGCAAATTCCCATCCCTTCTACAATGATTGCCAGGAGGGAAGGGCAAATGTGTGTCATGCTACCTTGTTACAATCTGGGTTTAAGCATTGCATCTGTTCATTTAAAGAGCTGCTCTCTTCTGATCTTCCTAGTGCTCTGTAATTAGACAAGCTACCCATTTTTCTTCCACACTATTTGCAGTTTCACTGATTTATAGAAAAGGAGTAGAGCTGTTTATGACATGTGAAATATAGAGCAGGTCATAAGCGTGGATTACATAGTAATGTTCCATATAGAACATTTGGATTACTAAAACCTTATTTAATAACATATAGGAAATGAAAGTATTGCTTGTAAATAACAATGAGGCACAACCACAATTTCAGCCTTAGACAGATTCCAATTTCACTTTTTGAGCTATGATTTTTATTCATGCTGCAGTGATGTAAGGACCTGCTTCCACTCACTGAAATCATCTTCTCTGAGACTACAGAGCACCTGCATCAAGAACCATATTGCTAGCATGAAGGCAATGAAGGCAACCTGATCTCCAAAACATTTGTAGACATGCAGAGCACCTTAAAGAGAATAAGAAGCAAGCAAATAAATACTGCCCAGTGAAGGAAAGAATGGTAGAATATGAGTTTTCTACCATCTCTATTTAAATGATAAATATATGCCTGGCAGAAAAATCCAAAATTCAGAATACTAAAATAGATTAACTGCCAGCTTAACAATATTATTTTTCTACTCATGGGCACCATTTCCCATTGAAAAAAGTAAGATGAAGACCCTTCTGGGAGAGTAACACATTTGGAATGCCAGGAATTAGCAACAGAACTTGCTGAAATCAGACTGGATAGTGAAGAGATGCTATGTATAATTTTTGTAGTTTTATAAAGAGCTTTTTTGTAAATAAGGACTAACTCCCCAATGAATGGTGTGTAAGCATTTTATCTTTAACACAGAAGTGAGATATTCATAGATATGTAGAGCTGATGATATGGAATTATCATTACAACATGTGAACAAAATGGTAAATCTACATCTTTAAAAATACCACTGTTTCTATTATTATGTGGATGTTAAATGCAAACATTACACTTAGCTTTATTTGTTTGCTTAAGCATGTATTTATTTTTTATGCAATGGACCCCTGCAAGCCACTTTTTCTTCCTCATATATTTCTTCTCCCACCCAAAACATAAGATTTTTTTCAATCTCTTTCTAGTTTTCTGGGATTGAAGATCTCTTTTTAAGGCTAGGGAAAAAAACACTGTTTTTTCCATATTTTTATGAGATTAAAACATGGTTTACATTATGGGCCAAATACCGGTTCCTTGAAAATGAACTGCAGAAAAGTTCCAGTTTGGCCCATCTGGAACTCCAAATTCCAACTGTTCAACCAAATACATGAAAGCAGTAAGGTTTAAAAATTGAGCTGGAAATTTCACAGGCCTTTTGAGAATTATTTCATATTCTTCCTCCTATTTGATCTGAGATAGAAATTCTCTAGACATTTTCCAGCTTCTATGAACACAGTTTTTATTAGACACAGATTACAAGCTCCATAAAACTAAAAAATAATGGGATATGAACAATGGGCAATTAATTGCTTTCTTAAAAATATTTTTTAAAAAGGTTCAGGTTGCAATTTCTTTTGTACAAATAAATTCACATAAATCACTAACATTTTATTTATGTTGGTACTATTACATAATATTCTTAAGATTTTTTTAAAATTTACAGTTACCAATTTACTTGGAAGCATTCAATTCACATGAACTAATAATGGAGTAGCAAAAGGTGCCTAGCCTGTTGTCAGTAGAAAATGGTGCTGCTCTTTTGAATGAGTGAGCAATGCCAGGAAATTGCATATGCTCTCTGATCCAGCCTGGACAAGCATGTAGTTTCAGCAGTTTCCCAAGAGATCTTGAGTTTTAATGTAATATGCATTAAGGGAATAGGCTGGAACTCTCATCATCTCCTGCAGTGTCTGCTCCTCCAATACATCAGAGACAAGGTTATGTCAAATGGGTAGACAGATTTGACAGAGATGGACAAGTTAAGTCAAAGTAAAAGAAAATTAAGAGCAGGCCTTGTAGAAAAAAAAAAAAAACACAAGTCCACAAGGCATGCCTGATGTACAGGTCATACATCCCAGCTGGTTCTTCTTGGTATTTCTATTTCTAGCAAAGTTTAAATGCAAGATGCATCTGAAATATCTCAGCCTTCATTTCAGCCAGCACAGCTTGAGTTGTTCATAATTGTCACCCTAAATCCAACAAAAACTGGTTTACAGTGATCAGTATTTGCAGCCATTACTAAACTCACCTATTAATTCAACTACCAGAGAGCAATAGTTGTACTTCATCTCCCCTATACTCTACTAGATTTTTTGCAACCTTATTTCTAATTAAGCAAGATTCCTCTTTTCTGTTTTATTGTTCAAGAAGGTTTTTCAAGAAAATAAAGATGTTTCAAGAAGTTTTCAAAAATATGAAATGTTGTACCATTCTTTGGCAAGTCAAGTATGCCAGCTAGCTTGGATCCATTCTACACAAAAGAATAACAAGGTTAAGTACAAATGGCTGAAGATCCAGTTTGGTCTGAACAAACAGCATAAGAGGAACAACGCAACTCTAAACAGACATTATTACAAGTCATCATCACCAAAGGAAATTTTTTCTTTTCCTGGCAGTCACAAAAACAGCTTACAAGAGAACCCTTCTTACTTTGACCACAGGTTAGTGGAAATTAGAAATCATCTGTTTCAATTCTGAAATTACCTCTTCTCTCCTACAGGTCTAACTTACTAATTTCCTTTGATTGTTCAGTTTTTTCCTCAAGTTTTCAAAGGGCTCGACTAGGTAAGCTGCATTGCCTGGTGTTTTGAGAGTTTTAAAAATTACTTTGTCAACCTTGCCTGCAGACCTCCTTGTATGCCTACACTCAGATGATCCATTCATGGGTTTTTATTTTCCCTCTGGCAGAGGAAACCCAGTAACTAATTTTCCTTCAGATTCCCCTGTGAAGTTCCTAAGAGGTCTCAAACTTTCCTCAAATCCTGCTCACTAAACCAACAGCTCCTCCATTTATATTTTCCTATTTTATTCTTAGCTAATAGCTTCATGATCATACACATGCCTATAGAACGCATACATTCACTGGGCTTCCTTATAAAGGTAATAACCTGCAATGCCAAGGCTGGACTGAAATTTCTCTAAGTACCCTGCACAACTAGATGTTCTCATATTTCACCACAGCTCCTTAATATTTATCAAAGTAATGGAACCCTTTCTCTACATCAGGTTTTTACTGCTTCCTACCAGAGGCTAACTAAAATTGCAAGTCAAGCCTTACACATATTATTTTGGGATTTCTGAAATCCATACAAATTAAGGAATACAGAAGACCAATAACAATGCCATGGTTTATGAGAAAAACAAAAAATACTTCTTTCAGAAACCACAAAAAGCTCTTGATTGATGTGTGGCAAGCACATGACAACTCTGTTCAGTTCCTGATTTAGCCTAACCAGACTCTGTCTTTAGTTTTAGTTAAACAAAAATGATTTCTGCTCACTCTAGCAGATGCTTTTGTTACTCAGCCCAGCAGGAAGGCTACAAAATCAGTGCTTAGAAAGAAGTCGGATTTACTGGAAACCTATAGCCCCCTAATATCCATGTTTTGTAGCACATTCATCATTGCAGCATTCAAGGCTGCAACACACCCCAATTAAAGTGAACACAAAAAAGAAGCCTGTATACATCTCGCATCATTCCCTGAACTGTGCTTTGTCAATGATGCTTTGAGAAAGCCAAAGGGAAGAAAACCGTTTTCTTTTTCACTGTAAAAGCAATAATGTTAGTACTCACTGACCTACTGGAAGTAGACTGAATAAGAAACAATTTATAAGAAGGCCCTTGATCCTGAATTTGCTAATATGATTTTGGGCTTTATTTTACTGTTAACCTTACCTGTTGAATGTGCTCTTCAAGTGTGAAGAACTTGGAGAATAAAGGTAAAGTTTTAAGTGCTTTAAAATTAAGGACAGAAAGGATCTTGATGCTCTTCCACAAGGGTAACAAAACATGGTTCTAGCAGTCAGTATCTGCCATAGTGAAGTTCTTAGATAGCTAATTGTTTTGTAAACACCAAAATTTTTACTTAGTATAATATATCAAAGGTTATTTGCAAAAGCCTTTTAAGATTATCAAGAAATTGTGAGAAAATCACTGATGATGTGCCTGCAATACATCTTCAGTAATTCAGCATATACTTGTTATTTAATTGCAGTATGACATTTGCAAAAGGAAGAATTAAAGCAGAAACAAATATAAAACTAAGAGTTGCATGTGTACTTTTTCTCCCCTGTAACCTAAACAATAATCTACCCTGACATTTTCTTGTTCTAAGACAGGAACAAAAACATCAATCTGGGGTTTTAAAAAAAAAATCTGAGAACAACTTTGTACTGTGTAGTGGAACAGTTTTGTTTATGATTCAGACTGACAGAGACCAGATAACATCCATGCTTAATTAAATGTCCTTTTGCTAAACGACTGAATTTGCTTTCTGCTCTGCTTCACAGAAGTATAATTCAGAAGAAAGGCTACATGAGTATGAAATTTGTGCTGGCAGTAAGTTCTATATCATAATTCTGAATATACTTATGGATAAAAGAGATGTTACCACAATGGTAACCCTATCTCCTCTATTCACTCCATCTGTTGGTGTACGTGTCAGGAAAGATGAGCCCTGGAACAACCATGACCTTACAAGTACATGGAAAGAAGAAAGAGATGGAGTCAAGTAGGTAAATACACATGCAGTATTGATAGGAGGCTGCTGGTTTCTTAAATGGAAAAATAGAGTGAATGTGAACACATCTCACAAATCATACTGATTTCTGCTCCTAAACAACAGATATTCAGTCAACACTACAAACTTTGCAAAAGTAAGTAGTTTTAAATTGTTAATACTGCTGTCTACAAAGTCTTCAGGTAAGTTTTCATTCAGGACTACACAAATTAATACAATTTTCCTTCCCATCCCTTCAGCATCTTCTCAGTACTGCAGACTTCATACAAGGCAGTGAAAGGCTTAAACACTATCCAATCTGAAACCCCCTGTGGCAATTCTTTTAGAGGCACTTCCAAATTCACTTGCCATAAATTCTCATAGCTCTGCATATATTGGAGGTTGCATTTTTAACACATTACCAGCTGGGAAAAAGCATGCTGTAATGGTCTTCAAACAGGGTTTCCATTTCTAAAGGAGACCCATGCTGGCAAAGATGGTGCTCTGAACAGAATAACCATAGTTAAGCTTAATGAGATTTACAGATATTTAGCATCTGAAATGAAATTATTTTAGAATGGAAAAAAATCAAAATAGGTGGACTTCTTATTCTTTAAAATAAGCTATAGCCCTGCAACTTAAATGGGACTATCATGTTTTAGTCATCAACGTCTACTTCAATATGCTCAAATTATACCTAGGCCTGGCTTTCAAGAAAACTCAAAGATTTAATATGTTATTGTTCTGTTTTAAACAGAAAGCCCAATCTGTTTTAGGAAGTCACACATTCCACGTGTAAGTTTAAAAATCTCTCTGCAAATATGAAAATTGTGTCTCTCTACAGTAGGACAGCAAAAAACATAAGACTACATATTGCTTCAGTCTTTTAAAATCACCACAGTATCATAAATGCTGCCAAGAGATAACTGGCAGTAGCTGCAGACAATTTTCAGGGAGAAAGCTGAGATAAGCTGTTTTGCAGTGGTATGCAGGGGAAGCTTGGATAACCCTGCATTCACAGAAACATGTGTTTTCTTCAAAAATATGCTTCCCTTAGCATTCTGCATTCTATTGGATTTGCTTGGCAAGGTTTTGATAGAGAGGGTGCTACGGGCCTGACTTCTCTGAGAAGCTCTCAGAAGCTTCCCTGATGGAGCCAATGCCAGAGGCTCCAACACAGACCCACTGCTGGCCAAGGCTGAGCCCATCAGCAACAGTGGCAGCACCTCTGGGATAATGTAGCTAACCAGAGGGAAAGAAAACAAAACTTGAGCAGCAGGCAGAGAGAGGAGTTAAAACACAGAGCGAAACAGCTCTGCAGACACCAAAGTCAGTGCAGAAGGAGGGGGAAGACATGCTCCAGGCACCAGAGCAGAGAGTTTCCTGCAGCCCCCGGTGCAGATACATGGTGAGGCAGCTGTCCCCCTGCAGCCCATGGAAGATCACAGGAATGTAGAGATCCACAGGCAGGACCCCACACTGGATCAGGTGGAAGCCCAAAGGAAGCTGTGATCCCATGGGAAGCCAGAGCTGCATTAGGCTCCTGGCAGGACCTGTGGAGAGAGGATCCCACACTGGAGAAGATTTGCCGGCAGGACTTGTGACCCCATGGAAGGGACCCACACTGGAACAGTTCATATAAACTGCACCTTGCATGAAGGAGTCCAGTTGGATAAGTTCATGGAGGATTGTCTCCCATGGAGCAAGGGAAGAATGTGAAGAATCCTTCCCCTCAGGAGGAAGGAACAGAAAAGACAATGAACTGACCATAACCTCAATTCTCTGTCCACTTGTGCCACTGGAGGGGTGAACAAGTTGGCAATTTGTGAGTAAAAATAAACCCAGGAAGCAGGAAGGGGTGGGGGAGAAGGTTTTCAAGATGTGGGTTTATATCTCATTATCCTGATCTGATTGACTAAGAATCAGTTAAACTCATTTCCCTGAGTATATTCTATTTTGTCCATGATAGTAAATGGTGAGTGATCTCTCTTTGTCCAACCCAAATGCTTTCATTATATTTTCTCTCCCCTGACCAGCTGAAGAGGGCAATAGCAAAGCAGCTTTGGTGGGCAGCTGGCACTGAGGCAGGGTCAACTCACCACAGACATTCAGAGACTGTTGTGTTCTGGAGATAAACATTTTAGATCAACACTTATTCAGACTATTAAAACATCTAATGCAACAGAGTCCTTCAACAGAAATTCTAAAGGAAAGCATTTCAATAATGTTTCTGTGGTTAGTTTCTTGTCTTGACTCATTTCTGCTCGTAGAAAGAAGATAGGGAGATGAGATATGAATCCTCACCTAATTCTGATGGATTTATGTATCCTCCCATGGGCTGTAAAGTGGTACTTTGATGCTGGTACTTATCAGACAGCGTGGTAGCCATTAATAGCTAGAAGGGATTTTCTCCAGTACTTTATTTAATTAGGGTATTTTACAGGAATTACATAAAATCTTAGCACCTTTTAAATTACTAAACTGAATGAAAGCAAACACCACTGAAGTGAAAGAAAGAACACCTTTTGACTTTATCAGAAATTTTTGATTTCATATATCACGTATCCCATTCTGTTTCACTTACTCATTAATGATATTTCCATATTTTCTTATTAATAACACATTGCTAATGATTTTACAAAAGCATTAATAACTGCTTAAGTTAATCTAGCATGAGCAAGCCTCGTGAGTCTACAGCTGTTAGAACCACGCTGAAACTCATGGGTCTTAAATCACAGAACCTCTTTATGAGAGTGCAAAAAAGAAAATCTACTGAAAGTGAATGCAACTGCTTACTTTCTACAATTTGTTACAGGATTATCTGCAGATTAAAAAGAAGCAAGGTTCCTGCTTTGAGACACTATTCTGCTTCTTTGTCCCACAAGGCATTCAGGAGTGTTAAAATATGTTCACTGCAGGTATGCAGTTAAAGAGCACAAGCTAAAATGTACTACATCCTTCTCCCAGTGCTCTCAGAGAGAAATAAAGTGGCCTTGATTCTCTACTGCTCAATCCTTCTTAGTTTAAGCCTTGGTAATTTCAAACTACTTGACGCCTCAAAGAAAGAATCCACATTGGGGTTTAATGTACTTGGGTTCTGACATAACCGTGACTTTGAAATCTCTGGCTGAAATACCTTACATAAGAGGTAATTAATTATTATGCCATTACTCACTTAGTCAGACCATTAAAACATCTAAGGCAACAGGGTCCTTCAATAGAAATTATAAAGGACAGAAGCTTTTCGCAATGTGTTACAATGTTCAACAGAATTGACTTTTGACCTATACGAAAGACTAAGACTTTCTGCCAAAATTTTTTGGCAGCCTGTCCAGACTTACTCCTGCAGCAAGAACAGTGTGTTTTCACATCTATTCATTAAGTCCTACTGTGAGATTGCTGTGTGTGAGGAAGCAAGAACAGACATTTTAAACCATTTTACTCACCATAACCAATTGTTGAAATAATCTGATTTTTTTTCTCATTATTACAGTTGGCATTTTGAGTGAAGCTCATTGGTGAGGACTGAGTGCAACAGCTGACAAAGCAGCTAAGTCAGCTAACTAGTTATTAGCACTTCAGCAGATCTCAACAACAGCACAAAAGTCAGAAAAATTAGCAAGAGCTAAAAAGATTATTTGTGCCACTTTGTTACAAAACCGGTCACTCTAAGGACTGTTGGCTCTTTGAGGAAAAAATCCATAGCCTTAAAGCTCAACACAGAAACAGCAAAGTATTGGAAAGCAGCCACTCAAATGCAATAAACATCCTGGTATTTACTTCTTTAATAAAATACACTTGTTTCTTTTGGAGGGTTAACTTCCTAGACTTGCAGACTACCAGCATTTGTGAAAAGGGTTAATTAGCTTTTACTATATAGACACAGGGAAATCCTGCTCAGCCAATACAAGACTGTCCTTGAAGCTGTTCAAATCAAACACCTTTATTCAAGAAATATATCTCTATTTTTGTCTAAAAAAGGAGTTAATTACTAAATTATATGGTGATGTGGACCATGATATATGGTAATATAAACAGGGGAATGCACAACTCAATTGCTGCTTAACACTATCCAAGGCAGAAAAAAAAGCTATCCCTCTTGAAATTAGTGTTTTGGGGCCATACAAAATGATGCAGCCTTTTAATACACTTCCTATTGGGCAGCAAAACTACAGTTTTCATTGCTGTAAAAGCTTGTTGAAATTCACTAATGACAAAAATGTAGAGCTACCATGATCCATTGGCACCATTTAGATCAGTCTCTTTTAGATCAGGTAACTCCCATCCACTACTTTTTACTTATTTTATGTGCATTATGGACAAGAAGAAACCATATCATATAAAACCATCCAAAATCCTTTAAAATAACTTGTTCTAAAGAATTAACCTACTGGACATTAAACTGAGGCAAGGAAGGTTGAAATAGTTACTTGATGCATCTCCACTTAGTTGTTGATTCAGAAATAGAATATCTTTATTCAATGAAAGCACAGTTCCTTCCTGATTTAATGCCCTTGTTTCAAAAATGTGCCATCAGGTTTACCTTTTCATCTTTTCTCTTTCAAGCACAAAGCTAAGTGAAAGTTTTAAAAAAAAAGTTTTGGACCAAATTAGAAAGGTAAACTCCAGTCAGACGAGATTCTATTTGTAGCCTGAACAGAAACAGGCACAAAATCACAGAACAATTAGTTCCACAGACCTCATTAACCAGAGCTCACCTGCAAGTGCTTCCCAACATCCACAATCACAACAAGGTTCATCCATACTGCTGTCCTATCCTGGCCTGATGCATGGCCCATGCTTTTGTCAGCTGATAGCTATTTCTGTACATCTATGACTTCTGCTTGTTCTAATATAGCTGTCTGATAAAGAGAATGTAATTGTGTTCTTTCATGTCCCTAATTCATGAACTTTAGAATAAGTTTACAAAGCAATGCTATAAAAACAAGAACATCAAATTTTCAAGACAGAACCTCAGAAAACAGGAGATTCATTTTGATAAATTTTTGTAATATCAGGACAGATTTCTTTCTGAAACAGTTAAAAGTTTACTTGAAATTTAGGCCAGAAAATGTGACACAAACCAGTTAGAAATCATTACAAGTGTCACATTTATTAGTACACTTAACCCAACTAAAAATGAAGCAAGGAGAAGGGAGACAACTATTCCACACTAGAAATACTAAATATCTAAGCTTGGTTATTTGTAAATAAAAAATATCATCCTACACATTTGAGCCTATGCTGTACAGTTCATACAGCTGTACAACACACTGTGTAAGAGTTACAGCCAAGTGAGGGCTTCAGTACCCAGCCTCATCACCAGCTGGGATTCAAGTCAGAGCTGTGATGTGTCAATCAGTGACACTCTGGAACTGAAACTAGAAGGATCTGTCCACTGAAGAATGTTTACTCCATGACAAGAATGTCACCGTAGGAGATGAGAGGGCACAACCAGGAGCCAACTGTGTGCTTTGCCAGGCAGTAGCAGCACACTACAGGGTACAGTGGATGAAATCAGATGAAATGTGCCTTTTGTAAAAATGAAATAGAAAATGTCAACTCCAACAACCCAGGAAAGTTGAAAATGAAACACTATCTGGGGTGGTGCCGTTACTCATAAGTATAATCCTGGATGAGCCAGAGACTTATGAAAATTCAGAAATATTGAACAGTGAGAGGAAAGTACCAGCAAGCAAGTATAAGTATTGATTGCTCTGCCTTCATCATTGTGTGCAAACTCTCTACATTTTATTGAAATTGCCTTCCTGGAAGTGCTACTTGAAAACTACTAATATCAACTGCCCCCTGCCTATCTGATACACAATATTATATCAACAACATCAATAGGGTAGGAGTTGCTTATTAAAATCAGCAGGGAAGAACAGGGTTTTCGCTCCTTTCACCAGAGGGTAAATCAGATTCATTTAATGGGTGTAAATGAGCTTAGAAAGAGACCAGCTGCACATACATTGAGAGGCTTATCATAAGTGAGGTGTTTATTCATAAAATTGTAATTGCTATCTCATTACTTGGCTCCATTTTCTAAGTGGCTTCACACACATACAGATACTGAAATCAGAATAACTCAGTAGATGATCTGCTGTGACTTTCTCTATATACTAGGCCTTAAAATTTTACTCAACTATCTTATTTTAATGAAAAATGTTGTCCATAATTCACACTTGAATAAAAATAAATATAACTTCTGTTGGGCTAAAATTTATCTCTCAGGTCAACATCTAGTTTTGGGTCAAGACATGAAAACTGAAGATCTATCAGTTTTCACAGCATTTTATTCCTGTAATTACACCCTTGCTTGAAAGCTATTTCGCTAATTTGAATTGTTTTGCTTTGGCTCTCTACAATGAGCTTTCATTTCTCTGCTGTTTTAAAGATCTTTCTCATATTAAACATATTCTACCCCAAGAGATACCTATACAATGCCAGTCAGATTTTATTTTTTTTTTTACACAAAAGGCAAAAAAATCTTTAGCATCATAAAGCCAGAAAATGCAATTCTTCAAATGTTGGTGTATACTGAAACAAATCTTTCTCATTCTTAACCCAAGTAGTTGTCAGTCCTCAATAACCCAAGTGAACTAGCAATAGCTAAAAGAGCTAAAGAGAAAAAAAGCTCAACTTGGCTTTCATTTCAGATAGCAGCCCACTTTTTTTCCCCAAACACCCCTATCAATTTTAACACTTCTAAGTTATTAAATCTACTTTAAATCAATCTTTTTCATCTACTCTGCTGGTTTTGCTCAAGTTATCCAGCTCAGATTGGCTGACCCAAATTAAGAAAAGACTTTTTTCTTTACTCTCAGAATTGTACATTAAGAAGTCTGAGAGGAGACTGGAGCAGGGCAGAGCCCTTTGCTATTCTTGCTTCCAGCTACACTACTCTGAACTCCCTCCGATAGAGGCAGATGTGTACCTTAGCATGACTAGGACACATCCCAGTCCAGCAGTGCCTTTAAGCAATGAAGTGCTGAACTGTAACCTGGAATAGCTGAAACACTGGCAAATGGCCCCTTCTCCCACTTCTACCAACAAGATAGGGGTGTCTGGCAGAAGGGCAGACAACTGGGACCATTAAAGTTTTCAATCATTGCAGCTAAATCTCCAGTCTAATTGCTGACTACCCAGGGTGCCACACAGTCCCCACAAAGCTCCAAAGTATGATACATAATTTTTTTCACTAATTAAATTATCCTGTTCCCTCCAACTCACACTTTTTTTCATCAGGGAGAAATTAATTAAAAGACAGTTGAAATATATGCATCTGCAGAAACCATACATTCAATGAGAAGGCTCTCCTGTTTTAACTCAAGGTTTTAGGTGAAGGAAAGGATCATTATTAATGATGACTTCAATTAAATTTATATAATATCTCTGGGGAAACTTCAAGCCATATGTTGAAATCTTTTTAATGTTAATGGTATTACTCGTTCTTCTACCAAGGCTAAAGAAGATGCTTATGCCTCATACTTCTCTGTTGGAGGACAGAACGTACCAAAAGTGTTGTGTGAGAGGGAACAAAAGGACAAAGTGATCATTATTAGCAATGATATATGATTTTCTGCTTTAGTAATTAAAAGGGATGCCACACAACTAAGAGAAAAAGAGAAAGGGTTTGACAATACATGGTCAATGTTTACTTATGCTACCAATCAGTAGAAAAGCATTGTAAGTGAAAGAGAAACTATGCCAAAAATTCAAAGACAGTTAATTAAGCTCTTATCACCTTCAAAGTAATTGTATGGGCTGCACACAATGGAAAGGCCCACTCAACAGCTAATTGTATTAGTTTCAGCAGAGTTATTCCAGGGACAGAGCTGGTCCACGTTGTCAGGTGACTCACAGCCATAGTTTGCAACAATGGACAGCACATCCAAATACTCTGCATGGAGAACAGTGAGAAATGTTATGCCACAGGATTCACATTATCCAAGCTGAACCCTGCATATGCTACTACAATTAAAGGACTAAAACAGCTAAAACATCTCCATTATTTTAGACCATAAACCCTATGCACCATATACCCAGATTCTTTTCAATAACACAATGTCCTTCCTATTATTAATTTTCTTCATACTTGAAAACCAAAAAGAGCAGACCTGTTGTATTTTTCTAAATAAAATAACTTAGAAGCTCTCTCAGGACATGAAGGAAGATTTATTCAATTTGCTTCTAAACAGCTTGTTTCTTTTCCCATGACAAAAAGACAGTTTCTCTTTCAAGTATTTCCAAACACTCTTTTGCTCTGGCCTTCATTCTTGGTCAGTTGCACCTCTTACAAATCCTTTGGGCTGCCTTCACTGACAAGTACTATTAAGTGATAGTACTATTAACCCACAGTCAAGGGCACTTAATAAGGCTTTTTTCTAAAAAAGACACCCTTGATCTTAAACAACACTTATCAGCTAATATGTCAAGAAGAACGTAATGCATATTTTAAACATGGTCCTCAGTGGATAGTCTCCCCCAGCAAATGCAGCCAAGAAAGCAAGCTTTGCCCAAGTAGCATGGGGTATGCAATCAAAAGGGAAGAAGACAGAAAATAAGGAAATCAACGGGAAAATAACATGCTGCCAATATCAAACCATAAAATTAAGCAGTTTTCAAATAGAGAAATTTAGAAAGAGTCAAAAATGTATCCATTTAAGTCTCATCAAAATGAACTCTTTCAGGAGACTTGAATACCAAGTTCTCTTGACAGGAAGTGGAAATAATGTAGGTTCCTTTTGTGGCTTTATCATCAAATCTTGTCACAGCATGTAGCACAGACTAGACAACCACAATACACAAGGTATAACCATATAATTTCAGAATGCTTCAACCCATACAGAGCAACACCATACCACATCAGGAGGCTTCAGGTACCTACCCATACAGAGTAACACCACTCCACTTCAGAAGACTGCCAGCATCTGGCCTTGTCCTTCAGCCCAACCTTTTATACCCTCATGTTCATGCACTGCACCTGTGTGCCCTCTGTTCCCTTTGGTGGTTGGTCAGTGCCCCTGGGCACTCCATGGCTCATTGCTGTCAATGCTGCTCACCTGCTGCTCACAGCTGCAGCCCATTGGGGATGAGGCTCAGCCACAGCCCCACTCCCAATCACCACAAACTGTGTGCCTACAAAATCTTTGTCATCAAATATAAGACATATTTCATTATCATTCTTAAGCACAAACTGGCCTAAAATTTGTCACGCCGTGGACATACTTAATATGTGTGTTTGTGTGTGAGATAGGAATTAGCCTGCTAGTACATTCCCAAAACATATGTTGCCTACTATTCTACTTCTTGCACACTTTATCAGAGTCTATCTGCATCCATTTCTTGGGAGGATGAAACTCCCTGGGTTTTAGAAAATGTCTTTTCTTATCTCCAGTGATATTCCTGATACTTATATCTGTGTCCATTTCCTTTTCCCTCACTTGCAGGACTAGAAAAAAATCTTGATAATCTACGACAACTATTTTAAAGACATGTTTGGTGTCCCCATTACTTGCCCAGTTTTGTCACTGAGAGCCACTGCTTCTGAAGAAAAGATGCAAGTGGCAGTAGGGGAATACGAACTTTACCAAACTCCCAGACTAAGGAGCTGCTCCCCAACCCCTTTCTTATATGCTAATTGTCTTTCATTATCTCACAGCTGGGGATGAAGTTCAAGTGCATAGGACAAGTAGCTATTGTTCTGTACAGGAAGATATTATTTTACAAATAGCAGTGTAAAACTGCATGATGATTTTGCATTAAAAAAAAGAGGTTTAGACCGAAAAATTATCTCTGCCAGATGATTTATGGTTGCCTGAGCATACTTAACCTGGCCATCTCATTTGTATACACAATGACACAATCTTGGAAAATACAATGATTTTCTGCCTTTCCCCTCATTTTTTTTTAATCTCATGCATTCTCCACAACATGGGACACAAAAGGGAACCGAATTGTTTTCCCTGGTATCATAAATTTTCTTTTGTCTACCATTGACATTCTTGACATTATAACTTTCAAGTATAAGGATACAAAAGAGCAAAGAGTCCAATGCACAGCTTTACAACTACATCATATACAAAAGGTAAACTGTTTTGAAGTCCTGTCCAATCAAATATGAATTTGATCTGCCACTCTGATTGGAACACCTGAGTATTCCAGAAGTAGTGTGTATTTCTACCAAGGAATAGTGTAGTTGCTCCAGTGCCAACATTGTCATTTATCTTACATTTTTCTTACATTTTTCTTCAGTTTTCCTGTTGTTCAAAGCCTATATATTATATGTATGTATATGGATAAAAAATCATTTATAATCTCCCTTCATTTAAGGTTAATGCAACTCTTCAGCATTACTTACTTATGGTGTGCTCTCCATTTTGTCCCAGGAGCCTTCCTCATACCGGTCTCAGATTTGATTCATCTTTCTTGAACATACATAAGTTCCTTCTATTCTCCTTCCTAAAAGTAGTATTTATGTAAATACAAAAAGATATCCAAGGAATAACTAAAGGATTAGGAAATTATACCAACACTACACTGTCATTCCTTATAATACTGAGCATTGCTTTCTGAACAGCTAAGGAACTTATTTCAACTCCCAACAACAAGCTGAATGAATTATTCATCACAGATCAAAATTAAAAATTCTTGACAATATTTGGAAAGGAGAAAAGTGGCACTCAATGTGCATATTTTCCAAAAGCTTTGTGGGGTTTTGGTACCATGGATAGCTGAAAAATGGGAGTCAGTTGAGAATCAGAGCTCAAATTGCTACAGTTTAATCAAAATTCTTGGGTTTTTTCATGCTGTGTGTGATCATTATAGTGTGCTCTTAAACCTTATGCAAAGAACACATAGATTACCTGCTTTTTAGTTATCTAACTTGCATCAACATGTGGTACTAAACACCAAAATGGTGAATATGGTACACAAGCACTGGTTTCAAATAGAATTCCTGTTATAAAGTCAGTCATCTCAAGAAAGAACAGATGGATGTTTTTTAATAGACTCTTCAATAACTCATCAACAGGGACAATGGATCCATTGCTGTACTAAATGAAAAATAACATGTTTATTGAAATCAAAATATTCCTGTTTTTTCAAAGAATGTTTTGGAATAAAGATTAGAATTAAGACTTTTGAGGTCCTAAAGGCAAAGAAAAGTTAAAGAGAACAGCCTAATGTATGCCAATGACTAAACAGTGCAACCAGTTCTCTGAAACATCCTTCAGCTACAAACACTAATACTATTTCCAAAGGAAGATGAAATCTAGTTTTCTACATTCCCCTTTAAGGTAGGTAGCAAAAAGTAAAGACATTATCAAGTGACAACTTTCACTACTGACTTGAGGATATTAGTGATTATTCAGAATCAAGTCCCATTCCAGCAGAACAGCTTCATGGTAGGTGTAATTGTGTAATTCCCATCTTTCCATCTGCCATGGAGAATGCATGATGGACTAACGTTTATTTATTAGCCTAAACTTTTGTAACTGAACTGGACAAGGTCTCCCAGAAAACCTGCAATTACACAAGAATTTATTTTTTTTCTGTACATGGACTTTGGAGTACATTTGGAAAGGTAGAATTCATGAGGCAGAGACTAATGAGTCATACTGGAGGACAGTGACAAACGGGACCACAGGGATCTGTTCTGGGATGTGTCACATTCAGTGTCTTTATCAATGAGTCTTTAAAAGGATGGTTTTTTCAGGGAGCCAGGCTTCTCTGGGCCTTTCGTTTTGACTGAAAGAGTAATTTCTGACAGATTATGGAGACAATCTGTTTGGTTTGGGCAGAACCATCAGAACAATGACTGCACTCCAATTTATAGGTGAGGAATTACAACAATACCCTATACCAAGACAGCACATCCAGCATGACTGTAACTTTGCCAAGGAAACTCTGCTTTGTATCACAGCACAAGCCCCACATATCTGTGAAATTAACTCTCCTCTGCTGTTGTAACATGTTCATACTAACAATTCCAGTTAGCCTCAGAGATTACACAATGCAGAATCTTAGCTGACATGATTGTGTCAACAGATTATTTACTGAGATGCACAGATGTTTATGTAGAAAAAAAAAGAGAAATGAGAGTTCAATGTGGAATAATCCACACAAGAAGATCATGAAGAACACAAAAAGTTTAAGAATAAGTTGCCTAATACAACCAGCCAAAAATTCTCAATGAGGTTCCAGTCCTGAAAGGTGTTGGACTCTTGGGAAAGCTGTCTTAAATCTCCTTGAGTTTTCAAAGTCACATGGTCCAGCACCTTAAAGTATTAAATAAATATATTCAGAACCCTTATCTCTGAAGAAATTACCACTACATTTATTTTCCTTCAATAAGCACTTGAAAAGGTGTCCTGGAAAGGGAAATCATTAATAGTGACTGAGTTATCAGGCTGTAAAAGCTGTCCTAAAAGCATGAACACAAAGCTGATCATTTACTGGTTTTGATATAAATAATAATCAGATTATGCATTGAAGTACATGAGGATAAAAACAACATAATGGCAGTCTATCAAAACCGTCACAGCCTTCCAAAGCTGCCTTCTGGGCTGGAATAAAGAAGTCAAAAGAATGAATAAATATAAGTGGGTTTAATCCTTGCTCAGTGCTTTAATCCAAACAGAAGCTCCACACTTGTAAGGGAATTAGCCTTGGTGATGAAGATTTACAGTAGCCAGGAAGTTTTTTCATATACAAGGAGGGATCAGTACAGCTGAAACTAATTATTTCATGTGAGGATAATTATGCAGAAGTAAAAAATAGGGCAGATCAAAAAGGAAAAGCCAAAACTAAGGAATGCCATCAATATTTAAAGGTTACTGAGAAAATATCCTGTGCTTTTGATACCTTCAGGACTTGCACGCTTCACAGCTACTCAGGCTGGTATGTCTTAAAATGAAAGTAATAGAGGAGAAAACCACACTAATTGTATCACCTTGATGAGCAAAATATATGTAGATTTCTATTTGATTGGACTCTGTAAGAACATACCAACCATTCTATAAATGTCTATGAAATACCTTTAAAAAAAGTTAGGAAAATATAATGTTTGCAATTCCTAAATAATATAAAAACAAGTGAATTCAGTATAATGTCTCTACAGTTTTTACAAGTCTTTTCATCTCTTCATTTCTCCTTGTTTGTCCATAATCTGGAAGAGCTGTATTGAAGTGATGAACTGAAGGAGCTGTCTTCAAGTTCACTAGATGAACAGAAGATAGCAAGTATCTACTGGAAATGAATCACATAATCCTCATCAGAAAGCTTTGTGTGGAAAATTGACTTTCTTTGATAAGTCAACTCATATCCCATCAGAGATGGCATAGACCTATCAATTAATAATAATTAAGCAGGAAGTCAAATACCTGCCAAGTTCAGAGAGAGGAGATTATTAATTAAATTAGATAGTAATGAACTTAGCAGGAAAACAGAGTGATTAAAAGAATAATGAAGGAAGAAAGAGAAACTGAAATTATTAAAATTGAGGTGAGAAATACTGGTAAAATAAGATGTATAGGGCTAGAAGAATACAGCAGGGTAGGGTAATAATTAGGGTAGTAATTAGGGTATCACTCCAAATTTCATAATTTCACTAATACATTTGGTACAAAAAGGAATAAGAGAGAAATCTGCCAAGGAGATGTGGTGACATCTTAGGGAAAGTTTGCCTATGCAAAAAGACACCAAAAAGGCAAAAAGACACCAAAAAGGCAAAAAGGAAGAAGTGAATTACACTGAATACTTGAGAAGAAAATATGAGATTAAATACAACAGGAAAACATGCAAGGCTATACAGTTCTGAATTAATAAGAACTATTTATTCATTCAAAGCTGTTCAATCTTATATTTGAAACTACACAAGAAGGAAAAAGACCTGAGTACAATATACAGTCACTGGAGGACTGTGAAAAAGTGGCATTATCTGGATATTGAAACAGTCAAATGTGGAATGTGTAAGAGAGGTATTTCCAAGAGAGAACTGAGGAAAAAATTAGGAGTTGCACTGCTGTGTCAGGATCAATGACACTCTACCATCCATGGTCAAACCACACATCAGACTCAGGGAAGACAAGAGTCTTTTTACGTTTAAGCATTGAGCTGACAGGACAACTTCCAAAAGCAGGAAGGGGGATTAAACAAAATGTCTTCAAATCAGATACAATTAGATTATATTATTGTTGGAGCAGCACAAAACTGGATTCAATTACTTGGAGATGCAAACCATTCCTGTGTTCCTACCCACTCTAACAACATCATTATATATTATTAAATTTCAAGTACAAAAACCCATTAAAATAGCTGGGTCAACTTGTAGTAAAATATTCCAAGACCTGCCACCATAGGGGCTTGTGTATTTGGACACTGGATTGAGCTGCTGGGCTGAGGAAAGGGAGGAAACATTATCAGAACAGTGTTTTATATTTCTGTATATGTGCAGAGATAAAAGAAATTGTATTGTACTGATTATCTGTCAAATGTACCTCCTGAGAAACCCATCTGCCAAGTTATTCTTTCATTCTTCTGCAGGAGGACTCAAAACACTAAGTCACTATTTGCAAAGACATTAATTCATATAACAAAACAAAACAGCAGCTCTCTAATAAGCATTGAATATTATGTTGATTTCAACACACACACAATATTGAACCCTCGAGGTTAGCTGGTAGAAAAACAATGAATGTCTGATAGAATCAGGAAGCTGGGGATCTTTTTTCAGTCTTCCTGCCAAGAAATTTGGAGGCAAATACACTTGAAAACAACACTTATCTCTTCTCTGGGCTTGATATTAGGTATATGAGGTCTCTAGTGACAGTGGGTTCCTTTCAAAAGCCAACCATTATTCGAAAAATGTGTTTCCAAATTATTTTAGGGGAAATATTATTTATCCGATTTTTTTTTTTAAGTTGCTGTTTGATTACAAATGGGATTATCCCTGTAATTTTCTTAAAGTTTCCCAGCACCTGGAACTCCAGTTTGAATCTCCAGAAGAGTCTAGCTGGAGAACTAACTGCAGAGCAACACAGGGCATGCTATGTCTAAGTGAACAAATTAACCCAACTTAATTGATTTGCATTCATAGATAAAGGTCAGTCTCTACCTCACCTGAAGCTTTAACTCCAGAGTGTAAATTCTGTCACTCATTAAATATTAGGCCAGTGACCTAGACCACAGTTCTGGCTCTCCAGGTTGGCAAAGACTTAAGATTCATATTCTGAGACCTACCATCCAAATAGAGAATGTTGTAATACAAAAAGTCTAAAAGTCTGAGTATCTGCGTGGAGAGTTATTTGTAAACCATCAGGAAGCGACTGATGGTCAAGAAATCCTAGTGGATTTGTAACATATGTCTTAGAAGAATGCTAGCACAAACTCAACTTAGGTCACCAGCATAAGGTACTAGTTTAGTAACAGAGAAGACATTCCTTCCTGTCATGTAGCTCTCCTGGTTTAAGAAGATAGGCCATAAATTAATTGTAGAAGAAAAATTGTAAATTACCTTTAAATACAAAATCTCAAAGTTTTATGAGTGAGGATTTTTTAATCTTTTATTTTAGTTTTGTAAAACTTCTATCAGGAGATTAATTTAGGTAACAAATTAATTTATTAAAAACATTGTCCTTATCTGAATTATCATTTTTACTGTGCTTAATTTTGCAACACTTCAAGGTTTGTTAGTTCAGTTCTGAGCAAGACTTTTTGAAAGTTTTTCATGATACGTCCCTGCAGGACTGAGAAGTGAATGTGTTTGAGTCTGGTCTTTTTAAATTCAGTGTTCTTCTGGGGGCAATTATGGAATTTTTGGATCCGGCCTAGTATTCTTCTCTAGTGAAATCTGATGGGCTACATAACTACTGAAGATTTTTAAATACCTTTACTCTAAACAGGCAACCTCAGCGCTGTAAACTCTCTGGCTCACATGAAAAGAGACAATTTTCCCAATTTACCAGTCTCTCAAATCATTTCTATGTGATTAAAATTACTAAGAAAACAATGATACTACAATTACAGACTAATATCAGTCAAATTTAATATTGCAAGAAATTTACCTCAGTAAAGACAACACAAGTAGATTTTACGGTCAGCTGTGGGTTTTTTTGTTATACTGCTCACCAGAAAATTCTAAATTTTTTTCCAAACTCAAAACACTACAGTGCATGCTCTGAGTCTTCTCATTTCCTTTTCCCATAATGATTAATGTTCTTATATTTATTAGACAGAAAACTAATGAAGAGTGAATAGGAAGGAAGACTACAAATCCATGAATAGCACACAGAAAGTGAATAGAGAAAAACCTTTCACTCTTCAGCATAAGATACAGAGCACTCAAGGACAAGCAAATAAATGGAAATATGATTTCATCACCCATCACCCACACTCCATAGTGAAACTCATTGCCAAAGAACTTTGTGGAAAATGAATATTGACATGCATTATAAAAAATGCAGGACAACTTTATGAATAGCAAGTCTACTGGTGGCTATCCAAAAGAATGGTGTGCCTGCCATCTCCCCCTGCCTGCCAGAAGGTGTTAGGCCAAAGCAAAGCCACACTTGTCTTGCTTCTCATTTATTTTCCTAAGCATCCACTACTCACCACATCCAGGTACAAATTTTTAGAGATCTGCATGCACAATTTGCTAGTTTCCTCTTTACAAAATAGACACTAAAGTAAATGTTAAAAATGGAAGTGTCAGAATTGATTTTCATATCTTGTAATAACTAGTTTGCAGGAACCGGAAACTAATTCAATAAAAATTTAGAAAACATTTTTACTGGCAGGAAATCACTGTCCAAGAACTACTTTAGGGAGACAATTCTCATGTCCAACTATTTTTAATATTAAAAACAAATGTTGCCTGGTATTGAAAGCATTTCATTACACAGCTCATGCACCTTATCTAGAGATAATTTCTAACAGATTCCCACTTTCCCTGCAAAAATAAGTCCCTAGGCATTCACTCACTTACCACAGGAGGAATTTCTTCAGTCAACTAAAATTGATTTAAACAAAATGCATTTTTCTATCACTTGACACCCTAACCAACTAATACAGACTGTGATGAAGTTTAATGAAGACTGTTTACAATGTGTTGTATCTCTTTTCCCATATATGCAAAATGTATCACAATCTCTTTTTTAAAGAAAAAAAATGTAGCTTAATATCCGAAGATTATGTACTACTTCTTTCAGTAAGTTATGCATAAGAAAAAGAAATATTAAGAATTGGTATGCTGTGGCATTTAGTACTCATCTCTGGTATTTCTAAAAACAACAGGCTACTTTGGCAGCCAAGTTCATATTACTTCTAAAAATATGTACATACAGTCTAGTATTAATAAATGTAAAATGCTGAAGGAAAAATTAGGGCTGCACTGCTGCAGTTTTGCTATGATTTGAAAGGCCAATAGAAAAGTCCAAAAGTTTCTTGCAAAATCGAACACGACAATTTGCTTCCTGCATTTCTTCAGCACAGCGACTTGGCCAGGGATAGAGAAGTGAAAGCAACCTAAAATAAGCTCTCTTCACACAAAAGTAGCAGTTGACAGATCTGCTCAATCACAAACTACTGCTTTTAAGAAATTCTTTAAACACCTCAAAATGCATTGCTTGGAGGATCCTGTATCCTTTTTTACACAAGGAAGTAATTCCCTATCTCTTACTAAGTCAAAACTGAGAGTCATTGGGCTTAAACAGCTTATGAGGTCCAAATACACTGGTTTTAGAACAACCTCAGAAACTGTGATTTCCTCCCAAGGAGAAAGAATTTTGTGATCCTACTCCCAAGACTAACAGAAATGTTTTTATCAGTAATCATATGGTAACATTTTACTTCAAGAACATTCTTTAAATTTTTTTTTTTAATTCTTGAAATGTCTTTAAAAATAAATTCGTAATTTCACAGTCAAAACCAGCAAAAACACAGATTATATTTTTTTAAGGGATATCTGACCTATCATCAGAAAACTACATTGCAGAGTACATCTGGAAGTTCTCAATACCCAACCATTTTCATTAGAGCTGATAATTTAAAAGATATTTTAAAATCAAGAACAATGACTCAAGTACATAAACATGGATTAATGAGCATGGTTTTGACCCCTAGTGGTAGGTTATCTTTGCGGTCAGAAAACTGAAAATGTTTCTTGTTTCTTTTTTTCCCCACATACAATTAAACTTAAATTCAGCCTGAAACATGAAGCACATGACTTCAGGGTTCATCCTGCAGGCTGATATATTCACAGCTGCTACTGTTGATTCTGAAAGGGATCTCACCCAAAAAATATACATGAGGACCTAATGTTTTATAGAAATGTGCTGGGCTGGATTTGCACAGACAGACAACCCTGACAGCACATCTATGTTATGAAATGGAGTGCAGCACAGTGATCCCTAAACAAGCAGGGATCCAAGACACCAGTTCATGAAGAGGGAGAGAGCACAGTACAAAATTGCTTAAACAGCAAAGTTTAACACCTGCATTATGAGCTTTATGCTGCCCAAAGCAGTCACCACACCAGGCCACTCAGCAATTTCTGTCCAGAATAAACAAGAGCCAGTTTTGTACCCACAAATGAAAGAAAATGTGATTGAAGTCAAACAAAAGACTGCAGCTCCAGTGTCTCCTGCCTCAGTGCTGTACCCCAACATACATAAACCACTCTGTTGCTGCTGTCTGGTGTTTTTAAAGCATCCCTTCCCACATAAAATAAACTGTGCCGTGCCATAGAACAAATCGATTCTCATAAGAGTTGGACTCAAGGATCCTTGTGGGTCCCTTCAGACTCAGAATATTCTCTGTGTGTGATTCTGTGTTAAACTGACAGCCTAGAGGCCCCTCTAAATGTTAAACTGAACTAGAAACAGCTACCTTATAAAAAAAAAGTCTGAACTTGTCAGTATACCCCAAACACATTTAGCACATGATATCTATCAGCCTCATCAAAGCAAGTGTGAATTGTGACATTATTAAGGATGCAAAGGATACCACCTGCACAAACCACAGCCAGAAGCTAGAGAAACAAATTATGAACTAAAAGAGATACTGCCCACAAGAAGAAACATAAATTTTTGCTCTCTAGGCCATCTACTACTGAAAAAAAGCAGATATCCTTTAGAAGATTAATTCCAAGAGGGGCAACCCTGTCTAAGGATTCCCACCTGCAAGAAAGTGCCCAATTCTGATTTAGTACTCAGAGAATCCAATGAATAATGCATTTGGAGTCACCAGTTTTTGAAAATCTCCCCTTCTGTTAGTGGCTTCTATTGGTGTCCCTATGTGGTGTCTGGCTCTTCCCATCTACATCTATGGGGACTCCATATGTAGAATTCACACCCCTGGATTTGGTGGCTGAAGGCTGCACCTGCTCCACCCAGTGAAGGTGATCCATTGATCCCAGAGTAGTCTCCAAAAGCCTGGCATGTCTCAGAGGGCTAGGGAAGCACAATGTAATCTTTTCCCAGACCCCAGAAAGAGCTGTCACAATAACAGTGAGCTAAAATACTCAAACCCTGCCTCTCAGCATACAGCATAAGCTCAAATAGAGCATAAGGCTGACACAGCTGCAGTGTCCATTGCCCTACTGCTGGTGACATCTACGTCATGCACTTCAGCACTTCACAATACCCCAGGCTGTCCAATGCAATTGGTCATGTTTGCACTGCAGGGATATTTGGTTTCCCCTTTTTCCCTCACAGCAACTCAACAAAAGCCACTGAACTATGGGGCAGTCAGTAAAAGAAGCTGCAGAGCAAAAACAAAGAGGTAGAGCAAAGAAAGAGATGCATCTAAAAAAAAAAAAAATTATGTGAGAAAGCCTCCACCATCTCCACGTCAATTTTAATGAAATGCAGATTGGCACAGTTATCACATAAAACCATAAACAGAGACAAATTATGTATAAACAGCACAACTAAAGGTTGATTGAAGTGTTAAAGATCAGGTCTGGTAATATGTAATTAGTCACGATTGAATCACTTAAGACTTACTGTTGGTGCATAGAGACTCAGGGGAATGAGCTGTAGTTCTGTAGTTTATTGGTATTTATGTCACTAAACAGTTCCTTGAATTTCAATTTTCACTGTTTTTACCAGTAGGCACTGTTTCTGAAATAACACAATTCATTTCAATATCATGTTTGGTCCAAATCCACAAAGTAGTAGACCCTAAAAGGTCATAAAACCAAGAGTTCAATTTAAAGTTTATCATTTGGGGTCCTCAAAATGTATCTAGCATCTAATTATGCATAAATAACCATTTATAAACATTAATATCTGATAATTATGTGAGAAAAAAAAACAGTTCTAGGTAAGCTTTTAGCAGTTGTAATGTTATGGAACTTCCCTTAGTAAAACAACAATATGTACTGGTTTTCTTCAGTAAAATTGTGCTTGTCTTCTGTGTTAGTGCATTAGCCAAGAAAGTTTAAAAAAAATTTAAAAAAGGGAAATGGCAAAACTCTCTGAGATTTTTGTTTTTTTACTAAATATAGCTTTGGCATTCTATATATTGTTACTTCTGAAGCACAATTTCAGTCCCTGAAAAAACTTGAGAAACATTTGTAGTCAAAGACTAGGAAAAGCAACATTTAAAACAGAAAAGAGAAATGGGACTTAAAGCAATGATTTTACATAGCAACTCATTATTTGGAATACTGCATTTTTTTTTCATTTCCAGTGTAAAATATTCAGTCTGTAAAAATCAGGTGGCTTAGGCATCAAAATTGATATTTCCAAAAACTGCAGAAAGAAATTACTTTGTATTACTTGTCTCAAATGGTAGTCACAATAAAAACTGAACATAAGAATGAAAGCTCTTATAGAGCTTATAGCAATGAGAAATGCAGCAGACATCAACAGAGGATTTCTGAAAATCAGGTAATATTTCCTTCTGAGCATAAAATATTTTCCTGAAAAATTGTTTTTCTTTCTCAAATTCTTCATCATCCTTTTATTTTAAAGCTTTAATGCAAGCTGCTAAAGAGGATATTTATCTTAAAACATTATTGTATATGCACTTTTTTCCTATGTGATCAGATTTTTCAAAAACAATCCACTACAAAAAAAAGTTACACTCTACAGATTCAGACTAGTAAGTGTATTCTCTTTCAGAAGTGCTGAGAAGACAGGACCATTTACATATCTGAAAAATCACAAGGTGTTCTGATTGTAGATCATGGAAGGAAGATGCCAATTCATGTAACTAGACAAGATACACTTACTAGTTGATTTTTTTTCCTGACACACCTATAAACACTAAATATTATTTTAGCATCCACTAAGACAGAAAAATTCCATTTTTGACTGCATTCATCGTAGTATAATTGTAGAATTTGATTTGTAGTCTAAAAACAGTCTTAGCAACACCAATTAATAAAGTATACATTTCTCAAAAAAAATGTAGATTCTGCAGAAGAGAAATGGTGTTTGGCAGAAATCCAGTTTTCCATTAGCAAGGAAGATCAGCTTCCACCACTGGTCTCACAAGACTCCAGTTGGACCCACAGAACTTCCTCACCTGAAGAAGGGACTTACAGGTCTAAAGTTTAATACAGGCCATTTAGCAGCTGAAGAGCTTTTAGTTTTTAATCTCAAATATTTAATTACAGAACTTCCTTTTCATGGAATTGTCCTATTGGTACTTCTTATTTTAAGAGACTTTTCTTTCCTCTTTTTCACATTCAGTGCAAATGTGAGGAAGAAATTATTAAAACCAACTAAGAACTGCACCAGAGATGCTGGTTTTCCATTCAGATAGAAGGAATATAACAATTTAAACTGCATTTTTCTGCTTAAATTATGTCTATGGATCAAATTCAAAGTGTGGATTTACACTATATTGAAAGGATTGCAGGAACAGTGTATTCACATACACACATTGTACTCACAGTGTACTTCCTGATACATCCATCCTCCAGCTCTTCCAATGCTATCTCACTGCTGACAAGCAGTCTTCATGTGGGGGCTCTTCATGGTCTACATGGGCTTTCAGGATCACACTTGAGGCTTCACTGACTGCAAGAACAATAAATCTGATCCCAATAAGTGCCTTGGAAAGGCAGGACCTGCTTGCTGGTGCCTCAAAACAGTGTTTTGAAGAATCATGCCCACACAGATATGGAGTCTAATTATTAGCCTAGTTTTTCTCATAGTTACGCTCAGAAAACAACCCCTTGAGGAACTTTTGTCCTCTTCATCACTGTCCTCTTTCCACAACCTTGTCTAGCATACTACTGCTCCTTATACAAAGATTCCTTCCTCAAGGAGCTACACAACTCTGAGCAGCTCTCAGTGCTGCTTCATGTCTGTAGCTACTTCTTCTAAACAATTCCATTCACTCATGTCCATAATTTAGTGAGATAATTAAACGTAGTAAAGTTGTATATTTAAGAGATTGTATTTTGTGTGGCCCAAAGCCCAACAATAAAAAGCAATAGTATGTTTATTAATGTCCCAGTAGTCTGCCATTTTTTATGCTGTTTTGCATGTGCATAAAACCACTTACAGATCCATGTTCAAGGTTGCTGGATAGAATGTATTTTTTTGTTGTTGCTTGATATTCCCTGAGTCTTTGAAATGAGCAGTTATTTACTGAATCTTCAGACTGGTTTTTGCTGTTCACTACTGTTCACTGTTTATGCAAATGTCTTTCCAACATATTGTCCATCCTTATTTTTTTATCTGCTTCAGACTGCTAGACTTCTGCTATGTCTATAAGAATACAAAGACAAAGATAAAGTCAATATTTTTTGTCAGTATACATGGCATCTCAGAAAATGAATTGTAGCACTACACATTATTAGATGTGCAGGTAATGATGTATTCCCCCTGCCAAACTCTTCTGAGATAATAAAAATTACATGCTTATTGCAGACACACTAATAATGTGCAGTTACAGACAAAAAAAAATTGAATGCCTTCCTGAGGTGTAGATTAGTCTGTATTGAATGCTGCCTTTGGCAACACATTTAGGAATTTTATTTTAATTTTCTTAACAGCAAATTAGAAATATATTTGAAAACCATTAAATTTGAAATACTGCCAGCAAAGCTGATGAATTAAATTGATAGTGGAGTTTCTCCACCATCTATTCCTGACTGAAAAGAAGGAAATTATTAGGCTTGCACAATGTGATTTCAGTGTTTCATAAAACAAGAGTATCTAGAGATGACAGACAAGACCAGGACTGTGCCAGGGGTTGCAGAAACATATATAACTACAGCTCCTTTTCAACAGCTCAATAAAAAGTGACTTTGTATGTACCTTTTCTTTACTAATAATAGCAAAGAAATATACAGGGGGATAAAAAGCCCTGGTCCTACATCAGGATAGGCCTCTGACAAGCTGAAATTTCCAAATAAGCCGAAGAATTGTAGGCACAGAGGTTGTCACAGGCTGTGAGTGAGTTCCTGCCTGGCCTCAGTACTGCAGAGGACATTCTATCAGAGTCCTCCAGACAGCCTGCTTGCTGCAAAAGTCTGTCTTTCCAGGCTTACATTTTGTTACATCAGATTTGTTCAGCTAACAAAAGATATGTGTTTCTAATTGGTTTGGCCTACAACTGGCATGTGGCATGGCACTGACAAAAACAAATCAGTTATAATCAGCAGGAAAACCTTTTTCAAGCTGTAAGAAAGTTCAGAAAACAGATCAAACTACTGGGAACTCCCCTACCTTTTAAAAAGAAAGAACTGTGCTGTGCATCTCAAAAATGCACAGCCTAATTGGGAGAAAAAATGCCATGGACCTTTAATTCAAAAGAATGTCCTCTGTGAGTACACTTTTTAGTAACTGTAGCTAAAAGAACCAGAAAACAAAAGGAGAAGCACCATTAGTCCTAATCATCTTCTATCTGCTGCTGGAAGATTTGTACCTCACATGAGACGAGGGAAAGGCTCTCAGCCACACAAATTCATTAATGGAGGAGTGGTTTTGGCCTTTTCTTTGTGTCTGGCAGTGGCAGGGAGGCCTGACCCATGACCCATGATTCAAGACCCAGCACGAGAAATCCATACACAGGTCAGTAGAACTCCAGCCAGGTAAGGAGGGACAGCAGGTGGAGCAGAAAAGAAGAGGTGACAGTGCCTAAGTTTCAGCTACATCTGGAGATGTGTAAATCATTGAAGACCTTAAAAGTAACTCTGAGGCTCAGTGGGTCAGGGTGCTACCTTGGAAGCCTGTGCTCAGAAGCAAAATAGACACTGAGCTAAGACACCTTCTCCATATGATCTGGCTAGATTCCAGCCTACAGTATTTAAACTGCACTAGGCTGGAGTCATGGGGTTTTTGGGAATTTGAGTCCCCAAAACTTCCCATTCTGCAGTCAGAGGTGCAGAGAGAGCTCAGAACCATCTGCACTGCTGGCCCCAGTTCATCCTGTGTTAAATGAACTCTCCTCTAGAAAGTAAAGATCAGCTGTAGAAAACCAGGTGTAGCTACAGCAATGTAAAGCAACACTTTGTTTCCATTTTTTCTGTTTTCAATAGAGCAGCTACTAGCAACAACATTCTGCTGGAGCAGTCAGCAGAGAACAACATTTCTCCTTGTGCTCACACACCCAGTTTAAAGAAAAAGAAACATCTGTTGCTCCTGTCTTTGTCTAGTTCATTTATGAAGGCTCATTATTTTATTCTTTCTGTTACTACAACTTCCCTCTCTCCATAGAAACTATTGCTGACAATGCCTATAAGATAGATCAATCACTCTGGGCAGAAAGATTTCATTTTCAATTCCCATTTTCATACTCATTAAAACAGCAACAAAATCCTTAAAGATATATTCATTGTTAATTATAATTATTCTATAAACATATTGTCATTTTGCAAATGTCACTTAGATTACAAGAAAAAAATAACAAAAAGGTATTATATAGTCAATAAAGAATAATATACTACATAAAATACTACATTACTGCAAACTGCTTTTTTCTAATGGAAGATGTAAAAGGAACTAGCAGCCCACAATCCAGTCAATTTCCTAGCACAAATTAAACTTGGATACAATGAAGTTCTCCGGGGGGGGGGGGGGGGGGGGCATAATCACTGTTTTCTAAGATGTTTTATCACCTAACCTGCTCTGAACTCCCTTGATGCTTTGAACTTTCTTCTTCACAGGATGCAGGCATAAGGGGAATCTTCCATTACATGGAAGGGGCAATGGCATGACTGTACTAAAAGCACTTTCAAAAACACAAGGGAAAACATGTTAAAAAATAAAAAACAAAGAACAACTTCTCTATATTACTTTGGTATGTTCAAACTCTGTAGCCAGAATTACTTTTTGTTAATCGACTGTATCTCTGCAAACCTCCCAGAGCTAAGTACAAGAAATGTGCTACAAAAATACCAATGCTGAAATGAAACAGAAGTTAATATTAAAATATACCTCAAGAAAGCTGGTATGGATAAACATTTCTCATGTCTTTTTCTGTTAGTACCTAAGTGAAAATTGTTCAAGCTTATCCAGGCAAAGAAATCTTACATACAAGGGCCTTATAAGAAGTTACACTGAGAAATCATGTATTAAGAAATTACTAGCTGCTAATTTGGTCCAGTTTTGTTTTTAGGCATCTGAGTTGCCCAGCTTCACCTTGAATTTAATGACCTATCTAGACAGCACTATTGTTTGGTCAAATATCCTTCCCTCCCAGCCTTCTCTGTTTACATGTAACATAAGTTAATTACCTGTATCAGAAAGGTACTAATGAGAATAAATATTAACTGGATTCTCTCTAAAACTGGAAGAGAATATATTAAAAAGAGATTTGAAGCATGACCTTGCAAACTAAGGTATCAGACACGAATGGGGTTCAAAAAACTGACCATGGAGGAGCTGCATTTTACAAACCTCTTAAAAGATCTTTAGAGTTAAGTAAGCCCAGGGATATAGTTCTGCTTCAACAGAATTTTGAGCCAAGATGGGAAAGTCCACAAGTTCCTGTAATTTGCCATAGATTTATGGACTACTGAGAAAGTAGGTGCTAAAAAGGATTAATTCCTGATTTACATATTCTACCAGTAAAGTGGCAAGGTCTTATGGAACAAACACAACAGCTGCAAATTACGTAATTATGTATCTGTATGCAAATTTTCAGACATCTCCTAAATGTTGGAATACTATTTGCAATGCTAATTAAGTGCTTTTTATTACCTCTGCATAATTCCTACATGTGATCCTGTGCCAGATGTCACTGTCACTTGGAAAGCCTTTATTGTCAGGTTAGCTGAGGCAGCAAGCATTAACGCTGCTCATAAAAATCCTAGTTTTAATTAAATTTCCTGCAGTGTCTCAATAATTGCTCATTGTCTTCCTGTCCAAATCAGGTTGTTGATTTCTTTTTTCAAATTGCACACCTGAATCATAACTTCCAATGCATAGAAGTCTTCCTTCTCCACCTCAGCATTATTAAATATACTAAAGAGGAAAAAAGTCAGGAAAAGCAACATCTTCAGATGCCAATATCATTTCCTTATGGAAGTTTATGCAGTGAATGTCAAGAGAAAGACAAATAAGGGATACTGATTTTGAAAAATGTTAAACCGTCTCTCTGCAGGAAGAAGTTATATGGAGGTTGCAATCAACTAGCTGTATCAGTGAATCACTCCTTCACATTGCAACTCTTAGAGTAAGGTGCAAACCAGGACCATATTTCCTCCTTAAGCCATTTTTATGAAAGGCCTGATTTGAACAATATCTTCCACATAAATTTCTTGATCTTAGGCCAAATGTCTGAGCAAGGATGCCAAGGAAAAAAACAATGGTGAGAAGAAACAAGCAAGAAAATTAACTATTTCCTCCTCTGAAAATAATTTGTTACTTTTAGTAGACCAGGATCCAATAGCATGTAACTGGAGCAATAAAACAAGTACTTCACTTCCAATGTCTTGTTAAAAGAAGCTTAATAAAAACTTTATGATGCCCTTGATTTAGACCACTGTCCTACAACACTTTAAACAAAGAAGTAATGACAGACCTCTCCCAGGCAGTTATGGGACTGCAGTCATTTTAAAGACTCAGCTGACCAACCTTTTCTGACTGAACTGCTCTATTGTTTGCAGAAACATGATAGTCTTTTGTGTGTTCTCCCATTCTGGATAGGCTTCTCAATGCACTCATCAAAGACTTTGATTTTACTTGATATTACTCGCTCAACGCTAAAGACCTTGGCATTGAGCGAGTAATAAAGGACTCTACAGAAAGAATTTTACCCACAGTTGAGAGTGAAACATTAAATCAGACTTCTCCACAAAACAAATAAATATTACTATATTACGTGAAGCTGAATCTTCCAAAATGTCTCATCATTTGGAGTTTACTACTACACAAGTTGCTGATGGAAGCACTTTTTGACAAGGTATATAAAAGTATCCTTGGTACAAACTAGGCATCATGCCCTACCTGGCTCAGCTCAGAATAAATCTGGGACTAAGGTGGATTAAACTCTAGCCTTTTTTTCCATCTTCCATTTTACAGTATTTTCCATCAAAATGATTACCTGTGAGATTTAGGAGTCAGCGTCAAATCAGAAAGGCTGGTGGGGTGGAATTAAACTGTAGATTATAACATCATTCAAGTGTACTTCACCTGAAGGTTAGCTGGAGGCCTGTGTAACCAAAGTGCAAGAAAGCGGCAGGATTTTTTTTTTTTTTTTAAAGGAGCTGATAGAAAAAAAAAATCTGCAATAAATTCTGTTAGAACAAAAGTTGTCATAAATTAGGGCAGGCTAACTCGATCTAAACTATGTATTGAGAACATTAAGGAAATCTGCATTACTTTCATCTAACTGAGGACCAATTTTACAGACAAGCCTTATCCAACAATTCTCCATTGCCAGTTGGCTGGGAGCTTGGTGTCTGAACTGAAAAAGAGAAGGAACAGCCTAGAATTTACACCGTATGTATATCAGCTGTCCACAGGATTGGTCCTTTAGAAGAATTCATGTATCTTTTGCTTGCATTTGGAAACTTTATCCTCATTTCATGGGTTTAATGTGAGGATTAAAATACTCAGAACATTCATGTGGATACCACTGCCACTTGTGCTTTTATTTCTTCCTGTCTCTTTGTCAGCCAAGCTTTCTTTCAAAATATTCTGAAAAGCTGGGTTCTGTACAGGCTAGAGTATATACAGAACATATAGAATCATTAAGGTTGGAAAAGACCTCCAAGATCATTGAGTCCAACCTTTGACCAAATATGAACAATAGTTCAATACCAGCCTATTCACTAATTCACTGTTTGGTATTTAAAATTAAGCAAGAGGGCGTAGTCACCGCTTCAACTCCTCTAGGCTCCCCAGAGGACAGGCAAAAATCATTACTCTACAATGCTTCAAATTCTGAAGAACAAAGTAGAAGAAGCTAGAAATGGTCACTGAAATACCACTTCAACATCTACTGCTATTAGAGCACCAGGTTAAAAAGTGGCATGAAATTTTAAAATAATGAATAAACTGTGTGAGTTTAACATTAATTTGAGTTCTAAAAAGGTTTGTGTAACAGTGGAAGCTATACTTCAGAAATATCTAAATGATTAAATGTGTAGATACCACATGCAAGCAGTAGAATGGTATAAACTTGTGCTCTTGAAATTTGAGATGTTAACTTTCTTAAAATCTTTCTTCAGTCTATTATTTCTCTTTTATTTAATTGCCTGGTTACTAAGTCTAATTAGCAACTATTTCAGCTCCTTTAATCAGATGAAAATCATACAAAGAAAAATGAAGGGTACTTAAGACAATTTTTTAAAAACTGTTCACAGTCTCTTCATTTTTCAATTTTTTTTCTTGACACTCTTATTCATTTTATAATTTCTAGATTGCCGTATCACAGATTTAGCATTTCAGTCTGGACTTTTCCAATTGCAAATTCAGTCTCTCTGTGGATTTTCATTACAGATATGCTGCTACTGGTTTATATTAAGATGGTCAGTATCTCAGCATTTCCAGTAAAAATCTCCTCCTTTACTTTTTTTCAGTAACTATGCCAGTACCTTTGTTTTCATAACATAGAAATTTTGTTTTCAATAAAAGCAGCTACAGCTGAACATTTGCAGTGAGCGTAAGTAACTTGGGCACCCATTTCTTGAGTTATGTGAATAATTATTTTGGGGAGTTTTTTGGTTGACTCCATAAAATAAAAAACAAACTACTTTGAAACATTTGTAAAAATTATAATGAAGATACTGGACTATATTATCCATTGTGCTATAATAAAATAAATGCATATGATTTTAAATTAAGCTGAATTCTGAAACCAAAGTAGATATGTCTGATTTTGACAAAACGGAACTGAAATACATAGGTTTTCCCAATTCTTTTATTAAGCAAAAAAACCCCAACAATTCAAGGGTCAATCTGCACAGTTTTAATTAAGTTTGTTTCTTGAAAAACTTCACTTGGTGAAGTTATTCACATAACTTCTTTTACAAATTAGAGAAGTTCATTTCTTTTACCACCTCTAAAAATGTCATCTGAAATTGCTATAGGTGTGAAAAAGATAATAAATATCACCAAAGCAATCTTGAATAGTAAGGAAATTCAGACTACCAAGATCTAAAGAACAAATTAATCTTGGCTACTGCTCAGCTGCTTCCCAGCAAGCTGGCTGCAGGAATTCTTTGCTCCTTTGAGATCACAGTGTTCTATTTATTTCTTTTCAGCAAGAAAAGTTCCCATTTAGTGATGTTTCTAAAAGTATATCCAAGAAAACTTATGCATTATTAATAGTTAAGCTTCATACAATCAAATGATAAAGCTAAAGGTCACTCAAACTTCTAGGATTAGGACAAGTCAGCTGATAATATTTTGAGACTAGTTTTCTCCTGCAGCAAGATTGTTGGACTTCTACCAAAAAGAGAAAAAATTATTTTTAATACTTCAAGAAAGACTTGTATGCCCCGTATACTGGTCATGCATATGAGTTTAGAAGCAGCACTGCAGAGGAAGGGAGCTAGAATGGTAATTAAGATTCAGAAACCTGATAGTCATGCTAACAAGAAGACACAAACAGATCTAACTTGATTTTTTCTATTAACATTAAAAATAAAAATATAACACAGGTGACACAAATATGGATGAGGTTTAAGAGCAGCTGAAAGGATGAACCTGAATTATAACACTCCAGAATATTTTAAGGTGGACTTCTGTAGTCAAATACTTGTAAAGTCAGGTAATCTTGCCCCAAAGACTTTCACAATAAAAAAAACCCTGAAGACTTGGAAATAAGCTAGTTGTGGCATCATATTTGTGATGAAATACAGCACACAGTGTGAAGCTTAAGGATACAATTTTAATTTTCCAGCAAATCCTGCAAAATTGTGAATTGAAAAAGAGAAGTTTAAGAGGAATGGGGATATGAGCAAAGCTTTTTGAAATTTATCAAATAGAGGTACCACTTGGCCCTTTCTACCTACCAGAAAAAGCTGATAAGGTTAGGAACATAGATGTATTCATATGAAAGTCACATAAGGCCAGGGAGAGCCCTGGGATTTTTTTCAACTTTAGACATGAAAAAGAAGCCACAGCATATGACTAAAAGTGAAAGGTACTCCCCAGCTGTTTTTTAAAAGCTTCCAGAAATAAACCTGAGATTCAGCCAGTGTTAATAGGGTCAGAATTTCCATGCCAAGTAGTGATACCAAAGGGACTGAAGAAAAGAGATGTAGTTCTAATGTACTAATAATGACTTGTCTCCTTGGATTTTTATAAAATGTCATGCATTCAGTTCTTCAGCCTTTCTGCCCCAATACTCACAGGAGTCCTCTACTGTGAGCAGGTATACCAGAAGCATGGGTAACACCAGCACAAATGAACTCTAGGAGAATATATTATTTGTCAGCCATCTAGCCTTTCTTCATATATATTTTCAGCTGCACAGTACCTGACACTGTGGAACTGACAGCCTTGTGCTGCAAGGCTTTGGAAAAAAAACCCATGCATACAAAGTTTTGGGGAAAATGACATATACTTCAAGTTTTATTGTAAGGAAGTTATTTTCATTGTTTCATAAATCTGGTGCATGGCCCAGTCATTCTGTAAAGTCTGACAGACAGCATAGCTTCATACTTCATGCCTCCTTTTTTTCTTTGCATATTCTGGTGTAGAGAGACATGAAGTCTGTCAGCAGTTTTCTGAATATGTCATGGTAATTTTAAGCTGCTTTTGTTCAAATAAAGGAACTAAGATGAAAGACATATACAGAAATCATTTATCTTCAAGCTGGAAATACTGTTCAAATAATTCCTTAACTATTCTTGCACTTCATTCATCCTGTAAAGCAATTTTCTTCAGTTTGTTACAGTCTACGATACAGGAATAGGCTTTCCATTTATGCTTCTAATGGTCTCCAAGGAGATCTAACCTGCCATTCTTACAGTTCAAGGTCATATAGTTTTGGTCTGAAAGTCCTTTCATTCATTAATTAGTTATTATGTTGAAGTCAAATCCATTATTGGATCTAAACAGAGATGATTCTGTTGTGCCTTTCAGCTTTCTCTTGTTTTGTTCTTGAGAGGAGGAACCGCTTTTGAACCATCTCTCTGTGCCAGTAACAATCTCAGGCAGTCAAAATAAGATTTGGGCGTTTTCAAATGCAGCTACCCCTATGTTTATTGAGTGCTGACAAATCTTTACAATAATTATAATAGAAAACAAAAACCTTAGAATTCAAACAGGTTGATTACGTCCCTCTCGGCGGCAGAGGTGACCTTAATCTTGTTACACATGTGTCCTGAAGGGAGTCAGTGAGAACTTGCTGGTAAATCTAAGCCTCTTCCTACACACGGGACACAGCTCACCCAACTACAAACAGTCATCATCCCTTCATGCATGGACTAAAAATCACCTTCTGCTTTTCTTTCTCAAATAGAATAGCATGCCACTAACAAGAATAAAAGTCAGTAGGTCCCCGAAGGTTATGATGGAAAGGTAACATTCTTCTGGTCATGAAGATTTACCTTATTAAGATTAACACTGTCTTTTGCTTCACCTGTACTGGTTCCAGCCCTGCACACAGATTCTGATGCAGAGGAAAATTAAGTAACAGAAGGTCACTCTGCCCATTTCCATTCCATTTGAATGAACCCTTGGAGGTTCTGAAATGGTAGGAAGTGTGTGTGTTTTTGAGAATCTTGAAAATGTTAAACCTCTCCCCAGACACTGCAACTGAACTCCTAATTTCCAAAAGCCGCTCTTTGTCTTAATATAATTAGAGCAGTCTTGGTATCCTTGCTTCCTACAGCTGTTCCTTACGACTGCAAGTTACCTGTCAGAAAATTCAGCTCCCTGGTAGGAAGAGAAGACTGACAGATGGTGAATAAATTCAAGGCTAGTTTATTTTTATAACTGGAAAATAAATTTCAGACATCCTGGTGGTCTACAGATTGTTTCCAGGTCTTTTCTATTTTTATGAAAGATAAAATATGACTTGGATTCACAATCAGGCAATTTAATTTTAGCCAAATTGCAGAGAAAAGTAAATGCCAGCTCTTATTCTAAACTTTAACCTTCTGAACCACTGAGACATTTATCTTATATAAAAATTATTGCAATGATAATACTATTTTTTGGTTTACAACTAATTTACCAGGAAATTAATATTTGGTTTTATGAACACATTAAGCAGATGGTACTTATTGTTGAAATTATCCCATAAAAGTACGTGTATTTAGACTTGGTTACAATGCAAGGCATTAGACTCTTTCAAAGGACTGGTGTAGGGATTTTTCTTTTACTTTTTTTTTTATAACAAGACATTTTAAATCTATAGCATTAAACCTTGGGGTTAACTGTGGTGACTCCATAGATCCATTAATTTCAAAATTATTGTCATGATCATTTTCCCTCAGAAGGAGGAAAGAAAAGAGCAGTATTAATGTAAATAACTTGCACAGTTAGAATTCTGTTCTCTCATTAGTTTCATCACAATCACCAATAAACTGAATAACTGTTATAAAAGTTAAAGAATGGAATAGCCACTCCTGACCCCATTGAAGTTACCATTAAACTTGCCTTTAGTTTTTGCAAAGCTTCAATATCCTTCAAATAGCACTCTTGAAGCAATCCTGTTATCTGCAAAAAACTTGCAGAGAACTGCTGCCACTCTTCTACAATTTAAACATTCCATTCCACAAGAATTCCCTCTGAAATTCACTGCAAACTGCCCTTGACTAATAGGAATGATATAATAACTGCACATGTACTTCTGCCTGGTTTTAAGACAGACTTTTTCATACTCTATCATTAATTCAGACTCAGTATCACTCAGTCACTGAAACTGTGCAGTTAAAAAAGAAAAGCTTTCTAAGTTTTAAATAAATTCTATATTTCCTAAAACTTTACATATTATTTAAGGGCATTGCAGGATCATCTTACACAGAGTTCTATATGCAGCTTGCAGTCCCAACAATAGTCCTGTTGTTGATTTTGTACCATCTCCAAATAAACAGATACTGAAACTGGCCTAGGTACTTGTGTGGTAACTGGCAACCCTGTCACTTTGCAGGTGAACAAAGACTAGAGAGAAAAATTCATGTATTAGAAATATCTACAAACCATCTCTGTATTTCCCTCACATCAAGTCAAGCAAAAGATGGAAATATTTTTCAGAACTTCACAGTTCATTTTAAAAAATCTTACCACTGAAAGAAGTGGTTAAAGAAATTATTGCTCAACTCAACATGAGAGAATACACACCTGTATGAAATCTGATCCTCCTTACACACACTAATTCCAACTTGATCAGAAATTTTCTGATCTACATGACTATAGCTAAGGCTCTAAAACATTTTTAAAAAGAGGTCAGTGGCCTGACATTCAAAAGTGGTAATTCTGCCATTTATTCTTTATAGCTTGGTTGCAGAAATATTAAAGCAAATAGATGAACATATTTGTCCTATTGACAGAAAAGAAGAACAACCTATGAATCATTGGGTGCTCAGCAGAGTGGAAAATCAAACTAAAAAAGCAGGTATCTAAATTTAAGTGGAAGAACATGATTTTTGGCACAGATCTGCGCCTCATAACTTCTGGCAATCTCATTCTATTCTCCTCTGTTATGAGGAAAGGGATCCACATACAGAAGGCAATTCGGATATTATTTTGACTGTGTCTATACTAAACCAAAAGGGAACTTAATGAGATACATAGATGCTCCTAAATTAGGTGTCTCAATTAAATTACCAAAGTTAAGTTGGATATATTCCAGCTAAGTTTAGAAAGTCTTGGACACATTCTCAAAACTAGAAAAATAAATTCACTTAAAGGTGTTGTACTTAAACAAATGTAGAAAGATTCACAGCAGACATCTAAAAGCCAACCTTAACTATAATTAGTTGCAACAAAAAATGCAATTTTTAGCTTTTTTTTTTCAAAAAATTATTCATAAAGCACAAAGTCCCAATTAAGTCAGACTATAAATTTATGGCAATTTATTACAACATAAAGTGATGGCTAAACCACTGAGAACAACTGACCTGGAAACCTGGAATCCTGTGCTCCAAAGTGGCTGCAGGCAGCCTGCTGAGGAGGTTGGGTGGGAGAAATGGCAGGAGCCCTGGCAGGTTTCTGATTAAAAAGATCAGCTGGAATAACATCAAAAATTGGGCCACTGACACACAAACAACTGCTGGGAAGTTCTTTGGAGCATTCTAAATTTATATTTACATGACCCAATATTGCTTCTGGCTTACTGAAAATGGCATGCGACTTCAATTAGACAAGATCTATCACAAACCACAAACAGTAATCCATCAGAGAAGTTTTTAAATCAACCTGGCCTGTCATCAGGATATTTGCAGACACACTCTGTTGCAAAAAGTATTTTATCTGGGTGCATACAGGCTGATTTCACTGGGTGCAGTGGTATCTCCAAGTTTCTTACTAGTTACTGACAAACATGGTAGACTGGTGGGCACCTATACCAGTCTGGGTATTGGCAGGTTCCTTTGTTCTGTAACTCACAAGAGAAAGTTAAAAAATAATAGATGTTTAGACATAAACATCCTGGGAAAGTGAGAATTGCAAACTGTACAGCACTTGACAGTAAGAAGAGTATTCTAGAGTTTCACAGAAAACCATACTGTCCCTGGGAAGAAAATTTACTCTGAAATCAAGATTCTAGGCACTTCACAGGATGAAAGACTTCCATTATATTATGAAATCCTGGCTGTACACACACTGCTTTCCTGTTTGGCCCTGAAGAAAAGCAGCTATTGTTTATCTCCTAAAATGAGAAATACCTTTGAAGACTCAGAACGTTTGTCACCCTACACTATGGAAGAGGCCTGGATCTTCTTCAATGTATCAGGGAAAGCTTTGTCACTGGTTTCAGCTGTTCAGGAATTTTCCATCTGATCCCTTTTTTTCTTCACTTTATACACAGTAGCAGATTGCACAAACCACTGAGTGAATGAAACCCACTAAAATCAGCTCTGAAACTACCAATGATTACACTGTGGTCTCGTTTTAAGTTTTTAAACAACAATTTGAAGCAAAGATCTCTCCTAGCCTCAAGTGAGCTAAGCCTAGACTAGAACAAGAAATACACCATAAAGTTGCATTCTCTATCAGCTCCTGGAGGTTAGGCCCTTGAGCAAGGGTAATTTAGCACTGAAATTACGTTGTCTTTTCTTGGAAATATCTGTGATCTTCACCATCTGTTTCATGCAATAAAATAAAGTTGTTGATTTGATGCTGTACCTTCATACCAGAATAAAGGCCAGTTCCTATTTGCATCAAGCAGGGGGGAAAAAAAGTAATTATAAATTATAATTAAAACAAGCACATGATTTTCCATATTTTAATGAAGCAAAGGTAGCTGCACTTGTTTACAGCTCCAATCAAATTCAGATCACGTTAATTGGAATTTTCAGTTTCAGACGAGTAAGACTCTAGCAAGCAGGTAGAGAAAGAGCTCTAATGAGTTTCCTCACCACAGAAAAATTATCTGGCAAACAGTACAAAGATCACTCAAATGAAAACAAATACTCAATAAAGCAGATAATTGACTGCAATCTTAGTTAATAAGATGGCCCCAAACTGCCCTGCAAAAATGCCAAAGCAACTAAATATAAATGTTTATATTTGTTAGCAAAGGAAGAACTTCTGTGCTTTTCTGGGGAACTTTTATACAGTTTTGTTGGAGCCTAAAGTACCTTAAAATTAATAAGCATTTTATGTCGTTGTTTCAGGTTTGAAGTTTTATTTCAGTATTGAATCTGATGGTGCATGATCTAGAGTCCTTCCCATCCTTTGAACCTGTCAGCATCAGTATTTGTTTACAGTGCCAAAAGAGGATGCTAAAATGGAAGACTGATCACTGACATTTTTTTAAAGGCCTATTAATTTTACCTGAGGATATTCTCAACTCAACATATGTGTTTACATGCTTGTACATACATAGACATATGTATATGTGTGTACATGTATATATCTATATATGCATACCACAATCTAATGACAACACAGCCGATTTAATCCACTTTTTTTCATTATAATTCAAATCCTTAAAATACTGAAACTAATGATCAGGGAAACAAGCTTTCCAACAAGAAGATTCCCAGAATATCTGTGTTGTCTGAGAACTCCTTCTTTTTTTTTTAATAAATAAATAGAATAATCAAAGGTCCTTTCTACAATGCTGTCTTAATGTGACTCACCATGAAAAAGTCTAGAATAGCATGCAGAAATTCTCTGGTCAGCAAGGTACTGCATATGTGGTGAGAATCCAGCCAATCCAGTATTACTGCCTGCATACCATTATGTGCTGTCTGCATACCATTAAACAGCTTCAGTGTTTTTCTTAACCAAGACAAAAACAGCTGACTATTCCTATTGCCTTGGAGACCATGGCAGAGGAAGTATCCAATGTCCTTTTCAAAGCAGGTTGTGGGAATTGGTTACAAGGGACAGATAGACATTTGGTATGTCTCCCTCATTATGTCCATCTTATGTCTCACCTTTCTGTTCAGCCACCAATCTATGTGATGAGTTATTGACAACAATTTTTTTGAGTAATACCTGTATTCAAACTATGTCAGCTCCATCCAAAAAACCATACATAGTTTATAGTTTTCTAAACTACATAAAGATGTCATTGCAAACAAGGAAGAAATAAATGCCCATTATATCCTTAGTAACATTTGATCACATAAGGATCTCACTTCTTTGAATTTCTGATTCCACATCTTTCCTGCTATTTCAGGGAGAATGCTATTATACAGAGCTATTTTTAAATTGCTTTAAATTTAAAATTTAAATTAAAATCCTTCTAATGTCAGATATTTGTGAATGGGTTACTAATAATGTAGCTGTTCCTCCTAGAAGTCTCAAAGTTGGAAATAAAATACTCTCTTCCCTGACTCCCCAACACAGCCAATTACCCCAAACACTTTCCCACAACTTCTTCCCAGAGTCAATTTTCTTTCTCATGAATGCTCACAGGGTTTAGTGCTGCCATCTTTTTCAACATAACTTCTATCCATACCAAAGAAAGCTCCTCAAAACAGACAAAGGAGTTGGAGGCAGATGACCTGCTAGTGAACTCAGCAAATTCAAAGAACTGAGAAAGTACATAAACTTTAATCTTTATCTAGACTTTGTGCTTGCTTCTCCCTCCCCCCAGCCATCAACAAACTTTCAGTCCTCCTTTCTTCACAGTTCAAATCCCTGTTACCTTTTCATACATTGACCTGTCTAATTTCCTCATGGATCTTCCACCCTAAAGAGAGAAGGCTGACAGTGAAGCTGCTATGGGGCAGACATACATTGCCACTTCAGCAGGCTTTCCACTCTCTAGAAAAGTGTTCTGGTTCTTCATTTTAATCTCCCCTTCACCTGATTCTTACAGGACAACATAAATCCTCTGCTACACTTGCTTAGCCTCTTACTCTAGGTTTTAAAACTAAACTTCTAACACTTTGAGTAGTAAATGATCCTTAAGTTTGAAAAAACAAAGGCATGCCAGGCCCTAGAACAGATGAAAAGCTGGAGAGACACAAAAACAAACCACCAAGCCTCCTCAACCTCCTCTGCAGCCTCCCCTCTGCTACAGGAAAGGATTTTACTATTTCAAATCACAATTCAAGCCAATTTCTTTCACAAATCAAAAATCCACAGATGATGATGGTGAAGAATAATACTTGTTTTGTTATGTATGGTGTTCATCTGGTATAACTGGTACTGTTATACATCTAGGAAAAAAATAGCCTCTTTCTGAAATAACCTTTTCACATATGTGAACAGAAGGTAATCCATCAGTGTAAAGGCAATGAAAAATACAGGAGTGTAACTTCCTTGTTGATGGCAATTTGAACTGAAGCAACTCACAAACATGACCCTCATGCAGCTCCTGCTTTTTGCTGAGGGTGTGACAAGGAGGATTAAGATATGACAGACAGATTCCCAAATGGACACTCATATCAGGAAACTGCAATTTCTCCATTAATACACAGTATACTTAAAGAGAATCTTCTTGTACTGGATTGAGGTGCTTATTCCAGTTCCTTTCTTCTTTCTCTCAGAAAGGTGCTAAGCCAACAATTACCTCTAAGCATTACAAAATTATAAGATTTCACTTTCGTACTATGGCAAATTTCCCCGATAGGAATCCCAGTAACATAGAGATAGACCTCTGTGTTGGATGGTATCTGCATTTACTTGTTATAATTGTTTTATTCTGTCATCTTGAAGAAACCAGTTAAATGCTCTGCCTCAATTACCCCTTCTTCAAAATGGAGATACTAATCCTTAATTCCAGATAAGGTCTTTCACCAGCTTTTGCAATAAAAGTATTGTGTAATTAGATAATATTACTGACAGTCTTACTAATTCTTTTATATTATATATATTTTTATAATTTTAGATGTATTTTAGTAACTGCACTAAAAAAAAAAAAAAATTAAAAAGGCCTATTTCCTTTTCCTAGTTCAGCCTTAGAGGATCTGGTTTATGCCTCACATACCTACCTACCTTTGGAGTTTGAATTCAATGTAAAATATCCCTGATACAATTACACTTCCTTCACTAAAAAAGGGCATAAGCAAATATATAAAAAAATGTTTATTCTGGAGATAAGGCGACCAAGTTTCTAGCAAGATTTTATGTGATGAGGAGCAAACAATCTGCAAAAAGTGGACAAATATCAACAACTGTGATCTTCCCAAATCTTAACTCTAAGCCGATGCACAGAGGCAGCAAACTCTGAAATGAAGGATCCTTGTGGTTTGTCCAGCTGGAACAAGAAGCCAGCAGACTATGAAAGGCAATCTGCCCAAGTTTCCTCAGGTATTTCTGCTAATATGTAGTTTTCATCTGCGTCATTTGTAGTATTTCAACCAGGGCACAGATGGGATCTACTGGCATCCACAAAAGTGCATGTATTGACAAGAGAATTAAAATAACAAGAGATCTAGAAGCCATTTGGCATGCTGTTGGTCCATCTTGTCATACTGTAAGGAAAGAAAACTGAAAAAACATTGCTTTGTAAAGGACTTAAAGGAACATGATACAGAGGTATATTTTTAAAAAAGCAAAAGCACACGATATTCCAAAGGAAATAACATGACATTATACCCACAGCTGTGATAATATTAGTATAGTGACCCATGATTACATACCAAGCAAACTGGAATCATTATATTATAGAGAAAAAGGTGCTGAACCAGAAAAAAAAAAAAAGCTTAAGAGAAGGGGGGATGAAGCACTTAAAAGCAAATACAAACACAGTATCTATCAACACACCTGCTATTTGTTTCTGACAGACCTGTCAGTCAGTGATTTTAAGATGAGAGATTGGAAGCAATAGCATATGTGTCTGCTAGTGGAAGCTGCAAAATTATTATTACAGAAAGCAGTATCTTGTAGGCAGTAGAGAATCAAGGGAAATGGTGCTGAGAGATAAAAATGGAAATAAATGGGATGAGTTTCCGTTATACTGCATGCAATCTTCCATTGCAAGAATGTTCGAGGCTGTTGTATGCCTAAAAGACAACGTATTAAAAGGGGCAAGGACTGGCCCAAAGTTGGTCCAAATCTCACATGTCTTTTGGAAACCACAATTTACATACATCTCTCTCATGTCAATCCATTATTGGAGGCATGTACAGGATGGGGTTCAGTGGAATGGAAATTTAATTTCAAATAGCATTGTGCACCCTATATACCATCTACTCTGTAGCCAGTGTAATTTTCAGCAGTTTCAATGCTTTCTGTAATTTCCTATCAAGCAGAACATTTCCATGCCATAACATATTTGAATAGGGACCACTAATATCAGAGCCTGGAAACTACACAAGTGTTTAATCCTTTTGGCATGTTTCTGAGTGCCATATGACATAGGCAAATGTCTCAGGATCCTGAGAGACCTCACCAGTAAACCAATTAAAGGAGTACTATTTAAGCTTCTAAATTCAGCAACTGAGAAGAACACTAACCATCTTCTCACATCACCATATTAAAAAATAACAGCAAGATCTGACCCACATTTTTTTATACAGAGATGCATTTCCACGAATCAGAGTTGAGACACTGTACTTCATAAGTATTTGGGTACCAACTTTTTTTGTCTAAATAACAGAAAAATCTGTCCATAGCAGAAAGCTGGCCTGATGGAACTCAAAATATTTCTATGATATAAATATTAAATTTAAAAATATTGGGGGAATAGCTTTATGCTTCCTTCCCCTTGCCCTTCCCCTACTCCCAGGATTAAAAAAAAAAATTCCTTCCTGTTCCCTTGTATACATAGAGAGAAATCCTGGTTCCTTAAAATCTTTGTCAGAACTGTTCAATTCCGCAGACCTAACTTTTACAGTAGGAGCATATCTGCTCCAGTCCCACTGAAAGCTTTGTGAAAGTCTGAAGTCAGGGGTACTACGATCTTGAAAATAAAATCAGATGTTTAATTTACATATTTTTTTTTGTCAAATGCTAACCAAATATTGACATTAAGCAAGGCAAAACAAACTTGATCCTTGTGCATACTATGTCCATCCTTTAAGCACATTGTGTCCTGAGCAGGAAAGATTTTCTGCTCTGAGAGAAGTCCTGATAAAAGCAGTATTAACAATTACAAGCTAAATTATTACGCAATAAGTCATTATTTTATATCCTTAAATCTTCATGAGGGCAAGATTTCCTCAAAGGAAAGGGGAGTGCAGATCAATTACTGTCAAGGGGGAAAGGAAACCACACATGATTCCAAGGCATGAGGGCAAAGGCAGTGGGGAGAGACAAGGAGGACACCAGAGTCAGCAGCCAAGTGAGGAGAACCAGGTAAGGGAGATCCTGCAGAAAGAAAGGACAAAGGATTTTTCTCAGGAACTCACATCACTGAAGAAAAATATTCATGGAAGCATCCACAGGAGCCACATTAGACAGCTCAGTCATGTGCACAAAGAGGGTCCTATATTACATACAAAGAAATGGTCTAGGGTGCCTTAAAAGACTTAGAAAGCCTGAAGGGACTTTCTAGTGTTTCTATCCAGAAGACAGGATCTAATGTCCATGGACCATTTGGCAACCTATTGAGAAAGACTGACTTCACATGCAGATGATCACTGATTTCAGTGAGTTCATAATAACATCTTTGATACCACAGATCCATCAGTTACACAGATACACAGTTTAGAGAATCAGACAGGAAGATCTGCACTCCTGCACTATACAATTCAGGCTGACCTGAATTCCTGTGTAAAGCAAAACATCATATTTAGGAGGAAAAGAAACTCCTTCAGTCTAAGCTACTATATTCCCTCAAGAGACAACATCATTAGCCCCATATGTGTGACACTACTGTTGCTGTAAAAAATGTTTCACTGTGAGTAAAACATACACAATTAACCCAAGGGGAAAAAAAAGCTTTTTAGCTTCACTATTACATACTTCATTGTTGCTAAATTCCTGGGTCAAGTTTATTTATTTTTAATAAATGCACAGAAGATGGAAGTCATTTTGATGCATTTACAATTACTCATATTCTTAAGAAGGGCTAGAGGGAACTTTCAGAGGTAACTAACATTACAGGCATCAAGTGACAATGCTTAAGGGTGTAATAGAAAACATTGTAAAAGAACTGTCACGACGTACAGCAAAAACAAAGCTTCTTTATGGAATATGGTTTATTTTAAATCATCAAGAGAACTGTTTTTTATCTGCAGTCCACACTAGGAAATTAATGTATTAAAAAAAAAGGCAATTCCACTACCCTGAAAAAATACCTTTTCAATAAGCCTGTGCCCACAATCTGTTAAAAAAATTGAATTATTTTACAGTTATTTCTACCCAACTGCTTTAGGAATTAAAATGCCTTTTTAATCACACTGAAGATGGTCTCTGGGCTACTTGTCTGTCTACAGAAAATTGAAGTTTGGAGCCTCTGAAGTTGTTTAGCTGCCAACTGCATAAAGTAAATCAAATGAATTGACACTATTAGCATTTAAAGTATGTCTAACTAAAAACAAAGAAACTGTTTTCCTGGATGAGTAATTTTGACCTCCTTTTGGTACTGTACTACTTTTAATCAAGTTTTTTATGAGTTAAAATTATGAGAAACTGTAGAAAAATGACCAATGATCATATTACTAATAAATGTATAATCCTTTCCCCAGGTTATAGTTCTTCATGTACCCGTGCAATTAACTTTTTTGCCTGAGGGTCACATCATCCAGGCTAACAGAAACAGAATCAGAAATTCTGAGAACATATGGTATTCACACAACACTTTGCATTAAAATATCTGAAGTGAAATGCAAAATATTACTTTCAGTGGAAATAATTATGCCTTATTTCATGACTTTTGGAGAAGCTGCTGGTTTTTTGTAGCCACCACTCATAAGCAAGTCCTTCTTTCAAAGCCGAAGACCAAAGAAGGATAGACAGATTCTTGTAAGTTTGGTGGAAAAACAATCAAGGAAACAGAAGAATGATCCAATCTTGTTCGTAAAAGACAAGGACCAATAACCAATGGAGAATCATTTGCATGTCTTTTCTCATGGCCCAAGACATGCACCTTTACCTTTAGAGAGAGCATCTTTTGCTTCCCAGTTTGCCGTCACAGACTTCAAACAGTCAATCTGCTCCACTGCTATTAACACCAAGAAAGCAAAGCAAAGTGACACTGACAAGGGAAGAGCATCACTCAGAATGGTCTGCAAAAAAAACCACTGTCTGTCAATAAAGAATGGGGAAATGACTGAGAAAATCCAGATTTCCCTTTCTAGCTGTGTAAGAGATTTCCAGAGAAACCACAAAGAACTATGAAACACTCCAGGCTTTCTTCAGTAAAGGAGAATAATGGAACTACTTTGTGTTCTCTGTAGAGGAAAATGTGTATTAGCATGTTTGCTATGCAGATGGCAGACAGGCTAGATCTTAGCTTGGGAGGTCATTGTACTCCAGTAATGATAAAAATCAAATGCAAAAGATGTGTGAAGTTCCAAATTAACAGAGGATAACTGAAATAACTCAGCAGCTCTAAGGCAGACCAGTTTCCTTTATTAATTTGATTTTCTGCATAACAGTGTAAGTTGTCTGATAACATGCAACCGTTTTTCAAGTGGAATTGAGATGCCACACAAGATATAGTTACTCCCATATATATATAGCTATATAAACATCAATATTCATGTTCTGTGAGTTCCTGCTATCCACATGAAGACAGTAACTTAGTTATTTCTGCAAATTCAGTAATCAGACCAAATGCATATGCAAAAGGCAAGGTCTGTTGGATTGCTGCTCTGTCTGAATTAGTTTTCTGATACACTGATTAGCTAGCTGAGTGCATAGTCAATCACACAGTGATGAGTTTACTGTAAAATTGATGAAGAACAGACTTCAATATTTATTGCCTTTGTCATGGATACTGGGGGAAAAAGGGGATTTTACATAAAGCTATTTGGTAAAACTAGACCCCCTGAATATTATATGCATATAAAATGAGTTTATTTTCCTACTCTCATGTAGAATTTAGTGGCTACTTGCCAGGACAACCAGCTAAAGAATTGCTTATTTCCAAAGGCATAACAAAATTGCAGACTGTTAGGAGTACTTGTGTAGAGCTCACAGCTAAGCAGTAGAAATAATGCTTATAATGGCCTTTAGACCTTTTGTTTTAGCAAAATATGTGCTGTTTCGGTGAAAAGTGTTTTCAGGTTACTCTGTGCCTCAGGATTCTGCCTGAGAAGTAAAGTAACCAGAGAGTAAGGGTTCTACCAATCTGGACACCTTTTTATCTACATGGAGCTCATATTAGTCTGTGGCAGCTGGTTTTAAGTAGATGAAATAACAGTAAGTGTGAGATGGCTGGTTCATATTAGAAATCAGACAAGGCAAGCTCTGCTACCAGCAAACTTTTCAAAGAATGGAGGGGATGGTTAACTTGGGGTTTTTTATCATGGTTTCTCATTAATAACCTAAAACAAAGGATAGCAGATCCTGATACATTAGATTTTGTTTGCTTAACACATGCTATTTTATGGGACACATTGGTGCAACATGAAAAAGTCCATAGGCCTGTGAAAGGAAGGGAGCCAGGTGTTTTTTTCTTGTAGCCATCTCCCATAGGTAAGGAATAAGACTGGCTGACAGGGGATCTTTAGAACAACCTTTTAAGTTTAAGAGACTGAATTAATCCCTCCTGATTTCCTTTTGCTGTTTGAAATTATGCAGTGGCAAGCAGATTCCAAATTTTATAATGCCCAGGATGTTAGTTAGCATTATACTCATGCTACATTGTATTCTGGAATTGAAAAAAGGCGTCTCAATATAAATTTAAGAAAACCCTAATCTGTTTTCCAGGAACTGTGCAGTAAATTGGATCTGCATCACAAAATCTTTACTGTTTCCTCCTCTTCTGTTGTAAGATTACTTCTTAAATGTAATAGCTGAGATTTTAATGCAATTATTTTTTCCATGTGATAACCTTTATTCACTAGAGTAACAACGATGGAGATATTTCTTTTTATTGTGCAGTTATTTTAACTACTTGTTCATCATATGCAGTCCTAGCTTTTCTCACTGAATCACAGCAATACAAAGAAATAGGTTAACTTTGCTAATAAAGTTCTAGAATCTTTTAATCAAAACCCACTTTTCTGGGGTCTGCTAGATATACAGGGTGTGTTTCAATGTTAAAATATACAAGGGAGCAAAAGAGATCTCCCCACTGCTTGATAAATAAATGACTGGAATAAATTGCCTTCACAAATGGGTTTTTTTTTTCTTTCTGCTTTAACAGATAGGAGAAAAGGAGAAAAGCAAATATTTCAACATCCCTTTGAGTTTCTGAAGTCTCATAAGTTTTCTTGCTCTCTTAGTCCTTTTAATTCTGAGTTTTCACAACAGCAGCCAAGATGGTAGGAATAGGCTCCATGGGCTGATCAGTCATTAGGGTGGTATTAACCACACCATGAACTTCTCTGTATGCTCAGGAGGCCTGGAAGCCTTCTGGGAGCTTTCGTAGACCTCCAAGATTTCCCCATTCTCTTTTTGCAAAAAAATTAGGTGATTTGCATTTTCACCAGAGAACATCAGTGACCACATCGTAGATGCAAATTAGAAATTCCAGACATTCACCCAAAATACACCAAATGGGGCTCATCACTGATCTAGCATAGACAAGGTGAGGACTCAAACTTGTTCTCCCATTCTCTGCAAGCATCCTGCCCATTTGATAATAACTTTTTATTCTTGGATTATCATAAGCATGGCAAAACTCTTCCACTTCTGCTAAGGTGTATTTAGCACAACAGTAATTAGTACCAGTAAATATTTTTGAAAAGAAAAATTGAAATTCTTAAATAAATACATAGCAGAAAGGATTATAGCTCTCTTCCTCTTTAAATTAAAAAAAAAAAACACTTCAAACTATGAAGACCTGAGATTACAACCTACCTTTTAATAGAAACATAATCATTTAAGAAGTAGTATTAGATACAATCAGAAAGCAATTAAGCAAAATTCACTGATAAAAACATGCTTATCTGTCCTTTATACTTGCAGGTAAAAAAAACAAACTTGTAACTGAATTCATATCTAGAGATTAGCAATCACGGATGTCTGTCTTTCAAGTGTTAACTGTTTTAAATCGTATCTCTACCATTCTCCCTCTTCAACTAAGGAAAAAAACTCATCGTTTCACTGAAGATTTTCGAGTATAACATTTATATTTTAATCACTAATACTTCACTGTCTGGAAGTTTTTATCCATGCATACAAAATTAATAACCTCTGTGGAATTACAAAAGACTCATATTTAAACTACACAAAATTTAAGCACAATAGCCTTGCTGGTTTAAACCCTTGATTTAAACTAAATAAAATAATAGGTCAACTACTGAGCACTGTGGGACATTGTTAGTTTAAAACATGTTCTATAGTGAAAAAAGCCTTGTTATATTGCTCAAAATCTGCATATGACTGTTCCAAATCTTGATTATTCAATAGGTGTAAGGATAGCAGCATCTGACACAGGACTGCAGCATTTACTGCATATAATTATGTATCACTTTTTAACTTGGAAATTTTTTTCCACAGATTTAGGGAGAAACAAGGCATAGAAAGATCTGAGACAATGAAGCAATATCAAATCTGGAAATATCCATTCTGTAGACACGTTTCTTAACCAAAGGCACACCACTGCCAGTAAATTACAACCACGACACAGAATAAAACATGAAGTGAACATAATTATCTTTATACAGGCACTACAAGGTTTTTTAAAACTGGAAGAAAATACGTAATATTTCTTTATATTAATATAAAGAAAATACGTTAATCTATGTTTCTGTGGATTAAACATAAACAGAAGTCTGTCAAGTCTACCAAGTTTTAGCTATTCTAAATCTCATCTCTTTCCATCGTTCTCCCTCTTCAACTAAATACCTCGACTGTTTCAGTGAGGATTTTACAGAATGTAGTAATTGGATTTTAGACAGTCAGATTTTCCTAAGTACATTTAGCACTCTATGCCATGACTGTCATTGGAGAGCAAAAATTACTCATCATTCTTAGTTTATCCTTATGTTGTTGTGATATCCTATATATAAACCATATGTTTCTGGTGTTTGATAGGGAGACACCATTACACCCAGTGCTGTGCATTATCTTACCACCCAAGGCAGAGTTTTGGGAAGTCACCTTTTTATGGAGACACTCCATTCAACCCAGCCCTTATTTTTTTTCCTTAGTATGTATAGATGGGATTGATGCTTATAAACAGAGAACAATCCTTAAAGAACATCTATATTTTAAACATACTGAGCCTACAAATAAGAACATTTAGCAGCATCTCATATTATTTAATCAAGAAGGGACTTCCAATAAGGAAGATACTTCTCTGCTCCTGTATCTGTATCAGTTTTCTAAGTGGAGATGATGACCGTTGCCTGCAACTACTGAAAGGATAATGGGATGCTTTATAAAATAAGTCCTTAAGAAAAAAATGGTATCACTAGCTTCTGGAGAATTGCTTAAATACATAAAACTTTGAAAACTGTTAGTAATGGGATAAATTTTGTTCATTACAACCAACATAAGACTAAGTCAGCTGAGCTGCATGTCCTCGTACACACACACTGTATCAGAATGAATTTCTAACGTCCACGGAGTATCTGTTTATTATATAGAAAAATACTGTGCTTGTAGTATTCTGACAAAACATTTCCAAACTAGTTTTGATTAATTTTATTTTAATTTAACTAAATTAAGATAATCCACAGAAGCTATAAATCTGGTATCTATAAATCAGAAAATCTATAAATCAGAAGTAATTATACTCCAGTCAGGGAGCTGGTAAAAACTAGAATAAGGTACATGAGAATCAGGACCCCTAGATGGTTGTTATCATTGAGAGGTTTATGACACACAGTCCAACCCAGTCTAAACTAACGCCAATTCCAAGAATTAGGCACTGTTACAACTTTCTCATATTTATATATATCTATTCAAATCTGGGCATAATTTTTTTTTTCCCAGACCAGTACTCAAATGAGGAACCATATTTTAGTGAGAGAAAGCAAATAAAAAAACTGTAATGTTAGCCACCTGGTAGTTGAGAAATTATAAAATTACAACACTTAAAAATTAATTCCCTTACAGATGGTAACTTCTAAAAAATGAGTGGGAAAGTTGAGATCTTGAGGGTTTATGCTGGAAAGCAAAATTGAATAAATGCCCTTCATCTGCTCCTGTATTATCATAGAAAATACACAGGTATGTGTTTGGGAAGGCAACCTTGCATTTTTAGAAATGTATTTTCCCCAACTAGGCAGACACTTTTAATGCTATATTGTAAGGACATACTTTATTTCTGGAGATTTTCTTTTCAGCTTTGTAAATCAACATTTCAGAGCATTTAATAAATCAAGCTGCACATACAATGTCATTTCAACCAGAAGTCATTTTCATTATTTCTGTGCCCCAATTTTTCAATGAATTTTTATTTTCACGAGTAAGGGAAAACAGCCAACAATTGTCAGGGAAATTAGATAAAGATGTCTGAATAAGATATTCGCCAATTAAATTGATGCAGGAAACTTCTGGTGGCTGGAATTCTTAATGTAGAAGCAGAATGCAAACATCTTGCAACTGCATGAGTTCTAGAAGACTGGTACTATCTATTTACTTGTATAAATGTGAACGTTTAACCTGCTGTTCCTAAAACTGAGATTCATGCAGAGCAGAGTTTGTCAAGTGACTGCTGATGACATTAAACACTCTTTTTCAAATGAACATTGCTGATATGTGCAGATAAAAGAAACAGCAAGCCTGCATAGCATTAACCAGCATCTCTCAGCAACCTCAAATTTCAGTTACAGCGTCACTGAAACCCCTAATTTCTGTTACTGTTCTTTACACATGGCTTCAGGAACTACACTGTCTGCTCCTGCTTATGTGCCTCAGTGAATCACCAAAAACAAACAGACTAGAAGTTATAGAACAGTAAAATGCTACAAACTTGCTTTCATTTCAATCAAAGAGAACAGATAACCTACTGATACCCAGTAATAAAAACCCTCAATTTCAGCTTCCGAATTTTAGTTTTTCACAGTTAAAGATGAAAAGAAAAACCTTAATGTAAATTAAATTTTCATGCTCAGCAAGACAACTGATGAGCATTTTGCTATATTTGGATGGGCTATTCCTGTATCTAATTAAGTTCTAGATTCCTGGTTTCCACCAGTGTGAATTCTATGTTGTCCAGTGAGGGCTCAGTTGCAGCCTTTCCCCAGCTCAGACAGCTGGTACTTCTTCTACCCAAGGTCGCATTTTCATAAACTTGTAGGGACTTAGAATGTTTGAAATACCTCCACTACTGTCAGATTAGACTTAAGCAGAGAAATGGGATCATCATTTTTAGGTCAGGAAGAAAGTTGAACAGTATGACCAATACTATCATAATAAAGTTTTGTACTGAGTATTTCTTAGCCTATTTCTTCACACTACAGACACTAACTTTATCTCAGTAAAAGAAATACTTCTCAATACCCACATAAACTCAGTTCCATTGTAAACAGATTTCACTGCTCACATGCCTTAAAGAGCACTCCCATGTGGCATCATCCTTAGATTTCTCCATTAAATGGGAATACATGCACCCACAATAAATGTTGCCAGCACCTGTAGTAAAAATACACTAATAAAAGAGAATCTGAAACTATTACAAAAATAATTATCTGGTAATTCAAAGTAAAATTTCATAATCTGAAAATCAAATGGCTACTTTTTAAATCTGCCCTTTTTAGCAATTATTTTGGTCTTGAGGCTTTACTTCTCCAGACAAAAAATAGCTCAAATCAAGCCAACACTGAATGCAAGTGTTTTGGTATCAGGAACATGCTTTTCATATGTATCTGCCTCTCTCTCCATGTATCATACCCCTATTTGTACAACAGAATGGTCTCAGAGAGCTCTGGATCCCTTCCACTTGAACTACATGAGGAGACAGAAGTCTGGGAAAACACCTTGTGCACTCTCATGTATGGAACAGGCCTAAGTTAATCTAAAACTTTTGAAATGTGTGTAGCATAATTGCCAGATCCTCAAGATCAATTATTCTGCTCTACAGACCTGCTCCTATCGCATTGCTCTACTTATTGTGGTAGGACATGGAGTAATACTCTTGACAGAACTATGGGCACTGAGTATGTACTTGTGTACAGAAAACCTTCTGTTCAGCCAAGAAGAAAAAAAATCTTTCCAGGGATCCATTGTCATAGGCACCTCTGCCAGGAACAGGAACACACTGAGTGTCTCTTCAGTCTCTGCAGAAGGCTGGGAGGGCTCTTTCATCAAATACAATGGATCAAGGGTTTAAAAGCTAAGAGATCACAAGAACACACTTGTGCATACAAAGTTCTCTGCAGTCCTGAAAATTCAATCATACAATCATGCTGATGATGATGATGATGATGATGATGATGATGATGATGACAGGTTTGATGGTTCTAATATAGACTATTTTTAATTAATGGGACTAGACATTAATCCCACAGATAAAAGGATAGATCATAATTAGGGGTGAATTATTAACATTTCATTTTCTTAAAACAGTCTTCAAAAGTGCTGTTTTAGCTCTCAGTACAGTATTTTCCACAAATATGAGATATTGGAATTTTAATTCCTGATAAATTATGTGAAATGTGGCAGTGCTCTGCAACATGCAAGCTTTAGTCAGTCCATTCCTTTAGACTGACCACTTCCATGCATTTCCCACCCATCCAGCTGATCTCACAGAAAAGGTAGAGGAATAACAACCAACAAAGATAACTGAACACAATTCAAGTTTTACAACACTCTGCCAAATGCTCAGAACATCAACACAGTTTGATCAGTCTGCATTACATCGTGCATGACAACAGAACACAGCGGCCCCCTTGGGCAGTACAGTACAGTATGAACCCAACAGCCAAACAAAGACTGTTATGGGAGGTCCTCAAGCCCCAAACCATGTTCACAGAATAATTTAGGTTGGAAAAGAACCTTGAGATCACTGAATCCAACCACTACCTAACACTGCCAAGTTCACCACTAAACCATGCTTTTCAGTACTTTTAGGGACAGTGACTTAAACCTGGGAAGGCTGTTCTGCTTTTATCAAATTAAAATTTGATGTAAAATATATGAAAGTGGATGTAAGGAAATTTATCTGAGGTGCAAATAAAGTTAGGCCTTGGCCTTTGATACCTTATCTTCTTTCAAATAATTGATCTTACATCTGTGTACTTACTTCTACTTAGCGACAGGATGAATTTATAATTCTACAATTAATCCATGCAAAAATCATCTTCCTTGGTCCAGGAATACTGGAAGAATCCTTTTCAGCTCTCTAAAACCTTGGTTCTAATGTTAAAACAAGATTGATGCTGTTTGCCTTCTTGCAAAACAGCAGTATCAGCTAAATATGTGGAAATGCTCACATATGGAAAATGCAACAAATTTTTAAAGCAATTTCTAGCCATCACCAATTTCTTCTGCAGTCCCCAGTAATACAGAATATGAAGCCTTTTCTTGATGTTACTGCAGATATTCTCTCACATAAACCTTTATCATCTGTCTCTGGTGAAAAATGCACAATCAGGGAAAGATAATGCAAATACTAAACCACTGTCAGTTAAAATGTTTGAGAGTGCGTGCTTTGGGATGATGAAAAAGCTCCTTTTGTATTGAAGCTTAAGTGGTAATGTTCTAACTGAAACAAGAACACTATTTTTAATCCGTGCTTGAAAGATCAAATTAAATCTGCTAGAGTCAACCTTGGTAGGGATGTATCTATCAGAGACAACTTCTTTTTCTATGAGAAAGCAGCAAGTCTAAGGCTACTGGATGCTCATTTGTCTAGTTTTCTGTAGACACTCAGGGAGCTAGGGCAATCATTTCTAGCAAAAAAGCAATCCCAAAATACTGGGAGATCAAGAGGAAAAATATCACTTTATATACATTCCATTATTTTCTTGATTCAGCAACAGAATTTCAAACACAAGCTTGTCACAAGTTCACTGCACTTTTAGGATAATGTATCAGGGCATTATCTTACATCTTTCATTTAGTCACAGTCCTATCAGCAACATCACTGCAGTATTTCTGGCACCATCGTTGTTTCCACTACAAATTCTCTATTATACAGATGTTAAAAGTATTTGGGATCCAGTAAGTTTGAAATCTATTCTACAAGCTGTCAACATAAATGCAATATACATTTTTAGATTGGTTTTACCCTTTCTCCTTATAGGATCTAGAGAAAGGCATGAAATTAACATTTGGCAGTTACTAAGAAAATACGTGTTTTCAGAGAACCCAAAGAAATCATAGCATTTAATTAATCGTCTGCCAGTTTTTAACTACAATTTTCTTTTAAATACACTGGCCAAACATTGAAATATGGATTATTTTTGCTTTTATATATCAATTATTGAACATTTATATTAAAAATCATTCAAATTTCATGAGGTAGTAAAAAGAGAAACTTGAATTCTATCATTTTAGGCATCTTAAATATATGTAAATTGCCTGCTGAATACATAACACAAAATGAGATGTGCACAGCAGCTTGGCATTCAAACCCCTCTGAATTAACTCCCAACTCCCTTAAAATTCTCACCTAATAGTGTTGGGAAGTTCACATGAAAAGAAAAGGGCTGAAAAGAATAACAGAATGGCAAAAAAGAATGAACCATATAAGAACAATCAGAAATAAGGACCTGTCTCAAAAAGGGTGAATTAGCCCAAGCAGGATACAGCAAAGCCTGCAGGGGTCAGGGCCATCAATCTCTCAGCAACTGTGGAAGTTCCTCTCTATTCTTGTTAATCCTGAAATTATATGATCAATATTTTCCTCATCAGTTCCAAACAGCAAAGATTATTCATGTTGTATATTTTAAAAAGCTGGGGAAAATGTAAGAAATGGCTGATCCATTGACTACTGAATTCAAGACTTTCATTTGAGGTCTAAAATTACTTGCTTTTTTGGATGTGCAAGATTATTTTCATATCTCGAGAGATATTTGGTTTTTTAGATTACAGTTATCATGTTTTCATATTAAATTACTATCTGCAACTATGAAAACCTGGACAGTATCATAATAAAAATACCTCTGCTTTACCTGTTTTTTAAGTTCTCATTGCTCAAATAGAGAAATCCAGAAGTTCTCAGCATGCTCAGTACTTCATGAAAGGGATTTTAAATCAAGAAAGAAAATTTCTAAAGGTAACTTACCCCTTGATAGAGCCAAGTTATTCTCACTTCATTGAAAATAAATGCTATAACGTAGACATTGTTTCCATAATGGAAACCCATTAGTCATCCACTGATTCTGCTTTTTTTCTATCAAAATCTCTTTAACACAGACATTATTCCTCAGTTCTCTTAGGAGATAATAAAATAATTAAAATTCTCTTTCAAAATTCCAATCTTATTACATTACATTCCTGCATAATATTTGTCTCTTTGGACCATTTCTAAATCCAACATCATTAACACTGCAAACTGATCATTAGAATGTCTAAAAGCATATGGGGAGTTATTTTTGAACCTTGAGGAAAAGGGATACATTTCAGAAAAAAAATTGCAGCATTTCACTGAAATACTGTTTGTCTTCATCAAAACAGGAAAGTTCAGAGAGGGAACTATGTATAAAGACCAGAGTAAAAAATGCTGGACTGAAAAATTAATGAAAGTGATACAGATATTCTTATTTCCAATTAGTAACTGTAGTTTACTAGGACAGGAAGGTTTCAGTGAAGACTCATTCTAGGGAATTCTGCTACATTGTTTTTCTTGAAATATTTCTTGATCAAGAACACAATACCCTGGAAATTAATAGAACAAGAAAGGAGGGAAGAAAAGGGTTTCAGCGGCCCTTCACACAAAAGCCTGACTTTAAAAAAATAAAACCAACAGGCCTGCTTGGGTTATTAAATAATTATTTGGTGAAAATGCAGTATTATAAACGCTATGAAGCATGGGGAGTATAGTCAGTCAGTTCAGATTCAACCAGTTTTCTTCACATTCTGTGTAAAACAATGTTTGATATAGACTGTTACTGTGTTTTATCAAAGATTTTGCACTTGGTCCTCAGCTAAGGACAAAAAAAGGGATTCGAACTACTCTAGCCAAGAACTATAGATAAAGCAATTTTTCAAAAGAAAGCTACACCATCCAGAAGTAGGGCTGGCTGGAGTAACCTAACTTTGGAGACAAACAGTGTAGATGACTACATCTCAGACAGCCATTCATGTCCCATGACTTGAAGAGGCACAATTCCTCAGACCAAGACATCCTAGCACAAGCAAGAGGCAGATGCCTTGCCAAGGTTAGAACTAAAATGTAAAATGTAGAAGTATTCATCAATATATGTAGATTAGTACCATCCTGGTGTCCAGAAAAAAATAAATCACATCACTCTGTATGCCACAAGGAGGCTTCCTGTGACACTTTTTACAAACAGCCCTGTACAATATATCCATAGCTGTCTCTTATTTCATACCCAGAGGGTCTGAAAAGACAACAAAAGTTACTAAAAAACCCCCATTGGTCTCTGAAAATACAGGATGCAGCTCTTAATTGTCACCTCTGGATCCTGATGAAGGAGAAGAACCTGCACACAGAGATATAGCAGCTATCAGCTGGCATCTTCAGTACAGAAAAAAAACCTGTTTGCACTTATCTAGTTCTTTCAAGGATATCAGTGCATGAGTTTACAAAAGACAAGTGAACTACAGACCAATGTTAAGATAGAGGTACATAGAAAATCAATAGCAGAGTAGGAAATCTAACTTGAGAAATATCTCATTTCCTTTCCTGTGACCATTGATTTATATCAGTGTTGGTAGTTGCAGAACAGTTTCTGACTACACAAAAATACGTTTTGGAAGGGATGACTGGTAAGCTCACAGAATCTAGATACATGAATGAAAAAAATCTTCTTGTCTTCCTACTTTTGCCCCTAACTATGGAATGTCCCTAACATTACATTGTCCCCTCGATAATTATTGTTTCTCCATGTGCAAACTGCTGACTTTCTCCCCCTCCATCTATAACACTGCTCAGTTTACAGCCGTGAAGTGCTTTGAGACCCTAGCATAAAAGTACAGAAAAACATAAAATGCTCTTGTTTCTAAGCCTATCAGTACTCTGAAACAGAATAGCTATTTTGAAGTCATACTGGGAATATATTATTTTAATTTGGATTGCCTTGACATTGTGTTGTGTTTCCATTTTAGAGTCTTTATGGGATTTATCATATTCATTTTTCACAAGGTTTTGTTTTCAGGTTAGTAGTAACATGAGATAACAGATTTCTTACTATTATTGTGAAGGAAAATGATTAAATCTGGATGTTCATTGTATATCTCAGCAACAATGGAGAAAGGGAAAAAAAAAGGAACTTGAAAGGGTCTTCTATCCATTCTGAGGAGAGATGCCTCTTATGGAAAAGTAGAGTTTCTGGGTGCTCACCTCTACTAAATTGAAGCCATATCGTTGCAGCTCCATTCTAATTCCTAAGAAGGGCAAAATAAGAGAGAGGCTAGCAAATTAAAATATTAAACTTAGTAAATAATTCCTTTGGTTTTGAGTGCAAGAAGGTTCTAAAGTTTATTTCCCTTTCTTTCACATAAGATAATTTAGAGCTCAGACACACTGACTGGAATGGAAGAGTAATCAGTAAGAAAAAACGAATAAATTTTGTGTCTGCCTCTGTTAGTGGGGAAAATAATTGAAAGCATGTCTGCCTATGTGGTTCCTCTACAACTTCAAAAGTGTACAAAATCACAGAAAAGGGAATGCCATCTGTTTGCTGTTAGGGTCATGTTTTTTATTTTCCTGCTTATACTCCCACTGAAAGCAATGAGAAGTTTTCAATCCTCCATAATGAAAATGACATAACTTTATTCTCTCTCCTATATTCGCTTTAAAGTAGGCTTTATTATGCCTTTTCCTCTTCTCCTGAGTATGTTTAAGTCTTGTTAACTAGCACCTTTGAACATTATCTATAAAACAGAACAAAAGTAGCAAAAAATGGTCACCACCTTGTAAGAGAAGGATAAGGAGAAATAGTGGACCTCCCCCAGGTCTGAATGTTTTCATCAAGAAGATTATTAAAAGCAAAGCCACTGCAATAACACAGAATGCGCCTTGGCATAATGAAAACAAGATGTAAAAATGTGTTGGTGAGAAGGGCAGCTTTGAAGCAGCTGCAGCCCAAGCTCTATAATATCTGACAGAGGATATGCTGGTAATGGAAGTGTGCCTCATCTAACTTCAACTATTCATCTCAAGGGGCAATTTACAAGGTGATAAAAGGTTCCAAGCTGCAAAAGGTACTTTAGACCGTTAAAAAGCAGCTTTTTATGATCATTTCTTCTGTACAGTACACGTTGTTTCATTAATCAAATGCTTATTCTATTAAAACACCCACCCTTTTAGCTGGTGGGACAACAAGTTTTACTACCATGAAATGGCATTAAAAGCCACAGACTTCCCAGCTAAGCCTTTGTAATGATTGTAACACAGCCCAAGTGTGGCTGTATCCAGAGGGATAGCTGAATGGCATGTCTGCCCTGCTTCACTCCTTGGCAAGTGTCTTGGCATGCTTCAGTTCTCAAGGTCATGTCACGCTTTCCACGCAGGAAAGCAGGCAAAGCATACGTGAATTCCCAAAACCAGAGCAAAGCCAGCAGTTCACACCAAATCTGACTGTCAGCATTGAATTCCTTATTAAATGAGCTTTAAAAGCCAAGCATGGCTCTGGCAAAGGGAAAGCTTCTGCTCACAAAGACAACAATTGCAATGCTTTAAAAATATCAGCCTTTTGATCTCCTAGAGGCAAAAAATCCAATGCTCACAAGGAAAGTTAGAGATCTAAGGACCTGGTATATGAACCAAAATAAACAGATAAACATTTAAAGAAACTTTTCTCAACTCCTGTTTTAGCATTTGAAAGACACTCCCCAAATCACGTGTGTCACACATCAACAGCTAGGACTTCTTTGCTTTTCTATTCCTTAAATCATCAGACCACTAAAAAAAGGAAAATGATTCATTATTTTGCAAGCCTAGACCCAAAAGGAAAGCATTTAAATTCCTACACTTTATTCCACCGGGGAAACCAAAGCACAACTCAAGCAGGCAAATCTGCAGTACAGTCATTCAATCATATATGTAACTTCTTAGTCCACACAGATATGAAAAATAACCTCTATGTAAAGCAGGAAAGTAAAACAAAGCAGCAAATATTTGGAGCCCATATAGTTGGAGTTGGAGAAAAGGAGAGGGATAGGGAAAAGACCCAGTTGATTTTTTGGAGGGCAATCACAGTGACCACTAAGGAATTTAAACTCGCATTTTAATGAAGTTTATGTTCATTAAAATTTAACAAATGTTAAAATAGTAACTATATTAATGAGGAAAAAAAAACATTACAATATAGTGGCTGACAGGGGCTTAGAAGTCTAAATTCACATGAAATTAACTTCAAATCAGTGCAGATACATTATAAAATGCACACTAGTAAAGTAATTTAAATTTATCAATTGTATGTTTGTATGAAACTGTATGTTTGTTTCAGTGCTAAAGTTCAGGCTGTATTTTCCTAAAATGTATAACTAAAGTCCTATAAATGCTTGTGCAGGTTAAAAATAAGAGAAAATAAATGTTTCAGAGAGTGTATCATAGTAGCATTAAAAAATGCAAAGGAATGATCCTATATTTAAATATTTTAATATGTTAAATACAAAATCATCCTAACACATGACAGACAGATTTTTTATTTATCTAAACAAAAACATTTTCTTGTTATTCTGTGAGGTATATTTCAGTATTAGTATGGAACAACGACATCACAAATTAAAATCCAACCATGGCAAGTGGATTATCAACATTTCAAGGTAAAGTATTCAGGAAAGCTACACTCAATATTACTTTGCTGAGCTTGGTAGAATCCTTTTGAAGTTTGTACGCTACTATTTTGTACCGTTGTCTGTCTGACAGTATAGCAGGAGTCTTGCACTAAAACATGGCATTCATCACTCTGTGTAACCTGTTTAATTTGTGTGTGAAACCAATCTGTGTCACAGCAGGAGGCAAGGTGTCATAACTGCTGCTCAGGATTCAAAAGGATTAATATACCACAGAGAAGAGGTTAGGAGAGAATTCTTCTTTCAAAAGCACAACTAAAGGCTGAAAAAAGGTTATGCTTTGTTAATACTCACACAGCTCCAAGGACAATTGGACAGAGCCTGACCTAGAGAGTGCTAAGTGGATACTGCATTATGGTAGCCATCAAAATGACCAGTCAAAAGGTCAGTCATCCTGCCCACACCATTCACCCAATATCCTTTTTTAGCCAAGGTGCAACAGTCAAGCCATCAAGAAAGGAAGATCTGCCCTTAGCCCAGTCATCACAGTTATCTTTAGGCTAGAGTGTTTTACTCCAGATTTCTCCATAGTGTACTGCAATGGAAATTCTCATCAGCTCTCCCCATAGCCATGTACAGAGCCTTAGACAACTGAGACACAGCACAGACTTTTCTTGAAATTCTCCTTGAAACCCAAAAATTGACAGCTGCACTCAGGAGCACAAGGAAGAAGCTGTTCACTTCTGGCAACATTTCAAATCACAAGCCACTCTCTGTGTTCTGGAAAGCAGAAAAGACAATGCCAGTAGTTCACCTTCACCTCCTTAAACACTAACAATTTTTTTAGGCAGGCTTTTTTCTCTTACTACTCACATGTTTTCAAGGAATTCCAGAAGATGACCAAACTCTGCACACCATGAGTACTGAGTTAGCTGTCAAATGTGCTAGCTGGATTTCTCCTAGACAAGGTTGATTACATGTTAAGAAACATGAACAGAGTTTGAAGTCTGTCCTCACCTCTTAGATCACTAGCAACAGGGGTCTCCACTTTCCAAATCACTTTTGCAGACATACAACTGAACTGATAAGCATTGTCAGCAGGACCTCCTGCAGAAGTCATCCTAAACGAAGTCCTAGGACCACAGCAAAGCTATCTCATCTCTAATGGCTTTAGGGAATCAATGCTTAGCTTAAATAAACAGCATCCTTGGGAAAAAATGGAAGAACTTCCAATTAAATACTAGCAGTATCTAATCTGCAAGGGCAAGAGAGGCAATTTAAGTTCAAATATCTGAACACATTAGACATAGATAGTCATATAGCTTTCAAAAATTTTGAACACTGCACCCGTTCCTTGAACCTCACATTTCAAAAGTAGATGACTGTGTGGGAAATGTCACCCAAACTATTGCCTTTACCCCACATTTTATTCTTGGCAATAGTCTATTAGGTTGGGTTGGTATCTGAAAGCACCTGTTCTACGCTACTTTTAAAAATAAAAAATTAAAAAAAAAACAAACCTTTTCAATATTTTCTTCTTGTGCTGTACAGACAAGTACTTCATAATAAGAATTTGGAAGTAGAATTTTTCACACATGTCTCCTTGATTGATTATTAGGAAAGAAGACAGTGAAAAATCAATATTTAACCCAGTTGCTGCTAGCCCTTGTCATATATGCTTTGCCTACAGACAGTAAGGGTTGCAGTGAACTGGAAGAAGCTGATCGCTTATATTCACACTTAAAATCAATTTTAGCATGAAATTCATGAGATCAGCTAAAGAAAATGTTTAGCAGGATTAAAACAATCATTCACATTTACATTTCACCAATGTGTTGACAGTTGTAGTAACTAAATATTAAAAAACTTCTTATTTCTGCAGAGTCAACAGCTCTCTGCTTTCTCAGAAATGCATTAGAACCACAAATTGTGTCTTGTTTTTACCCAGGTACATAAATGGCAAAAGGCTACTGCATAGCAAATTACAGACTCATTGTTGCTTTCAGCTTCTCTTCTACTTTTATACAGCCAGTAATTCCGGCGTTAAAGTTGAATCAAGACCATCTTGGAGTCTCAAATACGATTGTGAGCTCTAAGTGTAACTTAAATTAATCCAACTGAATTGCTCTCTGACTTAAACATAATATAAAAGGAAATTGTAAGACTATTTTACTATGGTTCCTGATTGGTTTCTGTGAAGTGGATAAACAGCAATGTCCCCTATTTGTAACAAATTTTAAAAATACCACAGAGGGAACTACTGAAGAGATCCTTCATATCCATTTCAGCAGAAGCTAAGGAAAATATTAGAGACACAATTCAGAATTCACTCACAGTTTCATCTGTTCTTGACCTTCTGCTCAAAATGGGAAGCTCGGTAAACCACAAGTGAAGCTGTACAGCTGACAATCCAGCAGGACCAGTTTTTGTTTTTTCATTAATTATCAGGCTGGAAACCTTCTGACTTACCTCAACAACCCTTTATTTTTTTTTTATTTGTAAAGGGATAATTATTAAAATATTTGCCAACGGGTGTAACTATCGCTCCTTTCTACATGTAATTTAACCAAGGAACAGAAGATCTAAGTGACTGCCAGAGGTCCTACAGGAAGCCAAGAAGAAAATGTGGTGTCTTTCATCTAAAGGAGCTGCTTAAAAGTTACAAAATATACAAATTAAGAGAGAAAGAAAATAAAAACTGCAGGGGAAAAAAAAAAAACCACCAAAACAACAGCACCCAACAAAACCAGTGAGCAGAGTCATGAAATATGATTTGGCAGTAGTCAATCAATGACAGTTGTCACTTTTACCCTCATGGTACTTGGACTAAAATACAAAATAATTCAGTACCAGTCTCCTTGATAAATCAAGCACTAGAAAAGCCCTGAATGCATTATCTAAGAGATGAAGAATTTGCTATAAAAAATACAGCATCATTAAAAATCAAAAGTCCTATGAGGAAAGAAGTTCAACTTTTGTCCACACTTCCTATACCTAAACTTCTAAGATTTTAATCAGAATTTCTTATTGTGACATTAGTAAGCAATTAAGCTCTGCTTTTCATTATATGAGATTCTCATATAAGAGTACAACAACATTCTTCTCTGGGAGCTAAAAGTCAGTTGTTTAATCTTGTGGTAAGCTTGGATTTCTTCTGAAAAAGTCAAGAATAAACTGAGCATGACTTTGGATTTAGGAAACAATTGATACCAGGTCCTAACTTTTATCTTATTCCAGAAAACACCAGAAGCACAGAAGTAACAGCATTGTGACTAGACTTATTGCTCCTGCTAAATTATTAACCTCACAAAATTCAATAAAAGGACAAAGCAATGAGCATAGACATTCACTATCTGCACCTTAAGGTATCCCAGGACAGTATCACAAGCAATTAATAAAAAGTAAGTACTCTCCATATGAATATTGTCTACAAAAGAAGGAAACAGCAGTTGGGAAAACAGTGTCACTAGGCTGAGATAAAAATGCACTGATGTAGAGCAACCTGCATGCAATATGACTGCTTTTAATCTTTAAACTTGTGGGGCCAGTACATGCTGTAGCTCACCCCAGGTCTCTGGCCTCCTCCCCTATCATAGCTGGTAATCTTTCATCACCACTCCTTTTCAGCTGAGACATCTGTGTTCACTCCCTATAGGTCCCAGAGGAGTGAAGGAGGGGAGAGGGGGCAGAGAAAATCCTCAGTCACCTTTGCTTTGACCCTCATACACCAAGCACCCACCATCTTTCTAGTAAAGTAACAGGAAATGCCAAAAAGGCACTTCCCTCCCCACAGCAGGCCGCTGCAGCGGGGCAGTTCTGGTGCTCTTCAGAGCCTGCCTTCTCCATTGCTCTGCCAACTCCTCAGCTTCCCAACACTTCAGGACATGCATCTCCCAAACAAGTCTTGTGACCTATTCCAAGCCACTGACAGCAGTCTCATTTTTAACAGAGAATTTCAAAAGCTGAAGGTTTAACCCTGCATCAGAATGAAAAAAAGAGTTGAAGCAGAAAAGGTTTTTACAAAACAGAATGCACTTTCTCTCCCTTACTGCACTTGAGATGCAAGAAAGGCTCTCTCCAGAGAGGGAACAAGAAAGGATCACTCCTATGCTCTACAGATGCATGCAGCAGAGGAGACTCAGACTGGCACTGACCTTTTCAGCTGTTCCAAAAGTAAGGACACAAGAATGAGATGGAGGTTCAGCGATTAAAAAGCCACCCATTCCCACAAGATGAATCAGATCACCAGGTAACAAGAATTTTGGGAACTGGAGTCCAAGCTTTACATCCCTTCCAAGGGGAAATATTATGGCTTAACAACCCTAACAAGTAAACAGTACAAGCATATTTCTAGCAAAGCAATGTTGCAACAAAGTGGAACAGAATGTGTCTACCTCCCTCACTGCGACTTACTTAAAACAAAGAAGCATGGTAATTATAATAAATAACTGAAAAAAACTAATGATATTTTTTTATTCATACCTCAGTAAGAATCAATTGAATTTTCTGTGAATTTAAGGCAGCTAAAACACCAAGAAGAAAAATCATCACTGCATTTGTGGCAATCATATGGTATGGCATAATTTCCACTGATAAATATATTATTATCCTTATCATGCACATCCTGGTTACAAAGTAATCTCCTGATAATGAACACTTCCATTCTCCCTACACAGGTATTGACAAAATTTGTGAAGAAAAGAAAGCTCAATAACCAAATACATCTGCTCCCAGTGAGATATATTCTTGGGTTTCATAATGAACATGTTCCTTAATGATTAGACTGTCACTTCTCCCAAAAGATCTGAGGTGTTTTTATTGAATTTAGTTCTCTAAGTTTGAAAGGGCAATGCAAAATGACTTTCCAGCTGATCAAGTTGTTTTGATAATGGCCAAGGTATTGACTTGACTTAAAGAAAATAGCTTGTGTCTACCAATGATGGAGAGAATGGTAGAAGGCAGGAGAGCTCTAGGAATGTAGCTATTGTCAGAATGGATATAAGTCTAGCCTCAGGTCCCATCTTTGGCAGTTCCTAGCCTTGGATATGTCCTTCGTTTTCCTCTAAATCTCCATCAGAGACAGACACAAAGTGAGCTGTCAAACACAGAAATCTCATCCTACTGATTGAAATTGATTTAAAACTTTGAACAAACACTGTTTTTCTAAGACTTGCCTATCACTTTTTGTATTATCCATAAATATTCACCCTCCTCCAAATTTATGATAACATTTTATGTTTAGGAGTTTGTTGGGGTTTTTTTTCATGGAAGCAATAATTTTTCTCCCAGTGACAGAACTTCATCACTTCTTTTCCCAAGAAAATTGAAACATTTAACCTAAAGCATTTTTTAATTCCTTTTTCACATGAACTTTCATTATTTCATTTTGTGAACTGACACAAATGGGAAACTATCAAAAGTTCATTTACACATTTGTTATATTATTCCACCTTTGTTTAGGCTATATAGCTTTTGTCTTCTGGTTTTCACTACTGGTTTCTGCCTTTTAACGCGTCCACAACTGTAGCAGGCTTTCTTGACTGTCAAAGGAAATTGCATCAAGACAATGTGTGTGTGATTCAGGACTTAGTCTGTGTGAAAACAAATTATGAATGCATCTCTCAACTGCAGCATATGGTGTTATGTGAAAAGAAAAATCAACACAAATCAACAATTACAGCAACACTTCAGAAAGCCTGTGAAAAGAGCGAGCACCTATACAGGGAAACCAAACAACGCACAATCTGATGAGGTTCAAGTTACTTCCCAGAGTCAAACTGAAGGGTAATCACATAGCACTGGCTCATTTCACAGCCAGAATGAGCAACAGACTGTTTCCCTCCTGCATGATGGGAGTGTAGCATACTACTTGCAGAAAGCTTTAAGATTCAATTTCAGGGGTGGATCAGTTGACAGTGAACCATGCTCTCATGAAGGAAACCTGAAACAGGAGCTGTCAAACATCAGAGCATTCACAGCCTGTTGCAAGTGTTCAGTCAAGTCTGATTTAGCAGAAAGGTGTCTGTGTGTCATGCAAGAAGAACTCAAGCTAACCATAAGAGTTGGGGTTTTTTTCCTAATTCTACCTAGCAAACTCTCTCTCATACCATATTCCTATATGGCTTATTTCACTAATAGAAGGCACGGTGAGGGAAAAAGGGCTACACTGTGTTTCAAAAACTGCAAGATGGAAGCAGAAGAACAATTCCCTATAAGACCAATGTCCACTTAAAGACAGAGAGTAACAAGCAGGAGAAAAAGCAAACCCCAACATGGGTTTGTGCCATATAGTAAAATATCAAAGCAGAAATCTAGACACACTCCTGACATGTTAACAATGACCACTTACAAATGCTACTGCCAGGTAGTCTTCATATTTCACTGCATTTTGTTATTTCTGAGTTTTGTTTGGAGGGCTACAAAACACTGAAGAGTTAATGGATAATCTTCTCTTACAAAATTCTAAGATTTATTATTTTTCTATGTTTCTTACATGTCTGCTGACATGTTCTGCCAGCAAAAGTGCATGGAATCTGATTTGAGAAATTATGACCATTATATGGTCTTCTTATGAATGTGAGCCTGAAAAATAAAGCAATTAAGATTCAAAGAAAGAAAATTATGAAATAGGCCACTGCTGCAAAATCAGTAACATTTTATAGGACACTAATACATTTAGCAAATCTACAGACTTAGTAAACATATTCTTCTGACATATTTATGAAACTAAGAATTAGCCCCCTATTATTATTGGTATTTTACACTTCAGGAATTCATCCAAAAGAAGCGAAGGCCCATATCTACAAAACTGCGTTTAGCTACCTCAGTGTTATACAATGCCTAATGCTACTTGCAGAAGTACCAAAAGGATTCAAAGCTGGAGCCAACTTCTCTAATTTGCCTGCCAGAGCTTAGGCAGATACAGCAGGCTGAATACCAGCATTCATGCACTTACTGATTTGAAAGTTAGCACAATGCTTGGGAATTGGAATTGTGAACCATCCTTGAGGCCTGTACACCAGCTCCAGATGAGTCAAAGTAAATATGTGAACATTGCTCCAAATTAATCACCTGCCCAGCTTGCCATTATCCTCACTGACATCGGTTGTTCTACAGCAATTTCTCTATGAGTGCATCAATGAAACAGCCATTTCAAAAGAGAACACGGAGAACTTGTGATCACACTAAATTGTCTCTTATAGCGTCAGAGAATGTTCCTTTATCAGTCTATTTCCCATTTCCAGCAATTGTATTACATAGCAGGTACTTAGGAGAGACATCTGAATCCTTTTCTATGCCCCTGTTACATTAAACTTCTAGAGAAAGACATTGTTTCTGAACAATTATATACCCAAACTTCAAATTTTGTTTACGCCCTTTTTCTCTGTTCAAAAAGACTAAAAGACAGTAAAAATGTCACTTTATGTATATTGTAAATGAACAAAGCTGTATTAACCACAGAATTTTTACACATAGAAAACTCAGCTTTTCTGTAAAACAAATAAATACCACTAACACTCAGATAGTGGGATTCCATCCAGTGAAGATAAGAAAGCAGTTAATTTCTCATCTCTTCTCTTTCAACAGCTTTTTTGTCCCATCACCACAGGGGGTGTGTGGGTCAACATCACTTGAGTTATCTGAATTACTCAAGTAGCATTTGAGTTACTCTGATTATAGTATGTTCCATACTATAAGATGCAGGTTCCTGTTGAGAAAATATGGTTTACAATGGAGTGTCAGTGAAGCAAACCACTGTGATATTTCTAACTTTAAACTGGAAATACCAAAATGTCCAGTGTTCACAAAGCTTTGCATTTCCTCACCAGTACATACCATCCCACAAGTGACACAGGCAGCAAATCTCTAGACTCAGTATAGAATGGCTCTTTGAATTTAAGTAATCTTTCTACCCTACTCTTCATGGTCCCAAAAAAGCTCACATGTGATCAATGCATAAACCTTGGAAAGAAATTATCAAATTTCAATGATAGAAGAGCATTTCAAGATTACTCCTGATCCAAACTGTCTTGTAAGAATGAAGTTCAGTGTATAAAACCATATTTCAAGAAACTTCCTTGAAAGCAAAAATGCACTGTATTGCAAATCACTCAATGTCTAATCCAGCAAAATTAAAGTGACATCTTCTTTTGCCATCTGGGTTTTTAAGTCATCAATAATTAGCATGAAACTGGAAACTGATTAGGCCTTAAAAAGTTATGCAAACAAAGAAACCTACTTTTCCTTGTCTCACTCTTATTGCAATAATTGCAGAGGTTGATACTACGGGTGTATCAATGGCTGAAAAGCTTACAGAATGGTATCTGTAAAATACCAGAAGTTTTCAATATTTTTGGTTGGTTTTAGAATTTGAATTTCAACATAATAAGTAAAATTGTTTGGTCTCTTCAGTCTCCTGTAGATTTGCAACAAAGTATACACCATTATACGCAAGAGTACAGATAGCTGGAAGATTTGGGACTTTGTCTAAAATAACTTCATCAAAAGAAATTAATGACTTTTAGTTCTTCTAACCAAGAAAGTCATAATAAATTAATATATCTAATTAGAACCAACCTCAGTGAGATTACATTAAAATCTCATTTTGTTCTGTCAAAAAATTCAATAAAACTATGCCAATTAAATTAGGCAATCAATAAGAACAAAGAACAAAGTGATTTTCTTGATGTTTCATCTACTATGCTCAGCCATTAGAAGTCATTTTTAACAGCTTGTTGACAACGTTCCTCCCTTGACAGTGCTGCAGGTAGTATCAGATGTCACGTCCCAAATCTGCTTCAACAAAGAAGCAATCTTCCTTACATTGCCATTTAGCCCATCTGCCTCTGCAGGCAGTTGAGTTCTCCTAGGAAGCCCAGTACTACTGTAGTGTAGGGCATAATAGTTTATAGGGTGGAAAAGTGAAAACAAAGGGAATACTGAATTTTAAGTTAAAGTGATACAGGGTGTAAGACTATAAAAATGCAATTAGCAAGACACAAGCTGTTGCAGAGGTCACAGTTTCAGGTGTGGATGAAGGAGCCCAGGAGAACTAATAGTTTGTATAAGTATGCACTATTTCATTGTCTTCAAGACTGAAGGGTGGTTCCCTTTTGCTTTCTTTTACATTTTAATGCCTGCAGGTATTGCTTTCCCATATTGATCTTCAGCAAAAATAGATTGGCTATGCTAGGAAAGAAAAATCTACCAGCCAGTTTCCAGCAGTTCTTCCTCAGCTCAAGGTGCTATTCAGTACGGACTGGGAGGAACTAGTGCAAAACGTTCACTTTCTGTATTACTTACATTGAAATTGCAAATTGTTGTTGCAGACATCCCTCTATTCTACATGTCTAGCTCCTGTACATCTCAGTTTGTTACCTAAGCCATCAGAAACATCTTTACTTCAAGGTTGGTCTCAAAAACAGAATCAATATTTTAATTAGTGGGCTGATACAAAATGACAGAACTGCCACATTGACAGAAAGCTGTCACTTGGATGAAAAAACATCAGCTCTAATACCAGAAGAAAGAAAAGTACAATTTTAACTTCTACATACAGAAAAAGCATTGCTTTTGTCTCAAAACAAGCAGTGTTTTGGTACATTCCTTCACATTTTCTATGAAAGAAAGATTATTCTTTAAATTATTTAATCTTTCTGCAAGGAAATATAACAAGTGACTACTGGGATGCATTCCCCTCCACTGTTCGACTCCAGCAAGACTCACTCTCAGAGACTGAAATGTTATGGTTTACAGATTTAAACATTTCTCTGAAGGACTTTTGCCTATTCTAGCACAACTGTATAACAAAAGCTGCATGGAAGACCACCACGCCCTGAGTGGGCCTCTGGATTGAAGCCTTTGACTGCAAGATGATGGAGATAAGAGAAAGTGTCTCCGGTCTGGCCTGGGGGAGAAGAATTCATTCACACCTTCGGGGTGGAGACCACAGCCCCAGGCTGTCTGCTGTCAGGCTGGCACAGACCCTCACACCAAACAGGGGAGCATGAGAGGTTTTAGGTGTGTGGTGAAAAAGCCTCTGGTGGGCAGTGGATGCCCATCCTCCGCTGTGCAGACCGGTCCAGCAGCGGGGGCTCCCCACCCCAGGACAGCCACATCCATGGGACATCCACATGAATGACAGCAGAGGGGGTGTCATGGCCCATCAAAGGCCCTCCCCATGCCCAAAGGGGTCCCCAGACCCTGCACCAATGCACTGCATGTAATGCAAAATGATGCAACAGATGCAGAGGGTCTTGCAAGGACACTGTCAAACATAGCCCTCTGCAGGGGAGGCGCCTGGGCATTCCCACCTGCCCAAAGTGTATACTAATCCAGTGGATTCTATACTTTTTGGCATGGGGGACCTTCACCACCAAGAAGACCAGATAGAGGGGAGCAAGGAGACATCGTTGGGACCCTCAGAAAGGTGATATGTTTCTACCTAACCCCTGTCACTCTCCCTGTCCCCCTCACAGACACTTCTTTTTTCTATTTCTTTCTTTTCTCTTTCTTTCTCTTTTCCTCTTTTACTAGTAAATAAAATATTTCCATTTTTTAGCATCAACATCTAACTTTGTTTGGGTTTACTCAAGTTTTGGAGAATATTTTGCACCTTTCCGGGTTTGATCGGTTTTATTCACAGTTTTCTTTGCTCTTCTGTACTCAAGTTTGTATCACTCAACTGTGCTGGACAGATTTTAGAATAGAGCTCTACAGCCTCTTTAAGCTGAGGGGCTTTTTTATGCTTTCACATTTCATTCTATGGTGCCAATAGCCTTCTGCTCCCTGCACTTTCAGGTTCCCAGCTATATGATAGCTTGATAGAGAAGGTCCTCATGTCTCAAAATACCCAACTTCTCCAAAATACACTATGACAACCTACAGATTTCAGTAACTGACTAATATGCAACTTTTGTTCAAACACAATTCCATCCTGGTGAACCATTTCTGCTACACATAAATGTTTCAATGAAGCAGCACCTGAGAATCTCAATTCAAATTAAGTTTCAGAGACTGATGATTGATTTAGGAATGACCTTCAATATATTGAATAGTTGGGTAGATATTCTTTCATACTTCCCTGATAAAGACACTTTTCAGGTTGCCTCGTTCCCCAGGTGATCTGTGTTTATTCTCCTTACTGCATAATGAGGTGTAAGTGGCATTTAATATCGAATTAAGGCTGTTGTAACAATGTTAAAACATCCCACTTTGACAATTTAGAAATAAACATTAAGGCAGCCTGCATGACTTTACTAAGAGTGGCAAATTGTGCCAGATCAATCTGCTTTCTATGGTGAAGTGATGATAATGGTTAACAAGAAAAGACTAACAGATGTCATCTACCTAGACTTCTGAAGCACCTTCAGTATGAACCCACATGACATTCTTATCTTCAAATTGGAGACATATGGATTTGATGGATGGACTACTCAGTGACTAAGGAATTGGCTGGATGGATGCAGCCACAGAGTTGTGACTGTATGTCGAGTTGGAGGCCAGTGACAAGTGGTGTCTCTTCAGGATTCTGTCTTAGGACTGATGCTCTTCAATATCTTCATTCATGATCTACGGCGACCAAGTGCACTCTCAGCAAGCTTGCAGATGACACAAAGCTAAGCAACAGGATGGGATGTCATCCAGAGGGACCTGGACAAACATGAGACATAAGCCCATGAGAATCTCATGGAGTTCAGGAAGTGCAATGTGTTGCACCTGCGTCAGGACAATCCCAGACATGAGTCCAGACAGGAAGGATGAGTCATTGAGAGCAGCTCTGCAGAGAAGGAGTGGTGAATTCTAGAAGATGGCAAGCTGGACGTGAGCCAACAGAGTGCACTTGCAGCCCAGGAGGTCTGTATCCTGGGCTGTATCAAAAGAGGAGTGTACAGCATGTCAAGGGAGGTGATTCTGCAACTCTAATGACCCCACCTGGAGTACCATGACCAGCTCTGGGGTCCTGAACACAAGAAAGACATGTACATGCTAAGATGGGTCCAGAGAAGGCCATGAAAATGATCAGAGGGATGGAGCACCTCTCTACAAAGACAGATTGAGAGTGTTAGGGTTGTTCATCTTGGAGAAGACAAGCCTCCAGAAAGATCAGCATTTCAGTACCTGAAGGAGATTTATGAAAAGGAGGGAGAGGGATGGGCAGATAGTGATAGGACAAGGGGCAGGGGTTTACAATTGAAAGATTTTTCAGGTAGCTTTGGATGAGATATTAGGAAGAAATTCTTTACTCAGAGTGTGATGAAGCACTGGAACATGTTGCACAAGTTGTGGATACCCCATCCCTGGAAGTGTTCAAGGCCAGGCTGGATGAAGCCCTGAGGAACCTGATGCAGCAAAATGTGTCTCTGCCCATAAAGCAGGGGGTTGGAACTGGATTATCTTTGAGATCCATTCCAGGCCCTGCCATTCTACAATTCTATTATATTAGAGTTGCCCCATTTTGTAGTGCATTTCCATTTGAAGTGACTTTGTAGAACATATACAATTACTGTTTTGAAGAGGTGAAATTGAGATTGTCAACATGAAATTATTTGTTCTGTACTCATATCACTATTCACAACTTTGCCATTTTTTAATCTTACATGCAATGAGAAGGAATGTGAAAAAATTGAAGTTCTTCACCAAACTGTTTCTCTCCAGCTATAGGAGTTTTTCTATGAGCTGAATATGGAGTGAAAAGGAGATAGTTCCTGTGTTGTCTGTATAATCTTCACTTTTAAATGCAAAATAGCCTTTAGGACAATGCAGCTGTCACTTTCAGCTACAGAAAAATACAGACTGACTCACTACAATGCCTATCTCCCATTCAGATTCCTGGGTGATTTGCACTTGTTTAGTTCTTCGTGGTTTGAATTGGTTTTTTTTTTTCTTTACCTTAATCAGAAATTCAGTCATTTGTACCAAGAACTGCAGGGTATAAGAAAGCTTAATGTTTCTGAATTCTATTTTAAAATTTAATGGTGCTTTAGTGCTTTGCTTCAAAGTATGAGGTACACTACAGAGTTCCTAAATCCAAAAGATCAGAAGCTACCCCCTTCCTTATCTGCCCAAGAGATTAGCAACCTGCAGGAAAGCAAGAGAAACAGGACCTGTCTCACAGACATGTATTGGTACAACTTTTACAATGCAGTATTTAACAGAGACATAAGCCATTCCTCTTCCATCTATCATTCTTGTGCACATGCTACGTATTATTAATTCAGGACCTCTGGGACAGTCACATAAATCTGTATGGAGCTGGTCTGGGGTGGGGAGGGGTGTTTGGGTTTTGTGGGATTTGGGAGGGGAGTTAGAAGCACTCTGTGATCCAACATACCATTGTCACTCCTTAGGATCCTAACAGACAATATAATTTAAACATATTTTAACAATCTGCATGATAGTGCCACTGCTGCACCATTTGTCATTTAAAACATTAATATGGCAGCTGGTTTAAATTTAAAAAGAAATTAATAGGAAGGCTTTTTCTACACTAAGGACTAGAAGGGAGAAAAAAACCTTTTTTTTCCAATAAAAAGATTGGAAGAAGCAAGGAAAGAAACTTGAAACAAGCAGAGATGATCTCTGGAATTCTTAAAACATGTATCAAAGGAGCCTCTTATTTTGGGGCCATCTCTGAGAAAACACAGTAAAATCGATCCTATTTGTAAATATAAAATAAGCAGATCTTGAGAGCATTTTAAGTTTGTTTTGCCTCTAAATAAAGCCATGGAAAGGTATGATTCCCTTTTGGGGCTTCAACCCTCAACATATTTCTGGCTTTCACATAGGACTTTAAAAGTCCAACTTTGGATAACTCTTTAACACTTTCAGTAAAAACTACTTCTGAATTATTACTGAGAATATTTCCAGGAGTAAATCAGCGTATGAGGTGCATGGCTTCCTTGTAATCTCACCTTCCTAGAATTCTACTTACTCTTTTTGTCCTTGTTCAATTATACATAGCTATAAACCTGAAAAAAAGAGCCCTGATGTCTAATTTACAGAACCATCATTAAAGGAGGTCCCATATGGACTGAACATGATTAGAAAGTTGAATTTCAAGTCTGTTCATGAAACAGATTCTGGGTACTGAAGAAGTGCTGGTGTTTGCAGTTCCTAAATTAGGTATATTGTTACCAAACCAGCAGAAGTAATATGCCACATCTCGAGTAGATTTATGCTTAATTGTAGCTTGATGTTTTAACTGATTTATACTAAGTATGCAAAATGAAATAATCCTCCTCTAAACATCAAGCTTTCAATACTTTCTCTCACAGAGAGAAAGTCCAGCACATGTCCAGCACACAGCTGGATAAACACAACATGCAATGGGTAAGCTACTGGCTGATGGGCTGGGCAAAAAGGCTTATAATGAATGGGGTGACATCAGGCTGGGGACCTGTCACTAGTGGGTGCCACAGGTCTCCATCCTCAGCCCTGTGCTCTTCAACATCTTCATTAATGACTTGGACATAGGACTGGAAGGGATACTGAGCAAGTTCACAGATGATACAGAACTGGGAGGAGCTGTTGACTCCCTCCAAGGAAGGAAGGCCCTGCAGAGAGACTAAACTGCTAAACTGAAATGCCACTCAAGTAGCCCAGGTTTTACACGTATAAAAAGGATGGATATTCTTCTCCTTTTCAAAATTATTAGTAAAATCCCATTGAAAATTATTAAAGCAACTTTGAACTATCTGATGTATTTAAATGACTCATTCATGGTATAGAAAAGGTTACTTCATTTTTTTCAAGTCTACAGTTGATTAGACAAACTCATCTGAGGTTAGCTCAGCTAGTTAGAGCAGAGTACTAATAAAACTAAGGTTGTGGCTTCATCCCCTGTATGGGCCATTCACTTAAGAGTTAGACTTGATCCTTGTGGGTCCCTTCCAATTCAGAGTATTCTGTGATGTAGCTAAATACACATATAAGGAAAACAAATATATTGCACTCTTAATCTGTTACATCGATTTTTTCAACTGGATCAGCTTTTGGTACTGAATGATAATCAAGCTGTAATTCATGCCAGACCAAAAAAAAAAAAAGTATCTTGATGATATTTGAAGATTTGGAATATTGCCTAGAAATACTATTTTAAGTAGCTATGGGACAAGTGAAAAGATTAGGGAGACTAGAATTAAAGAAAACATAACTAAGCAATTTAGAACTACTTTCTGACCTGACTAAAGAAAAAGAAGAAACTAAGCAAGATGGAGATGAACAAAGCCTGTGATTTTCAGATTTAAGACTCTGGAAACAATTGCACAAATCCAAAGCTCTCTGAATAAAGCACTATTGACAGTAAACTTGAACTTGTACTGTCTCATACACAGAAAGGCAGAAAAAATCTATAAATGCACTTCAGGATTCTTAGGTAACAGGCTTTTCAGTATAGGTAGACAGATTGCTCAGACAGTAATATTTTTTTAATTTGAAAAGGTTTTACTTAGTCTATTCTTCCACCTGACCACACTCAAAAGATAATTTCAGTAGATTATCATGCATTTCTGATTTCCTGTTTGCCTATTATTTTCTTTCTTCCTAGGAAATATCTGCTCTGATGAAGATATGCCAGCATAAAAACCTGAGATAGATTTAAGAATCAACTCCAAATCACACATCTAAGGCAAGAAGAAACCTGTGCAATGATTCATTTTATCCTGCATAAAGCAAGAAGCAAGCTGCCCTAAATTACTGTCCATTTAAAGTCCAGCAACTGTGTTTGAATTAAAAATCAGAAAAAAAATACAATTACTAAAGAAATCCTTTGATTTTGGAATTTTCATTGGCAGAGAATGCATAATAGCTCATGGCAAGGAATTGTAATGAAAACTGCATTTAGGTTACTCCCAATTTTTCTGATTTCAAATTCTAGCCATATGATTTTTATAACTTTCATTGCTAAACTGAAGAGTCTTCCACTACATCATATCTAATATGAAAACTGGAAAACACTGCATTTTTGATTTCTTTACATCATAGACAACAAAAAAATTGCTTCCAATTCTTGAATCCATGTCCTAACTCTTCTTTGCACCACAACTAGTTTTATTATGAGGTTTAAATACCATATTGTAATATAATAAGCTAAGAGATGTTACATCAAACACAAACATCGTACTTCAACTCAGGACTGCTCTTTTCATTATTTTAGAAACAATTATTTCTTCTTAGTACCTCATTTCATTAAGGTTTTCTCACATCTAAAATGGTGTCTTATGTTCTGTATTTACTCATGTCAAATATTTCACCTAAAGAATGTGTGTTTTGATAGAAGAAGATGTGTATACAATTAGATATGAAACCTAGGATACATATTGCTCTCATCTTTTAATCAAAAGAAGAATACATTTTCTGTGTCAAATACAAGATTTTTTGTGGACTTGCCAAATTCAGAAGTTATTCTCCAGCTCTTCAGATGCCAAAGCCTCTCTCAACAACCTATTTTATCCCTCCCGTCTCTCATTTGTCTTCTCCTTTTCTTCAAGCACTTCTTAAAAGAGCTTGTCAAATCTGCTTTATAGCTTAGATGGGGGAACAAAGGGCAAGAAACATCATTAAGTATCAATCTCCTAGTTTTAACAGCCTGGGTGCAGGGATATTAGAATCCAGGACTCAAAACCATGATCTAACCTAGCAGTTATGACTTCCCCTTTTAATTTTTTTAATGGGGTCTAAAATATATACATGTTTGAACGGGATGGGGGGGTGGGGTGAAAGTTAATCCTGGTTGCCATGTCACTCTACAAATCAAAAGCAAGCAATCCATTACAGATAGTTTTGAAGGCAACAGTACTACAGTGGTATTCCTGATGGATTTAGAAATTATGGTCTGTGCAACTTCACAGGCATTAAGCATGAAAATAAAACCATTAGATCTTCTCAACAAATGGAGTCACTATTGAAGGATATATTTTTTTTCTGCTCACAGTTGGGTTTTTATTTTTCCAAATTGGAAACACACCACATAGAGGAAGTAATAACATTGCAGTAAAGTATTCAAAGCCAAATTTTTATTCACATTGATTATCTTTTACATTTTGAAGTATTGCCTTTGTACATCCATCTGTAAATGTTTATCAGATAGGAATTCAAACCCTTTCCTTCGTTAAACCATTCTATGGAAACACTACCATACTTTTGTTATATTTTTGAGCAAAGGGGAAAAGAAATATGACATGGATGGTTTTTCATCCAGCTTCTAAATTCAAAATCTGTATTCCTTTTTCTAATCCCCACAACTCAGAAAAATACATATATTTTTAGTTTCAATTTTATCACTAAGTGCACATGAAAAATGCTTCTTCCAATCAGAATACAAATGGTTTCAGGAGTATCTGAGTCTTTCTCCTTTTTTATCATATTAAAATTATTTGCAGATCCTCAGACAAAAAAGCAAACCACCAAGTTTAGATGGCTAGTAGATGACAGACTGCAAAAAAAAAAAAAGGTGTGATCTTTCCAATCTCAAAATTAATTTGTTTATGCTTCAAATTAGTGTCCATTGCATGTCACACCTCATGCAAAACAAATTTTGATGAAGGAGCAAGTAGGAAGAGATACCTGATTGAGTCTTTCTTAAAGAAGTCTTCTCTTCAGGCATTCATTCCAGATCTAAAGTGAACATTTTTATTATTTGACCAGTAATCGTTTTTTACATTATTTGGAGTATGATCCAGGCAAAAATTTGTTCACAGTAAAGTTTCCTAAAGGAACCCTTGTATCGTCACTACAAAGATATTTTTTCATGCACATCAGTTTCTATTGCTTGTGCTCTACTTTAACAGCTAAGTGAAGGAAAGCTGCTTACAGACTTGGGCACACAAGAAAGGATACCTAGCTTCTTTCATCACACAGTGTAAATCCCAGTAAGAAAAGACTTCCTAAAGAATGGGGAAGCTGTACCCTTTTTTACCGTTTGTCAAGTAATTTATTAAATTTGCAGTTTCAGAGACCCTTATGCAGACATTTCTGAAAAGGATCATTAAGTCAGATGTACAGTGAAGAAAAGGTGCATTTTTAATTCAACAGCTGACGAGCTACACGTAATACTTTAAGCTGCCAGTCTGTTTCTCATACATTTGCTGAAGAAGTTCATGTGCTCCTTCCCTTTTTTGCAGGATACAAAACTCAACAACCTCATGCAGAAATTGGTCACTACATTTTCAACTGTTCCCTGCTATACATTAGGCTTCATTTTTCAGGGTGTAAAATGCTTGCAGCTGCCATGAATTTCATAGTTATTGCAAACATGTCTATTACACACAACAGATTTTATCTGGCTGGTGGAGATACCCACAGAGATTCTGCAACAAATGCCAGATGTATTTCTTCAAAAATATGCATCACAACAAGCTACTGCAAAGTAGTAATGGGAAAATGAGGGCATGTAAGAGTCTCATAAAAGACAATTAAGCAGTGGAACATAAATAAGAAATTATTAATGGTCACTGTAGTCTCTTAGGAATAAATTAATTTAAGTTAGCTCACATAAGTGGCTCAACACATTGACTATCTTATGAGCATTGGCTGCAGATATTATATTCCTTGGATTTATTTCAATCACCAAGTTGTTACATAATGAATTATATCTAAGCAAGAACGAACCTAAATTTACTTCTCCATTTTTTGATCTCTTTCACAGAAAAGTGCCATATTATGACAACTATTTATTTATGAAATTCATATCAGGCTATAGAAGCAATTCGTAATACAATAGTAATAGTTGATAATGTTGCTATAAAACAGAAAAGAAAGATAAGGTGACAAAGCAAAAAAAAAAGGAGATTCCTTAAATAAAATTTGCTTAATAGTTCAATCACAGCAGTTTAACTGTAAGATAATCTCCACAAAGAGCTCTACTTTGGAAAAAAAAAATGGACCAACAATTAGCATAGCTAATGCTGCACTTGCAGAAACAGGTAATAAATAAAATCATACATTGAAAATTTCTAAAGGCTTGAAAGAAATTATATGCGGACAGTATCATATATAATGAAACTCCTGTTGCCATGCTGATACATGAACCATTTATCTCTAAAAATGCTATTTTACTTCAATTTTTACAAGATTTTCTGACATAGTTTAAGACATAACATTTATTTCATAATAATGTTTAAAGAAATTATTAGGAAAGCATTTTTTATATATACACACATATATAACTATAAAACTGGATTTCCCATTATGAATTAGATTATACACAACTGTAAGTGTAGCTATAAGAAATTACCAGTTTTACAAATCAGTTTGATTTCCCTGCATTGCAGTCACCTAAAGCCTCCAATCACTGCACACAGGCATGTAACACATGAAAGTGAAGTTGTATAGGCAACATGTTGGATTTCAAAAAAAAACTATTCACTGATTACTTGCTCTGAGTTTTGCTAATGTGTAGCAGCACTGTAGAGCTGTCAAAACAGTGATCACTGAAGAAACATTAAATAATGAGCATTTTCTTTGTATTTTTTGCTAGCACAATTTTCTTTTTCATGTTTCTTTTTGCCCATTTTTTACTATCTACCACATATACATGATAAAATGATTACTTTCTGTCATCATCAGAAAAGTTCATAATTAATCATTATTATTATTGTTTGTCTATGCAATTCTGTTAACCAAATAGTTCTGCTGAAGTATTTAAATAAGGTGATAAGATCCTGTTGTCTGAACAGCACATACCACATGAAAGCTTATGATAATTTAAGTTACACCAAGATAGTTTTACTCAAGTAAGAGACATGATTCCACCTTAGAACAGGACTGCCCATTATTAACACTATTCATATGAAAATAAAAGTAAATGCTTACCACCTCTTTTTTAAGAATCACATATTATCTCATGGTGTAATGTGGCAGAGTGGTGAATTTACAATGAGGAAAGCACAAAGGACAGCTATAGGCACAGGATAAACCGTGATTATCTTGCAAAGGGAACTACACTGAAGGTAAACAGCTACAACTTATGCAGGCAGATCCAAAGTGCTGCAGATCTGCAGACAGATCCAAAGGAGGGAGCTTAGGCAGCTCTGCTAAAAGCAGCCAGCAGTAATCATGGTCAGAGGCCAAATAACACCAATTCTTTTGGTGGGGTTTTTAACATATTCCAAAGACTACTGAGGCCATACCCACACTAAAACTATTACCATCCAGGGTAACCTATTTAGCTCAGACCTGCTTATGATTTCAAGCTATGTATTACTTGTAGACATATCCACATTACTTAGAACATAGGAATCACTCTCAGCACATGATACAAGTAACACCTACCCCACTCTTTAAGTTTTTTGAATAGCTGCCATGGTTGTAGGCCCACAACACACACACGGTTTCTGCACAGGAACTTTTCTAACAATTGGATGCCTGTAACAGAAGATTTCTAGCCATAAAACTGTTGTCTTCCTGGTTTAGCTGCTTTAACTATAGATAAATGTAATGAAAATTATGTGAAGGGAAAATGTAGCAGAAAGGAGTGGATGTTTCCCATATTTATCACTGAATTACTTTGATGAAACAAAACCTAAGAATTTTTTCCTAAAAATTCTTTTAGGATTTTAGCACTCACATTTTAATGCTAAAACTTTAATAAAGCACAACTGCACTCCATTTTATCTCTGTCCATTTAAAAAATAAAAAAAATTAAAAACTAGGAAATTAGAATTTCTTGCTGGAAAGTACATTTTTATCAAATGTTTCCTGCCATATGTATATATAGGTATGTATATGTGGGTCTTACCTTAAAGGCAGCTGTTAATCACCCTGGGAATAATTCACCCAGTCATTAAACCCCAGTACATTATTGTAGGAGTGGGCACAGGGGCATCAAGAACAATGTAGTGGAAAAGTGCTGAGGTACTAGCATGGCAATGAAACTAACAGGCAAAATTCTTTCTACAGCAGGAACTGGGACAGAACCCCAGATGTCCTGGAAACCAATGTAAAATTAAATTTTAAGTATATATATATATATATATATATATATATATATATATATATATATATATATATATATATATATATATATATATATATGTAGCTACCAAGTTGTGTTTGCAACACTATATAGACACCCTTGAAAAATAATAGGCTTGTAACTTCTGCATTTTTGTGGCTCTGTGACGGGTGCATAAGTAACTGAGAACAGAAACAGGACAAAAGGGGGAAAAGCTATTTCAGTTACACATGTATAATTGCATTTAGTGAACTGAATTCTGCCAAGTCAATGGAACAGCATGTGACATAAACCAGTTTAAAATTAGGCCACAAGAATCTATCCAAGCTACAATATTTCCAAAATGTGAATACCTATTAAGAGTCTCTATTGCACATAACATCATATTAGCTCCATAATGCTTTGGTCCTGCTTCATGAATGAAAAATGCTTTAAAATTCAACCAAGTTGCAACACTAAATAGGAATAGCAACCCAAGAGACAGCCAACAGCACAGATTAAATATAATTTTTAATAACTGTAAAGCTGCACAGTGAAACAGAAATCCTACAAATAAAAGAACTGCAAAAGTGCACACTTTATGTGCCCGGTGGCTTTTCAAAGGCTTATATTGTGGTGGAGAGCAGAAATTTAATAACTCTGGTGATACTATCATGTAGCACTAATAAGATACAGAACATTTGGAGAAGTCTAAGAGCAGACAACTATAACCAGAGTTGTTTGGAAATGCTATCTATAGATTAAATTAGCTTTGTGAACAAGGACACATGGACTGAACTTCCTTTTGTTATTGTTTTCCTTTCTCATCTTAATACATTTTGTATTTAAACTACTAATAATGAGGTATTGGCTGGCTGCATTTACAGTAGTTTGATCTCTCTTCACATCTGGCTGGACCTATGTGCATATCCTCATTACTATGAGAGAAGATGATTGCTAACATGCACTCAAGGCTGAAGGTGCATTATGACCATAGCTGAAAGGTACTGGAGCAGCACAATGCATCCTCAAACAGAAAGGCAGGAACAGACCTGTACATGATAGCAGTACTTCCCACACCTGGAAGCAAAACACACATACTGAATACAAGCTTCAACACTAACAGCTTCTAGAACTTCTAAATGTGCACATAGGGTCTCTGAGCCATTGGATTAGTGCATAAACTACAACAGCTTTTTCTGAAACTATATAAAGCTTGAATTTTTACTTTTTTGAAAATACTCAATACTTGCAGGATGACATCTGTCAGGGTATGTCTGGTCCAAACATCCTGGAATGTAGAATTGAGCTACCCCAGTTTGCTTGAAATGGGGTAGCTTTGGCAAGGGAAGCAGCTAGTCAAAGCAATACATATTTAATGAAACTCTAATAAATAGCTGGACAAGAGAATATCCAACCTGAGTCATTATAAAATATGATAAAACTAGAGCAGAAGAAAGGGTGAGAAAAAATATATTAAGAGAGAATGAAAATGTATGCAACAGATTTATGCAGATCAAGGCATTCCTTCTTTACTACATCAGTGGCCTGGCATGTGATGTGAGCAGCATAATAATAATTTTATATATATGGTAAATATCTACCATCTGTATTCTAAGGCACAAACCATAAAATGCAGCATAAAACAATTAAAATCAACAGAGACAAAGTTCAGGGTACAGAAAGCTTTTGATCCACAAAAATGACAGATGTTGTATTTGAGTGACTGAAGACCAAAAATATGAGTGAGAGCAAGTACAACTCAGTTTTTAAAAGTACAGCTCAATCGATGTGCCAAAGGGTTATTTGGCATGATTGCCATATTCCTAGTGAGGCAGAGAAGGAAAAAGAAAAAATTATTTTAAAACTTTAATTAGGCCACAAGCTAAGAAAATTCAGTAATTCTTTCCAATGGATTTCAATAGGTCTTTCCAAGTTCAAGTTAAGAAATTCATAAAAATTTACACAGTATTGATATTAAAGCACAGAGTTTTAGGCTGGTGGAGAGAAGCATTCATATCTCACTTTTTTAGTAAAGTATCCCTGAAGTACGCCCGTTCTGCAGAGTCTCAGGCTTTTCATCCTTTGGGCAGCACAAGTAGTACACTTGTAAGGACAAAACAGTAAACCATTTATATGTTGTCTTTTTTGTTGTTGTTTAATAGTTTAATGTAGCCTTCCTCCTAAACACTTTCCAGCTGCAGACCTCTTCAGTGAATTCTGAGTTTTACAGCTTCTTTCAACTACAGCTACTGCTGATCTCGTTCTGCCATCAATGTCTTCCCGTTTTTGCTTCTGCTGTTGCTACTGCCTATTCATTTTTCACTTTCCAAACTCCCTCATTGCTACTCCAGCTCTACTCCATATTCCACCTCCAACAAAGCAGATAGAACATCCTTCATTTTGGGCCTGTTCCTTAGAATCCTCTTTACCAGATTTTAAGAAGGAGAGAGCAGTTCAGATACTAAAAACCGCAACCTGCCACAAGCAGTGAAACCAAACATGTTGCTGTGCTTGAATGTACAGCATGCATGGCATCTCCCATCATTAAGGAGATTATCATCAAAACCCTTACTATCCAGATGGGAACTGAAGCACTGAGAGATAAAAGCATTTCTTCAGGACTATGCCATTTAGCTGTGAATAACCAGGAATCAGAAATGTTCTTTTCAATAGTTCACATGCTTATCATGCTGCATTGGCTGCCTTCCTTAAATCATGCAACTTCCTTATGCAGAAAACTAAGTCAACCACAAATACTCTGTGCTGAGTTCTGCTGTGATTTTCTTCACAGTGGCTGGTATGAGGCTGTGTTTTGGATTTGTGCTGAACACAAGGTTGACAAGGTAGAGATATTTTTGCTGAGCAGAGCTTTCACAGAGCCAAGGAATTTTCTGCTTTCTGTACTGCCACACTTGGAAGGAAGTTGGGGGTGCATGGGAGGCTGGGAGGAGACACAGCCAGGACAGGTGACCCCAGCTGACCAAAGGGATATTCCAGACCATATGGGATCATGCTTAGTGTATAAAGTGCGGGGGGGGTAGGAAGAAGGAGGAAGAGGGGATGTTTGGAGTGATGGTTTTTGTATTCTTAAGTCACCATTACAAGTGATGGGGCCCTGCTCTATTGGGGATGACTGAACGCCTGCCTGCCCATGGGAAACAGTGACTTGATTCCTTTTGCTTTGCTTGCATGGCTTTTGCTTTGCTTGCATGGCTTTTGCTTTCCCTACTAAACTGTCTTTACTTTAACCCATGAGCTTTGTAGCTGCCACCCTCCCAATTCCCTCCCTGGCCCTGCTGCTGGTGGGGGAGTGAGCGAGTGGCTGCGTGGGGCTTGGCTGCTGCCGGGGTGAAACCATGACAACTTTACACTCTAAAGAAAAGAACTGTACTTATGAATTATCTCTTCATACAAATACTGAGATTTATACATCTCAAACATCAAAAATGAAACCTCAACAGCTATCAAAGCAAGGAGGTTTAATCAGACTGCTTGAAAATCATGTTTGCTTCTCTTACAACTCACAGTTGTCATCTGGTTGACAAAATTTTGAGAAAAAAATAATATTATTATGACAAACCATAACCCTATTTTAAGAAGATTCAGAAGCTTTCACATGAATAGCATTCCTGCCATACCAGTACCTAATATTGCCAATTTTTCCATAAAATCAGAAAACAAGCTCAAGCCATGTCTTTTATCAAGGGAAAAGGAGAAGGCAAAAGCCAACAAGGTCTGAAGAACAAAGATTGTCACAAAATAATAAGACTATGATACTTAAAGAAATACCGATTCTTTACAAAAGTATAAAGATAATACTTCCCAAGGACACTGAAGTGGAGAACTGTGCTTAGCACAAAACATTTTAATGCAAGCAAGAAGGACACAGACAGTTCAATCTGCACATACCCTAAGAGAGTCTACAGTCTGCCAGAATGCCCAAACCTAAAGATATCCTGTCTAAGGAAGATCCATTATCTTCACTCAGGGAAAAGTTGAAATCTTCAAGGACCAATCAAAATGTATTTGTCTTCATTCAGTGGTTTGTTATTTCCAGAAGGCAAGGGAGCTGGGGAGGAAGCTGACTGTTTTAACTTGGTCTGAAAGAATTCAGCAAGACTTATCTTTGAAATTTATGCTTCCTTTTGGTCTCAGCTATGATGGAAATGATGTTAAGAAATCCTTGGTGGATAGCCTAGTGTTTGTGCTTTGAGTCTCATCTGGAGGCAAGGATCACAAGAGAGAAACACAAAACTGAAATATAACAGACAACCTGATTTTTTCCAAAGATGCAGGAACAGCAAGCCAAGTCCATCCAGCATCCTGTTTCTGACAGTGGTCAGTAGCACATGTAGATGGGAATGAAAGAACAGAAGCAGCATACAAAAGGAGTTTTCTAGAATATTTTTTGTTTGATTCATGTGATTTGTGGCTTCCAGACTTTCTGAGCCACAGGCAACAGCCTTCATATATTTTCTTTTCATAAACATATCTAATGATTTTTTGAGCCCTTGATTATCCCCAAAAATCCTGGGACAATAAGCTTTTAGAGCTTTACATTGTTTTCTGCGTGCTGTGAACCTGTCACTTGCAGTTACTATTTCATCTCCTCCAGGTCCTGTTCTCTGATCAAATATCTATGAAACTTGTGCTTTTCTAAACTTCTACAATCTTCAGATTCTTGGAAGATCAGAGTTTTGTAGTGTATGTGGTAAAAAACAAACAGGCAAACTAGAAGAAAGAAGGCAGAAGAACACAACTGCTGATTTTATCTGAATGTTTCATCCACAGATCTACATTAGCTTGCAGTTATTCATCCTGAAGAAGAAGCTGCATTCATTCCTCACATCACACACTGTTAATCTTCTGTAACTCTCTACAAAGTCTAAACTACATTTGCATAATCAAATTTTCTACTACAGCTGACTTTCTTGCACTTTCCTCTGGCAGCAACTCTTTGAGGGGAGAGGAAACAAACAGAATCAGAAAAAAAAGGGGGGAAGGGGATTTTAGGAAGACAGGTATTCTTTTTGCAGGTGATCAAGTGAAAAAATCCTACTACAGGGTTAATCACATCATCATTTTTTGCCAGAAGAGCAGTCTGCTATCTCTACCTAAAAGGATGGTTGCAAGCATACATCTCATAAGAAAGTATTATATATGTAAGTTAACTGTGACTAAGGTCCAGTTAGCACGAGTCAAATTTTTAGAGTAGTTTTTAAACTGTTAATTTGTTAATCAGTTGATGCACTTTCTTTATGTAGATATGTGTATTACAGAAGAGTATAGTTAGATTTGGCCTTTTTTCCTGTTAGTTCCTTGCTCAGTCCCCTGTACCTGCAGAGGTACTACCTCTGTACTACAACAGAGATGATGGCAGAAAAATAAAAAACATTGATCATGGAAAATGGGAATTTGAGACTTCTTTCAGTCGTGTGGTGCCAATTTATTGCTGGCTATCAGAAATCATTGAACTACATCTGCTGACTGGTGATGGACTGAGATACCTGACTGACACTTCTTTTCCATCTAGACTGCAAAATTTTTGGATTAGAGGTTTTTTTGTTCATTAACATAAATAACCAGAGGACACAATGGAATCCAAACAACTTCATTTTGCTGGGTACGAACAATAAATACTGGAATACATTAACTGGGTGATATTATTTCAGTCTTGTAATTTTCTGAACATGCAGCTCCACGAAGACCACTAGAGGGCCCACAATTATTTAAAGTTTGAATCTCCATTTTGCACTGCACATTAACAGTGAACAGGAACTTTCAATGGATATGCCACCAGTTAATGAAGATAGCAATAAAGTATTTTCACAAAATTCAGTTTTCAGGAGAGGTAGTGCTTAAATGCTAAGACCCAGATTAGCTTAAAACCTGATCAGAAGATGCTACTTCGTTGAGCCCAAACCGTTTTGTGGAAATGTTGCAGGCAAATGGTTTCTGAGAATCATTCTGAGTCATCTTCCACAGGACTCAAAATGAAGTCACAACAGCCCACCAGAGATGGACTAAATGTCAGTGTTTCATGACTTCAAAAGCCAAGGACAATAGCCCAGCTAGACTGCCATGTGGCCAAGGAAAATGGAATCTTGGTGTCCATGGTTCCATGTGTTCAGAGCCACCTTTCTGGGTTTCTGTTGCAAAATTTGAGAAGTGATGCTGTTATCTGGCTCTCAGTGGTCCCACTTGGTACCTCCAGGGTCTAGCACAAGTTTCCTCCTTATTTATTATTCAGAGGAAATTTGGATTTTATATATAGATGCATATATAAATATCCCCCCTCAAATTCGGATAAAATAAAAATATTGAGGCAAAAAACCTATTTGGAAGGCAGAAATACTGATTCTCAAAACCTTTACTAGCAGTGTTATTATCATGCTATAAAATAAATTTGAAGAAGAAGCTAGAAATAGCTAAAATCCCCCGTCTTTGTCCATCTCCTTCTTCCCTCCCTTTTATCTGTCCAGGTTTTTTGCACTTAAGCAGATATCCTGTTAGGTTTAGATATTTCCTCAGTTATGCATAAAAACCCCAAGTGTCAAAAGCACACTATTAACCAGGCAAGAGAAGTAACAAGAAATATATTTTCCTTACTGTACTATGTGAACATGAGGAAAATGTTTTCCTTCAAAGTTGTCACTATGCTGTATACAGAAGCATAGTTGTCTCCTTTCAAAGCTTAGTGGTTTGTCTCGTTCAGCATTATTATTCCTAAAGATAGTGAGAATCACAAAAGCTAGTAAGAAGAAGAAGTAATCCATCCTTTCCTCTTCTTCCCTCTGAGAATCGCACTGTTTCTGTAAGATACCTCAAAGATGCTGTTGTGGGAGGAAAATTACAATTGATATGGATTTTTTTTTTTTTAAGATAATTAGAATTGTATAATATTAACCTCTCCCTATGGGTTTCAGTCAGAGTGAAATATGAGATTCTTTCATCATCCTTGATTCTAACTTTCCTTTCATGAGAAAGCACAAAATATCTCAGTCACAGCAGCAAAACCAATGCTGACATGTATAGTAAATTGTTGTGAGGAAGTAAGGTGTACTGCTGTGGCCATGCACCTGGAATGAACAATATGAACATAAAGTATTTCTCTAGGGAAATCATAAAGGTTGGTATGAATCCGTTTCAGGAAAATGAAAGTGAATCCCTGGTTACAGACAGATTCTTCTGTAGCTGAACAGCTAGCTACTTACAATAGCAGCTTTAGAAAGCAATTTAACAACAGCCAGGCTGGCTCTAATGCTGCCTTTTCAAAGTGCAATACAAATCAGTTTCAGCTGGCTAAGCATCTTTCCCACCAGGGCTACAGTACCTCGGATTCACACTCCTGTACAACATCATCCAGTAATTAAAATAACATCAGTAAGCTCTGGCTTTTCAAAGGTCTGAAAGGCATGCAGTGTACACAAGTGTTTCTCTTTATGCCAGAATCCAGTTTTGAATTCCCTGAAGTCAGAAGCAACAACAATCCCTAGAAAGTCTTCTGACAAAGTCAGTAGATGTTGCTGTCATTCATTTCAACACCGTCAGAATTCGGTATTTTGTGTTTACCATTTAAAGACCACCACCTTGCATCGGTTGACCAGAATGAAAGACTGTCAGGCCCCACTTGAAAATTGCTCTTTATATATATATTGCTCAGCTATAACAGAAGGAAGAGGGAGGCTTCTGCTAGCAGGAAGCCAGACCAAGAGCATTCGTCTCACAAACTGAAGGCATGAATTCATATTCTCAGGCATTAGCCAAAAGAAAGAAAGAAGGAAGGCAGGAAGGCAGGCAGGAAGGAAGTGGCGGAAGGAAGGAAGTGGCGGAAGGAAGTGGCGGAAGGAAGGAAGTGGCGGAAGGAAGGAAGTGGCGGAAGGAAGTGGCGGAAGGAAGTGGCGGAAGTGGCGGAAGGAAGAAAGGAAGGAAGGAAGTGGCGGAAGGAAGGAAGGAAGGAAGTGGCGGAAGGAAGTGGCGGAAGGAAGGAAGGAAGTGGCGGAAGGAAGTGGCGGAAGGAAGTGGCGGAAGGAAGGAAGGAAGGAAGGAAGGAAGTGGCGGAAGGAAGGAAGGAAGTGGCGGAAGGAAGGAAGGAAGGAAGGAAGTGGCGGAAGGAAGTGGCGGAAGGAAGTGGCGGAAGGAAGGAAGTGGCGGAAGGAAGGAAGTGGCGGAAGGAAGGAAGTGGCGGAAGGAAGGAAGTGGCGGAAGGAAGGAAGTGGCGGAAGGAAGGAAGTGGCGGAAGGAAGGAAAGGAAGGAAAGGAAGGAAAGGAAGGAAGGAAAGGAAGGAAGGAAGGAAGGAAGGAAGGAAGGAAGGAAGGAAGGAAGGAAGGAAGGAAGGAGGGAAGGAGGGAGGGAGGGAAGGAAGGAAGGAAGGAAGGAAGGAAGGAAGGAAGGAAGGAAGGAAGGAAGGAAGGAAGGAAGGAAGGAAGGAAGGAAGGAAGGAAGGAAGGAAGGAAGGAAGGAAGGAAGGAAGGAAGGAAGGAAGGAAGGAAGGAAGGAAGGAAGGAAGGAAGGAAGGAAGGAAGGAAGGAAGGAAGGAAGGAAGGAAGGAAGGAAGGAAGGAAGGAAGGAAGGAAGGAAGGAAGGAAGTGGCGGAAGGAAGGAAGTGGCGGAAGGAAGGAAGTGGCGGAAGGAAGGAAGTGGCGGAAGGAAGGAAGTGGCGGAAGGAAGGAAGTGGCGGAAGTGGCGGAAGTGGCGGAAGTGGCGGAAGTGGCGGAAGTGGCGGAAGTGGCGGAAGTGGCGGAAGTGGCGGAAGTGGCGGAAGGAAGGAAGGAAGGAAGGAAGGAAGGAAGGAAGGAAGGAAGGAAGGAAGGAAGGAAGGAAGGAAGGAAGGAAGGAAGGAAGGAAGGAAGGAAGGAAGGAAGGAAGGAGTCTTACAGAGTGAAAGGAAACTCAGAGACTATAATCACATGGATGATCACTAGAAGTCAAGTGAGGAAAAGGATTTGGTTGGTAGGAGCAAAGACATGCAAGAGATAAAGTAGTTGCTGGGGTACAAGGAAATTTGAGGGTTTGAAGGGAATAGGAAGGGACAAAAATGGGTGAGAAGTAGAATAAAAAGAGACAGAAATGTTGCATTTCATTTTAATAAAAAAACTAAGAGCTCATTGGAGCACACAGGACATGAATGTCTGATTGCAGTAGTATTCCTATTGATATGTATTTCTGGTTATTCAAAGGTAGAGAGCACCCTTCTACTTCTTGCCTGTCTTCTGCAAATAATCAGTCTAAATAAATGATTTTTGTAAATGGAAAAAGCAAAATTTTAATAAAATATGTGAATATCATCATGGAATAAAGCAGCCACTTTTATACTTACAGCTTTAAAAAGAGCAAAACTATTGATCATGAGCAAATCAACTATAAATACAATTTGGATGAGTTTTTTAAAGGCCCTCATTTAAAAATAAAAATCAATGTAGGCTTAGGCAATCATTATTAATTATGGTAAATAACTGCACTGATGTATGGCATGATTTAGAGAACAAGAAAGATTAGGGAACTTTTTTGCAGCCAGAATATTCAGGATTTTGGAAAAACAACAAATAAAGAATTCCTATAAGCTAAACCACAATATGTCAGGGGTGAAAAGTGCCACTTTCCATACTAGAAAGAAATACCTACAATCTAGCAAGATGTCAATGATAAAAGGCAGTTCCTCATATATACAAGAAATAATCTTCCACCAATGGTAACCACTAAAGACCTGTTTGAAGTAGAACTGGAGGTCATCGAAGGTTAGAAAAATAGGACGAATACTTCTCAACAAATTTAAGAAAACAGCCAACTTGAAACTTCACTTTTGTGTTCAGAGACATCTGATTTTGAAACATTAATGATTTAATGCCTGACAGACAAAAAAAAATTATAAGACCTAGAGAGGTCATGTTTCAAAGACACTCTAAATTGTAGCATCAGCATAAAAATGAAAGATGACAACATCATGATGGAAAATTTTTCTTGTGGCATAATAATTGGCAAATTTGCACAGCCAAGGAAAATAGTACGACTCAGCCTATCACAGAAAGATCCCTGGAGAAGTGAAAAATGTGAGTGTTGCTCTCCAAGAGACGCCCAACATATATATAAGACAGTGGCCTATGTGACCGCTGTCTGGCTGCATCATTTGGGGTCATGAAAGGTTCCACATGACTATAGTGAAAAATTTTCAATTTAGCCACAAAGTTCAGGAGGAAAGCTGTACAAACAGTTCTGCCCAGCAGGCTGATATGGAAAATTTTCAAAATAACTGTCCGGTGAAAGTGAAGTGAGAGCATAATCGTGCTCTATATCCCCTGCCCTGGGTCAGGGCACTTTGCTTTGTGATAGATAGACCAGCTGCAGGGTCTATCTGCACAGTAGCAAGTCCTGTACAAGAGCTGTTCCCCAAAGCTGTGGCACATGCCACAGGTGGAGCATGCACTGGAGGGTTAGATTCAATAAAGAACTTGGCAGCCTGCAGAAAAGGTATCAAAACCCCAAATCAGGTGCTTCTTGATAAATAAGCATAAGTGGAATATGACCCAAAAATTCCATCTAGTGCTGTTAGACTACAGTTCAAAACACTAACAAATAAGGCAGAGGTGGGGGAGGCCAAAACCCCACATTTACATGAAACTTAGTTAGCAGTCTTCACTAATTTTGTACACGGAGGCCTGAATTCTAGAGGCCATGATATGTAGATGTATTTTAGCAAAAAGTCTCATGAGTATTCCACTTGTCCTTTAGTTTTGCTCTTTTTGTCCTCTATATGAAAAGGTCACTTCCATTCCATTCAGCTTTCAGCTGAAGTGAAACAGTTGCCTGTTCTAGATGCTTGGCTGATTTACAGAAGTGTGTATAACCTGATGTTCTCCAAATATACAAAATGTCTGCTTTATGAATCAATACCAGAATGTTAGCAGATAAAAAATTTTAGCAGTTCTGTAGAAACTACTCTTTCAGATCTTTGAACAATTCCAGCCCTATTTTTTTTCCCCATTTGAAGAGACAGCCACTACTTTTTGTAGATTAATGGTGTCCAGCATTATGCCTGGTACACCATTATACCTGATAGACAACATGTGACAAGGAGGTGAACTCACCAAAGGCAAGTGACAACCCTCATGACAGACTGTTGTCACAGATAAAATGGCTGAGCACAGCTTGATAGGAGAAGCCAACCAAACCAAGTTTTATGAGTCACAGCTTGTCACTGACCTAACCAGTGCAAAACAGAGCTCATTTGTCAGCATCCCTGCAAAAGCAGACTCTCCAGTAAGCAGTTTCATAGCAGTAACCCAGCTTTAGCAAAACTCCAGGCAAGTTAAGAGGAGAAACTGTGAAAGGAATGTGACTTCTCATTCAATTATTAAGTTGTTTGATGTCATTTAACTACTCATTCTGTATGCACCGAAATAGAAACATTTGTTTTAAGTACTATTTTCTACCCTTTCTCTTTTTAGATCACATCAACAGCCATTTTTGTTCATCTCTAGGGACAGCAATCTGCTACTACTTTTCCGTTAAAAAGTTCACAATATGGAGAAGCATCAGGAACAATTAGCAAAAAATGCTGATGTGAACTCAGCAGAAAGTCCCCATAGACTCTCCAAGGAGATATTTAGAAGCACAAGAAAAAAAAAATCAGCCAAAACCTCTCTGTCATTTTATGTACTTCTGGAAGTATGCAATAATTTATGAAAAAACTGTGCCTATTGAAAAGTCTGTCAAGAGAGCATCAAATCAGTGGGCTTTTTTCCACTCAGTACTTCCATTATTTGCATAAGCTTTTGCCACCTTGCAGCAAAATCTCCTGTGATGGCTACATCTGCTGCTGCATGTTGTATGCTCTTCCCCTTGCCTACTCAGAATCACAAGCCAATATTCACTACTCTATCCCCAGCCTTCTGCTCACCCCACAGCTCTCAGCAGAATGGTCCCATGAAAACCAGACAAGAACACCAGGCAGTAGGCAGAGTATGATAATATGAACCCTTTGCTAAAGCAACTGGGCCTACATTAAAACAGTCTATTCAGCAGAATTATTTCTAGGGAGAAGGCATTCTTTTTACCAGTTTGTAGCAAAGCTGGTTCCTGCAGGTCTTCCTGTTCTGTAACTTTCATTCAACACTGAAGGGGACAAGATGCATTTATATTTAAACAGCCAAATAATATCACAGTTTGAAAAATATGTTTAATAAATATGCATGATTAAATTAAGACAGGTCAAAAAGTAGCTAAAAGTAGTTAATGAAACAGATGAATTTCTTAGAACTTTAATGAATTTTCTGCCAGAGTTCATCACTTTCACTAATCTCAAGAGCTTGCTTACTCTACCTCCAAATACGACAATTTTTGAGTAAGGTAATACTCATTGGGAAATAAAAGAATTAGAATTCTTATTATTAGAATTAGAAGACCAGTAGAATATGGCCATTTGTATTAGAAGTATTAGAATATGGCCCCAACAGCAACATTCAAGCATCAATTTTTCTGGTTTATGCCTGTAGGAATCCTATACACTCAGATTTGGGGTTTTTTATGATTAGTGGAAATTTTTGAAGACTTTTGAAGACTCAGGATAACAGACCTGCTAAGTAAATTGCTAAGCAGTACAAATACAGCAATTAAGATTTAACTGGCTCTGACAAAGACCTAAAAGGAACAGCCTGGATCTCTTGGAGTACCTCTTCCCCTTCAGAAGGCCTACTATCTATTCCTTTTTGAAAAAATCACAGATGCCTTAAAATTGAATGGCCCACAACAAACATGTCTCATCCAAACTGTGTATATCTGTATTTTAACCAGAGAGGACTTCTGGAGGCAACCAGAAGGAAACTCTGAGAATGTCACCAGCTAAAATTGTGAAATATTATTTTGCTATGGTATTGAATAATTTCTACAAACGCAACCAGTTCACATTTGGTCTAATGGTAAACCTGTCAGTTATATGGATGAACAGCTGCAAGATTCAAAAATCACAAACTACAGTGTAGTTGCTGCACAACTCCAGTGCAACCTGCCAGCTACCTCATGAAGCGCATCTGTTACCAAAGTGTAAAGCTTAACCAAGACATATTAGCAAGGAAATCAGACTATTTCCAAGAACCTAATTCCAAAGAACGGAATTAGCTCAAAATTTGTCTGAAAAATCATTCTAATGGCTTATTAAAAGAGAGAGATCAATCTTCTGTGCAGTTGTCAGGTAATCTGTAAACTACAGCTAGAGGGCATGTCAACTGCAGATCAGATTTTAAATTTCAGATACAGTGCCCATTAAAACATTCATATTCAGAGTGCTAAGATCCAAAAGCATAGAAACACAGAGTCACGCACAAATACTTTACACTACCTTTAACTATTCACTGCTGTGCCCTCTGCCCTTTTGTTAGGTGCACAACTGTTTTGTTAGGTGCAAAACTATGTATCGGTTATGGAGGGACCTATAGCCAGATTTATCAGGAAAGGATAGCAGGCCTAAAATTATTTATTTATTATTATTATTATTATTTATTATTATTTCCTCTACTTTTGTCTAATAGGGCAATACTACAGCCTCAAAGTCCTCTTGTCGAGCTATATCTCAGCTTCATTCAGCCCTAAGCTGCTAGAATCATGACTAAGAGAAACAAAACTTTCAGCTCAGATGGTAGAAAGTTATTCCTTCAAACACAAAGATGTCCAGTCTTGCTGCAGATGCTTAGCTCACAGGCAAAATGATACTCAGATATTTTGGATTCACAGTCCACAGTTGATGAGGCAATTCCTCCTCCCCCCAAAAACACACATAAATGCACAGGGTTTAAATTCTATTATTACTGTTGTTGTAATTGCTGTTATCATTGTTATTGCTGTTGTTATTGTTTTGGGGAGGGGTTGGTTAGGTTTTTCTTTTCAGGTCATTCTCTTGTGATTGAAACTGCAGAAGAGAAGTTATGGCCCCCAATCAAAATTTTTGCCTCATTCTTATGACTTCTCTAAACACTCAAAGGGTGTGTGACAATACTGCTGCCAAAGTAGAGCAAGATCGTATCACAAGATATTACACAAGATTAATAAGACTATACTGAACTGTTTTTTTCATTCTTTTTTTACATCTGTAAGAAATACTGCCCTGTATTTTAAATTTTCAATATTAGAAAACACTACCCCAGCTACAAAGCACATGGCTGTGAAGATACTAGCATTTCAGTATCTATCCAGGATACAAAAGTAATTTCAAAATTATAATTAAGCCTTTGAAGAGTATCCAATTAGTGTGGAAAAAGTACTTTGAAGAAATGTGGAGCTCTTTGTCTAAATTGAATTAATACAACACCATTGAAAGTTTCAAATTTTGAAGCTTTGCTACCTACAACGATTTTTCTAAATATTTTATGTTGTCGGCATCATCTTCACCAATTACTGGCTTATGGCTATCTCAGACTACCTGAGGAGTAGGAGGAAATACACCTAATTAGTTGACTGGCAGTGACATATAATCAGCAGATGACATTTGCCACATGGGAGATAGGAAGAAGTCTTAATATTGAATACTGTCCAAGTAAGGGGGATTCTTTAAAATGGACATGAAATGGCTTGCTCCATCATCCCTAGGATCTTCCCACATAGAACCATAATCTTGTTGCAGTCAAAGAGCAGACTCCAAAGGTTGTTAAAGCTGGGAAGGTAAAATAAAGTCTATGAAGAGCAGGTTATATTATTTAAGGCAATACAAGGAAGAGCTAAAATTAGAGTTTTACAAATGGCAGGTTCAGACCAAGACTTTTCAAACATGACAAGTTTGTGACTGTCTTAGTTCTGCTGGTGAGACATTACTTAAAAGTGTAATATTAATGTAGACAGTGGGACAATTCATAGATTTACTACTATCAATTACGTAGATTTACTGTAAATCATAGTGATTTACATCACTATGAACTAAATGCCCTTTAGTGAGCTAAAAATATCAACAAAGTAGCAATATCCTGCTCTAGAAACACAATGATTATATCAGCTATGAAAACTCTTATCAAAGCAGTTTCTGCAGTATGTATTATTTCTTCTCTCCTATATTCCACACCATTCCAAAAGCACAGTAAATTTGCCTTTCAAAGGTCCAACTTTCAAGATTGCATTTTAACACTCAGCAGATACTGAGTTATCCAGAAGTTACTTTGCTACTCTAGCAACTCAGGATACTAAAAGGTATTTTACACAGGAAAGGTTTTTTCCATCCTTCATTCAGTCAGAATTGGATAGAAATTCACAGTAATATAGAATTCCATTCCCCCTGCTTCATAAGAAGTACTGGACATGGATAAAAACACAAGTCTCTTTTTAAGAGATCATCTGTGAACAGACACAAGAGTGACACATATCAAAACTGGAATGACCCATAATTTTGCCTCTAGACTATAACCACTAATTAGTTTGTAAGTGCTGCTAATAACTGCACTGTCAGGTGCATGTTAAAAACAGTATGCCTAATTTAACCATTATGATAAAAAAATAATATATTTAAGAAATCAGCATGAAGTCATTACTACACATGATTTCTGATTAGTGTCAATGCAGTCTGAGACAAAGTTTCAAACACTTCAAATAATTTCAGGCTCCTCTTTACTAAACTATGCGGTATCTCTGTTCATTCCTCACTTACATTTCTTTACACATCTATGCAGTGGCCCACCTTCAAGCACACCTAATCATAGGGTTGTAACACTGCTCCTCAGAATGCTTTCTGAAGCTGTAGCTCCACACCACCTACTTATTAACAGTGCATACTGTTTGTATAACTTTTACAACTACATTCTTTCTGGACATAGATGTCTCCAAATGAAAACATTTGTTTCAAGGTAAGGTTCTAGCATTGAGTTCTGTGACTAAATTTCTTCCCATTTGTCCAGTTTCTCACATAATTAAACCTCCCAGTTCTGCGTTTGAAAATTAACAGGAGTTCTTTCCAGTTCCACTTAACTCAACTGGAGAAAAGAAGATACTGATGACACAAGTTCCATGGCTTTCCAAGAAGGTATCCTGTGACCACAGAATGAGCAAAAGTGGATTGGAAATGGTTTTAGATAATTCTGTGGAGCAAACCAGCCCTAACTGATCCACAGTCAGGAGAGCATAACTGTAACTTGAAAGCCACTTTCCACCTCTCCAAATCTGTTCCTATCTGCACTGAATGATACTCAGCTAGTCAAGCTGAGCTGAACAGAATAAACCCTATGATTTTAATTTCCATATCAGGCAATGCTTCACAAGACCAAAGGTAACCTTCTCAATCATTATAAAACATGATTTTTTTTTTTCTGAACAAATTTGAGTTTGTTCAGAACTAGATTTACACAATGATGATTTCAGCAAAGAAATCATTAGACTACTGGACAACACTGGAGAAAAGAAAGAAGAGATCTGAGTAGTTCCACTGACTTAAATAAAACTGAGATACAATAGCAATATCTCATAAAAGCAGAGTTGTAGACATTGCATTCTTATCCTCACACTGCTGTTGCCAATAGTGCCTACTGTGCTGCTTTGCACTGTGATCAAGTTACTTTTTTTCATAGTACCTTGTACATGGCTATGTTTTGGATTTGTTCTGAAAACAGACTTGATAACACCAGGTTATTTTTGTTATTGCTGAGTAGGGTTTACACCAAGCTAAGGCCTCTTCAGCTCCTCACCCCACCCCTCCAGCAAGGAGGCTACGGGTGCACAAGTAGCTGTGAGGGGACACAGCTGGGATCCCAGGTGACCAAAGGGATGTCCCAGATGATATGGCATCGTGCTCAGCATATAAAACTGGGGGAAGTAGGAGAAAGCTGGGGCGTTTGGAGTGATGGTGTTTGGCTTCCAAGGGAAGTGTTACATGTGATAGAGCCCTGCTCTCCTGGAGGTGGCTGAACACCTGCCTGCCCATGGGAAGCAGTGAACGAATTCCTTGTTGTTCATGTGGCTTTTGTTTTCCCTATTAAACCGTCTTTATCTCTACCACTACTTTTCTCACTTTTATCATTTGAGTTCTCTCCCCCATCCCACTGGGAGGGAGAATGTGGCTGTGTGGTGCTTAGTTGCTGGCTGGGGTTAAACCACACTACCTACATAAAGAAAACAGCATATATTTATAGGAAAACTATAGTAACAAACTGCCTTTAACAAAGGATATTGATCACAGACATGGGGGGCCATTGTCTCCTATTGGGATCTTCTGGAAGTTTAATGTCTCAAACCAGTAAAATGAGTCACAACAATGAGGACATATTCATGTTGTTTGTATCCATAAGGAGCAGAACTCAATCTTCTCCATAGGAAATGTGCATGTAGCCACTATTTGTGCCCTTGAAAAATTCTGTTTTTCATGTAGATAGAAGCCAGAGAATTTGAAATTCATAATAACCAGAAATAAGCACAACAGGCATGATGGGGAATAAAAAAGGACAAGAGATTACATTAGGAGGAATATTTTTTTAGAGATGATGCCTTGTCCAGTGAATATATCATATCATATGTCTTATTGGTTTTTTTCTTCAATGGGGTGTCACTTCCCTTTGGGTTTTAATTGCCAAGAGCAAGAAGATAGACCTGGATTATATATTACTTGTAATAATATTGGCAAAGAAAATAAGTTGTAATAAGATTGAGAGCAAGCATAAAATATAATGTGTAAGAATATGGAGAAGTGTAAAAAAGCATTGGGAAATATATGCTGCAGCCAAACAGACAAATACATTAGAAACACACTGTTAAAATTACTATTTTAAAAAAAACACACACTGGATGCCCTTGAGTACAGGACACATTCTTCAGCAAGAAATTCCCACCTTCAACAATAAAAAGGACAAAGCAGTGATACACCTTCCTGATCATAAACACCACAGATTTTCTGCATCCAGTGCAATTTACAGGCTTAAATACTATTCCCACTGAAGTTAACAGGAATCTGTAACATTTATCACCTTGTTAATGCCTAGCACTGCCAATCACAATTAGCCCTTAAAGAAAAGAATTTCTTTAATATAATGTGTTTAGCCACTGTAAGTACACCAGTTATTTTCACAAGAGGAAAAGTGGCTGCTATTCCCCAATAGCTTTTCTTACAAAACCCCAATCCCAGAATACCCAATGCCTAAAAGACCAAAAAAAAAAAAAAAAAGAGAAAAAAGAAAAAGAGAGTAAAAACTGAAGTTCAGCTAACAAAATAAAATATTCAGCAGAATTTCTGAGGCAGGAAATACAGCACATCACAGTTAAGACCGTGTGGAGCGGATGAAAGATATTCAGGGCTTAGACGCACGCAGTAACTCATCTGATAGAAAAGAGTATTTCCAAGGCTCCGGAGCATCACATACATCATCTAACAATATTCCCCTTCACACTTGTTCAAACATTATTCAGAGCCTGACAGCCTTTCAGGCCACTCTCTGCTGATTTCACTCATTCCTCACATGTCATGCTGCTGCTGCTTTTCACACAGCAAGCCGACAATCCCACAGCAAGGCAATGATCCAGTGTTGTCTCTCGTGTTAAGGTTAATACACAGGCAATATAGTTTAAAACATTCATGTAAGCCTATGGCACTCTCATAACAACTCATTTGGATCCTTTGCTGTAAAACATTTCATGCTGTGATTTGAATAGTGATGAAACCGAACACATCTGTAAAATACTTTGTAAGTACTTCTGTTAAGTTAGATGCTGTGAACATTGTACAAGATACAGTGGTATGAATGTCTCTTTTTGCTGATAGTTGAAAAAAATATTTGCCTATTTATATAGAAATGTAAATATGCAAATAAGAGAGCCTTATAAATATTGTCAAATAATACAAGAATGAAAATGAAACACATCTTTCAGTAGTCCACACTTACATACACACCAGTTATACTCACATCCTGTCTGTAAAATGATGAATGATAAATAACCTAAAAACAATTCCACCATAAACACAATTGTCTAAAAAATATTACTGTCCAGCAATTAGTAAACTAGATCCAAACATTCAGGAGGAATTGGCTCACCCGAACATCATTTGTTCCCAGAGCTTATTAAATTGTCACGTAATATTTTATTTTCCACACATTATTTTTCATACCAACATCCTAGGTGGTGAGATACAGGTGAGGTTTCAAATTAAAAACCTAAGGTGGAGGTACCTCAGCAGAAGTGTTTATGAAATAAATAGGTACCTTCAGAAAGACAAACAAGAAACCTACTATATTATGCTTCCATCTGGTTCCTATCTAGAAAACTGTCTAGTTCCCTATCATTTAACCCACGTAACACATGTCTAGTTAAAAGAGAGGATGCTAACAAATTAGCACAGTGCTAATCTACATCGTTTCATCCTCAGCATAAAGCAGCTGAAAAGTCCATCCCTAGAAGTTCAGTTGTCATAAAGGGACAATTCCTGTAAGTGTTGTGGCAGAGATGATTTCTTCTTGTGGGGTTGTATATCCATTCTACCTTGAACTCTTCCCTTACTTCTAAGTTCTGTTCATAAATCCTGTCTGAAGAGACAGCACAGTACTTTAGAAGGGGCCAGCCCTGTTCTCTATCTATCTAGGAATCCATCAGCTTTGGAGAGGTTGGTTGCATATTTAACATAAAGTGGCTAATTAATCACTGGCATGGCTGTATCAGTGAAACATTTTCAGTTTGATTTTTGTTTATAAAGTTTTCCATTTCTTCGTGTCATCCCCCAAAAAAGGAATTGATATCATTCACTCTTCAAAAAATATAAGAGAAAACAGAAAACTTCACTTGGAGAAAAGCACTAAGGACAAAAGCAAACAGTGAACAGTTAATAGGAAACCAAGAATGAGAGTGCCAAAATCCTTTCAGGATGTTAACATCCCAAACAACTAAGCCGAATACTCTACTCACAACTTTAACAACTCTCTGATACAAAACAAAAAATATTTTTCATGGAAATGGTATGTAGAAGAGGAGATGTATAATGTATGAGACAAAAGCAAATTATCTCCCTTCCCTAAGGGAATAGCTTTTGTCTCAGATGTAGGTCATGCCAGCATTCATATTTTCAGTATTCTTTATATGCCCATTCAAGCATTATAGATTATTATGTCAAAATGGTACACTGGGATTTTTTTATTGCAATTAGTATCCCTTGTAAGGACCTTTGTGGAATGAACTCAAATATCAGCAAAAGCAATTAAAATCTACTGGAGACACAAAATGAAATGTTAGGCTAGCTAAAGGGAAAAGTGGTGCAACATACTTTTCTAGGATATGAGAAACATAAAATTAATAGAAAGTATAGTAGCAAGGCAGGAACTTCAGAGACCATGAAAACAACAGACAGGATAATAAAAATTGTTCACTGATGGGAACAAATATATATGAAGCAGCCAGAGGCAAATCCCAAGCTTCTACTTTAGCTTATTTTAGGATTATTTTTAAAAATTTAATATGAAGAAAGTGAAATTAAAGGGCAGAAAAAGAATAATCAGGTTTTCAATTAAGTAGAAATGAATTTTTATTCCAGTTTCAGACTTTATTCCACTTTGATACCTATGATGCACAAGTCTATAACTTTTTTTTAATGCTTGAAATGGTTTTAGTGCTTGAAATTCCACTGATTATTATTCTGCATTCTGTTTTAGTCTAAATAACATGACCTGTTATGGAAAAGACATAATAAGCAAAGATGTGATTAGTTTAGTCTCACAGGTTCATGTTGCTTAGCTTACATTTCCAACCCAGAAAAAAGACTTTACTAGAAATGTAAAATATTACAACTATGTAATCAGCATAGATTTTAAAACTGCAACTTCAAAACAGATATGAATGATAGATGGTGTTCTAGGGACTGTTTCAATTGTAGTTACTGTCAGAAATCAGCCACCTGGTAATTTGTCAAAAAATGGTGATTTCCCAGCCTTTCCATATTATATTGTCCAACAATATTCCTTCTGCGTTTTTCATTACAGTTACTTTCTACAATTACCACATTTCAGTGATAAGTGTAGGTCCCAACTTCCTAAAGCTTCAGATACCTAAAACCCTTTTTTCTGTAGCAGGAATCAAGTCCCTAAACCTCAATGTAGGTTGAGAATTTCAGAGAGCTGTATCTAGTACTGTATGTTTATATACAATGCACATTCTAGCTAATAAGCAAGCAGCAAGACCTAAGGAAGAGATTATGCACACAAGTCCACCTGCAGCCTTCACTGTGACATTTGTAACTCTTCAAGTGTGGACTTCACTTAGTAATACAATTAATTTAATGCAATTTTTCTCTAATACAAAAAATTATCCTTGGTATTTTTAACAATATAAATTTTGCTCTATAGAAAGCATGAGATTGAATCTCTGATTAAAAGTGCAAAATTTATCTAACCCTAGATTACCAAGTGCCATACAAAGAATCCACAAAGATAATAAAACACCAGTTCTTTATTGTATCAGTTCATTAGGATACTCTTGAAAAGTAACATTTGCTAAATGCCACTCTTGGGCCAGTCTCTGGTGAAGAGAGGTTTCATAACATCACTTGGTTATCATCAATGCCCTTTCACCCTAAGTCTCATTTTTAAAAGTACTTTGATACCTCTTGCTCATTTTTGTATTTCAGCAGACTACAATCTATTTCTACCTATAAGATTACCAGTAACTAAGATATTTTCCACAGAAATTATATTTTTCCATGAAGCAAAGCCGTGCACAGCTACTCTTGATATAGTACTAAATTTATTTTGTACCACATTTAGTAGATTGATGAATTAGCTGTAAATCTCTCACCTCCCTCTCCTCTAATGTAAGTATTCTATGACACTGTTTATTTTAAACTGGTAAAGCCCATACTGTCCATCCTTTCTTTACAAATGCAAGGGACTTCATGCAGAAAGAGTGATATTCACATGAGGAAGGCTGTCACAGACAGCATTATATATAAGCAAGCAAAGTACAGCAAAGTACGAAAACATACAGCAGGTACCATCACAAATAATAGAAGTGCTAAACACCTTTCATTTTTAATCTAAGTACAACAGTTCCACCTAATACATTTCATTCTGTGTGATAGTACAAACAAAAGGACAGTTATGTGGCTGAAGAATTTAATTAAAGCAGGAAATAAAGTTAGTTTTGTGCTCAGCTTTATCATTTTCTGTGTGCTAAAACCATTCTGCAGTTTCATATGACTTCAAAGCAACTTAGGTCTGCTCAGAAGCTCTAAAAATTCATCTAATTGAGCACTTAGATGGGGGTCTAGAACAAATGCTGTACCCCAAAACCTGCTTTGAGAGTTTCATTCTCATAAGTGCTTTCCACTGAAATTTATTACATAAGTTATATAATCTGGGTTTTCATATCATATGCAAAGTCTGTAGGCAGAATGTTTAAAGAATATCCACAGACATCTTTGTTGCAGCACTCTGGAATGTAAGGATAAAACAAAAACCTCTCCTGGAAGTATGGCTTAAGTCCACACAAAGCAAAGAGCCTTCATCTCACTGTCAGTGCCTTTTTTGTTCTGACTTTCCCCTAAAAGCTGCACTTCCATTATTCACTGAGAATGAAATAAACATTAACATACTAAAGAATAATAAAGCAAATTTTTAAAATTATTTGCATCACTGTCATATGTCAGCTAACTGGATATTATATATTATTCCAAAGATAAAAGTGTGAATGAATGTACAAATGGGTACACAGTTCCTGATAAAACTTTTTTTCCTTTAATCAATATTGTTGCTAAATTTTAAAATCTCAATCAGATATTCAATCCCAGTTCCAATAACGACATAAAAAGCACCCATTTAAATCTGAAATAATATAAACCTATTGCAGGATTATTTTTCAAAAAGCAATTTTTCTGACTGTTCCCCTTATGTTAAAACTAACTGTATGACCAGAATGAGCATTGATTTGCACTTCTGAGATCAAAAGAATTCTTCTGATAGTCTCATATTTATAGTGGTGTAGCTGAGACTTGAATCTGTCCCTCTGTTTACATATTGAAAGACAGCCATAGGAGCAAGTGATCAGAAAACATGATTATATATTCCTGAAAAACAGCCAGCTGTCAGTATTCTTTGTGCCAGTGTATCAATGCAAGAATCTGCAGCCAGGGTTTCACAAGACACAGTGCCAGCAATATAGAAAAACCAATTAACAAACAACACTATAGTCAATGTCATATATTTGGAGAGAGCAAAAAATAGAAGAGTATGTATTTCAGCAAGGATTCAGGCATAAAGAGCTGGCACACCTCCAGTGTGAGTATCACAATGAAATTTTCATTTCCATGAAAGCAACAGATTTTTAATTATTTTTAACACCAACAAAGACCAATAAAAGATTTGTCCAAAATATTTAAATAGGAGCATGTATAAGACAAAGCACACAAATCCCTTAGGCCTTCACCTTTTAAAAATGGTTGCTTCTTCTTGACAATCCAGGAAATCTAGCAAATCCAGGATACAAGCACAAGAGGTTTACACCACCAGAGCACAGCAGCAAGCACAGTAGTACAAGGAGGCTTTTATGCCATTGTAGAAGGAAATCTAGCCTAAATTGTAATTTTTAGATCCATACATGCTGCTCAAAACCTGTATCAGGACATCAGGAGACACTGAATTTACAGGGCTTCATGAAGAATGGTATAGCTTCTCTGGCAAGCAAACCTTCTGCAGTGGACTCATGCAATGAAAGTGCACGAGTAGGTATTCTTGCCTCGTGTAAGCACCTCAGAGTATCAACATCAGCTAGAGTTTAAAGATGCAGTAGAGACAGAGAAATATGAGGTGTGGTGGAGAAAATCTGTTACTTTGCCTCATTTAAGACTTGTCCCATGGCACAAATGAATGCCCAGACTCTACAAAAATTATATTCTAAATAGGAATCAAAACAAAACTGAATCTCCTTATCCAAAATACTCATTCTTTCCTTGCTATCCCTTTCTCTAATAAGTGAGAAAAATATTCATGAAAATAAAATCTGCATTAGAATTAACATCAAAATCTACGAATTGATTTTTATTCTTATTGGTACCATAGGCAAGAATTGTGTGTGATACAATCATATTCATTTGTTATTAAATAGTACCTTGAACATCCCCAAATATTTCAGTGAGCGTGGCACCACAGCCATTAGGAAACAGGACTCTTTAAAACACAAAAGAACATACAAATAGTAGCAACTAATTTCAGGTAATTACCTAGGCTTCACTGAATTCAACACTCAAAAATCTATTGGGTGGAACAGATGGGAGAAAAGCAGAGACATCATTTTCATTGCTTTTGAAATGAATAGGTCAGAAGTTTTAGGAAGGCAGAACATTCTAAATAGCACAATAAATTATCTCCTTCAGAATTTCACAACCTCATGAGAAGTAAGTTTGGGTTATATTGCTTGATGACTGGCTGCATTATGGCTGATGAATCATGATGATACTTGCTGAAGACAAAGTGTGCCCAATACTCTATTTGTGTGAGAGGTAAACAGTTGGTGACAGGGCATTCAAAAGAACTTCCTCTTGCTCTGCTGAAGCATGCTAACTTCAGTATTTCAATCTTGGCAACTGTTTCCTACTCTGGGACCAAAAAGTGATCCTGTCCAAACCTTAACTGCCTGTTGTTTAGTAATAAACACCTGTTTGTGTTTACCATTAAAACTTCTTTGAATTGCAATTAAATCCAGATTTGAGCAGGAGATGAGTGGCAAAGTTCAGACTCCCAAGATTTTTTTTTTTCTTCTCTCCTGGTAGAGGATATTCTAATTTCAGTTTTTCAGATCATATGAATGTGCACATGGAAAGCTCAAACCTGAATGATGACTAAATTGCATTAGGTTGAAAACTCAAGAAATCCATGTCACATGACTTTTAAGAAGTTGATATTAGTGTAACAAATTTATGAACCTGCTTTATTTGTTTTATCACAGTTTTTGCTAAAAAGGCCTATTGTTAAATTGTTAACGTAGGAGATGGTGGAGGAAAAGGTACACAAAATTGTGGGTAATCTGGCACAATGGTATTTTTCTTTCTTTTTTTATTTTTCATTCACAATGGTATTTCCTCTTTTGATTGAAAGAAGAAATATGCTTCTTTCAATGAAGCACTGTTCTCTTTCTTCTATGGTCTGTAAATCCAGTACTAATACTAAACACTGCAATGTCTCAAAGTCCATTATATAATATTCCTAAGGCATCCAAATAGTCACAAGTTTGTTTGAATAGACATTTGAATAAAATTTAATTTTAAAATGCTGCTTGCCTCCTTCCATTTTTCTCCTTTCCAATGGGTAAAAGGAGTTAAAGATTAACTAGCTTGCAAACTTTGATTTCAGTAATTACAGGTAGCAATTTTACTCTATTGCTTTTCTAAATACAGAGGTGAAACAAATTGAGTTAAACAATTCTTTTATAACTAACTTTTATGTCTTCCATATTCTTCTAAACAAAGCTTTCAAATTCTGTCACACTATAAAACAGAGACAACCTTAGCACATTGAAAGAGACTTAGTTTCAGTTTAGTGCTCGGTATGATAATTAAGTAATGCTATTTTCATTCCTCTTAAACCTGTAATGGAGTACATATTAAAGAGAGCAGAGAAAAGGTACACTGCCAAAAGCCTTTGCTATATTGGGAGTGTATTTTAGAAACAAATGGAAAATAGTTTATTGGTAATGGATACCCTCAAATTATTCTATCAGTAAATCTACATTCTCTTTTTCTTTGAGACAGAGCTTACACTGGAACTTGATGGACTGAATGAGACCTTGTACTTAGCATGCCTGAAAAGCACAGGTTCACTGCTCACAGCACTGATTTGCAAAGCCTGCTCCCGCTGCAGGACCTAGAGAGAGCAGAGGGAGCAGAAATGCAAACAGAAGCAAAAAGGAGAGAAGCAGAAGAGGAATCTCCATGACAGCATGAAGAGGCACAGCCGAGCAGGATCAGTTTTAAAGATAAGGAAAAAGGCTGAATAATTAACACAGTACAATTTTCCTGGGACCTGGAACATAATGCAAGTCTCATCACAAGTTTTCATCACTCTCAGAGCAAACACTTTTGAAATCCCAAGGAAAGAACGTGTCTATTACTCTTACTTTGAAGAGCCTGATCCAGAAAGAATAATTATATTGCTAGTTCATGAAGGTGCTGAATCCACTTCTCTCATCCTGATGTGCTACTAGGTTCCACACACCACTGGCATGGGGTTCTCATAGCTTGGTTTTAGATCACAGAGACAAGGACAAAACACAGCTCTCAGATGCTGACATGCAACAATAAAGACTGCCAAGGCAACCTAAATTCAGTCTCAAGTCAATACTTCTTATAAATGGTCCTTAATTACAGCAACACAAACTATTTTCATTGCACCTTTATCTCAATTAGAGATTTCTTCAACATATGTACAATGACATATCCTACTACCTCTAAAAATACAGCCCCTCATGCTTGTATTTCTCTTGAATAGACAGAACAGTGATTTCTATGTACTGTCATTCACACAAGTTGCTACTCTCTTCTCTCTAATAAAGAAAAAAGTGACAAAAAAAGCATGGGTAATACTCATACTACAATAAAACAGTGTCCTAATGCCCAGTTCTTGTTCAAGTGGCTTTAAAAGAAGCATACACTTGCTATTACTTCTAGGCCTCACAGTGGCAGAGGAGTTTTATTTTATTCCCCCTCTCCCTGCACCAATAATGTAGATATTTTAAGAGATTTAATGCATAATTGCTGTGCTTTTGGCATATTTCTCCTATGTGCTTCAAATTCTACTGAGCATTTCCAGTATAATACCACAACACTAAATTTAATTATGCTGGAAACTATTTTTTTGCCTTTTTATTTAAATACATTAGGGTGCTTATAATAGGATATTGTATTGGATTCTATTTATTTTTAAACTGCAAACATGAAATAAGTATGACTGTCACAGAATAAATGTATCCTTATAAACCTCTACAAATTGGAACAATTACTGAAATAGCATATATCTGTTTTACTAGAGTCTATGCCAATTGATGTTTCTCTTGTTTCCCACTGGAAATTACCTAATGCAGACAATTAAGACCAACCACAGTACCACCATACTCTTTCTGCTAAAATATTATTTCAGCAACTCATTGAAACTATATTAATAGAAACATTTTGAAAATAAGGAGAAATAACAACCTTGAAAGTGCTGTAATATAATTTGAATAGCACAGAAAACACCTCAAAATGCTACCTGATTTACTCTGGTAATCAGTGAGATCTGTAACAGCAGCCCTTAAATTTCTCTGTTGCATCTGTTGTATAAATAGTTGCTTTAAAATCAGTGTACATCTACAGACTGCTGGATCTGGCAATAACTATTACAGATTTACCTACATTTCAGGGTACAAATAGACCATCCCCTGAGCATTCTAGATAGCAAGTCACAAATGTACTTTTCACAAATGCTCTAAGATGGCAAAACTCAGACTTGACTTCAGGTTATTAATTGTACAAAAGATGTTGTACTGGGACATAACAAAGATAATACTTTGGAGGATTACTGCTTGTTTAGCCAGGTTTTCAAGAGCTGGTCTTCAGGCAATTAAGGCTAAGACTGTAAATATTACAATGTACATCGTACATTTACAGAGCCTGTTTATTCTGTTTAAAGAAAATGTGACTGAGCTATCAGTTCAATATGTGAGCAGTGATAAAAGTAAAATGATGCTTTTCTTTACCCCCCTGAAAGGCCTCAGGGGAGATCATTATTGTATCTATAACCCTTCTTCATTCCACTCTTCATTAGCATTGATCCAACTCTAGAACTAGAGCAGCAAGCTGAACTGTCACTCAAATTACACAGGTTATAATCAGGTCACCTTGTCTACACTGGGAAAGCAGCGTGTTCATCCTCTAGAGAGACCACTCATTCATCAACTTTGCCAGTTAATGAATGGATTAACACTGGCAGCAAAAATGAAGGCATTTTTTTTTCCTAATTGGTAATTGTTCAGATAAAAAATGCAATCTTAAACGTACAGTGACAGTCCAAAACTATTCTCTCTCCCTGAGCATACAAGGAAGAGAAGTACTAATATGGATTGCTTCTCAATATCAGTATCAAGAGGCAACAGAATAATTATATGGAGTAAAAAAGAAGGCTGATCTACCATAATACAAGATTAAAACAAAAATGGTAAGACGGATGAAGCACTGAAGGAAGTCTTTCTTCACAGGCTTCACAAAGAAACAACTGTCAACTATGTAAAATTATACCCAACTGCTAGTACTGCCTAAAGGCATCAAAGACAACTATTATGTTGATTTTGTATGTGTCAGAATTTCTTCACATGTTGGCTAGGAAGGCTGCATGACCTTGACACTAGAACAACAAAAGACATTGTGAAATCTGCAGACTCACACTGAAAAGCCTGCCTTAGAGAAATGTCGCTCACAGGACCTGCACTGTTCTTGTGAAGACTGATAAATTTCAGCTGTTAAGCTCCTTTTTGAAACATAGCAATCCTGAAATAGTGATTAAATATGGAGGTCTTTCTCCTTAGCTACGCATGTTAGCACTGTAGAAAAATGTTGTAAGAGCAATGTTTTATCTTGCTTCTGAAAATTAAAATTAAAATTAAATTATGAAGAAAAAGGACATTGTAGGTCTAGGAGGCTCACTCCAAAAAGATCTCAAAGCAATTAATAGACATGGATTAAGTTAGCCTAGAATAAACTGCAAATATATTTCTGACTTATATGAGGAAAAGTGGACAGTCAGGAAAATCAGCTGGAAGGACATCCTCTATTCTATTAGGTAGCTAAATCATGCCCATTCATCGATATGCAAGAAAATAAAAATGTATGTGCCATAGGTGTGGAGTCAGCACACAAGACTTAAAAGATTTCTAGTACCAGTTGGAATACTCTCCTTCACTGCAAAGAGCCTTCACCCTCCTTCAAAAAGCCCAGTGAGTGCTGAGGAAACCACAGAATAAACTCTGATGCAAGTTCAGTATAGAGGGAGGGCTGCTTTCAGAACTCAGAATGACACAAACATATTGATCTTTCAATATCTGAACTCAAAATGTGGTTTTAAAATGCAAGTCATAATTTATGTATATAGCACAGGCTTGCTATAATGGTACCCTGTGTTTATTGATAACTGTAACTATCATACCCACGGTACAGAACTGTCAGGAGATATTTCTATCAGGTAAACATCACTAGATAATTTATTCCAGCCTAGTACCATGAACCTGCAGTCACACTTACTGGGCAGGGCTGACAGAAACTTGAGCTAAGCCACTGTTATATCACAGTTAGAACTTTTATTGTCTCTCCTTCCAGGTGTTACAGAAAACAGATTGGAGGAATGCTTGGGCAGTGTAGTTGACATTTCCCCTAAGGTTTTTAAGAAATAGCAAATCTAACACTGATTCCAATAGATTCCAATAGCACTCTCATATCTCACCTATGATATCCAGATATCATATTCATATCTCTCAAACTGAATAGCTCTATTACTACTGACTGAAAACTTCAAATTTACTTTATTACATATTAGGTTTTGCCCCATTCTTACTTGTTGATGAATTAATCTATTAGGACTAATTCTAATGAAAATTAAAGAGAGCATTTCCACTGAGTTGGGAGTCTGGCTAAAGTCAGTAAAGACCAGATTTCCAAATTCTAGGAAAAATTCACTGAATTACTTGTAAAATGGTCGTTTTGCTGCTAAAATGTAAAACGTATTTTTGATTCTTCAGGAAAAGGAACCACAAACTTTTAATTCAAAGCTAGCAATTTCCTCAGTATTCTTATTGAGTGCACGAGACTGTTATGGGCTGGCTAAATATACTTCCAGAATTTTAGACCCAGAACACTAAATATCATATTCAGCTTGGTCTTTCTTCTGTAAAGAGGCCTAAAAATGAAGTTCAAAGGAGACAAAGTGGGGTGTGCTGCACTCCCAGTATTTCTCATACTCTGAAGAGGAATCCAAAGCATTAAGTCTTGTGTTTGAGCTTTGATATAACGTTCAATGAAATTATAATTTTAAAATTACCCTGGTCTAAACAAATTATGTTTGTCAAGCCAGCCAGATCTGTCTCAATGTCAAAGATATGCAGTATAACAGAATTGTTTAAAAATTGCTTCAAATTGTTGAGGGAAAAGCTGGAAGGAGAGCTTGTGATTGAGCACTATCACTGAAACAATTAGTGAGCATTTCCAAAGACAGATGCAAACAGTTGCTCTCACTCCACTTGGATGGAGGTTCTCTTCATCCAGGCACTGAGCTGATGCAGTTCAAAAGCTACTTATTGATGTTAACAAGACATTTGGCCTAAACTAGCATATCCTACGCACAACAAGGCCCACTGCCACGTTAAAATGACTCACAGCAGATGAGCTCAATAAACTCACTCCCACCTGCTGGTTCCATGGAGGTGCTGTGGCAAAAACACACTCAAAAGGCAGGCAGTGGAATGTAACAGATGATTAACTGTTTTTAATAATCATTGAATGAAAAGTCCCCAGTAAATTGCAACAAAAAGATAAAACATATTTAAATCAACCCAGTTTCAGAAACTCTTTTGATAGTGAAAAGCAAAAAAAGTTGGCAGAATAGTAATTATCTACATTATTATAATTAAAGGGAGAGAGAGTCTATGTCTGCATGCTAAAGAAAAGAAAACTTGAGCAAATAAAGCAGAGCTGAGTCATAAGTGGGTTACTGACAAATTAAAGCTGCTAAAATATACTTGCTGGAAAACAGGGAAGGGAGGATTAAAAAACAAGGTCCTCTGGAAAATCTGCTATCTTATTCCTGAGAAGCAGAACGAATTTTAAAGAAGGACTTTCAAATAAGAAGCAAATTGGCAACTTCCTAAGAAAGAACGGGATAAGCTCTAAGCAGCTTGGTTTATCAAATGGAAATTTGCTTTCAAAAGGGGTATGCTGAGACAGAAATAAAGAAAAGACAGAAGCTTGCCCAGGAGTGAGCCTTCAGTTTATTTGTAGGGAAAACACTGATCAAAGCTTGCCAAAACTGGAGAGTATTTAAGGGTCTTGTTAACAAAACTGACAAAAATCAAACTTCATTTTCAGCTATTAATAGCAGCACAAGAGCTACAACAATCAATATTTAATCTGAAGGAAGAATTACTGTTTCAAGGAAGTTGATTTTAACTTGATATTTCATCTTGTTCTTGTCAATTAAAAAAAAAAAAAAAGAGGCCTGCATTGATTCCTGACATGATTACAGAATGTCAACATACAGTGATAGAGACCTACTCAGAAGGAGCTTGGGCTTCAAATGCAATCTAATTTGAGCAGTTACCCACCACTGTGAGTGTAAAGATGAAGGAAAAAATCTCAGATGGGGAAGGGAGTAGTACCTAGTGTGGCAACTTACATACAGTTTGATGCAATCACTGCACGAGACACAGGCCAGTGAAATTATCTGAAGGGGTGTTGTCAGGGGAATCACAAGATAGCACAGAGGAAATTACATGCACTACTTCTAATTTAGCAGGACTGCCCTCCTTACTCCATCAAGGTTCCATGGAACAGCTAAGGTATAGTTCAGTGGCACCTGAAAAGGGAATTACTGCATAGTACATATTTCTACAGTTCCCAACTTAACAGAGCACTGGTCTCCAAGTGTCTTGGAGCCAATGTCACAGAAACAACAAATAATTGACATTCTCTGAAAAATTCAAAGAGTTACTACAAATAGGAGATTTTTTTTAAGTTATTATTGAAGTCACATCATTTTCCTCTGTTTCAATTACGCTTAGGTGATGACATTTTTACTGTTCCTGTGGTATTGCACGGAAAATTGAGAATACTTGACTAATACCTGCACTTTTCTTCAGGATTAAGACTGTACAGAAGTATTCTTCCTACTCTCTCTTCTAAAATATCTAGCCTCTGTTATGTGCAAACAGAGAAAACTTTCTTTAAGAAAGAGTTCAATGAAACTCTATGAATGTTTTCTTGACAGCCTCTGCAGTCACTCTGCACATTTCCTGCTGGAGCTCTTCCACTTTATAGAATTTAATTCAACGCTCTTTTGACCAAAATGAAGGAGATTGACTATAATGACATAAGAAACAAGAGTAGTAACTTCAAGACATATATAATTTACATGTACTGGAGCAGTTCCAACCAGACAGTTAGAAAGAATCTACCTAGAATAAAAAACCAAGATCATGCTTATTGGACGTTTGCTTGAATTGTTGGAAGTTGATGTTACACTGAATCTAAGGTGACTTTATCCACTCTGAGCTGTTTAATCTACCTCTGGCAACCTATATTTGGCCTTGAAGTCTGTATCAAATATGCACAATACATACTACTCTTCAAAAAGAACCAAAAAATGCAAACTTTTTTTCAGATTCCAAATTAAGGAAGAAGCCCATTCAATTATATAAATCCGCACACTTCCTTTTAGATATGTACAGAGATGTTCCCTGGAGAATTTGCACAGGAGGTGCAACAACATCTTTATATGCACAACATCTGCTTATGTTAGTCTTTTGAGGAACATGTAGGGGCTTTAGGGAAAGCAGTGCAGCAGTTTTAGCTACAGTTTTTCAACTGATTTCTTGAGAAGACAGGTCATCTATTTGTGAGTGATAAACACTGGCTGAAGTTGGATAGCAAAAGCAGATGTTAGCATGGTTGTTGCCATACTTGGAGATAAACAAGCAAATGATGAGAGAAAACCTCAAATGGTAAAAGTAGCTAAGTTAGTCTTCCACCAGATGACCATTCACAGATTTTGTGCAATAGCAAAGTTGATCCACAGAAGTTTCTGAGGAAGAGAAGGAAAAATAATCTGGACTAAAGCTCTCCAGTGACTTGGACTGAACAACAGTAGAGAGCTTCAAACCAGCAACTAGCACCTCCATGGCAGAGCCCTCAGTTTTAACCCATCCTAATTGTTGTGGATACTTTGCTACATGTAGCTTTTCCAGGACAAAAACCAATCCTAGAAGAGAGACATTGTCTCTGAAACAAGAAAACTAAATAGAGCCCAGAAGAATTGTCACCATCATCTGGCAAAAGCTTCTGAAGCTTCTAGCTTTGAAAAGGCGGTGTCTGCCAAATTTAATGGCTTCATGTAGCTTCACACAATGCTTCCTGGTATAAAACAACAACCAGTTAACTAATCTCTTCATCTCAACAAGACTAAATGCTACATTAGCAGCCTAAAGAAAAGGTTGAACCTAATTTCATAGTTACTCTCATACAAACACATTTTTTGCAGGACCATTCTGGTACATAAATACACATTCACAAAAGGAAAGCAAACCAAAGAAACACAACCAACAATGTTCTAAATACTGTTTTTCAGTCCTTGGGTGAAAAAAAAAACCAAACCGCACAAGTATCTTGTGTTAGTGTTACACCAGACACTTCTGCTATAAAAGATTCCTTTTGAGATTTATATCAGTCAGTAAAGCATATTACATGAAAGATTTTTGGCCACAGAAAGATCTCATTATTCATAAAATTATTGACTAATCTTTGAAAAATAAGCTAACAAAACAACAGGAGGCTGTTCTAAGAGATGAATATTCACTTTTGCAGACATGTAGAGTATGAAAACAACCTGTCAACTAAACTGGCACTACTTTCAGTAAAAATGAAGCAAACATTATGGACAGCTAAGACTTGAAGAAACTAGAGGAGTAACCAGTATTTTTCATTTTACAAATAAATTTTTATTCTCATAAAAATTTTTCTATACTAACCTCAATTAAAAGGAAACCTATTAACATTACATTTTCAGGACTAAAGAGAAACTTCAGCCATTTTGTTATAACAGTGTTCTGACATCCAGGGGAGACTCCATGAGTCTGCTCACCTGGCTTTGATAAAACAGAAACCACAACCAGGAACATCAATCAAATAATCACACAATGCATAACTAAACTATGAAACTAACTGGCACAGAATGTTACAGAGAAAATGAAATGAAATGTTTCAAAACCAAATAAGAAAACTAATGAAAGAAAAATACACTAAGTGACATTAATGGCTGTACTTTTCTGGTATGTTAGACTACAGAAAAATAAGTTAGCTTTCACTTTAAAAAAGGACTTCATGTCATTACCACCAAGTGTGGTTAACCACAGTTCTGAGTGGTTAAAATTGCTCATTTGATGGTGTTTCAGTCTAACATGATTGCTGGTTCATTGACTCATTTATTTATTTTTAATTGCAAATCTGATTAATACTTAAAATACTTACATTTCTTTCTAGTTTAATGAAAATCAAAGTGATTTTAATTTAATTTTAACTTGCTTGTTACAAGTCACAGAAAGACTGGAGGTGATTTTTTTTCCCTCGTTTTCTGACAGCAATTTGTACCTGAGTTGTGAATGTAAATAAAATTACTGAATGTATCTAGATGCCACACAGCTTTCAATAAATTAATTTGCTTTTCCTTTACACTCCTGAAAATGTCAATACATCTCATGGCACATGCACATGAAATTAATGGCAATTAATGATCTCCCTTGGCACCCAGCTTCCTGCTGTGTGATGAAACATAACCCATGATGGTTCCTACTGCCTGAATCTCTGATGTTTGCCTAATCTTACCTTTTTTCCCATCAAAAATAACAGAAAATGGAACATAAACAAAATTTTTCTAAAGTTAATTAAAATGGTCTTCATGTTACAGCTAGCATTGCAAAACCTAAAAAAAAAAAAGGCCACATTAATAGTAATCCCTTAAGCCTTTTAAAGGTCAGGTAATCAAACTACAAAGAGATACTAGAGTTTTGATTTGGTGATACCAAAGACATTCTGTGTGTGTCCTGAAGGATGAGTTAATGGACCAGATACAAAATATCCCCTATCAAGTTCTTTCCATAACTTTCATTTAGCAACATATGTCCCTATTGCACTTGCTGCCAGAGATTATGCTTTTAAAAACAAGCAGACTTCCCCACATTAATTGTTTATAGGTATTTATCCTGCCACAGTGAAAAGTACATCATTCCATTAATGGTGAACATAAAGTATTCACTTATTTGCATCCCACTATATTTTATTACATGAAAAAATATCATTCCCTGAAGCCAATATCTAAACTTCATTTCATGTCATTAGCTTTTACTTATAGCAGCTAAAGATCAATTAAGTCATTATATTTTTATTACATTAAATAAACAGGAGAGGTAGAATTAATTTTTTTCATCTCTCCACTGTTACAATTTGTTTCTATTAATTATAAGTTTAGATGATTGCTACCTTTGAAGCATGGTTGTTAACACTAATATACAAATACTGTTTAATTGTTGTTTATGTTTGCTATAAATTAATTGCCATCAAAATTAACCTCTCTCACTGACATGTGATAAATTACAAGGAAGTTGATAATCTTCTACAGGCTTCAGTAAGTTTCTATTCAGTAGAATACCAGATTAAAGAATAAAGCAAATAAAAGAACAGATATGGGTCAGCAACACATCCCAACACAGGCTAATAAAGTAAGCTAATCTGATATTAATTAAATTTGCAACATAAAACCCCAGTTCAAAGAAAACTGAGAAAAGCATCTGCTACTTAGGCTCCCCACCTATGCTAGGTAAAACATTCAGCTCATAAAGACAATGCAGCTTTATGAGGGACCCAAAACCAGGGTACAGGGGTGGACAAGCATCCAGACAATAAGGTGGAGTCAGAAGAAAGATGCCGGTGCATTTGTCTGGGGAACACAAAGGCAGGGACTATACTGGAAATCAGACTACACAGGAGGGATGCAGCTGAACAGTGAGACTCTCAGGTGGTTGTGACCTGGCAGTCCAGATGGTGGTGACTGGCACAAGCCTTCTGCAACTACAAGAACTGAACACAGCAGCAGGAGTAAGAGTCCTCTGTGACAGACTAAACTTGCAGAGACATAATATAAACAGTGACCCATCCTCTCTTAGCTATTGCACAAAAAGAAAGTTCAGCCCACGACTTGCAATCTGGTGTTGGTAGCTCACACAGCTGCATCTCTCTGCAACAGACTTTAGGAAATAAATTCTGCCCTCAGGTGCCCAACAGAAATCAGCAGAGCTGCTCAGATGTAAAGAAAGAATAATTTATTCCTACCAATCTACCTCTACTGATTTCAACTGATATACGCCTGGGATTAATTGGCTATTGATGTTATCCAAGCATACAGACCAGACTATGACTTTAAGGCAATGTCCCCAGTTAGCAAAGCAAGCAGAAACAATGCAAACTAGCCAGGACAGCTGAAGAGGAGTGTGATAAACATACACTCGATCCCGAGCTCTGGGTGTCAGGGGGGCATGGGTAAAGCTGATGGAAGAGTCTTAGCAAGTTATATATATTCTAGCTTTGGTGCTTCCCTGCTGAGTATGCAATCTTGAAGAATGCAAAGTGCTTTAATGAAGAGAGGATAACCCAGGAGGAATGTAAAACAGCATTTAAAACACACATCTCAGAGCTAGAAATCAAATTCTTTCTATTTTTGTGATAATAAATTGCCAATTCATCAACTGGAATGCAAGGGGATTTACTTTCTGCTGAATTTAACGCAACAGAAAGATTCTCCTTACTCTCAACGCAACAGAAAAAACTGAGCTTTGGTCTGCTATATGTTGAGCAAATATCTTAATCAAAAGGAAACCTCATCCACTAATTGCATTTTAGAAAGGCAGCACCCACAGCTATACTTCATAAATGGTCATTTCAACCAGTGGTAGGTTTACCTGTAACACTGAAGGACTTAAGCACTAGAAGACTACTGCATGTAAGATCAGCAGAGGGCCTAAGTGATGGACACCTTTCCTTCCTAATTCCAAGAAACTGTGCAGACTAATTCAAGAGGTATGAGTTGAATTGCTTTCTCTGTTTCACTTAAATAGAACTGGATTCCCCCTAAAAACTAGCTTTCCTTAAAATTTCTATACAATCATGCTTAACAAATAATGCACTCTTATCATGTGTGTGATTCTTGATAGACAAGAATCTGCACTGTTAGCTGGAAAAGTATTTTCAGATCACTGTTATGTGGTTATGTGTTTGGAAAATACATTCAGTATTTCAAGCAACTTGATATTTGATGTAGAATACCTCATTGCATATTCAGATTCTCTCATACCTGCCATTGTAAAACAAGAGAATATGAATTATAAGACCCTTAAGCAACGTATGCAGAGGATCAATCACGTTGTAGCCTAATTGGGCACTGAATGCCACCATTGCTTCACACAAACACTGTGCCATTAAAAGTGCAATTACTAGGATGTTGATAAAGTGAGCTATTAAATGAGAAATCTCATCATATTTGACAATGCATTGTGAAGCATTCCCCATTAAGGGATGAGAATAAAATGTTTATGAGCTAATTTATTCCGAACATGTTTGTAACTGACTATGGTTACCACGGTTTGATCCAAGAAAAGGTTATACTGATTTAAGTGACAAAGACAAAAAACCTCAAACTCTGAGAATTTATACCAAGCTTGATTTTTTTCCAAACCAAGACTATATCAGAAATATTACTAGCAGTCAAATCACACAAATTCATTGCTCCCTGGTGGCTAAAACAAACCCATTGTTTCTCTGCTTGTATTGTTCAAATAACTGGTATGTGTGTATTATTTTATCTTTGTCCTTCCTGCTGTCATTTTTAATATACTGCCAAGAAAATTGCTAGGTTTTTTCTTCCACACACCTACCTACAAAAAAGAAAAATAGAGGGAGAGAATAAAATAACATGAATGGGGGAAAAAAATAAAGAAAAGCTTTTAATAATAAAAAGCTGAAATGCATTATCTTCTGTATTTGAAAAAGCTGTTAGAAAATATCAAGCTCAGCAATATCAAGTAATAAAAAAATAATGACTTTTAAAAATCCAAAATAGCTGCCAAAATTTAAAGACAAAATGCAAACTGCAGAATGCAAGTCTGAATAATAATGGTATAATATAGAACTGAATATCCCTGAAAAACACAGCTGATCCTTCTGAAAAAAAAAAAATAAAAGGGCTAATAATCCAGTTTAAGTGATAGTCTATTATGTTTGAAAAAGCAATATTCACTCCCTCAAGGTAATTAAAATTTCCTTCATCTATCTCAGCTTGAGCAGTTGCCAATATTTACACCCAGTACAAAGAAGACAGAGCAAACTTTAAACCATAAAGGGCATTGAACTAAAGCTATCCACCAGCATGAAAAAGAAATTAATTTGGTAGATTAATAAATTAATTATGACCCATGATAAAATAAAGACACTCAAACTCATCCCACTGTCACAATAACACAGATGCAGAACCAGTGAAAGTGAGCTATGAAACAGGGACCCCTACAATCTAAAAGTACAGGGATTTGGTCCCTGAAAAAGGGTTGCAAAAAGAAACATAAAATTAGAACCTAATCTTTTCATTCCTTAAAGTAGGTCAGACTGTCTTCTTTTGCATGTGCTCAGCACATTGTGCAATTACACCTGAGTAAGGAGACCTAGTGGTAAAGCTGGGACTACAACTTTTAGAAGAAAAAAAGAGAGAGGGCATATTATTTTGATTTATTTGAGGCATCCTTTTACTCTGAAAGTAAAGTGATAACCACTGTGCCTTCTGAGTTCATCTGGCCCACCTCTTTTAGAGCAGGTGACAACAATAATCCCACATATGTAAAGATAAAAAAAGGTTTTCCAGTTGAAAATTTCTTTAGAGAATTACATAGCTTTTTCAAACTCACAAACTGTATGGTTTTCTGATGCCTCATGCACCCTTCTGCTGAGACCACAACAAGCCATCATGAATACATGTGTTCCCAGCTGAGACAACACTGACAGGCAGCCAGGCTTCTGGCTGGGCCACAGCCCAGGAACACTGGGAGTCTCTGCTACGATTTCATCCCTTGCAGGCAGCTCTGAAAGGTTCCAGGAGGAGGAGGAGGAGGAGGAGGAGGAGGAGAAGGTACCACTAGTATTTTATGGAGGACTTCTAAATTCCTATTCCTAAGGAAATCTTAAAAATACATTGTTCCTTCCCCTTACCAAGGGTTTCTCTTTACCCCTCAGAACATGCATGCCAGCTGTTGAACACATAAAATTCCACTTGTTAAACTCAAGGCAAGAGTGGGCTCTCTTTAGGTTAAAAACAGAAGTTCTGGCACTCTGACTTCATCCCACATGGTTATTTTCACAAGGCATTGTTACAATTAGAAAATCCATCCTTTTAAATTTCACAGCAGCTTACTCTTCATTAGAACAATTTTTTTCACTCTTAGATCAGTCCAAAAGATACTGAAAATTAGAGGATTTATCCTGCTATATTATTATCATCTTGCTGTTTTATTACTTGCCCTAGCATGTATGGTAGCAGACCTATAAGCCTGATATGTGTTACTGCATTCTACTCAGAACATCCAACTCCCACTGAAGTGAATTATCAGGTGGAAGACAGGCTTCACTGGTGGAGACTGCTGCTTAAACAGACATACATTATCTATGGAGCAAAAGAAAGATTTCCCAAGATAGCTAGTGGGAATTGTCAGACTGCATTATGTTCCTGCCCTGGGGACAGCCTCGTTCACTTGGAAAAGTAGTAAATGTATGCTGTAAAGGTATATTGTTAACAGACCTGTGGCCCTGGAAGTGATAACCTGAAAGAGATTCAGCCATTTGAGGAAGAGAAAGCATTACTGAATGAAACTGAGAAAAGCTAAGCAAGCAGAAGGGGTTAGGATCTCTAAATATGAATATAGAGGTTGATAAAGAGTTGATATTATACCTACCTTCTGAGTGAAGGTATTTTTATTGAAATTTTACAGGAATTTTTTTCTTGTCTTTTGTTGGTTTTGTTAAATTCAGACCATTTGTTCTGTTTCCCAGAAGGTAGAGGGGGAAAAAGACAAATATTCTAGATTTTTTCTATTGCAATAATTTGTTTTGATGGAGAAAAGTATGCCAGTTTTTCAAGCATACTACTGGATAATTTATCCACTATCCACTTAGATATCTTCTATGTAGCTCTCGATGAAATAATTGACAGAATTATTTCTTTCAAAATGGAATTCCAGTTCTTTTTACTTAATCAGGTAAGCTATTCAACAATTTTTAAGCTATTCAACATCTTCTTCTCAACAAAAGGAAAACCAATGCTTAGAAAGATGCAATGAGTTCATGTTATTTAATTCATTCCAGTACTACAAATGCCATAATGGGATGTGTTTACCCAGTATTAACTAATGCATGTTCAATAGGAATCTGTGGGCTCAGCTGCTCTCCAGAACTTCAGGTTAAGCTGAGGACAAGTTGTAAGTTTTTATACTATTAGGCCTGACTATAAACAAGTTACATTTGCTTTAAAAACATGCTGTGAAAATCTAGTAAAAAAGGACTGGAGTTTGAAGATGAAGCTAATCACTACAGATTTCTTGATTTGAGCCATACCTAAGCTTTGCCTTCCATCCCTTCTCCCAGTAATCTTCAGTGCTCAGATTTTTAAGCATTCACAGCGTAGTGCTGCCTCCTTAGACACAACCTGCACTGGGTGTGGTGGAAGCTTTGAGCATGTTAGGTGATGCAATTCTTCTAACAACAAACTGAGGGGAATAAAAGCCTACATAACTATTTGTTTATCTGCTCTTTACATTTTGTGTTGCTCAAGATGGCATCCAGTTTCTTACTAGGATAAGCAAAGGATAACATGAAGTTGAAAGCCTATCCTGCAGATAGGACTGAAAAACGTGCAACTTTAGCCCGTGTATCATGGAAGCAAAATAAAAAAAACAGCTCCAAGGTGGCACCACACAAATAAAATCTGAAGCATAGTAAACAGATAAAAGGTAGGATAAGCACATGGTTTAAATATTCTGCATACTACATCTGTACCTGCTTTTACTTCTGCTTCTTAAAGCAACCCCAAAAAACAAAAACAAACAAACAAACAAAAAAAACCAACAAACCACACATTAATACTACACACTCTCCTAGATGTATAAAAATTCCAAAGCCCAGCTGTTGAGGAAAATGTTTTTAAAAATGAAAATCAAAACATCAGAGTAAGTAAAATTCTTAGGATAGTATGTGGCCTCATGTGGAATAAAGAATACACATCAAAATAAGCAGTAGAAAGCAAGAATTCATAAATATTTGATGTCTTTTTCCCCCTTTTCTTCACTTTCTTTATGTTTAATCCATCTAGATGTTGTACTAACAGTGTCTTTCCTTTTGCTCTTACCTTCAGTTTAAGGTGCAAAATTGAAGATGCAAAGTGACAGCTAATTGCAAGATGCTGGGCACAGTGCCACAGTGCATATCAACATAGAACACACAAAGCCACTAATACTTCAGTACAAGCAAATCAGAGACGTGTCGAGACATGTTAGGCTGACGTTTCTACAAAGAAACTTATTTTTCTCTCATAAGACAACAATGACAACCTCCACTGATGGCAGGAACAGCATGGGCAAAACCCATCAAAGCTGAACATTGCTGACACGAGTACAATACCTGTTGATACTGCTGGGAGATCCTGCTGTTCACCATGGTCTCAGTTCTCCATCTGCCTTGTTGGATGGTTTTTTCAAAGCACATTTCCTATTCCTGACATCTTCATCTTTACTAGGTAATGACCCAAATAGAAATGCATGAACTAGAAAAAACTGAATCTTCTTTCTGAACTTTTACACTGAATTATTTGTTTTGTTTCATCATCCAGTTGCAAAACCATGAAAAGAATCCTAGGAAAAGGACGTTTCTTGGTTATCACCCAGTGATGACTTTTGTGGACTTCGCAAAGGTGAATCAATAAGACAAAATGTCAGTGATGTGCTGAACTACAGACCTCAGCCCTTCAAGGTCCAGGCAGATCTTTCTCTCTGTCTCCATTTACATATATCAGTTCATCTAATGCTGTGTCAAATAAAGTATTTTAGAAAAGGATCAGATCAGCACCAACTCTCATGCTATTCAGGATGACTTTTACTGCACATGGTACAATTACTTAATCTAACAGTTATCAATTTCCCTACAGTTCTTTAACTTTAGCTACAAAATGGATGAGCACAGCAATTTTCTGTCTAGCAGTGAAGAGGAAGTGAGTACAGTTGCCTAAGTGAATACTTGAAATTTAAGATTGCTCGGAAGAGAAATCTCTGTAAAGGTGATATAATAAATCTTTCATCATGTCCAAGAAAATTTAGCCATTCTGACAGTGATGAATCTTACCAAACACAATCTTGTGTATTGATATAATCTTATCTTCCAAAAAAATCCCTTTGGCATTAAATATTTAGAAACAGTTGACCCCTACCACCCCATTTTAAGTCATAAAGTTTTCCCAACAACAAGTTCAAGATGTACAGCACTTTTTCACAGAAAGAAATCTCAGGACACTTTTAAAGATCTAAAAAAAAAATTCAACTGTAGTCTAGAATGATAACCTTACAATGAAACTTAAGAATAGGAGAAACAATTGATTGATTTATAAAATGGCAGCAATCATAAAGAAAATTCATGATTCACCTAATTTAGAGTCACCACTTTTATGGACTCAGTTTGCACACAGATGAGCACAAAAATTTCGGCTCCCAAAAGCATCTATTCATAGTAAACAACTGTCACACTCATGCTCATATGCTTGGCTGACTCCAGGCTGCAGTTATTTCTGCAGAGAAATCTATTGCAGCACATCTAAAGTAACAAGAAAATAACATATATTTACCACTGAGCTAAACCCTTACCAGGCATATGCCAAGAAGAAAGCCGCCCAAAATAGTTGATCTCCAAAAGGAAATAAAATTATACCATTCTACTTACAGAGCCCTTTTTGACTCAGGACATAGGGTAGAAGATACCACTTGAGAGAATGAACTTTAGGGAATTCTTTGTGTCTGTAACCAATGAGGAACCCTCTCCATCTTTTGTATTCCCTACTAAAAAAATTAATTTCCTGGTGGCAGGAAAGGCAAGGGCATAATTTAGAGCTCTTCAAGAGAATCCCATCCTACCAGCCCAAGGCAGGGGAGCTGGAATTAGATCATCCTAAGGGCCCCTTCCAATCCAAACCATTCTATTATTTTATTATTTTACCTCCATTTTTCACTTTTTCCACTTCCCAGGTAGGAACTGCCCCAGCCAAAACTTTTGTCTTTGGAGACAACATGCTTCAAATTGGGTATCCAATTAAAAAGCCTTGAATGAGTCCTTGAATAGATCTCAAATTAGAGACAACCCAAACTACACAGACGCAAAAACCCAAACAAACAAACAAAACAAACAAAACACACCAAAAACCCAACACAAACAAACAAACCCACCAACCCAGCAACACTTGCTGATTTAGCACAAGCTGGGAAATCAGGTGTGAAACCCGGATCCTGGATACTATGTAAAGGCCTAGTAAATTCATTGATTTATTTAACATATACCGAGAAAAAGATGTTTTTATATTCCTGAATGCTAACAAAGGCACAGAAGTCATTATTTAAACCCAAGATTTTTTTTATATAGAAATTAAATGCAGAATGTAGAGGAGGAAAAAAATAGCTCATATCTAATCAAAACTTAATTAGAGGTTTTTGGTGGTAGAAAGTGGAAGATAGTTTCAATCTGTCACTTAATAACAGAGTTCATGGCTTTAAGCTTTCAAAAGCACCTAAATAACATTTCTCCACAGCAAAATTTAAAGCAAAAGCTGTGTTTGGCCCTTCACATGGACTGCATCAACTAGAGTGACAGGAACCAAAATCTCTCAAAGATGCAACATTAAAATCATATTTTCCAACTAATTCTATAAAAAGAAAAATATTACAACCTTAATGATTACCTCAAGACCTTTTTAGGAACTCTGGAAGTCAAAAAGAACTATGGAATATAAAACACAAACACTCAGAGCTGAAAGAAAAAGGCTGAGACACCAGTCAACTAACAAAGAAGCAGAAAAAAATCCTATAAATACACTAAAATACAAAACCAGGAGAAAATACAAGTTGACTGTTTCACAGGGAAGCCAGGTGAGCTGATGATAACAAAAAGGTTAATTTATAAAACAGCTTTATTTTTAAAAATATGATTAATTGTAAGCAGATATTTTTAAAGAGGGCAGAAGAATTGGGCAAGTTAGGAAACATAGGTTAAGGAATATTCAGATAAAATGTATGTACACAGGTTTGCAAGGCTTGATTGAATTCTGTCTTTAGGACCCAGTGAAACAGTCTCTCAAACCTTAATGGGTTTTTCAAAAATTCACTGGATACTCTCAGGGGACTGGAGAAGGATAATCGTGGTACCATCTTTAAGCAGGAGAGAAAGAAGGGGCTGGGGAATTGGAGACAGCCTAACTGATTCCTGAAAAGATTCTGGAACATATTATTGAGCAATTTATAAGCACCTCAAGAATAATAAGATGATAAAAAACATATGACATGGATTTGTCAAGAAAAAAGGTTGTATCAGATTGACATAATTTATTTCTATGACAGAGTTGCAAGCTAATGGATAACAGGGAAGATAGGGAAGCAATAGATGTCATAAACATAAGCATTACTTTTTTTTTTTTTTTTTAATTCTCTACGGAGAATTTTTTTTTTTTTAATTCTCTTAAGCATGCTAAGAAAATCTGGTCTGCATTAATTCCCTGTAACATGGCAGAACCATCTAAAAATCTCCCAAGTACAGACTTCAGCAGTTCCCTATCAAAGTGCAAAAGGATTTCAAAGAGACAACAGCAACCAAAAAGCCCCTTACTTCTAGTCAATATTTTCACTGATGGTCTGAATGACAGGCAACATGGATGGTGAGGAAACAGCAAAACAGAAAATTAAAAACTTGCAGATAACAAAGCTTAACAACATTGTGAGCACTTTCAATTTGCCTCTATTTTCAGGATGGTTATGAACATTTCCAGAAATTATTTAAAATCAGAAGCTGAAATTCGTTATGACAGGGTGAAGAAATCCACTACCCAGTTATGATATTCAGAACATTGGCCTACGTTAGGTACTATGAAGAAGATGCTGATCAACCATAAACTGAGCAAGCAGATAACAATTGAAAATTCAGTCCAGACTACTGAAATTTGTCTTCAAATATACTAACTGGAATTTTATCTGTAATATAGGAGCAATTTTTCCATTTTACTTACAGTTTTGAGCCCAAAAGTAAAACAAATGTGCCTTGACTTAGATAATGACTTCAACAAGAACACAGAGCAGTTTGAAAGAGTCCAAAAGAAAACTAACAAAAATACAAACAAGTTTGGAAAAACCTGTTCTTTGGGATTAAAGCTTGAAAGATATTTACATTCTTTCATTTCATCTAGGAAAAAGAAAAGGGAAAATAATTGTCAATACTTATTGGTTGCAAAATAAATGACAGTTGACTCTTCTCTATGGTGACTCATAAAGAGAAGATATTTCCATCTGCAAAAAGATTAAACTCAGATTCTAAGAAATATTTTTGTGACATGAGACATACCCAAATTGTCTTCACACCTTTCAAGGCAAGGAAAGGAATTGATCCAGTCTGACATGACAGGATGTAATCAATAAGAGCTCTAAACACTGAGCTACCCTTCACAGAAAGAGGATGTTGCAAACCTTCTTCACTGTCTGCTCCAGTGATCCCAAGGAACAGAGCACATTCAGAGCACGTACCAAGAAAAGGAAAGCTTTTTCCAGGGACAAAAGGAGTACATGCTGTTACTGGGCAGGCTAATGAGCAAAACTTCAGACTCATAGGAAATTTCAATGTAAAAACTCAGTGCACTTTTGTCCACTATTAGGTAAGAAAAAACAAGCAGAGGTTTTTTAATGCAATTTTGTATTAGCCCATAAACCATTAGCAGGTGGTACTTAGGAGTTTGCTATCTTCTGTAAACATACAGTCCAGGCTTTTTAAATAGGCTATATTGCACTTTGACATTACAAGCCCAAGTCTTCAAAACTGCCATGTTTTTCAAAATGCCACTACATATCCCTGTTTTATATAGCCTTATCCATGCATTTGGGAGAATGGATAAAGTAGTATCAGTATCAACAACAATTTAAACCTTCAGCAAATGTATTAATGAATTGACTAGTAGTAGATATAAAAATTACTGATGTACTTGGGAGAAGAGTGAGCCAAAGATAGATGCTATGGATCCAATGTAGAATGACAGAGCTCTATTAATACTGTTCATTTACAGCAGGTCAGATTCTACCATAAAAGACAAGTTTGGTAAGGTAGAAAATAGCATGAAAAAGAAAAATCTAGCATGCAGTAAACATGCAGATCCTAGCATGCAGGATCTGCTAAATTGTAAGAGACTGCTGTTTTTATCTTTCATTCTGAATATATGCATTTTGCAGACACAAAAGTAAATTACTGTGGAAGAGAATTTTTTGCCTAAATGAACACTGAGACTATAGTGTTATAATGAAGAACAAATACACTCCATACTACATTTTGTCCCCATCAACCCTATCTCACACCCTGACAATCACTTTCTATAAAAATATCTTAAAGACATGTTTTATATGCTGGGAAGAAATTACAGCAGTCATCAGGAAGAGAGAAAAGAATGGCAGTGCTCTCTGGCTAGGAAAGTTAACAGTTTGTACAATCTAGTATGTTCCTACTGAATGATAATTAACATTACCATATTTGCACTTTAACTTCCCTTGTGTTAATCAACATAAGCAATGCCAGTTTTCACTGCAGAAATCCTGGGCCTGAAATGAATACCCCAGTACTCTTGCTCATGGACTTTCCCTGAAGTCATCAAGCTTTATTCACTTCTCACTCATACCTTAAAAAGGTTAGAATCAGAAGTGGAATCTACCACTACCATGATATAGTAGCATCAGTGCAAGAGGCAAATTAGACATTTCAGGCTTTAGTGTCTCATGTTGCCAAACATCCACACACCTACATGGTAATGCTATGCCTTAGGAGACAAAAGAAGGACATATAGGTACTCTAAGTGGTATGTGTTACCCAAATCAGTATGGCTCTATAGCTGAAAGTCTCTCACTAAGGACTATGGAGCTCAATATCTTCAGGCAGAGATTCAATCTATCTTTTCTGTATTGGTCAAGCCTTTCTTTCTGCTATCCAATAGTTCAATGGTTTCCTAACTTCTATACTTCATAACATTCTATAAAGTGACAGCATGTACTCCATCTAAAGTTAATACAATTTAAAAGGGAAAGTTTGGTGAAGGGAATCTTTTTCAGGTTTTTTTTTCTATCACCAACACTTCCTGTTTCTGGGAGAGGAAACGTTCCTTCCATTCAAAAGGAAAACTTTCACATGTGCAAATTTAAATGTTTTCTAAAACGATCTCCCAGCATATATGTACAGACCAGTTAACAAAATTGCTGTGTCTGTCTCCCTCTAATCTCTGATTGAAGGAATATGACTAGCTCTCCTTAGTCATCTCTCATGCACTCTTTCCATCTAGTAAGATTTCCTTCTGTCTTAACCTTCACTGTATCCTCTACATACTGTCAGTTAAACTCCAAGTAATAAAAGAGATCCTGCAAAATTAAGAGAATAAATTTCATTTTAAAGGTTGAAAAAACAAGATTTCCCACATAAAGCTACAGTTAAACACCAAATTGATCTAACTTTAGAAACAGTTCCTTTATCTTCAGTGAGTTGTAACGTGACTGCTGCCTCTTACAACACTTCTGAATTACTGTCACATTCATCATGACAGATGTGGGTCATTAGAACTGAGGAATTAACTACATGCAGAAGGGATTGGGAGCAGACTGGTTTTGATGGAAAACCTAAAATCTACCAGAACTGGGAGGTCGAGTAATGCTTAAAAATTACTTTCTGCCAGTAAAAACAGAACTGTAGGAGGTAATTATCTGACTCTATAAAAACACTATGCTTCTTGATTGGACTAACATATGGACTCCAGGAGTTCTCCGGACACAAAAAACAGTAAAAATGTGACCCTGATAGAGTCTGACATCAGTCATCATAGGTGGCATGGAAAACATGCACATGGAAGAACAAATCCAGAGATCTAATCCCAAAGGGTACCAGAAAATCTTTACTTCCTGCAGAAATACTTGCCAAAGTACATTCATGGGATTCTCTCTGGAAAAAACAGTAAACATGATTTTTGGTCAATTATTTTATTAACAAGAAAAAAATCAAAGTAAATATTCATGAAAGACTGTCACAAGTATCTTTCATGTAACAAACTTGGTAGTTCTCAAAAAAAAAAAATGTACATGAGCAGTATTTATTCTAAAGCATAGATTTAAAATGTTACAATAGAGGATAATTCATGGAAATCAAGGGTTCCAGTTAACCACAATGTACAAATGCTACCCTATAGTGAACATGCTGTTTGCCACTGCCGTGCTTGCATATTTAACAGCAACAAAAGTGCATGGGCAATGCTTTGTATCTCAAAAACTGCCAAGTTTTTCTTCTCACAATATATTCATGCAGAAAAACAGGACATTGAGAATTACCTCACAGCATTTAAATGAAAATAAAATTATCTTTAAAAAATTTAAGAGAAAGCAGATTGATCAGAGCAGAAAAACGCAGACTGATAAACAGAATGATGACAAGGAACTGCCTCTGTTAAACTCAACAGAAGAAAAAAATCAATTACAGACTGTCCCTTTTCCCTAGTCCTTTTTGTTGCTTCCTTTTTGTAATTAAGTTTATAAGAGCCTTTGTTCTGAGATCACACAATGAAATGTAAAGAACTTCAACTTTAAAAAAGCCCAAGGATAAACTTCTTCACCACTGTTGCTATTTAACAGATCCACTATCATGAGAAAGGATATACCTTTGCCACTAATACACTCAGTGCAGTCACAAAACACAAGCATTTAGAAAAACTCCAGAGTATTTCACCTGTAAACACATTGGGAAAAAAGCCACAAGACCTGAATCTCTCACACAGATAGGAATTTGGAATGAGGTATCTAGTTATTTTTAAACTTCATTTAAACTTCATTACACAGAAATAATGGCAAATTAACCAATGGTGTCTGCTCCCCCTTGAAAGCCTCAGCTGCTAGAATGCTCATTCAGTGTTGCTTCAAATTGAGAAAAGAGTACAATTTTGATTTGATGGGCTTTTCTTTTCATTTACAGGAAATCTGCCAGCCAACACAGAGTGTTGCACTATTGCACCACATTCATAAAAGATAAGCAAGACACAATTCTGGATGCATAACAAAAGTAATTATTAATCTAGATCCTGTTGTCAGGATATATTTCAGGTGATCCTAGCTGTTTCCAGGAAAGGAGCAGGCAGGTGCTAGAGCTGTGTGCCTCTGTTTATGGCAGTAAGCAAAATGATGACTTGACAGCAACACTCATCATAATCATTTCTGCCCCTGCTGTCTCACACATATATACAACCTGCTAGGATCAAATCCTTATGCAACACAAAACTGAATGTAATGCAAGTAGTGACTTGTGGGGAATGCAAAGTGATTCTTTCGGGAGTTATTTGGTACTACTACCTAATGTCTGACATTGAACAGATGTGCGTCCACATGGTGAGTCAGTCCGAAAAACCTCTTTGATCAAAAGGAATGCATCTTAAGCACTAAGTGCATTTTACAAATACCTTACACCCCTGACCAGTTCCAACAAGACAATTCACAGACTATGTCCTTTTACAGAAATCTTTCTGTGGCATATTTTGAAAGAAGCCTTGACTGGAAGACAGATGCCTTTTAGTGCAATAATAGATATGCTGCGTTATACATAGATCCAAAATTGATTGGTTTTCCAATGGAAGCAATACTTATTTCTTGAACTTATTGTATTTCACCTAATGCCATGATAGATGCCTACAGCACAGTAAACTATTTTCCTCTTCAATAGTAAACTATTTCTGTACTAATCACTGTGTTTGACATTAAGGATTTCACACCACAATTCCCATTGAATTGGAGATGCTCAATATATTTCAGGTAAGCAGGTCACTTGCATTTTTACAGGACAAGATGTGTTCCTTTTTAAAAGATATAGAAAATGAGAGTGTATACATAGAGCTGGGATCCCAACAAAGGCCACTTTCTCTCCCAAGCTTTCCAAAAGAAACAGAAGGGTTTTAGCAACCTAAATTTTTGATGGTTGAAGGCTATTTGTGAATAGATTAATAATTTTCCCTAGGTCTTGCTAAGCTATATATTTATGAGTACATTTTTTTTCTGTTAATCAACTTTGAAAACAGTCAAAAATAGTCATTATACTAACTACTCAGAAATGTTTTTACTTTCTGCCAAATGGAGAACAGGTGACAAACATGTTTTTCTATTCAGCTATCTCTGCCTCTAATACCTACAACGAACAGCAGAAATGTGCTGTCAGAAGTGCAAGAGCCACAAGCCCAGCAGTCCTGCACTGCTTTGCATGTCTAGGCCTTGACAGGCCAGGCTATTTCTGTGTTTTATTACCTGTTATTACAGTGTCTTTACATTTGACCTGTAGCTTGCAACTATGAAATGTGGTACACATCAAGGTACACTAGGTTATTGAACTTTTAGTACAGTAGAAACAAATGTGACTTAATGCAGTAGTTTAATTGCCATTTAAAACAAGTGCCAATCTTTTAAGAGATTTAACTAACAATCACTTACAAGTAGCAGGTGTTTTGCTTTCAGATGAAAGAAGATAGCAGCTAATTTCTCAAGAAGCTATAATGTCAACAGTAAAGCTATTTTAGGAAAAAGATATATGAATTTTGTGGAATCTGTTATGTTTTATCATAAGAGAAAAGGAACTTACATTACTCAGGGCTCATAAAGAGGTTTTTTAAATTTATATGGATCCCTGTTATTCCTTAGCAATGGATCAAATTCAGCATTAACTAAAAGCTAAGTACTGTCAGCAGCAGCATTCTTACTCTACTCAGTAGGCAACATACATAGGCCTTCGAGGGGATGCCAAATGGGCACAAATGTCCTTGAACCTCAAGAGATAGCACTGTCACTGCTACCAATCAGAAGTATGACCTGCAGGTTTTATGGCAGCCATGATGTCTGGAAAAAGCTGAAGTAAAGCATCAGGAGACCTTCTATCCATCTTTATTTTAGCAAAACATTGCGTAAGGACAGGGTATAGCCACCAGAAACATAGGTTTTATATAAGCTAAAGCCTAGCAAGAATATATCTTAAAAGTACTTATATTTTTATGGCTAAATGTCTGGTTTCACGTACCAGTTTTCCAACAGGGAGGACAGAGATTCTGGGGTTTAATTGGTAGGTGTCTGATTGCAAAGTAAATAGCATTTAAAATGTTAAGACTTTGCCATTCAGAGCAGGTAAGTGCCACTTGATCCTCCTTGCATAAAAGCAACACTTATGAGTATTTTTGCCTATAGGTCTCATATTCACAGCATTAACATCCAAAGCTTCCTTTTCTTTTCTCTTTCTGTGACATACAGTTGCACTACAGATTTATGAGCATTCACTTCTTGCAAGAGCTATGCATATTGATTGAATTCAAAGGCAGACAATCCTGAAAAGCCACAGAGAAAGATAAAGGATCAGTCCTATTTCATAAAGGTTGCAGATCACAACATGTTAGTGGCTAAGTATATTAAGCATTCTCATCCTGATGTATCAGTTTGTGATCTTCCTGCATTGTAAGACAGCTAGTGGAATCTGACATATATGATTAGCCACAAAACATTTCTTTAATAATTAAAAGGAACTATCTATATTTTTATTTGCCTTATACAGCTGTTCTGCCATGTACTCCATTATGTACTCCATTACTAATAATGTATTAATACTGCATTAAAAAGAAACTGTGATCAGCTTAGGAGCACAAAAATGGGTGCCTATATACTAAATTCTAATGAATAAATCTAAATGTCTTCTCTGTAATATCTGAAGTACTTCCTACTATTTGACCCAAATCAGAAACTAGGCTTTTATTTGGAGAAAGCAATGTGAGAGCAATTTTTCTCCTCACTCCTTTTTCCTTGTCTCTTGCTCTTCCTTTTCTTACTGCTAACCTTTTTATCCTCTATCTTTATTGTCTTTAGTTGTGCCCATGGGAGCTAAGTTGTAGTGAGTTTTATACTACGCCTAGGAGACAGAGAGATTTGTGGTCATTCTTATCTACTCAGATAATAATTTCCAAAGCTTTGGCTGTGTTGCTGAGGAGGTCTTGTCTTCTGCCCTCTCAGGCTTCACCCTTGAAGTTGACAGCTTCATAATTCTTGAGGAACACAGCTGTCAGGAGAGGTTGCATTCACAAAGAAAGTTTCTCTGAGGTAACATGTACCAATTCTGTTAACGACTTTGAAGATTAACCCCATGACCTTGAATTTAACATAGCATCCTGCAAGGAGTCAGAATCATGAGGCAAGTGTCAGTGTGACGTGCCCTAACGGGCTGGCACGTTGAAAGAAGAGGGATGTTATATTCTGAAAAATGTGAAAACTGTTCAGTCTTCACCAGAGATACACACTCACCGACAAAAGCTTGCATAACACCAATATATCCAGGTCACAAAATCACAAAGAATTTCCTCACTCTCTAATGTAAGTATATGAACAGCAATATCATCACCAAAGGCCTAAGTTGTGCTTGAAGGAAACCATACACTTAAAAGCCTTGCTGGATTGGCAGACTATCCTTCATTTTTGCAGATTCAAACAGGCAGTGGGAGTGAAGACAGATTTCCTATTTGATAAACAATTTCTGATCATCTATAGGTTAAACAAATGTATTTCTCTTTCTGTCATGAGCTCTGTGCATAGTGGTTTGAAACTAAAGGATTAATTTCCCAGTTTGCAGAGCATTTTGACAAACAATAATAGGTTCATTTTGCAGAGGACGTACTGGACCTAGCTTTACCAGCACTCTCTTTGACATGCTTGTGTTAAGCTCCAGGCAGGTGACTTCCATGCAGTGACAGAAATCAGCAGGAAGCCAGAGTTGGCAGAAGCAAGCCACACGTAAACTGTAGGTCCTGCTGAAAAGACAGCTGCTACACCAGTCATTTCACCACCTACATGTGATGACAGCTCCAGCCTCAGCATTTTGTGTAATCACAACAAACTACAAGGAAAGAAACAGTAACATAGTAAAGGTAATAAGCACACAGAAAGCACACAGAAAGCTCAAGAAAAAACAAGAAAATAACTAAAAAATCCCCAACCATACAGCTCCCTTTTCTGTGAATTCCATACTAGCAGTGCTAGTAATGCCACTGCAAAACCACAGCCAAGGTCCGACTTCAAAGCAAGTTTGAGAGCCACAAGTGTATCTACTGCAGTAGCTTGTCTTGCATAGAGGCCAGTAGAAAAAGCTACAGGAAAGAGCATAAAAAGAGAAAGTAAAGAAGAAACTTGCCTCATTTTGCCATTCCACATTCCAGCAATCACATTTTAGATTTCATTAGTTGAAAGATTCATCAAAACATTGTTTCACATTTTCTTCCATAAATTTGCATAATCTCCATTTAAATGCATTTATTCTTCACGAATTCCTATCTCAGTGCATTGCAAAACCAAACTATGGGTCCCGTGGAAAAGAAGCTTAATTTCATATGTACCAAGTCTGCCCTTTGATGTTGTCAATGGACTGTCCTCTACTTCCTATACTGAGGGAAATGTTTGGGTTTTTTTCCCCTTTATTGACTTTCTGTATCTATCTCACTTATGATTTTGTATTAACATATTGTTCTACCAACTCACCCTTTAGTCCAGCCAGCCCATTTAAAGGCAAGTGCTTCAGAATAAAGATGAACATTTGGGGTTTTCCAAACAGCTCTTTACATTATCTGATTAAAAATAGCATGTGCTTATTCGACAAGCTGTTTTAAGGACAGACAATATTTAATGGCTTAAAGGGGACTTAGTGGGGCAGGGGAGTGGAAGCCAATTGGTTCATTTTTCAAATTTCTTTTAAAATCACTATGGAAAATTCACAATACTAACCAGGATGGTCTGACTCTGGATTGTGGATCATGACTAATAGAAACGTTTAATGACAAAAATCTGTTCTATTTAGTTCCACAAATTTACCCAAAAGTGTTTAAGAGAAAACATGTTTGATGTGACAACTTGGAAAGAACATCTTAAATACTAATGATCTTGAAATAGAAAGCCTGAAATATGTGTTTTGATCTCTTGTGCTCACTCCAGATGCAGGCTGCACAACATTCTGTCTTGAAACTGTGATACATGTAACATCTACATCTATCATTATTTGTATCTGAAATACACTTTCCCTTAGCAAAGAATATATAATTCTAGCTCTCAAGATCATGACAGATGCTCCTTTATATAAATCTGTATAAACTTTTCCTAAACAAATACCTTTAAGCAAAACATTTGAAAATTGCATCTAAAAATAACTTCAAAATGTCTAATGCTAAATATTTGGATCTTTGTTTAATCTCAGGAATTTCAGGATGTATGTGTGAATCTATGGAATGCCATAAGCCTTCGCTCTTTGTTTCTGTATATACATGGGAATAAATACCAAGACTCTAAACTTTTCATTTAGATAAAGTATGAACTATTGCTTTTTCCTCCTCTGTGCTGTTAATTTTGTTAACAAGAAATTTCTACAAACTTTCTTAGTACAAAAATCATCTATTCTGCCAAACTAGAGATTACTATATCTATTGACAAGAACTGAGGGAGCTTAGTGACAAGAATTTCAGAGGAAAAACTGTTATTAAAAGCAACACTGAATATTCTGATACTCAAGAAAACCCATACTAATTATAGATGCCTTAGATGATATAAAATAATTCTCATTTTATACACAGGAATATGATAGACTGGACTTCCAGATTTATATCATTAAAGGAGAGATTTTTTTTCTTTAATATATACTAGCTAGTTAGTTAAGCCAAGTCACTATTCAGAAAAGAAATGTCTAACAAGCACATTTATCCAAGAGATTGTCTCAAAATTTATAAATTAATTTACCTCCCAGTAGATCCTGGGATCAAGCCTACCCCACTTTACCTGGAGGCCATATCCATTGCCCAACATAACCAATTGTTTACATGAGCTAGGCCATTTCTTCCCAATAGTACACTTTAGAAATATTGTATACACAACTTCTCTGCTACTTACACGTGTTGCACACTGTCTTCAACTACTCTGTGAACTCACATCATTTCACAGTTTGAAGAATCCTTAGCAAAATATGAATCAGATCTATATGGAAGTTTTGGGAGTAACAATATTACAAATGCTAAAATTGCCAAAATATATGACACATACACATATTCTCTGCTCCTCTTTTAAAATCTTAGCTAGACTTTCAGTAAAAGGAAAAAAAAAACTGCTATGATAATATTTCTTGAAATGTCCTAATCTAGATTGCTATATTTCTCCATCCCACCAAATTCACTATCTCAGCCCTGTTTCTAGGACATCAAAACCATTGTCTTTTTCAGAAAGACTAGAGAGCTAATCTGTTTCTTTAAGAAAACAGCATCATCACTCCACTGTTCCTTTTCTCCCTGCTAAACCAACTGACCTCACTCCCAGCAAAGTTCTGCATCAACCTTTCTTTCCACCTTGCTATGGGATACCCCTCCCAACACCTGCTATTGCAAGGCCACTTGGAAAGGAAATGGGCAATTGAGAACACTGAACACTTTTGCACTGGAAGGTTTACCCATGCAAAAGAGGCAGGGTATTTGGCAGTCATATGTGGGGTTTGCAGAGAAAATATGAGAGTTTTGTTTATGCAAGCACTTTCACCTGCACTGTGGATAAATGGTTATTTTCTAACAGAAGTTTTGTGAAACATCCAGCAGATGTTTTGACAGGCAAGAAACAGTGCTCAAGTTTCCTTAAGCTGTCTAATTTCTAACAAAACTGCTTAGCCAATTCATTTACAGATCATAGACTGTTCAGTTCCTTTCATTTTCTAATCTCATGAAATCTGAATATTAATCTGAAAGAGAATTTGGAACAGATATAATGTATTTTGAACTTCAATCACCAAGAAGGATTTTGCCTTGTTAATCTCAAAGGATTGGCATAGAAATTTTACCACATTTTCTAAAAAAATCCATACAAATTTAAAGTCGAGTTCTGGATTTAATTGAAGTAACCTTTTCTACAATCTAGCTTTAATGAAGTGCAATGAAGTTAAACTCCATAGGGGCCATTAATCTGAAACACTCCATTAAAACAACTACAAGGGGAGTTTTTAATAAACAGTGTGAACTAATGCCCATGTGGAAAGGTAATTGAGAGGGAACTGGTGTCTGGGCCAGATTGTTATTAAATCCTTATCACAGGTAAAGCTGAAACCCCAAATGGCAAGCTGCCATGTGATTTATAGTGACCTTCTCTTCCTAGCCTTAAAGAAAAGACTATGTTCAATAATAAAAAAATCCTGTGACTAAGCTATAAAATAACTGAGCAATTACTTAGAATAATTTATACAGTGCAATACACTGACCTTGCTCCAAGCATGAAATCTACAAAATAACTTCAGTAATAAAACTGTGAGCTACTAAAAGAACTAAAGGTTTAACCATTTTTATTGTGCAGAACCTGAGGGTACTATAAATACATATCACACTCCTAATAGGAGAGCTTAAAAAAATCCTAATTTTTTAATCTTAAAATAAACTTCTCTTAAGTCTGGTAGAGTTTTGCCATATTGCAGGAATACCTACTGTCCTATTTTAAAACATTCTAGTGGGCTGCTAAAGTCCACACTTTTGAACATAATATACACTCAGCAGCTGAGCCCTGTCTAAGTCTCACAGGAAGCAATGCAACAAGAGACAGAAAACTACACCACAGAACAGTTTGGTTTACAACAGTATAAACTGTACTTCTAAGAAAGAAAAGAAAAAAATTAATTATTCTCTTGAAAGGTAGTATAAGAACATATATTTGCTCTAACAAAATGTGTATAAAAGTAGAAGGTATATATAAAAACAAACAATACATACTTTGAAACAATCAAAATACTTTTCTGTAAAAATTTGAATAGAGATTACTTCAAATCAAAATGATAAGAAGCATGGCTTCAGAGCAAAGTGGAAATGTATTTAGTACATCACTGGCTCTATACTTTTTTCTATGCTTCAAATGTCTGCAATTCTTATCTAAATAAGAGAATTGGGATGTGTTTCACAACCAGACATATAATAAGTGTAAGAGTGCTACAGGGTTTGACAGGGTCAAGTACAATCAACAGCAGAATACTTGAGCTGAAAAGAAAAATAACCATTATCTTTCAGTCTAGCAAAAATCCAGATTATAGCAGGTGCCATCCAGAAGGATACAGGCTATGCGCAGCACAACTGAAAGACAGAAATTGTCAACAGGCTCATATCATGCAAGACAGAGAGCTGTCAACTTGATTAATTGGCTCTTAGTTAATTTGACAATGTGACAAAGGTTAGGACACTCCATTACATAAAACTTGTGTTGCCATCATCAGTGGGCATTTCTACTGAGGTCAGTTCCTTTCGGGAAGGGAAATGAAATCTTGAAATTTCAATGGGGATCAATTTTGGCAAGCTTTGGTCCATGTCCCTGCACTTCATGGCATCCCATGCCTTTTGATGGCTTTCACTTTGATGAAGATTTTTCTTTTTTTTCCAGAATCCATGCCATGTCACTCATATCTTCCCCTCAAAGTTCTGTCTTCCTCCTTGATTTTTCCCCTGCTTTTACAGCATCTGTGGAGTTAGTTTTGGCATGTTTTGGTCCTTAGCACTGCACCTCATTTCCTCCCAAACCATTTTCTTGTAGTCACTAAATGTTCCAATTTTCTGGGTTTTTGAGGTTTTTTTCAATTGAATTTCATTTGATCCTATCTCCTTTCCAGAGTGTTTGTAAGCCTTTCTGTTTCACAAGATTTCCTTTCCCTTCCTGAAAGAAAATGAAATTTCGTATCTCTGATTTCAAAAAAGAGGAAAGAACTCCAAGAAGGTCCCTTGCAACATACAGATAAAACTACTCAGAAAAAATATGCTTGTCAACTTACTCCCAGGTATTGATCAATTTCCAGGGGGAAATAGATTGATCTATCTATCTAGATGTGCTATCTTTTTTGACTTTTGGCCAAAATACATCTTACACTCATATCATGAGAAGAGATACTTTTCATAAATTTAGATTAGATATTAAGAAGAAATTCTTTCCTGTGAGGATGGTGAGGCATTGTAATAAGTTGCTCAGAGAATGTGTGGATGCCCCATTCCTGGGAGTGTTCAAAACCAGGCTGGATGGAGCTTTAAGCAAACTGGTCTAGTGGAAGGTGTCCCTGTACATGGCAGAGAGGTGATGGAACAAGATGATCTTTAAGATCACTTCCAACCCAAACCACTCCATGATTCAAAGATTCTGTGACTCAGTAATGGTTACTAGGGTGCATGTGTATTTAATAAATACAAGCAAATCTGCACTTGTTTCTGTTTATTGGCACCTGAAACATACAGCCAATAAATACAGTCAGTGGAAACTCTGGTTTATGGAGAAATTACTCCAGTGTTATTTTATGCTTCCTCAGAAGAAAGTGTGAGGTTCATATGTCTTTGTACCTCATTTTAAAAATAGAAATATAATTTAGCTACATATTGGCAAGTGGACAACTCTGTCATTTTAATACGAGTAGGAGTGAAAGCTCTGTATAAAAGCCCTGGAAAGAAATGGAGTTCAGCATGTGACTAAAGTTAAATACATTCTTTAAGTACATTATTAAACAAGGATGAACTGAAGCATGTGTTTAAATGTTTCACTGAACTGTGTCTAAGAAAGGACTATTTTCAGCTTCTCCTTATGATTTTTCCAATGCTAAATCTCATGCAAAATGAAGCCATTCCAAACAATTAAATGTGCTTAACTGTACTGGTCTCTTTCCTCAGCCAGCTGATTCTTGTATTTCAGTGGAGCCACTCCAGTTTGTATCAGCTCACTACCTGCTTCAACATCTGACTGGGAAGACTTTTTACTTTAAAAAATCTAGGAAAAAAAATTCTGTTGAGGTCTTTGAACATGACTGAACTACATTCATAGGGAAATGCCCTACAGGAAAGGAGTCTTGGTCAAAAGAGCAAACCAGTGAAAATGCTGTCTCTTCCCAAAAGTTTTTTTCTTGCAATTTCAGAAAATAATATTTGAAATTTTCAACTTGGAATAATTCAGTTATTTACAAGTTTCAAGAGATTGTAACGGTGAATTCCTGTTCATGCCATTCTAAGTTGCTTTTTCTGAATTTTCTGATGGAAAATTGTTTCTTTCTCGGCTGTCAGCATTGTCCCCTCACAATGTATTTTCTTCCTACCTTACTTCTTTACCGTGATTCTAAAGAACCTGTGCACCCCTGACAAAAGCTCTGCTCAGTAATGGAGAGGGTACCTGGCAGTCTTTGCATTGCTATCTAGAGAAGGGATCTGAAGGCAATCTGAGCTGTTTCTGCTCTGAAGAGTTACAAGACTTGTTTGGGAGAATGTCAGCAAACGTTAAGAATCCTACATTGTCAACTCCAATATTGGCTGGACATTGCTTTACTAATGGAATATCATCCATTTCAGCATCATTTGTTTGATTAGAAGTTATTGACTAAATCAGTATCTTCTGTCAGTTATCTGCTTCAAAGAGAGCAATCAAGCTCTTTTCCCATTTTTGCCGGAATTTCTCCAAAGACATTTCCAAATGGGTATGGATAATATACTCTAGCCATATGGTAATATAGAAATATAGATACACACAAGCCCACTACATCTGTATATACAAAACACCTTAAAAGTAAGTTTCATAATACTGGCCATGTGTGTAGTCATACAAATAAAGTATGTAAACACATACGCTTCTGTCAGCTTTAAAAAGCTATGTTATTTCCTGAGCTTAAAGCAAATAGCAGGCTCCTGAGGAATAACAATGCCTAGTCAGAAAGGAACATACTAAATATTCAGAACAATTTAGCAATCTGCTGCTCTGCAATTACAGTTTCCTCCCAACACACATGTAATTTTTTACCACATAAAATTCACTGCCCCTTAACACAAGGAAAATTACCTAAGTTTCAATACAAGCCTGGCTGTCAGGAAACTCCCAAGACAGATGACTGGACAAGGTATAAAACCTTCTTCCTCTTATGAAATCCCACTGTTCCATTTCTGAAGGGAGCTTGGCTTCTTTGAAATGGTTAAGACAAAACATGAAAACAACATTTCATTTTTTTGGCAATCTGTAAAATCATTCTTCTTACCCAACCCAGAACTCAATGTTATTTTGTTCTAAGGGGATGTCCCAGTTGAAGAAAGGGTGGCTCATGGATTTCATTACCTGCATTCTACTTTCACAAGTGATGGACACCTTCCAGTTCTGCACTGTCTCATGAAGAAGTTAGAACATCAGATAAATCCCAACACAGGATTTCAGTCACCTGATGCTGTATTTTATCATAGAATTATTCAGGTTGGAGAGACCTTCAAGATCACTGAGTCCAACCTTTGACTGAACACCATCATTCCAACTAAACTCTAGCACTGAGTGCCATATCCAGTCACTCCCTCAACATTTCTAGGGATGGTGACTCCACCATCTCCCTGGTCAGCCCATTCTAATGCTTAACCACACTTTCAGTGAAGAAATTCTTCCTGATGTCCAACACGAACCTCCCCTGGTACAGCTTGAAACCATTTCCTCTTGTCCTGTCCCTTGTTACCTGTGAGAAGAGGCCAACACCCACCTGTCTACAACCTCCTTCCAGGGAGTTGTAGAGGAAAAAGTCTCCCCTAAGCTTCCTCTTCTCCAGACTAAACAAATGCAGCAAATCTCCAGAAATAGGTAACACCTGTAAATTTGTGCTGTTTAGTAATGCACTTTCAGAATACAGCATACAATGAAAACAACAAAATGCTAAGAAAATAAAGCTTTATCTTTACTGCCCTCTTCAGGCTGCAATAATTTTGGGTTTGTTTTGCATAACAAACACACTCTTCAATGCAGCAGGTCCTTAGAGCCATTATGAAATATTTTGTTTAATCTGTGATTTTTGCCTAAAAGAAGCTATTTGATTTAGACTGATGAAAGATAGTGAATCTATGGGTGTATGAAAATCAAAAACACTTTTGATGGCTTCATAAAACATACACTATATGAAGCTGTCACTGTCGCAGTAATTGAGAAATTCACAGTGAAACAAGCTCTTAAGATTTTTCAGAACAGCAGAAATATGGTAGTGTTCATATCAAACAGCTGTTCCATTATTTAGAAGTGTTTGTAAAGGACAGAAAGCTAGAATCAAACATTTAGTAAATGTATGATTTTTCCCCCCTTACAAAGTTAAAATTTCATATTAATTTTAATCATGTTGCATCATTTCCTTTTACAAACAAAAACTTCCATATACTATATTTTCCACTGCCTAAGTCCCTCTATTTCTTTAAGATCTAATTAATATTCTCAACTTTTTCCAAATGTGGTTATCTCATATTTGTTAAAGTATTGTTTATTCTCCCATAGAGTATGTTGATGGAGACAGAAAATAACTCTTGAATTTGAACTTATTTCTACACCATTAAGCCACCTAGACTCATTTTAAAAATGTATTTTAATATTTATAATATTTAAAGTGCCAGGATTATTCTTATTAATTTCCTTGAAAACCATTAAAAACTTTTTACTTTAATGTGGCATTTCAGAATTTGGTCTTAGAATCCCATCATCAGCCATATAAAAATGTTACAGCAAACTAAATCTTGTGCATAGTTTGCTTCTATTTTGTATATAAGGCCTGGTGTGAAATCATGCAAGGCTTGTCCATTAAATTCAAGAGGACTATGATCAAAATCCAGCCCCTACTAACACAGCTGCACCTTCTGAGATCCAACACTTTCATTCACATTATTGTAGTATTCTGGCACCAAGTTCCATACTTTAGGGAACAGCATCTTTTCTGTTTATCTTTCCTTAATTCACCCCACGTTTATTCTGACTTTTTGCAGTGTTTTGGGCTCACAGTTTTAGATTGTTCTAAGATTTACTTTTGTGCCACCTTACTTTACCTAAATCTGTCTTCCAAAATTTTCCCTTTCCTTTTTCCTCGTTACCCTTCTGTCGTCATCCTTTTGACTGCTCTTCTCTGTGTTCTAAAAAATTTGTCCTTGCTATCTTAATTAATCTCAGCCTGTAGAGTCTGAGTGCACTGATTCTGAAGTCAGTAATCTAAGGGAAGAATTTGGCCAGTATAAAATGGCCTTCCCCCCTTGAATTCTGTGAGTATGAAGTATGAAATACCCATGTAAGATATGATATATTATCATTTTATTTTCTAATATGTACATAATATGGAAACAGCAAAAAAACAGATGCTCTTCTAATAATCATAAATATAACTACATTCTTAGCATAAACCCTGAATAGCTCTGTTTGGTCATAAGTAGTAATGCCACAAGTGTGACAAGGATTTGACCTGCACTACACGAGATTTTCAGCTTTTTGATTATGGGACATTCTTATGGAAGTTGGATGTTTTTCTGACACAGTTTGGAGGAGGAAAGGGTTAAGAGGTCATAGAAAGCAGGGATTTAGAGAAAGCAAAGGTATTTGGATAAAACCAAACAAGTACTTTAATTTGTGTTTTCCAGTATTTCTGTCTATTCAACCTGGTTACTTTAGGCATTAACCTGCAAAGCATTTAATTTTAAGCATATAACCAGGTTTAATCACATACTTAAAATTAAATACATGCTTTGGTTTCATATTGAACCAAGCCTTATGCCCTCTGACTTAAATGGATTAAAATATAGTTGTATTTCCATCAAATACAGCTTGTACAAATAATGCCAAGCAGTCAGGCTCCTCAGAACAGGTATTTTTTATTATTTATTTGTTCCTGAAGCATGTTCATCACTTTGGTACCTCAAATAAGGGGGACTGAGGAAGAAAATTAGCAGACAAGGCTGAATTGGTTAAAATGAAAAAATAATAGTACCTTATTATGTTTGCTAGCTAGCATATGGCTACTTAGGAAAAAAAACTTCTCACCCATCCCAGATATTACCACATGTGCATGTATTTATATGTATCTTATAGTCCCTGCATTTCTCTTTCACTGTTTTAATTCAGTTTTTGAAACGTGCCAGACAAGCAGATACAAACAGGACTTTGTTTGATTTGATTAGGCTAGAATGGAGAGTTTGATTTCTTTCCAAAGTTTTCCAACAGTTGACCTGAAATGTATCAAAGCAACTTCCAGCTCTTTTGTTTCTATCAAGTTGTCCCAAATTCCTAATTTCACCAGATCCCACAGTTGCCATGTCTTTGAAGTTCATTTGCTGTTCATGGTTATTTTCTTTCTAGTGATTAGTATAGCAGACACTCAGAGTGAGAGTGATTTCAAGTTTGCCTGTAATTTTTTCTAGTTGAGAATCTACATGCTGAGGCAGAAATACTATATTCTACAATTGAAACATGCAGAGATCAGGACGTTAACATCTTTGGCACTGAGTACTGCAACACCATATCATAATCACCATATTACTTGATGTTTCTGCAGTGTTATTAAATTGGAATGTGAACATGTACACAGAAATTGATTGTACAGCAGTGCTAGAACTCATGTGCTGAAAGACTTTATAATCAAGATTATGAGATCCTGAACACTTCCTTTCTAACAAATACTGTGCAATTTATCACTGATATTGTTTCACACAATCAGTCTTGGTTTAAGAAGAAAAAAAGCAAAGTTCATACTAAATATGAAACCAAATGCCATTTACTTTTAATCCCCATCACCACGTGTTAGCACAGTCATTAGCTTTGCCTCAAGGTAATGATATTTATATACATATTGCAAAATATGTTTTCATAGCTTTTCATTTTTCTTAGGATTTTTTCCCAAAATGAAGAGGAACGGTCAGGGGGAATTGGCAAGAAATTATGCAGCAGCCATTAAGTATTTCTTTAGTATAAAAATTCAGGCTTTGCTAAACCTTCTTTTGAGACAGCACTTTGTTTACTTACAAGTCTAAGTAGGACAGTGACAGGAATATCCTTTGTTTCCCATCAAACATCAGGCTTGTCACATGGATGGTAAGGCAACTGTTTCCTGAGAACATAATTTCCATTGAGACCAACCTTCAAACTGCAATTGCAATTCACAGGGGTGCAGGATCTGCCAGAATGGGGCGGTCTCTATTGGCAGCGCCTTGCCCTAACATCCTCATCTCTCCTGAACCCAAAGGGCCACTGTAGAGCCACATCAATACACAGCAATTGAGACCCGGTCCAAGCACAGGAGGCCCAGAAAGATTTTCTTTCTGGCACTTGGAGCTAAGCTAATCAGGAAATTTGGCACAGAGAGAGGAGTAGAGGGAATCCCACTTCATAAAACAAACTAAGTGAACACAAGGGAAAACTTCACAAGCAGGAAAATCTCTGACAGGCAAAGAAAAGTTTAGGGGACTTTTTAAGTAAGCAACACAGGAAGAGAGAATTTTACCAGTGTACCAGTGTACCAGTTCAAAACTGTGTGAAAAACTGTTAGTATTTCAAGGAGCATCATATAAAAAAATCATGGCAAACTGTCACGTTCTCAACACTGCAATAGCAGTGGCATATGTGGCTTTCCTGTAACTGTTGGATGAAGAATTCAAAGCCATTAATCTATAAAGGTTATTGACATTAGTAGATCACTAAATTACTGATACTAAACATTTAATGAAGAAGAAGAATTGTTTTCAGAAGCAGACAGACATAGTCTGACAATAGCCCATAACTCCTTGCTGACACAGACATAAAAACATGTCAAAAGCTCTAAGCTTTAAATTTTAAGACTTCCCTGCTTCTAGGGCCATGTCTACACAGTGATATGGAGAGATACCTGATCTAACTTCAAATGCATTTATTAGCACACTTGACGAGACAGTATTCAAAGTCTAAATTCTTTAGTTGATCCTAAATATTGAGGACAGTGTAAAGTAGGTGCTTTTACTTTGTTTGTCCACGTCTTCTGCTAATGCCTCTGCCATTTCTGGTAACTTATCATTACTCTAATGGCAATATTTAAAACTGAAATCACAAATGCAACAGAAGCAAATCTATGTACAGATATTTTTCAAGTTTAAAGTACCCTTTGGTGTCAAAACCTTCCAATTATTCAACTATAAGCTGTGTAATTTATTCTTTTGAGACCTCATGTGCAGGCCAAAATAAAAAGTACAACATCCTAAATGTGACAAAGAAAGAATTTTACCCACTTTGATAGAAATGAAATTGTTAGTGAGCTTTTCACTTGCAATCACTGCACTACTGGCCACACCTCCTGGAAAGAAAAAGAGATGAGTGTTTGCCTTTCCATTATGCAGACCATTTAAAGTCAGTAAAGCTGGGTATGGCACAAAAACCAGCTAATATCTATTATTTTTAATTTCAAAAGCACTCTTTGTTAATATCACAAACCATTGTAGAATCATCATTGTAGCCCACATTCTTTACCATTTTTATAAGTAACAGTTGTTTTGTACAAAAGGTTAAACTTGACACTTGTAGACACCTCATTCTTAAGATGGGAAAACACACTGAAGACATTACCGCCTCCTCTAATCTGCTGACATTCCTAGGCCCCTCTCCTGTACTGCCTTTCTTTTCACACTTCTCTTTCTTCGGTGCAGCTTTTAGAGAGAACAAAAAAGAAAATTTTCCATACTTTGACATTAACAAATCTCTCTTAATACCTCACACCTCTTCACTTTCCACTGCTGCTTTTTCCAACTAAGCTAAATGTCAATGGGACCTTCTTTCTCTGCTTACCAGATATGCCTTACTGCACTCTTTTCTGATGACTTTAAGAGCTGCCCTTGGATCAAATGTTACTGATTTCCCACTGCTTTGAAATAATCAGTCATCATTCCTTCCAAGGACTGTCTTCTCAGGCATATTGTATTTCTTTGATCAAATTGTCCCTCTAACAATCTGACTCTTTCTGCAACCTTTCTTCGTGGTTCCCCTAGCAAGACCAACTATTCTGTTCATACACAGTAACTCCCAGAGTTTTCTCTGGAATCTTACACTGTCCACATTCTAGTTTCCTGATTTGACTTTCAGAAACCTTTAGTGCAGCTAGCTCCTGGCTGACAAACGAGTCTGATACAGACAAACTCTGACAGATACCCATTTTTGACAGTATATTTTGCATTTGTGGAACAGAAAAGCTAAGCTTTTTGTTGTTGAAGAGTGTTGTCAGCAGAAAAATTTCCTAGCTCATCATACCGGGAGACATTCAACTAGTTTACACACATGAGATTCTAAAGGACAGAAAACAGAATAAAGCTTACTGCTCTTGTTACCTCTTAGTAGTAAGATACTTTGAGTCTCTAGAACATGCAAGCACATATTCTAAATATGTCCTCCTAACGCAGGGGACACTGCACATGTAATCTAGGCAAGTACTCAGACCCAACAGCAAAAATTGGGAAGGATACAATCTAACTTATTCACATTTCAATTGAGCTGCTATTCCAATCATTCAGCCTTCCAGTTTGATATGGCACAGGACATTCTGCAACACCCCAACATCCTAAGACAGAAATGTCTGCTCCCTTGCTGGTGTCAAATTCCCTGTTGCTGAACCCATCTGCTTCTTTAAGTGACGTTTCTGGCAAGCACTGTTCTAGATTAATCTCTTGTAAAACCCATCTGCCTTTTCCCAAAAGAACACCAAGTGCTTCCTGCTGCCACTCAGGGGAAAACATGGAAAGAAAAATGTCTTTCTTCCTCAGCTAAATGAGTGCTAAAATGATTGAGGCTCTGTTTTTACTCTTACACACCCTCAGTTTCCATCATGTCAGGGCAGATGTTAAGATACACAATAATCCCAAACTCATTCATATCTTGAGGTTCATCTTTGTCTTATCATCTACATTAGATTTATGCATTCAGGCATCTCTAAACTTAAATAAAAGGAAAACCGTCAGTGTTACCTAAGCCAACTTCACATCTAATTTTGTTTCTAAGGTTCTTAGGAAGAGAGATCTTTCTCCAAATTTCCTAAAGGATTTCTCAATGCCAACTGATGACAGTAATAATGAACTAGAAAATGAGCAATCAATTAACTATGTCACTACATTACTTTTATTTCTATGAAGCGACCAGAAGATTTGTGTTAAGCAGGAAAAGAGCTACTTTTCTTTAGCACAACCAGAAACCAGCATTTGAAACTCTGAGTGACTTTTAGAGACATCATATCAGTCCTCATATACAATGCCACCATCTAGCTCTTCCATTACCTTTTATTCATAATAAAACTATTTCTTGAAGCCTGACTGGCCTGAAAGTGCACTTAATAGAGTTTGCTACAGTGCACACTGGCTTCCTGCTTTGCCAGGGAGAGAGCTATTCTCAGTTATACACATTTTATGCCTAGAAACCCAGTAAAAGGATAATCCACGGAAATGTGTGTATGTGTGTAGAATTCCAATGTAAACACAGGCAGAGAGAAATAACAAGCATCCTTAAAAAGCTGACAAGACTTTGCTTAATTTTTTTTAATTTATTACATGCAAAATCCCATCGGTATCTGCAAAAATCATTTCAAACATTGTTTTCAGCCATGGATATGACTCCTAAAACAGCAGCAGGAAAGGAGGCAAAAAAGATCTAACAGTCCTTGGCATATCTGGGCTCTTCCTTTGCTCCTTGAAAAAAATCAAAAGCACTAAAACAGAAAATTTTCACAGCTTGCTCAAATTTAGGTGTACTTACTGTGTTTTATGAACACAAGGGTTAAGCTCAGCAAAAGAAAAGCAAGATCCTCTGCTTGAATCAAATGCAACAATTTCCTGAAGATTCCTGGGTTGCCATTAGGCATACTCAGCACCTCTTCACAGTTTTGTATATATCTATACTCTAGGAAATATTTTGAGGATCTTGTTGACATGTACAATGATGCTTATATGACCATACAAGTGGGAATTTGACAAGACATTTGTGGTGAGTCCAGACATGCAGATTGTTCGCTGCAGGTAAAGTTCTAGCACATAAGAACCCTGAGTCAACTATCTCACTAACAATTCACTCACATCAAAGTGGTGTTGAAAACAACAACTCAGTCTTTCAGAAGACTAAAATACTGCTGATTGCAATTAATCCCTCTGGTTTCAACAGCAAGCACAGGCTGGTGAAAAAACAATTAAATAAACTCAAGCATCCCTTAATATTTAGGACAAAAAGTCCTGCTATCCAGAAGGATTTGTAAACCCTGATGCTCCAGATGGACTTAAAATGAGAGGTTCCTCTTCTTGTATTATGTTCTTAATTGGTGCTAAGTATCATTGATAAACTGCTGGGCTTCCCAAATGAACCTGAATTCTCCTAGAGAAAACAGACTGCCTAACAAGTCCTTAAAATCAAGACTTTGGGGAAAAAAAGAAAAAAAAAAAAAGAGCAGGCAGACATTGGCACACCTCTATCAGTAGCTACTTCTAATAGCTTTATGCTTATATATAGTCTTCGTGTATATGTGTGTTCGCACACATGCACTAACCTTCCTAAACATGTTGCTCGGAGATTTTACTTAAAAAGCAAGTTTTAAAGACAATCATTCACAACTTTTGATACTCCTCCGCTAAATTCTACTGACCAGATTTTTAAACTCCTGTTTCTGATTTCTGTGCCCTTTGGTTAGTAGAATTCTACAACAGAATAACATCAGTTCTGCTTGAATAAGGAAAGCAAAGTAGTTCCAACAGCACCAACACAGTGTGAAGAGAACCATCAATAAGCATTCAAGAGATGTGTCTTGAATCTCAATTTCCACAAAATGCTCTTCATCTACAAAAACATACTTTATTTCCCCACTTTTGATGCCACTTTTGTATTCTACAAAACACTGAGGGTGGTTTTCTTCTATGCTGAAAAATTCATGCAACTCTTGTCCTGTTCAACTGCTATTGTTAGTATTGTCCTGTTACATCCCCATATACCCCTACATGGTTTCTCTAAGATGAATATTTTAAAATGCACTGCATGCTTATAAAGGGAACACTTCTTTTAAAGGGAATTGACTTCTGTTATGATCTTTACCTTCTCTTGTGATCTATCACTCAGGAAACAAAAGACCCAAGGACATCTCAGCCATTAGTTACACTGTTTCCCTCTTTTGGAATAGTTGTATTCATAGATATGGGTGTGTGACATTAATTGGGTCATCTTCATATTTTTATCCCTTGCATTTGCCTTCATGGCAAAAAATGCCTAGTGCCAGTTCACATATGCAGATACTTTTGTATCTTTCTATTGGCAGGTAGAGCATGAAATAAAAATGCCTCCCAAATGTTTTTTGGGGTTTATTGGGTTTTATTTTTAAAACAAGTCTTTGCCTGTTAGAAATTATACTGGTAGAATGAAACAAGTATAAGAATGGTAGCAGCTTTACTGAAGATGAATACATTAGTGCAAAAACTCCATTGCTATGAAGAAGCTCGTCCAAGCAGAAACTTACTTAAGGTTAGGCTTTGTTCCCTTTCTGAGGGTTGGTATTTTCTAGTCTTGTGCATAAATTGAAATAAAAACTCTAAGCAACTTCTCTAGAAAATCCAGCAATCACAACACTGAAAATTTATTCCCAAGCTTCACTCCAATGCCAGGCCACAGTTATTTCACTGTAATTTAACAGATTGTGACATGTTTATATAAGTGCAGCAAAAGTCACTTACATAAACTTGTTCCCAGGTTTCCTCAGATTCAGAGCCACAATTCACCAATAAGCATTAATTTCCACAAGAAGTACGGTTGAGGTGAGTACTTTCAAGTGGTTCTTTACAGCAGATGAGGCTTAGTCAGCTACTAACAGTGCGTGACAAGTTTTGTCCTGTAGAAAGACATGAACAAAAGCAGCTTGCCTACATATTCAGAAATAAGGCTTTTACAAAAGCCTGTAATAGTAGGGCAGATTTTCAGTTACTGAACAAATCACATCTCTACTAAATTGACTCATGTTTGGATTCTTCAGTGAACAACTCTGAGCTGGAAATGTGTGCTAGTGAAATATGTAAAGTCATCATGGATGCCCCATTATTTAAAGAAGCATAAAATAAATGAATGCATGTTCTCAAAAGATAGGGCCAGCACTTTTCGGCAGTCATTTATCAAGCAAGTGCCCATTGGGGGGCATTTGGAATTTCATATTTGATGATACTTCTCCAGTGTTTCATTATTTCTGTTCACTTAATTATGTCTTGTCTAAATGATCACTTAAATTTTTCATAGAATCAGATTGCCTTCAAAGAAGCCAGTCATGCAATACTAAAGGCATGTGGCTTTATAGCTCCTAGCAGCCGTTTAAAGGAGTGGAATCCCCCTGGAGCTCCATGGAGATTTCAGTGGGCACAAATGCAATGAAATATTTTCAATTTTGCATTACTTTTATACAGAACAGGTGTCTCATTATAAAATATTCCTACTCAGGTGCTGAGAAGATGACCTGTCAAAACAAGACAACAACTTCACTTTAAAACAATTAAATTAGGCAGTATAGACTCTTTCCCTGTGTCTTTATCTGTGTACGTTTTATGTCAGTGGAGAGCCACACTTACAAAACATGCAGATATGGCTTGAAGAAATAGGACATTATAATCACAAAGCACTTGAAATAATCACAGTATTTCTCCCCCTCAAGTGAAAACAGTTGTGAAGGGTGCGAGTGTCATGTTTTACTTATGTGCTCAGTCACAAAGGAAGATCTGTCTGCCTGTTCACAGAACAATTTTTTCCCCCACATATAAAAGGTTAAAAATATAAATCCAAAGATCCCAGATGAATGAGTTAAAATTCCAATCCCACTAAATGATGGTTTTAACCGCTGATTTCAGCAAAAGGTTTCACATGGCATTTATACAGCTCCAGCCTGACCCACCTTCCTTCATAATGCCTGCCACAGAGATTTGCAGACAAATTCATGCATCAATACCATAATCATTATTAGTCAAGTACCCGAGGGGGTGTGAGAGCAGAGGAAGAAAGGAAATAGATACTCAGTGAACCTCCACTGAGTATGCAATTCAGAGATGTTAATAAGCACAGCCGTGTGGAAAAGATCAGCAGACTTGCTCTGCCTCCTCCTCAGCGGTCAATGCTCTCTCTGTGGACCACAGGCTTTCCTCTTCTACCTTTTGCTTCAAATGGAAGAGTTATTCTGAGCCTGTACTCCAGTGTGAAATGAGTGTTCAGCTCAAAACAATGCTGGTCCTGGGGCTCTCACAGGAAACCTCCCAGCACAATGTCCTGGATAGGCAAATCACTTCAGTCTGTCATACAAATGTTTTAATTTTCACTTGTTTCAATCAAAAGTTTTTTCCCAGCCAAAAAATCCAGCATGAAAATGCTGTCTCTTTAAAAGAACTCATGTGTTTCAGGGTGTAAATACAAACTTCAGAGTGAGGATGAATAAAGGAAGTATGGTGGTAATCAGTCCAACAAAATGCTCACCCCAAAACTGGATTATCTCTGCTTCTGTTTTCTTGACAAGATTTTTAGGGGAATTCAAATGCTTCAAAGTTATTTGAATTGAGTTACTTTCACGAGGATGCACAGCACAAGTAAACTTATTAACAACAATAACAGCTATATATTTATATAAATAATATTAACTATAGTTAACAAATGTTATCTTTCTTTTCCTGCATTACATGCATCTATTTTGTAAGATCACTATTTCCTGTTCTGCCAAAACTCTAATAAAGGATCTCTCAATTTTAAAAAAGAAAGAAAAAAGACAATCTGTCATTTTCAGTAAAGGGTGGGTGAGCTGGATAGTTTGCATATCCTACTGTGTTCATTTTTATACAGTTTTTTTTTTCTATATTTTCAGATAGGAAATTCTAATCCAGGAAGCTTTTCTCAACAGGCAGAAAAGGAATATTTGAAAGAGTGCTCTAATGTCTGAAAAATATTGTTACTAAACCTCCACTATCCCTCTTCTGGGTATTTTTGGTACATAGGTGATGTTTGGGAACTTCTTGATTTTCAGGGATTTAGAGTAGGACGGTATGCCTATATATAGAGTGTAGTTATTTTGTTCAGAAGTAAGTTGGGATTTGCCTATATATGGAGTGTAGCTATATTTATATTATATTTATGTAGCTATATTTTCAGATCCCCCTGGAAATAACCTCCTCATTGTGCGTGCCTACATGACAGAAAAGGGTAGTACACTAAAGAATCACTATTTGTGAAGAACAACTGTCATAGTCTAGCTTGTGAAGACAACTCTGGTTGTTTGACTTTCAAAAAGTATTACAAAAATCTTAGAACCAGCTTCAAAAGTGAAGTGGCTGCACTGTGCAGCTTTCTGACAATTTCTGCTCTGGCTCTATTTTTACACTAAAGAAATTCAGAAAAAAAAAAAAAGTGCTGTGGTTGAGAAAAAAAATATATCCAAACCACTTACACTTAGGTAGTTACATTTAGCAGCTTTTCAAGGCTTTGATCACCTGCCACTTGTCTGAAGGTGATATATGGTTAAATACTCCCAGCCAAAAGCAGTTTCTGGGAAGAAGATATTATCACTGGAAGAGTAGCAAGGGGTATTGATCATACTGCAGCACATCGAACTGTACCTCTGAGACTTCAGATTTTCTTCCTCAATACACAGACAACTGTAAGAATTTGTCCTTATTTTTTTAATGACTCTTAGCTGACTAAGATTTCTTTTTTTTTGAAGGACTTCCTTTGGCCAAGCTTTGGGTGTGCAGTAAGAGAATTATTTTAACAAATAGAACAAGTAGAATTAGTACAACAAGTAAATACTAGAGAAAAATAAAAAAAAAAAAAGCAGCAAACAAAAAACTGACTACCATGACTACCACAAGCAGATGAATCTCTACAAAGATACAGAGCTACTAAAACTTGATGAAGAGCAATCACCAGACTTCATTTTCAGAGCAACAAGGGCTCACATTAACACAGATAAAAGGGCATTATCTTGATCCAAAGCACTCTAATGTCAATGGAAAGATGGATCAAGCTCTAATTTCCATGGACAAAGATGAGACTGGGGACAGGTCAGCCTTCTGAGAATGGATGGAGAAAGAAATTACTGAAATGTCAGCTAAATCACACATTGCAAATTAATCAGCTATTCTGTCATAATCGCCCCAGTGGAAAGTATTTGCTTATTATAAAATAATAAGCTTATTATAAAAATTGTAAAATAAATTGCCTGTGCTTGCTCCAATAATAAGCAACTTACTTACATTAGTCTTAGGTGTCTAAGAAAGGCATACAGATACTTGCCAAGTACAAAGGATAGATTGCAAATTGACAGCAGAGTCTACCAGACATTCAACTATTTAAATAGCCACACCCTTTCTTGCCAACATATTGTTTGTCCTCACTATCACAAGCAAAGGTGAGAATTCTAACAAAAAGTCAGTATCTTCCATGGGACTTAGGAGGCAACCAGGGTAGCAATTCCCAGAGTAACCATCACTAGAGTACTAGGGGCAAAACCTATTAACTAAGAGTAGCTACTCTTCCAGCGATAAGCCTTGACCCCCAAGGTGGTTAGGCCTGATAAAGACTGGCAGCAGCATGGGGGGTAGTGCTGGCACCACCCATGGGACCCCCAAGGGCTGGGCTAATGCCACCTCACACATCAGGGGCCAGCCTGAGTGACTGCTGTGTTCTGCTGCCATGGGGCTCCACACTGGTTGCAACCCAGAAGGAATCAAGCAGGTGGAGCCATATACCAATAGGCCCTGATGTGGGCAATGAGCAGCCACAGCCTCTTCCTTACCCAACTTGACTCAGTTAAAGGTAACTGAATTGACACTTAATTACCAGACATGATTTTAACGTGGTGGGAGTGCCATTCATGGGAGCTGATTCACGTCAATACCATCTAACACAGGTGCATGGGCCATCTCCAAGCCACAGAAGGGACACATCTGTGCATGTGTTTGATAAATAGTCAGTTCTGATTCTCACTTGCCTTTGTACTGGTACCTGAAAGTGCATTTTTCCCTCTTCCTAGGAAAGCCTAGCTGGAATATTGAGTATGCACTAGTCAGCGGGTAGGGAAGTTTGATCAACCAAGGGCTAGAGAAGAACCTCACTCTTGTCCTTATGGACAGTTTTCTATAGTGTTCTGCCACTGATTCAGAAAGGTAAAAATGGCCTCAGAATTTCCCTTAGCAAGTACCATCAATTTTGTTTAGAGGGAGGTAGAGATACGAATCACAGTGGAACTGAGTTTCAGGCTCCAGAGGCACCTCTCGCTTAATGTTTGGGAACAAATCCCAACTTACTTCTGAACAAAATAAATACACTCCATATACAGGCATACTGTCCTACTCTAAATGCCTGAAAATCAAGAAGTTCCCAAACATTACCTATGTACCAAAAATACCCAGAAGAGAGATAGTTGCATTTTATGATGATGAATCACAGCAGTGACAGAAAAAAAATCTGCAATCTTGCTATTCAAACTCAAGGAAATCATGCACATCACAGAAGGAATGATAAACAGATTTCAAGATTTGATTAATATGCCACCCCAGCCTTGGATATTCAGCAAATTACTATGCTACCTGAATTTGCCAAATAGTTTTCACTGAGAGAAAAGGAAAGTTCAACTACATGTTCAATACCAACAGAGAAAAAGTGATTCCCTTCTGACTCTTGAAATTAATATCCCTGAAGTATCAGTACCGGCACTTATCAGTGTAGGGCTGAACCCAGGTCAGCAAATGTCTAGTACCTTTCCTGTGCAGATGTTGGTATTCCTGAAGTTATTTCCCTGGACTATGAGATGAGAAAAGAAATAAGGAAATGGGAGCACTCTTAGAGAGAACCACAGACCCCTTTGTACAATGTCAAAAGACTCTACATCATAGCAAATTCTCATGTCACACTTTTTTAAAGATTATATTTCAGTATTTCTGCATGTAAGCTATATAGACTCGATCCCACCAAACTATTGGATTACTAAAAATCAATTTACTATGGGATTACTTAAATACCATACTATGTATCCAGTGACTAACTGCACATAGTGTGTGTGATATTCTGACTTGAGTGAGCTCAGCTCAAAAGGCACCTGCACAAAGCTTTTCAAAGCAACTGCAATAAATTTTACTGGTTGTGGGAAACCTTATAAACATTAAATAATGTCGTGCTTTATAGGCATTTCATTCAATGTGACTAAACACATGGATAGCATTGAGGATGATATTTAACTTTTTCCATGTGCAGATTTAATACCACAAGAAAATCTGAGTCCCCTATTGCTAATTTTCCACCATGTGGTAACTATTTAGTTGTTTTTTAAATGTTACTGAATTACAGAATTAAATTACAGAGCACAGCAACCATCAGTGGGCGTTGTGTGTCCCTCTGGCTTAGCACAGGGTCACATATACTGGCATTAAATCATGACAGTATTCCTACTGCAGTACTGGTTGTGTTAATACAGGAATGAACAGGCTAGCTGGCATGACCATGTGCTTATGTACTTCTAAAAATAGAGCACACTAATGTCAGATTTGATTTATGTGACTCCATCAGGTTCCTGTCATTTTTAGCACACCTGTGACAATAACACACTGTACAGAGGTACATATAATGCTGGTGGAAAGCCCTGTTAGCATACATACCTCAATTAAATCAAGTTAGACTAATTTATACAGCTGTGCAGGTCCAGATGTAAAATGAGAAGTGTCCATGAAAGTTGAGGCTAGAAACATTCACAATATGGAAAACAAGGAAAAAGTATGGTTTTTGAGCTTCCCTCACAGGTTAGTTTACAACCTTAATCACTCTTTTTTGAGAGAGAAGCATTTTAACAGACCCACTGTAAACTGCCACAGGAGAAAACAAAACAGTAACCACAAACATTTCATTCTTTCAGTATCAGTGATGAAGACCATTTATTTCCAGTGGATGAGTGGAACAGACCTTTGTTGTCTTTCAAAGTGCATCTTGTTAAAATTTGACTAAAGTTCAGAGCTTTTTCTCTCTTTTACATATTAATGTATATCAACACTGTGGTATCTGAATATGTTCCTCAAATGCAGGAAAATATCTTCCAGATCCTATTCACCCCAAAACTGTGTATAAATACACAGGATTACAAATACACTGCCTAAGCTTTATGGAGCATGAGAAATGCTCCTGAAGCATCCAAATGGACAGTTCCTGAATTAGTTTATTTCTTTGCTTACCACATCTTAGGGGTGTTTGAGACAACACTCACAGCAACACAACAGATCATAATCATAATCAGTATTGATAAGAATGGAATATAATTCCTAGCAATGTAAGCACAAGGATTTTAGCTACTCTTTTTAGAACAATCAATGGTAATTAATGCAGCCTTAGCCAGGTTTAATTAATTCTCTCCTAGTCATTGTCTCTCAGTATTGTGGAGTACAAAAATTTCTCTCACATTCTCTACTTCCTAACACTTGTAAAGACATACACAGAAAAAGAGTGTATAGTTGTTAAAAATAACTCACAATTATCTGCCTTTGTATTCTCTCTAGACATATTACTTACCTAAGGGAGTAAAGAGAGCAAGATGTAAGTTTAGTACCTTTCACACTGCTGGTTCCAATTTATATCTGCCAAAAGCCTCTGTATTAATATTATTAAGAATATTAAAAGGCAGAGGAAAGGATAGAAGCAGACCCTCCCCTCAAAAATCATAACCAAAAAAAAATTAAATTGCAAAGAAGGAATGAAGAAAAAACTTATGGGGGATACCCATTCAGGAGGGCAGCAGAAAAAATACAAAAGCAGAAAGGGCAAAAAAAGTATCAAGTAGATTTCCCTTCTTATGATTCCTATTTCAAAAATCCTGTTTGAGACATTGTGTTAAGTGCTGAACCCACTTTCATTATCTGTTCAGTAAGGTCTGTATTCTGCAGAGTTTTAGGATAGAAAATCCATTACTTATACCTCAGGGCTGAAAGGGGCTCAGTTTCAGAATACACATTAATTCTCAGAATATCCTTTCACCTGAGCCTGTACTAAGGCCCTCAAATCATGTTCCTGTCCTTGTAGTAGTAACTCCCCATGCATATTTACCTGGAAAGTATAATGTATTTTAACAGCCTTTTGATACACAATTCCCCATATTTTTAGATCTTGTTGTATTTAATTGTTACTATATTTTACTTAGCAACTATTAAACTGCATATTAAACTACTGAAAAATTCAGACAGCATCAGTCTGGCCTTTATGCTTTTTTGTGCTCAATACGACAAACAACACTTTCCCTGGCTAACTATTTTTTGGCATCTTGCAAATATCCAAGACTAAAGTATTTTTTTAAAATTAATTGGATATTACAACTACACAACTGCTGTGGGGACAACCAGCAGTACTTGCTCTTCTTTTGTTAATAATGCTAAACTCCCAGGAGCTCATTAATAGTCTTGATCTAGACAATCATTTAAGCATCATGATGAACAGGATATGGGTCAGTGAATTAGCAAGTAGTCTTTCACTGAGACATCACTCCACAGCTACAGCATGGCTTGTCAGGCCAAGTCGAAAATGAATGTACACAGATCTTCGTTTGCCTCTTGCCCAAAACACAAGTTCTTCCATTTCTTATTTCCAGTATGGCACCATATCCTCCACTCTACTCCACCAGCCTCTAGTGCTTCAAAATTTCACAAAATATGGAAAAAAGAACTACACAGCATGCATTTATTAACAGTTTCTGTAGAGAGAGGCTTATTTTTTGATCCATATCCAAGATTGTTTCTAATAGGTCTTATCTGACTGTACTGGTTGAAAATCTTAAAACAGCTCTTACAAAAGGAAAAACCATCTTTGTGTTTCTTGCATTAAAATACAAAAGCAGTTCATTAGTACCTAAAGAATTATATCTCTGCAGGAGATTAATACAATTCTCTTTCTGCTGTAGGCAGGATAATATTTGCTGGAATTTCAAAGTTCCTCCTAGCATCCTGAAGAGAAAAAAGCTCCTTGTAGGTAAAGGGAATTGAGCATTTCTATGTAATGCTCAATTTCCTTTGTTTGGAAATTTAAAAGCATTGCTTTAGAGAGTTATCTAATAAATCTTTTATTTGCTATATTATGTTCTATATATATAGAATCTATATTTCATTATGCAGAAGCTAAAAGGCAAAAATACAGATTTGTGTGTGCCCATCTGTGTGTGCCATCACTGAAGAGAAAAGAAGCACAACAAAGTAACTTCTCCCAGGGGAAAGAACATTGTCAGAGAACATTGTCACCTTAGAGAAAAACCAAAGGATTTTTAGGCCCATCCCAGAGATCAGTTTAAAGTGCAGACATCATAACAGGTAACTCAGAGGAATTAAACCCAGAACTTTCTGTGTATATTTTATTACTATTTTCTACATCCTGTAAATATTTGCTGGTTCAATTAACATTGTAATGTTATTTACATCCTAAGTGAAAAGGCAGACGTATTCTCCATTTCAAATTCCTGTGTCTTGAAGACTGCATTGATTGCAAGGGGTTTAGAGATTCTGAGCTCTGAGATAACACAGTGTCTTATTGCAACTGCAATGTCTGTAAGACAGCAAAGAAATGCTTGTGGAGCCAGCTTACTTCTGTTTGAGAAAGGCTCTTTTCTGTCTCTGCGCACATTACAAAACCAGGCATCAACATTTATTTATGGGAAGAAGAAGATACAGGAGCATCTGCAATTGGACACAGTGCAGACAGTAGATGCTGGGCTAACTAGAAAATAATGCTGCTGATGCAGCAGGTGAAGACAGCCTCACCATCAAGCATTGAGACAAAACACCCAACCACGCCAAGCAACAGGGACTATGCCAAACAAAGCTTGGACTGATCCAGTGCAAAAGGGAAAAGATGGTGCAGTAGCTTCACAGTGACACTAAGCTGCTTATGGACCTGTGGTTTTATTTCATCTGGTTGAGCTGTTATTGTCTTCACCAAACATCTCTTTGTCATCTCTGCCTTGCTTATGATCTACACTGGTATAGTGTTGATATGGGAGCACTCAGACCCAAATTAGATATTGGAGTTCCTGGACATCCTTCTTAAATCATTTCCTGGCACTACTGCATGAGCTGCCTACAGTACAGATCTAATGCCAAAAGTAGCTACTGCTTTCTGGTTTATATTGCTCTGATAGTTGTCAGTGAAGAGAGCAAGCAGATATTAAAGCTGCAGGTAACTACCTTAAATTACTTGCTAGGAAAATAGGATTAACTACAATTATCCAACAGTAGAATGACAAGAATCTTCTATGTATAAGCCTGCACATCAATACATAGAATGGGAGATTAACCTAAATCAGAAACTTTCTTTGCTATCTCTATCTCAGTCTTGAAATCTATTCTGGCATTTGCTGGAGAGGGGAGAGTAAATAAAAGCCTTTGCCCTCCAAAATCATCTTTTACCAAATGAAAAAAAGGAGAGATTATAACTGTGAGAATAATTGGTCTTGTCAACAAGGGTTCCCAGATAACAGCTTTGGACTTGTTTGAAGTACCATAGATGAGAAATCTGGATGTTTGCATTGCTCAAAGGAAGATAAAGGGGTAAAGAGAACTGTTTAAGCGTCCCTGACATATAAAACTAAACTCTGTGGTTTAAAGACAGATTGCTTTGATTCTTCATGGCATCACCCTGCCTCTTTTAAAGATCAGAGGAGCTTGTAAAGCTGTGTGGTTGTTGGCACTTTCACTACGTATGACAACTGACTATTAAGCAAAAATAAAGATGAACACTGATTTTTGAGTGTTGCAGGAATACTGGACTGACGACTGAGAATGGGGAAGTGAACAATAAAAAGCTGTGATTTCTCATTATTCATACCTGCTTTTTTTCCTACATCCTGCTGGCTTTTCACCTCCTCATATGTTGCCAATCCTTATGCACTCAAAGTATTGAGAAACAGGCGAAAAGTGTAACAAAACATGGGACAGAATACAAGTCAGGGAGCAGCTAAGAAACCAATGGAAAAAATTGCTTTGAAAACTAGGAATACTACTGGGAAATAGAAGTTGTTCTTGGATTTCATCTTCTGCAACATCCCATTATCCTCTAACTGAAAGCAGATCCAGTGTTATATTTTTATCTACTACTTTTACCATCAGATTTCTCAATTGTGTAAAAACACTGAAACCACTGGGTATCCAGTGGTTATTCCCTTTATCTTCACATGTTAGGAAGGAAAATCTTCACATGCTAGGAAACATTTCTTTCACTCTTAAACACTCTTTATAGTCAAAGAGTGGAACATGCTTCCTAGAGAGGTGGTTGATGCCCCAAAGATGCATTTGAAAAACAATGTGTTTTAACTTCTGTTCATCCCTGAGGTGGTCAGGCAGTTAGATGACTGTTGTCCCTTCCAACTGAACTACTCAATTCCATTCTATTTGTATTTCAAGGAGCAGACCACATCATACTTTTTGCCTTTTCTAACTTTCCCCGTGCAACTTTTTCTTTTGTAAGTCAAACAAAGTTACTCTAGGCAAAAAAAAAAAAAATCCTTTTGCTTCAGATAAATAATTAAATATATAAAACTGCCTCCCTCTCTATGTTTCTCATGTGTAATCTTAAATTGGTAAAGAGTTTGCATCAAGTCATGCCCTGCACATACTTACAGGATGTGGGTGCATGCATGCACTTACATTCCTGTACTACACTCTAAAAGCAAGTATCTCAAGCTAAATTAGAAAATTTATCTTTTGCTTTCTGAGACACAGAATTATACAATGGTTTTGGGCTGGAAAGCATTTTTAAAAGTCATGTACTCCAACCCTCCTGCACTGAGTAAGGACATCTTCCAGTAGACCAGACTGCTCAGAGCCATGCCCAATCTGACCTTGAATGTTACCAAAGATGGGGCATCCACCATCTCTGGGCAACCTGTTCCACTGTTTCACCATCCTCATTGTAAAAGCCTTCTTCCTTAGATCTAATCTAAATCAACCCTTCTTCTGTTTATAACCTTTTTTCATACTGCAAAAGCCCTGCTAAAAAGTTTGTTCTTCATTTCTTGAAAGGTCCCTTCAAGCACTGAGAGGCTGCCATCAGGTCCCTCCAAAGCCTTCTCTTCTGTAGGCTGAAAACTGCCCAGCTCTTTCAGATTGTCTTCATAGAAGAGGTGCTCCATCACTTGGATCATCTCCATGGTCTTCCTCTTAACCCAGTCCAAGAGGTCCACACCATTCCCTTGCTGAGGACTTCACAGCTGGACTCAGGACTCCCAGTGGCACCTCACACAAGTAAAGCAGAGGGGTGGAATCCCCTCCCTCCCTCTCTGTGCTGCTCACACTGCTTTGGATGCAGCCCAGAACATGTTTGGCTTCCTGGGCTGCAAGTGCAAATGGCTGGGTCATGTCCAGCCTCTCCTCCCCCAGCACCCCCAAATCCTTCTCAGGAGGGCTGTTCACAATCCATTCAAGCCCCAGAGTCAGGCAACAAACTATGCCTAAGAGAAAACTTAAAGTGTGTAGCAGCAGACTGCTGTGAAAACCACCAAGCAACTACTGCTTGAGCTCAGTTTGTCAAGTACTGCTTTTTAAGTGACCTTTTGAAGACTTCGATAGGCTGAATAGGTTTTCTTTGATTGCAGGGGATGAAGCTCAATCTATATTGCACAAAGTTTACGCAGCAGGACACCTTCAATGAAGCAAAAGGAGGTATGGAGGACTTGGGATAAAGAGGAGGTCTTCACAGAGCTAGTTGTTATCAGACTGTGATCCATACCATTATCCTTTATGTAGGTACTGTTCACTCTCTAATTACCACAGGATAAATTAGTGTGCAGAGTGGGCAACAGCAGCTATGCAGTACCTGTTCATTATCACAACTGCAACCCAAGATCTAAGCTATGCAGGTGATCATTTAGTGACAAAATAAAATTGTCTTACACAAGACTCAAGGTACAATATTAACAGCTTGTCTGTGTGCCTGCACTTACAAAATATTCCCCTTTGTTTGTTTTCAGAGATAGTCAGATGTGGAAGCAGAGAGTCCTGAGACCACCCATTGCATTGTCTATGCAGTTTCCTCAAATGGCTTAATTATGTACCCTTGGGAAATTTAAACATATATTAATTCAAATTTTTAATGCTTTACAAAATCCTGCTTGTATTACTAAAACTGTTTCAAATAATTGCTACTGAATAAACTGTGAAGGTGCATTTTCCAGGCTCTTTTATGCCTAATTCACATCAATCACATCCAAAGACAAATGGACAAAGGCCCCAGTAGCAGAACTGTGACTTGGTGATCAAGTTGCAGCAGTTCATGCATTCAACTCTGAAAACCCTTTTATCAATTCCTATCTGTTGGCCCAGAGCTGAGTATCTAACAAAGGCAGCAGAATTTGGCCCACCATGTGCTCCATTTTAAAAGCACACAGCTGGGATTGCCAGCATAAGCAAATGTTGGCAGTGTTTAACTCTGACAGGAATGCTCTGTTACATATGCTATGGGACTGTCCAAATCCCTGGCAGAAAATAAAGTGCCAGTGTTTAAGTAACCAAATCTTTTAAAAATCCACATTTGTTTATTTTAGCAGCTCCAAGTGTACTCCCAAGGATAGCTACAGCACTAGAAGAAGGCTGTTCTGAGAATAATCCATTTCCAAAAGAAAAAGTCTTATGAAATAAAAAGCAACAAGAGAATTTTTCACATTCCTTGCAGGAATTAGCTCTGAACTGAAATTTTTAGTCTTTAAAGGAAATCACCTTTCATCTAGAGTCCTGGATCACTTTTACTGAAGACTGTACCTTCCTCCCTTTATCACCTTAGGTATCTTCTGGTACTGGCTGTAAATCACAAACTTGGAAGAGAAGCTGCATCTATTCCATGTTTACTGTGGCTTGCTTGTCTCCATTTGTTTAAATTGCCTCCTATCACAGATTGGCTGAAATTGGTCCAGGAATGCTGAAGCCTAGCAAGTACATATATATTTGACAAAGTGGGCTGCAAGTAGATGAAAGTTATGAACAAGATTATATTTATCATTTATCTTTCTCAAGCTCACATAAATATCTGCCCTTCTTTCTGTACCTTACAACACCCTTGAACAGAAAAAAGTTACAGCTGAACCAGACATAAAAGTCTAAAGTAAATCATAAAATTCTAAAGCAGCATCCCTCAATTTCATTTACAATGCTTCTCAATATATTTCATTTATCCTCTTATCTAAACTTTCTATCCACACGGTAAACATGTAAAGAAACTTTTCTGTCCTTGTTGCTAAAGCATTTTGTACAGTGCTGAATTTCAACAACTAATATCAATAACCCATAACTAATGTTTACCTAAATGCAAGTACCCAAAAGACTGACTTGGAAATGGATGGCCTATTTACTTAACTTGTGATGAGTACAAACATTCAATCTTTTAAATTGATTTATTTCTAAACACTCATTCTTCCCCATTTGATTTTCTGACAGATGTTACCTATAGGTTAACAGAAAGGTAAAGCTGGAGTAGTCAGCTGCAGAATACTGAGCTGCAGGAATTTTACTGTAAATGCAATTTCAAAGACAAGTCTTGCACAAGCCCCCTTTTTTTCTAACATTTATTTTTCTTGTCTTGTATTGCTTTCAGCAATATGCCAACATAATGAGTTTTTCTTAACTTATATTCAAGATTTAATACTCACTGAAGAAAAAATTCACAAGAAAGGCAGATAATGCACCTCCTCCAGTCCTGGACCCCAGCTCAGGAATCATAATGTGGCAGTACATACAGCTGTAAGGTACATTGCATCTAACATGGAATCAAGGCACCTTTTCCCTTTTCAGAGATCCTCTGTAGTGCTACAGAAACCCTTTCCTCTCTAGAGATCTGCAGTTTTGAACAGACAACATGGCAAATTCTCTACCTTTGAAAAGGTGTGACTCAGTACTCAAAGGAGGACTGTGGTCCTCTGATATGGTCAGCAGCAATATCAACACATGGAATTAACTTGGAACCAGGAACTAGAAGTCTTTAAGTCTCAATTAAAATGAAAGCTCTGATTGCAATGACTCCTAAACATGAAAATTCAGGAGAAATATCAGACATGGTAACAGCTCACAATGCTGTGTCAGTCTCAAAAAACCTTTCTACCTCACCTCATCTCTCTGAGCACATGGGTGGCCTGTGGCTGCCTGAAGAGATCAAGGGCTGACCTAGAGTGTGTGCTGACACAACCAACCTATTAAAGACTCCAGATAAAAGCACAATACTAGGAACTGATGACAGAATTTGCTCTAATCACTTCCACCTACCTTGATCAAAGAGAAAAAGAAATACCTCTGTCTCAATCATTCAGTTTGGAGAAACTGACTTGTTGGTAAGAGAAAACCTGCAAAATAGTGCTTTAAGATATCTGTTAAAAGCCTCTTAATATATCTGTGTATGTCTTCAGTATATTTACCTGAAGGTCAGAAAGAAAAGTAACCAGTGATTTTTAGGTTTGTTTTTTAATATAGTTCAGGTTTTCAAATCATTCTGAAAAGTAAACTGGTGCCCAAACATTTCAGTTTATTCCCACAACTGAAAAAACAGATGTGTCATAACATAGGACAGAGCTTGAAGAACTTTTGGGGGTAATCCTTCTGAGAATACCAACTACTCCCTTTAGCTAAGAATTTGTATACATAGTACTACTGCATGAAAAGCAATTCTTAAACTAGGGTTTACTTTAAGTAGATAAGAGACCAAAGCCATATTTCAAAGTGTTAGGACACATAAGTATGATAACTGCCTTGCCAAACAGAGCTTATCCAAATGACAGTGTGAAATCCTCCCTGTTTGCCGGTATTAATTTTAAGTGCCTTCTAAAATCAGCTGTCATCAAAACACATATTACCAAAATGATGATTTTTTTTTTAAATATGCAGTATGTTTGGGAAAATACATACTACATCTTGTGTTTGTGGCCATTCTTACAGTGGTCTCAGCTGCTTCCCATCTACAAAACAAGTTATCAGGATGGGAATGGAACTTCATTTGCAAAGTAATAGCTTTCAAATTAAGAAAACTCAAGTCCTTCATCTTATTACTATTGCTATATGTTCAAGTGCCACAAACTCTAACAGCACTAGAGAGAGAGAGAGAATATCCCAGAGTTGAAGAGACTACAAATTGTGAATTTCTGAGAGTGTTACATAAAATAAATCATCAAAACTACTCCTGCATATGAAAACAAATAAAATCAGCTATTACTTTTGCCAGTCTAGAAACTAATTAATGCCAAAAACTAAGGACCAGAGAAAGCATTTAATTTCCTTATTTTTCTAATAAAGTTCAGTAGTTCAGTGTATTGCCCTTTCAACAATTTTTTCAGGCTATTATTCCAAGTTGCTTTGGTTTTATTGCAGATGTCAGAGGCTTGAGGAGATGTTCACTATTGGTTTCACATGGCAAGGGGTGGGAGGTGCCAGCTCCAAACCCACTGCAGGACACAGCTGAGGATATCAGGCAAGTTGGGGGCATCTCTGTGATAACTTATTTAAGAAAGGACAAAAAAAAAAAAAAAAACAACCAAACAAACATCGCACATTAGATATAATACAGAGAAGTGAGAAAAAAAAATCCCACAAGCAAGGACAAGGAAAAAGGAAGGAAAGATGCTCCAGGGCTAGAGCAGAAATCTGCCAGAAGACCATATTAAAGTAAAAATTCCCTGCAAACCACAAAAAGCACCAGAGTGAAGCAGGTGGCCCCTGCAGCACATGAGGAGCGACACTGCAGTGGGTGGATGTGCCCTGAACAAAACTGCAGCCCCTGGAGAACCCCTGCTGGAGCAAGCTACTGGCAGGAACTGACACCCATGAAGGTCCCAGGCTAGAGCAATCTGTTACTGAAGAACCTTAGCCTAGAGGACAGCTGGACTGATCGTAATCCAATTCCCCATCCTCCTGCATCTCTGCGGGTTCGGAAGGTTTAGGAGAATGGAGTGAAGTTGAGCCTGACAAAGAGAGAGGACAGGGGAAGGTAGTGTTATATTTGTCCTTTTTTTCAAGCTGTCTATTTTGCCCATGATGGTAATGGGTAAGTGGTCCCCCATCTTTATTTCAGCCACAAGTTTTCCCTCTTTTTAATTCCTGTGTACTGAATCACAGAGTGGCTAGGTTGGAAGAGACCTCCAAGATCATAGAGGCCAACCTGTGTCCTAACACCTCAACTAAACCATGCCACCAGTATGGTACTGTTGAGAAGGTGGAGTGCAACAGCAGCTGGGAGGGCATCTGGAAGTCTCCCAAGATCATTTTGTCACAGGTCATAAAGTACTTTTACAGGCTAGATTTCTTTGGACACTTCACCATCATGAATCCTTCTTTTCATATTAGCAACAGAGAACAATCCCAAAAATGGCATTTACATCATATTCCTCAGACACACCATGGTATTTCCTTCACTAAATACTTTCATTTGGAACATATTCAGCATTTACCTTGATTTACATCATATTACAACGCTTTTTCCCCATGTAGCTCTACCTAAAATTTTACACATGCTATGCAGGGCTGCATCATCAAACACATTTGTTGCATTTAGTGCTTATTTTGAGGAGATAAAATAGTGAACATCTGAAATTGCATGCAGATCTTTCAGTAATTTTTGTAATTGGATCCAGGCCATCTATGGATACATAGTGTTTTTCTCAGGTGCATCAAAAATTTTAGGTGTTTTATTTGTACCAAATCCCCATTCCAAGTGTTTATGATCTGGTCATAACCAAGAAACAAATTAAGAAAACCTCATCTTCCCATTGTCTATTCAAAACTTATTACACAGTAAGATAAGCCATTCTAAATACCAACTACTAGAGCTGGGACAACTAAATTCTTGCTATAGCTATTTTGCTTTCTAAAGAAGTCACATTTAAAATCACAGATGTAGATGTTACCAGATCAAAATGATATTGTTCATTAAACTGTGAAAATGATAGAACAAACCTGTAATTCCCAATAGCCTACTTGCCTACTGGTACTGATTTGGAAAACGAAATGAGATATTTCTCTGCCAATGTTCCCATCAGAATCATATATGTGGACACAAATGAGTAAAGACTTACCCAGGGTAATTAAGTTCATTCCCTTGATACCATGGGTGTCCCACCCAGGAATGCCTTCTCCAAACTTGTCAAACTGCCTCCTAAAAAACGTTAGTTTTTCTTCTGATTTCCACTTACATTAATTACATTTCATATACACTCTCAGGCATGGCCAAGAGAATTTCTAAATTCTCTCCAAGCTCCTTCATCCAGCTAAACACCTATACATTCCCCTAAGTTCTCATTCAAGTTTCCTGAGGTTTGGAGTTGTTTAGCCTGAACAAAAGGAGGCTCAGCAGAACCTTATTGTTCATAACTACTTGAACGGAGGATGTAACAAGGTGGGAAACAGCCTCTTTTCCAAAGTATCAGTTGAGAGGACAACAGAAAGTTGTGTTGGGATGTTTAGACTGGATATTAGGAAAAATTTCACTGAAACTATTAGTGAGAATTGAAATGGGCTGCCCAGGGAAGTGGCTGTGTTACGATCCCCAGAGGTATTTAAAGCAGGTGTAGATGTGGCATTTGGGGTTTTGTAGGGAACTTGGCAGAATTAGGTTTATGGTTTCTCTTGATGAGGTTAAGGGTCTTTTTCAATCCCAATGATTCTATGATTGGGATCATACATCTATTGATGTACTGTAGTACATTCATATTCTCTCCTGTAATTGATAAAATCACTATTATTTTATGATTGAATTTAAACTAAATTCACTCATTATAACATAATCCATAGTTACTTTCTCTGGCCTCTTGTTTATAGTCCAAGACTCATTAAGTTCTGCACGGATCTCCTGGGATCCTATCTCTTAAGTCCAACCTGCATGCTCAAGAAGAGTGAACTAGAGCAAGTTGCCAGGACCACAGTGGAGTCTTACTCAACGAAAACAAGTTAAAATAAAACAATCTCTTCTTATTGCAGAGCTATCAGGCAGCAAAATGATCCTAGAATTGTTGCATGCAAGTACTTATAAAAGCTAATAGAAAACTCACTTTTATTAATTTTGTATTAATCATAGCTAAAAAATTCCCAGACTCTGGAGTCTCTAGCCAAGCAATTACCAATAGCACAGTGAAAAGCATCTGTGCTGTGTCAAAAAACCCATCTGTATGTTTGGGGCTTTATGACAGCATATTCACTGCAAGTCTTATCCAAACTAACTTACACTTAACTTACTCTCAATTTTATCAACCTCATACATTAGGAGAGTAAGACATAAAGGCAGGCAAATACTCAGACAATCAACCTGTTAGAAGCTGCAGTCATGGCAGTAAGCCTGCTACAGACAAACGCAGAACACAAACAGACAATGTAAATCCAATATTGTCTTAGTATGTATCTGCCTGCTGGAAAGAGCAGAACAGATCAAATGGATGACTGCTGCTCAATCTAACATCACATGGGAAGCCAAAACTGCTTTTCAGATAATCCTTCAAAACACAGACTCCATCTAGTCTTCCCTATTGTAAGGCAAGTCATACAGACAGGGTTAAGACTGTGTCAGAGACTGGGTTTTCATTTGTATATCAGGAGTCAGAAACCACGTGAAAAATTACCTTTTTTCCATGTTGGTATATTAGTTCTCTAAACCTTAGTTAAAAACAAAGTTTTCATTTTTCTATTTGAAACAGAAGATGGCTTGTAGAATTCATCCACATGCATGTCCATGCATAGAGAAGCACACACCTTCCCTCTGTGAAAAGCCTAGCCTCACACAGAATACAAGAGAAACTAGAAGCCTAAAACTTTCTCCTGCTGCTGTGCTGGCATTGGCAGGGTTACATTGAGTGTCCATTTGTACTGCTGGTTCAGATAAATGGGTTTCATTTCATTGTTTCCTTGTGCTTGATAAGGTTCTTGGATTGATTCCGGTGGCTCACAATGCCTTCCAGGCACAGGATGTTAGTCATACTACTGCATCCAAAACCTTTCACAACACTGTGGTTTCTTCTTACAAAGACAGGCATTACAAAACTAAAATATCAGCAAAATCAGTTTCTCCATTTTTGTAAAATGGAGAAAAGTCTGTGAAATGAAATCAAGTTTGTCACAGTACAAAAACCATGACAACCAGAAATATCAAGAGAGCTGGAAAAAAAAATCCCTCTTCCATCAGAATTGGACAATATTAAAGCAGTGTGGAATCCATGATTCACCTTAGTAATCCACAGCTATAAAAATATCTAAACATGTTTCAAATCATAGAAGCTTCTCTTACAGAGCAGGAAAGTATTTTTAACTGAGTCAATTAGCAGCAGCAGCAACTCAAGTTCCTCTAACTGAAAAACTATGTCTCTCTCCTCATTGATCTTCATCTCAAATACAGCTAATAATAATGTCCATTGAACCCCAAAAGGATTTGCATTACTTTGCACTGGGAAATACAGTGAAACTGATTGCTTTGCAGAAAACTAAACTCAAGACTTTTTGCATCACTGCCTCACCTCATCACTGACTCGCATAGTCTCAAAATATCTGTACATCTCTGCATGCCTTCATTTCATGTACTGTCTGCAATAAGATGTACACTAACATCTAATTACCTAACAGAGATGCTGCTAACATTCATCACTAATAATAAACTATTTTAAGAACCTAATTTTTTAATTAATTCAAAGAAACCAAAGAACTGATTTTCATCACTGCAGTCTGGTGATTACATTGAACCTCCAAGACTGGGCCCATCATTTTGGAGCACACAGGAAATTTTTACTACAATAGCAATGGAGAGCATTTTTGCTTATGATCTGATCAAGAAAACGCAGAGGTTATTAAAATACCTAATGTGTTAAGTATTTTCCTGCTTTTCACATGAATTCAGAGAATACTTTCCCCAACATTAGTTTGTCCCTACATTGCAGAACTAGAGAACCAGCTCTGGTTTTTCTGCATACACTCTGGTCAAAATCTTCTAGGATGATTTTAAACTTCTCCTGACATTTCCTTGAATCTCATCCAGCTCTTTCCTCCATGTTATCCTGCTGTAAACTGTAGCTTTGGGACTGGATGCAAATTAGAACTTCAACATTGCAATAGCAATTGTGTTACAACACCTGTCTCACACATCCTGCCATCCTAGGGAATCCTGCTCCATGGAAATCTCCCAAACACTAAGTGCAGCAGTGTTCAACACTGACAGCAGTAGCTGTGAGTGGCAGCCCCTTCACCTGCTACATGGCTTACCAATTTTGTGGCTTAGGGAACAGAGCACATCACATTATCTCCTCAGCCATCCTAACTCAGTAGCCTGTACACTTGCAGGATGTTAAGGTGACAGCTGTCAAAGCCAATATTCTCATCTCTGAGCCATCACTCGCAGCAACTGCTACAGGAGCACCACAGTAATCACAGCAAGTATGACACAGATCACAAATCAGAACCTTTACAAAGAGTAGTGTTTGCTAGGACTAAACACACAGCCCACAGAACTTGTAAACTGGTGAGTAGGAAATGCCAGAGAAGGTGTTTTCAATTCTGCCTTTCTGTAGGAGTTACAGCCTCCCTCCCCACAAGGTGCATGAAGACAACTAGACCAGATAAGGATTCATATCTCTGTATCTTCTATATGTATATAGAATGGACAGTAGTAAATGGTGTTCCTCAAATTAAATTGCTATTAGTTTTTACAGGCAATCTGAACAGCATCATATATAAAAAATTAAAGAGCACTGTTCTCACTAGAACTCAAATCCTGGAACCTGAAGGTACATACTCAAAACCAGACAGAGTAGGGTATCAAATCCTGGTCTCTGACATACTGGATGATCCCTTAAATGCTATGATAAAAAGGTGAAGGATGTTTGAGTCAAGGGATTTATGTCATGTGTGCTAATTTAGAAATATTTAAACAAGAATCTCTTTGCCTTACTGTAGAGCAATATGTTCAGCACCATCTTCTTACATTCAAGGCCAGTTCTCTTACACCCATGAGGAATTTCACACCTGTGCTTGAGCCTTCCTTTCAAATTAGCTGCTCATCAACTCTATTACTAAACAAACACGAAGCAGCTGTAGCTCTCAGACTATGATTAAAATTAAACCCTTCAAATCCAGCCTAGCTTAGAGAACCTCTGTACAGTTGTTCTCCATTGATTAACTCCAACTGGCTCACTACTAAAACTAATAGATTAAGTCTGAAAAAAGTTTCAAATAAAGCCTTTCACATAAATGGGATCCAAATGATATTTCAAGTAAAACACAAAAAGATGGTGCCACTAAAATGTTTTAATAAAAATAAATAATGTATAGGTTTAAAGTGCGTTTTCTTTGCCTTAGAGCAGTTAAACTGTGGATTACTTTATTGATTCAGCATTCATTGTTTTGCTTTGCACAACACTGGAAAAACAGAATAATGCCCTTACTGGTCTTCTAAAGGAGGTAATGGAAGATGATAGAACTACAAACCAACCTGCCAACCACCAGCTGCATGCACCACCTGTGGTGAAACACTGAGTGCTGTGCTCCAGCCAGGCTACAGAACAGGTTTTCAATCTGAACTTCCCAGCATACATTCCCCCTCTGTGCAGTCAATGAAATACAGGAAAAGACAAATAGGGCTGATCCACAGGTCTGCAGTATCCTGTTTAGTCATGATGTGACACACAGAATTAGAAGCTAGAAAGTTACCTACACAATAGGTAAATGAGTCTTCTGAATGAAGTCTCAAAACATTCCAGAAAATAGCTCTTTGTCTTTGCAATGTCTCTTTAAGAGAAAACACATCTACAAGATGCTGCTAACTGAAACTCATAAATATGAGCAATACTAACCCAATCACATAGTGTCCTTTCCCTTGTTTCTATTTTAGATTGAAAGCTCTTGCCTCAAGATCCATGTCATTTTTACTGGCATGATTAAAGGGCTGAATCCTCTCCATGTAATGTCTAGTTAAATCATTGGTATTTCACTAGAACCTAAACAGCCCTATAAACATCCCTTCATTAGCATTCTCATGACTCTTTTCTCCACCTGCTTAACTGACTTCAGCATTTAAAGTCTGCCAGTATCTTCCCCTCAAGTGGAGCTGGCTGCTGATTCACTTTGACAGTGATTCCACCCTCACTTGTCCATCACACCCTACACTACACACAATCTCTCAAAAACTCAAAAGCTTACAATAACATTTCACCATTTTGAGATAGTAGCCTGATGTATTGTATGGTCCCAGCACTACAGATCTTTCTCTGAGTCAGATGCACACATCATAATCTCCAGAAACTGGCACCCAGCTGAGGAAATGCCTGATTCCATTCTGAGGTTTGTAACAGATTTAAAACCTGTGCCAAATTAATGTTAAAACAATTTTAAAAACAAACAAAAAAAATGTCTAAAGCTTTATGGGAGATGGGAAGACCTAGAAGGCAGAATATTTGGGAGCTTCAGAGATTAATAAAGGCACCATAGAGCATGCAGCCTGCGTAAAGAATCTTACTGTACTTCAGGAAGAGGAGGATAATGGAAACACCACGGATCTGCCCTTCAGATATCAGCCTAGAGGATGACTACATTGCCTTTCTCATGCCAAGAACAGACCACAGTCCCAGCAGCAGCCAAAACCACATCAATCCAACCAGGATTATTCCCCAGCCTTTCTGTAGAGAGATGCTTTGTGAAGGCATAGGACAGCACTATGCACCCAGATAAAATGAATGCTCTGTCACCAATATCCAAGGAGGTATTTGAAGAAAAAAAACAGCATTCTCCAGCTGCATATCCTTCTTCCATTAGCAAGGGACTCACAGGTGACCTTTAACAAACCCCAGCACCTGCAGGTTACTTTCACCTGAATTGTATCCCCACACTGACATGCCTGTCCATGAACACATCACTGCTACCAAGGCTTAAACATCATTTACTGTCAAGTTCCTCAACTCCAGAGAAGAGCAGAGTGAGGTACAAAAGCAGGTGTAAACCTGTTGGAATTTGTAGTCGCAGCAGTAAGTCTAATACAGACTAATTCACAATTAACACAGACAGTGTAAATTCAATAGCTGGTCTTACTATAGATCTACCTGTTGGGGAGAGTAGAACTAATAAAATGGTTGACTGCTGCTCAATCCAGCATTACATTTGAAGTCATAAATACTTTTTAGATGCTCTTTTAAGAATACACATCACTGGCACCAAGCTGGGGGAGCTCTGTCACATGCCTCCACATGCAGGAGAGGAAACAAAAGGTGCCACCTGCAAGTATTCTTAGCAGCTCTTATCAGTACCCACACCCTGAGAAGCAGAGGGAGAAAAAGACCTAGCATCTTCAAGTTAGAAAGGTGGGACAGCTGCTAGGTAAAGCAAGGGAGGAGATTTCACACAGCAGAAGACTCCATTAATTTTTGTGTTTTTAAGAGTTGTCACTGTCATTTGGTGGACAAAGGTTCTACTTGCAGGGGTGGGTAGCTGTGAGCTGGATCTTACACTGCTACAAACCCTTGTTTCTTAATGGGTGTCATGTCTTGGACTCATTTTGATTCCACAGGCAGCTTTTGTTTCTCATTGCCTTTATCAAGTGATCAGTGTTTATGTTTGTGGTCTTCCTGTGTGCAGTCTGTCTCAGGCCACAACCCAAGCATGACATAGGAACACACTAAGTCTGAAGTGATGTAGAAGCTTTCCAGAATGTTGCAGTAAACTGCAATGAACAGTGTTTCAAACAACATCTGGAAATGTTATGTGGTTGTGAATCTTGACTATAACACACTCCTACCAAGAAGGACAGTCCTTTACACACTCTTGCCAGTCCCTGAGAAGAAGACTGACCCATATATATTCTCTCTTCTTTTTAATGCCCCAGCACAGCACAAAAGCATTGAAGAGTTATTAAGTGGCCTGGCCTGCAGGACTCACTCCTTATCTCATACCACAGAACTGCAGATGTTCTTTTTACACTACAAACTTGCTCTAGTTTAACAATATGACCATGGTCCCTAAATTCCATTACACTGGGAGGGGTAGGGCAGGGGAAAGAACCACATCTTTTCTGTTTTCACTCTAATTTCAACCAGATGCAATGGTTGCTCTCTTGCATCCTGTCCCAGGGTGAGGAGGCCTCTGCACTCACTGGGTTGGACCATTTGCCTTGCTCAGGATAGAAGGAATCTTTAAAACGAAGTGCAATGCTATGTTGTGGATAACCTACATATCTGACCATAGATACACAGATTGACTGTTGCTATCACAGGGCAGTCTGGTATTTTTTTTTAAACTAGACTACTTGTGGCTTTCCACTATATATTTGGGGAAAAAAAAAAAAAAGGCATGTCCCATTCATGGGTCTGGCAGAGGTAGACATTTTGTACCTCCTAGAAAAGGCAGTTTTGGGCACCTCAGGCAGTGATGAAACCTGAGCTAGATCTTGGCCATCTGCAACAAAGGCAACAGCATCAATGGACATTACCAATGTTGAATTTTTCCCCTGGACCCCAACATAACCATAACTAAGACCAGTTTTGATCCATCACAGGACTATACACCTGACCAGGTCAGGGAGAATTTCATGTCTAGTGCTCTGGTCCAGTTACAGCAAATCCTCACACACAGCCCAAGGGAATCAACCCTCCAAAAAGGCCAAGGAACAATAAGGATATGGCTCAATATTCTGTTAAGAAATTAATTGTATAAATTACTGCACATGGCAGAAATCCTTCTGGATTATTCCCCAGTACTCCAGGATGCACTGAATCTGTGAGACTGAGCCAGTCTCACAGATTTCACCTTTTAAGATCTAAACCAAGTCATGCCTTGTCACAACATAGTTCCATGAAGCTGTGACAGCAAAAAGATTATTTTTATCTTTGCCAAATTAGAGTTGGGATTTCCAGAAGCAGTAGCCACCTCTTCAGAAAAATAAACCTTAATTGGGAAAAAATATCTTGTGCTGAACCTAGACTATAAGAAAAGCCCTGACATACACCAACCGTATGCTGTGGGGAAAACAGCCTGAAAATAGTTGATGCATACTGAAATGTTCCCTTTCCTTTTCTCTCAGGATCAGAACATGGAAAGATCAGCACTTTCAACTTCTACTCACTTACCTACTGTGACAGGACAAAAGCCAACAGATGTTCCCAATGCAAAGCACTCAAAAATCATTAGTTAGGCTCCAAAACTCAAAACAATGCCTTTAGAAGTAGAGTTTAAAAGAAATACAGGTGTGCTCTTCTTTTGTTCTACCTTTCAAATTTTTAAACCATTACAATCAGGTTTTATATCTGTTCATATCCATGGGGGACAGGCTTTCTAGTTTGCACTGTATTTTTTCAGTAGAAGCTAAAATTTTTACATCATTCATTCCTTCAAGTCACTTGAAGCTTTAAAGAAGCTTTAAAAAATACAGTCAAGCAGCATTAGGATGGTGAATGCTGCCATCTCTGGCTGCTCTGTTTCAAAGCAGTTTCCATACTCTGTTATGGGTTAGAAACCTTATTTACTTCATGGCAAAAAGGAGGTGATTACTGTAAGCCTGTTTTGTCTGCTGGTGTTGCATTTAGAAACTACAAGATAAAAAGCTGGCCAAACTGGACTTAGTAGATATGCGATGGGCAAAATAAAAAAAAAATTACAAGTTATTGGTGATAGTCCTGATGAGGGCAAGGACTAGAAAGTTCTACATTTTCCTTTCATCTCTAACTCCCTCAAACTAATAAATATTGTCAACATTTGGAGGCTCTCTGGATGAATAAACAAGTAAGACAGTCTGGATGAATAAACAAGTAAGACAGTCTGAGTCAGACCATCAAAAACAAACAAGAGTTAAGTGTACTTATTTCTCTTTTATATTTGTCCTGGGGGGACCCACAAGTGGGTCCACTATAACTTAGATTTTACACACTTACAAGGAAATGAGTGGACAAGTGAATAGTTCAGAATTCCCTCCAGAGCAAAAAGCTTTTTCTGTCTTTACCTAGACTATACCTATTTTATATGCAATGTTATACAGGTCTCTCTTTCACCTCCAAAATTCCCAAGTCTACACAAAAGCTTTTTTAACAAGATATTCACCACCACTGCATTAGTAAAAATTTCCTTCTTCTGGAAGAGCATCTGTATTCAGAACAAATTACACAGAATCAGAAGCTATGGAAGATAAGAGAAGAAAATAACTTGTAATAGCCCTTCAAATTCAAAAGGGCAATGCAAACAATCATAGCACGTATATGATTCAGTTCTGTTAGGAATAAAATGCTGAAAGAAACTATATGGCAATCCTGGGAGAGAGGAAACATAATTTACAAAGAGAAAGGGTACAGTTTTATGGCCATGAGGACAGCAGCACTGAAAATGAACACCCTGCCACAGGTTCATTCTTCTTTTAAGTCCTGCCAATCCACATCTCCATTGAAATTTTAAAGGACACCCATGTTGTCTTAGACGAAACAGAGTAGGAAAAATATATAGCCCAAAAGGAAGCCACATATTTCAGGGTTGGGGGTGGGGTTATTGTTGTAAGTCCCTTCTCAGAAGAAATTCTGTGAAGGTGAGTACAGCCTGCCCAACTAGCTATATCCACCTGTTTATTTCCTACCAAATCACAGACAAAATACAAAGAGGAAGAAAACATTTTTTAAACACTGAATTTAATAAATTTTTAAAAATATGCTACTTAGAAACTGTATTTAAATTAAACTTGATTATGGGCTAACAAAGAACAATGACAACAGTGATATACATGTACGTGAAATAGAAAATCTTTCCCCGTGGATCCTGTGGCTCTCCTAATGAGATACAAACTCGGCCACATATAACAAGGGAAATAAGGCTCACTGGAGACAAAAAAAAAAAAAAGCATGTCCCAGAAAGGGAGAAGTCTGCATATGAACACATAGCACAAAGCAGGTAACTTGCCACAAAAATTCTGTTGTGTTTAATTTATAGTCTGTATTTTAGTCTGTATTTTCCATACAGTATCAGTAAATAAGGAAATGAGTTTTCAGCTACATTTGCATCAAACAGGCCAGCTATTTGTCAGGAAATGTCAAAAATTTTATGCTCAACTTACAGAATCAAATTTCCATCCCATAAAAAATGAAATTACAGTACAGAGAAATAGGTTGCTTTTTTAAGCACTGGAAGTAACACAGTTTGATTTTTCACTCATTAGTGCCCTAGATATACTAGGAGATTTTTTCTCATAGACTGATTTCTGAATGAGTGTTCTCTCCCATCACTAGTAAGAGGGGAATTTATGTTGTAACCCCTGCCCTTGCCAGGGAAGTTACAGATCTTTTTCCTACTTATCTGACAACAGTTTCAAAACTCACCAGATTTCAATCATTGTTTGATTGTGCCTGTTAAAAAGGTATAAATCTGACCAAAAAAATATTGTATTATATAGTATACATTGTATTATATAGTAGTATAAAAATTATTGTATTATATAGTATTAAAAAAATACTAATAAAGAAACAGAGTAACAGACAAAGAAACAGAAGTGTTTATACGCATATAAACTTTTCCTTAGTACATCAGGATAAAATGCAGAGCACTTGGTGGGAAAGAATAACAGAATTTGAAGTAGACATGCATCATTTGGGATGACAAGCAGAAACTAGAAGGTCTGAGTTTAAGCAAACATCATAGAGAGTTGGCATCAGCATGAAACCACTGTACATTTGCAGTTACTTTTTCATTTCTCTTTTGCATTCCCTCAGTGTGCAGCAGAAAGGGATTTTGGTGAGTGCTCCCTGACAAACTCTAGAGCAGGATCTCATGTCTGGAGAAGTAGATATTGAGGGTCTGGCCAGCTAGAAAAACTTCACTACAAAACTTTACAGAGTGACAGCAGAGAAAAGTGATGGAGTGATCAGGCAAAGCAGAAGGAGGTGAGAAGCCAGAACCAACACATGGTTTCTGTACCAGAGATGCTGACGATTGGGGGATCTGAGCTAGAGCTCCATCCTGCCCTGACAGGCTGAGAAACCCTTCCTATTTCCCAAATACTCCAAGTACTGAGCCATAACCCAAGTAGGAGAAATGCAATTTTGAGAATATCTGTTCACCTGTGCTTAAAAACCTAACACTAACATTTTCAGCTTAAAAAAAAAATCTGACTGCATTTAAAATTTGGAAGTTATAACAAAACCATTTTCAGAATGCAGTTTACAAATGCTATGAATCAAATTAGCTTTTTATTTACATCTGCCATGCAACATCATGTCCTGGGGATGCCTCAACACTGGCACAACTGCTGCTGAACATTATGACAAACCACAACATTCCAGAGTATGTACTTTGTCCCACTGGGGAAAAATTAAAATATAGCTGCTCTGGTTCTAACTCACATCAGATTTCACTCCTTCTGTAAATGAGTAAACAAAACTATATCGATCTTGGCTGTTACATCAGTCAAGAGCTTTGATATTTCACAAGGGGCCCACGCTTATAAACAAAAGAGGAAAAAAATCCCACATAATCTGTCAGCTTGGCTATGGAGAGCTACCTCAAGTTTCTCTGGTTTGGGGAGGTATTTTAGTATTTCCTAACGTAACAAAACATGATGGAAGAAAACTCCAAAGCACCTAAGTTTGGGTCCAGGCTCTTATGACACTAGACTATGACACAGATGCTCAACCCCAGCCCTTCACTTCCATCAGTCCTGAGTTTCTAATACATTTTTGTAATGATCCCCTTCAAACTTGAATGATGAAAGTGCACATTTTGCAAATGACACCTCAGCCAATCTGCCCCATCTGCATGAACGACAGCAAATGATTTCACTCTTTAGGCTTTCAAAATAAAATGCACATGCTGCAAATTCCAAGCTGGCAGGAAAATCCAGTCATTAAAAAAGTGATTTGTTTCCTAGAATTGCAAACACAAAGCCTCAATTTATTTCCAATGCCATAAAGAAAATGAATTGTTATATTTTTTTAAACAACCACGGCCCGGACATATTGGAAATGTTTTAATTTCAAAAATACTAACTGGCAAATTAGAGTCTAAATAGCTTCTCTAAAGTGGTACCATCTTATACACAGTTTTCAGATTTATTTCATCACTTTGCCCTGCAGGAAAAGGTTTTATCATCTTCTGCATAAACTGTAATGATGCCTATTTGTTGCTGGTGTCACTAAATTTAAGAAGAAACTTAAGATACGTGAATTTTAAGTAAAATTATACTCATTAACAAGAAAATATATCATACGTTATGGGAGCCCAAAAAAAAATCTACATTTCTATTAAAATATTTTTTGTCTCTATCATTCTGTCTTTCCTACTTTCTCTTCATGAAACAGAAGAATGAAAACAGAACAGCAAATTAAGAAAATAGCAAACATAATTGATATAGTCCTATCCTAAGAAAGCTTGCAATCACTATCAACTTTACACTAAATGAGCTGCTTAATTGGACTCACCAGGACTATTCCCTATACAAAATGTAAACACATACATAATTCTTTCCAGGATCATGATTATGTAAGGGTTATCTGTAATGAAAATAAAACTGTCTCCTTTCCCCCCCCCCCAAACTTCTCAATCTGCACTTATTTTTGTGGCTATAGCAGCATCTGGTGGACAAATTGCAAAATGAACATTTGGCATATGATAAAAATATATGTATTTTAAAATATAAATTGTTTTAATTGCTCTTCCTTTTTTAAAGTTAAAAAGAAAAAAAAAACACAAAAAAATCCAGTTTGGATAATCCTTAATAACTTTAAAGTTATTACATCTCTTATAAATGCTTTTTATCCTTACCTTTTCCTCCCTCATTGGACCTCTCAGCTAAGTACTTGTGTACTATGAAGTGCTAGTCATAGTCTATCAGTGAACACAGGTCCACTTTGACAAAAAATGTACATACACCCCATAAATACAAAGTTTGCACAGTTAAGCAGTTAAAAAATTAGAACCTATCATAAAATGAAGTTTTAAAGTTATAGCTAAGAGAACAAAACGAACTCCTGCAGGTTTTCTCTCAACAGAATCAAAGACTAAAAAGAACTCAGATCCCTAAAATAACCACCAAAGGGCAAGTTCGCGTGCTAGGGTGGCAGACAGATGTTTTTTCCTGCTTCATTCATCTCTTCTATGCTTTGTTCTGACTTTCATGTAATTGCTCTCTCCTCTTTCATATTCCTTTTACTAAAATATCTGCCCTATAGGAATATCTGTTTAGAACCTGAAAAAAAGTATTTAATGATACGAGTCAAATACAGCTGTAACTGTATTTGCTAAAATTGCTCACTGCTGAAGTTGGCTTGAAGTGAATCCCAAAGGGCTGGAAACACATGAATATATTGGTTAAAATGACAACTTTCTCCTCCAAGTGAAAGAGGAGCCAACAAGAAGAGGTACTATGCTGGATCTTGTTCTCACCAACAATGAGGAGCTGCTGAGGAATGTGAAGTACAAGGGCAGCTTTGGCTGCAGTGACCATAATATGGTGGAGTTCAAGATCCTTAGGGCAGCCAGGAGAATGAACAGCAAGCTGGCTTCCTCAGGCTTCAAGCAGGAGGATTTGGATCTCTTCATGGATCTTTATCCTGTGGGAGAGTACCACAGGATAAAGCCCCAGAGGGAAGAGGCACCCAAGAAAGATGGTTAATAGTCAAGGATCACCTCCTCTAAGCTTAGGAGCAATGCATCCCAACAAAGAGGAAGTTGGGCAAAAACTGGATGGGCAGTCAGGATGTCTGCATGGATAAGCAGTTCCTGGACAAATTGCAACATAAAAGACAACCCTACAGAGGACAGGTACTTTCCTACTTACTAGCAGAAAAGCTGTCGCAGCATACGTCACAGTTGAGACAACCACAATACACAGAGCATCACCATACAATTTCAGACAGCTTCATCCCACACAGAGTAACAACACATCAGAAGGCTTCAAGCATCTGCCCTTCTTATTCTTTAGCCCAACCTTTTATACCCTCATGTTCATGCACTGCACCTGTGTGCCCTCTGTTCCCTTTGGTGGTTGGTCAGTGCCCCTGGGCACTCCATGGCTCATTGCTGTCAATGCTGCTCACCTGCTGCTCACAGCTGCAGCCCATTGGGGATGAGGCTCTGCCACAGCCCCACTCCCAATCACCACAAACTGTGCACCTACAGAAAGTAGCACAGCCAACACACACAACCACACACAAAAAATATTCTGAATTTACACAGACCAGCAGCTTGATTCAGATATTGCTTTTGCTAACAAACACAACATCCCTAAAGCTCCAAAATGAGGCACTTGCCAAAACCTCCTTGAAGTTCATTACGGTTGTTTGCATTTTACACAGCACATGTAACTACAATACAAGGTAGTGTCATCTTAGGCATGCAGACAGAAATTCAAAGAAATTTTGGTGAGAAGAGGCAGGGTTCTGGATACAACCAAAGTATCTGTGGAAGACATCTGCAGTCATTCACCAACTCCAGGGTGATTCACTGGGACACCGTACACACCAAGCTTTGTCAACTGGTCACGCTTTCAGTGACTTTAAGAGCCTTGACATAAACATGTAGGAGACTCGCATTTCTTACTTGTAGAAGATACCTGTGAGGTGCTGAAAAGCACAGACAGGAAGCAAACATAGATAGGAAATTAACTTGGAAACTGAAATAAATCAATCCAATGCAAGCGTCTCTGTACCTGTACATAAGACATGTACAACAAGCCTTGGTAGCGGTAGTATTTTTCATTTAATCAGGTAATATAATCAACAGGCAACTTTTTGGGCACACCTCCCCTCCTCCATGAGTGTGAAGTAGGAAGAACACTTTGGAAGACTAAACACAAATTACTACTGTAACTGGGATTCTACTCACACATGTGCTGTTCCCCAAGGAAAGAGTCTTGGTACCTATCTAGAAGGTTCTAAGTTAATATGAGAAAAAGTTGTTATGTGCCAAGGGGGAAGTCTGACATATTTTATTCTGTGGAATACCAAGTGGCTAACAGGATGGGAAAAAATTGTCATACCTCATTTCACCCCTAGCATGGTACACTTGGCTGACTTGCAAACTGCATTTCCCTGACTGGTCTTCATAGGCGTCCTTGGAAGCTTTTACTCCTTCACCAGCACATCCAGGTGTCCAGCTCTCGTGTAACCCTGCCAGAGGCAAGACCTGCTGCCCTTGGCCTTGCTGCTCTCATGTCCGAGGGCTCTGCTGATGTTCACGATATGTGTTTTACAATCGACATGCACACACACACGGACTGTAGAAGCTGTGGGTTCTTCATTCCTTAGCGTTCTTTGCCTGCAGTCTGGCAAAGCGCAAGCACTGCACCCGTACAGCCAGGCCAGACTTAGACGGGAAAGGTGCCCAGGGACAGACTGTTTAAATGTAATTTTAAACTCTTCTTATTTTCCCGCTCAAACTCCGTGTCCAGCACCCCCCACGTGCGCTAACCGAGGCATGGTGCCGCCGGTGCCCGCCCACAGCCGGGCGGAGGCCGGGCCGCGGCTTCGGGGCTTCCGCCCGGCCCGGGGCGGAGCCGGCTCCGTCCGCCCGCCCTTCCCGGATCCCGACATGGCGGAGTATTCCTGCGTCAAATCCACCAAGCTCGTCCTCAAAGGATCGAAAGAGAAGAGGTGAGGAGCGGGCTGCCCGCCGCGCCGCCCCTGCCCCGCGCTGCGGCAGCCGCCGGGGCCCGCACCGCCGCCGGGCCGGTATAGGAGGTTGGGCAGGGATGAGGCCGGGCCGGGCCTGCCCTTCCCTTTCCTTCGCTCCGGCCCGGGGGCTCGCCGGCGGGGCAGGGCAGGGCAGGGGCCGGGCTTGGCACCGCAGGATCCCGGCCGGGGTCAGGGACCGCTCCCGCAGGGCCCGGCCGTGAGGCCCGGCGGGACAAGGGCCGGGTCGGCGGCTCGTTCTCACTTCTTTGCATCTCCCCTTGCAGCAAGAAAAAGCACAAGGAAAAGAAAAGGAAAAGGGAAGAGGATGCGGCAGAGCAGCTCGATATTGTTGGTGAGCTGCTTTCCAGGAGTTATGCGACAGTGCGGAAACTGTAGGGGATGTGCCAGAAGCTAAGGAGGTCGTTATAGGACTTGGTAAAGCAAGTGTAACTCCTGTAGAAATATATAACAGTTTCTCACAACATGTCAGTTGTGTCTTGGGATCTTCCTAGATTCCATACAGAACTTGTGACACCAATAGAATGGATTCAGTTTTTTATAAGTAATAAAAAAAAAAGCATTACTATCTTAATGAGCTAGGAAATATTTGTAAGACAGTATACAAAGAGAAAACTTTACTGTTCAAAAAATGTAAAAGTCATAATTCTAAGTTGTGCACGTGGGAAGGGCTTTAACTTTGGTAGAATTCTGTAGGAGTCAAATGTTCAAATCCAGATTGGTTTGAACAACTGAGGTCTAAGGATTACAACTTACATATTTAACAGCAAGATTAAATAGTGTCTCTGATTCTCTTTTGCTGGAGAATCTTATAAATGGATATGACTCCAAAACTACAGGAGACAGATCCAGAGGGAAAAAATCTTTTTCTTGTTAAGTGTGTCTTTGCTGCATCAGCTGAATGAATCAGCTTGGTCTGTGGACTAACACAAAGAAGGGATGAAGCAGAGGAGCTTGTAGCTAGGGATGACAACTGGTCAAAGAGCAGGACTTCCTGAAGCAGCAGCAGCAACACCATTAAATTGGCTCTGGACTATAAAATAATGCACAAAGGTTGTGAGATAGCTATCTTTTGAATTTAAAATTTCAAAGACACAGAAATATAACCTCTTTGGCTATTGTAATCAGAAGCTGTGGTTACTCTGTTAATAAACTGTCATGTTTTTTTATTACAGGAAACTGGTGGGCTGTCAGTAATTTTGGTGAAATTACAGGAACTATAGCTATAGAAATGGATAAAGGAGCTTACATCCATGCCCTCGACAATGGCTTGTTTACACTTGGAGCACCACATAAAGGTTTGTTCCAGGAAATTTGAAAATAATAGAGTTTTAATAATGAAGTGCCTAAAAGCATAGAACTAGCATCACCTCAAGGCAAGCAGTGTTACAGCTGAAACCAGTTTACTACAAAAAATGCAATAATTCTTGCTGAAGCATGCAGATGACTTAAACCTAATGACTGCCAATCAGTTTCACTCATCTAGTTTCATGCTGGCTTATGTGTGCAATAAATTGAACTGCACTGTAGATGATTACCTGTTAAAGGCCATACCGCTTGCTGGATAAAAAGCAGTATAATTTTTATTAAAACCTATAAAGTGTTTATGGTGTCACTTGAAGAGTGAAATTCAAGGTAGATGAGTTTTAATGCTTATTGCTGCATCCTTGTCATAATATACTTGTTTTGTCACTGCACAAGAGAACTACTAATGTGCTGGGATAATTAGCTTGTTCTTTGAATTTGAGGGCAATGACTCTGACATGGACTGTTCCAGAACCCTGACAGTCTGTGTGTGTTTCATCTCCAAACAGAGATCAGAGCAACAATGGCCATATTCTCTTGGTTTGGTTTTGAGGGATGGAGAATCCAGTAGCTTTTAGGATACTGAGTCAAGTTACCATAGCTGAACCATAATGCATTTTGTTAAGAAAGTGATAACATTACAAGGAGATTAAGGTATTCAAAGCCACCAGGAAAATTACAAAACATTCTTAATTATAAATTTCTTTAACTTATGATAATCTTTATTTTGTGCCTTGTTTTAAGCATTGTAAATATATGAACATAAACGAGCACTTGCATTGCTTTTTTAAAAGTGAGTACTCAAAAAGGAATTTTTAATGAAATAAATACTTTCCATAGTATTTAGAAATAGTCAATGTTCTTTTTGATACTGCAGTATTAGTAGGCTAATACATTTTATGTTTATACTTCATACTTAACTAATGGAAAATTCATTCCTCAGGTGATGAAGGCCCTAGTCCTCCTGAGCAGTTTACAGCAGTTAAGTTATCTGATACAAGGTAATTACTGTAATGTTTCAAGTTTTGATACTTGTTATCTTTGGATTTTGTGAGAAGGCATTTTAATACTCTTTAGAAATACATTGTCTTTTACTAAAAGTGTCGGTGATGTTTTGGGTATTGTGAATTGCATTAATTAAAAACACTCTTGTTTCCTACATTTTCTCTTTGAGGATTGCTCTCAAGTCTGGTTATGGCAAATACCTTGGTATAAACTCAGACGGGCTTGTTGTTGGACGTTCCGATGCAATAGGATCAAGAGAGCAGTGGGAACCTGTCTTCCAAGATGTAAGCTGTTTGCAATAGTTTATTTGATGTTGCTAGTGTTTGATTGTATTTTGAGTTAATCTCTGTAGATGGGTATTTTTACTATGAAGTTAAAGCCTTTTGCAATCTCTTTCATATTGTAACTTATGATTTTCCAACTGCAATGCATTTACTGTAATTGAAAGTTTTTTAAATGCTTCAATAGCTGCATTTTCGCAGCTATAAGCATCTTAAAAATGAAGGAGTCAGCAAGTCTGGCTAGCTAGTGAAGTATCCATCCATAAAAGAATTATTTACAGAGATGTTTGGCATATTTTAGAGGATAAATTGTTACAAATCAAGGATTATATACAACCTCATTATACTTACAGTGTGTGATATTGTTTCTGCAGAGGAAAATGGCATTACTAGCAGCAAACAGCCGTTTTATCAGGTGTAATGAAGAGGGGGACATAGAAGCCAAAAGCAAAACTGCAGGGGAAGAAGAAATGATAAAGGTAATCTATAACTTCTACAATCTACAATTAATACAGGATTGGCAGGAATCGAACTCAAACAAGCAGGTGTCTGTGTGCTATGATTTTCTGTTAATACAGTTATAATTTCTTTCTATCAGCTGTCAAGTGATCTGGCCACAAGAAAGGTAAATGAGTTCCAGGGCTGTAATAATTCTCAGTATCCCCTGTAGAGATAAGAAGATACTTTACCACTCAGGAGGACAAAAGAGTCTATGTGATCTTCCAGGTACTTCTAAACAGCTTGGGACAGAAGAGAGGAATTATGACCAAATCACAGACAGAGAAGGGCTTACCAGAATGATCCAGAAGGGGAGATTTTTAAGAGAATCTGAAAAGAGTATCTTGACTTTATCTGAGCATGGGAAATATATCTCTACTCTCCAAGTAGAGATAGGTGTCTTAACTAGGTGTCAGAGCAATAGTATTTTAAGTCAATCTCTGAATTGTCCCTGCCAAAATTAAGAACTGTAGTAGTGCTTCTTTGAGATAAAGGCAGTTATGTCTAGTATCAAGGATTGCACTTAACATTTCCTATATTTCATGCAGCTCTTACTTTTGCAGTTGTTTCTGGTTAACCAGTTTGTAAACTGTGAACTTGAAAAGTCACTGTGACTCTCATTCTGTTAGAAAGGATATGTAGTCATCTTTCACCTGTAACTTACTGTTTTTAAAATACAGGTGTTTTCTGTTGTGTTTTGGTTGTTTTCTCATTTTTCTTTCAATTATTAGATTCGTACTTGTGCTGAAAGAGAAGCTAAGAAGAAAGATGACGTTCCACAAGAAGACAAAGGAAACGTTAAACAATGTGAAATCAATTACGTGTACGTACTTTGAAGCTGGTAACAGGCTCAAGTACCTTTTTTGTTTCTGACTGGAGCTGTCTTTGGGCCCCACTCCCATCCAGCCTTTCACTCACTTTTCATTAGTAGGACAAGGCAGAAAACAGGGTGAGATAGCTCATTGCTTGAGATAAAGGAGAGCTGCTGTACCAGATACTGTCCCAGGGTTAACTATGAACAATTAGTTAAATTTATTTTCTTTTCATTGCATGTAGATTCTGAGAGACAAAAATTAATAACACCACCTTTCCTTCTCCCATCTCAAGCTCAACTTCTCTCCAGAGCTTCTACCTGCTCCACTAAGCCACATGTGCTGTAGGTCAATACACAGTGGTTTCTTTCAGCCACTCCCTTCCTTTCCTGCTTTTTTTTTTTCTTTTTCCTGCTATGGTATGGTCTTAATCATGGGCTGGAAGGTAATATTTGGTCCAGTACCTAGAGCATCTCCTTCCTCTCCTTCTCTGTGCTTGATGTTCCCACTGCCATTTTGCGCTTTTAGGGTTTGGTTTTTTTTTCCTTCTCTGCCTGTGTGGCATTTTGCTTTATCTTAAATCTGTTTCCATGGGAGTGCCACCAGCTTTGCTGATGGATTTGGCTGTGTCCTGTAGTGGATGTCATGAGAGCCAGCTCTGTCCAGTGCAGGTCAGCCCCTGGCCTTTTCTCACGGAGAAAACACCTGCACTTCCCTACAGTCAGCACCTTGCAACTACATCCAGTACACTTTTGCTCCCTGATTTCTTATGCTAGTAGTTAAATAAGGGGCTCTTTAAAATGTGTAACCACTTCATGCTAGTCACACAGGGGCTCATTCCTACTTAGACTGCCAAAAAAAGCAAAACTTGAATAGTTTTCACCTACAGAAGCCTTAGTGCAACCTTAGTACTGGGATGGTTTGCTGGATTTTATTAGGTCAGTTACCTGCTGCTTTAATAGAAGCTAAGATTCTTACCACAGCTGCTGTTGTGTTGGGAAACAAAAAAATTTTAAACGCTTCAGTTCTTTACTACTTTTCTTTTCTTCCCCCCTTACAGGAAGAAATTCCAAAGTTTTCAAGACAAAAAGCTTAAAATAAGCAAAGAAGATACAAAAGCCCTTAGGAAAGCCAGAAAAGAAGGCACTTTTCATGAAATGCTACTTGACAGGTACTTCAAAGTGCTAGAAATAATGCATTGATTAACAAACTACTGGGAGATGGACATACGGTAAAACTGGGGTACAGAAGAGGGCTGGATTTCAGGGATGTAGGTTCATGAGCATTTTTCCTCTGGTGAGTGTTGTGCCTGAGTCCTGGGGGTTGTCACCTTTTTTTTTACTTTTTCTTTTTTTCACTTCTTTAGCTGAAGTTTGCAAGTTTGAAATTACCTGTAAATTAGTTCTTTTGAAAATCTTTAACTAGGTTGTTTAGTTTGTTTAGTATGGAGTTGTTGAGGGATTAATCTTTAATCGTGAAAATTGAGCTAATTTTTAACATTTTCCAATACCTATGGTACCAGAATATTTTGGAGAGGCAGAAGTTGCATTTTAAAGAGAAATAATGTTTATTAAGAACAGTCTTCATATTATTTAGTGGGAATTTTTTTTCCTGCTAAACTGAGACTAAAGAAACCACATTGAATTTTTAAAGGCTTTTATGTCAGTATATAGTATAAATATTTGCATTAATTCAGTGGCTGGAATGCAGAAAACTATTTCTGATAATTACAAGTAATGTGAGAACACTCCTGGGTTCTCACAGGTGGTCAGCTTCAGATCATGCTGAATGTGAATTCCATTCCTCAGGGGAGACAAAATGCAATTATGATGATTTGAAGGGAAAGTCAAGGTTAACTTTAGACACTGCAGTTCTACCTCCTGAGGAAAACAAAGTTAATCAACAAATCCAAAGTGTTGTTAGGCCTTTATATGTACTTTGAAGCAGAGTTCAAGAAAAATTACTTTCAATGCATTCTTAACATTTGAGGCAGATAAAACACCCAGGTGTAATTGTATTTGGTCTTAATCTAAATCTTGTTTCATTCACTTTTCCCATACAGGAGAGCTAAAGTGAAAGCAGATAGATACTGCAAGTGACATCCAGCTGGCCCATTTTCTTCTGCAACTTTGATGGCAGCGTCAAATTGAAAAAGAGTAAAATATTTTATAGGTGTTTTTTATTTAAAGATTTTTTTAAGTATCTTGAGGAATTGTATTAAAATTTTCTCAAATATTAATAATCCAGTTATCTTGTTAACTGTATAATTTGTGAATACTTGGCTTGTATGAAGGGAATGGCTCCAACAAAAATTAAAGGTAAATCAATTAATAATGGTAAGCTATTTGCCATGTAACTTAAGCCCTGGGAGACAGACTGTACACTGATTTAGTCCAGAGAGAAAGCTCCCTGGCTTTTAGTTGCCTTTAGGACAAAATTTAGAAATAAATAGATTATTGTATGCAAATGTTCCTGGCCAGAGTCAGGAATTCTTGGATAAAAATGCGGCATAGCTGTGAGGTGTGCTGTGGCAGAGAGGGAGAAAAAAAGTTACTGAGTTTTCTCCAGAGCTCCTTAGTTTGGCCTAGGACTGGGGATTAGGGCTCATTAACTCATTGTTATAGGTACCACACTACACATCCCTCCCTAGAAATGTGACTGATGTACAGCAAGCCATTGGAATATCACAGTGCTGCTGTGGCCTGCTGCCAAAATTACACTCAGAAACACCAGGAAAAAACCAGCACTGCAAGGAGCAGGCTGCAGCCCAGAGTAACTATTTATTGGAAGTTCAGTGCAGGTGTCATTGATCCGCAGTCACTGTGAATCTTAAATACATCTGAAGTGAACACTGATGGTGGAAGTAGATTGATATTACAGCATCTATTTTTCTTTCAAGAATATATTGTTTGAATAAAAATTCGACTCATAGAACCCACAAAAATGGTTTCTCAGATAGATCTGGAAGCAGAAGTATATGCTCTGGTGGGGAAGGGTGCTGAAAGGACTGCTCAGCAGGAGAATAAGAACCTGAGAATTAGCCCTGAAAGGGAATTTTCCATTTCATATTAGTGTAAATAGAAGAATACAGTGTGTTGCAAGTAGCTATAAGTGATAGTAAGGGGAAAACAGAACTTTTGTGTTTTGTGTTTGTCACAGAGAGGTGAGTAAGTGAAGTAAAAAGCAGTGGCAGAGCAAATGAAATGGGACTGTCCCTGGTAGGAGAGGAAGTACTAGAATTGGCAAAGGACTGGCAGCCTTGCAGAGAATAAGAGTATTTTAGTAACAATGGGGTTGCCCTGTATGTTGGGACTATGATACTCTAGAGTCTTGAGAAAATGTGTTCTGAGACAGCACAGGAACAGGGATCTGGGGAACTCACTGGAAATCTAGGCCCAAGAAAGTGAAATCAATGGTATAACAAAGCAGTGAAGGTCAGTGTATTTATTTAACTGTTGCTCTGAGTCTTTTTGGAGGTTTTCCCAATGGAGGTATTCATGGAGTCATCTTGAAGATACTACATCCTGACAGTAGTGTTAACACAAGGAGCTTTAATTTAACTGAAACAGAAAAAAGGGGAAAGTAATTTGGGCAGCCCCTACTTAGGGGGGAAGGAACAGATCTGGAGAGTGGTAATACAGTACTGGATAGATGTAGAGTATGAGAGAGCAGAAGGGTGGACATAAATGCTAAGTTTCAGTGAGATCAGCTGTCAGTACAGTTAGCATGCTAACTGTACATCTTAAGAAGCATTTTCCTTCTTAGATTTTTAAAAACTGACAGAAGAAACCTAGACTAACCCAGCCTAAGGTGCTGGTGTGGACCCTGAAGGCAAGGCATTGTGATAGGAACACAGCAGAATAGCCATAGCCAGAGAAGGTGACTGGTGCTGGAAGGTAACTGTTTCTTAAACTGAGAATTTCTTTACCAGTGAAAGAACTAAACCAGAATCAAAAAGAGGCCTCAAAAAATTACACTGTGTAATGTGACAATGACATCATTTTGTCTTCAGAGCATTTGGAAAGAGATTTTAATTTTCCAAAGTCATTGTTTATTTTCCCCTGTTAAAAATGTACTAAAGGTGGTAAAGCATCTAGACAAAGATAATGAAGTCCCTAACAGCTGTTCACCCCAGATATAAAAGATGACCAAAAGATGTTCAGAAAATAGCAGGACCAACTTAATCAGACTCTTTCTTACCATAGCCAATAATAGTATATTCAGATATCTGAAGTAAACACAGGATTATTGTTCTACATGTATTATTTTCAACTGAAAATATTTTCCAAACCCTAGAGAAACTGCCTGATGTCCTGTTTTTAAAGAGCACTCCCATGAAAATCTCAAGGTTTATCCTGTTACACTGTAGTTTTCCTCAGTTTCCAAATCCACAGATTGATCCTGTATCTTCTTTCACCTCTGCTTAAATGTTTTTATGCCTTGGTCTCTAAAGCTCTGTGTAATTCCCAGCTTCTGCTCTGAGCTGGCTCCTTACTACACTGTTGCATGCTCTCCTCCCAGGGCTTTCCCACACTACAGTATATTTTTTATCCTTTCCTGTTTCTTAATTTTTGCAGTTCCACACAGCTTTCCAATCAACTGTCTGCCAAGGACTTCCCTTTTTTTCTTGCCACTCCCACTTGGTTTTGTAAGAGAGTTAATTGCACAGGCAGTTAAGTCACGACGTGGAGACTGCATCACTTCTTTTCTGTGTGCCTAAAAACACGTGGCATGGCTTAGGCATTGCACAGACCACACGAGACAGGCTAAAACACAGGCATCCTGGAAGGTTTTGAGTACTTTTTCATGGTATTTTTCATGGTGCTTCCACCAACTGTTGCCAGTGTACACACTCATGAAGCGTTTGTTTGCTCACACTAAAATGATAATGCTCGTACTAAAATGACAGTACACACTTAATTTGGATGCTGATTTGTACTTGATGTTACAACAGCCTGGTATAGTGGAAGGTGACCCTGCCCATAGCAGGGGGCTTGGAGCTTTAAGGTCCCTTCCAACTCAAACTATTCTCCAATTCTATGAAATAGATATCATTTAAATAATAATTAGAAGGCACTTACAGATGGATGCATCTCATACCATTAGTCTGTCTCCCCAGTTGCCCACTTCCTGCACTCCTAAGCTGCAAGATGGAGAAAAATCTTTCTCCAAGAATGTGCCTGCCTGGCATCTTTCATTACCACTGATGCTCAAAAGATAGGCAGGAAATAAATGCCCATGGACCAATATCTGTAGAGCAGGTATTAGTTTATTGCAGTGCTGGTGGTGAGGGGGATATCTCCTCCTAACTCACCCACCCGTGTCAAGTGCTGTGGTGTATTCATACAGTAAGTATTGCTTAGTATTGCTATGTCACTACAACATCATCACACATGTGCTGGAACTAATTTACATAGTGTGATCTTATGTTATTAGATCGTTCTTTTGCACTGCATTTGTGTCTCCCCAATTCAGGGGTTGTCTGGGGTTTTTGATGAAGGCTTCCCAAGGTCTTCTTCCTGTCTGAACTTTTCAACTTTGTCTTCAGAGCATGCACAGTTACAGTGTTCCTTGGTCTGTCTGTTCCTTAGCCAGTCTAAATTCTTCATTTTGTGGCTAATTGGCTTTACATTTGCCAATTTTTTATTAGCACTATACTTACCTCCCATCCACCTGGTGAGTTTTTTCTTAAGTTTTTTTTTTGTCTGTTCAGCATTAAGCAACTACTTAACCATATACCAGCCATTACATTGTCTAGAAAGTTATTTATATCAGGTTATTTATACCAGGTAAAAGCTATAATTCAGGTTATATCAGGTTATATCTTATAACTCAAGCTATGTAACCACCTTGTAACTTTGACCTGAGTTATATAGGCATCACCACACAGCCTACCTAAAATCCGCGCAGGACACAGAGTAATTAAAAACCGCACTACTGCCAAAGTGAAAACTGGTGCCACGGGTTTTCTCCCAGCGTTGCCAAAGAGAGGCGATTCTATTTCAGACTCTCCTGTGCGGAAGTTGCCATTTGTGGAAGGGCGACTGGAACTGAACTGCTGAGCTTCACCATAACAGCACGGGCGGGGCCGTGCAGTGCCGCGCCGGGCTGGGTCGGGCCGTGCCGGCGCTCCCGCCCCCGGCGGGCGGGGCTCTGTCATGTGGCCGCGGCTCCGGGAAGCGCCGCTCGGAGCCGAGCCGGGCATGACCATGGCGGGCCGGGCGCTGCTGGCGCTGCTGCTGCTGGCGCAGCCCGCCTGGGCGCCGGACCCGGTGAGCCTGGCGGGGGACGGGCGGGGGAGAGCGGGGCCGGCGGGAGCGGACGGCGCCGGGGCTGGCGGGGGGGATGCGGCCGCCGCCCTTCTCCAGCCGGGAGGCCGGGCGAGCCTCGGGATCCACGCGTGTGGATGCGCGGCAGCGCCTCGCTGCCCCCACGGGCTCCCCAGGCCGGGCAGGGCTCCTGCGGGAGCGGCGGGAGGGGCTGTGCGAGCCCTTGCTCGCTCCTGCGCTCGGATCCGTGCCCCTCTGTAGTGTCAGTGTCGCCCTGCTACACCGCAGCGGCGATCTCCAGAAGGGAAGTTCGAGGGGCTTGCTGGAAAAGCGCACGGTTGTGAATCTGCTGAGTGTGTGTGCTGTGGCTCAGCGAGGGGAGGAGCGTGGAGCAGGTGGCCTTGGTGTCCTTTCTTGCTCTGTCGGCCGTTTGGGTATTTTTAACTGAACAAATGAAATATTTAACTTTTGGTGGAATTGGGAAGCTGGGAAGGCGGAGGTAGTCGTTTGGAGCAGGCTGGCTTCCATCTCCTGGGCATGTAAACAGTTGCTCCTGTTTCCTGGTGTATGCCTGAAGCAGTGAAGCATCCTTTCATCTCTTGAAGTTCCTAAATTTACTCGTCCTCTATGAAGAGAACAAGTTTTAAATATCTCTGGGTTTCAAAATATTTTTTGCAGTCTATTTTTAAATATTTTAGGAACATACTACCTCTTTTATGTCTTTTATTCTTTAGTTTGTTCCAGGTTTGGTTTTTTTTTTCTTTTTTTTTTTTTTTTTTTTTTTTTTTTTTTTTTTTTATTTTGGGAAAGTTAGTATGGGTTTTGTGAAAGGGGAGAGCTGAAGAAATGACTGTGGGCATGTGGATGGCCAGTGTTCCCTTAGCATCTTTTAGTACACAGGATTTGGCTTTTCTCTCTCCCCTCTCTTCCCTTCTTCCAGTCCCATCCTACCAGCCAAGAGCAGCTTCCTGATGCTATAAGCTATCTGCAGCTTAAAACACCTTCAGAATTTTAGCCAAAAGTATCCCGGAGTATGGAGTTGTAGGAGAAAGTGCCAGCTGTCAGCAAAGTAGTAGCATGAGAGCTTGATTTGCATGTGATTTCACTTGCTACATCTTTGCACTTGCACAATATCCTCTGTGTATCCAGGTTGTGCTGCTGTGCAGCCAGATATTAGGCTTGGATGTTTTATTTTTGTTTGAGATGCAGGGCTGCTTTACACGCTGAAGAATTCTTCCTAAGTGCCACTGAGTTCATCTCATTAACAAAGAACACAGAAGATAAATGCCTTGAATTGCATCTCAGAGGTGCAGACTGTCCGTCCCTTCAGCTTTCACTGAGGCCCCCTCAGCCATGCTGACCTTTTTGTCCAAACTGCAGTTTAGGTTGTCTTGTCATTGTTTCTTCTACTCCAAGAGTACTCTTATCCTCTGTGTTCAGAAAGGTGAACAGCACTGGGACTCCTGCAGCACAATAGTGTTGCATTGGCATTATCCCATGAGGGAAGAGGAGCAGAGAGGAAAATGTGTTAGATCACAGAGTTCATAGACCAAAGGATGCTCAATATTACCAATTGACTGAAAAGCTGGGTTTATATTTAATAGCTCAAAGAGGTAATTTTCTATTTGCTTTTACATAGGAAGGTGAAAAATATAAAATACATAAATATTAAGGAGGGATGCCAGAGATGGTCTATCTCAAAAATAAAGAAATAAAGGAAGTGCTGGTATTCCTTAGACTGGACAACTTACATTCAGTCTATTTCATATTAATGAAATCAGGTTAGGTGTCAAAATATTTATTCAGCAGTTATTAAACCATGCATTAATTTTCTGTACTCCAGTCAATAATAACTGTTACTACTTGATATTTTTTACAGTCCACCCAATTCATCTCAACAGCTTGCTAAGTTACTTGTTTCTGTTCCACTTTTTTTTTTTATACAATCAGTCAAAATATGAATCTTCTGTGATACTTCCACTTTTTATTTCCATATTTCCCCATACCATGTTCTACTTCTCCTCCACTGCATTATCCTCCTGTTAATGTTTCAATCCCATGCTGTCACCCATCCGGTTTTGTGTCATTACATACATCTCAATTTCAAAGTTGGCAGTATGTAAGATAATCAAGATATGCAACCTACTGGTGAGAGTACATTTTAAAAAGCAAAACAAAGGGAGCATTAAATCACCATTCAAGAGTAGCTGTATTGCTCTTAGGGGGTTCAATAGGTGTTTGAAAAGCACATTTATAGTGGTAATCTGCTGTCTGGGTCCAGCTGCCAATAGCTTTTTCTAGGGGATGACCTCTGGCTTGTCACATTGGAAACTGAAGGTGATTCTGTCATGCTGGAAGGATGTTCCTGGCTTCCTTGGACAGCATTTATTGTTGTTCTTCCAGTGTCAAGCCTCTGCAGAGAGGAAAGCCCAACTGACCACAGTGATAACTTCAAAGCTGCTTATTTTACTCTGGTTATAGAAAGTGCTTGATGGATTTTCTGCTGATTCTGGAAAATTCTTTAGGTGTCTTTTTTTCTTTTTTTTTTTTTTTCTTTTCTTTTTTTTTTCTTTTTTTACCTTCTCAGAAAGCTTTGCAGATAATCTTTAGCTGGTTGCAAAAGATAACCTTTTTAACTTTTTTTTTTTAATTTCTTGTTAGAACTTCTTTTAAAAAAAACCAAAACAACAAAACACCCCACTTCTAGTTTTCTGTTTGTCTTGACATCTTTTTAAGTTGCTGCCTATGTGCCAGGAGCTGTTGCAGTCACTTGGTTTGTTCTCATTGGAGAAGAGACTGAGGGGAGACCTCATTGCAGTCTACAGCTCCTCAGAAGGGGAAGGACAGGGCAGACACTGATCCCTTCACTGATCTTTTCTTGTTGCTGATCAACAATAGGACCTGAGGGAATGGCCTGAAGCTGTGTGAGGGAAGGTTTAAATTGGATATTAGGAAAAAGTTTTTCACTGAGGCTGGAGGGGCACCACCCGTCAGAGATCAAGATGCATTTGGACATGTTCTCAGGCACAGGGTGGGGCTCTTGGACTTGCCCCGTGCAGGGCCAGGAGTTGGACTTGATCATCCTTTGTGGGTACCTTCTAAGTCAGGATATTCTGTGATTCTAAAGTTAACCTAAAGGAACAGTTATTATTAGCTCTAATTTCTTCAGACACCTCAATCAGTTTTGAAAGATGTACAGGTTGTTTTAGGAATTACTGACGTCTTTACCTTGCTTTATACATAGACAGGTTAGAAATCTAAAAATACCACATGTAAGGAGGGAGCATTTTCTCTGTTCTCTATCCCTTTATCTGTTGCGTTCCTTGCCGTTTTTTGTAGCTTAGGCTGCAAAGCACTGGGAAGATAAAAATAGGTGCAGATACAGGATTAAAATCTCAGGGGAAGGTGCCAGGAGTGACATAACGTTTTGCACCTTTAGCTTAAAATCCTCTGAAATCATTTTGCACAGGTGCCACTGTTTCCTCTGTGAGCACGGGCTCCATTGACAGAGTAATGGAATTCTGATCCACTTTGGATAACTTTTTTATTAGAAGCTTTGTCTGTCAAGGAAACATATTTTTGATGGAGATATTTCCTGAAGCTCCAAATGTGTACATGCATTCCAGGAGGGTGTAAATGTAATGTCACTTCTTTCTGATGGATTTTAGAATTGCAGGATGGAAAATTGCACAAGACAGTTCCGTCAATACTGTTAAGCATTCATCTGGCTTTGCACAAAACCTCTGACTTTTGTTGCCTAATTAGTCATCTGATATCCCTCCTACCCTCCTTGTTTTGATGCTTCCTCACTTTGAAAATTAAATGGCCTTTTGTATTTGACTTTTTGTTCCAGCTGTGCAAAGGCTGTTAACTGCACTACAGTGAAATCTAGGAAACAGAAAGCTGCTGGCCCTATACCTTCACCTCATGTGTTGGAAACCCAAAATTCATCTCATGCTTTCTCCCACCAACTGGAAACAGCAGAAAGAGATAACATTATAACACAGAGAAATCAATCCCAATTTAGAATTGCTGTTTCCAGTTATAATAAATTAAGCTGTTTCAAGTCCGTGGCATTGTGTAAGACATTGTGTTTTCTATATTAATGCATTAAAAACAGATAATGAGATTAGCCCAAAGAGAACATTGACATGAGTTAACTTCTTTGTCCCAGTTACATAGGTGCTAGAGATGTTGTCACAGTTTTCACTGGAACCAGAATGCCTTTCAAGGACACACTAGTAATCTAATAAATACAGCCTAATAAATACTGGAAATCAAGGGTGGGGAGGAAGGGAAGTAGTGGTGGAAGGATCGCTCCATATTTTGTGTTCTCTCTCCCAAACAATTGTGCTTTGGGAGCTTTTCTATGGGCTCCCAGAACAGCACATGTACCTTTCCTTTTTCTTAGTGAGATATATTAGACTCTAAGGAGCTTACTGAACTTCTCACATAGTTTTGGGACCAAACCTGGCCTGCTGTCAACTGGCTTGAAGCACAAGTGTGGGTGGCCAGTAGGCATTTGCTTGTATGTCACTGGCTAGAACATAGAATTACAACTGTGGCATGTATATGCATATGTTTATTATATTTATATGCATGCTTTATGTAATTGATAGAAAAACAACCTTGCATTCACTTTGAGTACATCTAAAATAGTTCTCAAACTTTCATTTGTAACTAGCCATGCTCCCAGGAATAAAGGTATATTTTTTAGTTACATTCCTGAATTGCACCCCATGTAATGTTTAGCCCCACTTCAGCAGCACTTCTCCACACTGAATCCTCAGCTCATTCCACCAGCTGAGGGATTGCCCAAAGTTCATTCTGCTTTCCCTACTCCAGCTGTACCGTGCAGCTTAATACTAAATTAGGAATGACACTATAAAATGGGATTATGAATTAGACAAAGAGAACAGACTGGTCCATACTGAGATCTGAGGTTCTTGAACTTGTATAAAGAATATGCTTTTGAAGGGCTCTTCATTAAATCGTATGGAGTAAAAATATATACAATTTGTATATTTATCATACCCTTGTGCTTGCCATGGAGTACATTAGACAAGTTGTCTAGAGGTCTGTCAGACAGCATGGGGAAGTCGCTGCTGGTCCTTCATCCTCTATTTTCCTCTTTCCAAAGTCCCAAGACTTTGAATTAACTGACTAGTCCTAAAGGTTCAATTGAAAACTAAGTCTACTAGAATAATAGTGTTTTACAAAGAAGCTAAATAGTAATGTTTCATTGTCTTTGCAGTATGGAGAAGAGTGTAGGAGTAAAATGTACCCTCCTTCAGGACCAACGTAAGTAATCTGATTCAACTTGTCTAGCAAATTACAGAGAAGTTGTGATTTGCAAGTCTGAACAGGGTTTTTTTCTTGAAACTTGTTCCTGTTGCAGGTCTAAAAAATGCTAGTTACAGGTGGGAAGCACCTATTTTGTCAAATGTTTTTTCAGAGACTTCTTTAAATTTGATCTCTGGTGTTTTTCTCTCAGGTTCAAAGGTAACATACCCACATATGTCATAAATCTCGATTTACCTCCCAGCAGAAGGTGGGATGACTTGATGCGTGACAAAAAGACAGAGGTAAGAAATGCAGAGCTGCTCTGAAGCTTAGCAGATACAAAATTAGCACATAGCCTTTTGTTTTGAGAAAAGCTTTTAAAGGAATACATGTGCTGAAAGTATCTGAAAGAGATAATATTTCCTGTTGACTTTTCTAATATGATTCCAGTTCAAAATAATAGCTTGAGTAAATTTTTTTTTTCTGTTTAACACTTAAGCTAGCAGCATCAAGTGTAGAGACACTGGTGTTTGGGATGTAGAGGTGTAAAAACCAGTGTGCCATAAACAAGTATGTGCCATTCTATTTATCAAATCTCCTTAGTGGTGAGGTGGTGCAGAATGAAGAGGGAGCAATACACCAAAGGAATAGCCTTGGTAAACTGAAGTGAAACTGAGGCAGCATTTCCTCTCTGCACCTCCCTACTTCTCTCAAAATGCTGTGTGAGATGATGAGATGGCGAGGGGGAAATTAAGAGCTTCCTACCCTTTTCAGGAATGCTGGTTGTGGCACTGGTGTTTACACAGCACAAATAATTTTTTTTTAATATTTGAGCCTATTTCAAACTGCTTAAAAACAGCTGTGGTGAAGATGGATGAAAATTGAGTTGAGTAATTTTTAATTTCTCAAACAAGGCTAGGGCTTTTTTTCTCTATCCCTTGACTTTGGACTTTCCACTCTGAAAGCCAGACAAATTCTACTTACATGCTGATATTTATTTTAAAAGGCGTTGGAAGCTTCAGGTTTCGCCTTAAATTCTGAAGAGTTTTATCTCCTGTGTACTTTGGAGCTTGATCACATGGAGTGGAACTCTTATTTGTGACATTTACATGTTGCAGATCGAAAGCATGTGCTTTCATAAGAAGTTTATTGAGTGTTTTTTTCTTCAGTAACATCAGTGCTTAAGCAAAGAGCTTGAAATTAACATTCTGAAAGATAGAAGAGTGCAGAGTATTAAAATGTGTTCAAAGGAGCAGAAGATGAGGATGGCTTTCCTGTAATTTGTTATTTCTGGTAGAAGGACACATTGGAATTAATCAAGAAAGTTACTTGAACAAAGCTTGAAGAGTGATTCTAGTGGGGACTTGGGGGTATTTGTCTCACTAAGAAGGTGACATTTAGCACTTTATTTAAACATGTATTTTTCTCAACAAAGTTTTTTTTTCAAAAGTCTGTCAAAGAGTTCTGTTAGTATTTATCTTAAGCAATTCTTATGCTTAAGAACTTCTATTCAACAAAAGTCCTTGCTCTTTTTAGCTGAAGACTGTGGTCCAGAATATTAAAGATATAGCAAATACCTTCTTTCCCAGTGGCAAAGTTGTTGACATAGTGGATAACAAAATAGTAAGTATTTTCAGCTTAATTATTTTATTACTGTATGCCCCGACTACAGAATTAGAATGCTTCTGAATCTGGCAATTAAGAACTTTCAAAATTATTAATTTACAAGTTCTTAATTCCATTTCAGGAACAGAACAAAAATGTTATTTCAAACAGTCACTCTGAAATTTTGCCTTGTTGTCTACTCTGAATGACTGAAACCATTAAACAAAAAATGCAGGATGCAGGTCTCTTCCTCCTCTAATTTTTCCTAAGATCTTTTCAAGTTTGGATTAGTACCACTAGACAAATATGCAACAGCCTTAGTTACTGTAGCAAAACACTTGACTGAAATTTTTTACCATGTTCAACTTCTTTTAAACAGTAGAGTAAAATCAGGTTTTGAAAACTGTAATAAATGTCTGGTTACAGGTACAACTTTGACCAGGTCTCACCTTAAAAATTAATTTGATTCTGATTAGAATATGCTTTGGCATGGAACAGGAGAAAGCAGTATAGGGTTAGAGACAGCCAAAGGTCAGATCTCTACCCCACCTTTAGTTACAGCTTATCCCTGTGTGCCTGAGTGGACATAAATGCAGCTTTTACAGGTTGCCATGCCAACATGTGAAAGTCAAGGATGCCCATAAACACTGACATTGAGCTCCATTGCAGTTGAGCTTTTTATGTATACAAGTCCTACTTCACTTTTCTGTCTCTTGCTGCAAAGAGAGGCTGTGCTCATATCCATTGCTCACGTCACTGTTTTGATAAGTAGGAGTTTTACTTCCCTTAAGTGTATACTTATCTTCCAAGAACTTTGCAAACATCCTCAAGTTCTACAGGCTGCAGAGAAATTAAACACTCAGTAGCTGGGAGTAAAGTGTGCCTGTTGAGGAGACATTTGTTGTAAGTAACAAAATACTGTTAATTTAAACATATATCATACAAAAAAAAACTTTTCCTTTCAGGCTCATCTGACTGCTACACTTCCTTATCCTTTTAATGAAGAGCTCCAAGGGATTGCAAATTCCTCTGGGATTCCTCTGGGTAACAGTTTCCAACACTTGATTAACATAGTAGAAAGCTAGGAATACAGAGTCATTTCAAATTAATGTGTTTACCAATATACAGTTAGTTGTGACTTTAACAAATCATTACTTAAGTAGTTAAAGCAATAAATTACACCTCACCCTAAACAAGAACAGTGTTTTAGAGAAGAATAAATCACATAAGCCTTTTATCAGGCTGGGACTGCTCTGTAGAGCTGTAAGTTCTCACTCCTAGGTTTTGGGAAGTGAAGCAAGTCTCAGCTGTGTGCACCAGAATTTGAGGGAATCCTTTATTCTTGTTGGTTTTGCACTCTGCTGTGTGTCTGCTGTTGACATAGAAAGAAGTCAAGGCTCAGTTTCCTGCTGTGCTTTCTTTCCCTTGTGGTCCCTGCCATGTCCTTCTGCCTTCCCTCTGTACCTCCTGCAAAAGAATGCCATTCCAGATGAGTAGGCACTGAGTTCTTCCAGAACTGAGACAGAGAAGGAGCACTGCCTGTTTGCACAGCTTCCCTCATTCAGGAGCACTACATCTGCTGCTAGCAGTAGTTCTTACATGGCAGTAGTGGTGCATATAGCAGCTTTCTACTTTAAAGTGAATTTTATAGCTTGTTTTGGGGTTTTCAGAGGAGGAAGTAGCAATGACTGTCAGCTTTGTGCATGGTGAGGCAGAAAGTCAGGGGATTCTGATCCCTCTATTTGCTTTTCAGGAAGCTCTTGATTTTGCTGAACCAGTCATTTTAAAGATTAAAGGAGATTTAAATTGAAATGTTTAACAGAAATATTACAGAATAATGAATTTGCACTATGCTTTTTTTCTAACATTTTTTTCTGTTCATGGCAAGTTTCTAACTATTGAACCTTGTTTCTTTTTTTTTTCTAGGGGAAATCGTTATTTTTAACATTTTTTATGAAATTTTTACTGTATGTACATCAATAGTGGCAGAAGATAAAACAGGTAATGCAATCCAAAATCATGTTAACAGTTTTCTTTTATGTAGAAGAGGGTCCACCTCAGTTATGCAAATACAGTCCTCCTCAACTGCAGCCAATAAGGTCTGTTAATAAAAGGTAATAATAGGTATATTCATGAAAGGTAATAATAATGCCTAAGGTAATAATAATGCCTAAGGACTGATAAGTAAAGGTATTCCTTGAGAAAGGGAATAAGAGTTCATAAGTGTCTTAGGTTTAAAAAAAGGGACAAAAATACTTTCAAAGATAATTTAGGTTTGGTTTTGTTGGATGGTGAATTTTTTGTGATTGGGGTGTTGGGGTTTTTTTAAGAGGTGGTATTTGTTTTTCTGGGGGAAAGAAACACCAGCAACACACTTGAAACTTTCTCAGTGCCATGCAGGATTTTGCATCTAGTTTCTAGATACTGCATGTGTATGCTGATAGAGAAAATGGACAGTCTCTTCTGAGAAAGGAGACTCTTTCATTCTCCTTCTTTGTTCTGCAGCCCTTGTCTGCACCTGTTCCAACTTAGGAAGTTTCTGAGGGATTCTCAGAGTGCTTACAAACATCTCACTTTTAGAAGAAGCTCAAGGTGTTGCCATTGTGTTAAGATAATGTGGAAAGATTAGAGGCTGAGATGGACTGCAGTTTGCAAGATGACTTGATTTCAGTTATGGCAAAACACTTCTCTGACCAATAAAAACCCATCATTATATTGTGGTTATGAAAAGGGCAAATAGAGAATGCTATTTTCTTTGCACACTTTCCCAGGTATTTGACTGCTTACTCATTACTTGGGTTTCTAAGCTGAAATTTGTCCATTTGTTTGGAAAATTGTATTTAATTATTTATTGTTGTATAGGGAAGCTGTACCATGCCAGAAACTTGGATTTTGGACTCTTCCTAGGGTAAGTACCTAAACTTGTGACTTTTTTTTTAAACTCAAAGAAAAAGCAAGCTGAACTTTAAATAGCTACATACATTCTTTGAGTCTTCTTTGGATGTCTGTAGGACTGTGACAAGTAATTCTCCATTGTGTGTTGTAAAAAAAGGCTAAAATTAAAAGATCAGGATATTCTAGTGATCTTATGTCAAACTGCCCCAAATGCATCAAGAACAGCTGTGTTTTGCTACTTACTTTTTTTCTCAGCTGCAGTTCAAACTGTGTCAAACCAAAGAATGGCCCATGTAACCTGATCTCTGAGGCACAGTATATCTTGTTCTTTACATGATGGGATGAAGCATCAATTTTAATATATGCAGTGACACGGAGTGGCATGGCATTTTAATGCTTCCTCCCCACTCCTCCCCTCCAGTTACTGTACTGTGCTCCACTGACACTTCCCCTCATTCTTCATTTCCACACAAACTCTGTAGTTTGTTGCCCAGCACTCATTAGTTCTCCTTTCATGCCCCTGATCAGGTAGTTCAGCATCTGCTTTTATTACCCCAGTATATTTTGTAACATCATTCATCCTGATGATGCTCAATGCACAATTGGAATTTAAATGCTCATCTTTATTAAAATTCTTACCTATCTATTAAAAGCTCACCTATTGTCTACTGTGACTCCACTTGTCCCTTGGTTTGGCTTGTGTTGGACTTCTCTGACTTGCCAGAAATACTGTGAACATGCTTCCTGAAAATTAAGCAAACTTTCAAAGCTGCTCCCAGAGTCTGGATTATTTCCAGAGAATTTAACAGTCTGCTAAGTGCTCTGTATCAACCTTTTGCCTCCAAATTGGTCTGGCTAATTTTACAAACTAGGATTGGTACTTCCCTTCATGTAGAGCAAATCCAGTAGTACATGGTTTCTCTTCTGCCTTTGAAAAATAAGAATTCGAGGTTTGGTGTCACAGGCAGTAGCTGTAGCTGCCTTTGCCAGCAGGTAGAGAACAAAGTTGTGTGTTCAAAACAAACCAGCTGTGATGGTGGTGCTGTTTAATCCTGAGCAATATGCTCCTGGTTCAAACAAAACTTAGTTCTTTTCACTGCCAGCCTCTGCATTTAGACTTCTTAGTTGTTCCTTGCTGGTGCTGCTCAGGTAACTACAGAGCAGTGATCTTGCCTGATGTGAGTTAGATCAGAGGACAGGCATCGTACACAGGATAAATGCATGCTGTGAAGGGAAGCTTTGAAAACTACTGAGGGAAGTTTCAAGTGCTGTACTGTCTCCTGCAGGTGGGATGTTAAAAATAATTCCTGGACGTTAACTCGGGAACTGAAGCCTTTAGTGGTACTCTTGGACTTTCAGAGAAACAACAAAACAGTGTTCAAGTCCACAAATTTTGCAGGATACATAGGCATGGTGTCTGGAGTCAAACCAGTAAGTATGGGAATGGAGCCTTGTCAGTTTGTTACGAATGCTTCAGACTTTCCTTTAATATTCAAATTTTTCTGCTTTCATGCTGTGCCTTGGGATGTTTTCCAATAAATGATCTCTAAGTTGTTCTGGTGCACAGCATAGCTACTTGAAGACAGATAAAAGAAAAAAATGCTGCACCCTTCCTTGTGAAAGGAGGTTGACTAAATGAAATGTTTCTGTTTGGACAGTTCTTAAAAACAGCATTGAATTTTGAATATGAATGAGAGTGAATACGAAGTGCTGAGGTGGTTAGAGTTTCTTGCTGGCTAATAGCTAATGCTGTGATCCCAGAGGGGGAACAGCACACTTGTGCTATTTAATTCTTTCTCCAATCCTTCTTGGAAAAGGCAGTCCTGCATTTTAAGATTTTTTTCCTTGGGTTTTTATTTAATAGGCACCTGAAATCTGGGGTAGCTGAATTCAGTTTTTGTCTGAAACATTAGTTGCAGGAGACTGAGATTTGAGGTTGAATTGTGTGTTCAGTTAGCATGGACTGCAGTGTGTGCAGCTGCATGCCCATGCAAATAGCAGTAACATAGCAGGGTGTGCTTAGCACTGGGACTTAAAAATCTGCCTTCAAACTAGAATAGTACTCAGAGGTCTGAGAAGAAGGTGACATACAGCAGGGAAAGGAAAACTGCTAATTCAGCAATGCAACACAGACCAAGAGGAATAAATGGCCACAGGCTTGACTTGCTCAGCATAAAAGCATGCCGTGCTAATTGTCTGCCAGGTCAGAAAACTAATTTCTACTTATTCAAGCCCTGATAAATTAGGTTCTTCTCTACATGAGCTTGATCTTGCAGTCTGTTACTCAAAGGGGAAGAGCCTAACAAACAAGCAGCTCAATTGACATCTAAATTGCAATGCTGCCTCTTGTTTATTACTGGTACTCGTGGGCTGTCAGTGGCTGAAGGTTGGCTTGTTTAATGCTTTTCAGAACTTGTTCACTCTGACAATGAATGAGCGTTTCAGTCTTGATGGTGGTTATGTGGGTGAGTAATGCTCATTTCTTTCATTATTTCTGCACAAGTTTTCCAGACCTGGGCAAACCAGTTACCTTAATAAACAGGCACACAAATGGTGAAAAGATTGCAGATGAGTTAGATAAAACACAGCTTATTTTAAAACCAGCTGTGGAAGTTAGAGTAGCATGAGTGAACTGTCTGAAAACTAATTATTCTGATATTTTGCAGGAATCTTTGAATGGTTTCTTGGTAGAAGAGATGGTATGTGGATGGGCTTTCTTACAAGAACTGTATTAGAGAATGCTACAAGGTATTCCCTCTCCCTCTAAATATTATGCTTCTTTAGTCTGCTTTGCATTCAACTAGCATGAATACTGTAGATGTATGCTTAATATCCAGTGATATAGATACCTTCCTAGTGGCCTTAACTTTAAATACTGGTGTTGCTGGTACTCTGGAGCAGGAGGCAAAGCATCACACGTGATCCCTCAAATATTTTTCCTCAAACTTCTTTTTTTCCTGATGAGCCTGTTGGTAATCAAAATGGGTTACAGCATTCTGCATCAAAGCACATCCAACAGGTACTAGTACATTGTAGGAAGTAAGAAGAAACAAAGCTGTTATGTAATAAATCAATTCAGTGGAATATGACACAGTATGTCATCATTTTACTCATATTTCAAGTGTAGAAAAAGTGCAGAGAGCACCTCTAAACAATCTTACTTCAGGTACAAAATGAGACAAGAAGCTTTGCTTAAATGTGTTCCTTTATCATGATCCTGTTTCCTCATATGTGCATGAAAAGGGAAGAAAGGCTTAACTACCCAAACTTGTCATGGGTCTGTGGAACTTGCTCTTCAGTACTTGAACCATTTATAGGATTTAATGTCCAACATTATCTTACCCACAGTTACCAGGATGCAAAAGACAGACTGGCAAAAACAAGATTGCTGGCTCCAGCTTACTTTATTCTGGGAGGCAGAAATTCTGGAGAAGGGTGTGTGATAACTCGATCCAGGACAGCTGCTCTGGATATCTGGGAGTGAGTATGCTTGACCTGACACCTGACTCAGCCTTCCAGAAGAGGACAGGTTCCACCTCTAATTGTGTGCTCTGTTTCTTGTGACTTCTGTTGTACAAGAACTCACTTCTTTACCATCATTGAAAAATACCACAGCAAGTCTAAAAATATAATGTATCTGTATATAGTATATATTGTATATGTGTACTTGCTGTATATTTAGAGAAGCAAAGCACCAACTTAGACCTCTTTTCCAGCCTTGATATCAAGAAGGGTACATGGTATGTGGTAGAAACCAACTACGATCGCTGGAAGCCTCCACTGGTGCTGGATAATCGTAGAGGACCTGCAATGAAATGCCTGAACCAGACAACACAAGAGGTAATCATCCTCCAAATACCTCATATCCTGCTGGTCTGAAACTCCCAGCTTGCACTACTGACCTGACACAGCCAGGAGCATTCAGGTTATTTTCAAGGTCAGCTGTAATGACACAAGTGGCTGATGATTTTGTGGTACCTTGTCTCTGCTTCTGGGTTAGAAGAAGCTGCCTCTTTACCTGGGGAAGGTTTGTGGGTTTTTTGTTTATTTGTTTGGGGTTTTTTGGGGTATTGTTTTTTGGTTTGGGTTTTAGTTGTGGTTTTAGGGGGGGATTGGGTTTTCGGGATTCTTTTTGGTTTGGTTGGTTGGTTTGTTTGTTTTGGGCTTTCATTTCATCTAGGTGGGTTTTCTGAAAGTATCTCCAGCAGTTGCATATGCAGGAGGGTACACCCAGAGATACCTTGAGAAAGACTTTTGGTGTTTTTAGGGTAGTTTTACCAGTGAAATTAAAATACACACTCTGGGGCAGCAAACACACTTAAGTGTGCCATGCTCTACTAAGATCTGGTCTGGTCAAATTTTTGCAGCCCACATTCTTCTGATATCAAAGTGTTATGGGTATCTTGTACTCTTAAAACTGCATTGTGTTATTTAAGTGAAGTGTAAAACAGTTAGTTCTCAGCAGTTACATTAACAGGTAATGCCCCTTAATATCAGTGTATTATTTTCTTTCAGAATCTCTCCCTACCTGCAATTTATGATGTTCTCTCCACAAAGCCTGTGCTCAATAAGGTAATGCTTCTATTTTTGCAGGAAGTTTAGAGTGGGGAGCAGACCACTAACTACTGTACATATAAGGAGGAGGCTTCAGTGGTACATTCAGAGGTTTTTAGGTGAAAACATGTGTGTAAAAACAAATTTCATATTACTTTGTGAAAGCAAAATGTAATTGCTGGAATAGCTATTTTCCAAAGGCCATACAGCTTTAAAACTCTCAGTAGCCTGAGCCCTTTCCTCATAGTAGCTGGTCCTAGTTTGAGGCAGCAGCTGCTCTGCAGACATCTTGAGCACCTTTCTAACCAGAGTTAATGTGTGATCTATGTCTTTGTAATTCACATAAAACAAGTTAAAATACCTCATGATTTAGGCATACTACAGGCACATTACTCTTGCAACACAAGAGGTTTTAGTATGGAATTGAAATTTTGGTGTTTAGGAAAAAAAATCTGAAGGAAATAGTTTTTAAGAGTTCTTGAATGATGAAGTTTAGTTCCTGTGTTAAGTAGAAGCAGCATTCTTGACTGAGAACACAGACAATTCATACTTGCATGTTGTTGACTGAAGAAGGTAAATGCTTGTAGAACTGTTCAGCTGTATCAGAGAGAGTTTTTCACTAATTCCTGTAATGTGGTTGATTTTCTTTTTTCCTCTTCCCCCCCTGTGCCCATTAGCTGACAGTGTGCACCACGCTGATGGAGGTGTACAATGGCCATACAGAGACTTACCTGCGGGAGTGCCCAGATCCCTGCAGCCCTTGGTAGCCCTGCTCCTCTCTGTGCTGGAAGCTGCTTGTCCCAATTGGTGTCCTCCTTGAGAAGATGCTTCTGGAAAGAGATTACTCAGTCTCCTTTCTTCAAAAATCTAATGGCTCTATAGAAATGGCAAAGTGTTTCTAACAGTGAAGGACCCTATCTCACAGCAGACTTTCTTGCTTTGTAACCAGCAGTTCTGCTGACCAGAAATGTATCCTCACAAGTGTCTGGTGTGATTTCAGCTGTTTCTGCCAAATGAGTTCAGCAGTTAGTTCTAGATCTCTTCAGTCTCGGCAGTATTCTTGGTGTGTTGTTCGTTGGGGGCTTGTTAATTTTGGGGTTTTTTGGTTTGGTTTATTTAGATTAAAATCCCAAGGAACACAAGTTATAATGGCACCTACCAAGCATCAAAAAGAATTGGGTGTAAGAAGACCATCTGGGACAATACAATTCTGTTATTTTTTCATAAGCACTTAAAATTAATTGCTATTGTTCTGGTATAATGTGAGGATATGTCTGATATGCCCTTTTATAAAATAACCTACCAAGTGTCATATATAGTCACAGAAACAAGGTCTTGGGGAAGTATCTAAAACAAAATCTGAGCCAAGAATGTCTTGCTACTGATTTATAACTCTTTTGCTGAAGCTCTTTCTTGGCCTGTTAACAAATGTGGTTTTTTAATACAGATTTTTCTGTTGTCTCAAAAAAAATACTAATTCAATAAAGAAAAGATACTTTCTGTCACCAAAGTACACATGTACTGATTTCATACTTCAGTCTGAGACGTCATGCATGTTAGATACCAGAGTGCTTTCATTTCCAAATAGACTGTGTCTGCAAAACTGATTTCTTCTGATTTTGTAAACTGGTAGTTAAAACTATTATCATAAGGCAGTTGGGTTGTTTTGGTTGGTTTTTTTTTGAAGCTGGGGAAAGGAAGCCAAGTCAGATTACACCATTGTCTGCAATTCAAGTTAAGAAAGAAAGGTTGTTTAGAGAGAAGTAGTAGCACCCTAGTATCCTAGGAAGCAGATAATGTCAGAGGCAGTAATTTTATCTGTAACACTGGCTGCATTGCTGGGACTAGCTTACAGTTCCAACTCCTGTGTTTTCTACACAGGGATGCTATTTACCAAATAATTTTAGCAGCTGATAAATAAACACGGCTTCTGGTTGAAGAAAATGAAGTACTGATACTCTAGGCCTTAGAACAATGCCTGTAGTAGCACAGCCAGAAGCAGTAAAGGGGGATGTAACACTGACAAATTGAGAGCACACAAAAATCAACATCCCACTGATTAAACAAGGGCCAGTCTAGTTGTACATCTAATTTCTTTTTTTAACTGAAGCATGCAAGCAGAAGTGTGTTAGCATGATTGTACTACCAGAGTCCATTTTTAATCTCAGCTATGAATATTGAAATCCGTTGAAACCAATAGTGAATATATTGAAACCAAATATAACAACACAATTTAAATCAGTGAAAAATGCATGTGTGAAATGCACTTCCTGGGCCATTTGATTCATAAAAGATAATTGAACAGATGTTGCAGTCTGTACTGTAAGGAGCCTATCGCCTGTTTCTGAGTGCACACCTCAACCTGCCAGGGGATTGTTAGGATTTATGTGGAATGAAGTTATGTAACATCCATAATCAAATTACTGCCTAATTTAAAAATCAGTTTACTTGCTTAATTAGTCTTGTCCCACTTTAGCATATGTAGAACAAGGCAGTGTAGACTAGTGACAGTTAAGTAATGTCCCTTGTGCAAGACAATCCACATTTCCACACTTGAAATTGCTTTACAATTGCAAAAGGACAGCTAAATTCCATAGATGTCTGTCCAGAGCCTGAATGCCTATGCTGCTATTGACTAAAATAAACAAAGCTCTTTAAAAGCAAAACCCCCAATAACTGTCTTACTGTGTCTGCCCTAATATACAAAAAGTGATGAATGTGATTGTTTATTGATTCAACCTTCACCGATCAAGTCTGAAAGTTTTCTCAAGCCAGACAAAAAGTTTAATTTGCTTTTGTTACAGATAGACATACCTATTTTTAATATCAGTTTATTGCCTTCCCCCTGCTGCTCCTGCTCTAGGCACAGTGACCATTTCACTGAAGAAATGTTTGCAGCTACTTGCAATGTTGGGATTTTGTTTAGCTGCCTTTTATTTTACATAGAAAGATACAATGGCAATGGGTGTGGTTTTTCATATTGATTTGCTGCACACATAGTTGAGGTCCCTCACAAACACTGAGGGAGTGGTCTGATTACTTAGGTTTGTTTTTTTCCCAGGTCAAGTAACCATCCATATATATTTTTCTCTTCAAGTTTACATAAGAGATTTATGCAGCTTTCCTAATTCAGTTGTGAAAAACAAAATTGTTGCAAAAAAAGGTCAATATGTGAGCAACAAGAAAATCATACTTAATTTTTGACTATTACTGCATAGCCTAGTTCTAGAAAAACCACCTTCAGTCTTGGCTTCTAGTAGATTTACTGTTTATGTAAATACAAAGAGTTAATCCAGTTTACTATAAACTGAATTAAATAAGGTGTTACAGAAGAGACCAAGCTGTTTGGATGCTGTCGTTTAAATGGAAAAAAAAAATAAAAAGTCAGTTTGAAAAGAAAATTCTTCACCTTTACTGTTTCAGGAACCCATGCAGTGAAGCCCCATCCCATTTCAGAGGAAAAGAGAATGTCATCTCCTGTGTTAAAAAGCAAAATTTTGGCAGTTAATGAGGACAGGAGAAGGCAGGAATTTGAATCTTAATCAAAATCAAGCAGTAGTTCTGCAACACACATGCAAGTCAGTTTGCTTTAGAGTCAATTACAAGTCAAGGCTTTGCTTAGAAGCAAAATTCCAGAGCAGGGTCCATAGATGTCCTGGAAAATACCTGCAAGGAAAGCAGCAAGAGTAAATAAAAGATTCTCAGTGGAGTAAGCAGGCATGATGGAGAGTGGATGGACAAGCAGCAGGTGAGAGCTTCAGGCAGGCTCCACAACTAACAATTAAATACTCCTTCCTCCCAGCACAAGCTCGTGTCCTGCTTTCACACAGCAGCTCCTTGGGCTACAGGTGCAAGGAGAAAAATGCAAAGAAAAGGTTGGATTTCACCTCAGTGGCTGGCAGCAGCAGCTTATGGCAAGATCCTGCTTATGGCATGGATCATCAGATGAACTCTTCTGCTTTTGGAGGACCAGAACTGTTAGTGAGAAGGGCACACCCAAGCTCTCTGAGCAGTAAAAACCTCTCATCCTTTGGACCAGAAGAACAAGATGAGCCAGGAGTAATGCTCAATCAAAGAACTGGCACAAGCCACAGTTTGCCTTGGGAAGAAAACTGCAGATATTTATAATGCATTTTGTAAGAAGCTGGCTTTGACAGTTAAGAGAGTCTGAAAACTGAACCTACCAGTTGGCCAAAGGCTGTGATCTAGAACCAAGCAGACCATGTGGTTTTTCCCTTGAGCTCTGCCTACCAGTTTTTCAGACCATTGTAACATGGCAGAATCAAAGATTTTAAAGGTCCTTTGTAACTATGTCTGCTCCCACACAGTTCCGTACGGGAGAGGACAATAATTAAAAAGGAGCTAGCCTGTTTACATACCAAGAAGCACTATACTTAGGACATTTCTGATCTACAGTGAATCAGCTCTGAATTACATTAATTGTATATGGGACAATCTCAGTCTAATCTGTTTTGCAAAGTTTGTTCTCCTAGCTCAAGGGTTACACATGAGCAATAGAAGGATCCCAGTAGTGAGACTGCCTATGCTGGAGATTCTGCATTTAAGGTAACTCCAGTCTTTGCTTAATGTTTTGTACTATTAGTCTTGTCTTTCTTTTAAACTTGCTAAGTTTTCTCTATTTGGCAGATACACAGTGTAGAAAAAAAAAAAACAAAACAAAACATCCCTATGTTTTTTTCCTCTTTATATTTCAGTGAAAATGGGTCATCTCAGTAAGAAACATTTTTTTTTTGTCTGCACTAAAAAAGATTAGATCACAAGCACTGAGTTGTAGCAAAGCACTGCCATCTTGTTTTTAAAGCGGAACTTTAATTTAGGTACCAGGATTAGACATAGTCCACTGTTTGGATTAGACATAGTCTTTTCTCAGGCTACACCTACCATCTGAATTGCACCAGTATTTAAACCTTTGAGTAGTTACATATAATTTGCATCTGCTTAGTTTCCAAAATGCTACATTTACATTTCTGCAGGAGGTGTACATGCACCATCCCCTGAGAGCTGGAAACAGTTCTCTTAAGACAGCCATATCCAGCTCCATGAACCTTCATGCCTTCTGTGGGAGCCAGGTGGGAAAAAGAAGTAAATGTGACTGGATGGAAAGGAGAAAACAGGGAAGGGGAAAAAAAAGTGAAAGGAGCAGGAGCTAGTCAGGAAATGTCAGAGGAAAGAGAAGTAAAACAGCACAAGAAGACAGACAATAGTGGCAGGCTATGAAGATCTAGCACCTGCACTATGCTCCTCTACTGACTCTTCCTTTGCTGTCAGCTGAATCCCCAACCAAAATGTGCCTCCTCATCTGCAGCAACTGCTGTTACCATGTATTTTCAAATTATGCTGAGAGACAGTAGATCTAAATTGATCCTTTAAGAAAAGAATATTGAAATCAAAAATACATATTATCTCAAGCAACTGTTCTTCAGATTTAAAATCAAGATAAGTTACATTAGAAGTATACTCAGGCTGTGAAGTGGCCAGAAGCATAGAAGCCATTCATTCCCATTTCTTTTTGAATCAGATACACTCTCTTTGTATGATCCCAAAATTCCCTTTGCAGAGATCCCTTCTTTTGCTCACTGCACATGATGGGCTGCATTCCTGTGAAGAATGAGAACAACATAACAAAGGAGAAACCTGTTCCAGTTTTCAAGACATCTCTCTTACAAGAGAAGGGATGATGTTACAGACCAGTCACATCTCAGTACACACTAGGTCCACTAAACTCTCACCCCAGCTCTGCCAGGTGCTGCACAGGCAGTAGGTTGTGGTGTCTAGCTGGTACCCAGTCTGTGATAGCAGGGGTTGTATTTTGGAAGTACTGATCACAAAGGCAATTAAGACAGTGGGAGCTATGCTGCAATCATATAAAGTACTGTAAAGTGAATCCTAATTTTTTTACATCTCACTTAAGTCTCTCAAAACTATCCAGCAGTCTTGATTTCAAACTCTGTACATCAGAGCTCCATATGTAACACAGGCAAAATATTCCCTTACTTTTCTCATTATGAGGAAGATAAACTAATGCAAAAAGTCTAAAGCTGTCAAAGAAAGTTGATTTAATTTGATCCCAGCAAGTCTTCAAGGATCATGGAAGGGAAAGCACCATAGGGAAAGTGATAAAAAAATGCATCACTTCAGTGCAAGGTTTGTTTGGTTCACAAAATAAGCAGGGCTTAGAGCATGCTTAACATAGACACCCCCATGTTGGCTGAGGCATTGACTTTGTGAAAGGGCCAGCACAGGGAAAAACAGGAGATGTGAGTGTGTGATTAAGAGCCCTGTAAGCACAGGGCAGCAGGTTACATACAAGCACTTACTATGATTCTGGTGTTTTCTTATTTTGTAGTGCTTGAGTGTCTGAGCTAGACAGGTCAAGATTTTAATTTATGAGAATGAAAGACACAGCAGACTGTGGCTTCCACGTGTCTGTGCAAGAAAGAGAGAAAATAAAAGAACTTGACACAGATCCCATTTACTCAAGGTGTGCACCACAACCTCCCACCATGCCATCTGCACCAGCCTCTGCTCTGCCAATGGGTCAAGCATACATTTGCTTTGTGAAGATCTTCCCTACACCTTTGCCCTCCAAAGCAGCAACCCACTAATTTTCTCCTCCAACCTCTCATCAGACTCTATATTTATTTCTTCCTCCTGAGGCTGCTCAGTTGATTATCTGCCTCCTTCCTATCAAGTAGCCTGCAAGTGCAGTGCATGCCCATATCATTCCAGATAAACATCCCAGCCACCCAAATGGGTTTGAAAGGAAGCCAAGTGACTTTGCCTATCCCCGTCTCAAGCTCCCACTTTCAATAATGTCTGTGTTACACAATATCACAACAACATACCAGCAGCACAAATCCTGCTTCCCACGGCCCAGGTGCCAGGGCTACCTGCAGTCTGAAACACCTTCTTGGGTTTTTTTAATAAATACCACACTTTTTTTTTTTTTTTTTTTTTTTTTTGGCTTGGCTCTGAGTGTGCAGAGCTGGGCCAGCACCTCTGTCTGCTACATGGGGGTTAGCTGTCCTTGCCAAAGGAATTGTCAGCCACAGCATGACAGGTGACAGCTGTTTCCTGTTTCTGAAAGCAGTGTTACCAGCCACACCATCCCTCTCCTTAATTTAGAAAGCTGTTTTGTTGTCATCTGGTTCTACGCTTCCACATGCAGGCTGAGGGCTGTAACAGGAATAAAAGCACTGAGGTTACACGACACCCACAGGAATTGTTTATTGTAAACATTTCCCACAGACTAAACCCAACAGGTACCAGCAAGCAGTCCTGCTCCCCTGCATTTTCTGCTGTAACATGACAACAAAGGAGCATGCTCAAGAACCACTATATGGAATGAGGTTCAATGTTACCTTGTGGACATTCTATGTTTGCAGTTGAAGATTCATGCCAAATATACTTCTCAGCTCTGAGTATCTGCCAAGTGGATTCTTACAAATGGGAAAACAAAGAGCACTAGCAGAATTTTTCTCAGCATATGGGATGAAACCAATCTCTGTTACTATAAATTACAAAGCAAGACCAGAGCTAATATCAAGGATTTTTTTTTAATAGTCACCTCTTCTTGCAGTTTCTAAAAAGCACTCTCAAACCTTTAAAGTTTTTGAATCTAAATTCCTGGTTACAACTGCTAAAATATGAGGGATTTTTTTTCTGGTATCCGCCAGTTCTCAGAGGCACTACCTTCTGTAGTGACATTTATAGATGCCAGTCCACAATCTGTCCTATGCAGACAAACACCCACACCTGGAGTCCTCAGTGGACCCACATGCCTGGCAAGTCAGAGAGTCAGAAATGCAGCAACAAACAGCAGTAACAAAAGAACAATACATGCTGCAACACGTACAGTGGAGCTGTAAGTCACTACAAAACACCAGCCTCCACTGTGTGTGTAAAAAAAGTTCTGAAAGAGGCACAAATTTGAGATGAAATGTGATGATTGCAATCCTAATAGAATTCAGTATTTTAACTCTGTACTGTACAAGGTTTAGCAACCTTATTTCAACATGGTTTTTAAACAAAGATATCTAATCCAAAAAATAGTATCCATAACTTTGTCTTCTAGAAAGGTACAGTGAAAATTTGTTTTTTCTTTTCTTTTGAAGACATAAACCATCTAAAAGGATTATTAAGTAAAAATATGGGAACTAGTAACCATTCCAGTTTTTCCTTTAGGATACTAAAATTTCTAGTTGGGTTTGGTTCTGAAAGCTTCTAAACAAATTATGTAAATTACCTATCCTAAGTACTTGGTTCACAACAACAAAAGGAGTTAATGATTATATTACTTTTAGTCTACTAAAGTTATGCTAATGAAAACACTAATCAAAGATTGCAGTCACATTTTCAGTCCTTGCCTGTTGTAGGTGGATTGCATGGAGCAATAAGATTTATAGCTTTATCATGACACAACATATATAAGGCTGAACTCACTCAGTTGCTAATGAAATGTGATCTGGGGACTCTTGCACCAGCTGGGTGATGATTAGGGCTTATCACAGATAGGTCTAGGAAAAGGCTGGGAAATACTTAAGCTTGTTTTGCAGTTGCTTTGAGCTCTTAGGAAAGGAGCAATTTCTCTACAACATCAGCCTGAAGTTTTCTGCCCAAACAAGAGAGGTAATGATAATGTTTTTAACTGATTTGCAAGTGGTAGGATTATATGAAGTCTGGCAAAGTCCTATCAAATCTTTCTGGTTTAGTGCCTTTTAAATTGTGAGATGGGTACTTTGTCTTCTCAGACAGCTCAAAAAAAATGTTAATTAAGCAACTGACTTCAGAGAAACCTTGCAAAACTTGCTCTATATGATGCCTCTTGACTTGAAATTCTGCTTTTAATAGTGGCCTGCTGGCACAACAAGCAACTCTGCATAAGTTTCCCACAGCAAAAAGAGCATCCTAAATGTAGTTTCTGATTATGGGAATGGCTCCATATAAACTATAAGCAACTGGGTCACTCAAACATCTAAGTTATTGAATATTTTTTAAAATAAATGTTTTAAGAAGATAGCTCCTACCCTCATAAAAATAAATACTTTAAAAGCAGAGGAAGTTCAAAGTTAAACTCTGACTTCTAGAATATCTTGTCTATACATGATATCAGCTAGGGGAAAAAAGGCAGGAAAGAATCTACATGAGTAGTAGAATACCTGTCTCCTTAACACAGACTGTAGCTCAGCTGCAGAGCAGAATTCTGTTTAAAGCCATTCTGACTTCAGAGGGCTACACACTTCCTACTTCTTTCCTTGGTAAGGGTGGTCTCCAGCTCCTCTCTAAAGAGAACTGCTGCCTGTGAACTGAAAACTACATAATAACTTTTTAAAATAAGTAGTTTTCATGAACTGTGAGATTTCAAATTGGGTGATTAAATGAGAGGTTTTTCAGAGTGGATTGGAAAAGTAAAACATCAAATATAGCAGAGCACAGTAGAAAAAGCTTCTCCCTGATTTAATTTTAAGTAATTTTTGTTATAAAATACACCCAAATTTGATTATTTTGTAGCCTAAAGGAAAATTTCTTGAGGGGGTTGGTTTTTTTCCATGAATGTTTCTTATTCAGGTCAAATTCAGTCATTTTTGTCAAAGAAAGCCATTTCCTTTTCTATTGAACCAAAGGCTTGCATATTTAAAATTCCCCTGCAAATGGACAGTGGGTTCTATGGATTTGTTTTTGAAAAAAGCTGCTCACTTGTATCCCAGAAAGTGTTCATGATATTGAAAGTATGTGTTTAGGTATGGCAGGGGGCAAGGTTAGGCTCTGTTGTATGAGTGTGGTGGGGTTTTCTGGAGATGGTGGAGTTTCTGTGTGTTTGGTTGGTTTTTTTTTTCTCATGGCTATTTTACACAGTTGTAAGACTGTACCTGACAAGCTTTCAACATCAAAGTGCTCAGAAACACTTCAGAGTAGTGCTTGTTTTAGAGATGCAAGTACACAGAGCCAGTCTGAGCTAAGGAGTCACCCAGAGAATTGCTAGGTCAGCAAAACTCCTGCTTACAGTTCAGGTCCTACTTCTTCCCTAGTGATGTTACCTTCTTATCACACTCCCTTTGAAATAATTTCATTCTGTATTTGACTTAGGGTAAGAAAAAAGAGTCAGGAGAGCTGTACCTAATACAAGTCCTTTAAGTGCCAGCATTCTGCTGACATACTAGCCAAGAACTAGTTGAAGAAACAGTTTTGTTCTTTTTGTTTAATACTGCCACTATCCAACTGGAAGTCATATGACACAAACCCACACAGAGCTGTATCCCAGACCAATGCATGTGAGCAGTAACACTCCCAATACAGATGCTGGGGCTGCCCTTGGTGCTCCTCAGCAGGGCTGGGCTGGGCTGGGTTAAAGAATTCCATGACTGCTTTCCTTTGGGCCTCTACTGGAGGCTACAGTGCCTCCATTCTGTGGATTCTGCCCAGTGTGGAAGGACAGGGCTCAGTGCTCTCTAGAGCACTTCCTTGAGGAAACTCAAAGCCATGCTACTCTTCTCTGGAACTGGCTGAGGACACTGTCTATCCTTTCCTTACTGCTAACTATAAAGCACTGCACAGAAAAAAAGTTCAAAATTAGGCCAGAAAGAGGAAGAAACAGAAGCATAAGTTATCATATTTTTCTGTGGATTAAATAGGTTAAGTCCCTTTTGAAGATGAGGGCAAAAGAGAAGTGAAAGAGTAACACAAAAGTAATAATAACAACAAAAAGAACAACTTTTTAAAGTGCTTATTCATGAAGGCTTTTGTCAAAAAGCACAGAAAAGCTGCTCTTAGTCTGAGAGAGATTGTCAAGGAACAAACTGATGTTGCCAAAGCTTCACTCCTTACTGCTGTTAACTTTAACTCTCTTGGAACAGAAGAATTTCGGTTAGGGGGAGGATCTGGAGGCCATCTGGGCCCTTTCTCATGGCAAAATTACTCTCAAAGACAAATCAGTCTGCTTTGGCTCTTATCCTGTTGGAGTACAGAGACTCAATGTCTTTCCTGGACAGCCCATTCCAGTGTTCCCTCACTTTTCCTGCAGGAAATTTAGATCAATGTGGTGCTATCACCTTCAGCCTTTCCAGACTCAGACCAGCAGGTTTCCATTGTCTTTGTTTTCCATAAGGTGCACCCTGTGAAGTGCAAATCTAATTACAGCCCAAGTACTAGGCTAGTGCAAGTGGTTCTGTTTGTTTAACTAGGATTCCTGATAAAGGTTCCCTGGAAGCTCTGATAGCAATATGCAGTTACCTGGGCTGGAGCTTTACCACCCTCTGCAGTGGGTGCCAGGGCTGGATGTAATGTGCCATAACGTGCCATCCTCTACCCTTCCAGATCCTGACCCAGTGGCTACAGCTGCACTCTGGCTGAGCATTGCATGGCTCCCAGCAAAACCACCCAGCTAGAGGCAGCAGTGACAAATACTACTGTAGGATTTTAACATGCCTCAGAGAAGCGAATTGGCATTTGGCTTTGTTGAAACACATCTTAATTTTTTTCTTCTCCCTCCTTACAAATAAGAAACCATTACGACATTAAAATTAGTTACATTCTCCTTAATGAGATTAGGAATATGGCCAGAAGTCCTACTTCTAGATGAGAAGAGCACTAAGGGATAAAATGTGCTATCCTGACTACCCTGTGCTGAGGGCCAGATAACTTGGAGCATCCTGTGCCCCAGCTTTGCAAAATCTTTGCAAAAGAAAAAATATTACAAGGAGCATGTGAACAGGTGCTCAAATACTTGCTGTAGCTTTGCCACTAAGGCAGAAACAGTTTCAACTAAGATTTCTTATCCGGAGCTTTATTTTTGAAGGCTTTACTTTTACTTCTGCTCTTACCTGGCTGGCTGTGAATGCAAACAGGCAGACCTAGACATGCAAGTTAAATGTGCTGTCTTCTGGGAGGATTATGAACTTTCCGTAACACATTTTTCTAGATATCTTCTTTTTACACATTTTTTACGCAAAGAGGATTTTTACACAAGGGGACATAAATATTTCAGTGGTAAGCATTGTATTTTAAGATTAGATAATTTCTGATACCTATTAATATCTTCCCTATCCCCAATGCAGATTAAGGATTTTACATTCCTCTATTCGGTGAAGACTTGCCGAAGTGCAGCACAGCAAATGACATGTTTTACACCAGCCTGTGAGGGCTACGAAGGGTTTGCTGCAGCTCACCTCCCTTCTCTTTGTTGTACAGCACTTCTCCACTGGCAGTGGCTCAGCTCCTGATGGAGGAGCACAGCGTTCCCAGCGAGGTGCCAGCAGCCCTGAAGCGCCTGGCCAAGTGCATAGTGCGTGGTTTCTATGGTGTGGAGTGCTCCCTGGCCCTGGACGTGCTGATCCGCTACCCCTGTGTGAAAGAGGAGGACCTGTTACAGCTGCTCAAGTACGAGCGCAAGCAGCTGCGCAGCGCCCTCAACGTGCTCAGGGCGGACAAGCTGCTGAAGCTGCGGGTGCGAGTTGAAACGGGGCCCAACGGCAAGAGCACCAGGCACAATTACTACTACATCAATTACAAGGTGCTGGTGGATGTGGTAAAATACAAACTGGATCATGTACGCCGGAAAATAGAAGCAGAAGAGCGGGATTCAACTACCAGATCCTCTTTTAAATGTCCATCTTGCTCTAGCACGTACACAGACCTTGAAGTCAATCAGCTCTTTGATGCATTTACAGGTGTGTTACTTATATTGCTTATTTGCTGTTATCTTAAAGAATAACCCTGATAGCACAAAACTGTTTCCTAAGTGAACTTTGCAATAAAAGCACGTTTGTTAGAATGTGCTTCTTGTTTGCTAGTGGACAAGGGCCTGAAACAGGGGATGCTGGGAGGTGAGGAAAAGAGAAATGCTGCCTCTGTAGAAAATGCCAAAAAAAAGGAAGATTAATCTTGAATATACGAGCTGGGGTTGAGAATCAGATTCCAGGCCTCAGCTTTGCTTTGAACCTGGTTGAGTAATCTTAACTAATCCATGTCTTGTGAGTCTCACTTCCTCATATGGAAATATGAACACAGCAGTCTTTACTCTGCTTTGAATCTCTTAGTTAATCCATTTGTGTGGTCAGTCCTTCTGACTGACGAGTTGGACAAGATGGGTAAAACCATTTGCAGTCACCTACTGTAATAAGCTTCTTGCAGCTCAGTGGCACCAGAGCAGAGTTGCTCTCCTGGGCTGGAAAGTTCAGGCTCCTCATAGGTCAACATGACACATCCACCCACAGCAGAACTGGTGTCAGAGCTTGTGGATTTTTCTTCTCTAAAATCAAAATAACTAAATAGTGTGTTAGTTCAAAATTAGTCAATATGGCATCATGTGCAATACATTATTCAGAGCACAGTACTGTGCTGACATCTGGGTCATGAGATCTGCAAAGGATGCCAGAGCCAGGCAGAATGAGTCTTATATATGACTAACCTGAAATGCCAACAGTGAAATTTGTGTCCTGCCACTTAGCAAAATCATCCCTTTTTTCTAAATTGAGGGGCTCTGTCAAGTTACTGAAATGCAAATATTGAAGCTGGTGATATAGTTTCACAAAATAAGCTTGAAGTTTTGTTTGTTTTCCTGAAGACATAAATATTGGTTTTAGCATATGCCTTGACTATGACACAACTAAAACCAGATACTACTTATGCTTGAAAATGTCTTCTGTTACATTAAGAACTGAGAAGATGAGACTAGAGAAGAAAAAAAATAAACTGATGATAGTATATGTCTATCCATCTTAAATTTCTCTCCCAAGACATTTCTCACTTGCATAACAAGTGTATAATACCAGTCTGTCTCAACTTTGCCTGTAGAATCACATTCCCCTAGTTAACGTCAACAAATGGACATCTATGCAGACATTCTGGCTTTATCCAGGCTGCAGGCTGCTTAACAACATCCTGCTGATCTTTTTGCATTCTATGAACATGAGAATTCCCACTTTGGAAAATGTTGCAGAGACTTTTCGCTGCACTTACTGCAACACTGAGGTAGAGGAAGATGGCTCGGCGTTTCCGAAGCACGACGCTCGAACGTTGCTGGCGAAGTTCAACGAGCAGATCGAGCCTCTCTTTGTGCTGCTGCGTCAGACCGAAGAGATTGTGCTGCCCTATGACTTGCTGGAGCCTCAGCCAACAGAAATACCAGAATTATCAGAAAGGTATGAACACCACCCTAGAACTTCTGATCAATGCAAATCCCCCCCAACAACTTACCACTTGTAAAATCTTTGAAATACTGAACTTGCAGCCTATGTACTCCATTCTGCTTTGTTCAGTACAGTCAGCTGTTTAATGAAGAAATCTGTAATATTTAAGGCATCCTAAATTATTGCTATACCTTTTTAAATTTTTAATGCATTTTTAAAGTCATTTATTCACCAGATTACTCCTTCAGCTAATGTTCATAGCCCTTCCTATAAGAAAGTAATATTTCTCTATCAGTGTGCTTCATCCAGAGATGCACTACTGAAGAGAGACCTTGCAAAAATCAATGGTTCAGAACCACTTACCTCTGAGAGGTAAAAGGGAATGTAAATTATTAGAGCACTTGTTAAAGCTAGTCTGCCAACAAAACACGGTTTTGAGGGTTGCTTGTTTGTGATTGTTGTTCTGGTTTTTTTAAACGGGAACTGGGGTGGGGGGAGGAGGTTCTTGCCTGAATTCTACCTCTTCAAAATGTGACACCTCATTCAGCTTTGATCCAAAGCTGGGCTCAAGTGTGCTGGAATCCTGCAGCCGCCCTGAAAAATGGGCACACAGAAGTTCTGCTTTTGGCCTTGCATACACCCAAAATTTAACTATTGATGTCCAAGACTCAAAGCAAGAGAAGAAAAGAAGAGAAAAAGCAACTGAAAAGCAACCTATCTGGTTGTCACAGAGCACTGTGGAAGGAGCAGCAACAGCCACCAACAATAGTGTTGGTAAGTTTAGTGAATTCACCAATTAATTCTGCAGCCTTAGTGTAAATAAAGCTTTCCCACTGAAAATGTAGTGAGCTTGGTTTAGAAGATACTGTTTCAATTCTGTGTTAGTGGTTATCAGACCTTAGTTTCCAAAATCTAGTTTTAAGACTGACTGACATTATATTCCTAAAGCCAGAGATCAGGTGTGTCCTAAAACTTCTGGCTTTAACCATGCAGTAATTAAGTGCTAATTTTTACCGTGGAAAGCTCTCAGAAACGTCTGTTATTTTCAAGAGAATTCTAGGGTGGGTAAAAAAGATCCAGAGTAGAAAAAAAATAATCTATGTAGGATGCCTATGTGGTAACTGTAAATGCTTGATCCCTCTAACACTAAGTGTTGTGTATTAGGAGTAAATGCTTCTGAAGAAACTGAAGAAAATTTTAAAGAAACTGTCACTGATAATGAAATCATCAAGACTCTTCTGATCCATGAATCCAAGTCATCATCTAGCACAGACCAGGCTCCTATTGTCAAAAACAAACTACATGGATCACTCAGTGATAGCAGTGAGTTTGAAGAGGATGCCAAGCACTCAAGAGGAGCAGGAATGAAAGTAGCAGGCAGCAACTTTGAACAAGAGGAGGAACAGGAAACTCTGGATCCTATTTTAATGGTAGCTGGCCAGCCCTGCTCATATGGCCAAGTTAGTGAAAACCCAGAGCTTGTGTCTCTCATGACAAATGAAGAGAGAGACACTTATATAAAAGTAGGACAAGAAATGTTCCAGTCTGTCTTTGAGTAACTACTACTGTAAGAATATCCAACCTTGTACAGAATGCATGAAGGCTTCTGACTTATGTTCTTCAAAGTTTACCACTGAAGGGTTTTGTTTGAACTTGCTCTTAAGCAAGATGGTAATCCTGTAGTAGGTAACTACAGTTCAAATATTATCATTGCAGCCACAGCAAGTGTTGTTTGTTGTTGTAATGCTTAGACTTTGTGGATGATGTAATTAGTTTTGGAGCATGAATCATTTCAGGATACATTTGGATCTGATTAAAATAACATTTGAAAAGTAGTGATGCAATCTATAATAAGAAATAAATTATTCCACCTCTCTCCCAGAAGTAACAGTTACTTCCAGTAGTGAAAATGAGTCCAAATCCAGTATGAGTTGGTTTCCTTCCATATGTGTGTTCCACTGGTTTGTTAGGTCACTCACAGTACAAGTGTGAAGGACAGGTGTCACACAGCAACATCCTTGCAAGGGAAGAGCTGTTACTAAATTGCATTAGCAATAGATGAGAAGCAACTCTGCCATCTGAACTTTCATCCTAAGAATAATTTTTCCAATTCTTTTTACTCAGGGCACTACAGAAGTGTCTTGAATGGTGAACTGTGCAAGGGGCACTGGACAGTAAAATATAGTTTCACTTTGGTCCAGATCAGTAAGGGAGAAGGAACATACCAAGCACAAGACTCTGCTTCTCCCATCTCACTCCCATACTCCCCAGTGTTCTTTTTAAGCAAGAAACAAATTCTGCTTGAAATTAACTACAAAAGTAGAGCTGGGCATTAGGCATAAGTGAGAGTTCAACTTAATCAGGAGTTCTACTACTTGAGCAAGGGCTAATGAAAGTAGACTAGAAGGGCACAAAGTAAAACACAGGAAGTTCTCTCTGAATGTTAGGAAACACTTAACTGTAAGGATGACAAACACTGGCAGAGGTTGCCCAGAGAGGTGGTAGTCTCCCAGAAGGAAGATACTCAAAAGCCACCTGGGCAAACAGCTCTGAGTGGCCCTGCTGGCACAAGATGACCTTGAGAGGTCCCTGTTGACCATTCCATGATGAAACAGTAGAGAGTAGGTATGACCAAAGAAATACCATTTCAATGCATTTTTCATGTATCCATACTGTTGGTTCTGACAGGTAATTTTCTGTTCAGTAGCTGGTGTGGGGCTGTTTTGAATCTGTGGAAAGTGTTGATTCTCAGAGCTGTTTTCCTTATTGCTGAGCAGCACTTGCACAGAGTCCAGACTGCTTATCACCCTGTGCCCACAGCAAGGAGGCTGGGGATGCACAGTTAGGAGGGGACTCCACCAGGACAGCTTCCCCACGTTGACCAAAGAGCTATCCCACACCACAGGGCATCATGAGCATATAGAGCCCAAAGAAGAAGGAACAGGGGACAGTTGGAGTAATGGCATTTGTCTTCCCACGTCCTTGTCATGCATCACAGAGCCCTGTTTTCCTTGAAGTGGCTTAACACCTGCTTGCCATTTTGCTTTGTTTGCATGTGTAGCTTTTGCTTTACCTATTAATCCTTCTTTCAACTATGAATTTGTTTTCAGTCTTCTACTTCTCTCTCTGAGCCCACTGGTTGGAGAGTGAGCAACCAGCTGCCTGGTGCTCAGTTGCTGGCTGGGGTTAAATCTATCGTTCCAGCAAAAGAATTCAGGAATGGAGGGTGCTTAGGTTCTTTCTTAAGCTTAGAATTTAATGATTCAATGTATAAACTAGCCTTATTTCAAAGCTGCACACAATCTCACTCTACTTTATAGCAAATGTCCTCTTTTAGATCTGAGTGATTCTTGTGCTTAATTAGTAATTAGAAGTTTGATTGTTTCAGTGTCACAGCTTTGCCTTTGTCACAACATATTTTCTTGGTCCTTAAAATGGTAACTTTTTCTGCCCACAGTAGTACAACCAGTGTAAAGCCTGCAGAGTAACTAAACTTCATAAAACATTTTGCTAATCTACCTTCATTCTTGCACATGAGAGGCATGTGACCATAATCTGCCAATTCAAAATTTGTTCATAAAACCTAGAGACACTCCAAACAAACTAGAAAAAAATCACAGAAGAATTACAATCTCATTTTATTTAAACTTCAAGCATATTTAGGCTTCACCATCACTATACTGTCTCCCACAGTATATAGCCATATTATCATACTAACCTCAAAAGCAATGCAATCCTGAATTAAAGATAACCCGTGCTTTTTAACTACTTTCATAAAAGCCTTGTGTTTAAGGTAAACAGAATCTTTATAATGGAGCAGATGTGTTGAATAAGCTTCTTCTAGCTCAGTTTTATGACTTAAATGCTATTAGCAATTCTGACCTGAAAAACTGAACAAAGTTTTCCAATCTACTTTTCTGTAATTCTACTTTACCTTGAGACTCCAGGATGTGCTGACTTCAACTGCATTTTAAAACAATGACTTTGTAATGAAATTTAGGAAACTACAATTAAAGTCAAACATTTTAGAACAGATTCTCCAGACCTTCAATTGCAGCAATTTTAAGTTAGCCATGAAAAGATATTAACATTTTCAGACAGGTTTAATCCTGTGAACATCAAAAGGATTCAGCAAATGCAGAAAAATACAGCTGGTTTCTGCAGTAAAATATAAACCTGGGGTATTAATCTCAGATAAATGTGCTGATAGAAAGGAATTCCACAAGCCATGAACAGGAACTTTTTTGTTACAGACAAGCTATACTCTAGGCTATAAAGACAACACATAGGTATGTACTGTGTCTATACCTTGTGTTTTGAGAAGGTGGAAGAAACTTGGAGAATTTGTTGTCCCAGGAAAATGAGCAGTGTTTCTTGTAAGAGAAGAGCAAACTGCTACAAGCATGCCAACAAGCCAATTAACTTCCGGCAACAAACTCAGCATACCAGTTTGTAAGCCAAAGAAAATTTTTCAAAAGAGAAAACTTACAGACAAGTCCAAACTTTATTTAAAACTACCATTGTGAACAATTTTAAAATTACCAAACAAGTCACAATAAAAATAAAAAATTAAGACAGAAAAAGAACAGTGCAGCAAAACTGAATAGAAGTGGATTCAGTTCCAGCCATTTAAACTGCCACAGGCAGAAGATCACATACCTATCCTAAGAGGCAGTGTGTTAAAAATTTTACATTTTTATACACTTCCAGAATTCTGGGAAATTAGTACTGATCTTTATGCATTTGTATACATAGAGTTTATTAATGCAGACATCTTCGGGTAATTCTTATGCAATTTGAGCTCCAAAAGTTTCTGTAAAATAAGAATAAAATCATTGTCTAATATCTACAAGGTATCAAACAGCTCATTACCACATTTCAACTGCTATTTCATCCTCACAAGCATTTTGAGCCACGGCTTACTTGAACAGCTACAGCCATCCCCACCATGCAGAGCTTAAGAATGGCTTAGAGCTAGCTACAACTTAGGTGTGGCATGGCATTCGTGGTCAGACTGTTCCCACAGCAGCCCTGCACATCAGCATCCACCAAATGGGCACAACAGGCTTGTGCTGCCAGAGTTGTGACAAGCAGAACACTGAACAGGCAGTGACCAAAACAGAAGGAAAGATGCACCTTTTCTCACACTTCATTCTGGGAAAAAACCTGTGCTACGACTGCATATGCATTAAATGAAAAGCAGGTTCATCAGCTTATACTATTTGAGGAATTGGAAGGAAGCACACTAGCAGAAAACTGCTACTATCAGAATACACAGTTCATGCCCTTTATATATGCCATGACTGTACACTCCACTGGAGAATCACAAGTCTAACAATAAAACAGAAGTCTTGAATACTGTAATTTTGTCACAATATTATAGAAAAACCCCAATTTACTTCAAAATGTTGAAGTAAAACATCAGTTATTTGTACCCTTACACACTTAAGTGGAAGCAATTTATCCCATGAGAGTATGTGACTTAATTTCTGACTGAAAAAAGTTTTTAAAAAGCCCACAAAAACCATTTTCTCTGACTTGCATTATCAATGTATCTGCATAAATAATATTTCATGAAAGTGAAAAATTTTATTGCTATCATACATACTGGAACTTTTTTCTACCACATGGTATACTTCACATGAAAAATACTTTCTTTCTCCCTGAGATGTTTTACTGTTCTGAAAAGTCTCTTGAATGTTCACAAAAGTATAAGTGTCAGGAACTTATACTGAGTGTTATTAAATCAGATAGGAGCAATTATAATTTACAGTGTTATTAAACCCAAGCTTGTGAAACAAGAAACAAAAATACCGCTCCATTTGAATAAGTTTCAAAACCATTATGTTGTGACATCCACTTTAAATATATTAACTTTTATGACTTTATCAGCCACAGAATCTAAAAAAGTATACAGAAGGGAGATGGACAGCAAGATAAAATCCCTTCATATCAATGCAACACTTTCAAATGCATAACAAAACCCAATGTTTTTACTGCACTACTGTAACTGCTTACTTCAATCAGCGATATTTAAATTCTAGCACTCCAGAGTGTTTCCCCAATATGTTTACAGAATATAGAAAAAAATTACCAGGTTCTTTCAATGTTTGGGCATCTCCGACTAATTCTTGATCTTGAGTTCCACCTCCATCCAGTAATTCATCAGACAAACTCTTGGTTTGGGCCTCTGTTTCCATTTTCTTCATTATATCTGCCTTTGTAACAGAAAAAGCAAATCTGAAAATTCTGGATAATTCTTGCTGCTGTCTGGGTAACACAGACATTTACAATTACATATGCACTTCTAAAAAACAATTGCACAAATACTAGCAAAATACCTCTGAATACACAGCAAGTTTGAGGGGCAAGTCTTCAACTTTCACAAAGTCATCTTCATCAGATTTTTGACTTACATTTCCAGAACCAGGTTCCTGTTAATAAAAATTGTGGTATTTAGGAAGTGCTACTTTGTTTTCTTTTCACTCCAAAACTATTAAAGTATACTAAAATCAAATTTGCAGATGGAAACAAAACAAGACTGCAAACCAGAAATAACACTGAAATAAAAAAAGCTTATAATTTCTCTTGGATGGATCTTAACTGAAATATACACACATATTCGTTCACTAGCACAGGTGACTCTGTATCAGGGCTGCCAGCCATGGAGCTTTCAGAACTTGCACCAGATTTGTTTTCTGCACATGTGGTATTTGGTGTTTGAGTTTCATTCACTGCCAAAGATGAGCTTGATCCTTCAGTTTTCACAGTGGCTGTTAGAGAGGATTCTGGGGAATTGGCTGTTAAAGCTGGTGTATTCTCCATGACACTGAGGTAATGATGCACAGCTGCAGCCATATCTTGTTCACCTAAAACCACAGAATTACATTTCAACTAGGAAGAGACAGGAAAATATTCTGAATGTACAAAAATTTTTATTCTTTTAAAAATTATAATCCAAAGCTACAAATAAGCAATGAAAATGAATTGTAGTCTCTTAGACAACCCAAAGCTGATTGAAGTAAAACATCAGTTATTTGTACCCTTACACACTTAAGTATAACCAATTTATCCCATGAGAGTATGTGACTTGATTTCTGACTGAAAAAAGTTTTTTTAAAACCCACAATAAACAACTTCCAGAACTAAGTGACCTACTACAAAATATTCATTCTAGGTATGAGGAGATACAATACAGAACAGTAAATACCTTAATATTTTGCCACTCTAATATTGATTTTTAGTCTACAAAAAAAAGGCCAAGAACAAAACTAATGTTTGCAACAGAAAACCACAGGGAAGGTGGTAATAACAGTTACATTGGAAATAACATTCATACAACCCAGTAATGCTCCCTTCTTTTGATGGAAAAGCATTTCTTTGCTCTTAATCAGTTACAACATTACTCATAGAAAAAAAATTAAAATAGACATTTCAATAACTAGTAAAACAGTAGTAGCAGAAAAAACAAGTACAAGACAAATCTAAACATCAAAACATTGTAACACATATTAATTCTGATACAATTGTGTGCCAAGAGCTGCAACAAGCAGCTAAAATTCTTGCTCATGTCAAGCATCAAAAACTGCATCTACCTAAGTAAGATTATTCCATGTTTCCTCTTTATAAGGTTTACTGTGTCAATATCAACACAGGTACATCCAGGCTACTGATACAGTTCCATGAAAAAGGCAGTCCAGTAAATTTGATCATCTTTCTCTTAGTTACATGCATCACAGGCACTATCCAAGACAATTCTCACCATATGCAAACTCATATGAAAGTATTACTGCATACAGGGCTTACCTTTAGCAGGCTCTTGTTCAGATGATGAAATTTCACTACTTTTTGGCTTATTCAACTCTTGGTTAGAAGTCTATTGGGGAAGGTAAAAATGAGTTAGAACAAAATTTTACTGATCAGCTTCATAGCTTATTGGCTAATTTACTAACTAGAAACACACTGTAACACTTGCTCCATGAATTTGTCTTTTCACTTGTTTGAAATAAAGATGGCAAGTTCTACTTGCCAGCTGGTCAGTAACAGTTTACAAAACTATTAACACTGATAGGCGTGTTTTATCTGAACATTTTATTTTCACTGCAGCAGTTCCCAGGAAAACTCTGGTTCCACTTAAAAGATCTACTGTTTTAAAGTAAAATGTTCCAGTTACATCCTCGCCTAATGGTGAGCAAACCAAAGCTTCAATAGATTGTCAGTCTTATTTAATATATGAAGAACTGACAATTCTCCAAAACAAGGTCACACATATTAAAATTTTAAGAAAACTAACAGTGAAATGACAATCATACCCAATAACATTTCACCATTGTTCCAGAAATAATTATCACAAAGGGGATGAAACACAAACAAAAGACATTCTAGAATACAAGTGTGAATTACCCCCAATTGGAACTTGATCTCAGCAAACACAAAGAACTAGTTGAAGGTTTAAAATGATGTTTTTTTTGAAAGTTTAACTTCTCACTTGCAGCTTAATATTTTTTCCTCTCTCATAGCAGATGTAAACACTAGTTTAGTCTCTGTCCATCCATCTACTTTAGCATCAGCTGTAATAAACTCAAGTGAGGAACGCATTTTGCATGTAGCACCTACTGGAATCATACAATTTCTTGTATTATTCTTTTACTTTCAATAGTACGAAAAAAGTGCAAGAAGAAAAATGAGGCACACAGATATATGTACTGAAAAGGTGTGCACTGGCACGTGTTTGTTCTGCTTTTACAATTTTGTTTGTACCTGTTCATTTTCAGTTGTTTCACTGCTTGCTTGTAGTGATGTTTGCACATCAACAGGTCCTTCCTCAAATTCTATTTCTTCATCTTCATTCTCATCTTCTCCACTGCCATAGTTAGTCAGAGCCTGGGTTTCTGCTTTTGATAAACCTAAAGGCAAATCAGTGTAAAACCACCTTTGAATTGCCAAATCCTGTTGGGGAATTTAATGCAATGATATCCCTTACTTCAAAACATTCTTTAAGATTAAGATACAGTAACGACTCAACTTGCACAGATCTCTATGTTTCACATCAGCTATATTATGAACAAACACCCACGTTGGTGTGAAATGTCAAAGTTATTAAACAAGTTGGTGCAAAGAATGTAAATGGTAAAGGAATCCAAGCCAGAAGTAGCTGGTGTCAGACAAAAATCAGGACAATAAATAAATAAACAAATAAATGCAAGCTTTACTTTTAAAGTAAAAGCATATTTTAAAAAGCCACATTGTTTAAATTAAAAACCGCATAAAATTTGCACAGCTTTCACATCATTCAGGTTAAAGTCTGAGAAACTTGGAGTTCAACTGAGACAGGATATATAACCTAATGAATCCACTTCTAACATATTTTTACAGATCTACTGATTATGAAAAAATTTACTTCCTCAATTGGAATATTTAACCCTTGACATAACACTAGAAAATACAGTACTGCAAAACTTTCACTGACAAAGGACTGACTATAAAATCTGTGAGAGAAGGTGTTACATAGCACTCACTACTTCATGCAAATCCTGTTGTAAGATTACCTGGTCAAAACTACAGTGGAAGCACTGAGTAATCAACTATATAAAAGTTTCTTACTTATTGCCACTGGACCACTTTCACTTTCCTCATCTTCCTCTTGATCAGATGCATCAGATCTAATATTTTCAGGCACTCCGTTACCAGCATCCACTTTTGAGTCCGGCACTCGTTTAGCAGTTTCAGTCTCATCCTTGTCCTAGGAAAACATGGAATACTGTACAATTTCATGTTTATGTAAAGACTACACTAAGGTTTCTGCATAAAGGGGCTGTTTCTCAGGAGTTTAAAAGTATCTACTAAAAATCTAAGTAGTTTAAGTAGTCCTTACAGCCTTGAAATGAATACAGCAGAAGAATACTCATTAACAGAGCATCAGAACATGGCCCTGTTCAGACACAGCTTTCAAGGACCTAGTAACTGTTGAGTATGTCATTATCTGCAAAGGTTAACACTGATCAGCATGCTAGGTTAAAAAACCCTTTCAATTAGATTTGTCATTATCAAGAAGACAGACACACCTGCCTTATTACCCTGCAGCAACTTCCCTGCTCCTCCTCAATGAGGAGTAAAAATATTCCTAACTGCAGCTTCTCATTTCTTTAGCAAAATATCCTCAGCAGTCTCCCTACTGAATAATTTGCTAAATATGCTGAATGAGAAAATTCTGCATTCCTGTATGAACCTCAAAGTAAAGCCCTGAGTTTGGCTCTAAATCTCGAAAGGACTTTTCTACACTACAACAACTGTAACAAGTGATGTACAACTACCTGCTTTAACTTCCAAAGCAGTGTGACAGAAGCTCTAAGCCCTAGCAGAAAGCACTGGCTCCACTCCCACACATGCCTACTCCTATACCTATATCCATTTAGGATAGCAATCAACATTCTGCTTGGTATATATACTTGTACCATTCCCTTGACTGGAGAAAGCTGAACATTCCAGCTGACCATTTGAAACTTCATACACAACATATCTTCCCAGTGATATCAGTGATTTTCAAAAGAAACATGAAAAGAAAAGGGACAAAATCTGAGCACTAACATTTCATACTCAGAGCACAGTCAGGCTGGGACTCTGAGAACTTAAACACCACATGTCCCAATTCAGAACATCTACATTCTCCTGAAGATGGAAAGTAAATTAACTTATTCCATACCATTAAAAAAGAAAATGTTAACTGCTATAAATAGTTAAGCTGGCCTTAGAAACGCAAATTATAATTTACTTTGTAACTTTGATAAAATAAATGACTGAAAATAACAGAAAGGAGATTAATAAATTTCTAAAGACTGGAAAATGGGCTGCTTACAGATACTTGATTCCTATGACAGACAACAGTAAGACCAAGTGACCTATGAAATTATCTGAGGAATAATGACAGTTGAAAGGCATACACATACTTTGTCCTCATCGACATCTTCAACAGAAGAACAAACATCCACCTGGAGACCTTTTTTTGCCTAGAAGAAACACAAACTCTCTTCAATTCTAAACTGAAATAACTTGGAAATACTGAATCAAACTATGGCTTCATGAAAGCCAGGCTGAAATGCTGATCTTACTAAGAATTGCTACCTTAAAACAGCAGGAAGCCACAGGGACTTTTGTACACACAGATGTCTTCAAAATTTCAGAGTTGCAAGCATTAAAAAAATCTGTGCTAACCCTTCTTATGTAAACAATTATGTTTATATTGGGCTAAACCTACAGTCTGTGGTTGAATCATATCTAGCACATAGAATTAGATACATCATGGCAGGGGGGTTTGAAACTAGATGATCTTTAAGATCCTTTCCAACTCAAACCACTTCATGATTCTAACTCTGATCAAGACAAAGAGCTGTGTGTTCAGCAGTTAATTTGCTGGACTCAAGAGAGTCAGAAAATCAAGCAAGATCAAATATGTCTGCATCAGGATTCCAGAGTTGAGGGCTGTGAAAGACCATACAGAGATAATTGCACAGGGCTGTACAAAGTAACCAGGACCTCCCACTTCTGGCTCATCTCTGGCTTTGTTGAAACTGAACCTCCGCCACAGCAATGAGGCAAACATTGACTTTAACCCTAATTTTGTCTTCCAGGAGAGAAGAAATACAGAATCTAAGCTGGCTCCATGCTTTCTCATAGCAGGTACAAACTAACTCTTTATGTAACAAAGATACATAAAGACTTGGTTTATACCTGTTATGAGATTGAGTTTATACCTGCTCTGAGTTGCCAATCGATAACTTCAGATAAAACAGGAAGTCATATCTAAATCTTTCTGGATTCAGTGTTCCTTTGGCCTCTTTATAAGGCACTCCACAGTCTCCCTCATACCAGCCATACTATTGAAATATCTAAATTTATTATCTTGAAGTATAGCTGGTGGTATATACCTAAAAATACTTGTAGGACTTTATAACAGGTTCAAAAAAATATCTTTTGCTGGCATTTAAAAATTAATTAAGGGTATGTTTTGGTATTTGTGTTTCTAGAAGAAAGCTGAAATGACACTGAAATCATAAATACATGAACATGATCTGGTTTATTATTTGCTTTGTAAACAGATCATGTAACTTAAACGCAGCTATGCTCCCAATAAAAGCAATACTAAATTTAATAATGTAAATGGTGTGAAACCTAGCCAAAGCTTGCTTTTTAGAGCAAGAATATGTCCTACAGTCTCAAATATTTCTGAAAACATTATATATATTTTACACATCAAATCCAGAAACTGATTCTTTCTGCATATGCCAACAAACCAACTACATGACAGCTTCAGAGGATTTACTCTTATTTTTTTAAAGATGATGCAAGGAAACCAGCAGGCAAACTAAAGAGATAATGAACTGGGACCTCCAATATGACAAAATACTTAGCTGGGTGTAGTAGGGCCATGCAAAACCAATACACTGGGATAGAGTTATACTTCTTCACAGTAGATAGTATGAGGCCGTGTTTTCAATTTGTGTTGAACACAGGGTCGACAGTGCAGGGATATTTTCATTACTCCTAAACATCATTCCACGGAGTCAAGACCTTTTCTGCTCCTTACCCACCCCAAAAGCAAGAGGTCAGAGTGCACAGCACTTGGAAGAGGACACAGCCAAGGAAGATGATCCTCACTAACCCAAGGGATGTTCCACACCACACAGCATCATGCTCAGCATATAAAGCTTGGTGAAGAGTGAGGGAGGGGGGGAGATCCAAAGTGATGGTGCTTGACTTCCCACGTCACCATTACGTGTGATGGAGACCTGCTCTCCTAGGGGTGGCTGAACACCTGCCTGCCTATGGGAAGTGAATGAATTCCTTGTTTTGCTCTGCTTGCATGTGCAGCTTTTGCTTTACCAATTTAAGTGTCTTAATCTCAGCCCACGAGTGTTCTCTGCTTTACCCTTCTGCTTGTCTCCCCATCCCTCAGACGGGACTGAGTGGTTGTGAGAGGCTCAGCTGCCTACTGGGGTTAAACTACTCAATGGCCCCAGGTGTTAAAACTATTTTAATACTTGTTAATTCCTTCGTATGTTCACACAAAACCATTAAGACATTTCCTCTGAATTATGAACAAAGTCTATACAATTAGACATCTGTAACAGATAGTCATCTGTAACACAGGATTTGCCCTAACTGAGGAAAACCAGTTCACACTCCTACACAAGCAATACTGTGATTACACAGCGACTTGTAAAATAAATAAATAAACATATATATGTAAGGGAAAAATAAGGCAATCAAACTAGTTTACAAAATACACATATTTAGCAATCTCACAAAAGCTACATTTTTCAAAAATAAAATAAAACAAACCTCTTTAGCATAAGACTGCATTACTTCAGTGGTTTCTATTTTTCGTTTACATCTCTGCTTTACAGAAATACTGTTGTTGTCCAAGTCTTGCATGAGTTTAAAAAAGGCTAATTCATTGAATAACACTTCAGAGATCTCCACAAGAAGATCCTCCCCACAATCTTTTAATTTTCTACCAGCAAATTTTGCCAGTGAATCCTGTGAAGAGAAATAATTCTTCAGTTTCTGAAATAGGCTTTCAAGCTTTAAAGACTAAGCATTTTTCATATTTCTAATAACTTGAAATTAGTTATGTATATATAAGTTCGTATTTTTTAAAAAAGTTTTAGTGCCCTAAATAGATTTTACATGGAATCTCTAGTCACATAACACAGAACTTAATAAGCTCATGATTTAAACTCCATGCTTGTAGAAAAAAAAAGAATGAAAAAGTGCAAACTACAGATTTTCAGGAATTTACACAAGATGTCCATGAAAAGCATCACCAGAGCTCTCTTTGAAGACAGCCACAGGCTGGAGATACATCTCTCACTACCTGGCTGTGACAGAAAAGATGTTCTATGTGCATAAATAATTTGCTTAGGAACAAAGGTAATACCTCATCACTGTATCTAAGGTGAGGAAGAATGGCAGCTATGCTATTCAAGGTGTAAAATACAACTTCAGAGAAGTCGGCTCATTAGCCAACTTGAGTGCTGCAAAACAGAACTGAAAAACTACTAACCTGAAGTATACTGCCAAGCTGCTTATGAAAGAACTTCACAAACTCTTTACTTTCATCATTTTGTTGCGTAAGAGTCAAGACCATACGTCTTACTGATGTCAGTAACTGAGAAGAGCATACTTCATCCATGTGCTCCTACACAAGTACCACAGAATGAGATTTGTTACCACTTCAAAAGAAAAACTAGCCATCAACTCAAGTACAGAAATTAATTTATAAAAAACCCCACTTGTCCACTGAAGGAACAGCACACCACAAAAAAGTCCCAATCAATCTCACAAACAGCATACTTCATAAATGACTGCTTGGTCACAACACACAGATTTATCTCAGTTTTCCGGTACATGAGTACTTGGCATCTTAGAACGTTTGGCCAAACTAAGGAGTTCATATATTGTGGCTGTGTACACAAGTATACTGAAGTGCATATTAAGACATCTACTCTTATATGCAGCCTTAAAATTGCAAATAAAGAACAAGTCTTCAGGCACTCTGACTCTGGCATGTCAACAATATACAGTTTTTAAACTTAGTATCACCAAATACCTCATTAGACAAACCTAAGCTTATACACTGTGCATTCTATAAAAGAGAACAGGGAGATGCCTTAAGCAACTCCATCTTCTCTGCTCTCCAACCTTGCAAAGAAGAACTGTGACTACTTCTTCTTTAAAGAAGAACATTTCTTCTTTGTAATCATAATAGTTAAAAAGTTCTCAACAACTTTAAAGATATTTGTAAACAGGAGAAAATAATGCTAAAAATCAAACACTCAGAGATATTCTTCAAAAATACTCTATTACTGTACATGTAGCAGTTTTAATTAGGGATCTCAGTTCTGTCTGCTAAAAGGCACCAAATATTTCAGAAGTACATTCTCAAACATTCCTATATTTAATTTTTTCAGCTCCAGAGCAAGCAACCTCTATTCTTTGTGATGTAAAGTCCACCTGCCCTATAAAATCTAGAAACTTCACAATTTATTTCTCCTATTAATAACTACACAGAATCTTTCTGTGGAACATCTAATTCTTACTTCATCTTCAGCAGAGTCTGCAACTGAACACGTATTTATTGGCAGCTGTTTCTAAGAGGCAAGTTTTAGATAATGCTCTTCTGGGCAATTATACAAGTGCTTTTCTTACTCTTCTAATTCAGGCCATATTATAAAGACCCCTTACCTTCAGAAAAGGAATGACCTCTTTCATAATTGCTTTAATCTGCCGGTCAAGCTGCTGGGTATCTATGCGAGGACATGGAACTGCAGAAACATCACCTGACTGTGGCACAGACTGACTTTCACCGGTTCCTGCACCTTGTTTTAATAAAAAGAAGAAAAAACACCAGTACATTTAACACATTTAACATTACTATTAAAGAAATATCACTTTCAAAAATTTATTTTAAAAAAGAAATCTTATTTCCTTAAGTATGTAAATATCCTTTCAAACTTTGCTAAGTTTTCAATATAAATAAAGAGGAAAGCAATTTAGCTTGATAGTTACTATAATTATTTTCTAAAACTAAGCAAAATATACATATATGTGCATACCTTCTAATTTAGCAGCAGAAGCACCCTGAAAATTACTAGAGCAGCCCTCAGAGTCAAGGGTACTTTCAGCTTCAACTTTCATACGCTCATATTCCCTCATCCAAGACAAAGCTTTATCTAAGTGAATCACTGTGTTGCCTATATTTAGAATAAAAACACTTTTTAATCTAAATAAAAAGTTTTCAATTGATAGACAAATAAACAATTATTAAAATGACTTTAAGGCCCCAAATTTTGAAATCCACATATAACTAGTTGTAATATTTTATTACAGACTTTGATGAACTCTGTGTTCCACAATTAGCTAATTCAATTATGTTTTGTTTTACAAAACATGTAATTACACACTAAAAATCAAATAACAGTGTACTAAAGTGCAGACAATTGCAGGCATTTAGGGAGGGAGGGAGGGAGGGAGTAACACTTAAAACACTAAGTCACATCATTCTCACCAAGGTCATCAGTGGCAAAGGGTTCAAAATTTGAAGAAGTAGACATAGTACTGCCATTGTCTGCATCAGGTTGTTCACAATCTTGACATGCTTCTGTAGAAAAGTTCTTGCCAAAAGTTTCCTAAAAATTACCAGACAACTGAATAGAAGCAAGGAACACACCATACTCTCACAGATGTGTTAATAAGCCTGCAATTCTTTTCAGTGACTTGTGGTATCAGGGTTTGTCATAAGACTGCCTGACTGGAGAACAACCCTACTTTCAGGTTATAAATCCATCAGGTTAATCTACCATGCTTACTTCAAATACTTCAAGTGCAAATCATGTAAGAAACTGTACAGAGGTGTAATTGATTTCTTAAATACAAGCAAAGAATTTTGGAGAATCATGTGATTGGTACTTGTCCTGACCTTACTCAGGAGAGGATTTCGGCTCTGAATGTATCAGTTTCCAATTTACATCCCTCTCCACATTTCATTCACTCCTGACACATCACTCATTTTAGTACCAAGAACCCTACCATATTTTATCACTTTTGCATTGATTCCTTTGCCATTCGCTGTTTAGAAAAGTCTGTGTAAGTCGATACTAATTTTAACAAAATTCATTCCCTAGTATATTTCACTAGACTAGCATATATGTGTGCAAACTGAAATACAGGAAAAGCTGCCAGTAGCTTCTGAATTTCAACACTTACATCATCTGTAGAAGCAAGACTTTCACTAGGAGTGAGTTCAGAATTTGATGCTACCCATGTTGAAGAATTCAGTGATTTTGCACACTTCCCTTTTTCATTTTTCTCACATAAATGTCTGGTCACGATATCCTGGAAAAGATAATCTATGCTGTAAAAAAAAAAATCTAAGGTTTGCTTGATTCATAAACAAAATCAAAAATCTGTGCATACCTGCAAAGCATATAGAGCCCTTTGCCTCAGATAATCTGTATTTAGCAGCTGAAGCTCATGGAAAAGTTCAATAAGAAAGTGGGGACGAGACTCATTTTGAGAAATAAGAGTTGCCACTTCAGAATAAATTGTGTCTCGCAAAGCTTCAAACATAGAAAGATCACTACCAGTTTCTGTAGAAAAAAATAAAGGAACTTGTTAAGTCCTTGACAGTCATCCACTTAACAGGCTATCAGGTATGCAACTTATAAATTTACAAATTATGTCTCAGTCAATGCAGATTCCCAATATAGCTGCTTTCATAAAGCTTATTCATTTCCTGAAGGGCAAACATTCTTAAATTATACTTTATGCAATCTTCAATATATAAAATACAATATAGAGCAATTGCAAAAATAATTTTCTTTACACTTCTGAACAATACCTTTTGAAAGTCTTGTTTACAAAAGAGAATACTGCACACAGAAAAATGATGCTTTCAGAACAAGTATTAAACACTAAAAATGGAGTTTTAAGACATTTCAAGAAAGATAGTGAACAGTCTCAGGTTTATATAATACAGGCAGTCCACACTTCTGCAACGCAAGTAGCATTAAGAAAGCTTTAGGCTGAACTCAAGAAAGCCACTCTTTGCCAACATAAATGCTACATTCTTATACATGTTTAGTATCACTCCCAAGTTCACAAAAAACCTCTTACCCTTAAACCCTATTACATATAAGACAATGTATTGCCTAACAAATCTCCCATCATTTGAAAATTAAGGATTATCCTTGCATCACAACAATCAAATTATTACATGCATTATTTGGGAAGTGCTGAATGGAAACATAGCTAAATTTGGAAAACTCAGTTTAACAGATGTGTAATTGTTAGTATTCAAGTTAATGAAGTTATTAGCAATACAGCAAACATCACTGTGCAATTTGATTATCTGCAAATAGTTGACCAATTTTTTAAGCACAGGCAAGCTTTTTCAACCTTTGAAAAGTTACCACAAATTGCATCCCTCCCCCATTACTAATACCTAATAGCAGCTTTTAAACATACTAAAAATGCCTACTGAAATAAGTTTTTTGATGCAGTATCTGCATCTATATTTTCTATTTGTAATTGTTATTAATCAAGAACATGGTAACCATGTTCTCCACAACTGTAATTCAAAGCAGTTGGTAACACTGCACTTCATGCAAGGTTACTTCTCTTGTCTTGGTTATAGGGAAGGTGCTGCAATAGCACTAACCTTGAACATCTGCTAAACAGTGAGTTATAGGACCAAAGGTAAGAGAAGAAAAAAAAAAAAGTAATAGCATATTGTTGAAGCTAAGCAGTGAATGCATTACCTGGCGCTTCAATGCATGCATTTCTGTTAGACTGCTGCAGAATTCTCCTAGCATGCGCTGTAGGAAAGTGGGGATAGACAGTGATAAACACAAAAATGCGCACCAGAAATAAAGACAGGGTCTATACAAAACAGCAGGAGGAAGACTGCTTAGTCATCCAAACCACATCAGAGCTGCTTATTGTGAGAATGAGAACTTGAGCAGTGAAGTTTATTATGTACACTAATAAACAGCTCTTAGTGTGGATATAGCTACACTGGCAAAGCTTTATATTGTGCTACAATGACTAAAATTTCTGCATCTCTTAAACAAAACAGAAATAATGGCAGAACCAAAAAAGGCACAGGAGAGAGAATTTTTATGATCTAGATACAAGAAAAGCAGTGCAGATGGCAAAAATGTAAGGGTTTATGTGATGTTAAAAGACTGAATTTGAATGATATTTGATGGGGCTCATTTAAGCACAAATAGGAAGAAGACATGTATGCAGTATAGGATGTAGTTTAAACATTAAGCAAAGTTTCATCAGTTTAACAGTTACTTTCCATAAAATCACCAACAATAGGTGAGATCAGCTACATTTTTGCTTTTTGTACGGTAAAAGGTTTCTAAATTACTTTAATCAAGTATTTAATATACAGAAAATGCCCAAAAGCAATTAATATCAAACTTTTTACACATTTACATTTACAGTATCCTTAGAAATTGAAATGTAAAATTCACATGCTAAATATACAGTCCTGTCTTCCTGCCAAAACATGCTGCATTTAAATAACACACTAGCAACTAAGGTCCCTTACTCACATAAGTTAACAAAATAATTAAACATTTAGAAAAGAATACCTGAAGACATTTCTGTAGATCTACTGTATTTAATTATTTTTTCCAATTGCTCCTGATTCCTTTTGCTGAACACCTTTGCATGAACCACATCATCAGAGTGTCCGCTTTTATTGTTCTTGCAGGGCTCACACACACTAGAAGCACTTGCACTTTCATAACCTAATGGGAGGAAATGAAAGGGAGGAAATAAAGAGACAGCTTACAAAATGTTTTATTACTTTAGAAAATTTGTTCAAGGGCACTCTTAAAGATGCAAAATACTAATGATGTTTCCTATACTAAAATCTTCCTCTGTATACAGAAGCAATACAGTAGTACTAAATCCTCAGCAACTCCAACAGTACTTCTATACTAACTAGTACTGTCCCTCTCTTCTCACAATTTTAATGGGGCTTTTTCTTTCAGCAAATAATCCAGTTTGAACGAGAAGAATATGAAGAAGATTCTCCTTGTTATTTTAAATCTGCACATATCTGCATCCATGATCCTCCCAACTGGTTATTTTTTTTCTATTGACTGAGATCCTAAAAAACCGGATGCAGTTGTATTATATAAAATTAAGTAATTTCAATAACTTATTTCCATTATTATACTATTTACTATTATATCATTAAATTCTCTGGAATGTAATGATTATAATCCAAGCCAAGTTTGCCAGAGTATCCAAGATTACTTTACAACCTACCAGCATTTTTAATTCTGCCTTTTAGCTGAGAAGAACTCTTCCTCTTATTCTTTGATTTGGGTGTTTTATCTTTTGATGCCAGGCTTGCTTGTGCTGATGCTTTTCTAGATCTAAATGTCTTTGTCACAGTAGTTGGGTCTATTGGATCAGGCATGCTACTGAAACTCTCCAAAGACTCTTCATCAAACTCTCTTCTTCGGTTCATATCACACTGATTTTTATGACCAGAAGCAGTATTTTGTACTGAAACTGCAAAACCTGCATTCAGCTGAGACTGATCATCTTTCTTCATTTCTTGGCTATCATCAAGCCAAGTTGATCTTTTTTCTATTTCCTCTTCAGGTTGTCTATGATTCCTTCTGTCAGAAAAAAAAAGACTCACAGATCAATTTCAATATACCATAACCTGATCTCTCAGATAGAAACATCATGTATTACCAGGCAAACAGTTTATCTGTAATGCAAATTATCTGCCCTTGTTACTTAAGACATCAAATGAATATTGAAAAATAAATAACTCCAGAGAACCCTTCCAAATGGAGAATGGAACTTCCCATTTATCTATCACTGGTTTCAACACGAATATATTAATGCAGCTACTGCTGTGCTCAAATAGTACCACAGGTGACAACATTTCTTAAAGCAACATTCAGTACAATCTACAGTAGCACAAAAAAAATTAGCATTTGCTGAAAGTACATCCTCTAGTTATTCAAACAACTCAGTTTCAAAACAATCCCACAGAAGCAAAATCTTACTCCACCTACATAAAGTGTTAGAAAACCACTCAAAGATTGCATTTGATTTTAAAACGTTCATGAAATGATACATTAATTAATATATATAGAAAAGCAGAACACTACTAGAAAAAATGAAAAAATTAAACTAGAAGTTACAAAAGTCAAGCTCATATATATATATTGTCATATATATATATATGACAATAAATTCCCTTAATGAATGATGAATTCCCCTAAGCCCCAGAAAAGGGAAGAGAAATTATTAAAGGAGAGCTGCACTTTGACATTCAATACCTTTGTTTTTCTGCTCCATTAGAGGAACTGCTTTCAAAGGGTTTGGGGAATGCCATATATTCAGTTTTCCCAGAAGTATTATGATCTAGAGGATGCTGCTGCTCCTGCTGCTCACTGCTGCGTGGAGAAACATTATGTGCAAAATCTCCAAAACCAGATGGAAACACTGGATTACAGTTAATACCTACAAAGTAAACAAGAGAGTCAAAAGATACTACCTCATTTACTTGTGCAGTAAAATTCAAATTTGAGACATACTATGTGGCAGCATGGAATTATGAGCAAATATACATTGGGGAATTAAGCAAGAACTGTTTTCATCCTGAAAGCACTCTAAACAATCAGAATTTATCTTTAGTGCAGGTTTTGAACACTACTGGATACTACAATCCCTTCAATAGAGATCAAGGTCCTTCAAGAAACTCCAGTAGAGAGCTCCTAAAAGTGAAAGTAAAAATAACAACAAAAAAAAGGCAGAATTCTGTCTGCCTGAAGACCTTATCAATCTTCAACCACCATCAAATTGACAAGAAAATTCCAATGGTTCGGTTCGGGTACTTATAGAGCCAAAGAAGTCATAGATTCATACAACTTCAATTTTAACATCAGAATCTTTATGGAAGTGGCAAAGCGAATGTAACTGATTTCTTTGGGGTAGGTTCCATGTAATTTTAAAAATGTTCTCAAACAGAAAACAGACTCTGCAATTTGCAAGTTCTAATCTAGGTCTATGCCTATTTCCTGGTTTCCTAATAAGACTGAAATATATTAAGACAGTTTTGTTTACTTTTGAGTTATACAGTAAAATACCTACACTCTTTTCCTCCAAATCCAACAGCAAAAGTAGATCAGAGAAAGAGATTAGGAATACTGTATCCAAATCAACAGTTACTGTATAACTCTGATGGGAACAAAAATTAGTCGACATGCTCCATTTACAAGCATTTATAACAAACATGAGTGCTTGAAGTTCTAAGAAAAACAGAAATAATTACCAAGTGCTACCTTCCAATTACATGGTTCACTCAGAACTTGATTTCAACTGTGAAATGACTGCTGAAGGTATGTAAAAGCTTCAAACATTGCTTTTTGTATGTTGGATTTGAAACCTTACATGGAGTGAGTCTTTTCAAGTATAATTAACTTCATACTGAGAGAGTCTTGCTCTTCATACTGAAGTAAAAATATTTAATTATTTAGCAATAAATACTAAACTTCTGCTTAAGACCATTTCAATATAAAGGAAAAGTGACTGAGTTTCATTAAGTTCACATTACAATTTCAATTAAACGAGAAAATGTCCATTTTTGAAATTCATATTACTTCTCATACCTACAGTAATACTTACCTGGAGCAAAGGAGGAAAAATTAGTAAATCCTGGAACACTAAAGAGGTTCACAGGTTGTGGAGGGTAGTTGAATGGACAGAAAACAGGAGATGGAGGTGGTGGTGCACTACTGCCTCTCTCCTTTCTTGATGGTTTCTCTTGACACTGTTGTTCTTGCTGCTGCATAAGATCATTTAACATTTGTTTCAACCTTGAAAATAAGAAAAAATAACAACTTGGAGAAAAAGAAGAATATTATGGGAAAACTGTACATTTATACTCAAGTAATTTGAGCTTCATATTATCTCACCTACACCATGTGTATGTAAAGAAGTGCTCTATTTAGCTTATTAAAATCAAGACAAAAATTACTTACATTTAATACTGAGTTGGTTTAAAATCAACTGCTCTGTACTAGTGGTCATGCATGCACAGTTTAAACATCCTTGTAAGAACAAAAAAACCTGACTTCATACTAAAGAAATAAGCAAGCTGAAAACTTCAACAGAAACAATCAAATATACAAAGTATTTACAGAACTGAGGTTAAAACTGATTTTAAAAACTGTGTAAGAGGACAGCACATATATATCACTTACCAAATACAAAACAGAGATGAAGGGCTTCAACTCTCATGCAATGAATTAAAATGACTATTACATCTTTTTTGAAAAAAGATAATTTGGATCATGGAATCTTACATTCCATCATCTGAATGGAATGTAAGAAGCACAAATTGTAACTGAAAACACTAAGAAAGGACAAAAAGCTTTTTTGCTGTATATTACCATTAGAATCCAGAATCTTGCCAGGTAGTCTAGTGAAGACTACAGACACAAAAGCATATTAGAAAATAACTACTGCAACAGATTTTTGCCAACTTTTGGTTCTCTTCAATGAAGATTACTAGGAAAGTACTTTTAAAGGTATTAAAGAGGTCATGGGGGGGAAAGATGACAACCAGAAATGCTGCACACAATTTCAAAAGCTCGTTACCAACTTAGAAGTTCAAGAGTCTCATATTTAACCACTATCTGTAATCTTTTATTCACATAACCATGTTCCTGTTACTGAAGCATTTAAAATTCCACAGTTAAACATTAATACAGTCAACAAACCTTTGGACATTATTCTGCTGCCAAGTCAGTTGAGTGTAACACTGGTTTAATTGATGCATAATAAGATGTATTTGTGAAGATGCAACATTATTGGGCATCATGCTGTAGGGGCCTGTGAGCAAAGTCTGCAGAAGGCAAGAGAGGGTCTGTGGAAAGAAAATATGTAACAGTGACCAATCACAAAAAACAGAAGTTAGTGCTAGAAGGAGTTAGAAAGAGAATAAAAGGCAAATAAGAACAGCAAAATAACAGCTCTTCATATCTACCTGCTGATCCTGCATCAAAGTTTGACAAATGCTGACACTAAATTCATGCTGTTTCTTCAACTGATTGATCTGCTCTTGCCATCGCTCCTTTTCTTCCACATAGGAAAGCTCAGACATCCACCGAAAATTTTCCTGACGCCGCATATTTATGTTTTGCTGTTGCCTGGCCTTAGACACGGGACGATAATTTCCATCTGCTGAAAGGGGACGGCAGTTTTTCCACCTGGGTTGGGAAAATTTGAAAAATGAGGACAAAATCAGATAATTCAAACAACTAATGATACTCCCATATTCACATTATGTTTAAGTCGTGCATCAAAAACTCACATGGCACAGGCCAGCTAACTACACATGCCATTTTGTCAATCCAAAATTATCCTAAACAAAAAACAGAAGCTCCCCACCTGACTATGATTGTCAAAAAAGGAATGGCTATGAATGTGCCTGGGTCTTGTTTTTAGTATTTTCCATTACTGCTAACATGTACTCAATAAAAACAGAAGCCACCAACATAATACATTGACAAGTCCAGCCTCTGATGAGCCCACTGTCTACTAACATCATTTTGGTATCCAAACCAGAAGAAATAACTGCAGATATATACATTCTTTTTAACATGGCATTTTCATTTAATCACACAAATGTTATGAAGGAAGTCAATCAGGTAAACAATAGTTAAAATTATTCACAATAATTAAGAAATAGTTTCCAGAACTACAGAAGCCAGCAATTTAGAAGGAAAAGATTCAGAGTTAGTTTAATTCTCTGAATTACTATCTTTGAAGAGACTGATCATAGCAAAAATTTCACACATGTGATTATCTTTTAAGCTGATTAAAAATAAATGGGAGCATCAGAAGCCACTACCACACAACTGGAGAGCTCAATGGCAGATTTTTAGTAAGACTGAAAACAAAAGAAATCACCAAGTCAGTTACATACATTGCAGCTGCAAAGACTCAGAGAAGAAACTGCCACTAATATGAAAAAAGAATTTTCCTTTGCTGTGAGGATGCCCTGTAGTTAATGCAATGCTTCTTCCACCATCTTCCAAATACTCAGACAAGCATCAGATCAACAAATAAGGTTACTAACCTATCTTTGTTTCCTTTACCAAAATAGGCATTTTCTGGTATGTTGTTATTGGGATAAACAGAGAAGCTGTCATTCAAACTTGATGCATCTTCTTCCTCTTCTTCTGCCTGACCAGCTCCATCAGAGAGATAACCGTCTTCATCTCCATTTTCTTCCTCTAGGGCACACTGGGTAGAACCTCCCCAGGTAGCCATTGTCCTAGTGAACATTGCAGGGTCAGGGAGAAGAGGGGTGTTTGGAAAATGAGTATTTTTTTTTCAATTTTATGACAAATTATTAAAACAATCTGTTGACAATTTCAAGTCTATCTGCAATTAATCAAGCTGCACCAAAAAGAATTGAACTGTTCTGAACATAGTAGCCAGTAGTGTGCCCACATGGCCAAGAAGGCCATTGGCAACCTTGACTCTATCAGGAATAGTGTGGCCAGCAAGACCAGCGAGGTCATTCTTCCCCTGCAATTGGCACAGGTTAAGCCACACCTTGAGTGCTGTGTCCAGTTTTGGGTCCCGCAATTTAGGAAGGACTTTGAGATACTGGACCACATCCAGAGAAGGGCAACAAGGCTGGTGGAGAGACTGCAACACAAGTCCTATGAGAAGTGGCTGAGGGAGCTGGGGTTGTTAAGCCTGGAGGATTTTTAGGGGAGACCATATTGCTCTCTACAACTGCCTGAAAGGAAGGTGTAGCCAGATGGGGGGTCAGCCTCATCTCCAAGGCAATCAGTGACAGGACATGAGGACAATCTTAAGCTGAGTCAGGGGGGTTTAGGCTGGACATTAGTGATTGACTGGGCATTGGAATGGGCTGTCCAGGGACGTGGTGGAGTCCCTGGTGGCATTTAAGGAAAGACTGGACGTGGCACTCAATGCCATGGTCTCGTCAGCAAGATGGTTTCAGGCCATAGGTTGGACTCGATGTTCAAGGTCTTTTCCAACTCAGTTGGTTCTGTGATTCTCACCAGTGAAAAATTGCATTCTGCTTCTAATACTGGGACAGATAAATGAAATTACTGTCTGTATTGGAAATGTATTACTTTACTATGCTATAAAATGGGTAAAGATGAAAAAAACCTACTCTGATCATTTGGCATTTTCCATGCAATTTCTTCTTCTTAGGTATTTCTTTTCCCCACTAGTAGAACAGAAGAGACTTAATATGCTGGGAAAACCCATAAAACTGGCAAGTTGCTAAATAACAGTCACTTCACAAGCCAAGAAATTAATTTCCTGCTCTGTTAAATCATCACATTCAGGGGTCAGATGAACAGAGGAAACTGCCCCCAACACTGACATCCTACTGAACAATGGAAGCACCTATTGATGAATACAGAGTAACTTGTGCTCTTACTTCTCAGTCCTGCTCTGCTGTGGAGTACACCGAGCTTCTGACCCTTCACTTTTAACAGATGCAGCAACAGTAGATATTGTTTCTGCAAGCTCTCTCCTTCTCTGATCTTCAGCCATTAAAGCTTCAAGTTGCTTTCTTCTCTGTCGCAATTCTTCTCTTAAAATCTCATGTCTTCTCATCTCAGACCATAACTGCTTGCAGTAAAATGGAAGAATTAGAATATAATGCTAGCATAATTTCAGGAAAGAATAAGTAATATCCAGATCAATATCAAAGACAATTTAAAAGGTGAAGAAAGACACAAAGATAAATCAGGTTTCAACAAATACTTTCATCATTTTCTCAAAAGATGACGTGTCTACAGTATATAGTATCAAATTTTCATGGTAAAAATTAAAAATTAATTCAACTATCACATTAATATTTAGTAACAATTGCCATATTTGGGGGAGAATGTCTTGCCAGTTCAAGTCAGTATTTCCTTTTTTCCAGAAACAAAATAAAGGAGTTATATATATATGCTTTGTTAAAATAGCTACTACTCCACTCCCCAGGCCAGCTATTTAAAATATGTTTAAGCAACCTGTAACTTCCTTCTAAACTCTTTTAAAGTCACTGCATATTAAGTATGGAATACCTCATTGCCTACTGGTAATGATTCATCACATTCAAATAAAGGCTTGACAGCTGTGTTACACTCATTCATGGCTGGAGTTGATGTTGCTTGTGACGATTGTCTATTTGCTGGGCAGTTACCCAGGCCAGCTGACAACTGAAAGAGAAAGCAAAATGGCAAAATAGAATATAAGAGCTTTCTAAAACTTACCTGCAGTTAAAACCCAACACAGTTAAGGCTTTATGAGGCTAGAAAGTCAGTATCCCAGAAAAAGGACTTTTGAATCAAGGCTTAACATTTATTTCAAAAGTTACCTAGCAATCAACAAAACTGATGTATTATTATATAATGTTCTAGGATGCACAGTATTGATAATTTACTGCTCACTTCACAGAAAGAAGCTAAGAGCATGAAAAACAGTAAAGCCTGTAGAGTTAAGTTAAAATGCAATGAATTGTTGATCACACATTCAAGATGCAGCATCACTCCAAAATACCAGCAAATGACTACTAAGAGAAGTAAAGAAGCAGTGACTGACCAGTATGGACAGACAAATTTCACGCTAAAAATAAGACAGAAGGTTCTGTATCTTTGAAGACTCTGTCAAGGCTTTTGAAGACAAACCAGAATGAAATTAACCATTGAACAAGAACCTTTGAAAAGTGAATGACATAAGCAGAACTCTAGAACACCTGCTTACAGTATACAAGCATTACCAATTTAAGTTTTTTTCCAATTTTCATAGGGAAAAAAGGGTGAGCAAGGTATGTTTGTTTCTTTGCTCAACACCTTAAGACAGCAAAGAAATACATTCTACCTACTTGAAGGTCAGGACAAGCTTTCTGTAACACTTGAATTTTTTCCTGGATTTCAAACAGTTTTCGTCTTTCTTCTTGTAACTGCTTAAGCTCCCGTTGCTGCTGCTGAAGTTTAGCTTCATAGAACTTCTCTCTGTGTAAATAAGTTATCCACGTGTTACTTGGCAAGAAGTTGCCTAAAGCACAGCTCTACCATCCTCTGACAAAGGCTTACCTTGCTTTCTCATTCAGTCGCACATCTTTTTTTAGCTTGTTGGAACTTGCTCGGACATTGTTTGGCTGTTGCTTTGTCTCTTCCCCCTCACCTAACAAGTCCCCAATATTAGACGCATTTGCAATTGCTCCTTGAGGTTCTGGATCATCACACTAAAAGGATGTCAGAGAGGCAGTTAGACTATTTAAAAAAAAAAGTAACATATCTAGTTTGTCAAGTTTGTCTGGTTTGATTTTTTCAAAACTAATCGGTCTGAAGAGCTTTATCTTTAGCACAAACCAAGAACTGAGACGTTATTATCACCATGGCATCATGACTTTAAGATAAATTGAGTTAATGAGAGAATTTAAAGTTATTTAACTCAACCTGAACTACTGAAACTTCCACTCTAAATGTAAATAATTTGTCTCATTCTTGAAGCATGAAACACTTGCCTGTGGCTCAGTGGACAGAAACATACAAGCATATGAAGAAAGAACAAGGAGGAACAGGAGGAGACTGAGGTGAATGAGGTGAACAACATTGCCTATTTACTGCAATCAGTGAACTTAAATATTATTATTAACAATAACTACTCTTGAAAACTAAATCTGAAAGACTTTTGAGAAAGTCTTACTGGTTTTCTATTCTGCTTTTATTTTTTCATAGTTTCTGTATTTTCAGTTCTCAAACTGGAAATATGAAAGCCATACCCACTGCTGCTTTTGCTTTCCAATGTAATCATTCTCCATAAAGGCTCTGCTGAACAGGAGAGACCACTGGTGACCAAGAATGACACAGCTCACGGGCCTACTGTATCTTTGAGATTACATACACATAACAAGCCTTGCAAATATGATCGAAGATATGCCATTAATTAAGCTATTTATCAAGGAAGCTGCTGAATCATCTCTAATTCTGATTTATACCACTGCACAGTTAGCATCTCTATAGTGATGATAAAAAACAACACTGATCTAGATGCTGAGAAATAATACAGGAGTATTATCTTGAAATAACAATATTGTGTTTATACTGTTGCTATTGTCAAGCATAGGTTCCAACTGAGCTTGATTTTAAGCCTTTTCATTTCTGATACACTTCTGTGTATTCAGTACGCAGACATTACAGCAGATGGTGATCAAATGGGAGCATTCTGAACGGACATTAGATCCATGACATTGTGCTGCTAACATCACTAGATTAGCATGAGATATTCTAAATTAAAAACACTCCCAACTTATAGCTGGCCCTCAAAATTCTCATAATAAATAAAACCACTGCCTCCAAACCAAAATACTGCAAGTCAAATATATTGCAACATCCAAAGATTTTAATGAAAAATGTTCCTCATTGATTGAACAATGTCATAAAATCTAGGGCTCAAAAACCTAAATGTGTTGAATGTTCTGCATAATCTTAAAAATGTCTAATATTTAAAAAAATAATACTGATCTACTTCTTGGTTTGTATTTTGTAACCTAGTGCTAAAGTTAAAGACCACTGGTCCTCAGGCTGGCATCCTCCAAGAAAATCCCTGAATTGAACATCAGAAGTGGCACCTTTGAATTCAGAAAAATCAAACTGTATCTCTTTTTCCCTAGACTACAAATAAGCATTTTTAAATGTTCCATTAAGCAGTTTTTCCCTATCAGAAGGTACAGATAACACAAAACAATGAATGTTAAATTTTTGTGCAGAAGTTTATATTGATAACATACCTGCACCATAGCAGCAAGGTTTTGTAACCGTCTAAGCTTCTGTTTTGCAGCTATAAGTCTATTGATCTTCTGCTCAAACTCAGCATCTCCAGCCACATCACCCAGGCTGCTTCTGTGACTAGACATGGAATCTTCACTAACTCGATCTTCTTCCACTTCATCATCTTCACCTTGGGGTAGATCGAGGTGTTTGTCATTCTCCCTATTATGACAGTCTGGAGTAGGGAGAGGAGGAAACAAAACAATACCAAAAGACACATTACTGAACTTCTGAAGTCCACTGTAATTAAAGTAATATTAGAAAAATATTAGCTTAATGATAAGGCTCTTGAATACTCTGCTCATCAAACACAGATCTCCCAAATGCTGTGCAGCTATCAATTATTTGCACTAAGAAGTAAAATTACTGGAAGATTTTAGAACATACCTAAAGCAGAAGACATTTTTAGAGTCCTTATATTAGCAGCAGATCTGTTGTTTATTTCACAGTCTGTATTAAGATGTCTTCCATCTCTGTTATTAGTTCCACACTGTACATTTGAGTTGCTATTTATTTCACTCCAACTACTGATTCCTTGAGGGTTTCTAGGGTGAAATAAATTACTCATGTTAACTTTTTAAAAACTGGTATGGATACAATTTTACTTCAGTCTTCTTCTACCTACCATTTTACAAATAGGTGTTCTGATCCCTCCTCCTAAAAAAACCCAATAAAACCCCCAAATGAACAAACTCCAACCCCATATAAAATCCATCCAGACACTGTGAGGTTTTCCATATTCATCTCTCCAACAGATTACTTTTTTTTTTAAAAACAATCAAAGCAGCTTTAAATTATCCCCTGCTAGATCTGCAACAATACATTAGGTCTTACAGGTGTATGTCTACATTATAAAAGCTTTATATGATGCATAGCTGAGTGACTGCTCATTTCTACCAGGTGAAGATCCTCAATGCACACAGGTGCCAGACTGTAGCTATAAACTGAAGGGTTTTTTCCTCCAATTCTCTAGTCTAAGACTGTAATCTTCTAGTGAAATTCCATACACATAATTCAGTACTTAAACCCAAAGGAATTTCAGACTTTTGAAGTCTTATAGAGATTTTCTAAATGTTCATGCTAATCTAAATAAATAAGATACCAAGGATTAGACAATTATTAAACATTTGTGTAACAGTTACCTCAAATTAAAAAAATCTGTACTTTTGTTAATGTAATAAGCACAGATTTAAGTTACTTCTGTTGACTCAAAGTATTGCAGGTTTCCCAAAGCAACAACTCAGCTACAAAGCCTTTGGATAACAAAAAATACAACAACCTAATATTTGTAACAGGCTGTGGATGCTCATGTTCAGAATCGCTTTCTGATTCTTCTGTTTCTTCCTCCTCCTTAGTGTTTTCATTGACAGCATCTGTCATCATATCAGATCTCTGCTCATAGTAGTGAACTAATTCACGTAACTCATTCAGTCTCTTACGAACCTCATTTAGCTTCCTGAGGAGGAAAAAAAGAGTATTTAATCTGTTTTGCTGTATTATGCTAATCAATGTAGAGTTAAAAAGAATACATATACCCTTAGGTTCTTAGAAATTACAGTCAGTTTTCAAGAACCTTACACTTGAAGCTCTGAATTCAGTTAACTGTATTAGATTGTTTACTAAGTAATCTGTAATACTAAATTAGGTAAATCAAAAAATGGAAATAGTTACTTAACACAACACTTATTAAAAAAGTAATGCTCCAAATTACTAAAGCAACACTAAAAAAAATTAAAGAACTTTTACTGAAGCTTTTCTGTTGGATTTAGATTTTCATCCTCTTCACTCTCATTTTGAGAAACCAGGGAATCAGGAGGATAGGGAGCAGATGCCAGACTATTTGGTTCACCATTGACAACAGTTACTATGCCTACAGGACCAGAAGCAGCTGAAGTTGTACTTCTTTGATCAACACTCCTTTGAGGAGAACCTGAAGCAGGAAAAACTACAGAAAAGAAATACAGCTTATGTAAACATTTCGTAATAAGGAATCTGCTTAACTGAATTATATTAAAATAACAACACAAAATATTATCAATAAACAAAACAGCAGTTAATAACTTCTTTCTTTAGCAAAACAAAAGCTTTTTTCTTAAGTTTCATTTCATGCAATGTCAATAGGCAGTGAGTAATAAGGTGGCTTGTGTAAACAAGATTTCAGTTATTCCCTTTTAGCTTTATCAAATGTCAGAAGTAGAAACTTTCATGCTGTGAATCTGCCCATAGAGATTTTTCAAGGGTTTACTTAGGGCTACATTGCTTTTTTATAAAAATTTAACATTTTAGAAATTTGATCAAAAGAAAAATCCTAGCAAATTTTTCACCTCTGCTAAGTTCTTTTGTCTATTTGCTGTACAACAAACTGGATGTTTGCTTCTTCTGGCTACATGAAATCATATCCAATTATGTTCATATTATATGAACTAAATACACACAGAAAAATTGGGCTACAATAACATAACTATTAAATCAGCACGTCCTTCTCCAAGTGCATGCTTCAAGGCCTCATTTCTCAATGCTAACCAGAATATGCTGTGATCACCCCTCAGAGGTTTTCAGCCACAGGACAAATGTCACCAGTACAAATGCATTGTTAGAAACAGAGAGCGAGAGCAGCAAGTGGACAGGTCTACATGAAGAAGCAGAGCACAAAGCCATTAAAAGAAAAAGCCAAAGCTCTAATCCAGTCAGACAGGTAAGGCCCTCTAGAATGGCCTGTGATTGAAGCCCCTGCCACGAGAGCACATGAAAGCCTTTTGACAGAGAGGGAGCAAAGCCATATTGCCATAAAGCTACCAACACATGAAGTGCTGAGTACACAAATGCAAACATACTGTGATAAAAACACAAAGCTCAAGTTCATATGGCTCTTTTTTTCACAAGCCAGATGTGTCACACACAAGCATCACATCCTCACATTAGTCAACTTCAGTATTATAAACAAAAGTGCTAAGAGAGTCATCATCATTAAGTGCTAAGACACTATCATCATTACTTGTAGAGTTTTTTGTTAAGACAGAAACTTATACAGCATTAAAAACCGTTTATATTAATAATGCCCTAGCACAGTTTTTATCACCAGCAAGTCATTGACCAATTGCAATCTCAAACACGTTACGAAACACGCACATTAAAAACATGGTATTCATGAAAAAAATATAGTTCTGCCTATAATGACTTACAGGAAGAGTTGTTTAGATGTTGGTCACGAAGTGTATGAAGTTCTCCTAGTAATTTGTCCATCTTTTGCTTTTTGCCCTGCAACATTCGCATCTTGTTAAAAAGCTGTGCCTTCTCATCTGACTGGTGTTCAGACATTGAAGAGTTTCTGCTTTGTGAAATCTCTCTGGTAAGTGAAAGGCTTTCTGCTTGTCTTCTATTGTCAGGCACAGACTGTGTCTAAAAAGAGTAATTCCATTTTATTCAGAGTACTACAAAAAAGGCCAATAAACTGTAAGAAACAAAGCTTTCTCATGGACCTTCTATATGCAACACCAGAATCAACACCAAAACAAAGAATATTATAAAGGGAAATATACTGAAAACACTCTAATGACATCCCAATAATATAGTGAGTTAATAATGAAACCACAATAAAGAAACTACTTCTCTAGACTTTAATGGAAACACATGAGACACAAAGCATAGATCTGTCAGCTAATAACCCTTAGGAATTTTCAAGTTTGCTGACTTTTCAAGTTTGGGGGGAACTCTGATAACTTCACTAGCAAATACACACAGATGAGCAAGACAAACATTGAACTGCACTGTTAAATAGAATAAAAACTGATAATGGCAAAATCTATACAGTACAATCTCAGGACTAACCTGAGAATCATGAAGTTGGTTGTGAAAGCGTTGAATTAAGTCATTCAATTCTTCATTCAGTTCTGATGTAAGACTCACTCCTGAAACACTACCTGTAGTTTCTGTTACAACTGGGCATACAGAAAAAGGGGAAAATATAAGTATTTTTCCACAGAAATAAAATAAAGGCTATTTAAATAAAAATGTGTGGTTTAGCAACATCAACATACTGACCCTCTAAAAATACAGCATGTATTTTTAATTTTGTGTCCTTTCCACCAGCTTTACTCTTGAAAGATGACTTATGCTACAAAAATACTAACAAGACAACTCAGAGCTGCTTTGTAAGGGACCATACAAAATGACTTTAGCCTTGCTCTGTGTTTTGCTAAAAAGGTCAGAGCAAAATGAAAACAACCCATTTGTCCAAGGCTGATAGAAATTTATTAGAAATAAAACTGCAATTATTTAATATAGCTAAACTAACAACAGTGCAGGTAATTTCACTTTCTCAAAATAATAAATTAACAGTACACCAAGCTTTCATATTGGTGTAAATTGCAATATTTACATCTGCAAATGGTGTCTTGGAAGCTTGTTCTTCAAGAAGCTTTATGAGAGAAATAAATTTAAAAGAAAGCTTTTTGCCTTTGCCTCAAAGTTCATATTCAAACAATACTAAATTGTTTGAAAGATTGGCAGTTGAAAGATCCAAATGATTCTATTTTCCCCCCAAATACAAACCAACAGCTCATAAGAAAGTCAAACACAAATATTATTTCTTTTCCCCAGAGATTATGACTTCATTACACACATAGTAAAGTTTCACTGTTTTCAAATTTCAAAAACATTTATTTTGCCATAAGTTGAATTTGAATCCTATTATTGAGTAGACCAACTCTTAGAAGAAAAACTGATGCTTTTAGGATTTTACAGGTAAACCACAGTAATCAGCACCGGGTTTTTAAATAACACATCATTTTATAATGTTACATTGTCAACTCTTCAGAAACAGAGGCTTTGAAATAAAAAAAGCCTTTTTAATGCATATTTCACAATTCCAGCTTTAGTCATTCAGTCAGCATGCTAACATGCTATAAGAGACACCACCATTCCACATACCAGAATCATCCAGGACAGCAATGGCTTGCTCTGCTTTGTGCTGCAAAGCAAGAAGAGCTGCCTGTCTTCCTTGAAGAGCCTTTAGTTCCTCCTGCTGTTGTAGCATCCTTTTCAATAAATCATGCTGTTTCTTCAAGTTCTCCAACTCTTCTTTAGCTTCCTGTTGAGGATCTCTGGCCTGCAAGAGATGGAGCAACATTACCATAACTACAACCATTCATCTGTTGAGAAGCAGTAAAAGAAGTGTCAAAGCAAGAACAACTTGCATATAAACTAACAGCCTGGTTAACAGAAAAAAGTAAAAATGAAACAGCTCCATCTTTCTGATAGTCCTTTATTTAAAAAAAGACCTCAGACACCAAACAGGAAGAAACCTGTACCACCAAAAGGTGCTTATAGCTCCAGAGGGTTTAAGTTTTCTTTTTCTTTACAAAGCCAGTCAGCTGCCCTAATGTGACCCAAAGACTAACCAAAGCCTGCCTCTGTCTTTTAAATCATAACAGAGGGTATTAACCTTAAGACTGCTAAAGGTAAGCAAGGTAAGGCATTGCATCATGGAGCTATATAAAACACAAGATATCAACTGATTTACTGGCCTAAAATCTCTAAAATTTTCAGAACAACACTTTGGGCACTATCTCATTTCTAACCTATAATGTGTTTAGTTCTATGTGCTGTATTTATGGCATTGATACTAGAATATACCAGATTTGGGTAAATCAATTTCGTAACAAAAACATGCATAGAACCCTGTCTACATTGTTTTCAAAAATATTTTGAAATAGTTCTGAAAGAATGAAAGCAGGCTGAGCTCAGACATTTTCCTCATCCAATGCTAATTAGGAGCTGGAGATTTGCATCAAAACTTTTACTCAAATGAAGTATTTTAATGAGACATTAGTTAATATGCTGATCCTGTCTGAATTTGCATTATGTCACTTTGCACATGAAATAATGGAAAATAACAAGCATCTACAAAGAACACTACTAAATTGAAAGCATAATCTTCAATCCATAATAGTATTAAGTTTCCAAAGTAGAAAATTCAGTCAAAGTATTCCGCATCAAATGTCAGATTAGAAGCAGGCATCTTATGAACTAGTTCTGGGTACTAAGGAATGCTCAACTTTCCAGTAGAGAAAGCTGAAAACATCCAGAATTCTAAACTCCTCAAAGTGTCAGTAAAAGATGCACTGCAACTAACACTGATGATTGCTGTTTAACCCTCACCTTTCATATAAACAGCAGAGTAGAGTCCAAATAGATCACACTGAAATCAGCACAGGAAGGAACAAGGGGAAGAAAGGGAACAAGGGTATATGTATCAACCTCACTCACCCATGAAATAATCCAGGCTTTATCTAAAGTACCAGATTTGCTTGAATTCATGAAAACTGCATTTAACAAATCTTTCAAACTTAGTTCTATATTTAGACTAGTAAGCTTGACAAAACATTTAAGTCTCTTATTTTTTGGGGAAAAAAATGATGGAAGACTTTTTAAAAATTAAGTCATAGGAAGGACAACAACATAGACAAGCTCATAATGGGTAAAAAAAGACGCTTTAGAAACTTTTCAAGACGTCTTGAAAGTTTTCCTCCTTCCAACTAAATATTCAACAGCTACAGAAGAACACTCGTGGAACAAGGTAAGGCTATTAATTTCTAATTCGTCTTCTGTATTTGGTATTAGTTTAAATGTGCATTGGCAGACTATTATTGTAACCATGACAAGTGTCTTAAAGTCACATTTACAACATGTTTTCCCAAGAAGGGAACAACAAAACTTAGAAGGATGATCAACGTAAAATCATAAAACCTGCTGTACAGAGTTACATCAATTCTAACTTTCAATGCTAACAATTCAGAAGAAAAAATTGTGAAACATTTCTATTCAAAGAAAAAATATTCGAGGCCAAGAAGACTAATTAATGAAAAGACAGCTGGATACAGATAAGCAATCCAGTGGGAACATTCACTGTAAGTAACAAGTACATTTGAAGCAATTAATAAGGGAGGTGGGGGAATGGGGAAGACTAGCCAGTATAAACCCTATTTGAGGCTAAAGTAACATTTTGAAGTGTACCTTTGAAAGCAATCCATGATCCTGGCTATTAATCCCACAAGGCCAGATTTCCCTGTCATTCAGAGCAGCTCTCTCTCTTTTCCCTTTAGGGCTTGGTGTAACATCAATGTCTGTAACCTGTTCTCGTGCAGCTGAATTCCCTAGTTTGTCCTCAATGCGGGGCCGACAACTCAAACTAAAAGATACCTCCTATATTGAATAGTTCAGTATGTTAGAATTTGAAAATGCGCTCCAACTTAGCATACATTTTTAAGTTACAAACCTACCCACTTTAACTTGTCAAATAATGAAAACTAGTATCTAATAACATCTACTAAAGAGTGAAGACAATTTTAGTCATTCTTAGAATTTGCACACACTAAAGCTCCATACAGCAATCAACATTATACGACCAGAAGTATGCACTCTGCATGTAAAACATCCAAGCTGCATGAGAGAGCTTAGATGCAAAATTAAGAGCCAAACAAAAAACTCAGCACAAACTTTGCAAATATTGAGAAAACTACAAGTTTACATGGACACTTCTTAAAAAACATACCTGTCTTTTTCTGCATTTTCCAAATTTAATTTTTTTAAAGTTAAAAGTGCATCTTCCATGTCTATCATTAAATTTCCTTACAGACATAGAAAGGGTTCTTATAAAGCTAAAAATAATTACAAAAGCTTCTTAATGTTTTAACTGTTTTATTTCCAAGCAGGTAAATTCTCCTTATCCATAGGACATTCAGTGTGCTAACCGGCTGGCCGAAGAGAGTACCTGCTCTCTGGTACTTTTCCTCAGTGTAATAGAATCGAGGACACAAAACTTCAGTTATTAAAATGCCTTTGTATCTACTACAAGATATGTTTACCACATTAAAAAAAAAGCTTTTATAAATAGAAAGGAAGCTTGGACTGTTCATCTCAGCACTAAATTCAGAACACATTTTCTGAGGAGGTGCCCATCTTCCCAAAAATGAGAGAAACTTCTGTGTTAGGTCAATACTTCTATCTTGTCACTAGAAAGATGCTTGGACAATGGCCCACTAATGATACATTTTTAACTCCCCCCTAACCCAATACCCAAAAACTTTCCCCACTAACAGAAACAATCCTAGAGATGAAAAATTGTATATAAAGGTATTTCTTCCTACAACAAGTGAGTGAGTTCTCTGCCAAAGTACACATTCAACTCTTCATTGTACTTTGAAGAAAGAATAAATATTTAAAAGATTCTTCAGATTGCGTTGTGACAGAATCATTACTTTTTTCTCATATTAAAAAAATAAATCCACACATGCATGGACACCTCCTGAATGGAGTGCTTGGGGATTTACTATTTTGAAATTGAACTGCAGATTATGACACTATCATAAGACCCATGAAAAAACCAAAATAAAGCCCTAATTTCTACCTTAATTGCTAAAAGGCAGCTTACCGTGGTATCTGAAGCCTCAGACTGCACATCAATGTTTAGCGATGTGCTCTCACCTACAGAACCAGATCCCACAGCTGAATCTATAGTCCGAACATCATCCTCCTCATTTTCTCTAGCCTGAAATATTTCATTGGCACAAATCAAAAGCTATATAAGGGGGCAGTAAAAATGAATTATGGAAGGTACTACATACCAAAATCAACACCCTCAGTAGCACCATCAAAACATAAACGGACAACTCCTAAAAAAAGCTTACAGTGCAGAAACAAACATATTATGTTCTCAAACTTACAAGCATCTTTTGCAAAAATTTCAGATAGGATTTCTCCTGCTCTTTAAGGTCATCTATAAGGTGCGATAAACGCTCAACATTGGCCGATCTTTCATTTTTCTCTACAAGATCATCCCGCATGGAGCTGGCCTTAGCAATATAGTCGCGAATCTGAACTAGTCTGCTCACAATCTGCAAAGACACTGAAGTTACTGAAGGCATTCAGCTACAACTGCAATGTATTCAATGCACAAGACACAGTGACAGCAGCAGCAAAGGAGCAATGAAAGGGAGGAAGGTTAGTACTTTCACTCCTCTGAGCACTCTTCCACAAGTGGTTAAAAGTCGACAGCCTTTATAAGGACAGATTTATGCATGCGGGAAGTTGCAAGGCTGAAGCACAGGGCTTCTGGTCAACACAGGCTAAAACACAACTGAGCTCATCAATACAGGAAAACAGTCAACTGTGAGAGCACTTTCTGGAGCCACATAAAAGGGAACCAACCTCTAAAATGAAAATTATTATTATTTCTGCTACCAACAAGCAGATTTCTAAAGAACAGTAGTATTAAGTCTGGTTTCATGTTTTCTTCACGTTTCAGAAGAGTAGAAGTTAAATATTTCCAATAAGAATTTATACTTTGAAGAAATTTAGAAAGCAGCACTGAAGATTAAGAGTCAATATTTTGTAGACTTTATAGGCTGTGTAAATACCTGGCTACTATCCATCGTTTGTTCTCCTCTTCCATCTTCTTGAGCAGATGCTTGACAATTTTGCAGGAAATCCTTGCTTAGAGCAGCTCCAAACAACTCTTTACATTGCGCTGATACCCCACCTTCCTTTTTTTGGGAACCTGAGGCAGGATCTTTGCTTTTGTTAGTGTTAATCTGTAGTGACAAGAAGTTGAATGGTTTTTTGTTCTCATTAAGTTGACGTTTGTTATTAGCAGCCGTTGCCCTGCCTTGTGAATCACTTCCAATGCTTCTCTATATACAAAAAAAAGAAAGAAAAATTGCTTTATTTTTTCATCCACTATGTTCTCAACACTGCTTCGTTTCCCTGCTTGTATTACTATTCCTACAGTATTATTAGACTGATTTTAAAGTTACCTAATCAGTTACCAACAGGCCAAAAGTTAGCTGAAGACAGTGCCAATAATTTTTTTGTCATAAAGTTTTCAGAAAGCAAATCCATCCTCCCAGAACAATGAGAACCAAAAACATTTTGTAGTTTCTCAGCATTTAGTTCCTTTTTTGCTGTGAACTCGACTTTTACTGTAGCAAAAGGCAGTCTACTTCTCCAGGTACATTTGAGAATAGTAATAAAAGAGTAACATATTCCTATGCAGAACATAATACCTCAAAACTTCAGTTTTTCTTTAAAACCTTGTGAATAGCAACACATTGCCCTAACATACATTTGAGGAGGAAGTTTTGCCCAGCCTTTAAACTGTAAGTCAACACAATGAATCACACTGGAAAGAACCATCATAACCAAAGAAGTTAGCAACAACCTTTAGTAATGATGAACAATTTCTGTTCTGAAATTGTTAGCACAAATTTATACCTTGCTCCAAAAGACTCAATCCCTCATACTTTTCCTTAGCTTTGGAAAAGGGAAGGATGAATGTGCTGTATTTCCAAAAAAGTAGTTTTGGCTCAAGAATTTGTGCCATTGAATTCTCTGCTCTACTGAGGAGCAGTTTTTAACTATACTCCTCTGCTTAATCTGCAAGGGTAACTATGTTCACGATCACAAATTGGCAGTTTGAGAACAGATTTTCAAGCTATTTTCAGGTAGCATACAAGTATGATGAGTAAGAAATACTGCTCTGAGGACACAGGAATTTTATAATGGCTGAGAGCAAGAAAGTGAAGACAGCTATCACACAAACAGAGGAAAGCCATAGTCCTGAACTTTCTCTTATTTCGTGAAGTTCAAAACCAAAATTTTGATTTGGTTGTCATGGTGGCTATAGGTTTGGTTTTTTTTTACCTTGATCACTTATGAAAGGATTCTGTACTCATCTGTCACTTTATTAAGCGATAACTGAATACATTTTGGAGTCACATTTCTAGTGGGAGCCAGTATTCACACAAACCTGATCCAGATCACTGAAGTTTATTCTTTGTTTAAGCCTTTCTAGTTCAGCCTGCTCTGGAACAGACATCTGAGTCATGTATCGAGCATGAGGAAAGCTATGAGAAGTTCTGGTCTTCCGTCGTTCCATTCCAGGTGAAGATTCTGGAGATATGTCATTAGTAAGTCTTGTTTCACCTTCCCCACTAAGCTTTTTCTTGTTTTTCTCTGAAGATCTGTTTGCTTTCTTCTGTTGACCTCCCCAGTCCTTAAGGGGTAGGAGAGAGAAAAAAAATGGTATTTGTTATCCACCCAGACAAAAAGCATTCTGTGAGAGAGTTTACTTCCATTTTAGAAGTAAAAATAGCAAGCCACATTGAAGTAAGCACTAAGTTTTCTAGAGCAAATGTCACTTTACAAAATAAAATTTTCTCCACTGCATAATTAAAAATAGCTTATCAGGAAATTTTAAATCCATTTCATCCTAAATGCATTAAATTAACTTCAAATGAAGCTCAAGTTGTATTTTTCTTCTTTGCTGGGGACTTCACTTTCAGGAGTTCAGAACATTTTAAACTCTTAGTGAAAGCTATTTTAAACAGCTTTCACTTTCCTGTCACCTACAATGCTTTTGTGTCTAGCTACTTTATTTACCCCAAACACTTACCATAAATACCCCTACAGACCTCACAATCTCTGAATTATACCCATTGCTTCCTTACATCTACCTCAGGTTTTCCAAGTAAAGCTGCACTGGATGCAAAGCCATGCATGATGAGGCTTAGGGGTTGGCATCGTTACCTGCCACTAACAGAACCTAGCTGGTAATTCTAATGTCCAGCATCAAATGGCAACAAAAAGAAAAGAAGAATTTTACCGTGTTGTTCAGCCGGTCGTCAAGGCTCTCGTTGCTCCAGCTGGGCAAGTCCTGGTCATTCATGCCTTCTTCAAAGGGACCACCTCCTGCTGCCATGACAAGTGATCAATAAAAGCAATCTATAAGGAGTTGAAAGAAATGTGCTGTATTAAAATCAGTTTACATAGAAAATTTTAAAGATTCATGATCTGAGAAGACAACTACATATTCATTATATGATGAAAACACAAAGCTGTTTAGGAAACTAAACTCCCCATTTATTACGCTTTGTTACTAGAAATGTATCAATGAGAAGAACACAGAAACTGACATTAAAAAAATAAGAAATAGTAGTTGTGAGTTCAGGGCTTTTTAATCTCTGATCTGTGAAAGAAAGATTTGGGGGTTTTCTGAGGGCTTCAATTGTCCTTACTTTAAAACAAACTCTACAGTGCTCAGAAAGGCTGCTTTGTAATTCATATAGCCTACACTTCCAGGCCCAGGGCGATGTCTATTTGATACAGTAAGTGACTCTGGAGACCCAGTATGTCAAACTTTCACATCCATTTTAATACTGAGATACTGAAAACAGAGTACTGAATGACACACTTGAAAAAATACACGGAAGACAGACGCCAGTAAAAGGATTTTTACTTTCATTACCACACATTAAGCTATTTAAGCAGTGAATGACCTGCCACTAACATTACAGATTCTACCAAAACCAAACAAAACCGTGAGTTTCACAGAGCTTAGCTGCTCTCCATCAGTGTCACTCTGTGCAACATAAAGTAACTTAAATGTTTGACGTTTTCATTTTCTCTTCTTGTTTTGACATTAGAATTTAAAAAAATTGTTAAAGCTGAAAGATCAGAAAAAGTATTCCTTTATGAGAGTAAAACTAGATTAGCCTGTTCCAAAAGGTGAAGAATATGTAACTAACTATATTTGCTAAGTGCTGCTGGCACAATTCCACTGCAGAAAGTTACAAAATTTAACTAAGAACAACTGTAACAGATGCAGAAGAAAAGCAGTCTTGCAGAGATTTACTTTTTCCAGCTCATTTCCACCACTATGTTAGAACATAACCCTAAGCTTAACTGAAAAAATATAAATATAGAAGCTGATAGGAACCACTTTCTCAACATTTTACTGCAACTATCTTTTCACAGCGTGCAGGTGAAGAAATCACCCAAAACTAAAGAATACAAAGTACTTAAGCAGTTTTAAGTTGTTTTTATTAATATTATTAATAAATTAATATTATTAATATTTATTAATATTAAAGTTGTTTTTTAAGTTGTTTTTTATTAATATCAGTTCCAGAAAGGAAAACAGAAATCTTGAATTTCACATCTATCTTGCTTAGGTATAGGATTCAATCAAAATCACCCAGTACAGCCCTCTCAAGAGGCACACTTACCAGGCAGTATTCCTATGCAAACACAGCCAATTACTAAATCATAAAGGCAATGGGATCTAGCAGGCATGCTCCTTACACCATAACCACATCTCCACTCGGCAGTGTGCCAGCCTAGGTCACGGTAACAGTTTGGAGTCATTCCTCTTCTGCATCTCTAAACCACAACCACAACACACACAGAACAGGTGCAACTGCCTCTGCCCTGGGAACTCTGCCCTACTGTCCCTGCACAAGGACTCATACTCCCTTCTTCATCCCAACAGAAATGCCCACTAGGCCATGCTACCAGAGAGTACATCCTATAAAAAGTTCACAGGGAAGCTCATGCTAAAACTTACAAGCATCCAAAGCAAATGCATAGTTATCAGTTCAAAAGCAGCCATGATTTTAATGAACTATCTCCAGTTACAGATAAACTGCTCGGATTTGCAGATGTGTAAGACCCAACATTTCAACAGACACTGTATCCTGACCTATGTCACTGAGCATTATGAGGAAGATTAGAGGCCATCTGGGTTTACAGTCCAATTCTCTAAGCTGTTTCCTCATCATCACGTTATATAATTCTACTAAAACCATAGCAAAAGTAGTTTTTCCCTATCTTCCACTGTAAGAAGAAGTGGCAGCATTCATCTCTACATAATACAAGTAACTACTCACATTTACTTTTTCTAAAACTTTCACAAAACCTGTTCTCAAATATCTTTGCTGTAGGAGACTCCATTACCTCCGAAGTAATTTCACAGCCCCAGATGGAATATTGTGAATTACAGGACTCTCAAGCAAGGAGACCTAGCATACATCAACATGCCCTGACAAACACGGCTCAAAAATAACAGTATCTTCATTGTTTCCAGCAAGTGGAATTTAAAGTGTTCCAACAGAACCAGCCCCTTACCAAAAAGAAAGTTTCTAAATATTAATATTATAGTCTTTGATACCTCCAAATGAACTGTAATTGTAATCAAGCAAGTTTAAGATCAGAGAGCTCTGATGGTATATTACCTCTTTATCTCAGTTGAAAAACACAGAGAGGTTCAGCTAGGTTTTTGCTTCTTTCACATTAAGCTGTTCTTTCCACCTCCACATATACATTTCACCAATATACATTTTTTATTTGTTTTCATTTTACCAGCTATTTCTACAAAAAATCCTCTTCTAAAACCTTTGTTATCTTCCCACTATCTACCTGTCTATCTACCTACAGCAACCAATTCCTAATTTCAGGTTCTTGCAAGTCATAGATCTGTACAAAAGCTTTTAGGCATGTGCCTACTGCCTTACAACATTTACCAGGGACTTGAGAAAAAAATACAACGTTCAACTATACCTTCTACAGAAATAATATCCTCAGATAACATGCAGAATTGTAAGCAAAACACGTAAGCCAAGAGTCAAAACATTCTGCACATGTATCGGCAACGTGTAGATTGCACAGAAGAAACACTACATAACACACAAACAAAACAAAGGTATGTACTTCAAAAGGCATTTTCTACAGTAAAGATGCTCTTGAGAATTTTTTCCCGTAGCATTCATGTGAATGCAGGAGCTCTCTGGAGCACCTAATACTGCAGAGAGGAAACTTCTGACAATCAAAAAAAATTAAACGGAAAAGTCACAAAAAGCCATCAAAGCACCATAAAGGCTGAAAATGGGGCCAAATAATTCCTTTTAAGTTTAGCTTTTTAAGACGTGCACTCCTCCCTGGGCATTAACTCCGTAAAAGCAAACCATACAGTATCATGACACAGGAGCAGTCAGCAGAGCAAATCCTCTCCCGCCGCACCGGCCAGCGCTCACAGGAGCCGCACACTCACACACCCCGGCTACGGGCGGTGTGTCCGGCACTCACAGCTTCCAGCGCCGGGGCCTCCCCAGCGCCCGCAGCCTCCGCCGTCCCGACCCGCTCCGATGCCAACGGCAGGCGCCGAGCGCAGGCCCGGCAGGTCTCGTCGCCGCCAGCGGGGCCGGCTCCGGAGCGAGCGATGGCCCGGCGGCTCTGCCGGCCGCACCGCTCACTGCCCGAGGCGGGCCAGGCGCTCCCGGCCCGGGGGCGGCGGGCAGAGATCCCGCTCCTTCCCGGCGCCAAAGCCCGGGCGCCGCGGGCTGCGTGGGTAGGCGGGCTCTGCTCAAGGCGCCTCCGCTGCCGCGAACGCGGCGGCGTCTCCTTGGAGAGCGGATAACGCGCCCTGCCCTGTGCGAGGGGCGCGGCCCGCACAGCCCGCCGCTCCCGCACGGTTTCCCCGCCGCCCCGCACCTGCCTCCGAGCCCACTGCCTGCTCCAAGCCCCCACCCTGGTGGGCCGCCGCCCTGCACCACAGCACCAGCGCGGCCCCGCCGCCACCAGGGGAAAGGGACGGGGAAGGGGCAGCGCGCCGCGCCAGGGGCAGGAGAAGGCGGCTCACCCCGCGCCGGAGGGGAGGTCACTCGGCCCAGCTCCTCCTCCACCGCCGGCCGCCACTCGCGGGGCCCGGGCTGCCCGGACGAACGTTTCGCCTTCGGGCGGCGGAGGAGCGGCGCGGCCTCGCTTCGCCCGACGCGGTGGGACCGGGCTGGCGGAGGCGCTCACGACGCTCCTGCCTCAGCCACCGCCGCCATCTTGGCCGCCACTCCGCCGGGGGCGCGGGGGGCGGTTCCAGGCGGAGGGATACAGACACAGACGGACAGACAGACACTCACCGTTACCTGGTAACCTCCGCCCGCCCATGCCCTTCCGCACTGCGCGTGCCCCCCCCTGACCCGCTCCGCAGAGCGCCCGAGAATCCTCCGCGCAACCGCCGGGGCGGTGGGGAGAAGAGCGGTGGGCGAAGAAACTCCAACTCCCAAGGTGCATTGTGCAGGGAGCGCGGCGCCCCAGAGCCGGCGGCGGTGCTTCCTGGGAGCGGTAGTTTTCCACTAAGGGCACGGCCCCGCCCCATGACAGGACTGGGGCGCGTCCAGCGCTGTTGTGCGGTTGGCGGGGAATCGCTGAGCGTGTTTTTCTTACAAAATAAAATACGAAAACGGCGATGAACTCTATAAATGGTTTTGCCTGAATGGAAGACAAGTAAAATCATGTCGAAACCCTAAGCGTGGACGAGGATCAGCTCTTGCCCTCGTTTGGTGCAGTTTCGACTGCTCTGTTCCTGTCCACCTATGGTGTGTTTTGCTCCTTAACTTGTGGCAGTTAGATGGAGTTTACGCATCTAGGTTCTTTATACTTTACTTTGGGGGAAAAAATATAAACAGAGGGTTTGGCATTTAAAAAACTATAGTTGTGCATAAAAGCCTGTGCACTGTGCTTGATATTTAACTGAAGTTAAAGAGAATCACAGAATATGCTGAGTAGGAAGCGACTCTTTAAGATATCCAGCTCTGGCCCTGCACAGGACACCCCAAGAGTCACACCATGTGACAGTGTTTTCCAAACACTTCTTGACCTCTGTCAGGCTTGGTGCTGTGACCGCTTCCCTGGGGAGCCTGTTCCAACCACTCTCTGGATAAAACACTTTTCCTAATATCCAACCTAAACCTGCCCTGATGCAGCTTCAGGCCCTGTCCCTGTCACCACAGGGGAGAGGTCGGTGCCTGGCCCTCCTCTTCCCCTCACAGGGAGCAGTTAGTCCTTCAGGGGACTGGGCTTGGATAACACACTCAGGATTGCTATTTCAGTGAAGCTGGTATCGTAGATATGATTTTCATTTGGTGGGGATGGTCCCTTGTCAAAAACCCCCAGCATTTTCAGCATTTCCATTACACTGAGTTTCTAAAGCAAAAGCATTTAGCATTCACATAGGCCTCATAATCGATCCTGTTAGAGAAACATTCTACTGGTGCAACATGGAAAGTAGTTAGTCTTCATCTCTCCCATATTAGGACTTATACTAATGTATTTTGCTAAAGAAAAAAAAGATACATGAATCCTTTTCAATGATCCATTAATCTGTCTGTAATCTAGAAAAGGAGCTAAATAATTGGAAGAGCATCAAAATAAAGATGTTTCAATAAAAGTAATTTTGTTATCTCCAGCACATTCCCCCATACCAAAGTTCTGGATAATACTGAGTGAGTGAAGGAGGTGAGTGTAAGACTGCCTTTTAGAGCAGAATCTTTCTCCCATTTCTATGATGAGCTACTTGACTGTGTAGCCACAAAGGAAATTACTTTGAAAACAATCTACAACAGTTTGATGGAAGCTCTCTGTGTGAATATATATTATCAATCTCTACTGCAATTCTGCAGTTAATAAAGAAGTTAATTTATTGTAATTTTTACTATACTTTTAACAAATGTCCTATTTTTCTGAACTCAGGTATCATGTCTGGATAGTCATCACAATATTGGCAGTCTTGCTGTTGACAGGATGCTTTCTATTGTCTTAGTGACAAATCTGCCACAGCAATGGCAGGTGGGGGCAGAACTTGAGAAAATACTGCCCTTAGTACACTGAGTACAATTTATTTTTTTCACTGTGCCTTATTCTTAAAATACAGCTCCCTCATTCCTATTGTTTCCTGCAGAAAAAAAACCCAACCAAACAAACTTACATAAAAAATGTAATACCTTCTTAAGGGGAAAAAAAAAAATCAAATTGACTGTAGTATGTTTCAGTAACAATGGAGTATTTTAATATTTTAGTGTAGTCCCGTACATCCCGTACATTTCATAACTGTGTGTTTTCTTTTGCACAGTATGAGCTTACAGCATCATTACTCTGATTCCTGCTTGTCATTTGGAGGATGATTTTTCTCTTCTTATTTTCTGCCCCTATTCTGGAATTGGCTGCAAACTTGGTCATGTGTTTTCTTTTCTTTTTGTTTGTTTATTTTAGAAATGGCTCCTCAGAGCCATTTTCATTTGGGACAGAGAATTCGAAAAGGTACAACAGGCACGAAGGAATCATGGACTGCACTGCAAGATGCATGATTTCCAGTAGGTGGTTCTCTACTACTGTTGTAAAATAACAGCTCAGGATTTGGGAATGATTATGAGGCAAAACTCATATGGCTTAAGGAATGTCTTTTTAATTAAATAAAATAAATATTTGGGGGGGAGAGGGGGAGGGAAATCCTATATCAATGCTAATGAGCCTCTACACAGACAGCAACTAAACCCCCCCTACAAAGATCTCTATTATAAGCACTTCCCCCAGCAACATGGTAATGAGTGCATCCTCACAGAAACTGAATGGATTATCTTTGAGATAGCCAAATTTAATTAGGATTGAAAGCCATATCAGACACATCAGAGACATAATTATATTTTTCTTATACAACTTTTGGCTGTATCTTGGTAATTTCGCTTTATCATTCTAAAGTGAAAGAAAGCAAACAAAATACAGGCATGTAAGGGCTGGAGGCAAGAAGAAGTGAAGGATTAATGTTTTATTGAGACAGAGGAGATGTGAGAAGCATCTGGGAAGAGAGATTTTGAAACCCCCTAAAACAGATATGCAGTAAAACAGTAATTAATTAAAACAGTAATTAATTGAGCATTTGATTCAAGCAGTAGTTGTCCATTTTTTCCTGATTTTATGACAAAGAGGTTTTTGCTGCAAAATTTAAACTGTCCAAAAATTACCAGCCTGCCATTATATATAAGGGGGGAGACACAGGAATTTAAGACACAAAGGCAAGTTTTAGGCTTGTCAAGATTCACCAATTTAATACTAGTGAAGAAACTAGGACAAAAAGGAAACAATTTTTGATAATCCACTCAAGCAAAACAGTCATCAGAAACAATAAAGGAAAGAGGAATAATTGGAAGATAGTTATTAGCTAACTTAGTCAGATCCCAGGAAATATCTCAGATGGAGAATGGATGGGATCCCGGTTGTAAACATTTTCCACATCCTTAAGGGCGCAGAGAGTAATCCTCTTGGTACTGCTATTACCTCACCAATCTGTAACATTTGCTGTTACATGCACTCCAGGTATTACATTCTAGTAAAATATTAGTGACTGGAGTCAGACCAAGGGATAAAGTGATGGATGGACCCACAAGACATAACCATGTTTGTTTTATTAAATGCACTTATTTAATACAACCAGCACACATCGGGATCACCAATGCTGCCCTGCCTAGAACCCCTAAGACCATATTTTTCTCATTGTCCTCTTTGAAGTCAGACTCCATTGAAATCTATTTTTAAAACTATTTTAAAGAGGTCCATATAGCACAGAAGTTGGCAAGGTTATGAGTATTATTTCACTCTTTAGAAATTAAATAAAATTTTACAAGCACCATACAAATATGGGATTTAATCTGTATGTCTGTCTATGTTGTTTAATTCAACATTATATTTGCTACATTGTACTCTTAATTACATAGTCCAATCTTTTTTTTTTCTATTTGTACTCCATTCTCATCTTCAATTCATTCCTTGGCCAACAAAGATAATCCAAGAAGAAACAAAATGCTTCTGTTGCTCTGAAATTATATATTTGACTTAACCAGGTGTATCTGCAGATTCTTCAGGAAAGTGAGTAGGAACAACCTTTAATTCACAATATCTTGGGTGGTTGTTTTATACAATGATATTGCCTAGCTACTTCCACATTATTTTGATTTCTGGAGTCATAACATAAACATGTGCTACACTGAACAAATAAGTAAATTAAAAAGCGAGCACAAAAAAGATAAAATTATGATACAGCTTAAGAATACCATATAAATTTTTAGCTCTGAATTGATTCAAAGAAGAAGAATATAAAAGAAGTGACCCCACCACACACAGAGAAATGCTCAGAACCAAGTTCTTTTCTGCTTATCTCTTGGTCTCATCAGGGAATCGCAGTTATTGATGTAATATTTCAAATTGATCATGTGATTATGTAACTTTTAGAGATCACATACTTTAGAGAACACATGTACAGGTTGCAGTAATAGGCCATAGTCACTGTGTGCAATATATTTGGTGAATATATAAATATGGCAAAATCTTCATAGGTTTAGAGATGGATTGCTGTATTTTTGGTGCAACCTATTTCTACCACTGCTTTTCATTAGGATTGTGTCAAACATTTTGAAGACGACATGCTAAAAACTAAAAAAGTTTAAAATATCATAAAGCTTTTTTTTTTTCTATTAAAAATACACACTTTTGGAAAGAAGGCTGCCTTTAAAAACATTAGCCTGCAGAGTTTTTTAGTCATAAAGCTGAGTTGGGCTTATCTTTTATTTAAAATTTGTTCTGCTTCAGAAACAAAATATTGGTATGGGAGTACCCACATCATTACTATTTCATAATGCGCTGATTTTGTGGACAAAAACCCACAAAGCTAAGTTTACTCAGATATCATGATTTTGATAAGAGGTCAGGATAGGTTTTGGGGTTGTTTTGTTTGTTTGTTTACTTGCTTCTTCTACCCCTCAGGAAAAAATGCCTAGCATCTAAGTTATGAAACTAAATATTGTATTCCATTTCAAATTTTCTATTTATTATTGTAACAGTTTAGCATATGTGAAAGACCATTTCATTATGGTGGATGTACAGTGTTGGTGCACATTTTCAAATACAAAATCTCAGCCAATCCTAGAATGAAATACATTACATATTCTCTGTTTTGCCCTTAGCATTACACAAATGAAAACAATGCAGAGAAGAGCATAAACAAATTAATTTATAACAGGTAGAATAAAAGTCCATTTTGACAAATACAGTTACCACATTGTGGTTCTACAATCTTTGACCCTTCCGTATTTCTACAATGACAGCTGAAGGTGATTTAAAACTTTCCTGAATAAAAATCATACACATAATCTATAAAGGTATACTTTTTTCCTCACTTTTAACATCTGTGTAACAACTCAGGAGGGAAGAATCTATGGTTCCTTGTATTATTAAAGCTTATTGTATGCTTGCAATTCCTTTTGAGTCTGAATGATAAAGAATCACATTATGAATACATTATCTTGCGTTTGCTGATTTTACAATCATGGAATCATTAAATGATTTGGCTAGGAAGGGACCTTAAAGGTCATCTACTTCCAACCTCTCTCCCATAGGCAGGAGTACCTTCCTCCAGACCAGGCTGCTCAAAGCCACATCCAACGCGCTCTTGAACACTTCTAGGGATGAAGCATCCACACTCAGGAGCTGGTTTAGGGGCTCCAGGGGCAGGGTGTGGAGCATGGCCTCAGGTGTGCCAGGGATTGGCAGCCCCTGTGGGGCCCAGGGATGGGGTGTGTGGAGTGGAGTGTTGCCTTGCCAGGGCAAGACTTCGTCTGCCCCTTTCCCCGCACAGGAGCCTGAAGTGTTTCAAGCCAACCATCTCCTCCAGTCTCTCACAAATATTTGCCAGTTTCCAGTATTGAATGTATTCAACAGGTCTAAAAAGACATTTCTCTCTTCCTTTTGTGCTTAGATGACATCCATTTGTATATTCTTTGAAAATATTGTATTTAGTATGTTTATTTTTACAAAACCATTCTGACAAGAGGTAGCATATAGACTTCTTGAATAACACAAATCTCTGACTTGACACTGTATATAATTCTTGTTTGACTGAACCATAGTCATATATTTTAGCCATCTAGTCTTTGTTTAAAGCCTTCAAGTGATGGTCAATCTCCTTATAACCCTCAATAAATTGGTATTTTATTTTCTTAATTTAATTTTATTTCTTTATTGTTAAAAAATCCAACTGTAAAATGCCATGTCTTTTTTCCACTTTCTAAATTCAGAGCCCACCCACTGAATAACTATGGGTTAGGAGTTAGACTATGAACGGGTATGTCCCTCTTTGAAACAGTCATTAGTCATAGTAAGATTCTCAATAAAAATTATTTGCTGAATGATTTTGAATTTTTGAATGATTCTTACTGTAACTTCCTCAGGAGTAATTAATAAAGATTTGAAATTCATAATATGAATTTAATTAGTAGATGTAATGTAAGAGTAAAGACAAATACTGCCAGGCAACCAGATTCCAAATAGTGCACCAGAAATTATTCTGAGGAAGTTTGCAACAAGTATTAGTCTTCAGTAGGAGGTACATGAAGGGCAATGCAAGACCCTGAGATTGGCTTAGTTGGACTGAGGGTGGGTGCTAATAAAGCCATGGTTTCTGGTTTGTTCCCCATATGGGCCATTCACTTAAGAGCTGGACTTGATGATCCTTGTGGGTCCTTTCCAACTAAGAACATTCTGTCATTCTGAAAAAGGGTGGAGAGAGACCACTTACAAGGGCATGTAGGACAAGGGGGAAGGACTTTAAACTGAGAGAGAATGGGTTTTGATTAGGTATTAAAAAGAATTTCTTTACTGTGAGGGTGGTGGAAGAGAGAAATTGTAGATGCCCCATCTGTGGGAGTGTTTGAGGCCAGGCTGAATGGGGTTTTGAGCAACCTGTTCTAGTGGAGGGTGTCCCTGCCCACAGCAGGAGGTTTGGAACTAGGTAACCTTTAAGGTCCCTTCCAACCCAGGGCATTCTATGATTAGATTGTGGAATGTAAAGCTCATTTTATTGCTATTCAGTATTTCCTTAAGACTTCTTTTTTTCCAGCACATTCCTTTAAGCATACTCATTTATTGAATTCTTTGGGAAGAGCCAGCATAGAAGAAGGGCAAATACTCAGACTGTATTTTGAAACATTCTTTGATGTATTCATCTGGCTCTGAAAAGCTGGTCTAGAAAATGATTTTGTCTGACAAAGTCACTGAGACATTGTGCTTCCCAGTGCCTTGACTAAAAAAATATATCAGACAAGGTTTTTTGGTATTTTTTTCTTGTTCCCTTCAGCTTTATCTGTACTATGTTTGTTACTTTGGGTTAGGTTTTATTTAGCCTATTTCTTTTTTTTGTTACACTTCTGACATGTAACTTCTAGTCTGAGTGATTATTGGCTTTTTTCTTAAATCTATTGAGTCTGTTACATTCTCTATATACCTCTGAAGCCTAAGAGATTTAGTCTGTGACTATGGAAAGGACTGGAGTATAAAGCTGAGTATAATACAGAGAGCAATTTCTTCACCACAACAGTGAAAGGGAATAGATGATCCTTTGTTATTTTTGGTTTATTTTTGTTTCAGAAGTGTTGTGTTAGGCACAGAATTGCCATCATCTCCTTCTTATGTTGCAATTTAGTCTTGATAACTGCAACTTCTCAGCAGCATTCCAGCCTGGTGACTCATAGCAGATGTAAGCCTCCACTCTGCAGAATTTAATAGCAAAAACAATCGCAGCTTGGGAAGGGCTCTGGAATTATTTGCATCAGTTTAAGAAGATTTAACAACTTTGGGTTCTGTCCAGAAGTTAAAGGTAAACATTTAGGGTACCTATGAGGGAAGAAGGAAGACGTATGGCTAATTTCTATAGTTATGGTTTAAAAGTAATTTGTTTTTTGTAGGGCCATATAACTGGTGCAGTATTGATAATGATGTATGAATGTTTTACCAGGATCTAGGTATTTTCCTGCATTTCTAGGTAGTTAATAAACCCAGTATTTGAATATGCAGTTTCTAAATTTGTAATACTATGGGCTATACGAACAAGGCTGCTTTTAGAACCTAAAAGTAAATAAAATCGTGACTGAGCTGAGGAAAACAGGGCAATTTTTGTAACACCACCAAATTTAAACAAAGCCAAATCTGTGCATGGGTTTAATAATTTGAATTTTAAGAAAGCAAACAAAAAACTTTCCAGTTATTTTCTATCCTTTCAGCAGATTCTCTCTTACTATTATTGTATTTATTAGCAATGCAAGTCTTATTGACACTGTGCCAACAGAAAGAAACAGGCATCTGTATTCCATCTAGTTTGCTGTCTCTTAAATTCAAAAAACATAAGAACATTCTAATCATTCAAAATTTTTATAGTACAGAACTTCTTTAATGTCATCAAATCTATTCAGTAATTTGTTATTTAAAGACTTGGAAAAAATATCAGATTCAGGGGAAATTTTAATATAGGATTGACTGTGTGTGTATCCTTTAAAGAAAGCCTAGGCACAGAGAAGAAAAAAGATATCTTTCTAGAATTTTGATTCCATAGCTTCAGAAAAAAATTTCTGCCTAACTGTACAATGCACATTCCAGGTGTAATCTTGGAATAGTAAATGAGTAACCCCAGGAAAAAAATTTCAAGGTTTCACAAGAGTTGCACTTAAATTTAAATTGTTTCAAACAGAAAGTGATTTTTTTTTCAGCTAAGTGTTAAGGGCTTGTGTTTCAACTTGAAAATATAATACCAAGTTTTTCTCACTGTAGCATATGGTGTGTGATAATTAATCCACATGTGTACTGTCTGAGATTAAGATTTTCCTGGAAAGGGATATCCCCTGTACAAATTTGTGGGGTTTTTTTTCCTTTTTGTTAAATCAACACAGGTGTTATAAAACAAGTCTTGGAAGTCTCTCAACAGTTGTTAACTCTTGAGGTTCATCTGTGACTGATTAAAATTTGTAATTTTTTGCAGGTTTTTTGAGGTAAAGTTTTTATTCAGTTGTGTACTGTCAACAGAAAGCTATATAACAAGGGTGAATATTTAAAGAACTGAAGAAATTTGTTTAAGAAACTGACTTTCAGAGGAGTCTTCCTAGAGCAAGATGTTAAGCTTCCCTTGAACAGAACTTTAGCTTTCCCTGTTACTGAATACTGTGGATGTGCACCTTCAGAGAACTGTCACTAACACAACCTCTACTGAAACTTTTTTATAGAAATGTGGGTACCTAAGTAAAAAGTTACCCACATTAATTCCATGTCCAAAACTGATGATTTAGTGTGCCAAAGTGCTTTGAACGTGTAAGGGGCTTGACCCTATTTACCACTTTTCTTGTCACTGTAAAGTTGACCACTCAGTGAATCTTATTCACTGCAACTGTGAGATAGGCAAACTACAGGAGTTTATGCCTGCTGAGAATCTGGCTTCAAGGAGTGAGGTCCAGGACAAGCACTGCTGATTGTCCTCTGACTTGTCTCGGTCTACCTGCTGGGCAGTGACAGAAGCAGAGAAATGCTTTTAAGTCACCCATTTCCTTTCAGACCTTGAATTTTCAGGTCTCTTCCTAGTCTTTTCTACCTTCTCCCTTTCTTTGGAGGACAGCAGCATAAAGATTTTAGTTTCCCCTAATTACTAGAGGTCCCTCTTTGGGTTTTTTTTACCCTGTGTCCTCTCTGTTTCAGCCTTCCCTGTTTCTGACTGGTAGATCTGCCAACTGGAAGCCTCAGTTTCTCCATCCTTATAAGCCTTTTGTCTTGCATTCATAGTGAGCTTATATTGTCAGTGGCTACAGGATCAATACTCCATCTTGAGCTTACTATCCAGTTTTCTTTCTTAAAAATGAAATTCCAGGATTAAAATATCTTCACCAATTTATTTAAATTGTCAAATTCAGAAATTTATGATACTATGATTATATTTTGCCATGTCTTTTGAGCATATTTTAGTTCAGCACTAAAGCTGACATGCTGTCTCCCAAGTGCAGCCCTTATGAAGTTTCCCATAAGAGGAACATTCTATTGAAAGAGGCATCCTTAAATAGAAAGGTGACTTCATCTGAAGATAACAAACTAAAGCAACTGCACACACTCTAAACTCCTCAGGTATTCATTCTTTTTGTGCAGCTTGCTCATAGCAGCTCATACATGCTGTAAGGGACTTACCTGCCTTGATTGAGCCTCACAGTGTTCTATTTTTTTTTTTTTTTTACTAACACAAATTTCTCTGAACAGTATCCAAGATTTACTTGATAGTCTTTTCTAAAAAAATAATACTATTGTAAAGTTGTGTAATCCATTTAAGATTGGGGTTTATTTTAAGATTGATTGTGGTATTCAGGCATTCACAGTCAGTGAAATCATGATAGAACAGTTCAAATACTAAGACTAATGTGAGGGAAGAGACTGTGGTTTCATGATTAAAATAACAGGGATGAAGCAGAGTATATGAAATATGAATCTTTCAGTGAAGAAAATAGAGTCCTTTCTCTCTTAGAAAACATATTTAAAATATGCAAGGATTCAGGCTAGCAGTTAGCAGAGACAGATCATTTGCAGGCTGTCCAGATAACTAATGTACTCTTTGGTCACTCCTGTCACAGCCAGTGTCATCCCAACAGATGGCAACAGCTGCTTTCAAAACAGAAGTGACTGTAAAAGCTGTAACTACTAATGTAATTTTACTAGCTGTAATTTTAAAAAGCATCCTAAGTATTTTATAGGTAAGGGTTGAAATCTGAGATTTGTTTGGGTTGTAATTTCTGGTTTTGCATGAAGTTTTCAGATATTGGTGAAAATACAGTTGGACTTGTCCAATTTTGCACAAACTTAAAAACATACTTCTCTTAAGCACCTTGCTTATCTCTGTACTGTAAAAAGCACAGTCTGCCAAAGTTCCACTCATATTTTATATAAATTCTTGTAGAAACATGAGTGGAAATTTTCATTAAGTTGGTTTTTCAATAAACACATGCTGGTATTGAGTCATTAATCACTAATAGAAGTTTTACACTTTGTCTAACCACAAATGCTTTAAATGTGTCACCATCCCTGGAAGCATTCAAAAAATGTAGATGTGGTCCTTAGGGACAGGCTTTAGTGGTGGACCTGTCAATATTAAGTAAAGATTCAACTTGATGATCATGGAGATCTTTTTCTTAATAACTCCATGGTAAGAAAAGCAGAGTAGACGCATATTCTGGTTTAATTAGGTGTTAACAATGCTAAATGAAAATATTCATAGTTACAAAAGAAAAAAAATTCCTCCGTTGATTGCTTGCAGAAGTTTAAGATTAATTCAGAATAGTTTATGTATAATCTTTGTAAATATTTTACTGATTGGAGGCCTTGTTTTCTCTTCTGTGAAAAGCACACGTCTGTCTATAAAAATGATTTTGAAGTTCTATTAGCTAACCTTTGCAAGGCAGTCAGATACAGTGGTGATTGGTTTGGCCCATAAAATAATTATCATATGAAAAAATGGGGTCTAAAATGCTATGGGTCATAAAGTGCAAAGTATCCATAGTTATCAGTTGAAAGATGCCATTCTTGTCACCAGTAGAATAAAAGCTGATAACTATTTTGGATTTTTCCCCCAAATTGCTCTATGACAGTAAAATTATCTTGATTCCCTCCTGGTTCACAAAATTTGCACAAATCTTTAGATCAAGGACAACTAGCCCAATTCAGAATTTAATTGTATATGATGGGGATCTTTCTCACAAATTTAAAAGGCCAACAAGGAATATTTCCCTGTTCTTCAGCTTGCTTAAAATGTTTCTGCTTTTGTCTTGAAAATAAAATGTGTGCTTTTGAATCTTGAATAGCTGTCCTAAAATACACGGAGAGCTCTAATATAAAGTGGCCAAAAAGAATAAATTATCATTTTACTGGCTTTTGGAGTTGTATTTTATCAGACTATTTTAGACATTTATAATAAATCCTGCATGCGCACTGTATTTACAATTTGCAAGAAAAGAATTATAGGTTAAATAGACTATTTTTAATAAGATTTAAGATGTAAAGTGTAAATTTTTTGTTTTAATGATTAAGTTAACTAGTGTTTCCTTTGTTCATCTACTTCACAGCTTCCAAAATGAAGATTTTGATAATGATTGATTTTGTCCTTGCAGCTAGCCTGATGGATGTCATTGGCAGCTCTGTAAGTTCTAGTAATTAAATATTTCTCTAGAGTTTCTTCTAAATACTGCATACCTTATCCTCCATAGTGCTCACAATGCACATCCCCTCCATTGTGCTCACAACCTCTACAGACAATGGCAGAACCTTTGATGGAAAAGATTAGAATTCATTAAAAAATGAAAGAATAAGGAAATATCTTCAAATAGTGTTTAGTGGGGACAAGTTTCCAATAATGAAAGAGGAAACAAATGCGTAAGTTTACAATGGAAGGTCCATCACTAGGTAATGGCACTGAAGAAAGAAATCCTTTCAGTTTATGACTGGATCTGATATGAAAAAGGAGACAATAAATCTTTCCTAAAACAGGTATCATATGGTGCATGGAGGCACATTGTACAGAAGGCACACAATTACCATTCAGGTGTAATGCAAACTCAGAATTTCACCTGTAGTTTTGAGCAGCGTAGTTACAGAAATGCAAAGCACAGGCACTCCTAAAGCAGTGGCTGCAGCAGTGCTATTTCTGGGCACTGACACCTGGCATGCAGAATGTTTCCATCCTTTTCCACCTTGTCCACTGGCCCTACAACTTTTTCTCAAACAAAATCCATAACTTCATATTCTTACTTGTTTCCATGTAACTACATTGTAGTTCACACTCAGAAACAATGATCAAAGCTCCTTCACTTCAAGCTCCCAAAACCCTCTCCTATACATTCTGTTTCTCCAACAAAAACCCTAATAAAATCACACTTACTCCACAGTTTAAAATACTTCTAGCCTCACCAATGCTGCACTGCATGTCATGGCTGTCCTTACTAGTTTTATATCCAGGTCCTAAATAGCAGAGACCTAAAGGGATTGAATTCTTGATTCATAATCACCAAGGTGGAAGTAGTTGCTGAATTTACAACTATTGTTTGTGGATTACATTACCTTATGGAAAACTTTTGTTCAGATAAGTAGCTTTATAGAGGCAGAATGGAAATGACTCTCTAATCACTTCTGTTCAGTGGAGAAAAATATTACTAATTTCTGCAGAGGCCTACTGAGAAAAGAGGCATCACATTCAAATGCATTTATATATTTTGAATTATTGTTTTTCATTTAGAATATTTTGGACTTAGCTGACCTTCTGAGTAAAAACTGGGAATATTCAGAACTTCATCTCAAAGTTTTCACCTTTTAATCTAATTAAAACTCTAATTTCAATATAGAGTTATTTTGGAGCTAATTCATATTATTAAAAGTAGATGAAATAGCACCACAGGTAAAAACCTTGTATTTTTATACTTTTAATTAAGTATTCCGAGTCCAATTTGTAGCAATAATTTTAATGGAAGGTCACTGGCTGCTAAATAATTCACACAATAATGAAAGTGAATGCACATTAATTGCAGCAGCTGGTTAAATGTAGGATTGTGTGCCCAAGAGCAGAGCTGTCAGCAGTTGTTAGGTAATTGCTTCTCAATGTGTAGTGCAAACAGTTGCTTCACTGAAACAGACAGAACAGGTTGTGTTCAATCTGGTTTCAGTCAGTGGGCACCACTGTCCACTGGAGATAGCCACAGTAAAATCCACATTTTCTTGAGTATTTCAACATTGTAATGGTTTAACTTTGGTCCAAACATAACAAATGCAATATGGAATAGCAATATGTGAGAACTGTAATTTGCATTTTGCTTTTTTATTACTCTAGCTTTGCGCTGGTTTAACTTCAATGGTTTTTAAAGGATTATCCTGTGAAAAAAAGGTGTAGCAGCACATTGCAAGAACAGTCCGGTAAACTGAAGATCTAAAAGCCACATTGATCCAATTGAAGTTACAGTTACCTTGTCATTATCCCATGAAAAAAATATACATGGAATTCCAAATATGAGAACTGTGGTTTTGCTGTTCAGCAGCAAAAGTCTAATGGGATTTGTCTGGAGTTGACAGGGAGACATCAGTGAGAATGCTGAAGCCAGGGAGAGAAGAGAAAGTATCAGATACCAGTACTTTTCATATGTAGGTTACTTTCAAAAATATTTCTGCTCAAGAATTTTTCTTTTCTTTTCTTATGCTGTAATTATTCAGTATGGCTAGTCAAATATTGATTATCACTTTTAATTTACTCTCACTTCCTAAGCATTAAGAGCTTAAAACCTTTCAAATAAGGAAATTGCAATGTGTAGTGTAGATATATCACTGTTCACCCCATCATAAGTGTATTGTCTGCAAAGCAGATGAGAATCAGCTCACAGTTACTATTTTTTTAAAATTAATTCATATTTTAAGTAAATAATAACAAAAGATGGATTTTAAATGCAAGTTTAAGAATAACATTTAGAGACACAGCCTGTTGCAGACTTGTGTTTAATTTGGCTCAAAGGAAAGGACCTTTTGTATGGTATACGAAGTGGTGTCATACTGAATTTAGATACCAAGTTTTTCTAAGGTAAGATACATTTTTTTCAAGAAGTTCTATACTTGTACAATATAATTTAACCACAGCAGGAGAATGGCTTGTAGCAGTATGAAAGGGGAACTGATAGAGGCATTTCTTTCACCTGAAAGAAACACGTGTAGCTGCCTGTAGCTGCCTCTCCCAAATGCCATGTCCCTTGCTCTTTCCAGAATGGAAGGTAGCTCTTTGTGGCTCAGATCTGCCACTGTCACAGAGGTTGCCCACCTGAAGTCCTGTCTGTGAAATTGTGAGGGCCTGGCAATGGGGGCCACCCTTTCCAGGACTCTCCTATTGCATGTTACCATGTTCTCCAAGCTTGTGAGGGATGAGTTAAGACTAATACAGGCTAAACTTCTCAGTAAAAATGGTAACTATGGCAGGGTGGCTTCTTTATCACTCTTAGTATGATTAGAATAAATATTTGGTCTGACCGGGATCATGGGATTTTTTGGACAGCTTCTCTTTTATATTCAGCATTAGCTCATCATGGTGAGCCTGGAAATATTTTTTCAATACTTTTTTAATTTATTCACTCTTTCTCAATCCACCTATATATCTCTTTCTCTCTCTCTAAAGCTCTGCAGTCCTCCTTTTTTTTCTGTATTCACAGAGGACCAGACTGACAATTTGCAGTCACCTGTCAAGGAAGCCTCTTCTGAATCTCCCATTGAATCAATTCCCACTGAGTACAAAATTCAGCTTTTGTGAAGGGTTTGTATGAAGCTGCAGACACAATTGAGACAACCGCCCTGGAGAGGTTGCACAATAAATAGTGCATCTTTTCTTTGTAATATGCAACATGTCCCACATTAGCCAGTGCATCCAGTCAAGTGTCATCCCTTTAAGCCACTGTAGCAACTTTGCATGCCCATGTATTTACCTATTTTCTTCTCTTGTTTCCAGCTAGAAGAAAATGATGATATGCTAAGCATCTCGTATAGCTATCAACAACTGAAAAAATATTTTCAAGCGAAGGTTCTTAAATCAGATAGAACTTTTGGGATATTACTGGGTCGTTGGCCGCTGTGTCCCTCTAAAGAAGATGTTTGTGCCTCTGGCCCTACAGCGTCCCCTTGTGGGCAAGCATCGCCGCGGCAGCGCCGGGGCCACTCAGGGCTCCGCGCCGGGCTCAGCACAGCGGCCCGAACTGCTCGGCGTGGGCAGCCCAAACACAGCGTGCTGAGCCTTTCCCTCTCGAACGGGTCGCTGACAAACTGCCTAGTTTGTCAGAGACCTGAAAAAATATGTATTTTTTTTAATATGTATATGTATATTTTCCCCCCCATTCTTTTATTTCACTGTGTACTTTCGATTGCAGTAAAGTATGAATTAAAGCAAGTCTCTGATACACTTCAGTAATACTTAAGGCAGAAGTCTGTCCTCAGGATTGTTCTGCACAGTCTTATGATCAAATTTTTCAGTTGAACTAAATATTGCAGAAACAAATAATTTCATTTGTCATGTTCATGGAAGTGTTCATGGACAATGTGTGAAACCTGAGCTTGATGCAAATTAAAGTATGCAGACACCACTGAGGTGCTCCTCACTATGCACAGCAGTATGCTATTGCAGACATCTCTATAGTTTGGTGTGATAGGGCAATGTTCTGAGACATCAATTCTTCCATAGAAATGGCAAATATTGCAGGTCTACATGTAAATAATGTTCCCTATGAATAAGGTAGCACCAATTTAGAACTACTGCAAATTTGATCTTACCTGTCAGATTTCCAGAAAGTCACCCTTTGGTTTTGCCTTTACAGTGCTAGTTGTGCTCTTTTACAAGCTACTAAACTGTGCTTATATAAAATTTCAGTGTTACTGATGCAAAACCTCTGTCATGTTTCCAAAGCCTTTTCTCCCTCCCACTGAAATAAAATTTATTTAATATATATTTTAAACCATACAGACTGTTTTAAATTAAGTTCTCCAGATCAGGTTGTGTTCACTTTGGCTATTTTACCATAGTCTTTAATCTAAAACCAATTATTTATTGCTCAGCATGCATTCAGCATGTCAGAATTTGGAACAGCTATTCCACTATTCCAGCCCTTGAGGGTCAAGTGAGTGCAAGGTAACACTGTATCAGAATTACCACATTTCTCACCCACTCTGCATGGCAAAATTAAGTACAAAAGTCACAGCACAACATTGACTTTAACTTTTGTTTTAACGTTTATTTTTCATGTATGTTCAGGGCTTCTTAGAGACTATTTTAGCATGCCAAAAATGAGCTTAAATCTTAACAGTATTTATGTTGGCAATGTTAGGATTCTTATCATAAGAAGTGTGTAACTTAAAAGCATTCAAAAATGCACTATGAAGTTGAAAACATATCCATGTGGATTGCAGTTCTTTAAAACTCTTTGGAACCTTCACAATAGTAGTAGCAGGCTTCTCTGGATAGAAAATCTCTGTGCATGGAAGATGATAGAGATATTTTAGTGTTTTTCCCCAAAGTCCCTGCTGCATCTTTGCAGTTAGAGCTGGCAGCACTAAAGAGAAGGTCTCTTTGCAAAGTGTTCATAATATGTATGTTTTATATATTACATGCAGTAACATATGAAATAATTTTAAACAAAGTAGCAACAGAGATGGAGGTCAACATAGCATCTGTGGGAAATTGTGACCAAAATATTTTATTCAAGTTTAATTTTATTTATGTTTTGCTTGGTTGGCTCTTTGCGTCACATGTTAAATATCACATAAAGTTTGTTGATTTTACAATAAGATATGTTTTCCTCTCTAGGATTTACAGAAATGTTTTCAAGAGCAAATACGACTTCAGGGCCAGGTGAGGCTTCTGGAGCATCGTGTGAAACAGAAGCAGTTAAAAATTATACAACTCTTAGAGAAGAAAGAGACTCAGTACAGAGATTCAGACAGAGAAGATGAAAACAGTGTCATTGACTTGGAAGGAAAAAGACAGTATTCAGGTTAGAAATGGAGCTATTCTTTTCATTTCCCTTCATTGTAATGATACCCAGAAGCTTTAGCACAATTGGGCCTATTGAGATATTGTTTTAAAAACTCCTTGTAGAATGTTTGTTTAAAACACAGTGCTCAGCTTTTACCTGGACCTGTTGTGCAGGGAAAAATTGCTAATGTCAGATTGTAGTAATCAAATCAGGATTTAAGAAGTTTACTGATTTATTAGTAGTGCATAACTTGAAAACAATCAGTTAACAATCATAACTTAAAAACAAGCATAAATGTCAGCAATACAACAGATAAAAGCCAATAATAGACATTTACAAAATGTTAATCAGGAGTTTCAGATTTCTAAATGCCATTCTTTGACTAATGTCAGAAGTTCTAGCAATCTCAAAAATAACTAACTACAGGGTTAGTTCACATTCATACATTCAAATGGTTGCCTGGGTTACAAGCAGCTGACTTTGTTCCAATCTGTAAAGTCCCTGAGACCTCCATATTTACACACATAAGCCTGGCATTATGGCATCTGCATCTCACTTTAATAACATTTTCACTGAGTTGGATTCAGCTCATGACATCACAGCTTTTAAATCCTGGTTTAAAGTTGTTTTTCTAATTTCACCAGCACTCTGGTGGTGATCCACTCCTACAGTGGAAGGCTTATAATAAATACAGTGGAAGTAACATCATCCAAACTCTTGATATAATAAAACACCATCCAAAACAACAGTTGGATTGAAAATACAATTTAGGAGACTGACTTCTGGGTGGTGTTTGTTTCTAGCTGTCCAGTGCTAGAAAGTCTTAACTACTATTATTTTTAATAGCCTTGATTGAATATGCTTGTAGTGCTTATGCTTGCTGGAAGAAATACCAATATATATAACATTTGATCTCAAGGCATCGAATATAACAAAACACCATTAATATGAAATAAAAAGCAGTTGTAAATCTGACATAAAAATTTTAGCTGTGTATTTATGTACTCAGCATTCTGGAACACTTTCTTTTTATTATTAGAGCTGACTTACTTGTTACTGAAAAGATTATTAAAGCCACATTTCTCTGAAAGATATTTGTCCTTTCTTAGCATATGTCTCAATTATGCCTTTTACAATGTTACTCTAATAAACAGATCTAACTTGTTCCTGTTTCTGATTATTTTTTCCCCCATTATTTTTCAGCTTGGAAAAATGCCAAGCTTTTGGCATTTTTCTTTACAGCTTGGAAAATGCCTTTCCTGCTCATACTGTATTATTTTCTTAAACTGCTATAGCATTTTAATATCAACAGAGCTGGATAATTTAAGTTAGATAGTGAGGGGGAAATTCCATACTATATACACCTGCTAAAAATTAAGATATGCTTGTGTTTTGCTGACCTACTAAGAAATTAATTTTCTCTAAGCCAACCACACATTCTCTATAAAAACAACTTAGCTGTTATTTAAATCATGTTTTCTATTAGAGTTTATTCAATTTCTGGCATAGCTATTTGTTTTCAGTATGAAGTGTTTATTTTCTATTTCTTATCTTCACTGACACTTTCACTGAAGAGAAATATAACAGTTTATAAAGTTCCAAGCAGGCCTGGAAGTTCAGCCAATTCAGAGAATTCCTTAAAGTTAATCAGCTCTACCTCAGCCAGGAAAAACAGAAATGCTGAAAATTATATGTCTTTTCTGTATGACTGCCTGATGTGGATTACATATAAACAAAGAACTCATTTCATTTCTTAATTCCTAGAGGAAAGAATATAAGATTATACAATTACATTGCTGTAATATTTCTATGAGCTCTGAATTTTGTTATTGTTGTAAATTATATTCATCAACAGCAATGCAGACCAGACTGTGAATGGTGACAAGCCAAAGTGGTATCATTTTACACATGCACTGCACTTTTTGAGCTTAGTCTTCTGTATTCTTTTGCTCCTATTTGATAGAAGGGACAGGAGAATCAGGCCTTGCACTTGTTTCTGGTTTTAACAATGGAGATTCCACACTTTTGTTTCTGGCATTTCTGTGAACTTTCTGGACATAGAAGTGCATGTTTCTTTTTAAAAGTTACTGTATGTTACATGTGATTTTAAGGTTGTAACAGGATTCTAATGTGGATGATACCACTGTAAATTAAAGTGACACCACTTAAAACAGAGGAATTATTTTGCTAGTCAAGTAGAAACAAAAATTGTCATATTTCACGATGTGAAGATATTATTTCAAAGATATATCAAAATAATTACAGGCCAGCAAAGCTTTAGAGCAACACAAGTACAAAAAAATACCCAAAAGTCAAAGAAATGTGTTTGCAGAGACATTTCATTTTCTTAGTGTGGTTCATATGTGACTTCTACATAACATGACTTGATTACTGTTACTGACTTGATTTCTGATTTTGCCATTAAGTACAGGACTAAAAATGTTGTGTCTGATTAATGTTGTGTGAACAGATTGTGCAGAAATCTACAATGAAGGCCATAAGCAAAATGGATTTTATAAAATAAAACCAATCCAGAGTCCCAGAGAATTCTTTGCATTCTGTGACATGTCTGAAGGAGGTGGCTGGACTGTGTTTCAGAGACGTTCCGATGGCAGCCAGAATTTTGATAGGTAGGTACTAGATTACTAGGTAATTAAAACTGGAAACAAAGTGAAGAAACATTAACCAGATGGTGCTAAGTTAAATCTGAACTTTAGAAGTACAGGAGTAAGTTGTTATCCTAGATAGAAGGGAGGAATGGTTATTCTGTGGAACAGCCTCCAGATGGGATACCACTTCTGGTTCTGGCTGTCTTCTGTGAGACATCCGTTCTGATCTTTTTCTGACAACTTGTGTATTTGACACAAGGACACTTCAGTGTCAAATGCCTTAACAACTGCTGGAGCAAGGACTCTTAATGATGAGGAAAGATGTCTTCTGCAATTAGTAAAAAAAAAAAAAAAAAAAAAAAAAAAGAAACTTTTTTACCATGAAAAGAGTCAGCAGGTTCCCCAAAGAGAATGTGCAGTCTCAATCCTTGGAAGTTTTCAAGATCTGAACAGACAAGTCCTGAACAAGTCCTGATCTCATGGCTGATTCTGGCTTGAGACTGACACTGGACTAGCTTGCCTCCTGAGGTTCCTTCTAGTCTGAGTTAATCTGTGATCTAGAATTGTATTATAAAACATCCAAATAAACTTGATTTTTTGAGAAATTAGTAATTTATACCCATTTCAGACTCTGGGCTGACTATGAAGAAGGCTTTGGAAATTTTGTTTTGAAAAATGGTGAATTTTGGCTTGGAAACAAAAATCTTCATTATTTGACTAATCAAGGTAAGATTTGTATTGTAACAATAGTCTAATTGTTTCTGTTTCTTTGCACTTTCCAGGCAATTTTTTTGTTTCCCCTTTTTGTTATCATAAATCCTGAGTTCTGTTGTTAGTCTGCACGGACTTCTCTAAGTTTCAGAAAAAAACACTTTTGTATATACGTTTTCTAACAAAAGGTTCAAAACTGTCCTTAGGCCACTGGCATACTGAGAGCCCCTGTGAAACAGGGAACAGGAGACAGGAGTCTACCTTAAAATAATTGTCTCTATCCATTTTCCATCAGCATCACTAACAGTCCAGAGATGGGTATATGCTGTACCAAGACACTTATTCGGGGCTTTTTAGCTGTGTGGGCTATTACATGGAAGTAATTCTAGTCCAGTCCTGTTGATGAGGCCAGTAGTAAAAAGTTATTTCCAAATTCTAATAGCTACTCAATGTAAGCTAACTTCTGCTTTGTTGTAGAATGCTGCTGATACAAAACTTACCCACTGGCTTAGCAGGCTAAATCATATGGAGATCAGTGCCACCAGGATGTGATCCTAGTATAACTTTATTTATTTTCAGAGTATAAAAATCTGATTTTCGTAGGTGAAAATTTATTGATGAGTTTTCACTATGCTTTCACTACCACCTCAAATATTGTACTAAAATGTAAAACCTGTAAAGCCATCTTTTTTTACAATTTTTTCCCTACATTTAAAAATTTGTATTAAAATAATTCTAAAATTTTCTAGGCTGAATAGAATTCACTCAGGTGAATAAGGCAAAGAATAGCAATATATGATTTACTATGCATAAAGAAAGAAGATAAAACCCTATAAAATATGCTGAGGTGATAGAGATTCATGCTGAAAACATTTTCTTTTTAGCTTCTACTGTAAAGCCCAGTTCTGAAAAGCAATAAGATAGGCTAGTTCAACTAAAATAATTTGTATTTTTTTAAAGGGAATTATACTTTAAGAATTGATCTAACTGATTTTGAAGGAGAACGACGTTTTGCACAGTATGCAAGATTCAGAGTTGCAGGAGAAGAGGTAATAAAATATTAAATGACTAAATGTTTTAATGAAAATGTGGATTCTGTAGGCAAACAATAAACACACAGGTTCCCTAATTTCCATAAAGATTTGTGTAGAACCTTAATTTAAGGCTCTAAACCATATTTTCTTTCTTACACATGCTGATAATTTTCAAATACCTAATAAACGTGGTTTACTCTGATACATTAATTTCATACTTTCTGTAACTGATATGAATAATTTGGGTTAATAAATAGATAAAAGCAGTTTTTCTATGTTTGTTGATATTACCAACAATAATGTGTCGCTATAGGACACGAAATAAAACAACGGGGACACTGGAATCTCCAAGGTTAAAAGAAGGACATTTAATTTCTGACTCCAACATTTATAGATTTTCAAAAGTGACAGTGAATTGGAAGGTGACAGTGCCACCTCTCCAATGACACTGGACAAACCAACAGTCCATCAAATTTCCCCTCCTCCAGAAAAGAATGCAAAACAATAAGTGTTTACAGAAAAGTGCATGAGAAAGTTCGTTACAAGAATGTAAACATCAGAAGGCTTAGAAGAACTTAGAACAGGGTGACAATCATGGTAGAAGATATTCTGATTTGCTAATGTATACTGCTAGCTAGCCCTAATGTTATTTTTATTAAGTCATTTATACATATGGTTAATGACAAATTTTATCCCTGTTAAGCATCTCTACAGCCTTTCATTATTGAGGACGTCGTGTCTAAGTGGCAGGACATTTTTTAGCATAAAAATAGCAGCAAATGGAACAGGCTAGGTTCTTCTTTGTGGTTTCACTCTCTGACATGCTAATGGCTAAAGACATACAGGAATTTAATTTTCTTTTCCTTCTTCACACTTTTTATTAGCATTCTTATGAGATGAGTTGTGGTGAATACTCTGGTACAGCTGGTGACTCCCTTACGGGTGGATTTCATCCTGAAGTAAAATGGTGGGCTGATCATCGAGGAATGAAATTCAGTACTAGAGACAGGGATAATGACAACTATGAAGGGAACTGCGCTGAAGAGGAAAAGGCTGGCTGGTGGTTTAACAGGTATTTTGATTTCATATGGGTACTGTCAACTATTCTGCTCCATGGGTATTCATAAAATAATAACATGTGGTAGAAGATAGATTGGGATTGTTCATTTATTGGCAACGTGCCCTTGTCCCCTAGCAGATCTCAGTGCTGGTAAGACTGAGGCTCACCTTAGAAGGGATAGCACTTACTGTGCAGCTCAGGCTGGTCTGTGATAATGGCACTTGCCATAGGTCATCTTTGTTATCAGGCAGTGAGGAGGAGATAATTCTGCCCCTCTGAGGTAAATAGATTTTACACAAGTAGGTCATGTAGAGTTTGCCATACATCCCTGCTGTACTTCACTCTCGCATTTCTCTTGTGTTGCACTAGACCAGATGTGGCAGCACTGCAAATATCTGACAAGCTAAACTAGTGCCAGGTTATCAAGACTCATTTTTTTCACCTCACTTCACAGTACCTCACTCTTGTTATTCTTTCCAAATGGAGATGGTAATGTGTCTACTCAGTTTCTGTCAGTGTGCATGTCTGGACTGAGTGAAAGATTTTTTAAAATAGGGTTAAATAAGGGAATTTAAAAATTTTACTAACATGCAATATACCAAATCAAAAATAAAGGATAAAAATGGTAGCCTTAGCCTGTACAGATCAGCTGTGTTCTTTCCTGTAATTAAGTAAATAAATATAGCCATGAAGAGAAGCTCTGCAATCAGCTGTGTAATAGAGAGGTTTAAAATACAGCTCAGGGAGGCACACTACTCTCTCACTGTGATCTCAGTTCCCTTGGCAAGAGGTGCCAGGCTGGATCAACTCCATTGTTTCTGTTGTATCATCCTTTGTTTCTCTTTTTAACTCCTCATTTGCCAAATTCTGTTTTCATAAGCAGTCAGTGACCACCTTAACTGATATGATGTAGCTATTAACTCAGTGTTTCACAATTAAGTATTTCTTTTAATACATTTTAATATATTTGCATGGATAGTCAGCCAGCAGAGTGTCTGAGACTTGGAAAAAGTCACATGTAGACAATGGTTTTTTGCATTTCTCAGGAAAACTAAGATATAAAAGGGAAAGGCAACTATTTTGGAGCTTCTTTTCCCATGAAATCAGAGCTTTTGTAAATTTAAAGGAGTATCTGGACCTCAAATCACATAAAACTGATATCATGCCATGGATTTCATTAAGACTGAATTACCAATCACTTTTAGACCACTAAATAAGTTTTTTGCCTTTTAAAAACTTTTTTCTAATATTGGATTGATCTGGACAAAAGAATGACCACTTTGCAAAAGTAGCTGCACAGCGGAACTTGACAGTTATTTATACCTTGTAGTTGGTGCTACATAACTTCTAAAGATAGCTGACTCCTACTGGGCTAGTTCTTATTATGGTTGTGTAGCTCATGCTCTTAAAGTGACAGTCTAGCTTAATAATGAAAGTGAGTTAGTAATAGTGTCATTTCACTGCTTTGTTATTGAATTTTTAATGTTAAGCCTAACATAAAACTGAACATTGCAAAGTACTAGAAAATGTCAGTATCATTAAGTCCTACTCAAAAGGACAGTACTGGCAGAAAAAGAAAAGCACTCACAAACACATATTTGTCATGCACAGATTAGCAAATATAGAAGGAATTAGTGCTCTTGGCTGGTTTGCATAAGAGCTCCCAGCTATGAAGGAATTGTTTATAGCCAGCTCTATGCTATCAGGACTAATGAAATACAGAAAAGCCCAGATAATATGAAAACCAAGGGACGTGACACAAGTGAGGCCACATGGAAGTAGCTCAGAGTTAGTTTCAAGCCACCAGTCTCGCTCCAGCTCGGCATTTGTTGTCCTGGACTTCTGCAGAAAAATCGCCCCTTTTGTAAGCAGAGATTTTTATCTTGAATGCAAGTCCACAGAGCTGGGTTCACTCTGGTACAACGTGCAGGTCATAAGCTTTCCAGTACCCAGGGTATTGCAAAGCTCATAAGTAGCTCATAAGTAGTGAGATAAAGTTCATAAAGGTTCATAAGTAGTGACAGTGCACAATTCCAGTTGGACATCAGCTTATTCTCTCCCAGCACTCCCATTTTTAGTTATACCATGTATGGATGGTAAGAGGGATCTGTTAGGCAACAACTTGGGGCCAGATATCACTAACTCAAGCTTCCTGCCTTACCAGTCATCCCAGAGACTGCATAACTAAGTTCATGTGGGGTCAGTGGAGTCAATAAATCCAGACAGAATTCAAAGGGTTCTTCAGGGAACCTCTTATATATGTCACACAGTTAATACATAATTCAGCTAAAATATCCATGGACAGTTAATACATAATTCAGATAAAATATCCATGGACAGTTGAGAGTTGGCTGTACTTTTGAAACTACTGCAGTGTAGTTTTTAACTTTATATTAGCCTATTGAAAAGATAGGAGGAACACAGGCTGACTTTAAGGTATTTATTGACTTGTGAATAATGAATGTTTTTTCACAATATCATATCACATGCCAGTTGTTAACTTAGTATGTACAGTTACTTCAGACAACATCTGCTTGGATACTGAATACTCTGGTTTTCACTATTCATGCTTCCCAGCACTAATTAAGACTTTTTACTGGCTCATATTGCTGTTGGCAAAATTATGGTGTGCCTTCTTATGATTCTTTTAATGAAATCTGTGTTTTGATTCAAAGTGGGCAGAGTGCCTCCTCATTGCAGAATTTGTATGATTAGAAAGATTAGGTCAGCTCTGATACAAGCTTGTCATTCTCAAAAAACAAACTCAGTTTTGATGTCCACAATTTATAAGCTTTCAATTAAAACATTAAAAATTGTAAGCAATAAATAAGGATATATAGATGAGAATTTTCCTATCGAGTTTTTGTCATAGTTTTTATCTCAGTTCTCAAAAACTTTGTTAATGAAGTGTGAGCAAAGCCAAAAAGACTAAGATTTGCCAGTAACAAAACTCATAAGGTTATTTGGAATGTTTTCTGTGTGCATATTTTCTGAAGTCTGCTTTTGGAATCCATCATGGTGTTCAACAGCTAGACATTAACAGCATTTATAATGAAATACTGAATTGGCAGATAAACCAAGCTGATTCATCACAATGTGCTGCAGAAGGAACAGCCAGTTTGCTCTCCACATAAATATCTAAGCTTGTTTCTGGTAGAAACCAGGCAAGTATCAAGCTTGTGCTGTTCCCTTTTCAAGCCTTTTGGGTTTTGCTAGGGTTTTCTGTTTGTTTCAGCCACTGTATTTAATAAACTATAACTGCATTTCTGCCTGAGTCTGTTAAAAAACAACAAAACCCCCTCTACTTTGTGTAGTCAAATAAAATGCCAGCTCGGGTGATCCAGTGAATTGGTACACGTGTAATTAGCTGTCAGAATTCATCTTTGTAAATAGAAGGCCACAGGTGGGCAGGCAAACTGATGGTGGTATTCAGGTTTTGTCATACAAAATACCATGTGGTGTAACTGGAAAACCTACAGGGGGCTACTCTGGAACATCAGAAAAACACAACAGTATTTCTTTCCCAGACTGTGGTGTATGCCCTGCTGTCTACCATCCTGAACAACTCTGGAAAAATTTTCCACTGAAACAAATTAGCAGGAAAAACTAGTAATGTCAAAAACCATGGAAAGAAAAAGCAGCACTTTTGGTTAAAAGAAGCAAAACACATTTGCAATTCTTCCCTAATTAAAACACTGTTGTTTATGCGCAAATGCAAATTTATGCAGCTGTCAAACTAGGCTGGCATCAACATGGCAAAATTTTTTGACTCACAGAGAAATAAATAACAAATGCATGGAGCTTTTCAGCAGGAGGCCTTATTGCTGTTTCCCTTTACTTTCCCACCAGGTGTCACTCTGCCAACCTGAATGGTTTGTACTACAGAGGTCCCTACACTGCCAAGACAGACAACGGGATTGTTTGGTACACCTGGCATGGGTGGTGGTATTCTCTGAAATCTGTTGTCATGAAGGTCAGACCGGCAGACTTTGAATGTAATATTGTTTAAATATTCTATTAACACGATTCACCTGATTAATCTTTTAGGAAATTAATTCCAAATCAAAATGGGCAGATTTTTATTTTTCAATCTATGTATATATAAATTTGGAATGATTCCTCTGCAACCAGTAGTTTTATGAGATGTAAGTGAAAAGACAAGATAGCCTATGAAGCTTTAGATACAAATATTAATGCTAATGGGTCCAAGTGTTTTTTTAAAAAGGCAAGTGTTCACCTAGGAATAAGGACATCTTCATTAAGATGGCAAATTTTTGCCTTTCCAGTAACTTCAAATCCTTTCACCCATAAACAATGGCATTGTTACTGTGCTGTCTCAAAAATGAAAAATAATTGTACTTACACAATAAAAACCCTACTCAAATAGAAGCATAAGGTTTACTCAGTGGATGGAACATGCCTGCTTTGGAAAGGTTCAAGACTTTAGGAATGAGTTTCCTGTAAATCCCTCTGATGTAAAGGTTGTATGTGTTGTGTACACAGTGTACAAAAAAGGTTTAAAGAATGAGGCAGGAACTGAAGAAAGAGAAGGGGTGCTGCCAGGGTACAATCAATTGAATCCAGCATAGAGAAGTGGATTGTCTGTTGTTTGCTGAGGCATTTCTAGGGCTGGTCACAACATTTCAATAATTTTCAAACATTTAAAAACGTTTTTAGACGGACAGTAATTATGCTTTTCTCCTTCTTGGTAACCATAATGCTTTTTCTTTTTTCTTTTTTTTTTTCTTTTTCTTTTTCTTTTTCTTTTTTTTTTTTTTTTTGTCTTTTTTTTTTCCTTTTTTTTTTTTTTTTGTTAGATTTTACAAATCTAATTTTGAATGTTCTGTCCAGTCACTTCCTCTCCTTTCCCTTTATACTTGTCTGAACTCTCTGGGCTTTTCTCCATCTCAAGTTGCATATCCATATTTTTCTTGTACAAGAATAATGGTAAGAGAGACTTTGCTTACCCCTGGCTTTTGTGCCTGGCACTACAATAGACTCTAATAGCCAGTAATAACAAGAGTTGCTGATTTATGCTTGCTGCCCTGGAGAAGATAGGAATACTCTCTAGAAAGCTATCCAATGAAATGTAGTCCATTTCTGCTGGGCAGATGCAAATGAAGACTTCAAAGAAAGTATGGACCTAAGCTTGCTTTCCTAAAATAATTTTGCTTTTGTGGCTGAACTGCCACTCTCTCTTCCCCTGTCCAAATACAGTTTTGAACATGGCAGCCACTTTCAATCATGCTTAAAATAATGAAACTAAGTTTTGGTAAAGGTCAGTTTATAACTACATTGCTATGAATACAGGACAGCTGAATTATAACTCTGCATGGCAATTTTTCCTTCCATTTTCATCCTCCCAAAACAAAAGTTTGTAAAGAATCCTTGAGAGAATTGCATGGAATAAGGGAGGGAGGATGTTTGTAACAACTGGAGGAAGAAAGAGAGTTCTTATGAAACAATCTCACTCAATAAGATAAATCATGCTACACCTAAACAAAAACAAACAAAAAAGTGTGGAGAAAAAACAGGGCTCAGACAGCTAAAATAATGTTATAATGCAAAAATTGTGCCAATGAAAATCTGCAGTATAAAGCTTATAAGGTGTCTTTTTTTTGTGGTAATAGCAGATATTCTAGATAATCCAGTCTTTCTCTTGATGTATCAACTGATACTGTGCTAGAGATTTCTAGCCTTTAGCACATCCCTGTACCCATGCATGAGAGGACCAATGAACAGCTATTCACCTGCTTATTTTGAACTTTGTTTAATTAGTTTCACCAAATTATACTTGGTATCTGGGAGGAAGGCCCTTCTTGTGTGTGTGTAAGGGGGTTAAGGGGGAGGGAGGGAAGTAAAGAGAGAGAGGGAGAGAGAGAGAGATAGTAAGAGAAATTCAAGATTAAAACAGAAGATCTGATAAAGTATTTTTATTCAATTTTATTACATGTAACTGAAATTGGGTTCCTATGTAACTATGCAAATGTCTGTAGGTATGGGTTATTAATAATGTGATGGAAGTTTTGGAGTAGTTGAAAAAATGTTGTAAGTTCAGTATTTCCCATAATAATTTTCAAATTGTTTTTTCACTCTAAGAGGAGAAAGCTTTAATTATTAGGAAAAAAAACCCCAAACGAACAGAATGCCATTATGTAGGATTTGTAAAAACATCTTTATTTTTTCACTAAAATGGAAAGATTAACTCATGAATTTGGAGAGTATCAAGGCATATCATATTCCACCAAAATAAAAGACAAGGAAGATTCATGCATAGGAAAGTTGGATTTTCAGTACAAAAAAAAGAAAAGACTTTGAAAATTTACAGATAGTGCTCACAAAATCTATGATAATTTTTAATATACTGCAACATAAATCCTAATGAAATCTTTTGGCTGAGTGAGGGTGCTTTTGACATATTCTGATATAAAATTTAACTCCTTTTCTTTACTGTAAATCATAAAATGAAAAAGACTCAAATCTGTCTTTGTACATCTTCAAATGCACTTAGATGTTTATTTGGACTGAATGCTCTTCTGAACAAGGAAGCATCTAGCATACTGTCAGCAATATACAAATATTGTATTTTTAATTTCCACCACTTTTCCATGGCCTTTCTTTGTGCAATAAATCTTTCTGACCACATGAAAAGTATGTGAAAGTGTTGTAATTCAAAATGGTCATATAATTGTTCTTAAATAAACAAACATTTATTTTCAAAAGGGAAGTTTTAATAGCTACCAGGCAAGACACAAGGTTGGGAGAGAATTCTTTCCTCTGCCAGGCTTGCCTGTTCACATGAATTTATTTTCTTAACAGGTACAAACATGTTCTAAATAGTCTTTATTATTACAAGATAGCAGAACACAGGCCAGTTTATTTGTTCTGGTGTTAGACAGAACATTGTTCCCAAACAGCTGAAAATGAATATGTACTATTTCATAGAAATCATTTAACCCAAAAGAAGAAGAATTGAGGAAATAGCAATGAAAATGTCTTGTTAGTCATGTTAATAAAGAACATCATGATATCTACCAGCAATGTGGAATCAAAAATATATATTTTTGTAATATCTGTTCAAGGGAAACACTCGTATTTTATTTCTATGTCTGTGTTCTTGCATTTGCTCAACATATTGGAGAGTAAAAGAATGGAAACCACAATCCCAGATGAATTAAATGAACATTAACAGAGCCTTTTATGTTACAGCATTTGTTTTCCCTAGAATATGGAGAATGCATTGATAGAGCTGAGGTACTAAAGTCTGGCCTTCCACAGGAGATTCTTCTCTTCAGCTCTAATGTTTTGCTACAGTCTACCTCTCCTCACCATTCCCAAAACTGTTACTTCTCATACCAATATCTGAATGCCTTTTGTAAGTATAACATTTTGTTCTGTCAGAGCTACTTCTTCTTGCTCTTGAAATGGTACACCCAGAAAGGAGATTTGAACCATAGGTTGCCCAGTCTGTCAACATTCCTGTCATGTTCCTTTAGTTCACTTCTCATCTCAAAAGAACAAGCTAATTTTTTGCTCATTTTTCGTCAGCAATAAGTTCTCTTTGGCAGTTGTAACAGAGGTAGAAAGAGCAGAAGTATCCAGGCAAGTATTCTGTATCTAAATTTTGAAAAATTGGAAACATTTGCACTTATTTCTGGGTTGTGGGGTTGGGTGTTTTTTTGTTTGGTTGGTTTTGGGTTTTTTTTTTTGTGGGGGGAGGGTGGGTTTGTTGGTTTTTTTAAAAATTATGAAGTGGTCAACTCAGAAAGCAAAAATGGAGCTTTCAAAACCAGGAAGTACTTTGAAATGAGTGTGAGTATGCTTGCTATTTCCTCAGAGCAGGTCTGAGAATTGGGAATTTGGTAAGGCTTCAAATATTTAGCTAAAATCCATATGCTCAGAGGAAGGTTCAAATTTTTGTTGAAGTGCTTCTTCAAAGAGGGTATAAAACTTCACAGTGATAGTGGCTTTTTTGATGCTTAATTAAGTTTTTTTTTGTTGAATACACAGTGTTCATCAAAATTTTTCTTTTCCAAGTACCTGAGGGTCCTCTTAATCTTTGTTTAGTGCATGATGAAATCCAGCTTGTCATTGCTATATCTTCAGTTAACTACGACAGTTGCTCTTAATCCCACCCCAATGGTAAATAGACTGCATCAGAAACATAATGCTGATACACAAACACTGAATAAACAACCTTGGGGCCAAATTCATGTTTGTTTGCTTGCAGAAGAAGCAAAATATGGCCTTTGCATACGAACCACAAGCAAACCATCTTGTAGCTCACTTTTCTGTCCTTCCTCAGCAAGCCATAAACACCTGTGTATAAGTTCCTTTTACCTTTTTTTGTACAGAATTAAGCTGGGTTTTTTTTTCTTCCTGTCTTAATGACAGTCAGATTAAAGACCTGTTAGTTGTCATTTGCATACCTGTGACTGTCTGTCCTAAGGAACCTGGGTAGCTCTGAGGTTCTGCAGAACCTGAGCAAAGGCTCCGAGCAGCTAAAGGATGTTCTTAAGGCGCCTATAATGGCAGTTGTGAGAACAGACTGGACTGAATTATTTAATGAATATGTCACCCAACACTACTGGCAGGAAGATAAACAGATTCCTCTTACAGGTAAATGGTTCTCACAAATGATTACCTGAATTTCAGTGCATCCAGTTTTGTTGTCCTTGCAAAAGGTCACAATTTTCAATCCATGCAAAATTATATTGCCATGGGAGCCCCTGGTCTGGCACTTTATGCAACATGATAGTTCATATTAAATGAACTTAGAACATTAATTGAACACAGGCAAGTGGCATATGAGCCAAAATGGTTTTATGTTAGTGATATCCTGCACTAGATGGTCCTCTGTATGTGGGTTTTATTGGGCAATACTAAATTCATAAACTAGTACAACATTTCTCCTGATTAAGTTAATTATTAAATGATAAAAAATAAGGGAAAAATATTTAGGTTAACTTTGTCCTTAACTAATTTTTTAAATAATACATGAGTACCTGAGGTTAACTTAATGGTAGAAATTCACAGCACCTAATTCACTTGAGGTACAGCTCATTTATGTAGTTAAATTGTGTTCTTTTTTTTTTTTAAGTCTTGCATTACAGCAGTAGTTTGTGTCTTCTGATGAAGCAGAAACAAAACTGTGCAAGTTCCAAACGCTACTTGAACTAACTTATCTGTACTACTGCATTCCTGCTGTGATTCCTCTACTGCTCTTCTGTTGGGATATCTTCTATTTTTCACATCTCAACTACTAGGAAATTCAAGGCAACTTCCCTAGTGACGCCCATCTTTATATCATAACACAAATAATACAGCATTTGAATGTTTCTTGTGATCAAGAAACTGAGATTATGTGACTACTTGTGGCACAAGAAGGATGAAGTGCTTGGGCCACACTGAATTCACTGCAGGGAGAACAGGAATCCATCTTCTGCCAAAATGCCATAGACCCATCTGGGAAAAATACTTCCTTACAGAAATCAGTGGGTTATTCATGTACTCAGCAAATATAAAATTCATGTTGCATGTCACTGCTAGATGCCTTGGAAGTCCTATTCTGTAGGGTAGTATTTAAGTTTGAATTGTTAATGCTTGCAAGACATGCAGTCACATTGCCTTGTGATAAAGGGTTTTTAATGATTGCAGTGTATCGCTTTTAAAAAAATTTCTAATAACTTTGAGTATTTAATTTTAAATATGTCATTGAAATTTCTGAAATAAGGCTATTTCAAATTGTTCCAGTTCTCTGTCTCTGAATCCTACCTCTCTTACACAGCAAGCTTAATGAAAGATCTCAGCACAATTCTCATCTATTTCTCTAACTTTTCCTAACAAGGGGTTAAATGAAAACAGAAAAATCATACCCATCTGGAAGAACACAAGCCTCTCAAGCTAAAATTTCTAAGCAAAAAGCTCTTGGATACTGAAGGAAGGGAAAGGCTTCCGTCATATGTTTACACAACCTGAATAAAACAAGTCATTAATAATACAACTTGGAAAAAATAGTCATTAAATATTTGCAATCCATGATAATAACTTAAAGTCTACTTTCTATTTCCCTTTAACATTCCCAACTTCCCAAAGCACTTGTGCTACTAAATCTGACATGAAAGTTTCATACATAAGAAAATAACTGGACACCTTTCCTGCTGTGTTTTTTTCTCTCCCCAAAAGAATTAAGAAAATTAATCTCATGCAAATCAATAGAGTCCAGTAACGTTACACCATGGGGATTACTTATGTATGTCATCTGCTTCTCAAGCAGCTCATTTCTATTGTATCTCAAAGAAAACACAGCTTTAACACCAGACCTTTTCTGTTATTCTACTTTCTCATTAAAAAGACATCAACCACATTCATTATTTAGTATTCTAGAGTGAGTGTAGCCCTGTTAGTCTGGATGTGCTCTGTAATTCATCATATACTAATGACCAACCATCTTCTCTCATGTTACTGGAGCAACAAAAATATTTAGGTATGTCCAGCAAGAGCTGGGAAGAGCACCAACCAAGAAGACAAGGGAGAAACGGCCCAAAACATCTCAGGTGTACTTGTTGATGCATGTGAGAAGAGGCTATATATTCTCTAGAGAGGTGACATGGTGTCTTTGTCATTTGTACACTAATTAACCCGCAACCCCAAAATTCAAGTGAAATTAAAATGTCCTGCAGCTTTTCAAAGAACACCATCAGGAAAGATGAGCAATGAGGCTGTCCAACATAGGAAAAATTTCTGACAGAAATAAGAAAGCGTGTTATGAAATTCACTGTTGAGATATTCTGGTACATCAAACAGTGACTGTAAAGACTTCCTTAGAAAGCAGCAGCACCATAATGATTTCAGCAGGTGAAATATAATTGAGTATTTACTTTTGGTTCTTACTTAATGGGCAGCTTCTTCATATAAGGCAGCTTTAAAGAAAATACTCAACTGTATCCTAGACTTGTCTCATGAAAAGCTCTTACCAGAAAATACAAAAGACTACCTGTTTCACAAGGACAGACACCACATTATGGTTCTGTGCAGTATCAGTGAGGATACTGATATTTTTGAAGTACATAGTGGAAGCTGATGTCTGGCAGCTGCCTTGTCTCTGTTGTCTCTGTTATTCACCTCCATTTTTTTAACAGGATCTCCTTTCAGTTGAATAGCATTGGAACCCAAAACGTAAAATGAGACTTGGGAGAAGTCAGCTGCTAATAAAAGGTTCCACTGTCTTTCCTTGCTGACCCAATAATTTAAATGCAAGCAAGTCTGATGTGATATCAGAGAAAGCCTTAATTGAGGGGTACTTATGCTTACTCATTAAAAACAAGTAAGTTTCAGCAGACTGCTTTCTTGGAAATGCTGTGATATACTCAGATACAAATGTGTTTCTTACATTATTTTAAGCAAAGCCTGGATTCTTCTCTGAAAGAAAAAAGTACTGCAGTAGTGTTTATTTCACTGCCTATTTTACCATCCAATCATTGTGTTAAGAAAAGAAGTGACCAAAATGAAAATCCCTTCTTTGGGACACAGAGATTTTGAAAGCAAGGGAAATCTGGAACCTTCTGACTCGTGGATCTCATTTTTTAAATATAAAGAATAAGCACCAAATATGTATTTTTTCAGTTTAAGAAGTGAAACCTAGAATTTGAAGATGTAAAAGTAACATTAACATTTTTCCCCATGACTTATATTCTCTGAATCATGTAGCAAGTAATTGAATTTTTTCATACTACCCTCATGTATGGGAAATATAATTTAAACCTTTTACAGAGCATACTGAACCCTCTTTAGAAAACATGCAATTCAATAATTATATTTTATTCTATTACTAGCCTAGGCTGATAGTTCTGACTGATCCTCATCTATAAGCAAAAATCTTCAGGATTTTATTCACTAGAATAAAACCTTATTAACAGCAGTTCCTAAAATATACCCAAGATAAGAAGAGAGGTTAAGGCTTCTGTGTACCCTTTGCATACAGGTTTATGTTAGGAGAACATTTTCAGAAGCATTTTACACAATGATTAATTCAGTCCCTGGGAGGGAGGTACTTTGAAAGTGTTCCAGAGTACATTTAAAATACCCACCATTCTCCCTGAAAGATTATCTGTGCTAGCTTGCATCCAAGCTGTGTGTGTAAAAGAAAGAAGTGCTGACTATACCAAAAGGCTCCACTATACTTAGCCTTTATTGTCTTCAGTTTCTGGGACTGGCAGGATTAATTAAGGAATTCTGCAGTTTTGACTTCCACAGAGAGAGCAGCGCTGAGGAGGAAGAAGTAATCAGCTCTAGTTGGCACCACCATCCATTGAATTTGGAGTGAATATACCAATATTCACAGAGACAGGATCAGTAACTCTTAATAAAAGCACTGCCTGTTACACCCTTTTTAAACACTGCAAGCTGCTCATAGTAAATGGCAAATGAAACCCAGAAGTACAAGTTAGTGTGCATAGTATGATATTTCAGTCAATTTTCTATGATACATACAAAGTAGGGGAAAATACAGGGATTCCTTGGGGAATTCTAGCCATTCTAGGTTTAGAAAATGCTATCTGTTGCCACAGTTTCCATTTCAGACCATGGAAAATTATAAAAACTGAAAAATGCCCATGGATAGGAGGTTCAGGAAGAAATTGTGGTTAAGGAGGGCGCCATGTGGGACAGCACAGATGAGTATTATTCCGCTGCACATTCCAGCTCTGACTCAGAAGCTCATCACAACAGAAAACATGTTTTTTTATAATTCCTTGTGCAAACTAACTGACATCTGCCTTCAAAATTCCAACACTGCATCTTGGTGGCATAGCTGTGTGCTAGTCTTAATTTCAGCTAGAATAAAGCAAGGAGCTAGTCACAAAAAACCAAGTATGTTTGTCCCTCTACCAATTAACTTTTCTTCTTACTGTCCAGGACTACTGACCTATCCGAAAAAGGAACTGAAGTTAAATCAACAAAAGAAATACATTGCACAGACACTGCTAATGCTAATAATTTTTTAACTTTGTATGCCTGGTTTTTCCTTTTTTCTTACAATTCATTATACTTCAAATTAACACTTAAGACTGCACAATAACCAAAATAAGACATCTAAAATAGTAATTCAACATTTATCTATTTTATTAATAACTATATTTACATTGCCATTACAGTATGAAATACCAACAACACACAATTTCACAGATAAATCATATTGAATCCCAGGTGAAGAGTGCTGTAGACACATAATACATGTCTGATCTGTCTCATTCACCTGCAATTTTCCAATAAAATAATGCTGTTCTTATTTCAGATATACCAGGTTCAACAGTAATCTTGTCCAGTTTGTAAAGGTGAGTAGCCTGAACCCTAGACAGGGATAAATTTTCCTCTGTAAGGTCTGTCCAACCATTAATACTACGCCAAGAACAACAGACTTAGGATTTTTTTCCCTAGCAAAGCTTCCTTGATAAGTTACAAGTATTGGGAGAAAGAAAATTAATACATCAGGCCTGTTTTAAGGAAAATAAGGACTGGCTCAGAAATGAGTGCATGTTAAGATCTCTAAATGATCTAGGCTGCTATAGTTTCTTATTTGCACCTGATGTGTTTTAGCCCATGTTTTGGCTAAAATACATCAGGTGCAAAGAAGAAACTGTTTTCCCTCCCATGGGATTATTTTTACTCTGAATTCCATCTGTATTTCCTTACCTTCTTCCCTGTGGTATGGTTTACCACCCAGAAGGGAAAAAAAATACAACATTCATTTTCATTTTCTCGCTCCCAGTGGATTAATAACATTTCTTTAAAATGGCAGCCAGAAAAGACTTGTGCTTTCTTGCTTTTCCCTGACATCTTACTGTCCATTCAGTAATCTTTCATGCATAGAGAACGTAATTCAGTTTGAATCACCAAATCAAAAGCACATGCTATCCTTGCATTAATGTTTGAATTCATCTTTCTGTGTTAGAGGGGATGGGAAAGAGAAGGAGAAGGGGTTTAATTCCCCAGTTACATGACTTAGAGCAATGAGGGCTGACTTCTGTCAATAGGCTGCTGCAGCACAGCTTCCCCACAGTATTTTGTTCTGTCCTTTCTCAGCAAGGCTCAGGAGGGGACATCTTGTTGCCACAGAGAACTGGTTCAAGCTTTTCTTCTCTGTTTTGTTGGTGCAAGCTTCTGTTTAGTACACCTGTATAACAATTACTCCCCTTTTTCTGTTGTTTCTGTCCTCTTACATTTACCACAGTTAGTTCTGCTTACTCCAGCCAGTGTGAACAATGGCATAACTTGCAATATTAAGGTACTGTGTGTCTAGTGAAAGACACATTCACATACATTGAGATGTGATAGCCATAGAAGCCATTACTGATAGAACAGGATCTAAGCAAAAGTAGTGTGGTGCACAACATTACATCGTCTTGTGAGCTCAGGAGCACCATCAAGTTAGCACCTATTAACAACTTACTGTGCATCAGCTGGTCTGCAGAAATTGTCAGCATGTATTACTTTGCATTTGCTGTTGGAAAACCCTGTGCAAGTTTGCTCAGCCTCCTCTCCTGTCAGAAGGAGTCACATCACCACATATTTGCTGCTGGCTAAGAGCCTATTCATCCCCACATCCACATTTACCACGGTGCAAATGATACTTGCTAAATCCTGCTAACTTAATCTCACATCCAAGCTTCACACTGGGAAGATGCTGCAGTAGCAATATTATTTATGTGTTCTGTAATCATGGAAAAGTGACAAAAGCAAGTAATATTCAGCGCCATTTAAGCAGCTGACCTGCTACAGATAAGAATGAAATTGCTTTGACTTCAGCAATTTATTTTTTTTAAAGACATTAGGTCTATAGTGAGCTAGTGATGAAAGCACTGAAAAACAGGAAAAGAAACTGGCTGTATGATCTTCTCCTTCTATTAATTTCCCTTAAATAAATCTTAGTGCTAATCATCCTTCAGCAGCCCCCAGTTAACCACTCAGCTGAAGGCTTGGAGCTGTTGCAGACACAGCTCCTAAAGGCTCAGAACCATTTGTTTTCTGGCAAGACATTTTCAGATAGGTCTATGCAAATAGTCACTTGGAATTATATCTTCACCTTCATTTCTCTGCCTCAGATGGTTCCTTTAACAGAAAGATCTTAAGGAGGACTTTTAGGAAAAAAGGTTATCTTTAATTAAAACAAAAAACACCCAACCCAAACCAAACCAAACCAAACCAACCAAACAAAAAACAAACAAACAAAAACCAAACCAAAAAAATCCACCCAAACCTGAAAACAAAAAAAGGCAAGAATGTGTTGTGCTGTCTCTAACAGCTAGATTATCTCCCACTTCTCCAGCTTTCTGACTCAGATGCCAGCATCTTGCTTGAAGAAACCCTCTGCTGTCGCCTCTTATTTTTTATCAGGTGCCAGAGAAATTTATTGTCAACCATTGTCTCTTTATCACATCAAATAACCCCATCAGCTAGCATCACTTGGCACTTTTTTACAGGTCTCTTCCTCTCTCTCCTTTGACCAAATCTCTCATCACATTAGTGTTCTTTTGGTTATTTAAGTATCAGCTCCAGTTCAGCATGACTGAAAACCAGGATTCTAAATGTCCTTTCTGGTCAGTCATTTCTTGACATCTACAAAGAACACCACTATTCTGTTAGGAAGTGGGCAGGTTTGACTGGAAAAATTGACACTGTGGCAATATATGACTCTCTCAAACATCTTCCCATGATCTGTGATTAAACCTTTCCTAGCAGCCTGTACAGTACACTTCTGCAAGGTTTACCCATCTTCCTTGCTGTAATATCCCTTCCCCATGGACTTAACAAAGGCAATTAAATTGTTGACTGAAGCTATTGCATTACGGATAACTCTGTTGGTTCATCATGTTCACTATGCAACCTTCCTTTCTGCTCAGAATAACAAATAACCATATTTGGGAATTTTTTTAAAATAAATCTGCTTCTGTGAAAGTGTGTTTGCTTAGGAAACAGTGTATGTGGAAAATGCCAAGGTGTAACAATTGGCACAGAACAGTACAGTTGTCATTCTGCATATGGCTATGTAAACTCATTGAAATGGAACTAAAGAAAGGGGGGAGAAATTAGGCCATTTTTTATCTAACGACAAAAAAGTAATTAAAATCCTCTACAAGAATATCACACATATTTTCAATCACTAATATCAGAAAGAAAAAAACCTATATTGATTACTTGACATATTAATAGGAATAAAGCAGTAAAGAGGTATTTTTACTCCACAGAAGATGAAAATTTTATTATTTGCCATAAGAAAATGCTTCCTAAAATTATTGAATAGATTTGTTCTTACAAATTGTGCTACAAACCATGAGCCCATTCTTAAATGTCCCTTTATAGAATAATGGAAGGAATAAATAATGAATAACATGTGCAATGTAGAGGTTATCCCACAAATAATGGCCTGTGAAGGAAAGAGTTTATTGCATTAGGGAATCAAGTAAACTACAATTAGTCTAATTGTTAAAGCATTCAGAGTATTTTCTAGTTCTTCACCAGAGCTGCCTGTAAGTGGGTCTGAACCTTGCTTTACTGGAAAGCATATGGAAGAAAAATGACATATGTAACTAATTTAGCCAAGAGATCTGTGATCTGTTCACCAGTACTTTTTTTGAGGATATACACAGTCTGATTGTTTTCTAAACTGTGGAGGAAAGATACCAAGGATCCTTAGAATTATGTTACTTTTAGCTATTACAGGGAAAATCAGCAGCAGAATTATAAGATCAAACCTAAATTACTATCCAAAGACATTTTAAACTTTTTCAGCAGCATCACTCAATGATTTTCTCTGGCATACCTCAACAATATGTTGTCAAGGCAGTAAGTATACAAGTTAATTCAAATAAGTCATATGAATGTGAAGTTTGGGGTAAAAAAAAATTAAAGAATAGTCATTAGTAATTGAGCCTCAGAAGATAATGAAGACTTTGAACTGTGGTGATATACTTTTCTGAAACCAAAATTGGCACTGGCCAGCAGAAAGGTTTGTTTTGTATTAATGCAGTACTTTAAATAGTACTATTTATGTAGTCTGCATAAGCAAAGGGGAACAGTACTCATCACTTACTAAAGAATTTGAATGCAGTTATCAACACTCATTACTGGCCCTCTCTCCACCTCAAAAAACAAAAACAAAACCAAAAACCCAATGGAAAAAAAGACCCTAAAAAAATCCCAACAAAAAAACCAAACCAAACCAAACCAACCATCTCAACAGAGTGCTTTAACCTCCAGCCTGCAGGAATTTCATCTGACAGCAGTCAGCCTCCTGATGCCAGAGAATCACCCATAAACACTCTGCTGTGTAACATAAACAAATCCACAACATGGTGTTTTCCCAAATACAGCCAGAATAAGACTTATCACAGACAATAAATCCACCACAGCCAAGCTGTTTTGAGTGTTGAGAGCTGCAGCCCCCAAGTTCTGGCACCATTTTGCTACTCAGGAGCCACAGCCCTGGACCATGTGCCCCCATTCCCCAGCACAGCAGAAGCAGCAGTACCTTGGACCAGAATCTCCAATAAGTAGTGTGAGAAGCATTCGAGTTGTCAATTACTGACATTCCAACTACAGCTTTCTTGTCATCTAAAGCATTTAATTCTTGAGTTAGGCTTCAGTGGGGTCTGCACCTAGATTTTGGCATTTTTCAAAAACATGACAGGAGGAAGGAGAAGGTCTCTCAGCAGCTAAACAGTCAGATGTAAGACCTGGGGGGTCATGAGGACAACAGTCCAATCTGACAAAGTCAGAAGTCCTATCTGATAATTCCCAGGAAATTCCCTTCATCACCAGGCCAGAGGCTAGCTGGGAGGAATGTCTTTCATTGTGCCTGCTGAAAGTCTGTTATTCTGAACAAACTAATCCACATTCATTGGACCAGGGAAGCAAGGCATCACTTTGCAATGCAACAATTAAGGTCCCTAGCTGGGAGTAGGGAAATTGAAATTTCAATCCCTATTACAACACTGCTTTTCTAGGCAATTACCATATAATATTAAAGTACACAAGCAACCATTAAGAGTCAGGAACAGAAACTGAGTTCCCTAATAACCTATTCAAAACCATCCATTACCCTGGATACCAGCAGGACACAGACTGGGCCGTCCTGTGCTGCTGCATTTTTACTGTTATTGATACTCAAGTTACCTGGTACTATTTCAAATTATTTATACTTGCTGCAATCATATCTATTATTAAAGACAGACATACATTCATCTTGGAGTATGAATGCATCTGAAAGTATCATTCAGAGCCATTTGTGGAGCCTCCTCCTGACTACTCCTACTGACAAGAAACAGGGAAATAATATAAAAAAGACTTGTTACTTAGTTAATTCCCTTTCCCATCTATTGTGATATTCACCTCTTGCTTTGGTGTCTCCAATTCTTTCCCATGCTTTATTCTTCTTGGGGCTCCAGGCTACTTGCAACCTCATCACCCTTTGTCTTTCATTTATCTTCCTTGTTTAAGTGATTTTGTCTTCCCTCTTTTTCCTCATTTCCTTCCCTTCAATTTCAACGTTCAGTGACATGATCCTGCAGTATTCCTCTTACATTTATATAAACTCAAAAATGCATGGACCAGCAGAAGTAAGGAAGAAAAAAAAGGCAGAGAAGTAAAAGTCATTATCTCATTATCTCTTTTTAAAAAAATCTAAGTATCTGGTTTTCAATTTGATTTTTCTCCTTGATTGCTGCTGTATGAAAGGCTTAGACAAACAACAAAACCAGGAAAAATTAAAGAGCCATCAGAGTGGAATGGCTGCAGCAAACGCTGAATGAACTGTGATCTTTGGCAGGATAAAGATCAACACCACAAGCTTTCAGCTGTAGCGATCAGTCGATACTTTCCAGACCATCCCCACGGTGACAAAGACAGAGGCATTTTTAAGTTGTAATTGAGATTAGCCTTGATACATACAGTTGGAGCCATGCCTGTGAACTTTGCTAAAAGGCTAGCTATGTAAACTATCTATCACTCAGTTTCACATGAGCAGTAACCTAATGACACCACAAAAATCTCACTATGTCCCTTGCTCCACACGTTCAGCCACAGCAGCAGACTCATGCCAAGGTGCTTCAGCTGTGCTACTGAAGTGTTTGCCTCCCAAGGTCTGGAGCACTATATAGACTATCCTGGGGTGCTCAAGTTTTGTACAATGCTCAGCATTGTAGCCCAAAAGCACTCTTGCTCTGATCCAGCTTACTAGATTTGCAGTCACGTGCTAACTGAAAACCCATACATAATAGTACTGACTCCAGCACACTTTGAATGAAGCCCATAAAGACACACAAGATTGCTTTTCATGGATGGGAATAAAATATTTTGTTTGTTACTACTAAGCCAACCACAATAAATAGTTCCCTTTCATGTGGTGATGAAACAAAGCAATCATGCTGTATTCCTCTTCTAATTATTAGGTTGAAAGAAGCAGTGTCTTCCTGGCATGTTTAATTCTGAATCATATTCATCACATATATAAATAGCCAGCAACTGTATCTAGTAGAGGAGGGCAGAGAGGAAGGTCAGGGAACTAGCTTGATGTCATGAAAGCATTTCCTGTGGAGTCACCAAATCTGTCCTGGATACAGACTCCTATGTTGGCACACAGGGAGCCTAAAGGCAGCTGTGCTCTCATGCACCAGACATGCCAGGTAAGTGTCTCCAACCTTGCTGGCATTTGGAAGCTTCTCTTCCCCAGAAATCACATAGGTATAATTTACTTCTTAGGGCTTTGCAATGATGAGTAAAAGATTTTTCCTTTTTCCTTCATGTTACAGGTAGTGCCACCACTGTGAAGACACAACTTTAGTCCCGAATCCCCAGCAGCTACTCCACTGGGTCAGGGAGACTACCACAATACGAACCTTCTCCACTGAAATCCAAGTGGACAGATGCTGGAGGGAAGTGCTGGCTCTACTACCACTGAAATCCAGGATGTCGAGCCCTAAGAAGTGGCAGCAAATAATACTGTGGACAGAATGCTAAAAAGAATTACGGCAGAGTTTAAAGTTGTGGCCAGTCAGTAAACTCACACACTTTCTATCTGGTTTGTGTTTATAAACCACTCTGCATAAACACAAACATAGCCCAAGACTATCATTGCACAGCTTAGGCCATCAAGAAAATTATGCCTGAACCTCCTGAGACTTCTTGTTGTAACCTAGACATTGCCTTAGTGTTGCTACACACTGTTTTGCTAAGGTAGCTCTCAGCTGATTTCACAGAATCCTCGAGGCTGGAAGAGAGCTTTAAGATCAAGTCCAACTGTCAACCCAGCACTGCCATTGTAATCAGTAAACTCGATCACCAGGCACCGGATCCAGATGCCTCTTAAGCATCTCCAGGAGCGACGACTCCACCACCTCCCTGGGCATCGCAATATGTTGCAGGAACTTCTCAGGAACAAACTTGTTATCCACGCTGCCTCATTCGGGCCGGCAGCAGTGGGCACGGGAGCGATCCGGCCGGCTCCCGCAGCAGCCCGGGGCGGCAGGGATGGCAGCGCGGCGCGGCGGGGGCAGGGCCCTGCCGGGGGAATGCGGCCCGGCCGGCCCAGGCGCTGCCCCGGGCGGGTGATTTAGCCCGGCTCTCCAGCACCGGGGCATCCCACGGCTTCTCACTCCGCGCGCCGGCCGCGAAGCCACACGCGGTTTAGGAACTGAAACGAGACCAGGCAGGTTTTGTCGCCGTCGGTTGTGAGTTTGAAGCAGCGCACTTAGCCCGGCTGGAGCAAGGTCACTGCGTGCCCCGGCTCGGCCAGGGCCCACCATCCGCCGAGACCCGCGCCAGCCCGGTCCCACCGGCTGCCCTCAGGAGGAGCGGCCGCCCCCCCCGGTTGCGGCGGCCGGATCCTCCTCCATCCCGTGCGGTATTTTTAGCCGCTGACCCAGTTCCCCCGCTCGGCTACCTGCGCCTCTCTCACCGCCCGGCCGGGCGCCCCCGCCGACAAACGCACCGCCCAGGGCCGGCCCGGCCCCGCCAGGTGAGGGGGGCTGCTGCGGGGCAGGTGCGCCCGGAGCACGGCGGCGGCGCCTCGCACGGGACGGCCCGGAGGGGGCGCGGGGCTGCTGAAGGGGCGCAGCCCGGGGCGGGACAGCCACGAACGCCAAGCCGGCGGCGCTGGCGAGGAGCGGGCGGGCTGGTGCGGGTGAGGCGCTGCCGGGGCCTCCGCGGGGGTGGAGGGGAGGCGGTGCCGGCGGCGAGAGCGGCCGCGGCGCAGTTTTCTGCAGCGGCGCTGATCTACAAGTGAGGGGTACTGCGTGCGTGCCGCCGTAAGTGCTGACTTGCTGTCTTTTACAGAAGTGTGAGTGCTCCCCTTTCTTCCCTTCCTTTTCTTTCTCTCCTCGCTCTCTCAGCGAGCGCTTCCCAGGGTGGCCGGATAACGGGGCACGGGAGCGGAGCGCGGCTGCGGCTGCCCGGGGGAAGCGGGTCACTGCCGCCGCTCCGTCCTGCTCCAGCTTACTTTCCTCCTGTGCTCTTGGGCGATTGCCGCCCACCGCCTTTCCGCGGCCCCGGCGAGGTGAGGCTGAGCCGCGGCCTCGGGGCGCAGCGCAGGTGCGGCTGCAGCGGGGCCCGCCCCGAGGGCCCTTTCCCCTGCACTGAGGGGCCACAGCCTCGGCGGGCCCAAGTTGGGTGTTTGGAGTTTTCGATATTGAGAGATATGGAAATTGTATATTGCTGTCGCAGCTTTTTTTTTTTTCTATCTAGATGAGCAGTGACACCGTGTTTGATATGTGTAAAATGTGCTACAGCTCGCTCTCGTGCACGCGGAGTGCTTTCGTCCTGTACTACGAGCACGAACTCTCCTGAGATTTTTAACGGAGTATTTTTAATGCTCGCTCCTCTGCTTGCTGCTATTTATACCATGCAAGGTTGGCAAGGAGAGGAGAGCTAGAGTTCGGAAAGGACACTGAGGTTTAACTTGATACCATTGTTCCAAGGAGAGAAAGTGCAGGTATTTAAAATAAAACAAAACAAAGAAATGCCCAGAAAACAACCCCGTGAAAACACCCTACCTCTCTGTTTTTCTACTGCATTATCCAAGCAGAGAACTGAGCAGCCCTTTCTGGTTAGGGTATGTAGGTGATGTTCTGCCATGGGATCTAAGCCTGTACTTTGGTTTTATTATTTGTTTGCATTATGCTTGTGATGTGATGTGATGGACGGTCCAGCTGGTTAAACCCCACACTGGGGGATTATCTGAAAGATGAAGTCTCACCCTGGCAGATGTATGACTTTCACTTAGGTAGAAGAAATCCTTACTGGTCACTGCCTATGCATTGTAAAATGCATTTGTAATGCTATTTGTAGGTGCTATTATGTAAAATGTTGTTAACACTAAGTCTGAAAAATTGGATGATACCTATGCTGTTGAATATATATTAATGGGTAATCAATTTCTTTCTTCTTTTTCTGAATTAATTCTGTACACAGTAACACCTCTCTCTAAAGTCAGGAGAGATAGAAGCTTTTCATATAGTAAAACTTTAATTTCAGGAATAGAAAAGCTTTAACATTCATCGTTTATATCACTAAGATTTTCAGAGTGGATGGTGATAACTAATATGATGGATCTTCCTCTCTGGATTGCTGAATAAGATTGGTATTAAGAATTGTTTATTCCTTGTGACATGCACCGTGCTCTGGTGGAACTGCAGAGCAGCATTGCAGCAGCTGGCTCGCGTGACTGCACACCAGCCGCTGGGGTTAGCTTAGTTCTCCTAGTGCTAATTATCCTGGGTGAGCAATGGATTGCATTTGACTGTGTTTTTATGGAGTAATTGTATGTGTGGTAACAAGGCTCTGCTAAAAATTCATGTAGTCCCTTTTAAAATATTGCAAAGCTTTGACTTCAGGCTGAGATCAGTCTGCTTCAGAACTGTGGCTGAAACAGTGATCATGATCTGGTAAATCTGATGCTAAAACTTCACCTAATCTGATTTCCTGTTATGAGTTAGCATGATTCTGTCTGTCAAGATGCCATAAGTTGAAAATATTTGAACAAATGTTAAATTTTTTGTAGCAAACCCCTTAATTTGGTTTCATGATATTTTTGAGCAGTTGTGATTCATAAATAGGAAGGCTTCCTGCCAGATGCATAATTGTTCCTTATTCTCATGTGTTTTACTTACACCTGAAATCAATATCTGAATACTGACTAACTGCAGGAGTGCAGTGTCAAGGCCTTGAAAAAGTCAAGATTTGACAGAGTAATGACACTTTAAATGCATTTGGTACTTCTGTTTCTAACTCTTGCATTTTGTGGCTTCAAACTTTTGTCTGCAGGCACATATGTTAGAAGTGGGTTTCATTTTTAGGCAGAGCCAAGGTTCTTGTACAAAAATGTCAACTCTAAGGAGGCTTTTTTTTTTTAATCTTTTAGGATTTACTCTTGAGCTGAGATTTAACATGTCGGGTAGCTAATGGTCTCAACAATCTAGCAAAATAATTGCTAAGATTTGTAATAGGAACTGTGGAATGCAGATTAGCCAGTTGATAGTGTGGGACTGATTTTTTTTTTAAATCTACAGAAATAAAGATGCAGTAATATTTTTATACATATATATGTGCCATGTACATGTATAAATGTATATGTTTTGTATAGAAATACGGCATATTACATGTTCATATAAGATGTGAAAGTGCACCACTTCTGTAGTTTGATTGTTTGATGATTAGAGATCAGATTATGTGGTCAGAAGTGACATGTGTGGTATGTATGATTCAACAGAAGCTGCTGAAGTGATTGCCTGTCCTAAGTCCCTATTTCTGTTCAAGTCATTGTGTTCTATTCATTCAGTTTCATGAAGTATCCTGATTTACTCTTTTATTGGGAAAATCAAGCATTTTTAGTTGCCTTTATCCCTTTAATATGGAAGATTACCTGTGAGTTTGTGAAATGCTCATTCTATGGAGTAGTTTGGAGTTAAAGCTGGGAAAGTTAATGCTCTTTATTCTGCTTTACTTGATTGCAAGAATCAGTGCTTCTTCAGTGTTTGTGCTGTGGAACTGGCTGTTGTACAGTTTGCTCTATGCAAACATTGAAGTGAGAATGATAACAGCCTACTTCTTTTTAAGGGAGTGCTTGCACTGTGGAGTTTTTTGCTTTTCCTGATTTATGTATGAAGATGTTTTTAGACTCGGTAGTTGCTCTCATGGAGGCATGGGAAGAATTGTTTTCTGCTTTCCTATTTTCTCTGTTGTTGCCGAGATGATTCCACAGAGTATGCTGTGCATAGGTATGCTTTATTATCTGACAAGAAAGTTAGTGCTAGCTAATTAGTGCTAGCTGCTAGTGCTAATTTTGTGTCCTCCAAGTAAAAAAATAATATTAATTGTGAGTCATAGTTTTCTACATGAGTGGACTTTTTCAGTGCCAAAAAGTTATGTCAGTGGGAAATTTCCTTTTTCCCATCTCTAGCACCTAAATTAACTTCAGTTTTATTTCATGGACTTCTCCTTCCCTTGCATGAATTGCATTAATCCTTTTACACTAAGTTAACTCAGGCTGCTTTAGTTACTACTCTGTTTAGTTTTTGCATCAGGAAAAACTGCAGCTGCTCTTAGTGGATGACTTTGATGTCATCTGTGAATTGCCCACTTGTATTGACTCCCCATTGTCTGTCGTCATTCTCTTTAGATGGTTCCCTTAATGTCTGTCATTTTGTTTGCCACAGAAATTATTTGAGCCCTTCGAACTTAGCTAAGTTGCCAGTGTGCTCTCAGCAATATTCAAATACTTAAACATTTCACAATTTTTTTTCTTTTGCAGTCTTAGATAACTATGTTAAAAAATTAAAACAAGCTTATTTTTGCATTTAATATAAATGTGGATTTAAAGATTGCAATATGGTAATTATGCAGGGAAATGAAACTAGTGCACTCAAGGCACTGGGAGTTGAGATGTTGTCAGCCACACTGGGTTTTGATGAACTAGTTCTAGTGCAGACCCCTGTGAGTGTGCATACAGAGGTTGTCTGTGTGCTCAGAGTGACAGTGGGCATCAGCTGTACAGCAGAATCCCAAGGTGGGGTAAAACAGTTGGCATGTGTGTGGTGTAGTACTTCATTCCAGTGGCTGGTATTCCTAGTATCACTAATATCTTTTACTCTGTACTTTCTATACTGTGTCTAGCAGGACAAAATAGGACAAGCTTTCTTCCCGAGTCAGTTTCCTCTGTGTTTGCTCCATTCGTGTCAGTGAAGAAATGGACAAGTCTTCTTCAAGCAAAACCAGAGTATTGAAGCAGGAATTGTCATTACTATAAAAAATATGGTTGTAGATACATTATATGGGTTTTTTTTCCCCTGATCTCCTGTCAATGTATGAGGTCCCTATAGTGTATTCTGGGCTTGTTAGTTCAGTTTGATAGCATTAGCTGACACCAGTGAGGTCTGGATGGAGTGATTTGTGAAATGATGTTCCTTTTCTCTTTCTGAGATCACTGTAAACCTATGAGACTGGCCAAAAAAGAAATTATTAACATCACTGGGCTCCTCAAAGAGTGTGATTGTACTCTTGGATGAGTGTGAGTGGTTGGTGCTGCAAGTGTTAGAGACTGCTTTTTGCCTCCATTCATCCCCTGTTGGAGTTGTAGCTGAGGCTGCTGCCTTGTCATGTCTCTAGTGTTGAATTGCAGCAGACTGAATAATCTTGATTGAAGAATTTAAAAAATAGGAGGATTTTGCTGCACCATCATTTCAGGAGGGTTTGGGATCTGTATGCCATTGGGCAGTCTGAGAGCATTGTGGTAAAGACTATGGGCTGATGAATAAACTACTGTTAAACAAGAAAGACCATGACTTGTCCGTTAAATATGGTTTGTGTGCCCATTCTCCTAATTAACGTGGATCTGCCTTTCCTGTTTTACTTGGTGCTTTACCTGTATGCTTCTAGTGAGTCAAATATGATTACTCTTACCTGAGGATGCTAAAGGTAAGATCCTTGGACTGATTCAAGATCATGGTGTGAGACCATTTTTTAATTGGAGATATAAAGGGAAGATGCTGCTGGCTTATGCGCAGCACACATCCTGTTAATGCACAATCTACAAGAATCATCAGTTCTTGGACAGAGTCTGAGTTGCTTGCTCTTAGTGTCTGATTCAAATGTTTTTGTGGCAGTGAATTTTTTTTTTTCTATAATTATTAGAAGTATTTGAAATAGCAGTGATGTGACTTTAAAAGGGAAGTCAGGAAGTACTTTCATAATATTTTCCTCAGGTTTGTATTTTTCTTTAAAAAATGCTTTACTTTACAGAATTACAGTTTGCCTGAGAAGTGTCTTTTTCTAACCTTCACACTGAAGTAGGACTACAGCCTGTGCTAGATCAGGTCAGACATGGCAGGGTGCAGCTGAATCTTGCAAATCTGTAGCTGGAGATTCTGTAACCTGTTTTGGGTAATCTAGGAAATAACATCATTTAAGCAAAGAAAAAACTTGAACTAGGATGGTTGGTGAGCCATTTACAGGATTATAGGCAAGTGTTGTTATAGAAGTGAGTTGGCAATTGTACCTGCTTTTGGTACTGAACTCTTTCAGATGAAACACTGAGACCTACAAGGAAATTGATGTAAGGTGAGCTGTTGTGGCCCTTGCCTCTGAAATGACATTGATCAGGTGATTAATTCTGTCCCTGAGCAGGACCATAGCTCTTTATTACAGCTCTGAGTTGCAAGAAGATTATGGTTCTGCAGTTTTCTGAATGCTGTCTCTTGCTGTAAGAAATTCTCATATGCTCCTCTGTGAGCCTGTCATTTCACTCAGTTGTATGAAGTTTTGATGTGTCAGATGTCCTTAGCATTGCTTTTAGTTTGAGGGGGGAAAAATCTCTAAGTTTTCTGGGTGAAATTAGCATGAAATTTGACTATTTTTAGTGGTTTATTGGTAAATGCTGAATAATTGGAAGACTGCTTAGTGGATAGAAGTAATAGCTTGATAAAAAAATTAATCTCTAGAAAAGTGGCATTTATACAGTGTGTAAAACTGGAAGTCTGTCTTTGCAAGCTTTATTTAAAAGCTTTGGAGTTCTGGTAACCTGTGCTCTGCAGTGGTCAGTACAACTTCCACTCTGTGCAGCAAAAGCAACAATACACAGCTGCTACTTTCAAACTGGATGTCCAGTTTTAAAGATGTATAAAAGGTTGTTTGATTGGAAATTGTCAAAATTTAATCTACTTTTCAGTCTGAATTGCTTTTGTTATTTTCTTCTCCTGCTTATCTTATTGATTTTGATGTCTTGAATTCTGTGTTATTTAATGTCACTTCTCTGTAGTGGCCATGTTTTATGTGGCTAGTTTTCTTCTGTCTATCTTGGCCTTTAAGTTGCTCAATTAAAAAGACAGTTTATGGCAAAGTCATTCACTGTGAACATTTGGAAGTAACCTGGGTAGATGTTTATTTTGGGACATACTGGTTGATAAAGAAAACAAATATGCAGCATACATCCCAATATTAGGATTATTTATATCAATATATTTATTGATATATCAATATATTTATTTATATCAATATTAATTCACCATTTAACTTACAAAGCAACATAAAACTTTAATAGTGTCAGGATGCTGTCCTCTTGAATCTTTGTGATTTTCTTTTGGGAAAGAAACTGAAGAATAGCTTGAAATTTGGTTTGAAAGGCTTTTAACACTCCTCTCTGCCACAGGCAGTGTTTTGTGGACTGTCATGTCATCTGCAATGATGTCACTTGGAGATTAAACTCTTCTGGTATTCTATTGATGGAGTTTTACCTGTTGCAAAGCATGAACTTCCCTAACATCTTGATTACTGGGCTTTATTTAAGCATTTGTTAAACCTTCTGCAGATTTGCATTGGTTTTGTTCATACTTAAATTGTGCTCTTTGAGGTTAGCAAACTTAAACGTCACAGTTTTCAGAAAATTCAGTCCCATCATTAAATCAGTGTATAACTTTCCCAGAAACTGGAGAACTAAATGTAATAAAAAATGAACGGTTGCACCTTGATTTGCTGCCCACATTTGTCTGAAAGCTGACGTTTGTTGGTGAAGGAGCTGACAACTAAACATGTTAAAGCTTAAATAAACCCAAAACCCACTAGAGTGAAAGGATGGGTTATTTGAAGAACTAATTCTTGCAGCAAGGTGTGTGCAGTACTGGAGTTGTCACTTTGTGGAATGTAAAAACTAACTTCTATTAGTGATCATCTATCTTAATTCCCAGGAGGATACATTATGCTCAACATTTTGGACTGAAAGGGTAGCTTGTTTAGCTCCTCTCTGAGATTAGCATTGAAACTGTCCTCTCATACTGTTTTTTTAGCACAGACATATACCCTGGCTCATCAGAAAATTTTCTGTGGAGATTGGACAACTGTACTTAGTGTGCTTGAGAAAGCCTCCTCTGTTGTCTTTGATGCCATGTACAGGTTCTCCATGTAAGGCTCAGTGCAGTTTGCTACAGGTGATCCTGTCCTGCTTTTTTGTTGTTTTGGTTTGAGTTTTTTTTGTAAAAGTGTGTGGTTGAAACTAGACGGTGCTTTGTCCATCACTGCATGTGGACTTTGTGATTTCCTCTTAGAGGATTGACATCTTTTAGTTTTGCAGATGTGCTGGTGTTCAAACCATTACTGAATTATTGTATGTCTCTTTTTGACTTCCCACTTCTTTCTGGTTACTCATTTGAGGAGGAAAAAAGAAAGAAGACAAGGAATGCTTGTATTGAACTGTTCCTTTCCACCTTTTGGACATTAATCTTTCAGTTCTGTCGTGTACGTGACTATTTCTGACTCCTGGCTGAAGCTCTTAAAGGTCATGTGACTTCTTTGTTGATGCTGTCTAAGCATGTGAAGCCCTGGTGCTGCCTGTGCTGTTGAGTTGCAGGACAGCTCGCCTTTGATGCTGCTGGTTGATGGCTGTGTGATGCAGACCATTTCTGGATGTACTGGCCTAGCAGTTCCTGGCAGTGTAAGCAGGCTCTGTCTGTTGCAGTGTGCTCTCATCTGATGTGTGCACTGGTTATTGCTTCCCTCCCATCAATCATCAAGGATCTTAAAACCATTACTCTGTGGCTGACTGCTGTCTAATCTTGGGAAGCCTATTGATTGCTGTTCCACTGTTGCAATCTTACCTAATTGCATGGCTTGTCTGCCAGTTTCACCTCTGCAAGACGCCCTCGGTGCTGACGACCATTTTATTACATTGTAGATATTTAGAATGTGTCTACAAAAAATTGCAGAAATGTGGTGTTTCTTTATGTTAGTACTATCTGAACAACTCCCTGTTTCAGGTGTGCTCTCTACCAGATGCTTTTAAGTGGGCAGCCTATATGGTGCTGTATCATCTCAGTAATACTTCAGCAGGAGCTGAAGTCTGTTGCAGCCTTCCACCAAAGAGAATGCTATTTTGTATGCTTTATTTGCTCCTCATTTAGTGTTCCCAGCCAAACTTATGGAACTTTATTCTTATTCCTTTATCTTTCAAGAAGTGTGGAAGGAGCATGAACTGTTTTTATTGTCTGTGAAATTTCATCCTTTTCAGGTCTCTGTTAGCAGCAGCTGTCATCAGCAGCCCGAAGGTGCTGGAATAAAATCTGTTGGTATGATTTGTAGTTCACATATGACTTGATTTAATGAATTTGTCGCCAGAATTGTCTGAGAATTATTTTTTTATCACATAGTAGATTACTTACTTACTGTGTACTTTTTTTGATGCTTCTTTTGATTTTGTGTGAGTAATTTTATTTGTTCCTGAGTTTCAGGTAATTAAATTTTTGTATCTACAGGTGGATTGCTGGAGTTGTTCCTTTGCAAGCTTTCCCAAAATGAAAGGAATTCCTAGGATATTTTGCTCTGTTTGCATCCTTGTGTCTCAGTATACAAGCATCTCAGAGCTACGGATGTTCCCTGTAGTGCATCTGTGTTTCCTCTGCTTTGTTTCATTGTCATAAACAATTCACAGGACCTGTTGAGGAATTGTTATAGTTGAGTGTTATGAAACTGAACTGTCTGGGTGTTGTCTCCTGACACATTATTATAATCAGCCAGAACCTTGATGCCAGGAGATAATGAAGGCTGGTTCTGCAGTCAGCAGAGGTTGATGGCCTTGGGCAGTTGGATGCCTTTAGGTGTTTGCATTCTCAGTATCTGCCTGCAAGGACGGCAGAGGCTTGCCAAGCAGCTGGGAAGGTCACCTACTTTAGCGTGTAGTAACAGAATGAATGTTCTTGCTCTGCTCTCGTGTAATGGACAGCTTCTGATTTGGAGTTGTGCAGACCACTGCTTCACCTAAGGATTCTTGTGCTCTGTAGATCCTTGATATTCTAATAGCGGATAATACAAACCTTGTGAGCTTGGCAGGTTTCTCAGAAGATTGGACATCCTTTTGGGCATCCACTTCATTATGTATACTGCTTGTGGTAAAAGCTTGCTTCTACTTTATTGCACAAGTACACAGATCAAGATATCTGAGCAGCTTCTGTATATGGTTAAGACTCATCTTTACCTTTCTTTCCTTGCCCTTAACTTGTTTTTGTGTTTGGGTTTGTGGGCCAAATATTTTGTGTAATAAAGTGTCCTACTGCTCAGCAAGTGGGCTCCAAAGTCAAATACCATGAAGTTAGTCTTCTTTGTTACAGATTTCTCATAGGTTTCATAGTAGTTTTATTTGGTATAGCTAGTATTTATTCATGCTTCTCTGTTTTAATCAAGCTGCATCTCAACACTGAAGAAGTTAGTAAGTCTGGCTCCAAATTTCAGCCAGCTTGAGCTGGTAGTTCATTTAATACCTTAATTGCAAGGTGATAATTGAATAGAAGTTGTATTCAGTTCCCTACATGCAGAGGCTGTATCATTAGACCTTCTGAAGTCTTGCTAAAAGCTGCCTCTACTGAAAGATGTATTGCAGCTTTAGCTATTACTTCAACAAGAAAAGTATTGAGCATATTTTTTGTTGTTGTTGTATTGGACCAGTGGCTTCCCTGCTTGCCCAGATGACTGTTGGCCAAGTACTTCAAGCAGAGCTGGTGGTGCATGCCCTGTTATTTGGGGTCTCTGGATGTTTTTCAGCATTCAGTTTTTCCACCTGTCCCAGCCTAGTGGCAATCAGGTCTGTAATTCTTCCCCTTGGTTCCCAGCTATCTTTATTGCAGTAAGCTGAATTGCTGTGCTCACACAGGTCACAGCACTGTTGTGCTGGTGTGTAAGCCTTACTCTACAACAATATTTAGTCACAAGCACGCATTTGTAAAAAATGCACTTTTTAGACAAAATAAGCACTGTGGAGCCTTGAAAGAAATTACTGTAATGTACTCAGAACTGAGAAGAACGAAGGTAAGAAACTGCAGTGGTTAGAGCAGCTTTCCCAGCAGAGCATTTGACACTTCAGTGGTGTAGCTTGGCATGTGGGCATGCCTCCAGCCTTTACTCTCCTAGGGGTTACCCTGTTGGTAAGGTGTCACCTAAATATAGTAAGCCTGTGTAGTGGGGGTGGTTTTTTTCCCCTGCAATGGGCTATTTTCAGTGTAAAATAAGCAGGAGAGCTTTGTGTTCTACAAGGTTACTCCATCATAGGCTTTCAGATGTTTCCAGTTGTTCAGATTTCTTATTGAAGGCCATGTAGAAACTGTGTGGCAAACCTTGAGATCAATATTTCTGTTCTCTAATCTGTAATGGGCTGCTTATCATTGATAAAAGATGTCTGGTTCTGTAGAGGTCATTCCATAGCATTTACGTAAGTTATATTTAGTGCATGTTTTTATCTGATTGGTGTCAGAATAAAGCTGCTGTTACAAACTGCTTACTTATTTATAAACACAGAGAACTCAAGCTTCCCGTAGAGGGGCAGCCTAGAATTTTGTTCTTAAAAAAATATGAGGGAAGTGGTTTCTAGGAAAAAAAATCAGTTGCAGTGTGTTCTTGGTGGCTGGTTGGTGGTGGTTTTGTTTTGCCAACCAGTGGCTTCATGTAAAAGTATGTTTGTGGTTGTCAAATGTGAATACAGTTAGATGCTATAAAGAATTAAATTTCTCAATCTCCAGGACTAATCATGATCTGCAGGTAGCAGAAGGTGGCTTACAACACAGTTGGAAAGTGGTGGACTGGCTCCTTCCCTGAACTTCCTGCAATGATAGTCTTCCCCCCTGCCCCCCCAACCCCCCTCCTCCCCCCCAAAAAAAAACCCAACAAAAACCCACAAAAAACCCCTAAACCCAAAAACATTTAGAAATGTTGAAGTACATCCCATCTCTACTTATGAGTGAACACTTGGAACAGTGTACAGACAGGCAGGTCCTTGAATCTCTTAACTGTTAATAGCCTTTCAGTGTATATGTTTTGTTTTCTGTTTTTGTTATAGAGAAGTCTTAGATGGCAAATTCATCTTTGTGCCTCAAAGTAACATTGAATAACTGGATAACCATACAATATAAAACTATTAAGAGTAACTGTAGCAACCCTGTATTTTTTCATTCGGCAAAAAAGTAGCATTTTTAAACACAGAAGATGAATCTGTAGTGTTGAAAAGGGAAAATGTCAAATAACATGCGTCTGTCCACTCTTGGGAAGAAGTCTGTCATTGAAGTGATTATGAATGCTGTAGTATCTTTTCCATGCTCTTCAGCTCTTCCAGAAATTGCTTTCAGAAAGAGGCAAATGGCCTTTGTACTCAGTGATACTGCCTAGAGAAAAATTTTATCCCTCTGGACTAACGGCTGCCTTTCTACAAACCAGTGACTTGGAGGTTAATGTTTAAATATTTAAATGGATTTGGCATGTTGCCATTTAAGTGGAACAGAATGTGCTTAACCTGAAACTCAAACAGTTCCCTGGGTAGCCAAAAAAATAAATTACTCAATAGTGCAGTGATCTGGTAAATTGAAAGATTATAGTTTAACCCTAACCCTGAACCGGGTTATCCCAAAGGAGAACTATCTGTCTTATTTTTTCTATTTTGTTGAGGGCAATTTTTACGGATGTTATTGGAACTTTTCACAGAAGTTCTTAGGCTAAGTGGTAGCACTCATCTGTGGATCGAAGTCCAGTATAAATAAGTTCTAGTGTAGGTTACTGATCTGCATGAAATAATTTTAAACTTGTTGAAAACTGGGTAACTTGCTAAATTCAGATAATTTTATTTTTAGTTCTCTTTCTTTGGGGTGGAACATAGGGGTTAAACAAAGGTTTGATGAGTATAAAGCTTAGTTTGAGTCTTGATACTTACAACTTGAAATGGAAGAAGTTAAAGAAGAAAGGCAAGAGTAAGTGCACCTGGCATTCTTCACATCTCTAGGGCTGTCTACCTTAATCCAAAGGGTTACCAGTGCCTGGAAGAGAGGTGGGAGCTTTGGCCTTGAGACTGCATCTCTAATCCAGTCAGATTCTGACCTTAAGTTTACCAAGAACTTTGCTAAAAGCATCCAACTCAGGGGAACTTTTCCTGCCTCTCGTGCCAAATGATGCAAGCCCAGGTTTTCTGCCAAGTATCCCAAGGATTTTCTCATTTTCTTCACATTCTGTGCTGGTGACTGCATGCTGTCTGTAGTTGAGAGAATGAAGCAGTGTTCAAGGCATGCTAAGGTAAACTGGGTTGGGTGGGGGAGACAATTTTCTTTCCTCATTGTGCTTTCTTGTACAAATCTTGTGTTCCAAGTTAAACAAGTATGTGAATTTTTCATGTATAGATGTGAAACTTCACACTTTAGAACTCTTAATGAAAATAATTATAAATCCCATAACTCCAAGCCTATTAAAGAAGTATTTGAGTTTGAATTGCAGCAATTTCCCAGACAAACTAGTATTTTGCTTAACTCTTGGTTGTGTGGTATTTGTACTACAGCAGAGAAGTGAAATTGTCTGGGCCAGTATAGGTATTTGCTTGAGCTCATGTTTGCATCCTAGAGAAAGGAATGATACTGCAAACGTCCAGCACAGAATTTCTACATCACATACTATGATCTGATTTATGTAAACCAAAGGGGGTCCCCCCTCATAAATGGTTAGGAAATCTGCACAGTACCAAAAAGCATCCTCCACATGAGTGCTACAACTCTAAAACTGGTATGAACTACTTATTCTTCTACATCATCTATGTCAGTAGTTGGAGACAATTCTATCACAGTTTAATGTATTTGGTGATTTCCTTATAAAGGAAAAAGAAATTTCTACTTAAATGACTGTTTCATGAGCCATTTCAGGAAGGGAGGACAGACAGACAGACTGCTTTTTATAGACCAGCCTCTTCCTGCTGGTGGTTCAGAGGTAAAGGGAAGATCAAAACAAAGAAAAGTTTACTTTTGAGTGCTTTATAGATGTATATAAAAAAGACAAGGTGTGTTTCATTCAAGAAATAACACATTAAATACCTCAGCTAGAAAACTTGCAGTAGGAGCTTTTAATCGGAAATTTTCAAATCTTACTTCTGAAGAAAAATACTCTTTTTTACCCCTTGTGTGTTAAATGAGATGAAGGAGAGCAATATGTTCAAATTGTCAGCTTAACTCTTAAAAGATTACAGTGATCTGTGCCTGGTGCTGCCATGTGTAGTCAGCTTGCTCCTGCAGCACTCTTCAGCATCCTTAGTCTAGGAAAACTTTTCATTTGGGAAAAGAATCTAGCAGTCAAAAGTGGTAGGCAAGAAATTAGAAAAGTCTATTCAGGAAAGCACTCAGATTTCAGATTTAATCAGTTACAAAATATGAATGTATGGGTCAAAGAGAAGATAAATTTAGATCTGTTCTGAAGGGGAGAGGAGAAGGAGGGCAGATGGTTGGTGATCACTTTTTTTACAGGGAGATATTTGCTGTATTTAAATAGATTGAAAGTATGTTAATCTCCATGAGAGAGACTGTTATGGGCAAAATGGGGAGTAATGAAGTCGAATCATAAGTCCAGAGCTCAGTATTGACTAACCTTAAAGAGCAGCTTTTAAGAAATCCTTAAAGGCATGATCAAGCCATAACAAGTTCAACTAGGGACTGAGGAAAGTCAGGTAATGATGAGATGAGGCAGGCTTGGCACAGCAGGGGAGGAAGGGCCTGTGTGTGCAAGCTTCTGCTGGTGTTTGCACGTGGCTGTTAGATGGCTGTGGTTAACGTACCCTGCCTTGTCCTTTGTGCCAGCTGAGCAGCAGCAGCATTCACCACCCAGTGATTCTGAATGCAGAATGCTTGTGGTGCTGAGGGTGAGGTTCTTCAGCCTGAGTATCCTCCCAGCCAATAGCTATATACTTATTGCTTTAGTTCCTTCTGATTTCTGCATCTTTGTGTGTTGTTTTTGTTTTTCTCTCGGAGATCACAGAATCATGGAATGGCCTGGGTTGTAAGGGGCCTTAAAGGTCATCCAGTTCTAACCTCCTTGGCATGAGCAGGAATATGTTTGATTAGATTCAGGTTGCTCAAAGCCTCACCTCAACCTGGCCTTAAACACTTCTAGGGATGAGGCATCCACAACATCTATGTTCAACCTGTTCCAGTGCATCACCATCCTCACAGTAAATAATTTCTTCCTAATGTCTAATCTAAACCTACTGTCTTTCAGTTTGTAACCATTCCCCCTTGGCCTGTCACTACATGCTCTTGTAAATAGTTTCCATATTTCTGGTAGGCTTCCTTCAGGTAATGGAAGGCTGCAATTAGGTCACCCTGAAGTATCTTTTTCAGGCTGAATAATCCCAATTCTCTCAGCCTTGATGATTATAGCCTGGAGACAACTGTTCCTATTCTGCAGGTGGTCAACTCTACTTTTCTATTAAATTTCTGACATAGTGTTTTTCTGATGGTAACTGCAATGAACTGGTAGTCAGTATTTGAGGCTGTGAGGTGGGATCTCAATGACAAGCTGTGTAGTGCTGAAATTTTGGCTCTTCCAGTATCATATTCTTCCATTGGTAATGCTATGGAGCTGTAGTATGCTGTGTGTTAGATGGAGAACGAAGCTTATTGCCATCCACTTCAGTTTTGCAAAGCAGAAAAAAACTTGGATTTGTCAAATTAGTTTGACTCCTTGAAGAACTTAAATGCTAAAAAGCTCATTTTTATAGAGAGGTTGTCATCCAAGAACATGGGATAGCTGAAAGAGTTGTTTCCTCTTCAAAAAGCAATAATTTTATTCATTTAGCCTCTATTGCTTAAAGGATGTCTTAGTAATGTAACAGTTTTCACCTATTTCTCTAAAGGCAAAAGAGTGAGTTGATGCTCTATGCCTTCTTCCATAACGATGCATTATCAATTCTCACTTATAATTAAAGATAACTGCATCATTTCTTGTAATACTTCTGTATCACCAACTAGATGCACATTATCTACTAGATACCTAAGATTCATAACTTTGTTTCTGAAATATTGGAAGTTGTTGCTTTAAAAAAAGTGTTTAATTCTGTGATCTTCCAAGAGATTTCAGTTGGCTTTATTCCTTATATCTTGAAAACTCAGACATTGAACTGAATAAATTGAGTGCAGAGAAGGTTCTCATTGAAAACCAGAAATTACTCTGAAATGCTTAACTCTTCAACTCTAAATCCGTGTACCCAAAAGTAGTGGTTTGTCTGTTTTGAGAAGTGTCAATGAGCACATACCACTCAAATGGTGTAATTTAAATTTGGAATGTGTTAGAGTGAAGTTAAATATAACTATGATAATTCCACATTTAAATTGACTTTGTTAAAATGTAGTAGTTTGTTGTTATTACAACTCCTTTGTACCCTGAGGAAAGAAATATTTTCAAAGAGTGAAAGTAACTTGAACACTGTTTCACATAATTAATGTATTCTAGTTTTCTTTTTTTTTCTCTTTCCACATTGCCTGCAATGCTGAATTAATTTAGAAACCTTGAGTAAATAGGTTTAGCAGCAAGTTATACACTTCCAGATTAATTCTATGATGTGGTTAAATTAATTTAGTAAAGAAACTCTTCAGTTTTTTGGAAGCACCATTTTCACCTTTACTTGCCTGTAGCAGACAGGAGTTAAGAGACTGTGGTTTATGTCACTTATAAAAGGTGAGGGAGAACTGTTAGTTCCATAATGCAGAAGTGAATAATTGTTCGATGTGTTGTAATATGACTTTTCCAAACAACTGTTCTTTTCTCAGGCTTTCTGAAGGTAGGCTAAGATTACATTTATCCAAGCAGCTCTGCAGATTTGCAGTATAAAATTCTCTTCCAGGGAACTGTATGTGGTAATTTGTCATGCACAGGTGAAGGACAGCGACAGTGAGGGAAACACCTGCTTGTGTGTGTGTGTTTCTCTGTGACCTGGAGCACAGGGTCAGTGTTTTGCCATGGCCCTACATGTGTGCTCTCAGCACCCAGGGCCTTGTGGAGCCTTGTGCTGACAGCACTAATGGCACTGGGCTGCAGGAGCTCCTGGGCACAGCAATTGCTCTGAAGTAACTTTGTAGCCTGACTGTATTCGAGTTGTGGTAACCCACAGCTTTACAAAAACACTAGTTTGTGGTTTTAAAGTCTTCTGAGTTTCTCAGTTGCAAAAAAAAGTGAGCTAAGTCCATCCTCCTCCTACTTCAGACCTGGCCAGGAAAAGGTGTGCTTATTTTGTTAGCTACAGTGGGAACATGATCCAAAGTGTTACAGAAGAGACCTCTCTACAAATAGCATTTGTCAAATTTGTGAAGCCCTTGTCAGACCTGCCGAATGTGTTGGTAGCGTGCAGGGAGTTTTTGATGCAGTGCTGGCAGAGCGTCTAAGGAAATTCCTTAGCCTGAGTCTTTTATTGCTGCGTGGCTGAACTGATCTTTGAAAGTTGAAATCTTATGACAGGACTCTCTAATCTGGCTTATATGGTTTTGTTTCAGTTCTTCTTCCCTCACTCTCACTGATTTCTTGTACTGTATGCCACTGGGGAGAGCTTTTGATGAGTAATCAAACTCAGCCTCGACTTGTCTCTTTTGAAAGGCTTGTGCTTTGACTAAGTAAGTAGTTTGTGGGGTATTTTTCTTTCTACTGTGCCCTAGTGTAAGTTGCTGTTATACACCAAATAACTTCCCAGATTTATTACTTGAAGTTGTCTGTTCCATAAACATAGAAACATGCTTTTATATGTGACACTTCCAGTTCATTCTTTACTGCTTAGAGGTTGAAAAGATTATTAGCATTTTCTCAAGCTGTTTGCTTAAAAGTGGTTCAAAGTAAATATTTTTGTTTTAAAAATTACATAGAATGTGGTAGTACTTGAGATTGAGGTTTGGTGGCTTGTACTGAAATGATAAACATGTACTGTCATTGATATCATGTTCCCTGTTTTAAATTTTACAGCTAAAACAGAACTGTTAGTGGCTTCCACAGTTAATGCTAAAGACATACCAGGCTGAGAGACAAATGCCAAAAACTCCCTTCACGTAGTTTCCATATGTTGCTGACACACTATTTCCTGGAAGGCTGGTTGATGTGTTGGCAAAACTACTATAATATGCTATTTTCTAATAGAAGTTTAGAAAGGACTGTCAGTTCCAGCTCTTAAAATGGAGAGTTGGGGATGATAAAGGGCCTCTACTTAGTGGGTCTTTTTGCTATTCTCAGTATTTGAAGTGGTCTTTAATCATTGATCTTTGCATGTTAAGGTACTGCTTTTCTGTGTCTGATGTTTGCTGATCCTGCTATCTTTAGCTAAGCTAAAATACTGAAAACGGGAGCTGCCAGTATTTGATTACAAAATTAAAAGGAAATATCAACCAAACCTTTAAAGGTGATACAGGAAGTGTAATTTGTTTTTCTTTATGGAAGAGGAGAAGACCTAAAACTAGAATGGGGAAAAAAAAAAAAGGAGGAAATTACTATTGCAAAATGTATTCAAGCAAATTTGAATGTATTATTGAGTTGTGATAAATACTCTGTAGGCAGAACTAATTTGACCTACAAAAAGCACAATCCCATGCTCAAGCACAGAGTTCAACACCAGGGGCAAGCAAATCAGTGACTGTGTAAAAATTCATAATTTGAGTGGTAGTGGGCTGGCTGCCTCTTGCTGCCTCAATCTTTTGGTAATTCAGGGGTTTTTCCAAACAAGCAAGTGGCCACAGCTTCGCCTTAACTTTCAGCTTCACTGTGATTGTTTCAGGAGGAAAGGTAAAATACCCCAAACTCTGCAGGAGGAAATGCTGGATGCAGCAGTCTGCATGTGGGTCTCTGTCAGATAAAAGTAGTAATTATTTCTAAAGAAATCCTGGAAGTAGCTTTTGAAGGATTGTACTACAGTGACAATAGCTTAAATTTAAGATTCCCTTTTTTAGGGTATTTAACCAATCTTTTGAGAATAGTATCCCTTTTCAGCATTCTCCCTTTCTAACATTCTAATCCTGAAATGGTAGAGAAAGAATTAGTTTTGTGCCTACATTTCTATACCTCACATCTTCACCTGTGGCTTTCTGTTTTCATTGAGTATGACTGCTAGCAATGTTTTTTCCAAAAAGCTCAAGATTTTTCTTAATAAAATGTCTTTATCTTATTGATGCTGATAGGTGAAGAGTGCATGCAAAAGAGTGTGTGCATGTGAGGAACAGTGTCTTAAACACTTAAGCGCTCAAAGTGCAAGCTGGTGCTTGGTATCAAGGTGTCCTTCACAGCCAGGCAGATTTCACCTGTAGCACAGTGGGTTAACATCTCCAGCCAAAAGGTCTGGAAAAGTGCATTAAGTTGAATCTGCTTAAATGTTTAACAAAACTGCTGTGGACTCTGACCTGTACCCCATTCTGTGTGTAAGCCCAGATATGTTTTTCAAACTGAGAAAGGGAAACCATTGTCACAGTTCACTAACATGCAGCTTTTCATTTCTCTCCAAAATGGATCATTTCCTCAGCAGATGGAGTGAAGGGGAGTGCAGGCTGTGGAGACAGTGGTGGGGTCCACGAACTTTGTTTCCCTTACTATGATCCGAGGGGTTGTGGGATCTGAGGGTGTTGCACAGTACCAACTGTTGGCCAGAACTGTATGATTCTTGTACGTCTTGTCCTGTGCCTGGTCACTCAGCTGTACATGAGGCTGTCTGTGACAACTCATTCATGTGCTTATAAAGCAGATGTGCCCACCTGCCTTGTAAGTGAAGCCTCTTGACTTCCAGCTTTCACCTGACTCTGATTTACCCATGAGGCTTTAGTAAGTGAAAGCAGGTGATTTGTATTTGTGTAAGTATAGTGGCTGAATTTGTTCTGTGTAAGAAATACACTATTGCTATTAAAACACTTAACCAATACCTGAAAGTCTGCAAGTATCTTCTGTCAGAAGCAGCTAGTGCCTGGTATTTCTCTGTATGTATTCTTTCTAAGTAAGCATGGCAGTACTAGCATCTTGTTTCTTTCTGAATATGGTAGATTATTAAGCAAAATGTGTTCTTGTGACTCTTGACTCACCTCTAACTCTTCCCCCCCTCCACCCAAGTCAGTAGTCTGAAAGCCAGCTTTGCCATTCTGGTCTGAGTGGAGATTTTTATTCAGACACCATTTTCCAAAAGGGGTCTTTACTTTTCTTCTTACTTTGACTGGAACTTTTGGGTTTTTCCCCAGGCATCTGGAGTTTGTGAACTTTTTGGGGTTTATTCTGATTGTGGGGAAGATGCAGCAGCTTACAGTCGGGAGAGTCTGGTATTGGGGTGTCCCATTGTCCTGATGATACTCTTTGTAGTTGTTACTCTTCAAGTGAGAGTGCAGTTGTGATTGCTGCAGCTGCAGCTGCATCTACTTGGTTGTTAAATGTGCCTCGGTGGTTCTGCTTGTGTTAGAGAAGCTTTCAGCTTTCCTGGACCTCAGCTGGCTCTGTGCATCTTGGCAAAGAGGTGGGATGTCATGCCAGGGCTGTCAGACTCGTGTAGTTCATGTAATATGAGAGACATGAAATTTGGCAGCCTCAATTTGAAAGAAGTCTGGTGGTAAGACCACAGGAATGTTCTCTAAGTTGATACTTGGTTTCTCCTTCCATAGTTAACGTTTTGAATGTAGTGACCTTCTAGGTATATGCAAGATGGATCTGCCCAGGCCATGGGGTAAGTCTATGCAAATGCCAGCTTCTGCTCATGGTTCTGGTGCTGTAATTTCAGTTAGCAGAGCCTGAATTTGGCTTTATTACATAGTTTGGGTTCAGAACAGAATCAATTCACCTATGGTTGGTTTGGAATCCAAATTATTTACAGATCTGTTGGTTTAAATATATATTTGATGTTGAAAATTCAACAGAGATCTTAGTAAATATATTTTGTGTTGTGAGTGAGCATTTTATAGTTAAATCCTAGAATTGTATTTTGTCCTTGTACACTATAAAGGAGTTACTCTTTATATCAAAGAATAAGGTAGAGATAGGCATCTGATTCGTCGAGTTAACCTAGCTGCAAGCTCCAGTGTATTATTGCACTGAATCAGTGATTGTGATAAGACTTGTGATTGTGTTGTCAAATAGGTTTTAAAATGTATTTTTCCATTGTCCATATAAAGAAACATACAGGTACTGACATACAAAAAATCAGAACACTGAGGCTTATTTCATTTTATTTCTGCATGTGGAATCTAATGCTGAGCAAGCTTTTTGAAGTAAGCACAGTGTAATAGTGGTGTTTCTTGTGTTCTGTCCATTCTATGCAAAATAACTGAATCATGAGAGAGGATGAAGATGTAAAAATTGGCTGCTAGGCTGGAGCACAGAACTGAACATGAGAAGGCACTGATGGCAGCAGTGTTCTTGTGTTTGTAAAGATTACTCTGCTTAAACCACAATATTCTCTCTGGCTAAATGCCAGTTTATTCTCTCTGTGTAAGGCTCTTTGAGTGGAGTCTGTGGGAATCCCTCAAGTATATTGGATATAAAAAGCATTCTCATAGAGTTTCCAGCATCTCTGCTATAGCATGTGATTGGCTTGGATTTAGTTTGTATTGCCACCTGCTACATGAAATTGCAGTTTCTTTAAAGTACATGGAATTGCAGGTTTGAATACCTAAATATTTTTTAGGAATGAACATAGCTTGTGCACAGCACTTGAATTTGTTAGTAGCTAACTTTTAATTTGAAATGTACATGAGAATAATTGAAAACCCAAATTTGTCAATCTTGTTATGCAAACTTGGAATTCAAGGACGTGATGGGGAGAAACGCACACTAGTTTTGGTGTGACTTAGAGGCAGGTGGTAAACTGGTAGGACTTAAAACTTGTAGAAACTGGAAGTTTAAGCCAGCAGTTGCTCTTGTTTCTGCCTTGGATGGGGAGAGGAAGATTTTGTGAAACAGTTCAGAAGACTTTAGTATAGTTTACTATTATGAAAACAGTTGCTTTTGCTACCTTTCATGCCTGCCATTCTCTGTATTGCAGTGATTTGTGAAGAAAACAGTCAAAGGACTCAGTCTATCAACTTCTGCCATGATTTTGAGACCAATATGTATGCCTCAGTGGAGGTTGTTTACCTGTCATGGGATCATTTAAGAATACACATTTTTCTCATTTTTAATTAAAAAAAAAAATCTTATTTTTCTTAAACCCTTATCAGTGGTCAGAAATGAAGTACTCAGTGCACCAGTCAAGCTGTCATGTGCAAAGTCAGAAGAGCAGGACTAACTTGAGCACTTAGTACTTGCTCACAGATTGAACCTCGGCCTCTCCTGCATGATAATCGTTCCAGTTCCTGGGTGCTGTCCTTCCTTCTGACTTTTGGCATACCTCATTTTGATTAGGAACTTCCTTGTAGATGGGAAAAATTCAGTCCAAGGAACTTTATTGTCACCATCCTCTTCATAGAACTATTTTGCAGACTACTGTTTCTTGTTACTTCTCTCAGCAAACTTATGAACAGTTTGAAGTCTAACCACCAAATATTGCTTTGCAATCCTGAAGGCTTTTCTGTAGCTGGACTTCTCAGAGGATGGAAGCAATTGGTTTCCAGGTGCCAATCCTTTCCACCCCTGGTTCTTGTGAGGCAATTTCCTCTGAAGAAAGTTCCTAATACAGGATTAATGGCTTGTAGTTGACGTTTGTGAGCAGTATATAACCCAAATGGCTTATGAAAACAGCTCTGGTATGTTTAATTTGGCACAGAGAGACCAAAACCCCAGTGGTGGATTTGAAGGAAAAACATCAAGGTAGAAACAGTTTCCTCTTCCAGGAATATCCTGCAATACCTGATGAAGGCGGGAGAAAGTACTCTTAAATAGTCTCTAAAATTAGAGAAACAGAAATGAGAGATCCAGTGGATCCTATAGATTCTCCTGGATGTTCTGCTCAGCTCAACCTTTTCTTGTTAAGCTTTTGGCAGTTAGGGTTATGTATTTTCCTAGCAGGAGAAGCTTAATGACTTTTCCCCCTATTTATTTTCTAAGATTACTCAGCACTGGGTGTGTGTTGTGGTTTGGGTTTTTTATTTTGTTGGTTTTTTTTTTTTTTTCCCCTGCACAACCCTTCTATATTCAGCCTGCTCCAGCATTCTGGGATTTCATTTACCAGAGTTGTATCAACAAGCTGTGCGTGCAGAGTCCTGATTGAGCAGGACATGAGGATCCTTGTTTGTGCCCTGTGAATTGGTGGATTTCTAGATGAAAATTTAGAAACTGCAGCATTGACAAACTTTGTTGAACTTGCTGCTGGTAGAGGAAGTAATTCTGTCATGCAAACTTAAATGATCTGAGATTGCTTTCAAAAGGAAGTTGGTTACCCTTCACAGGACAGTATTTGGTTGTGCAAGGTTAATTAACTTTTACTAGGTACCTGAGCATCAGTTTTTTGCTTTTTTATTTTTTTCTAAGTTTTTCTTCCTCATTCCCTAATGCTCCCCCCCGCAATGTGCAGCCCAAATACATGGCTATGTGTGTGCAAATTGTTTTCTTCCTTCTTTAAGCTGAAATGCAGGAGTTCCTTATCTGAGTTCCAAACTAATGTCAGCTGTATGAAGTTACTCAAGTGTGCTCTGTTAGCCCTGTGTAGGAGCTTTCCACCTGCACTGCAGGGTGGGGAAAAACTTGCCTTATCAGTGTTTCCAACTTGCCTTTCATATGGATGGTAGTTCCATAGATTTCTGTGCTGTTAAGTGACTGTTTGACCCAGAAGCTGCCTTTTGGTGCTGGTACTTAGCAGAACTAAATAATGAAGGCCTGTGACCCACGTAAATCCAAGAAGTAATATTCTGTCTCAGTTAATGATGGATGTGTATTATGTCCTTGGATGAACAGCCTGCACAGCACAGCTTGTGCACAGTGATGCTTTAAACCCTGGTGTTCTCTACAGTTTTGAGCTGGGGAAGCTTTGAATTTTGAGTGCACGAATATAAAGGTATCATTTAAACAGGATCTTTGCCTGTCTCTGTGCAGAATCTGTAGAAGTTGCAGTAATTGTTTTCCTCCTAAGAAATTCTTTGGATAGTACTAGTGAGAAGCTCCTTTATCTGTGTTCTTCCAGTTATTTACTGCTGCAGATTTGCATGTCTTAAATGTGTTTTAGCCCAATAAATGGTATTGTGTAGGTTGCTGCTAAGAAGACTGAATGTCTGGTTGTAGAATGACTGCTTGAAAGTGTACCAGATTAGAGTGATGACTTTAAATCTTCATGCTGCTGTCACTGCCTGTATGCAATTTCACTCCATCAGGCTTATAAAGCCAGTGAAGTGAAAGCCAAAAGGGTTAAATGTGGGGTGAGCAAGTCCTAAAGACTGCAGAGGACAAATCCATGTATATAAGTAAATTGCCTGACTGAGGGTACTTTATGGCATAAGTTAATGTGTGATCAGTCCTTGCAAAAAAGACAAAGCTGACTCTGAAAAAACCAGCCAGAGCAAGAGAGAGGCAGTTCTTGCTTGTTAATCATGAGACTCAATTAGGTTGTCAGTTATTCAAGGGTTATGATCTAATTTATTGTAAAATCAGAGGGTTGCTTTTTCACTTGTTAGCACAGAGACAGTGCCAGAGCATGCAATGTCCTCTAGCTGTGCATATCTCTCATCCAATGGAAGTTTGTACAGAAGCTGAAACTCACTGGGCAACATCAAGTATGGATGTGGCAATGGGTGTGTAACACTTTTGTCAGTGCCTGTGGCATTTATTTTAGTCAGTTTTGGGTTGAAATCAAAGCTAATGCTCCCATATAACTGTAGTTCCAAGGTATCTGCAATGATGTGATGATGTACGTACACTTTACTCTTGTAGGAAGTTGTCAAGTCAGCTATTGGCTGAATGGGGAGAACTTTTTGAGTTATAACATCCAGCTCTCTGAAGAAAGTTTTGGAAGAGGCTTGGCTATACTGTAAAACAATATGTAGACTATAACAAGCACCATTTGGATTTTATGCTTGACTTCAAGAAAATTGATTAAAGGAAAAATATTTTAAAACTAATTTGTACCACTTGAGTTTCAAGGAAGAAATTTATAATTATTTGCTAATCTACAGCATTCTTGTGGGATCTCAGATGGAGTGACAGGATGATTTCTGTACAGAAGCTCTGAGTCCTGCTGTTGCCCTGCAGATGCACTCCCTTTCTCGGAGTGCTGCTGCTCAGGGCTCAAATGGAGCCCTATCCCAAGAGCCAAGGAGAAACTGCAGGGCACAACCAGCGAGCCAGCATGTCTGGATCCTTCTCAGAGGTTCCCTTGGGTAACCTTGCCCTGGCAGCCTTTCAAGCAACATGTGCCCAGCTTGCCCTTCTCTCCAGTCCTTCACCCTCCAGGTCCTGGTGGAATTTCAGCCCTGGTGGAGCTGAGAGCAGCCTGGCATCAGCTGTGTGAAGCAGCACGGTGAGCTCGTGCTTTCCAGAGAGCATTGACTGCAGCCTGCTACCCAAGAGCATTGCATAAATCAAGCTGTTGCCTTTTTTTTTTTTTAACCAGCTCTGCAAAACTGCCACAGCATATTTTTTGCCATTTGTCTGTTTCAGAGGTGCAGTGCTGTGTGTAGCTTTTGCAGAGCTGGTCCCTCTTGGATTTGGGGACTTTTATCTCCTGAGTCCCAAGGAAAACAACCAAAAAATGTAGAAGGTATACAACTCTTGTATCAGGACTGATCTCACAGCGAGAAACAGTTTCCTTTGAAGGAAAAATAACAAGATTTTCTTTTGAAGGTAAACCAAATGTGTTTTATTTGGGTTATTTTTGCCTGAGACTACGACATTTGAAACAATGGTTGTGAATTGCCCCTTTGCTCCAGATCCCAGCTGTGCAGCAGTGAAGGTGAAATATTGGGAAAACTGTTGGTATTTAAACTACTCTCCAGCAATACTTACTGAAAGTCCTTAAAAACCATTATGCCTTTAGGACTTCTAATCATTGGGTTGATGCTGCTTCCTATTTGGCTACCAAAATATTATTTCCTGTAACCAGTTTATTGCAGTTTTGTTAATTTTTTTTCCACTATATAGAATCAATAGCCTACATAGTTTTTTAAGTCTAAAAGCAGTTTTTTAATTGGCAAAGGCAGCATCTTCAGAATTAAATTCTGCTGTGATGATGTTGCTGTGCAAAAGTGCAGTCCTAACTCAGTGGTAGAACTTCTTGATGTGTCAGTGGAAACTATTCTTGGCTGGCTGTAGTCTTTACTGAGTAAATGACCACTTCTGCACAGCAAACAACTTTTGAGTCTGCAAAAACAGCAAGCTGGTTAAATTTCTGACGTGGTTAATGTGAGAAATCCTAATATTGATTAATTCTTCAATTTCTACTGCAAAGCAGTATCATGGCAAAGGTGCTACTCTTTCAGTCATTAGTTATCATTTTGGTCTGCTTTTTCATAGAAATTAATCAAGTTATAGATGCATTGCACAGAACACTCCTCTAGACATATGATCATATGTCTAGTCTCTGTCTCTGTTAAATATATGTCATATATGTCATATGTCTCTGTTAAATATAGCCAAATGCTGAAAGGCTTTTCAGTTGTAGGTGAAGATCTGAAGGACATGCAATGCATGGGAGCAGCTGAATCTGTGTCTGTAACAGTCTGATTCCATTGACAGAGTCCATGCAGAGAGTGCTGCTACTGTCATCTCCAAGTTGGAGCACTCACTCTAGGGCTGTGGGCACTGATGCTTTGTAAAAAGTTCAGGACATGAAAAGCTTCAAGTTAACACATAACCTTAAGAACTCTCAGTGTATGCTGCCTGGCACATTGTGGAAATGGTTAAAGCCATTTCTACTCTCACCTGCCAAGTTGTGGCTCATTTTTAGAGAACAACCACCTTTTTTTTTTTCTTCCTCCAAAGGTTACAACTGGCATTTTAGCCACTAATCTTGCAATGTTGTGCTGCATCTGCAGAGTATTTCTGCTTTTTTGAAAGCTTTGTACTTGTCAGACAAGAGATTAACAGCAGACAGTCTTCACTTAAATATTATTAAATAACCAGGATATTTAAAACCCAAATGTTAAAAATCACACGCAAGCAAAGAAAAAAACCAGCCAAAACCAAACCACCATAAAGCCAGCAGCAAAAACACTTTGCCATTTGTCTTAAGAATCCAAGGTGTTATGACTGACTATTCCTGCTTCCCTGTGTACCTGCTTCTCTACTAGGTTTGACTTAGCTAGGATGAGAACAGAAGAACATGGGGCAACTTAAGAGGATTGACAGGTCTGTAAAAGAAGAGAAACAATGCAGGATAGAAAGGCTGGTGGAAGGAATGACCTGTTAGTTTGGAACAGCTTCTGTTTGAAGTTGATTTAAAGGAAAATGGGCAGCAAGGGTGCTGATGGATGGAACTTTGTCAGAGAATGAGAAATTATGATCAAGAATGTATGATAAGAGGTGTCAGGAAAATTGCTGGATGTCTGAAGACTAGCTTGAAACTTGAGAGCACTCTTGAAGAGCACAAACCTTATTTGGTCTGTGAGCAGATAGCAGACCTAGCAGGAGTTGACAAAGTGTTTTTGTTCTGCATAATACATTACTGCCTTTCTTCCTATACTGATAGTATTTCCATTAGTAGGGAATAACATTTCAATCAGAGGGGAAATTTCTGTGAATAATCCTTGCTCACTGTTTCATAGCTTCAAAATACCAAAATGTATGAATGTACCCTTTAAATGGTAGCAGTGGACAAAACGAGTTTAGCAGAATTGCAGGAAACAGAGAAGGTGATCTGATTTGTAATCCCTATCTAGTCAAATAACTTGAAGACTGATGAGGATTGTTGAACACTGAGCTCTGACAGTCTCAGGCTTGTTTGTGTTTACCTATTCAATCAAATCTTTCAAAAAGAAGTACCTGAACCTTGACCTTGCAAGGAAGTGCCATAATAAATGTACTGTTTGTTTTTTCAAGTTCCAGTTCCTTATTTTCATTTTGACCTGAAAGCTTATCCTTCCTTGTATAATAACATATGCTCTTGCTAAATATTTTAGTAGTGATAAAATAGCAAAACAAAAAAAATCCCTAAAGTCTCTTTCTGAAAAGGTAATGTCTAATTTACCATTAAGAAAGAACCTAATGGCATTCTTGCAAGTTCCTAAAGAGGAGCAGACATTGATCTCGTGGAAAACCATGCACAGACTTTATTCGTGGTGGCAATGGATATATAAACAATTTATAACTAAGTGTATAACTGAAAACCATGTTGAAAACCTTGTGAGTAGTCTGACACTTTTAGCAATGAATGCTGTCTTAATGAAGCTGCAAATGAGTCTGATTTACTAATGAGAGTGTGCTGAACTATTCAAGTGAGGGACTTACTGCTCTTCCACATTGAGATAGGTACCTTTGGTTTTGTTTGATCATGCACTTAATCTCAGACAATAAAGTACACTTCCTTACTTTCAGTGTGTTAGTAGCTGGTGTTTGTTTAGCTCTTTCTTATGTGAGTTTCCTCCTGGCAGTTACTGTAAAACAGAGTGGGGGAAAAGAAATTTGCATTTGCAGAGCACTCTGGTCTAGGAGGTTGCATGTACCTCCAAATCGCTAGAATACTGGATGACATTTCTAGACAATGTTATTAAGTATCTTGGTTATCTAAGTAAAAGATGGGCTTTATTCTTTTAAAAAAATTACTGGACTAGTGCTCCACAACTGAATACAGAGTTACCTAACAATAAAATTCAAAAATTGTCAATCATTAAAGGAAGAACGGTACTATCAAGACACTGTATAAATCTGTTGAAGTATCTCTGTGTGTTATGTGCTTACAAATAGTCTGAAATTGAAGATGGAGAGAACAGTACAATATTCTAAAAAACAGGACAACAAGGATGGCCAGAGTTTATAAGTAATTAAGTAGATAAGGACTTTTCATCTTAGCAAAGTGGAACTGCTGTTCTACTTTACTTCTTCCATATCTTAGAGCCAAGATGTAACTGATTAAAATTAATGCTCCTTGATTACTGTAACTTTTATGTTATGCTGCTGCTTCATTCTTGAAACAGACTAGCAAATAGCCCAGTAGAAGGCAAAACCTGATGGTTTATGCCTTTGGAAGTGATAGTATTCCTTCAATCAAAAATGCCTGCATGATTGCTTGCAAACATAGCTTGCGCATTATTTCTGCTTACTGTATCAAGGGTCTAACATGTTTTCTGACTTCTAAAATGTCATTTACTGAAGTGTACAGATTTTGCTTAGCTACCCTGTGGGGTGGGTTTGTCTTTGGTTTGATAGTTTGTTGGGGTTTTTTCTTCTTTTCTAAACATCTTCTCAGTAAACTCACTGACGATACTATGTATTCTGAAGCAAGCAATGCCATGGGTATATGAGAACTTAATGTAATCCACTTTTAGGAGTAGATTGTACTTGTAATGTTATAAATGTTTGTGTGAAGTTGTTATAGGAGCTTAACCTAATCCTCTCTAGTATAGTTTGAATTAGCTTGGCAATAGGCTAGTTTACATTAGAATGTGACATTACGGAGGCAGCAGAGAGAGTCTGAAATTTGCAATTTTGTGTAAATGCAACATTGCCTGAACCATTTTGTGTTTTCCTAGTGCTTTCTTATGGGGCATATTCAAGCAACACTGAACAGCTTGTTGGAAGGCATGCCTGGTTGTTGTAGGTGATGCCATCTCTGCCTTCAGGTGTATGTGCTGAAAAAGTCATACTTCTGTTTTTGTGTTGTGTTCCAGGACATGGGCAAGTAAACTGGTTGTAGTGTAACGCATTAACATATGAAATGCTTTGTATGGTTTTTAATTTCAGGTAATCATGACCATATAATATGGTTTTGTGAGGTAATGCTGATGCTGCATTTTGCCTGGTATCAAAGCATGTTCAGTTAATTAGAGCACTCTAGACAGCCTCCCTGCAGGTCTGGGCATGCCCTCTCCTTTTAGATTTATTCCCCACCCCATGTCCCCCCCTTCATGCAGGCTTCACAAACAGCTGATGGGTTTGAGTAAATGCTCTGTGATGATTTGCTTGAAAGAATCAAGTTCCAGATGGAGTACCAGGAAAAGTGAAAAATTATTAATGTCTGCATGGTGACACTAACACAAACTAACTTGAATTCTTGTAGTAATTTGTCAGCCTGTGAGTTGAATTATGTATTGTAATTATCTGGTTTTGATTCCTGTTTACCTCACCCTGAACAAGTGACTATCCCCCTGCCCTTTAACAGCACACCCAAGGGCGCCTCTTGTTGGTTAGTAGAAGTGACAAGATCTAGCTCTGAGCCCAGTTCTGTATGTTGTAGTGTATTTAGTGTATTTCTCCTGGATCCGGGGCAGTTGGCAGCCAATCCCTCCTCTTTTTAGGAGAGCCTACTTGCCAAGCTTCTTTTGTTGTGGCTTTTTGTTGGTTTTGTGTGGTTTTGGTTTTGGTTTGGTTTGGATTTTTTGTTTTTGTTTTCCAAGTGGTCCTGCTGTTACCCCAAGCTCTTATTTCAGTTGAGGAAGGGGAAAACTTTGAGCTCAGGTACTGAAGACTTTTTCTGCTGTGTATAAGCACTGGCAGTATGCAACTGAAGTAAAGCTGAGCTTTAATGAAGGCAAAACCAGACTGAACTGTTTTGCACTGCACTGTAGTGTGTTGTGGAGGCCAAGCATTCATAATGCTTGATGTAAGACCAAGTCAAAGCAAATTTATTAGTATTTAGTTTAGAGAATTCCTCCAGTCACTAGTTGCCAGGAACAGTGTGTTCTCAGCGAGGGCAACTTGTTATGTCTGTGCTTCTGCTACTGACTCCCTCCCCATGGAGGAGATGCTGGGCTGAGGTTAATTTTGCATTCAGCCTTATATGGCAAATCTAAAACTAATGAATTTCTTTGTTATATGAAAGTTACAGAATGCCAATTCTTCAAGGAGTAATGCTCATCAGATTTTTAAATACCATAGCTGATCCTTAGGAATGCCTCTCTTTTTATGCAGGATGCTTTCAGGACTCTAAATATGGATGTGAAGCCAGTCTACTTGTTCATGAAAGTATTGATTGTGAAAGTGAAGGCTTGCTTTAAAAATAGTTCAATTAGTAATTGATTTCTACAGGTGCTCTGGCTATGTGAAAGCCCAGAGCATTGAGTAACAGACTCATATATGTATATGTCCACCTTGGTATGTGCAACTTTATTGTGCTTCCTCATTTCTCTACTCATAATCAAATCTGCTTTTACTTTTTTGGAGTTTCTTCAGCATCAGTTGAATCAAGCTTTACTTACCTAACTGTGTTGTTTCAAATTTTGGCATTATTAGCTACATATACTGTAAGGTAATGCAACATTCTTTAAATTCTTGGGATTTTATTCTTGCTAAGTCTTGAAATTGCCTATTTTCTTCAGAAGGAAAACTCTTGAAAGAGGTGAGACTTCTGGTTTGATCTAAGCTACTGCTGAAACAAAATGGAATCTTAACTTCTGTTGCATGACTAGGTGAGCAAGCTGGGTTAAGGGCTAGTATCCAGACAAGCAGAAACAAGTTTCAATGTGTCAAAACAACAGTGAAAGCAAAGTTTGCAAATATTTTTCAGCAGTTGATTCTGTGATTGACTTAAACTAATGGAAAATTATTCAGAACAGATTCTTGCCCTGCCTTCAGGGAAGACCTTTTTAAGAACTCTTCAATCTGCATAAGTTTCCTAATTAAAGGTGAAAGTGAGGGTACTACAGTTGTTTATGTTTCTTTAGGGATGGAATAATAGTCAGTAAGCAAAAGATCTAGATCAGCCTTGAAGAAGCAGGAGATGTTTTAACTAGACAAGTCTTTTCATCTTGGGGATGGGAGGGGGGCAGAGGAAGGTGTGCTGTCTGATCTCAGTAGCTTTTTTTTTCCTTGTTTCATGGTCTTTTTACCTTCAATCTGAGTCAGATGTTCAAAGTACCATGTAAAGAAAATGGGTTATTGACCAGAATCCACTCTGTGTTTGGTTCATAGTGAGCAGACAAATTCTTGAAGTTCTATAGTAGTCTTACTTTGGATGTTGCTGTTTTGTTCTCAAAACTATTTATCGGCCCTGCAGCTTTATACTTTTCATTAGTGCGATAAAGGCTTTATTTGAATGTAGTCACTCAAGCTGTGTTTCCAGCTGAACAAAGAAAGTTTTAAAGAAAAATTTTTTGCAAGAAGTTTAAAAAAAAAAAAAATTCTTGCATTTTGAATAATGCAAGAAATCACTTACCTTTCCCTACTTAGTGTGCTGGCTTCATTTTACACTTTCCAAAGTATTTGTGCATGAGAGTTTGTTTTCTTTCCCCTGCTGTGGTTTCCAGAATGGTTTATATGGTTTCTGTGAGGATTCAAACGTACTTGTTAAAGAACAAATCAAGAGTTGCTTCTCAGAACAAACTTGTTTCCCAAAGAAGTCTTTGATTCCTCTACAAAAATACGATTACAGAATTATTCTTCAATGTTCCTAAGCAATATTGCGATACCAGAAATCTAATATTAGTATTATCAGTATTATTATAATCTTTTCTGATCTGGTATTGTCACCATAGTTGAAACACTGAAATAATTTTGGACTTTAATATAATTCTTATGTGAATTATGAGTTATTCCACCCACCGTCCATACTTAATCCTGATTTACATGTACTGCTGCACCAAATTTCAAATATGTCATTAGATCAGTGTTCTTGTTTGAGGACACCACACTCTGATATCAGTCTGCATTTTTATTTGAACACCAGAGACTTGTTTGCTCATTGTTTTTGATGACAAGTGTCCTTCTTCCTGCTCTTTGGTTGAAGAGTATAGTCTGTCATTCCAGACAGGTGAAGGTGTTCAAGGTGTTCATTTTCTTCAGTTGGGAAGCTGACCTTTGTCCAAGAATGCATCTTCTGCCAGATTGCCTTGTCAGATCTATTGAACTTCTTCCACCTATTCAGGTTTTAATTGCTCCAAAAGCTTCCTTCTGGCAGATTCCCCACCCACTGCAACTATATGTTATAAATCTGAGGTTCTTCCTGCCTCTGGTCTCATTTCTGGTACTAGGAGCCTTTCATATGGAGTGCTCCAGAGGTCATCCAGCTGCTTTGGACAGTTTGATCTCTCTCATTCACATCTTTGTGGTTTTGGGTGCAGTCTTAGTGCTTGTTAGGAGCTTGTCACTATATGTTGCAAGGGCTCTGTGCTGTTTTTTGTTTGTGAATCTCCACTCCATGTGTGGTCAGTTGTCCTCCATCGTCTGTCCATGTCAGTCCCACCCCTTTGCCTTTCCATTGGGTTTTGGGTGCGGGTATATGGCTCCGCTCTGCTGGAGAGGACATTGGAATTGTTTTGTCACTTGGCTAATCTCGGCTCATCTTTATAGAAGATGGAGGCAGTTAACTGATATGGAATTGCTTTCCAGTGACTCTGAAGGGATCCCACGTGCATCTACAGTTGGCTGCCCCACCATGGGGGCATGTGTACTGCTGTGGCCCCAGAACTGATCCCAAACCTCCCTCTCCTCTCTATTTCAACTCAAATGTCTTAAGTAACTCTTCCAAAATCTTCAGCTGCCTCTGCTATGCATTCCTGCCTTGAAGGGCAGGAAAAAGGCCTTCAGTGCAGAGAAACAGCAGTCTCTAGGTGCTCTGCAGCAAGGGGTGAAGACTGAAGTTTTTCTTTGCTGGGGTTCTGAATGTTGCTTCTGTGTTGCTGCTCTGATGTCTGAAGACTAGGAACTTGGGAATGCTTACTGTCTTAAAATCCTGGTTTGGTTAACTTTTAAAAATTTCTTTTTAATTCCAGAACATTTGAATCTTCTTGGGAAACATGAAAGCAAAGAACTGCTTTTAAGTATCTTTCAGGACAATTGACACATTCCAGGGAAAAGAAGTTGGTTTTTTTCCTGCAAAGTTCAGAAGAATCTGCATTCTCTGAGATTTTAAAGAATTCTAAAATGAAAAAACTTTAAAATTTAGCTTTCAAAATGAATGTTGGGAAGTCCGATGACAAAGCAAAGAATGGGTTGAAGTCTTCCTTACTTATAAGGGATGAAAATGGAAATAGCTATGCATGTGACAGAGGTACACCTTCCTCAGAGAATTGTGCCACCAAGATACATGGTAATTCAACTGCCCAAAATATAGGGGCTGAGCATGAAGGTGATACCATTTTTGAAAATAAGGACAACTTCAGAAGTCTTTTAAAACAGCAGTGTATTGAAGTGCTTGACCTGCAGAAGACACCTGGTAAATACGGCTGCACAGGAGCTCCATTGGGAGATACAGATGCTGCACACAAGTCTTCTGGGACTGAGCAGACATGTACGTGTCCTTTGAACTGTGGCTTGGAAGCAACAACAAGCTTAGTGAAAGGTGATTTTGCTATGGCAAAAATGCAAAATCAGAGTATCAAACACTCAGTGCCTTACAGTCAGACTGACTCTAAGTCTGTACTAACTCTTCCTGCTTCAGAGGAGAACATGCAGTCCCTGGAAAATGACAGGGCATGCTGCCAGCTGAGCACATTGGATGTTACTAATGTTACAGGTGAAAATCTGAGAACTGATCAAAAAGATGACATGCATCTGGGGGAAACATTGGTCTCTTCTAAAGTATCTATCTCAGAGAAATTTGATAGAACCAGCTCAGAAAGAGCATCTAATTTCACCTCTGCAGGTGTTGAGCCCTATGAAAAAAACCCTATCAAGAATGATAATGAATCACAGGAAACAGAAGCACAGGCTGTAGGACTACCTGCTGGATGTATAGATCCTTATAAGCTAGATGCATTATCACCATGCATTAAAATTAATGAGGATGACCAAGTGAAATCCTTGCAGATTACTCCTTTCCATGAAGAAACTGGGAATTCCAATGCTGAAACATGCATGGATAGTGTTGTAAATAGTGTGCACCTTCTCCCAGTAGATCAAATAGATGGAGAACAAGTATCAAACAAAACTAGCGAACCTTTAACCAAAGAACAGAGTATCTCTGGAAATGCTGCTCTTCAGAATATGCACAACATTCCTTCTGTATCTTGTAGTGTTCCAAAATTAAAGAAGACGGTTATGCCTGAGCTGAAATGCGAAGCAACTTTTTTAGTCTTCAGTCCAACAGCTGATGAAAGCAATTCATCTCTATGTACTTCAACTCCTAAAGAACGGTCAAAAAATAGGACTTTTTCTGTTTCAGCTTTGGAAGAACTTGGAGACAAGTCTTCTAGACTAAGACAAAGTGAAGCATTTGTAGGAGGGCGTAGCAGGTCTGGGCTTAAAGCTAGTTCAGATCAAACTGCAAGAAAATCAATGGGCAGGTCTCCTATTGCATCAACAATAACCAAAGCAAGGAAATCAGAGATAGTTAGTTTTCCCAAACCTAATTTTAAAAATGTTAAGCCAAAGGTTGTGTCTAGACCTGTGCCACAGCCAAGAGACAGTGCAGCATTAAAACAGTCTCCCCAGTCCCGTCAACTATCATCTGTCTCCTCACCTTCAAGGGTTGGTTCCCCAAGGCAATTGTCCTCCTCTATAAAAGTGCTGAAGAAAGCAGTAGATCCAGCTAAAGATACTAAGGTGGAATTGCCTGTAAATAAGCCCCATAAGCTACATGTTAACAAACACCTTTTCACTAGCCAAGTTGATCATGCCACAGCACATCCCCGAAATGCTTCCCATAAGGTTTCAAAAACACCTGCATTAAAGTTAAGTCTGCAAGACATTGACAAAGCAAGTGCTTCCCATCCGGTGTGCTCCTTGGCTTCTGCTGCACTTCCAGCATCTAGAGAGAGCTCAAAAGACATGTTAAATGATAAAATGGAAAGTTCAAACTCCTTAATGACACCTTGTTCTCAAAACATCGACCTGACCAAAGGTGAAGAAGAGCAAAGCAGCAACATGGGAGTGCTTCTAGAAGACACATTGGTAAAAGATGTAACATTTGAAGTGCACTCTGTTCCTTTGGTAAGTTTTTTTGCTTTCATGCTTACTTGTATGTTTTGTACATTTGCAGAAAAGGAAGTTCAGTATTGGACAGTGGGAAAATTATGGAATGGGTTTGGTGTCTGCAAATGTAGCTGTAGTGTTGATTTCTACATGGAGTCTCTCCCTAGTAAAGGCACTGAAGAAGTATTGTTTTACAGATTAGTTGCAGTTGGCTTCAGCTGCAATTTAGTGTCTCCACCTTCATCTTGTTCCATAACACAATTTTTTTTTAGTAAAGTCCTTTTTTAAGACAATACAGTTTGTAAGAAGTCTAATAAAAGCAAACAAGTCTTAGTTTAGTCAACCTTGTAAAATTGCCTAGCCTAACTTGGTGAGGTTTTCTAAATACAGCTTTTAATGTACATTTCTTCAAGATTATTCTAGCGGTGCTGTAACTTCAAATAGACATTAGAGATAAAGTGCTGGTTTGGGAATTTTCTTTCAAAATGTGCTTTAGAACTAAAGTAGACTTTTAAAAATTAGTTGTGTAAATGTTGTGCTTATATGAACAGTAACATTAAGTCACACAAAACCCAGAGACAATAAGTTGGTGAAACTTTTTATTTTTAACAACTTAATTTCACTGTCTCCTTTGTATAATTTAGGAGTTTATTTGTTTGAAGTAGAGCTGGGACTCATTAGAATAGTTGGGAGTAGTCAGGAAATATTTCTCATGCAGAGGGCATATACCTGGTTTTAGGCAGTCAGCCAGCTGGAAGGTGCAAACTTCCTGGCCGGGAGGTATTCCTGTGCTGGTTGGTTGGGAAATATTTTGGGATGAGTCAGCTGCCTGTCAGGAGAAACATGCTGCTTTCAAATGCACTGAAAGAAGGTTAAAAGACAAGGAGAAGGGGAAAGAAGGGAAGAGTGTCAGAATTGGGTTGACCAGGATTTCAGGAGGTGTAGTAGGGACACAGTGCTTTTTGGAGTCTCTCTTGTTGCTGGCTTGTGGATTCAATAGCTTACATTAAATTGGTGAAATGGAGGCAGCAACTATTACTGGTAAAACTGTCGTCTGAATTTTTGACAGGACTTACCAATTTGCCAGAAAAATTTCAGTGAAGCTCAGTATATGGGAGAAGCTACTTAGAACATTTTTGAAACATTGCACAAGAAAGTAAAAAGTACTATTATTTGGCTAATAATTTAACTTGAAAACCTAAGTAAGAATGAAAGCAAGGATGGTCTATTTTAATTCTACAGTCTTTATGAGTTTGCATTCTTTGTCAGTCCTTACTTTTGGTATGAAGAGTTGGAGAGAGTGCTTTTAATTCATTCCATTGCCAAAAAGGAAAACTTTGTGATTTTAATTGTTCTGCTTGTACCTGGAGAAGCAATAGAGAAATTTCTATGAAATGCACAGTAGACAAATCAGCTGGATTAAATTTAAGAATGGTCTTCTTAAGTGGAAAAGTACAAATTAACATTTGAAAATGAGCATGAGGATTGTCATTGAAAATGGAAAGTCTGGTACTCTGACCAAACTGCTGCACTCAGCTTGAGTCACGGAAAAGCACATGAAGAGCTGAACTGTCAAGTGTGTCTTTATAGGCCTGACAGGAGTGGCTGTGAACTAAAGGCTGTATCAACTGGAGCAAGAATTCTGTGTGAAACATATATAAACCAGTTTCACACATATAAACCAGTTATTTTATACCTGTCCTGGATCTACTCTTGCACTTATGTTTTGTGTATGGCACCTCAATGTGAAGGATTTTAAGCTGTTGTGACATAAGACCTAGGTCAGGAAACTAATTACAAGGACTGTGACATTTCAGGTAGTACAGGACAACTAAATTTCCAGGGCCTTGAACATGTGTAGTTCGTTGATCTTGAGAGTAGGTGTAGTCATGTAATTGAGTGGTTTAATTAGAGTCTGGGGAGGAAGAAATTCTGATGACCTCTGTAACCTCTTTTTAGTGTGTTGGTCATTACTAGTGATTAGCTTCAAACTAATAGGTTTGCATTGCTGAAGGCCATTCAGGGGATTGTTCTTGAGGTTCTGAACTGCAGATGTTGACAATGGGATAAAGACTAAGCATGTTTCCTACTTGAGTGGTCAGTATTTCATTGCAGATGCTGCAGAGAGAGATCTTTAGTTTCTCACAGTGGTGGTGTGTGGGTTGAATTGTCGTTGGCTTTTGCTTTCTGTTTTTTTCTTAAAACAGATGCCTTCTGTGAAAGATGGAACAACACAAGGGAAAAACATACCAAAGAAAGACCAAATCACATTACGAAGTGTATTAACTCCCAAGGTTAAAATGGTGCCATCTGTGTCAACCTTGAAGAAAGGATGTGAAAATAAAACTATCAGCACTATTAAAACACCTTCTCACAAAGAAGCTCTTATGTCATCAAACTCTGGTAAGAGAATTTTTCACTGGAATATTACCACTTAACTAGTTTCTTAAAGTTAAGGTATCATACTTAAGGTACTTTCTGACACAACTTTTAGGGTGGTACAGAGCTATATGTCAGTCTTAAATACAATACTGTCTAAATTGTAAATTGCTAATGCAGGGTGTGGTGCTATTACAAAAATCAATATTAAATATTATTTATATTTTGTTCTATTATAGGATTTTGGGAAATTACAACTAAAATTACTTGAAAGAGGGAAAAATAGAGTGCTCAAGTACAGTGCTCTTGTGATAAGCAACTGCATGCTACCCCAATGGGAATGAGTCCTTATTTCAGGACACAACATATTTTGTTCAACCTAATTTTAGCACAGCTCTGTAGTTTCTAGAAAGGGGAGAACATAATTGAAGGTGAGACTACTGCTTGAGCTGCTAATTAAACTCAGACTGATTAGTAGCAAGGGCAGGGATGAATCTCTCATCTAGTCTGTAGGCTGCTGCTCAAGTCTCATGACTAGAAACTACATTCTGTAAGTGTATTATAGGGATTCAGAAGTGCTCTGGTAGATTATGTGCTGGGGTTTTTTAACCAAGTGTGGCAATATAACTAGCTGCAAAGGTAGCCTGTCTATGAATGACTACACTGCAATGCACTGTAATTTGGAGAGTACACACCCAGCTGTACCCAGTAAAACCTGTTCTTTTTTTTATTTTTTAACCCACTCAATCTAAGATTATAAAACAGTAAAAAAAAGTCCTCTTAATTATATGCAGGTGGTGAAGTGTGATAAAATCTGTGTATGTATGTAGGCCTTTATGAGATGAGTCCCTCAGAGAAAGTGGGCATAGACTATTCTCCCATTTGAGGCTTGCTCATGTGAGGCACTTGCTCAGTGAACCAGGCACCAACCTGTAGGCTGCCAGTTTCTTGGAGAACTCATCACCCCCCTAAATACCAGCCCAAACCTTTCCTGTCTGTAATTATGGCCTTAGAAAAAGAGAGATGGATAGATACAGAGTTTTCCTTTAGGTTATTAATCCAGATAGGATTTATGATACTGTCACTAGAAATAAATGTAAGCACAGGTGAGTTATAGGACTACTTCCCTTCAGAAAAAAAAAATTACTTTCAGAAGAAACAGAAGTCATTTGCTGTTGAAAATAAAAACATTTACTCCCCAGATTTGTTTTTTTAAATAAACCTGTCACTCCTTAGCCAATTGATGTACGTTGAAATGATGGTAGTCAGTAGAATATTTTCCAAATTTTTCCTACTGGAAAAAGGCTGCTTAAACTAAAAGCAAAAAGTAGCACTTCAACATTTCAAACTTGTGGTATGATCTGTAAGACTGGAACTTTAATGCTGCACATGAGAAGAAATTTGTTTTCTCCATGCCCTTTCTCCAGTTCCATGTTCCTAGTTTACTTGTGCCAGCACATATTACCCTTCATCTTCCTTATGCAGTGTTTTTGTGCTACGAAGTAGGGTTTGATGCATTCAACTGTATCAGCTTAGCTTCCCCATCCCTTACAAAGGGAGTTTTTAAAAATGTGTCCTTGCTCCTTGGCAAACCTTGTACTGATGCAAATCATAGGATAGGATTATGGGGTGGGATATGGGGCAAAGTAGGAGTTATTTGGGATTGCTGCTAAACCCCCACAGTATTATGTGACCACACCTTTCAGATAAAACCATACTTACTGCTGCTTACCCCTTCTGTTTTTAACATTTTTGAAGTAAAACTGTATATACACTTTTTGTGACAAAGTGGCAGTTTGTAAACCAAACCCAGTTACCTCTTTAGACTAAAGCATTCCTGACTGTTTTTGCCTGTGGAGTCATTTGAATACTTTGGTATTAAACTTCAGCCCCCAGATAAATCATTCAGTAGCTGTACAGTTGTTTGCTGTCAGGATTTTGTCAGACTACAAACAGACTAGCTAAATCCAGAAAGGAAAGGACTTCTGAAGGTCGCCTAGTCCAGCCCCTGCTGCCTGTAACTGGGTCATTACTGAATTCAGACTAGGTTGTTCAGTTGTTTGTCAAGTTGAGTTTTAAAAATGTCCAAATCCTAATGAACTTGTTTCTTCCTGAGGTATTAACATATGTGCAGCTATTTCTTTTCCAGTTACTGATAGTATTTGGATCATTGGGCAACAAGAGAAGTTTACGTAGTTGGATTCATTAAATACTCTGAACAAGACAAATAATAGTATAGCTCTATGTCAGCTCTCACATGTGTGTGGTGAGGGACAGAAGTGGTGCATCTGTCCAAAATGTACTAGTGTGTGTATTATTCCTAGAATAATCAAGAGCTTGTGAGTGCTGTCTTCATATAATGGCTGTTCAAGAAATGAAAGAAAAAAATGCCATGTATAAAACACCAGTTAAAAGATCCTTGGAACTTGTCAGGAGTTAAGATTTTTTTTTTTGGTAATTTTTTTTACCACTTGTAAAACTTAAGTACTCAGTGGTAACATACTAACCTAATAGAAAGAATTTCTTCTCAGGAAGTTTCCTGATTCTCACCTGAACAACAGAAGGAGAGAAGAACTCATATCCCAAACACTATTTTTGTGAGGTTATTTGCAGAGCATGTTAGGCTAGAAATAACTGGGTTTATTTATTTCAAAATGGTTGCTGAGCATTGTTCACCAGTATTGGTGTATTTTAGCTGGAACTTGAAGTTTTTGCTGAATTAGAAATAGGTTCTCGAAAAGACAAGCCCACCTTGATCCAGTGTACCAAAGTCATATGGGAAATGATGAAGCCCCATTTCTGCAACTGTGACCAGATTTGCTGCAAGCTAGATGCTTCAAAATTATTTCTGTAACTGTTTATCTCTTTTCTTCATAAGAGGGGATGAGACACTCACTCAAAGACAAAAATCTGAGTTCTCTACAGGTAACTCTTCCATGGAGTGGTGTGTAGGTTTCTGTAGTACTGGATGGCAGGCTGTATGTCTCTCGCTGTGTTTGTTTTCTGTCAATGAAAACATTTATTAGAATTTAAAACACAGAATAACATTTTTGACTTACCCATTTTTACTGGAAGGGATATATAATTTTGGAGCCCTGGTAGAGGACTTTGAAATAGTTTCAAAATCAAAGCAACTGTTGTTTCTGTTCTCATGAAATACACAGAGCCTTCTGATTTGGATGTGTCATAGCCAATGTGGAGGAGTAATAGCCTGATAATAGTTGAGGTGTTGTGGTTTGGGAAGAGTCCTGTCTTTGCCTCACCTGAAGGGAGGAGTTGAAGGGGATTGGAGAAGCCAAGGAGCTTTGGTGTTCCCATGGAACATCACTCCATGATTTTCTGCTATCATACGTGCCCCAGCAACTGCATATTACCACCCGTGCAGTTGAACAAAAGCACTGTGACAGTCTGAGCCACAGGAAATTATTTAAACAGCATCAAATAGGAAACTAAATGATTTACAGTAAATCTAAAAATGTATATGCCCACCAATGCTTTTTTAACCATCCTTTTGTGAACTAGCTAGGACTAGGACAAGCTACCTGAAATAATGTAAAGGAGAGGAGCTTTACCTGCAAGTAAGAGTTCTGATATGCTATAACTTCACCTTCAGTTCTGCCTTAAAATTACACTACTAGTTTAAATTATTTCTCATTGTAAGAAACTTCACATTCTTTTGGATGTCTTAGCTCTGTCAAGATGCTTTCTATGTAATTGAAACTCTTTGGGAACCTGAAAGTGTCAGTAATACTATTCCTCTGCTTACTGTTAAAAGACTTGCAGAAATAAATGGAAACCACGTAAATCATCTGTGTAACAAAAACGTCTGTTGCTGTCTGGTGGGGTTTTTTTTGACATTTTGGGTACCCTTTTGTCTCTGATTTAAGTCACTGATATTCCTTCAACAGTAATAGTAGCCCTGTTCTTGACTTCTAATTTCCATTAATCTAGTCCAGTGGTCACTCCCTTTTTCTCTTGAGGGTATTTTTATAGCATTTAACAAGACCACTGAAAGTTTGGATACAGAGAAGCTTTAAAGTGTGAATTCTGTGTTTCCTTAAAGATATTTTTGAACAAGTGAGTCCTTTCCCTGATGACAAGTTGATCATACTGAAGGACTTTTCCTGTGTTCTGCGACTACGAGAAGCATGGGAAAAATAATTCCCCAAATGGTATAGAAAATCAGTATGCAGGACTAGTGATACTTTTAAATACTGATTTTCTTTGTAGTTCATAATTGCTAAATTCCTGCAGCTGAATTTTGGCTTGATCATACATTAAATGTGTGATTGAGAGAAGCTTCCATAGTTAAACAGAACAGGCAGGGACATATTAAGACTCAGTTTGTTACTGAGTGTTATTGCTTTTTATTGCACAAAGAAAGGCTTCTCAGATGGAAAGTTCAAACCAAATGGTTTCAGTCAGTTTTCATACAGCTGGAGACGTAGATAAACTTGATAATTCAGGACTTCTTGGTACAGCCTTTCACAATACTAGTGAAGCAGGACCAAAACAATTTAGTTCCACTAAGCATTCTCACAGTCCTTGAGTCTGTGTTCTGACACTGATCTAGGAGCCAACCCAAATGTAGTTACTGAAAACAGTTTTTCAGCTTGTATCATTCCTTTTATCTACCATGTGACTCTTTAAAGCTGGATTGACATGCTGCCAAGAGGAAACAAAATATTTAAAAAGACAAATATAACTTCCAGGTTCTCTGGATTGAAACAGTCACGACTTTACTCAAAATCCTAGAATAGACAGTCACTTTTAAAGGTGTTCATATATTTTCTCACAAACAGGTCTGGAATGCACCAGGGTCTAAAAATAAGGCTTAAAATTTCATTTCAGACAGTCTTTTTATGCTTTTTTTTTACAGAGCAGCCAGTTTCTTTTATGGATCCTAAAAGCAGGTTCTTCATAAACTAGTTTACCCAGGATGATTATTTGTCTTTCTTAGTCCAGATTAGTGAGTTTCAGTCTCATTTTCTTTAATATATCTGTACTAATTAAAGCCTGTGTTAAAAGTGAACTTAAAACTTGCATGTTTCCCTTCAGAGGTATAGGAAGGAGGAAACTAAAACATGACACAAAGCTTGGGTCATACTCCTTCTTTGGTTGTCATAATCCAGACATCTCCTCTGCATAGTGATTCTGTATCTCGTAACTAGTTCTCTAAACTGGGGAAGAATTACACTGTGTATCCAGAAGGACTTTTGTCCAGTTGATGAGTTTGTGAGAGTTCAGAAAACAGTGTGAATTGTGAGGGCCTGAGAGCCTTGCTGTTTACTGTTTCTCCAGTCAGTTGAGTTGGACTTGCCTGGTAACGTTTCCAGTCTACTTCGCCCTTACTTCCTGGACATCCTCAACAGGAATGGTTTGCTGGAAGCTGCCTGGAGCAATATATTTATTGTGCCAAGTACTGATTGTTAAATTCCTGGCCCAGGTGTTGATCATTCAGCTAAAAAATGGTCAATTCACAATTTGAGGCCAGAAAGGAGCTATAAAATGATGTAATCTGAATTGAAGCTTTGTCAGTTTGCTTTTGGCCTTGACTACATACACTATCAGAAAAGCTTACCATAATTTTGACACCTATTTTCTTTTGTTACTTTTCATTAACAAGGAACTCTTCCTGTGGGATAGGTTCAGCTTTTGTTTTTGCAAGGCTTTCATAGGTTCTTCAAAAAAATGTATTTTGGAATAAAATACTTCCTATTTAGCTTTGGAAGTCAAGTTGACCATGAAAAACAAGTAAAAGTGAAAGGGTTTTTGTTTGTGAGGTGGTATGGGATCTGTTGCTGTGAATGACTTCAAAGTAAACTGGATTATTTATCTCTGTATAATTTGGATGGGGTTATCTGAGTTTTGAGGGGATGGGAGAGAAGAGGCAGAGGGAGTTGGAAATATTTGAGTTTATGGATAATTCAGATAATATGGCTTTCAAAAGGGGGCACTTCATTCTGTCAGTGTTGCTTAAGGTGCCATCAGTGACCATAGTTCAGGAAATAAATTTTTCCCATATGTTCCCAGACTTTTTACAGGCAATTTTGTGACTAGCCCCATTGAAGTTTTAGTATGTTGTACCTGTACCAAGAAGCGTGATCGTACTTGCAGAGACTGATTCTAACAGTCAGCATATTGACGCTGTCAGAAGTGTGAATGTATCTATAAGAATATTCTCCTTTAGGAGAGAGGTGTGCACTACTTCCCTGCAGGGGAATTTCTTGGTGCCTAGTCATTTACTTGCTAGGGCATGCTGGTGTGTCTTCAATAACTCTTTACCTGTACTACTTAGTTCTGAATTCTCTCAGGGTAGGTGTAAAGGAGGAGGGAAGTAGGCATAATTGTCTTCCAGAAGAAATTTATGTTTGTTTGGCTGCAGCGAGCTTCCTCTTTCATTCAAGAAACACGTGAAGTCCCACAACAGAAAACGTAAGATTTGTAGATAACGTGAGTTTTAAAGCTACAATCTAAGTCAAACAAAATTCACTGCCAGACATAAAGGCTGTGTGATATGGAGAGTTGAACAATAATGAAAAGCATGATTGGATGAACCCCATCCACCAACCTGGTGGTTTGCTTCTGCCTCAGCTTACCTTGCAGTACATTGATTTGACTTCTTGTGCCCAGTACTCCTAAACAGAGCTTTACCATGGCTGTGTGAAAGCTAGTGGTTGGGATTGGATTGTTTAAGTCAGCATGCAGCCTACGAGAGTCTCCTGGCAAAACCGGAGTGGGCAAGCCTTGTGAGCACTACTGTGCCTGGGAAGCTGGTGTAAAACTATCTGCTGTCCAGAGATAGGCTTTGCTTGGGCTCATAGGAGGTTGGTAGCATGACTGTGCAGACTGCATGGTCCCTCATGGGGCTGCTCTAGTTCAGTCTTCAGAAGGAAAAACTCAAGATGGACTAAATCCAGTAGGCATCATTGTGGGCAGACAGGAGGTGAGAGAGCGGGTGTGAGCTCAAACTTGAGGCCAGGGTAGAAAAGGGCTGTTTCTAGGTGCTGGAGAGGTTATAATGCAAGGGGTTGAAAGGAAGATGGGGAAGGGAGAAGTCTCTGATTGTGGAAGGGTTTAACCAGGAGGAAATCTGCCACATTTCAAAACTGGACCTAGGAAGGGGCAAAAGTGAAATTGAACAGTAGGCAAACATGAGACACTACTCTTCCTCTCGCTTCCTCTAACTGAAAGCACCCCAGTCACTCTTCTGATGGTAGGATCATTTGAGGGAAGAAAAAGGGTTGTTTTTGTTGTTGGTAAGTGCTTATAAATGCTCTGTAGTAGTGATGATCCGTTCTCCAGTTTTAGTCCAAGAATGTTTAGCTGAGGGGGGAAGAACATGTGAACACCTACCTGCATGGCTGCTGACACTCTAGTTAGATTTTTGGCACTAGCTTACTGCTGGTTCCTTGCTACCTGTCTGAAGGTTGTAGGGGAAAGGGAAGAATGCTGTCCAAGTCTGTATCAATGGAGAATTGAATCTAGCCATAGCATATAAACTGTTCTCTGACCAGCTGTTACCTGTTAAACTAGTAAATGTCTCTCCTGTAAATATTTTAAGACCCAGAAATAACTTGAAATTCCCCGCTTTTGTCCACGTTTATGTTGAACATTTGAGCATTCATAGCAACATAATGTAACTGTGTCCTGCCTTTTTGGTAATTTTGGTAGTAATTTGAGACTTTAAAAGGGAGACATAATTAGAAAGACATTACCTCAGAATTACAAACATAATGTAAGCAGTCTTCCTTCCTTGAAGGAACACTGATACATGTATAGCATAATAGATAGTATAGTTAATAATGCTGAGTGGCTAATCAGGCAAACTGGGGAGCTTGCAGCCATCAGAAAACTGTTAGTATTGCTACTGCTTCACATTGTTTAAAATGGCAAGCATAGGCACTCTTACATGTATGGCAAGATCGGTCTGCTGGAAACAATACCAAAGTCCAGTTTATTTTTCCATTATTTACTTGTACTTTTCAGTAGATGCCAAAAAAAGCTTGTTTTCTTGGAGGTTTACTCCCAAGGTGCATTATCAAGACCTTGTACTGTAGGCTTAGACAGGACTTTTTTAGCAGCTAAGAAGTTTAGCATTTTTAAAACAGAGCCCTTTGGATTTTTAAACTCACAGGGAAAATCAGAAATGCATTAAACAAAAATCCAAAATTCAACATTTCCAAGAGGTTGGGCATTGAAGGGCTGAAACAACTATTAGTGTTAGCTTTAGGCTTAAACAAAAGCAGCAACAGCAAACAGTATCCTTCAGAAAACTCCTTTTGGACTTAGTGTGCTCAAAATTCATGTTTGGAAAAGGCTTCCAACCACTCATTTCCAGGTGCCATGTAGCTCAGTGAATGCCAATTGCTCAGTGTTCAGCTCTAGATGTAAAATGTGTTGATGTGTTTTGAAATGGTGGACATGAAATTTCAGAATTTGTGAATATGTATGTATTTGGATTTACAGTCTGCCTCATGTCAACATTCTGCCATTGTGTGGTTTTTTAGGCTCCAGTGCTATTTAAAGGAAGCCTTAACTTTTTCTTGACGATAACCACCTATGATGGATTGATATGAAAGGATGATTATTTGAGTAAGGATATGAAAGCTGACTTCAGAGCTTCTTGAAGAATGAGCTTTGTTCTTTGCTGATTTCCATTCCAATACAAGAGAGACTTTAATATAGTTCAAGTAACATGGTTGTTGCATGGAGACTTTTTTCTAAAGAATTGCCAACTCATTAGTTCACTGTAGAGGAATGCAGTATTGCTGGTATCCCACTTCAGTGACTAGATTAAATAACTGATGAAAGCCTGTTACTTTGATGCTACTGCTTGTTTTGTTTATAATAATGGTTGACTAAATATCCTGCTTTTATGCTCATTTCCAATACTTTTGTTTGTATTCCATATCTTCCTGCTTCTGTCTTCAAAACATTTGCATTTAATTCTGTGTAACTCCTTTCTTAGGGAATGGTACTTATTAAAAAACTTTTAAAACCATTAGTTGAAGTAATGCCTAGAGTAGTTTCTTAATAATCTTTTATCATTACTTAAATTCTCCCTCGAGCTGGGCTTTTGAAAAATGCATTTGAGTGCTTGAGTAATTACTTTAATAGAAGCATTATAGGAAAGTATCAAGCAGCAGAAAAGCTAAGAGAAAAGGTGATCTGCTTGGGAAAGGTTTGACATGCTTTTGAAACTGGACGTGGTAGAGATTGCTGTGCTCACTGGATGGGTTTGTGCTCAGAGCACTGCCACACTGCAGCCTCTGCAGAGAAGTTGGGCTTGCTGCAGATCATGTATAGAGAACATGCTGTACTAGACAAGACTCAGATTTTCCCATGCTTACTTTGATTCCTCTTGAGTGAAAATCACTGTGAAGAAAACAGGATTTTGTTCCGGTGTGTTTTGGAATGGATGAATGAGTCCAGCACAATGGCAATCAAACATGTTACCTTCACCTTTAAGTAATCAAATACAGCTGATAAAATGCATTTGTTCCTCTAGCTCCCTTTTGTAATGTAGAACATTAACTCACTGAGTCATACAAACTTTAAACACAGTGTTTGCACAGTGACACTTCTTTCTGTTTGTTTTTTGGGGGAGTTGTTTGGGTTTGTACCTTGTTTTGCTGGGAGGGTATTTACAAAAGGAATTCTGACTGGTTTGGATTAGTTATTTTCCTGGTATGTTGACCCATTAATGAGAAAATTTTAGAAAACATTGTGGGAAGCTTTATAAAGCTGTCAGGTTTGTTCTATGACATGCAAATGGGACAGAAACTTTTTTTGGTCAAACACATAAATTTGTTTCTGTTATGTTGTCTGGAGTGCTGTTTCAGAGGTGTTTTTAAAAAGTGTGAATTTATGGTGTTCTCATAGCACAACAAAGCTTGTATGCTCTTTAGCATGTTCCGTATATTCAATTGTCCCTTTCAATAACTTTCAAAAAATTCTAAAATATGGCTGATAATTTTGTCTCAGAGGTTTAATACCAAGCTACAGTAAAGCTATGTACAGAATCAGAGTTCTGCATAATTAGTGACAGGTAGTAATAGTGTTCCTGTGAAGAGACATCTGATGCAAAGCTTGTTTAATTGCTCATTGAAGTTTGTGTGTTATATCCTGTGACCAGTAGTATGTAATAGGCTAATGCAGGTTTAGTATATATTATGAGGCTTCTCTTTTGTTTCTGAATTGATCTGAACTGAGGGAAGTAGCTTGGACATACTTTCATTTACCAATCCTGTTCCTGGTTTTGTCTACTTGATACAGGATGTTTTGAGGGAAGTTACCTAATCCTGTCACACCACCTACTGTTGAAAGGCAGACATTGGGCATGTTTTTATTTTCTAAAATTTAATCCAATCCCCTTAATGTCATGATTTCCTGGGTTTGGTGCAAATTGCAGGTTTCTTGGTCATTAGTATTTAGGAGTAAAAATTGTGTAGTAAAGCTAGTGTTGCTTAAAGTGAAATTACTGGCTAATTTTGTCATATTTCAGCAGTCTTCTAGCTTAAGCAAAATTGAAATGTTGTTTAGTGACAAGAGGTAATGGAAGGGTATTCCCTTTAAATAGAAATTTGATTGTTCTATGTAAATTCTTAGACACTGTATTGCTTCTTTTCCTTTAAGATAAACTGTCAGCTTTGAAAATGGCAGTGGCATAAGAAATCAACATATTGTAGATATATTTTTTAGAAAATATTTTGTTATAAGAAAAACTAAGTTTGTCTTCTCTGTTTTTGCACAAAAATGAAAAACTTTTATCCATATTCAGAAAGCTGATACTAAGATCTTGATACTGGGGCTGGCAGGAATAAACTCAGAGCTGGCAAGAAAAGTCTGTGTGTGTATAACTTCTCTGGGCCATTATTTTAATCTGGGTGCCCGCTTCTCAGGAAATAAACTAGAAGCTTAATTTGTCTAAACTCAGATTTTCTTGTGGAAAGTGTATTTGCTTTGTTAGTAATGCAAGAGTGAGCTCCTCCTACACCTATCTCTTGTGTAAGTGCTTTTCCTGTTTGATTAACTTAGCTGTTGGGTGCTGGTATTCAACAAGCTCAAATGAAAACTGGACTTAATGCAAAAATGTTTCTGCACCAGCTGGCATTAAGAACTTGTTTTTGGAAGTGCTGTTAAAGTAGTTCTGTAGAACTACTCAGTTTTCAGGATATGTATTATATGAGTACAAAGCAATTTGATACTCTCATGCTAATTCCTTGAAAGGGTTTTATCTTTTAGAGATAATAGATAATTATCTGGCCAAGGGAAGTGGGGTTGTGGATCTGTTTTGGGGAGGAACAAACAGAAGAATCCTTTCTTAGACTGTCTTTGAAATGGAGGTTATATTTTTGTGGGATTGCCAGTACAGCGAACCATAATGTGAGGTGGGAAAATACAAAGAAGACTTTTTTATATATGCAGATGTCTGCACTGAAGGCAAATCTATTAAGCTCTTGACTTGTTTCTAAGGCTTTAAGTCGTTGGAACTGTTTTTTATACATTTACAGCACTTTTTACCATGTCAAAAGGAAGTAGATTAAGCCATTTTATATGGATTTTTACTGTGTAAATATTTTTATTTGTAGGCATACACTTAAAAGAAGCAATCATTTAAGTTTCTTTCCTACTCCTTTTGTTCTTATTTCTCTCTCCTCTTTCCTCCCTAATTGACAGGTGTAGGATCTTTGCCAGGAGAGAGGCATGCCTCAGTGAAAAATTCTCCAGCCTCATGGACTAGCTTTGGTAAATCCCTTGCCAAATCCAAAGTGCCTGTGAAAAGATCAGTGCTTGAGAGAACACCTAGCCTCTCATCAGTCAGCAGTGCTCAGAGTGAGCAAAGTCTTTTCAGCACTAATTGTGAGTATATGTGAGGGTTATGGGTTTTAACTGATTGATAGCCAACATCAACTGTTTGTTGGTAAAAATCCTCTTGGAAGGGAGTCCTGTCTGACAAGTACCTGAGTGAATTCTGATAGTACTACTTATTAGTTCTAGGTCTTACTCTTTTTGCCTCTTTACTTAAAACTTTCCTTTATGAGACATACTGTCGGAAAGAGCTTTGAGCCCTGGATTTTGGGTTGATGAGTAGAGATTTTAGTATAACTTCTCTTCCATCCTGAAACACTACATAATCAGCATGTCTTTTTAAGCGCCTAGTGTTTACATGTAGTGTAATATGTCTGAACAGAATGGTTTACTTGTCAAAATATTTGGAACAGTGTGTTACAGGTTTTCTGATGCTAAATGTTTTCTTGAACCAGTTTATATCTGCTTTCAGCGTTTTAGGACAAAATATGTAGATCAAATTTCAAGCACATAAGTGAAACTTTTTTTAGAAGATGAATCTTTGTATGGGTAGACTTCTGTAATTTCTAAGATAGCTGTAAACATTGGTGTATGACCTAACTAAATCAATCTTGATTAAAATCAGCGAGAATAATACCAGGATTTGCTTTGATTTGAAGTTCTACAGCACTTCTTAGGAGTTCTGAGGGGGAAAAAATATTAAGAAAATATCATGCAAGTGACTATCAGACATATTAGTATTCCCAGCTATGCATATTTAAATAAATACATTCAAATATTCTGCTAGTATTGTATCACCTGTTATATCTTGAAGACTAGGCAAAGACCTTATATTTGTGCCAGATGTCACTTAAATCTGTCTTCAATGGACTGAAAAAGAGAGCTGTGATTTAGCACACGTCTGTGGTTTATATATGCGCATATGCATGCACACATAACAACATTTTCTCCTATTCTTCTCCCCCCTCCCCCCCCACCTCATACTGCCTTCATTAAACTAAACCTCACATATTCCTCTAATGAATAAGAATATGTGTAATAAAATATGCATGTGCATCTTGCTCTGTAATGGGATCAGTTCTGATACTGTGACAGCCATGTTGACTTTTGCTGTTCAGGTTTAGAACTGTATCTGGAGTTGCTAAGCAGCTTTGTCCTCTTAGTTTTGCTCCCTCATGTAACAAAGGAAGGGGTCAGCGCTTCATAACAAAGGAGTGTATTCAGATTAAGTATCCAAACAGATGACTCCTTATTTAGCCTGATTTGCTAGCTGCTGTAATCTGTTTTGTCCACTGCCTTCAAGCTTACAATTTTTTCCACTCCGATTCACGAAGACCAAGCAAGAGCAATATGAGAGGCTGAACATGGCTGCAGTCTCATAGACTTTAAGCTCGCTTAGATCTTTTTTAAATGACTATACCAGGAGGACTCCGCAGTTGCACAGAAACTAATTTTTCTCCTGTTATTTTCTTCAATTCTACACTAACACCACCGACTGACTCAGGAAGCCACTATGATATTACCTTACTGACACTGCTGGTAGTGGGGTCTTACAGCTTTTGTATTGTTCCTTTGTTAGCCACGTTTACTGGGAAGAGAAGTAGGTTGTATTCCTTTTATTTCTATTCTAAAGCATGTATTTTGTTTTGTTGAGGTTGGTAAATATATGCAATGTTTTGATCTGCTGATTTTCTGTGATATTATTTTTCTTTAAGGAATTTTTTACACTTGATGAGAATTATTTATATCTAATAGTAAGGTTTTGTGAGTATAATGACTTAAGATTATGTGTAATTCATATGTTAATGAAATTTAACTTTGAATCAAATTGGAAAGAACTAAGGAATTTTCTTTGTATTCTAATGCTAAGTACAGTGCTGTTCTTGTTTTCTATTCCTGCATTTAGTCTACTATGTAATAATTTCAGAAAAAAAATTTTAAGCTTAAGTGTTTTCATTGGATTGGTGGGACACACAAAGATCAGAATGGGAGGCTTATGCTGTGTGTTTCATGAAATGTATGACAAACTACTGTAGTCCTGTCAACAATATTAAATCAAAAACATGCTTGGCTTGTTTGGAGTTTGTCTTCTGTTAGCAGAGAAAAAAAATGGCAAGCTGCTGCTTTATCAGCTCAGCCCTTTGTTACGGGATGTCCTTGGATTGGTAATTCCATGTGGCAGCATTAGCCTTGTTGTTTTTTTTTTTTTTTTGTCTAATGAGCACTTGAACTTTATGATTCTTGTCTCTAAAATGACTTCTTATTTGAGAAGCTCAAAAATCACAAGGTTTGAAATGCTGTTGTTAATAAAAACATCTTTTGTATGCAGTCAGTTTGAGCATTGAAAACCAGACTTTTTTTAACATTAATTTCAGTTTTAGTGCTGAGCTGAAAATGCTATTCTTTTGAACATACCAAAATGTTTAACTCTGAGGTTAAGAAAAAAGATTCCAGATTTTAATTGCATTAGAATAATTGTATATTTAGTAAATAGTGTTTCAAAAGTTAAAAAGCTGATCCTAGCAGTTGACCTGCATCTGCCATTTTTGTACAGCCAATACTTCATTAAAATTATTCTAATGAGTTGAGTTTTCAGATCTTTACTGGGCTAAGATCATTTCATACCTGTCCATCTTTATTCAGGATTGCAATAGCTGCTCTGAATTTGAATCCAAAAGTGATCAAACTCTGTAAACCTGGGAGGTTTTCATGGGGTCATTTTGTTTTTTTTAATTCTTGCACACAGCCTGGTTAGCTGACGCTGGAGTTTTAATAGGACAGAACAGTTCCCTAACTAGTCCTGCACCAGAAGGCTGCTCACACACGCAAAGCCTTACAACCATGGTATGCTGCTGATTTAGAAGAGGAAGTAGCACACTAGTTTGCAGGCAATTCTTAACTCCTTGCAGTGAACTCTGAACAAACATCCTTAATTTAGTGATTCACAAACACAGTTAAGGACTGCTTCACGCCTTGTGCTTTACTAAAACAAATTTGTTTTAATTATATAATGTTGATCAGGGTCAGGTTCCCACACAATAACTGTGTTGCTGATGTGTTATGCAAATTGCTCCTCATGCATAGATTTTTTTTGGCAAATACTTAGCATTTGTGTTTTTAGAGAGGCTCCAACTTCCTTTTTTTAAAAAAAAGTCAATGGCTTCAGTTGCATGTGTTTGTTAAAGGGAAATCCTCTTTCTGTGGTAGAAAATACTTAGTGGCCAATTGCATCTTTTTGAAGTAGTTAACTTACATGGTTTATACTAGTCTGTTTAAAGACAATAAAATGATCTCAAGACTGCATGCTCCATCTTTTGATGAACAATATCAGACATGTAGTTCACATGGCCTTTAAAAAAACCCAGTCTCATTAAAACATTTATCTGAGGCAAACCTGGTAATAGATGATAAAAGCTTCCCCCTCCCCCACCCTTTTGTTTTTCAGTGACTAGAGAGAAAAGCTGTGACAAACAATTCCTCAATGACTTAAATTTTTTTGTCTCTGGCAAATGCCATGTGAATTCTTACTCTTTAACGTGTTAGTATACATAATTTTTTTGTGTCCAAAGCAAAGTCTACTCAATCTGTACTTTAGAAATATTTTCGTTTTTTTTCCTAGAGAACAGAAACAGTGTTGCCCAAAATTTCATTTTTTGTTTTTCAAGGAGAAGTTTCTCTTGTGACCATAAACTCAAACCTCTTTCAAGGTTGTTTAGTCTCTGGTAAAACTGACTTGTTTTATGATTTAATTTTCTCTAAACTATATATGCCTAAAGCAAATCCTTTGTGATTCTGTTTTGCAGCTGCAAGTGCCACAGTCATCAGGAATGGAGAATGGCCTTCGAAACCAGCCTGCCAGAATGGCACTTTGGGGTCTGCCCCTTTGAAAGCACTACCAAGACCTAGACTGCACTCGTTGAGGTCAACTCCAAAAGGTATGAGAGTCTGTTTGTAGACAGAGGAGGTAAAATCACATCAGTGGGGCTTCAAGTGTTGTAACACTTCATAGGAAGGCTGAAATATTCTTTGTATTGCCATAATTAATGGATGGAGGTATTTCAGGGAAATGAAGAGGTCTACGCCATGGTACAGCTCAGGTTTGCATGGTAAAGGGACTAAATGCATCTTGCTACATGGCAGGTGTCATTGCATGGGGTTTGTGTTGTTTTAAAGAGTTTACTCTACCACTGCTGGTAATCTGCAGAACAGACACACCTGAATTTATCCTGAGTGTTTGGTTGTTCTTGTCTTTATGCAGACTTTGTATTATCTTCACCCGTTTCAGGACCGTCAGGGTCTTGGGGGATGGGGATATATTTTTGAATAAGGTATTGTTAAAATGTATCTTCTTCTGTAGATCAGTGACACTGTCCCATCTTTCGAAGGGAAGAGTTACAGAAACTTAGATGTTCATGTTGCTTTTTCTTGATATTCTTCTTGGGCTGAATTAGAAGATTTAATGGAGACGAGACAATTAATTGTGTTTTATCACCTTGTGCTAAAAGAAACATTACATGTACTTCCTGACTTTGTATTAAGCATTGTTCAGGTTCCTATTTTGGTTCGAGCTAGGAACTCTTGATTGGCCAACAGTGCAACTTCCATTCAGGCCACAAGCAGCAGTTGACAAGTCATTCTCTGACCAAAATTAAAGACATAATGGGAACAGATAAACAAGCTTGCTGTGTCTCTTTCCTAAGTCCTAGCTGTAATCAGCTTGTTTCTGACCATCTTTGTGGTGAACTCGTTATTGTAATTGGATAAAACCTAATTAAATGCTGTACTTCTGCATTAGACTTAAATTTTAAGCTGGTATCTGACATAATGGAGAATAAATAAGAGATGCCTGCCAAATATCTTGCTGTAATAACATGCTTTAAAAGAGTAAACAGTGAAAAGAAACAGAATTGGCCACAAATTATAAGTCACTTTGAAACAAACACGAATCATATGGCTTTCTGACAGTCTGATGCTTTCTGTTGGGGTCTAGCACATGCGGCCCAGCTATGCATAGCTCATCATCTTCAGTGACCTGCAGTGTGTCTTGAGCACCTGCAGGAGCAGTGTGGCCAAAGGAAGCTGATATTCCCCTTCAGATCAGCATTACCTGGACTCTGGTGTTGTGTTTTGGGTTCTTTCCAGACCCAGTGGATGCTTAAGAAGATGGGTGGGGTCTCTGTCCAGTGAGAAGAGGTTGAGGGAGTTGAGCCTGTGCAGTTAGTAACTTGAAAAGGACAGCTATAAAGGTCATGCTGCCAAACTCTTCTCAGTAGCACCAGATCACGCAGCAATCAGAAGTGCTTGCAAATTGTAGAGTGGGAGATGCATCCTTGCCCAGTGGTGCTGTAGAACCAGCCTTCCTGGAGGTTTGCAAGGCCCATCTAGACAAAAGCATGGTCAGCTGATCTCATCTTAATGGTGACCCTGCTCTGAATGGGAGTGTTGCTATCTGCCCTCTGGAGGTCTCTTTCAGCCAGTGTTTCCTTAGCTGCATTGTATTTGCTGCTGTTTTGAGACTTCAGTAACTTGATCTTAGTGCTAAAGGGAAATCCTTACTAATGTTTTCTCCTGCTTAGAAGGCTTTTTAAATTATCTTTTTATTTCCTCCAAGGTGAGTTCTGGCAGAGCAGAGCTAAGTTTAAATACAGCCTAAACAGTCTAGGTTTCTCTTTTTGAGTTTGAATAGATTTGTTCATCTTGTACTTAAATGTGAAAATGTAAGATATGTCTTTAATTACTTTAAAATTTTAAATAGTTCTACTTTAAAGTTAATCTAAGCTTTTCTTTTTAGGAGCCAAGACTAGGTCTGCTTCACTGAACCAGTGCACACCAAAATCATCTGGGCCTCTACACTTAGCAAGGAAAGTTGGTGAGACTAGAGGTAATCAGCTGTTGGGTAGTCAATTTTTCACTTTTTCTTGGATCTCTCTGGCTTGAGGAGGAGCAGCTATGTTTTATGATTTCAGAATAATTGGGATAGTTGACTCATTTTCTTTGCAGTTCACCAGACTGGACACTGGCTCTGCAAGGTTCTGTTCCTTACCTATTTGCTTTAGGGATATTCATTGTCTACTACTGTCTGCTTGAAACTTGCATCCCATAAGGACTAAAAATACAGCATAATTAATCTGTGTGTTAAATGATGTTCTGTCACCTGCTTATAAGGTTGCATGCTTGCAAGACACAGTGTAGACTGGATTTTGCCAAGTTTGTGTTTAATTTAAGCAAGATTCTTGCGACAGCATGCTGATCAGCCCTGGCTGCTGAGGATATTTACTCCACTTTATGTTTCTGTATCAGATGATTTTTTTTACCTTTAACTTTGAATTAAAATTAGTTATTTCTGCTAGAGTGAATCAAAAGAACAGATAAAAACTTTAGGACAAGGTTTGTAAGACCAAATTTTCAGTATGGGAGCAATGCTCTATTTGAAAGGCTGAGGTGGGGGGAAACAAGTACAGTGGTGATACCAGGCAGCTTGTTTCCTGAGGAAACCTGTGCCATAGGATCCACACTATTCCTAAAGCCTGCAGAAAGGTGTTGTCAAAAGAGCTTTTATGAACTTCTGCACATGACTTTTGCACTTACACCTAGCAGTCCAAAAGATTGCTTTCATTCAATATCCTTCAAAATAATAAAGTTTGTAGGTCAATTTTCATGTAACTTTTAAGTAATACAGTAAGGGTGGGGTAACTTTATCGGTGCTGTCATTTATATCTAACTTGATTGTTAGCACATTTAAGAATGTTGGTAATTTATTGCTGTTCTATGCAAATAACATAACTGTAGCATACAGAAGGGAAAAAAATGCTATAATACTAGTATAGATGATAGTTTTTCATTTTCTGTGGTCCTCTTTGAATGAGTAAAGTGAAACAGTGCTACCTGACTTAAATGAAATATAGTAATTGTAATGGGATAATTGTAATTGGGAATGCATCCTACATTTCCCAGTTTCTTATAATGCTAAATCTTGCTGTAGATCATGCCATCAGAAGAAAGAAGCTGAAATTGCAAAGTTGGAGGAGCTTATGTGGAAAGAATCTTGAATCTTAAAAAAAGGCAGCCCTACTGCCCCTTACTGGCTTGAAGTGTAATTTTTTGGTTTTGTTTGTTTCCTTTCTGAAGGTACTCCTGGAAGAAATGTACACCAAAGCCTATCTTGTTTGGGTCCTGGTGAGTTTTCTGAGTGCATTTTATATTTTCTGTGGTGCAACTCAAATTAGGTTTATACATTATATTAGTGTGTTGTTTTTTTTCTGGAAAGAACAGATGCATAATGGATAATTCTGTAAACTATCACCGACTCTAATTTCAAGGAATATGGGAAAAAAGCCTATTTTCCTGGGTTTTGTCTCCTTCCTGTCTTCTGGCTACCCAGCTTAGGCTATACAGTCTGTTCTGTTTCTTCTGTTTCCAGTGAAATCTAAGGAGGTTTAAACAGTATGCAAAAAAAAAAAGAAAAAGGAAATTAAATTTGGATGTATTTTTTACTTTTTAGCCAAAGTAAGTAATGAATGAACTTGTGTGTTGCAGCATTAAAAAAACCCCAAAACCAAACAAATAGAAGAATCCCACATAACCTTCCTTTTCTGGTGCGTTCATTGTAGATCACCTGTTGGTGTGAGCTGCCTTTGTGTATCACTGTAGGCTATGTTTGTGTAAGAAGTTGAAGTTATCAGAGCATGTTGATGTGAGTGTCTGCTCATGTGGCAGAGGGAGAAATCGCAGCTGATTAAGTGGCAGATGGCGTTTCAAAATCTGGCAGAGTTTTAAGGACTTCATATTGGGTTTGTTTTTGGTGTTTGCGCCAGTCAGGACACCTGGTGCCAATTTCTGTCTGCCAAGAGACTGAAAAGTCTTCAGATGATGCTTCTACTTGCAGCAGTTTCCAGGTCTTTTCAAGAGAGTTGGCAGTCTAAATTAGCTTCCCGAGAATCAGTGTGTGTTTGTTGAATTAAAAGCTACTTGTAATTAATTACTCATTGAAAAGCCCTTTTTGAAAGAGACTGAAGATCACCGGAAAGCCCTGTGTCCCCTGAGTGAATAGCAGATGTCTTTCTGAAAGAGGGGCTGTAGCCAAGCAGATGTTGTAAGTTTGAGTCTGAAATTACTGGGCAAATCAGTTCTGACCTGTAACTCTGGAACTGTGGCAGTATTTTTTACATTTCCTGTAGTCATAACATGCATTTAATACTTTTGTCTTTTCCTCTCTTGGGTGTCAAATATATTCATATTAATTGTGGCTGAGTACTTCAATATCTTCTGTTAAGAGTCAGGGCTTCTGTCAGACTTTGCCCAAAGTTTGCTCTGTTTGTTGCTTTAATGATATTTGACTGAACTAATGTTAGTTTAGGTAAAGCCTGACACTGAGTTTCAAGAGCTCAAACACTCAGACCTAGTTGGTTGTATAAGCATGTAGGGCATGATTAAGCTAGCAACATTGATCAGCTCAATTGAGGAAACTCCTAATAAGCAATAAAATCCGTGTCTGGACTAGAAACTAGAAAAGTAAATTTCTCTTACCCTTGCTTACAGTAGTCTCAAAATATAACTTTATTTCCCTCAAAATTCAATGTGCCCTTTCTTTCTGCTTTTCAGAAAGTGTTCTCTCCCCTTTTTACTGGTTTAGTAGACTTTTGCTTATGATTCATCTTTTCTGACCTAAAGAAAAGTGTAGCTACATAACTTTGAAGTGTTGGATTTGAAAAACACAGCCAAACTCCAAATTGACAGTAATATTTAGCAATATTTTAATAAATTCTCTTTACTCATACTTATGCCTATAAAATGGCTGTATTTCAGTTTGTTTTAACAAACCTGAATTGCTTACTGTACTGAATCAGTTTCCAAAACTGGAGATGTTAGACATTCAGCTTAATACATTTCTAATTTGTACAGAGAATTAGTATAATATCCCATTTATGAATGCAGAGCTGTCTGGTGGAGTATTTTGCACTTTTAAGAAGCTTTTTTCCATCCTTACAGTTGCAGATAGTTCTTACAGAATAAAAATACTGTGTGACTGCTTGGATATTCTGCAGTACAATGTCTTACATTTTAAGAAAAGACAAATGATCTTTTTTGAAATGAACTGAAATAATGCCAGCCAGTACCATGTAGAATGAGGCCCAGTATCTTCTTTTTTTTCTCTCTTTTGGCTTTGATATTACAGTGAAGCTTTGTTCTAATGACTACAGCTAGTATGAAGCTTTTGTTCTTTTATTTCAGTGCTGTAGTTAAGTCTACAGTTTTTAGCCTTATCCAGTCAGAAGTTCCAATGTCACTTCTATTTCCCGCCCATGTGCCCAGGACTAATTTGTTACAGCAGAACTCTGGTAATTTATTAACTCTTAACCAAGAGTTAAAATATTAACTCTTAATATCAGAATTCTGATATTAAGGTATAAGTAAGTGTCTAGCTCAGTTGTTCATGCTGCCTTTCACATTTCTTCAAGGATGAAAAAATAGCAGGTTTTTCTAGATATACTTCTGTTCCCTTAATGTTGGTGCTGTTTCTCCATTTTCCATTCATTTACAGCAATGATGCACATCCAGAGTCTGCTTGATGAAGCAAGCCACAACATACTGTTAGTGTGCCTGTAAAACTGGACAGACTTGCCTGTTTGCAGCAGTTTGTTTCTTGTTTGTGTTAAAACATTCACAAGGCTTCTTTTTCTGAATTCTGTATTTTTCATGGGTGATGTTCAGTGCATTAGATAAATTCTACAAGTTCTATGGTGTATTTCTTCAGCACTGGCTTTAAAGCTAAGGCAGAATTAAGTTCTTGGGAATGTTTTATTATACTTCTTAACTTTCTAACTTCAAGTAATGATGTTTATGTGTACTTGCTGTAATGTCTTAAGGTAAATATGAATAAAAATGTTGTCTCTTATGAGATGGAATTTTGAACTATATGCAAAACTGCCTCTAAAAATGCATAAAGTAAGTGCTGTTTCCTTTTTACTTCAGCTTCCCTGTAGAAAAAGCTGGCTGTGTCTAATCCCTCTGTAGTATATTACAGTGCAGTGTGTGTGGAGGCAGTGGGTATTCACATCTCAGGTCTCTGTTACTGGCCAAACATTAAGTTACAGCACAGTAATCTCTGAACCCATGTAAGTCAAGCAAAAACAAATATCCTGTTTGGCAGTTCCAAAGGTAAAGCAATCACTTTGGGAATAAAGCATGTGAATATTTGGCTTATGCTGTTTTTCCATGACCCTGAAAGGGATCTGTGGTGTATTATGGATGACAAGTTAGACTTACCTGTGCAGGATAAGACCATTGTCAGGATAACAGCAAGGACAACTGATGGATACACCTGTAAAGTGTTATTCAATATAAACAGTGTGATTTATGTTGTATCTTTTAGCACTGTGATGGAGTATGCAGCATAGAATTGGTTACTAAAGGCTGTAGAAGCCATGAAAATCAAAGAAGCTTTTATCAAAAAATGGTACATGCTCCACCATGGTGTTCTGTTTTCTTACTATCTTAAAGAAAGGATGTTTGTTTTAGTTCGGCTGTTTGTGAGAAAATATAACACTGAGAGAGGGAATAAATTAAGTCAGGGGGCTTATTGTAGCAGTGAGTAATAGTGTGGATCAAGCTCAAATGGAAGAATAATGTATAAATGTAACAGTCTAAGAAGTTGTCCCTTGGAAGAGGTTGTTAAAGGTGGGGCCTGACTCTTCACTCAAACCCTTATACTGACAAAATACTAACAAAATACTCTGGTTCAGACAAAAGTTGGAGGCATGCTTTAAGGTTCAGTTTACACCCCTTTCTTTCATGCTCTTAGTCATCCCTGTTGAAACTTGAGAGGAAGCAGTTCTTATGTTGTAGATTCTTTGATAGAAAAGGTTACTCTCAAAATACTTGCACTTTCCAGGTCTGAAAAACAAGGATTGATGTTTATCAATCAACTCTGATTGTGCTTTGTCAACAACAGACAAGACTTAATATTTTAAAATTATATGTTATACTGTGTCAAAATGTGTATTTTTCTTAAAAATTGGGAAGACTGTTCTGAGGTGTGATGCACATGGTTTTGAGTGCCAGGTAATTAGGTCTTCAGTTGACTGGTATTCAGCAATGTATGGGAAATTACCCTAACTGATGAGGGATATCTGCTCAAGTAACTCATTAGGGCTCTGTTTCTCCTTTTGTATCTGACTAGAAGATCTTTAGGGGTTTGTTATTGATTGGAGAGTGGTGTGTATTTGCTTGTAAGAGTTTTTGCAAGTGTAGAAGAATCTGTGCAGGCAGTGGTGTTGCTTGGAGACTTGAAAAGGCCTTGATATGTATGTGAACATAACATGCCCTGACAGCCAAGAGGTGCAAGTCTTCTACATTACAGAAATGGGACTTCTGACTAGCTCTAACTGGGAATTTTAATACAGAAGCACTGAATACTCTGGATTCTCAGTCTCTGGTGTTAAGAGCTTCAGCATTTGTAAATAAGTTGGGTTCATCAGTTTTTCTGTCTCTGTCCCTATTTCCACAAGAAAAGCCAGGAAATCCTGAAGAAAAACTTGAAACAGCTTTGTATGTTTTGGGGTGACCAGATTAGTACAAGATTGTATTCTGTATTCATTTAAAACAGTTAATGTTTTACACACTGGAAATTCTGGGAGTTGAACAATGCAAATTAATATTTTCCCTTTATCCCTTGAAAAGCAACAGACATCAGGCTTAAACCTCTTTTTGCAGATATTTTACTGTGGCTGCACAATTTTGTTGCCTTCCTAGCTGCAATAGAAAGCTGGCTATAGTCTTTTTTAGATGCTTTTTTCATTCATGTGAACTATGAGGACTATCTGAATGACTCAATTGTCTCATGATCTAACCTTAGAATACCTTCAGGCTAATGCTCTTATAAACAGACAGCAAAGCTAAGTAGAGTAGCTAGTGCATGTGAACTACCTATGAAAGGTGGCATTTGTTTTGCCATTTCTATATAAATAAATACATATAATCTAAATGTATGAATTGGAGTTTTTTAATGATTGTATTCATTGGGGACATATAATGATATTTATTTTGAAGAGTTAAAGGAATGTCTATAAACCTGAAATAATCTTTGAAACACAATAGCTGTTGCCTTCTTGGCCAGATTTTTTCACTGTTACTAAATATAGTACAACAACTGGATCTAAGGATTTAATTTCTTGGGTGAGAACCAGAATGCTCCAGAAATCTTCAAAGTGGAATGGCTGGTTTTGATAATCGGAGAATGCTGAAGTAATCTGTTTTGGGTGGGGTTTTTTGGTTTGATTGTTTATATTTAAACAAATGGTGTTTTCCTGATATAGTGTGTTTGTTACAATAGGCAATAGGATGCAAAAAAGCCAGAGGTACATGACAACACTATATTAACATATACCAGATTTGGTCCCTTCAGCTGAGTCTATCAGTGTATTTGCATTCATGTTCCTTGTGTTCTTCTCAAACTTGATCTTCTGAAAGTTAGCCATTTGGGAAGGTTGTCTGTTGTTGGGTGCTAACAGCACTGTTCCCTGCGCCTTCAATAATGTATGAGCCATCTAATTTAAGTGGTAGTAGTATTGTGTGGGCAGTTTGTGAGATTGATGGACTGAAAATGTTGGGATTATATTTAAAATTCCAGCAATGAGGACTTGGTAGGGGTTTTATCAGTTTTGCTCTCCTGACAGGTGATCATTCATTAAGGCCTTTTGTAGCCCAACCAAAATGGTTTTCACACTACCAGGTCTGTTTCTTCTGTTAATCTTTTAAGTAAGGACCTGTTTTGTGGATTACAGGTTAGATATTTCAGAGTTCTTTGTTATTATTTAGTTTAGTTCCAAACTTCTGTGAGAACCTTGCTCTCCAGCTCCACACATCCATACCCCAAACAAGTGGTGATGCAGAAGTATGCAGGCTTTCTGCAGCAGGAATGTTTGTGGTTTATTTCTGTGGTATTTATTCTGTTGTGGGGAGGAATGTCTGTGGTTCTCTTCCCTGGTATTTATTTTGATGTTTCACAATAACAAGCCACACAGGAGAGCAGCACAGAGCTTTGGTTTTCTCACACTTCTCTAAATATTGGATAGGCCAGCCTCTGTGTGAGTAGAGAGGACAGCTGAAAGGGATATCTACAGAGTGCATCAGCTCAGTCCAAGTGATAGAGAAAATTCCCATGTTGGGAGCTGGAGTTCGTTGGACCCTGTTAGGGGCTTAAGTGGACATAATACTTGAGAGATCATTGAGCTATCACAGAAATGTGAAACTCATGGCCTTGTGACAAAGATGGTTAAACAACTTGTACATCTGCCTTTTTTCTGCATGTCTGCAGTGAGGGAGGGTGTACAAAGCCCACACAGGTGGGCAAAAGACAGTGAGTTATATTGAATGTGCTTTGTGCTGTCCAGATAAACCACTGTCATGTCTTAGGGCATATACTTGCCAAATTGACTTTATTTACAATACTGCTCTTTCTTAGAGGCTCTCTGGGTATTGTTGTGAGGCCATGGGTGAAATACACGTGCATGGGGAATATAAATCAGTATTGTGTAAATAAATAATTAATAGATCTGTAGGCTGTGGGTCTAGATAAAGCATTTATTTTTCTTGTGTTGCTTGAGGCTTGAGCTCACAAGAACTTAAGCATACACCTACCCTATTTCTGAATGGCAGCTAAGAGGTGGTTGCGAGTTTTTTTCACATCTGGCCAGATCATTGAAGGGCATTTTATTTCAAATTTTAGGGCATTTTACTCTAACATTAGTGGTATTGTACAGTGTTGTAGAGTAGTAGCTCTGTAGGATTTTGACTGAGGAAGTCTAACCAAAATGCCATTTTGAAAGGGATATCCTGCAAATGCACTTCCCTTAAATCAGAAGTTAAAAGTGAAATTATTCTTGTAGTGTTTTGTGGCTATTCTCAATTATAGAAGAGTGGAGATAATTTAAATACCACTGTTGCATGTGGGAGACACAGATCAGCCTGATTCCTGTATCAGTTTGCTTGGGACTCCACTGCAGCATCACCTTCAGTTTGACAGGCTGCTGAATTTATAATGATGAAAAGCTTCTGTATACAGAAAGAAGAAACATAAATTATTTAGGATTTTAGTTCCTGCTCTGAGGAAGGAAGGTATTTCCTTTTTTTTGCAGGAGAGGATTTGAGCTTAAAATTAGTCTTGAAGCTGCAGTTTGCATTCATTGTGGCAGCAGGTACTGTTGCCTACAGGACGATTAGCTTTTCAAAGTGGAGCACTGGCTAGAGCAAGCAGATCACAGGAGAGTGGAGTGGGAGCAGTCATTTTCCAGAAATAAAAATGAGGACACAGATGACCCTTTGGCTCTTAGCAGGTTCCTGCTTTTTGCATCTCTCTTTGCATAAGCAATTACCCTTCAGTTCTTCCTGAAGTAAAGCATGCCAGTAAAATCCATCTGCTCTGCACTGCTCTTGCTGTCTTGTGACATGGAGCCAAGTGTCCTTTACATGGACTTCTTGGATCTAAATATCTAGCTCCTGATTTAGACCTTTATGCAGTGAGACACGTAACTGTGTTCCAATGGCATTTTTAGAGATTGTTGGATGAGGAGAGAGGGAAAGGGGCAGCAGAATCGCAGGCCTCGTGAGGCTGAATTGAGAGCCTATGCATGCCAGTGCGCTTTGCTTCTTTTTTTTCATATTGCTAATTTTCCCAGGAATGGCAGATATACTAAATCTGCTGGGGTTAAAATAGGTGTGGCCCCTCCATCAATCTGATGGTGTCATCAGGTACTGATGCATTTAGCAACCCAGACTGAATTACACGGTCATAACAGGATAGAGCCCCTTTGTCCATGTTGATCACAAGTTGTGCCCTTGGAGTCAGAGGGAAGCCAGCAGTAAGATGCTAGCAAATAAAATCCATCTTGTCCTTTGTGTATTGCTTTCTATTTTATTCTGCTCTTTTCTGGTGCTGTTTTCTGTCACCCTTCTCTAATGTCAAGAAAGAGAAAGACCTGTCTGTGATCCTCATATTATGCATGAAATGTAGACAGTGCATGCTGCTGGCATGCTCTGTTAAGATCCCATGGATTACGCCCTGGCTTTGTAGTCTGGCAGCACGAGGCCCTAGATGACTTTCGTGGGAGTGCAGACAGGAGTGGAAGGTGCTGTTTTCCTGAGCCAAGGAAACCATGCTGGCACATGCATGGCCACCACAGTGGGGCTGTGCTGTGGTGTGACACTGAGCTCTAGAAAGATTATTGGAGGAGCCTCTCTGCAAGTTGAATCTTGCCTGGGAGTTGTTCAGACTGGCATGGGCAGTGCTCTTGCTGGCTGCTGTCAAAGCACTCAGAGCACGGGGTACTAGATGGCACTAGATGAGACATGCATCCATTGCTCTTTATTTGTGCTGTCAGGTCTGCTTCTGAATAACACAGACTTGTTTCAGGTTTCTGGGGTTTAATAGAATTAAAACTCTAGAGGCTGGAAAGGCATTTTTGTCAGATTAGAAGGTTTTTTACAAGTAGTGTGATGTATCTGTTTCTTCATGGCCTATTTTCACCCAAACAAAGAGCAGGAAAGAAGAGGCAGTATAAGTATTATTTGTGTATCTCTGTAAAAGTAGTTTTGGTCTTTCCTAAAAGGATTTTGATGTTCATATAGAGCTTTGGTCTGCTCATATTTTGTTTGGTGATTCATTCCTTCTGCAGTTTCCAAACTGGTTCATTACATCATGTTTTTCCTGTAAGATTCTTTGTTCTACCTCATATTCCTAGGAGGTTTCAGCAGGGTGTTCCATCTTCTCTGGTTTTACAGCCAATGAGGAGTTCTTTACCTTTCTCCTAAGCACTGATGCAAGGATGGGGAGAAGTGGTGGGTTGTTTTTTGGATGTGTTGTGTTGGTTTGCAGTGGTTTGGGGTTTTTTTTTAGCCTGATTGGATTGTTTCCACCTTTTTGAGAGCATCAGATTAGGAAGGTGAGAAAACATTTACTACATAGGGCAGTTTCTCCCTTGGAGGAATGTGGGAATAGGAGGGAAATAAAAGGGAGTTCTTCTGGGGGTGCCCTGGCAAAAGGGTAAAACTTGGTGTGGCTGGGTGCTAAATGATGTCTGAAGACTGGCTGTATGCCTAGCAAAAATCTCAAAATGCCTTAATTAAGAAAGGATTTGACAGTAATGATCTAATATTTGATGAGATGTGCTAATGAAACTGTGCATGTGTGAATACACAAGTCTACTGAACTGTGCTGTAACAAGCCTTCTGGTTTACTGCTCAGTGTGGTTTTCAAGCATCATAATAATGCAGCCCAGAAAGGGGCAATGTCTTTGATAATAGTATTGGATGAGGAAAGAGTCTGGAACTGCAGGCTGTTGGAAAGATAGAGGAACACACATTGCTTGTGCCAAAGCTCTTCAGACTAGAAGGAATAGATGAGGTTTTATAGCAGTAATGACATGCATGCCCTGCTGTGTGCAGAGGCTGCCCTGGGAACCAAACAAAAAAACCTGATTTACTGTCTTTGTACTTATTTTGAATGGTTTTGTGTGGACCGAAGATCTATTATAGTACTTCAGAGCTGGTGTTTCATCAGTGTGCTGGGAAATAAATATTTTGGTACCTGTTTTGAAAACATGCTGGTGTATTCTCACACAGTCTGCTGTGGAGGTTGCCTTGATGGGTCTGTCTGGGTGCTGTGCTGCAGCTCTTCTGCTCTACATACAGTGAGCATCTGCTTCACTGTCACTGCACCGGGCTCTGCATGATCTCAGAGATACCCAGATACAGCAGCAACATGCTATTTTTAGTTCTAGCTGATGTGGAAAATAAGCTCTATAAATTTAAAGTGCATCTTGAGCAAGTAAGACATGCTATTAAAATAGAAAAGTTAGATTTGTAAGGTAAGGAGGTAAAGAGAGGAGAGGTAAGGCACTGCTGAAATGAGACCTGTCACTGTGATATTTGATTTGGCTTATACCTGCTTCAGACTAAGCTGAGTTAATTGTTCCTGGAAGTGGAAAAACTGTTCAAAGGTATACATGTTAGGGAACATTGACTGGGGTTTGCTGAAATGGTAGAAGTGCAGAATCAATGGAAAAGTCCCTAATTTTCTTGTCTCTAAAGAGTAACAAAGTCTGTGGAGGCCAGCTCTTCAAACAACGCCAAAAAAGTATGAGCTGCCACTGTCTTGTCTCCACCTCTGGCTGAGACTACTTGGGTGGTCTCTGCTGCAGAGGCTGCCTGGTAAGGCAGCTGCTGACCTCAGGAAAAATAGTGAAAGGTTTCTTTTTGCACAGGAGCGTGGCCAGTGCATGTGTGTCTACTCATGGTCACAGGTAAAAAATGTGACATTTTCTAATATGTAAAACAGTTACTCCTTTATTTTATAAATTTATTTTTAATTTAATTTTTGCTAATGGCAGTGGACTTCAACAAAGTATATGCAAAACTTTTGAACTTGTTAAATAGTAAGAGGAAACTTTTTATATGAGGGCTAATCAAATATGGGAAGTACATCTATTTTGTAAGAATTCCTCCAACACTGCTTATTTAAGCCTCAGTGTTTGGGTGCCTTCAAAACCGAGCTGGCAGAGAACTGCTTTAATGTGAATTAGTGCCTGAGTCCTTCTCCTCTGATGATAAATGGAAGCATCTGCAGTGTTGAGCTGCCAAGCTAAGCAGAATTTCCCTTAAGCAGCTCTCAAATAGTGAATTGTTCTTAGAGAATACATGTGTCTTTGAATTTGTTAGTACTTTAAATGTGGACATAATATTTGATTGAAAGAAACAGTTTTAAAAAGTGCACCCTGTGAAGATTTTTGGAGAGCAAAGCTGAACTATGCCTCCAGGAATATTCAAATAATGTTCCTTACAGTTTCCAAAGAAAAATTACATGGACTGTGACATTGCCGGATGATATATTCAGCTGGTGAGACCACCCACTTCCTCCTCCTCCCTCCTCATCCTCCTCCTCCCATTTCTCCTTTTCCAGTTCCCAGCTCACGGAGTCCCACAGCAGATTGAGCATTGGTACTGTGATGCAATTCAGAGGCTGCTGGTTTTCGAAATCACTAAGTCGGTTTTATTCTGAGGACAAGCTTTGTTTCCAGAACATCTGGTGAGGAGAAGCTGCCAGCAGCATTTACATTGTGGATATCTGCTTTTACTGATTTTTTGCTTGTCTGTGCATAAGGAGTAACAGCAAAGGAATGGAGACCCGATTATTTCTTCAAGCCTGTTTTCTTTAGCAAGAATTGCTCACTTCTGCCAGTAGTGATTTAAAAACATAGTATGTGACGGTACATGGAGGCTATTTCTTGCTTGTTTATCTTCCAACTGCACTGAAGACATGTTATGGTCCCCGAAATTTTCCTTATCCAACATGCGCATAAGGCTGACAGCAAAGGGATTGCTCCGAAACATTCGTCTGCCTTCTGGCTACAAGAAAAGCACTGTTATATTTCATACAGGTTTGTGTATTTTTAATATGATGATTAGAGCATGCACTGAGTATCTTGTTTACTTTAACAGCATCTTATTTTTAGCAAGTAAGAATTGTACTGGGCATGAAAGTTTTTGAATTTCAGACAGAAGTCTGATTTTCAAGCAAAGTAGTTTCATATTCTAAGCCTCTGCATGTGTGCTGAGCTGCTTGTTTGGAAGATAGTTATTCTGTTTGTGAAATGCAAATTGGGATTTGCTCTTTCCTTGCACAAATCCAAAAATAGTATCAGGAAGTCTGTGCTATTAAATATTTATCTAATCATTTTAATGGTTATCTGCTGGGAGCACTGTCTTTTCTGTATCTTGATTGGGTGCAAGGGGGGAAGCAGGAAGGGAAGTAGAATGAATACAGACTGTCATGGTGTGGCTTTCTGTCTGTGGGAAATATTTGAATACTTACCTGTACATATCTATTATCACAGTTGTGCTAAATACATCTTACTTGCAAGTGGAACAAACAAACTGTTGTGCCTCTTCTTTTGAGAGAAACGTAAAAGGTACAACATTTTGAGACACTGGAGACAAGTGTGTATGTGTGTGTGTTTAATTCACGCACACACACAGAGAACACAACAAACAAAAAAAAAATTACAAAATTCTCAGCTGCGTCTGACCTGATTTTATTTTCAGTGTCAGGTGAAGCAAATAAAAAAAGCAAGTTTATGGAAGGTGGGCTTTATTCCAGGACATGCATGTGTCATTTTGGGGGTGAGGGGTGGAAGTTGTTTTCTTGTTTGAGCTGAGCTATGTGACATCCTGAGATACCCAAGAGCATCTTATATAAGTATTTTTTTCCACTGTACTACTTACAATTTTCTTTCATTTTATTTAGAGGGGAGCAAGCAGCTACATAAGCTAGTTTTGCAGAAGTTCTTCAAGAATTTCCTCTCTCACTTGAATACCACCGTTTCTGCTTTTATTTTCTTGGAGTTGAGTGCTACCAGTCAGCTTTCCTTACTGTCCTGTCTTTTCACACAGCAGCTTAAACCATTTGCCTTATCATTTCTTATCCTTGCCAAAGTAAATCCAGCTTCAAAGTTCTTCTGGGACGATAAATGCATTTATGAACATAATATAGGCTAACTGTACAATATAGGCTTCTGTTTGTAGGTTGCTTGTGTTGGCTTTAAACTAGGATTTCAATACCTTGATGCCAAAAACTCTTATGTAAAGGGTGCCTTTGTGCATATAATTATATAAATAATGTGAAATTTCTACATAACACATACTCCAGGATCAAAAATCCTATAGAAGAAGATAAGGGGAGATAATGCTCAGTCTTCCAAATGTTCATTAAATGCTACTGAAATTTGTGTAATTTTGGAAAAATAAATGTCAGTGCATGTGTTAAGAGAATTTTGCAATTACAAGAATCAGCTTTTGGTTTCATTTATTTTGAGTGGATGTGAAAGCAAAACCTGCCTGAAAGTGTCTGTGAAATACAACATGAAAAATAGATTTCAAGCCCTGTGTTCTAGTTGAGCAGCACTACATTAAATAAGAAGTGCTGAATAGACCTTTTGTGTGTTTTCTCTATGTACAGTTTGTACAGACTAATAGCACAGCACTGAAGACTCAGAGGTTTTTGCCTGCTTTTCTCCTTCTGCTTTGCTGTCCTTGTGTCTTGTAGGAAGTTAGTATGTTAGCAGAAAGATGACCAGTGGTTAGCTAGAGCTGAGTATACCAAAAAAGTAGGGCATGTGAAAACCAGGTCATAGTCTGTAGTGGAGAATGCAAGTATGTATAGATAATACTGCGGGTTTTGAAACAGCAGAATGCATTGAAGCTTGTTAGTGATTATTTCAGGTTCATAAAACTCAGCAACAGTACATGGGGCAATGACTGTGTATATCACAAGCCTAAAAGGTTATCTTCTGTTGTTGTTAAATGCCAGGAGGAGCCATATTTAGTTTTGCAGCACCAATATGACTGTCTTTTCTTGTAGTGGTTTAATTTGATTAAAATGACGTGTGGCTTCTTTCCAAGGTCACATGAGCAGTAGGCACAATAAGCAGTTGAGAGTGTGTCAATAAATAAGGGAAGGGGTAACTGCCAGATGGAATTTCAGGGTCCCTCTAGGAACATGAATATGTATGAGTGTTATGTAAACAACCCTGAGTTCCAGTTTTGATGTAGATTGCACTTCTAAGAAGCCTTATCATGAATTTCATTCTTTGCTCTCTTTGTTCATAGCATAGATCTCGACTGCCTTTATTACTATAGACCACCCTTGAGATACAGCAATTGTTGAAGTGTAGAATTTTGAAGTAATCTAGAGCACAGGTCAGGTTGGATTCTTCTGTTGTCATATTGTGCTTGACAATTGCAGTGCAGTGACTTGGTGAGGTTAGGATGTAAGCACTTTTGGGAGGAAGAGGATGGAACTTGTTCTTGGGTTTTCAGTATGACCTGAGGGTAGTTTGCAGCAGCCTGATGAAGTTTCTTCACATGGAGCATGGGGGGACAGAGAGTTGTTTACACAGGTGTTAAGTTATTCTACGTTAGTCATTGCACTTTAGCATTGAATGGATCCTTGGGCTGGATATCTTTGCACTACTTGTATTGTCATTCATGTGGAGGTGTCCAAGTACCTAGAGTAATTCAGATATGTTGCAGCATAACCATGCAGTCTGTTCAGGGGAAGCCAAATAAAATCAGATGTTTTTCCCATAGGAAGGGAATAAATCCAGATGAAATTTAATGTAATATTGAACATGTTTTTAAGGTGTTTCAGCTTGTTGCCTTGTGTCTAACTTCCATGACTGTGCTTTGCACTGCTTCAAGGTCAAGATATCCAGAAGTTTCTTCTCTCTCCTTAAATGCAGGCAGACATCAAAGTATCATTTTTCTCAGCAACTGGAAGTATACTACACCTGCATTGTTAGCTGTATATAATGAGTGCCCTCTTCAGCAAAATAGAATCCTGATACCTTAAGGAAATAATTTATTTTCCCATCCTGTGACTTATAAAACTTACTTGTAGCAAGTAACTGCAAAAATCTAAACACTTCAGAACTGCATAAACATGGCAGAGGAGAGTGGGAACCACTGTCTTTCAGTGATGAAATACTATATTTGCTTCCTTTATTGAGCCATTTAGGATTTTTACCAGAGTGACTAAAGTGCTCTTATGTTCTTCATGCTTCAATGGTGTGACAGAGTAAATCATCATCTCTGTGTAGATCATCAGTTCTGTGTAAACTGTGAGAGAAAGACATTCTCTTATGAATGATTCAGAATACTAGTTTTGAATTGCTTATGCTTTCTCTTGTATAAGGATAAAAGTCCAGACAAGAAACTAGCTTTGCAAATGGAGGTCAAAGCTCTTGTGATTTTTGTTGAGAATTTGTCAATGTTTCTATATTGTTTTGTCTCAAAATGTTTTCATCCAGCCCCTCTTGCTGCTTTTCCTCTTTCTTTCCTTCCCTTAAGCAAACTGCACTTGGTGCTCTTGTCTTGCTGGTGATTTCCATTGCTTATTAAACGTGTCTTTTCAGCAATACCAGTTTTAGAAGCTCCCTGGCTAATAACAAGCAAACATCATAAATGTGTTTACTTGGGCAGCTGACATCCTTTTTCAATGACTTCTTCCCAAAGTTGTTCTTTGATCACATCGGGAACTATAAAATTACTTCTGTGTGTTGCAAAGCAAGGCTCTTAAAAAAGGATTCTAAAAGCCTGAGATGTTATGGGTTGCTTAACTGTTCATATCACTTTTTTCCCATCCCCCTGAAGAATAAGTGAAGTACTGATTAAATGTCTGACACTGCAGTTTAATACAGCACCACTGAAAGATACCCAACACACTGAATCCTACTAAGTATTCTAAATCCAGAAGTCTGCTGAAGAAATTTTATACAGGACAAGTATGCTAAATATTTGTGTCACCCACCAAGGAAAAAAATAGTTCAGAAGTAAAGCCAGCTTATCTGTTCTGAGCAAGAGAAGTTGAATAGCTGGAAACCATTCGTCATGGGGGATTTTGAATTTAATCATGTTCCTGTTTAAGTCAATGACATTCTGCTCCTGACTTAATCTATTCAAGACTGGGTACTAAATGACCTGCCTGATGTGCCTGATTTCAGTCTTAGTAGGTCATAGCTTCAGTAGGCATGTACATGAAAACTGAATGGAGATTCTTATTTTCAAGCGTTTCTGGATTTGTAAGTACAATTTGTACTCTGTACAAGTCTCATCCAATGGATGTGTTTACAATAGCTATAAAATAAAGATAGCACTAGGAATTTCAAAGGTAGTCTCAGCAGCAGAAAGGATCTTCCAAGCTCATCCAAAACCCTGCCCCCTAAACAACAAAAGAACTCCCCAGCCCAACAAAAAACATGCCAGAGTCAAAACAGGGTAACTTATATGTGATGTTAACATTTAACCTGTGCATATATTTAATAAAGTATGAAAAAGAATTCAAATGGGGAGCTTTGCCCCAAAAAATCGGAAAAAGAGTAACTGGTGTGCTACTAAAAAACAGATGCATAGCAACTTGTATTCTACTGCACTGTAGCAAGTGATGCTGGATTTTGTTCTTCCTTCACTTAAATAGATAATCATATGTAAAGGATGCCCCAAGTATTTGCCAGTAGGAAGTAAATAGAATTGTTGCTTCAAGCTCAACCTCATAAAAGAAAATTGGAGAGTAAATTGTTGGAGTAAGTTGGAGAGTAAATATAAAAGACATAACAAATAATCTCTACTAGTACCACTGCATATTCTAAGTGTGCATTTTTCCCACTTGACAGATCTAATAGGTGAAAAGCGTCTGGCTGCAAGTTCTGTTGCTGTGAAGTAGGTTAGGGTTTGAAAATGACAGGCAGCTACACTTACACTTAAAAACTTGCATAGCTTTTAAATTACTTCAGGGTATTCCCAGTGTGGTAAAATGAGGCTTATACTTCTAAATCTGCCTCTCCCAGTTTTGCAGTTTGTGCAGATTAATCTGTTACCATAGTAGAAATGGCTTGCAGCATTCAGACAAATGAAGTGTTACTACTTATTCAGCCCTTCTAATCTGAACTTCCTGAAATATACAGCAATAGCTTTCTTTTGTGGAACATACCATGACATTTCAGTGGGAGAATGCAATGTTTTGAGTGTTAGCCAACTGTCTCACTGTCTTGTGTTACCCTTCTTTCTTTGCTGGCACTGAAAACTGATGTGTGAATGAGAATAGAGTTTCTTCCATTTCTAGTTAATTTCATTTTATGTTAAGTAATGTGTAGATTGGGACCACAGTTACCGCTCTTGCTGCCACGAATGGCAAGAAGTTATGATTTCTGTTTATAGATATTTGCTATTAATTTAGTATCATGTAGTGAAGCAGCATTACTAGTGTTTTCCTTATTTTAAAAAAATTGTAATCTCTCAGTATTGCAATGCATAGAAATAACCTGGATCCAAAGGTGATGGATTTTGCATAGAAATAACCTGGATCCAAAGGTGATGGATTTGATGTCTTTAGGGAAGTTGTGTTGTTCCAAACAGCTCTTGACTGTTTTGCCCAATATCATGCCAAAACATAAATTATTTGCAAGCAGACCCTATCTCTCCTGGCTTGTCTTTTAGAAAAAGAATCTGTGAAGGCTGCACTGGTCAAGCAGTCTAGCTGGAATAGTGTTGTTACAGTTAAACAGTAACAAGTTAAAAGTTGTTGCTGTAACAACTAAAAACGTTAGCACTATCACCAGCACCTTTCTAACCATGTACACCAACAGGTCATGGAGTATTGTTTCTGTTCTTTCTCCTACAGGGACAACAAAATAGCATTTGATCTGGTGAAAAATGAATGTATTGGCAGTGTTACTTATGTCCTAAAATAGTGTAAAAAAGCCCCCCAAAAACAACATCCCATTTAATTTATCTGTCCAGATACTCAAATGTGAAAATAACTCACCTTAAATAACCTGAGTTGTATCTGCACATGATATTGCTTTACAGTTGCTATTTACAAACCTTTCATTGGTATCTTCTTTACTGATGTGTAGTAATTGTAGCTAGGGCATTAAATAACCTGGGGTCCTGTGTTCAACTCCTGGTTAAATTTATATTTGCTACTTCTTGTCATGATAGTGTGCTGCTTGTACACTTATAGCAAGTAAAAGATCATCCTCAGGATCCTTGTGTAAACAGTTTGTATGTGATGTTATGGAAATACTTCTAGTTAGGCAGGAAATAGAATGGCTGGGAACATCTGTGGTGAAATTCTTTTTATGAAAGCTCATCCTTTTCTCAAAGAATAGCAGTCTTTCAGTAGAAAATTCACAGTATTACAAATGATACTCATTTATTGCTTAACTTCTGTAAGAATAATTTTACACTTTCAGATATTGCTTCTATCAGAAGCATCTAAGTTATTAAAAATGTTTTGTTTGTATTTATTACATGAATAGACTTTGTGCTAAGCCTTGTCAGCTATTTTAAGTCATAAAACAGGATTATTGGAAATGTTTTCTGCAAAAGAATAAGTGAACTTTCTTAGAAAGCCAGTTGCAATTATTCTACTCCAAATAAAACAGAAGACTAGAAAAATATTTGCTTTTCTTAGCCTTAAACATGGCTATGTTGTGTAACAAATACAATAAGGCTTGCTTATTTCCACAAATATTACTGTACAGTCTGCCACTGCTTAACTCACTTATCAAGTTAAGACATTTTGCTAGTTAAAAAGATTAAAGGTCCTGATATGAAATGAGTAGCATAACCCTATTAAACCTGTATTTCACCAGGGACCTCAATTAGGATTTAATGTAAAGGAAAGCAAGATGTGTGTGTAATGTGCAGTGAATATTTATCTTGCTGCCTTTGTTAGTGGCAATTAAAGGTGCTCATATTTTGAGATTTTTCTTGAGGATTGACCTCACATATGGATATTTTGGTCCTTGTGATATGTTATGGTTATGCCCCAGTGAACACCACACTTACCTCAGGTGTCAGCTCCTCAAGAAGATTTCTGATGTCTTCTTTCTCTTCCTCCCTCCCAGCCCACCACCCAGTCAAGCCAAAATCTGTCTGCCATCTTTGTAGTTTGTTAGCTTGAACAGAAGAGACTCAGGGGCACATAAAGTGCAAGGAATGATATGTTGAATGTTTTAAACCTTCTCCACAGGAACTGCTTGGTCTCCACAGTAAGCATGACAAGCAGTCCCTCCTTGATGGAAGCACTGGTAGCAGTCAGGCAATGTTTGCCAAAATGGTCTTCAGTTGTGCAGCTTGGTTAGAAGCAGCTGGAAAGATAAGTCCCTTAACTGCTCAGCAAGCAGCAGAAGGACTTTGTGCCTCTCAAAGGGTGGAGACATATTGTTAGCTGATGAAAGTGGTGGATGCTGCCCTGTTCTCTCTTTTGTTTTCAGCTTGGCAAGATGTTTTCAAATAGGCTCTGAAATGTTGCACTAAGGGTGTTCCTGAAACAATGGTGTGCAATGTCCCAGGCACATCCCTGGGAAGATACCTTTGCTGTTTAATAGCAGGAAAACTGCTTAACATGACAGGAGAGACACAAATAGGTCCTTGATGTGTGACTGCCAAGATCTATATAAGCACATTTTGTGTGTCTTTTGAAAACGTGGATTTCCAGCAGCACTTAGAGCTGGTATGAGGCACTTGGGATGTGATATTTTCTGTCTTGAACTTGCAGTGAAGCATGGAAGATTGAGTTCACATGAATGATTTTAACCAGCAGCAACTGAAGTGCTTCTGTTAAGATGCTGTGCTATTCTGTTGACCAGCAAATGGTTTTTCAGTGCTAGGGTAGCTTTAAAGTACCATTTCAAGTTTAGTTTTAGACACATGTTCATCTACCTTGGTATTCCTTAAAACATACTATGCTGCTGTCTCCTTAAATACATTTTCCTAAAGTTGCAAGTTTAATTTTGATAGTTTAAATTTTCCTTTATTCTTCAGGGACTTAATGTTAATTGTTCTGATATATGTAATCAAAAGGATGAAAAGCACAAGTGCTTAAATTTCACCTTAGAAAAACAACTTTCACTTGTGTGAACCAGCCCAGTGGAGGTGATCATGTGCAAGAAATATTTTTAGTGCTTTAGAAAATCAGTACTGATGTATAGTAACTCAGTTTTAACTGAGCTGTGAAACAAGGTAGAAATAGATAATCCTTTACTTAGACACAGAAAAGTTTATTGCAACTTCCCTTATGTGCTCTTGTCACGCCAAGGTAGTCATCTGCCAAGAGGGTAATGGTATGTCTCTGCCCTGTTGTGTGGAAATGACAGTACAAATTAACACTTCTTGTAAAGTAATTGCTTGGTTATTTTTTGGTCATGGGAAAACACTAAATCTGGGACTGATCCTGAACTTGTCAAATGAAGTCAGTGCAGCTGGGGAAGAGCAGCCTGCTAGGTTACTATTTTGGGCTGTGATTAAAACCAATCAAGATAATGATTGGAGCAAAGTCACTGATTGATGCCATAGTCAACAATGTTGAAACCACTGCATCAGTGTTTTATGCATAGCCCCTAAGAGTGCTAGGACTGATTCTTGAAGGGATTTGGGAATTTGATCAGTTATTGTCAGCTACTTTTCTTAATTAATTTCCAGCCTATAAGCTTAATCATGCCTATATCATCACTGAATTTTTTTTTTTAATCCTTGGTAAAAATTCACGTACTAGCTTTGTCTCTGAATTGGGTTGTACTCTATTTTATACTCAGAAATTTGTGACTTCTCTTACAAAGTGAATCTTTATGTACCAAAAAAGAGAATTTGGATGCTAACTGCTAGTTTTGTAACTTGATATTGCAATCTGTGGCCATCAATTTTTTGAGGAAAATGTTAGAATTTAACTTCTTAGTGATCTTTTGGTAAATAAATTATGATTATATTGGATAACTTAGCCCTGATTATACTGCTTCCTACATGCTTAGAAATGCTGTCACCTTCCTTTTTAAAGAACATTTTTTTGAAAGCAAATTCAGATTAAAAATCAAATCTGCATTATCAGCAGATTTGATTTTTAATCTGAATTTGCTTTTAAATGGTTATAGAGTTTCATGAACATCAGAAGATGTGTTTCAGCTTCAGAAACACTTTTGGTACAAAGACAATAATGCAGGCAAGGCTTTGGAGGCTCTCTAAATTCCCAATGTCTGCCCTACTTTTTCTTCCAGTATATCCTTTAGGCAGGATTTTAGTGCCATACTTAAATCAGTGACATTTGTTAGAGTCATATAACATCAGCTCACACTAGTATGATTAGATAAATAGCTTCTGAGTTCAAACTAAAAGCCATTCTGTCCTCTCTATCCAAGATAGCTGCAGATACTGCACAAGGAAAAGTGCTGCATATTAATGTACTAGTCTTGTGGTCAAAAATGTATTTTTCAAGTCTCTTCTTTTACAGTTGTTTTCAAGGGAAGATTATGATTCTTTGCAAATTTCTAAGCCTTACATAGGCTCTTCTCTGAAGGACTTCAAATTGCTGAGGAAAAAAAATCAAGTTCTTGAATGTAACATTAGTCTGAGCTAATATATGTTCTGACTGTTAGCTAATGTGTTAGTTGTGAAGAAAGAATTGCCATATTGAATTAGAAGCAGGCACAATTGACAAAATGAAGTTTAGTGATTCAGTCAAAATTCCAAATTCATTCCAGTTTGATTGGTTTGTTGGTTTTCTTTGCCTTTACTGCAACAAAGTAGACCTCTATAGTACATCAGCAGAAAGCAGTTTGCAACTTTAAAATATTAGTCATATATGCTATCAGAGTCCTGTTTGGAGTTCCTCCTAGTCCTTTCTTGGGTTGTTGAAGCCAAGTTTTTTTATGTAGATATAGATTTAATTTATGATGCAAAAAATTAAGTCTGTTTTCTTCTCTTACTTGGATTTGTAAGTAACAGTGCCTCTCCCAGTCACTTTATGTTTATCCCTAGCATAACTTATAATGCTTGCCAGCTCTTTCAGAAGGAAGCGTGTTAAATAGTTGAAAAACAATTAAGCTGTTCTCACATCTGACTTTTCAGAACATAGGAGACTGCTCTGCGTGCGTGAGAGCAGAAGAGAAAACTCAGATAGTCTTTTAGTATCTGTGTGAAATGTGGCATGAAGAAAAAACTCATGTCAGTGATTTCATCTATGTGAAATCAGGTTGGGTTTCATATGGAAGAAAATATGCAATGAAAAAATGCAGCAAGTCTTACCTTCTTTGTGATAACACTTGAGGTAAAACTTTTGAGCAGTAAAAAACTTTTTGAGGTAAAACAATTGAGCAGTCTGGTGAAATGCCCTTTGTGTCTAGGTACTGTTTACCTTGCTTCAGCAAGGAGTGATGTAAATGGTTTCAGGAGGCTTTTTCCAGCCCTGTATTCTTGATGTTGAGCAAGGTGGTGTGGACTGTAGTATTAAAGAAGGAATACATTCAAGTGTTGCAGCTTAAATGGCTTCCTCCTTTCTGGCTGTGTTTCAGCCATTTCACCCATGGTAACATGTGAGGGCTGGGATTTCACAAAGGCTCAAACAGGAAGAGGCCTGTATTGGCATCGTTCTGCTCTCAGGTCTTGTGTGAGGGTTTTCTACACATGTCTGTAACACACATACTTTCTGAGTGTATCCAAGGAGGATGTGGAGAACCAAAGGGATCAGGATTTGTATTGGGGGGACAGTTCATTGGATCTGGGAAGGTTTGCCAGCAGTATGAACTAATCATGGTGAGACCCCTGTCCCCAGTGACTCTGAGTTCTAGTTTTGTGGATAGAGGCTGCAGAATGAAGGGCAAAAATGTGCCATATCCTGTACTTGCAATGAAGCAGTAGAGGGCACCAGACAGTAAGGAGCAACTTTTTATACAGGAGTTAGGGAAAGAACAGACTGAGGAAATAGGAGCAGGAGGGAGAGACACCAGTCTTCAACATCACTCCATGCTTGGGCTTGGTTTTTTGGGAAGTTGTGTACTTCATGGATGGCATGGCAGAGCTGCAACCATAAGAAAAAGGTTCGCATATTTCTTTGCCTAATCAGAGAAATACCTGAACTAGAAACTTAATGAAACACAAACCCCTTATGTAAAATAAGTATAGCTTCCACTATATTGTATATTTTAAAGTTAGGAAATTCAAAGATTTAAGGTTGCCTGTAATGTATATGATGAACTGATGTAGCAGAGTTCAGATAACTAAACTGAGCATAATACATTGAGATGTAGTTTAGTCTTTCATTCAGTCCTCACTGGCCAAAGCATCAGCGCACTGTAATATCCTCATGCAATTATTTTCCATCTTGTTGTCATCTTTTTCATTAAAAATGGATGACAGTGGGTTTTTTAAGGTGGATGAAGTAGTTTTATTAATGTAGATATGGTCAATCCCTCTCATATCAAAATACCCATGCTCTAGGCTTTCTAGTACAATAAACTAATTCTGCCATCTTCCTTTTTTTTCCCCTCAGACAGTGGTATGTAGCACTGTATGGGTAACTAACATGTGTTAGGCTTTGTCCTAGTTCAGAACAAGCTAAAAAATATTAAAAAAAAATCAAGCATCAATATCACCCTTGGTTGTTTGGAAAATAACCAGGACAGCCCTGATGCACTGGTAGCCTAACTGGTGAATGTTAGAGTTGTTTTCTGTGAATTGCATTGCATTCCAAATTTGTTTGTTTTGTTTGTGGTCATCTCTGAATGTATGGTGAGCTTATTAATATTTTTATTTTTGTAGTAGACATGTGTCTCGTATTCATGCTTGCTGTTTACTAGCTAGATCACACACAATCATGCAGAATATTCTGAGGTGGAAAGGACCCACAAGGGTCACTGAGTGCAGCTCCCAAGTGAATGGCCTTAGAGGGATTGAACCCACAACCCTATCATGCTCTAACCAACTGAGCTATGAAGACTTAATTCAGTTCTACATATTACAGTTCCTGTTAACTTGACAAAATATACACTGTGAATGCAAAGGCAAAATCACTTTGTATAGTAGGTGTTCAAAGCCCAACTAGTGTTTCTGTAAAACACACCTGTGGTACATAAAATAAAAGATGTGATGGGAACTATAGTGAGATTTTAGAAGAACATAAATACTTCTGAGATTTCCCTTTCCTTTTTATTATTGTGTGTATAAAGATAATATCGAGTTCTGCCTGGAAAAGAGGAATGAAAAGGGATGGATTTAAAATGTTGCACTGAGGCTACAAGTCAGTGCTGTAATAAAGTCAGTGGGTGAGGATAGACAGAGACTTCAGGAACAGTACTTCAAACTGAATGCCTGGAATAATATGTGATGACTCTGCACTCCCCCTCCAGGCTGTACAACATTTAAAAAATACATGCTGAAGAACCTTTGTACCCCTGAAAAAAAACCAATGCTGAGAGATTTCTGCTGTGTCTATTAGTCCTGCTGAGTCAGTTGAAGCATCTAGGTCAAGTTCCCCTACCTGCAGTTAAATTTTGTTCAGTTCTTGCATCTTTCTTAAAAGCCTCTGTGGTGTTTGATAGGTTTCTTCAGAACAGCTTGAAACAGATTTGATGACAGCTGAAATAAGCTGGTGTTCCTGGACATGGGCTAGTACTAGACATTAAAGAAGGGAAACTCAAGAGGTTACAGTAAGAGTAGAGGAAAGGGAGAGCTGCTATACTGCTTTAGGAAGCATTTAGTTGTCTTCTTGGGCTTCACACCATGTTGATGCAGGGGAGATGCAAGATGAGAAGTGCTGTTTCTCGTCACCCATTTGCTTTGAGCTAAGACCACAGATAAAGAAGCTTCTGAGATACAGCATCTTAAGCATTTCAGTTGAGCAGATGATCCAGGTACAACTCTGAAGAATGAAGTCTCTTGCTGCAAACTAGAGCTGGCTCCTGACTGGCATGCTTGAAGTGTGAACAGAGCAAGTTGGGACTGTCTGCACCAGCTTATACAGACAGGCCTGAGGCAGAGCTTAGAAACAAAACATCACTTCTTCAGGAGTCTGTGTTTGTACAATCACCAGCCAGGACTGTGAGAGGCACAGGAGGAAGGTGTATTCACCACTTGCCAAGATGGATGCGGGCAAAAATTACAGTTGACGAAGCTGTGGAGGGCCTGGGGGGGTTTGAAGACTTCCATCCAAGTCCAGCCTTGCCAGGCTGTCTGCAGACACCATTAATTTAGTTTTGTGACTGCTATCCCTGTGTATTTCTCCGACCTGGCTTATATTATAGCCCAGAGCAGGAGTTTTGGAAGAATTTAAGGTGGTAATTTACAGCTAGCTGAATCTCCAGGTCCTCTCAAATGTAGTGTATGTACTGCTGCAGACTAAACCCAGCAGCTTCCTTATTTGCATGGGTGTTCTTAAGTTGTCCTCTCCTAATGGGCATAGCTTGTCACAAGGCAAGCTTTAAAATTACAGCCATGAAATTAAATGGCAAATCAGTCTTCCTGTTGCATTGCTCAAATAACTTCTACACATGGTACTGGGGGGAAAGCATAATTAGAGCTGTAGAAATAGGGGTGCTTTGTGTTTGCTGGTTGGAAATTGTCTAGAAGATTTTTGTATCTCTGTAATGCGAAAGAAATACCTTAAAAACAAAACAAAAGACACCCACAAAAAAACCCTCAAACATATCTCACACAAAATCGACCAGATTTTATTTAAGTAAAATAAGTCCTTTTTTGTTTTGCTCTAATTCTTAATGTACAATTGAGAGGAAATCCTCAACAGTGGTTGATCCATGTTACTCTATGAAATTAGGAGTTTTTTTCCTAAACAGGAAAATCTGTTAACACACTTGAGATGCATCAAGGATAGAGACATCTCAGCTGGAGCAGAAGCTGATGTGCAGCAGCTGAAATGAGTAATTCTGAGACAATGAATTCTAGGTTCTGAAACTTGTGCATTGATGGAATGTTCTCCATCTGTTGTTGGCTATCAAGTATTCCAATTGAGAGACATGTTGTAAAATTCAGAGTAGCAACAGCTTCTGTGGACTTAAAATTTGCTTTGTAATATTAACCTATAAATTTAATTTTAGGTAAGGTTTTAAAGAGTGTCTTTCAGAGTGGGGAAAAGTAAAGGAAATCTTTCTGAAATCTATGTCAAGAAGGTGGTCTTTACAAATTGACAAGATTCCTTATGATCAATCAGCCCATCTTCGTTTCAGTGAGGAAGGTACCAAACACATTGACTGCATTCTGGATGGAATTAATGTATTCATATAGAGCAAGAGTCCAGCTTCCAAGGACAGGTTTTCTCAGTGTATTACGTTATAGCAGAGAACACTTGGCAATTAGGGTGGGTGCTCACACTTGTAGAAAGGAGGCTGCAGCTTTTGGATTTGATGATGCTGGACAGGAAGGACAATTACAGCACCTAATTTAGTCACCTGAGCTTTGTCAGGCAGGTTTTCAATGTAGCTTATGTAGAGAAAGGCTTCCTTCAAGTACTTATTGATGTTGTAGTTAGGATTCTGCTCTAAGTATCTGCAGGAATCTGTTCCACTACAGAGGGACTAAGGGGTCTCAGTTGGAGACTTTTTTTGGCCCCAAACATTTTTAATGGTGCAGGTATTTTGATTTGGTTTTGGTCTTTTGGTTTTGTTTTTTTTTGTTAACTCAGCTGAAATCACTGCTTCATGGAATCACTCTTTGTGTAACTATACCTTTAAAATCATCAGAAAGTGATATTATGCAGGATGGCACTTAAGCTATTTATCTTACTATAAACACAGGATTCGTGTTAGCTGCCTAAAGTTTCTAGGAAGATTTGGATCTTGGAGGTTACATGCATGAGTCTGGAAATACCCTCCCTTTCACCTGTTTTCCAGCTTTATCACAACAGAAACAGTGGAAATAATTTCAGATAGATTTTGCTTCTGACAAGGTCTTCGCAAATGGTTCACCAAGTGAGATTTTTAGTAACCACTAAGGTATGGTGAAGAGTGGAATGAAAACTTACACTGCTCAGCTGAATTACTCCAGCTGATGGTCAAGGGACGCAGAAGTACTGCTACTGCTCTTACCTGGCTCTCTTCACCTACCTAAATCTTCTGTCAAACATGTTAACTGGATTCAGATTTCAGTTTGGGCTTCTGCAACCCATGTGCTAGTCTTTAATGGTGACAGTGTGAATAATAATGCTTAGGAGCTCTTGGGGTAGCTAGGAATGGTGCAAGGAGCCAAAATGGGAGGAAAATATGTCCGTGGCCTGTGCTGGGAAATCCCATCAGAAAATCCATGTCTGGCCTTCTGACAGGTGGTGCAGTGACTTGGAAAAAACCTCCAGCATTGACTTTGTGTTTATCAGGGGCTGTGATAGCAAAAGAATTGGGAATACCTGCAAGCCATGAGGTGCTCTATGTGGAGGGCGCATCTCTGATACCTTCCTTGTATCACACTAATGGGACCTTCCTCATCCCATTAGTGTGCCTGGACTAGTGTAGGAGGAGCACTGGCAAACCAGCAGTAAACTTTCACTGAAGGCAAGAGTCCCCAGATTGGCCTTTTGGCCAGCAGCACTGTGGTGATTTGGAAATCCTGAATCTTGCATGCATGGGCTATTGGCATTCCTAGTGATGCTTCCCAGCCCAAAACAATGCTGAGGAGAGTTATTGCAGTTATTGATGGATAGCATGGGTTTTTGCTCTGGGATCATCACTGCCTCTTAAAGCATCCTGGAGTCATGACAGGGCCAAAGGTGTGGTGTGGTGTAGAAGTTCTCCTGAGTTCCAGGTTGTGTGGTCTGAGTCCTTGTTCTGCTGGGTGCCATGCTGAGTATGTGCTCAACTCTTGGAAAGCAGAGACTGACACCTTCTGTAGACGAAGATCTACATGGTGTTGGTAATTTTTTTCAAATTGAATGCGGTGCCTGTGTAATTAAACTGCTGTATAACACAACAGCCAACAGCCCAGTGCCATTAATCTACCTGTTTTCACATGGAGCCTAGACCTTTTAAGAGTTTTGTGCTTAGAAATAAGAAGCCTTAGCTTTACCAGAGAAAAGTTAACACTCAGACATGGGAGCTAAAAGGCTTGGCCTCCTTTACATGGCAAAAATATCTCATTAGTAATTTTCCCCATATTGCTGCGATAAGCCTTTATTGTTTGTGGATTAGAGGGTTTCCTCAGGAACTGTGTTCTTCCAGAGATTGCCAGAAGGGTGTTGCTTGCTGTGTGAATAAGGAGAGCACTCAGTGTGAGTGGGGCATTATCAAACATTCAGATGTACACCTGAACCTCACATTAGCAGGACAGGTGCATAATCACCTTGTTGAATATACAATTGAAATAACTACACACTGTTGAACTGTTTGGCTTTCAGCTCCTGCAGGCAATTCAGGCTTCCTTTGAGCCTTTGTGTCATACAGGAAGGGGCCAGTGTGTTCTCGCAGAGTGTTTGGCTGCGTTGCAACAAACCTGGTTACTGATGCCCAGGCATATTTTGATTGATGCACAGATCTAGTGACTGTTGGGAGTGGCTTTTGAGGTGACGTCCCACATACAGTGATGTCAGCAAAAGATTTTAAAAAATTCAGGTGTGGCATAATCTGCCAATTAAACTGATTAGTGCTCTGGCTGAGTCCTGAGAAGGAGCTCTGACTACAGCCCTGCCTGCTGAAGTCTTTCACGTAGTGCCTTTGGCTCACCTTGTACGAGACTTTTACCGAGTGCCTTCACTGCAGGGTGCTGTAAATTGTGGTAGGATACCATCCCAAGGGCTGTGTGCTTGCTGGCTTGCCATCAGGGGAAATCTGATACTGGCTCACAGATGTCCCTGACCGTGTGGAAGCCGTGACACTGGAAGAGGTCCTGAAACTCCCGTGGGATCGGGATGGAGTGCATCGCTGCTCTGTTGGCAGAAGTGAAAGCTAGCCAGGAGGCAATGCAGGCTGGGCAGAAGGCACTAAGGCATGATGTGGAAACATCTCAGAAGGAAATCAGAACGGTGTTAGCATTGCAGAGGAGCCAGCAACAGGTGAAAGAAGATCTCAAAGCAGAAATGAAGTCCAGTCACTTGGATATAAGAACTGTGCTTGAGGAAATCCAGAGAGTAAGAGAAGAAATGGAAGCTCGATTAAATACTCAGGCTGACCTGGTGCTACTGATCAAAGAAGTGAGCACCAATTTAACATGTGTAGACAAGGCTTTCCAGAAAATGGAGGAGAGGCAGAAAGTTTTTACCAGCCTGCATCTTCCTATGACAGAAAATGTTGAGCAAGAATTTTTCTTTGAAAAATGCTTACACCCGACACACGTGGGTTTTGAAAGACCTGTAGAAGCTAACAGTTTGGATGATGAATGTGAAAAGACTGTGCTTGGGGGTAAGACAATTGTGACTGTCGGCGTGGGGAGAGAAGTGAGGTTGTTTCTATTTGTGCTTTGTCAAGAAACTTGTTTAGTCTATTTTAAATGCTTTTAAGAAATTTAATTGTTTTTAGAAATTGAATCTCTTGCCTAAAATAATTTGTAGTTAGTGTAGATACTACTACACATACTTTCCTAGTACATGATATGCAAAGAAAGGCTTTGATTTGGTTCTGCAATCCAAAAAAAGTGGTTAGAGATTTTTCTGGTGATCCAGCAACAATGCACAAGATAGGGAGGCTCAGGAAACCAGTAGCACAATGCAAGCTCTGAGGTAGCCAGCCAGACAAATACTGTGTCAAGCACTGGGCAAACTCCCAGCACCTAAATGTAACTTTATGGAACACACCCTATGTACTGACAGTTGTGTATTTCTTGCCTCTGAACAGCTATTAACTAGAGAAGCTATGCATGAGAAAACAGTTTGCTTCACAGAGAAGCTTGGAGTGGGTCTAATGTTCTCCCCAGTGAACTGGAGACTGCTGTGCCATCCATATAATGGCTCTGGGGAGAGGGAGAGGATTTGTGGACCTTGTCCAAGATCCAAATCAAATCTTCTGTGAATGATTTAATCATCAAAAGGCTTAGTCTTTACAAAATCACTGCTATTTTTTTTCTTTACTGGTGTGAAGGATAGGACTTAGGATGGTGATTCTGTCCAGTTACTGTACTACATGTAGTACTTGAAAATCTGATTTTCTGTCTTCCAACTACCAAGCTTTCCAACTTACCAAGCTTTCCATTGGGAAAGGCCTGCTGGAGAGGAGTCCAGAACCTGATTTAAAGGTGGAAATTGTTCTGTATTACAAGTCTGACTGTATAGAGGTGGTAGGTGAACCGGCCCAAGTGAGAAGGGCTTGGGCTGTTAATCAATACCATCTTTAAATTAGTCTCTGTCATTGATGTGGTGGTACCAGTAATCATGATGCTTTTGTCTTAATGAAAGCATGGCTTTTGTTTTGACACCACAGCATGCCTTCTATACAAATCTGGAAACGATCTGTCATTGCCCAGAGGTACGTAGGCCATAAATAAACATCGTAGTGTCAGTGGTGTTAATCTGTAGAGGCAGTTCATGCTACAGAGGGCTCATGCTTTTCAGCATTTGAAGTGGCTGTGTATAGCACATGTCTATGATAAAATTGCCAACAGGAATGTCACTGAGTTTCACTTCATGCATGTTTTTTGTTCAGCTTTTTTTAGTGTAGTATCAAGCGCTGGCTTGGTTGGATGCTTGAATGAGCTTCTTGGAAAATACTTGGTGGTCTGGGCAGCAGGATAGAAGCAGTGGCATGAAACTGACAAAATGATAAGGGCTGGCTGAACTACAGAAATAATGAGTATTTGGAGCCTTTTGTCATTTGTGATTAGCTGTTGTATCACTGTATTTAAATGAAACTTTTTCATTAGGTAATTAACTGTGTGATGTAATTTTTCCCCAGCGTAAAAACTGTCTGCAATTGTTCAGGTTTAACACAACTCTGTCAGTGTGGTGGTTGTAAAACTAATTTCAAATATTTAATTAAATTATGACACTAGCATCTGTATCAGTGAATTTACCCAATACTCCTACATCAAGAAGAATGCTCTTGTTCTCTATTTGTCATAAGTGGAGCATTCAGGAAGGGAGGTGGAATATATGAGAGAGTAGGAGTATGTAAGGCAGTAGGGAAGGGAAGAACTGACTCTACATGTTTATTCTCTAGTCCCTGTTCTTCCCCCCACCCCCCCTTCTCGATTATTATTTGTTGTGATTTTTGAAGGAGCTTCAGAAGGTAACCAGTAGTTTCCTTCACACAGTATTGTCCATAAGATTGCTGGAAATTTGGCACAGTTGCTCTCAGATATGAACTGGCATTTGTGTAAAAGTGTCTACTTAAAAGATGTTGTTACACAGTGAAAGAAGTAGTCATGTTAGTTAAATAGTGGTAAAAATAGCTAGAACTGGCAGCCAGCCTTGATGCTTTTGTCCTACACATTTGTATTTTGATTTGGGTTGATACACCTTTTAATAGCTCTAATATTAAGCTGCACAATGGTATGTTTCTAATTTTAACAGTCTTTAACAGTCTGCATCTCTGAGCAGAAGTGTACGGAGATCTCCAAGAGTACAAGGGCATTTGAACATTATAAAGCACGATATGATGACAATTCTCTAACTAGCAGAAATTCTTGCCCAGAGCAGATTTGTCTGGAAAATTAATAGGCTCAGTAAGGAAGGCATAGAGGATGTTAGTATTTTGAACAGGAAAACTATTTTCAAAGAATTTAAAAACAAATGCAGGCTGTGGAAGACTGATGTATTAATACAATGCCGATATGTCAGTCAGACTAACATTAACTGAGAATTAAAGCTTTTGTTCTTAATACTTTATCCAGTTGTGAGATTGAACCTTACACTGCTGGCATGATTCTAGGGTCATTTGACAACCTTCAAACCAGGTGCTTGGGATTCAGAACAGACTGACTCTTGTTGCTTAGTTTGTCCCCTGTTTTTTTTCCACATGTTCCTATCTTTCCTTTATCCAGATCTCACCTCTCAGGTTTTTTCACTCTATCGTGAAGAAATCTTGTTAAGTTGAAACTGTACAAAGTAATCTGCTTAGATGTCTTCACTAAATTGCCAAGGGATATTTGTCTATTGCATCAGCCTTTTATTGCAAAATTGTTTGCTCATTCCCGTTGTGATCAAGGGGGAAGACAGCAGTACTGTACTCCCTTTCCAGTCTGAAGGCAGCAGAGAAACCTGAAAATACAGTGTTTATGAGTCAAGTGCTGATTTATGTAATCTGGTTTCCTCTGACATGAGATGAATGTGTACTGTGAAAGCATTGAGATTGCCACAAAACTAAGAATATTAAATTAATAATGTAATTTCAGGACTGTGAATATATATTGAAATATATTACATTTTAGAGCTTTCTTAAAGTCTTATCCTTGTGACTGAAAATTGCTAGCACTAAGAAATGCTGCAAGACCTCTAGTTAATAAATCTCAGGCCTCAGCTGCAGAGAGGGGAGTTTTTATAACTAAAATTTTAAAAGGAAGAAAAATAACAAAGAAAATGTAGCGAAAATGGTTTTGTATTCAGTGTTACTTTAATTGCATTCTATGGGGCACACAAAAGAGGACAACTCTTATGTTAGAAATAAGTTACAGAATAGATAGGAGGACAGATATCTTGCATTTTATAAAAGTATTTTTTCAAAGCCCAGTGTGAAGAGTATGCTTAAAAGTATGCCACAGATCACATGAAGGTGAGGATGAAGTACAGACCATGGCATCCAAGGTTATGGTGTTAGGAATTAACAAATTGGTAGTACCTGCTCTCCAATGCTACTGAAATAACCCTTTCTCCTAGTTAGTATTTCAGCAAGTGTTTGTAGGAATTTATAACTACTTTCTTTTGCACCTGTCCTTTACATTGTGGTGAGATTTCAGCATGAAATGCATATTGATTTGTTGTTGTTGTTGTTGTTTTCTTAGTTGACAAGGGCAAGCAGCGGAGTGCCAAGAGCTCATGCATACGGACTCAGGCTTCCACAGATGCACGTTCACCTGGCACTAAAGCAGCCGAGTTGACACAGTACAGAACAAAATGTGAGACCCAAAGTGGAATCATCCTGCAGCTGAAAAAATTCCTAACGTCCAGTAACCAAAAGTTTGAAGCATTAACAGTTGTCATCCAGCACCTGCAGTCTGAGGTAAAAACTCATGGCTCATCAATTTTGGCTTTAATTGTTTGAACTCTTCTCAGCAAGGGCTTCAGAAAATACTAATATACTGATAATAAATTTTGTGTTTCCATTCCAGTGGTTTCTGTTTCCCTGTGGAGGTTATACTTCTAGCATTAGTTAGCTAGAAAAAGAATCAAACCCATGACACTGGGCTTTGTGGCCTCTGCATGCTTCATGTGCACTTTAAAGGAGTTTTTAAATGTTTGTAGTCAGAGAGTCCTTCAGGGCTGAGTAGCGTTCCAAGTATGTCCTTCAAGTTCTGCCCTTGTAGGAAAGACTAGGTTCAACAGATAATCTACATAGCCTTGCTTTGTTATCTGACATTGTATGCAAGAGTATTTAAGGGGTGGATATGTTTTTCAGCTACTCAGAATAGAGCCTGAGTTGTTACAGTTTTATTTATTGAATCCTGCATTGTTGATGGAGTTTTTAAAATTACCAATAAAAATACAGAAATGCATCTGGAATTATAGAGTGGAATGAATCAGATGTGGCTTAATCTTAATTCTTCTAATCTGTTTGAAATATGCAATGACTTAATAGTTTGCTACTACACTAGGAACTGTTGGTCTGCTTTGAAAACTTTTGAGAAAAGGAAAGTGTGAAATCAAGAAAATTATAACAGTTATGTGTTTGTACTGCACAGCTGATGCAGGCTTTAATAGCCATTACTCTTGCATTTATAACTAATGTGCTAAGATTGGTATCAATTTCATTTCAACTCTTCTGCTACGTAGTGATTTTAGAGTCTGTTTACAAAAAAGCACTAAATTGTCTTAGTATTCAGGCAAAAATGTAACATTCTCATGGGATAATATCTGCTTGCTTTCATTTCATCTAAAAATACTGCATTTATCTCCTAGTCTGCTTCAACTCCAAGAGCAGTGGCTCTTAGCCAGTTTTCTGGGATTGGTTTGGTTGGGTTTTTTTAAACTCTTGGTTGAAATGCCTTTCTCTGCCTAAGGAACTAGTTTGAGATCTTCAAAGCAATTTGATGCAGGATTTTTGGATGCCTGTCATCCAATACAATATTGTGAAATTTTAAGTGAAATTCTCCCTGCTAAACTTTTGCGCCATCTTCTAATTACAGTAGAAGAAGCACAATGATTTTTTCAGTAACTCTTACAATTAAATGTCTTGGCCTAGTTTCTTCTCTCCATTATTTTTATTGCAACATTTTAAAACTCACAAATACTTTATAAATGTCATGTTTAGTAAGAAGAAGGTCATCATACTAATTTACTTTTTCTAGGCTATTTTACAGTTCCTCTAGCCTAAATGTGTGGGGTTTTTTAAAGAATATTCAGGGGTTTAAGGAAAAAGTGATTTTGAAGGAGAGAAGAGAGAACTGCATAGAAGAAACTAGTGATTCTTCTCCTTATTCCTCTTTGTTAGTCTTTTGCAGATGGAAAGAAAAAATATCTCTGTCAAATTATATAAAATTAGTAATCTTGGACAGTTAAGTTTGAGCACATGAAATTGAGCTAGATATGACACACTGATGTATTTTCATACCAGTTATTGATTTTGAGATTGCTCTCTCCTTTCCTGGGGTAAGACAAATACTCATTGCCCTAATCTTGTGGAAGTACCACAGGGATGAGAAGGACTCTTGGTGCTGTAAGGAATACTTAAGCACTACTTGTTAGTTAGCTGTGGCAGACATCCTGAAGGATTTCACTGTTCAAGGGAACACTGTGAAGAGTAGTTTTAATTTTGTTTGCTTGTTTGAGTTTTTTCCTTTATGGTGAGGGGTGGAGTCTGGTATAGCTAAGAGTCTTTAGCTGCCCATATGATTATTTGTCTGAAGTATCACTTGGGGAACTCTTTGATGTAGTTTTCAAACTCTGGATAAACTCAGGGAAAAACTTAAGTTAGGCGTTAACTCATGAGGTAGGTTTTCATAGGTTAACTACTGCATAGCCAACTGAAAGTAGCCTCAGCTTCTGTCTTTTTAAAAAAAAAATAAAAAACATACTTAGCTGATTACACTAGGAACAGAGCTGTGCTTCCATTCTTCCCACTGGAGCAAGTGTGAAGTGACATGATGCAGCCTAAGAAACAGCTTGCTGGAACCAGAGGGAGGGGAGGGCCTGCTCTGGACTCCTCTAGTGCTGCTCTGTCCCTGCAGAGAGCCAGTTCAGCCCACCACTACCAGAAAGCTAAACCAGCCAAGCAGCATTTCTTTGCCAGGTGCTGACATGGATTGCCAGAGCCAGTGTGAGGGTGAGATGGGGTGAAGGACAGGCTGCCTGGCCAAATGGAGTAAAGTACTGCAGTGAGCACTTGGGTCACTTCAAGGCTGGGCAGCCCAGCCTGAGCCTCTTGGCAAAATCTGCTGCAGCCTCTCCTGCTTTATCCCCAAAGCTGAGGTGACTGGGATACGATTTGCTGTTAGATTTGTTTGGTTTTACTGTCATGTGGTTTTTTTTCTTTTTTTCCCCAAGAGTTCCTGATATATTTCTGCACAAAAGATTAAAGTTATTTCTTATGAGCTCATTTGAAGTGGAATATAGCTGAGAACAAAATCAGGACTTGCTGGCAATGGCTTCTGCCAAAACTGCAGCTAGCCCATTGGAGTGAGGTTGAGAGGCTGCTCTCAGAGGGTTAAATGGGATTGAGCAATGCTGCTCTATGTTTCTAGCTGAGCAGGAATCTCTCAAAAAACCCTGAGCTCAAACCTGTTTGTTGCAAGAGTTACCTTGGAGCTGTCAGTAGTAACAGCTGCTTCTGATAAAACCTTCCCACTTGATCTGTTGGTGTTTCTTTAGGGAAGGTGTCTATGCTTAGCTACCTTTACCAAGTCTCTTCTGAGTTAAAAAATCCTAAAAGTCTGATTTCTACCTCACAGGAGCTATTGTTGCACTGGATTAATGCTAGATGGAAAACCTCTTGGCATCCAGAATATTTGATGGCAATGAGCAGTGGGGCTGATGAGAACACAGAGTTTTTCCATTGTTGGACAGCTGTGTGTGTGCTGGCAGTGATAGGAGCACATGTTAAACTGCACACTGATCACAAAAGCAAGTTGAGGCTTTCTAGAGTACTGTGCTTCCCCTGATCCCCTGGTAATTCCTGTTATTTCATGACTCCTTTCCTGTTTCTTAAGTGACAGAAAAGTGGCAGTACAGAGGAAATGGTGAAATTGGCCATTTACAATGAGTGCATGAAGTGCCAAGGAAAGCAGTTTTCCATTAACTTTCAACTGCACTGAGTTCTGAAATTTGCACTACGGCATTTGAGTTGATCTTTTAACTTCCACTAGTATTAATTTTGAATTTATTGTCCCTTCAGTAAGAGATACGTTCACAGATGCTTTAAAAACGTGGTTAGCATGTCTGTGATAAGTCAGGTTGGGGATGCCACTCTTGCAGCTCTCTCCTCTCTTCCCTAGCCCTTGTGTATGCTTGGGCTTCTTTGGAAAGCCAGTAAAAAAACTTACTCTGGGTCTAGTTTTACAGGTCTGTCCATGCTGAAAGTGTTTTGGGTATGTCCCCATGCAATGGTTCACACTGGGAAGGAGTGGAAGTGAAGAACTGCCAGTGCTGGGGTGGGGTGGGAATGTGTGCCTGAGAGGTCTGCAGCTGTGGCTAGGAGCCAGCTGCTCCCTTGGGAAGCAAAAAACCCCCAGTACATCACCAGCTGATGAGGCTGGGGCTATGGCAGCTTGTGCCTGAACCTCTGCTTCCTGCCTCCTGAGAGGTGTTCAGCCCCTTCCCCTGCCTCAGGGCTGCCCCCCGAGGCTGTGTGAGCCCTGCACCTGGGCTGTTCTAACCTCCAGCTCACTGCTGGGTATAAACTCTTACATCTTTGGGAGTGGAGGGTGATTGTTTTAGCAGTGTGATACTAGCTTGATTTTAAATCTAGTTTCACATTTGTCTGTCTAAGGCAGATTTGGCTGTCAGAGGAAAGGGTAATGTGTAATTAGAATGGCTTTGTAACTGTTCAAAGTGTGAATTGATAGTTATTTCATCTAATTTTAGTGCATAAACTGCTACATTCAGAACTACTACATAAGCTGTTTAAAAAAAATTAGATGGTAAAATGTTTAGTTATGAATATCCATTTTTATTTTTCTAGTTTAATAAATTAATCCAAATTAAGCATCTCAGTAATTGTCTACAGATTCTGATATGGACATGGGCTTCAAATTTGTATCTGTGAAACAGGGTACTATAGAGATGACAAAAAGCTCAGTTTTACTGTTGTGCTTTTCTTGGTATGGTCATGGGAATGCTGCTATTTACTGGTCAGACTTTACTTGGGAATGTTGTGGTGCCATCTTTAATAAGTTTCCTTAGTAGAGGAAAAGGCCATTTGAGAGGGTATAGAGCCTTGACAGTGGGTAACACTAATTGTGGATGTGACACAGGAAACAACATGAGGAATATGCTAGAAATGGTGTGACTGAGCAGGCTTCAGCATTTCTAGGTGGAAATAGAAATTAACCATTAGTATATGAGCTGTAGTAACTGGCATTTCCTGACATGTGCATGACTGTAAGAGTCAAGATGCTTGTTTCCTTGGGAATTTAGCAGTTTAAATTGTTTTGGTTTTTTTTTTTTTTCATTTCGGAATACATGAGCACATCTATCAGAAATGTTTGTCTTGGCCTTTGTGGAAGTTCAGCAGAAAATGTTTATATTTATCAAATGAGAAGTGCATATCTAGGTTAAGGGGCAGAAGTACACATTGCATCACTAGACCCCAAGAGTTTTGGAACAGTCATATCTTTTGACCTATATGTCCTGTTGTTTAGAGCAGCTGTCTCTGAGGAAAACTTTTAGTTTTGATTTTCTAGAACTTAACATCAAACTTGGCCAGTGTTTTTTAGAATTCTCATACCAGGTGTATCTGGCTTCCCAAAATATGGGCATAACTTTGTATGAGAGAGAATAAGGATATGTAATTGAGATAATTTTTGTGGTTACTTTAAAAAAAAGAAAAATCAGTTAGAAGTCAAAATGTAATATCCTGATTTTGAGGAATGCAAATATTTTCTGTTTCATAACAGAGAGGATTTGAGTAATAGCACAGTAGTTTCCCCCTGTAGAGAAGACGTAGGCTCTGGAAGCCTGTGTCTGATGAGAAGCACTTGGAAAGCAAGGAAGTTTCAGGTGATTCTCAATGTCTCTATAAAACATGGTATGAATGAACAAGAATGTTTTGGCAACAGATTGAAAATTTGTGAGCTCTAACATCCAGAAAAACATTTTAATCCATTAATTACTCTGAAACTAGGCTCTGATGGAAATAATCTTTTAGAAGATGCGTCAGTTAAGCAATTTAAATGGTACACCTGGGTGTTCAGAATGGGTTACAGCTGAAGAGAATTGGGAGTCTTGTCCTATAGCTACTCCTAGCTACTCCTGTCCTATAGCTACTCCTTGACTGAAACAAACTTGATGTTTCAGGCAACCAGTGCTGCTTTCCACAAAGATCCTGATTTTCATGACTACCTTGTTATTTCTTGTATTTTTTTTCAAGAAGCTGAAGAATTAATGACAGGAGCAAAATAGAGGTATCTATTGCAAAATTTAAGGGAGCAGTTGCAGAAGAAAGAAGGCAACATGTTTCTATCTTGTTTCCTTCTTGATTTGTACTACCTTTTCAGGTGAAATTCTAAACAGTCTTAAAAATGAAATTAATAGTGCATATTATGCTCAAGCATAGGCTCTTATTACAACATTTTGAATAACTTTATAATGGTAATAATAGTTTTATAGATATGAGAAAAATAGTGACAGTATAACTTGTCAAAATTATAAGGTATCCGGTGGCTACTGTGTCATTCAGATGAGTTGGACTGAGACAAAAAGCTTTAACAAAATAGTGAGAAATAAGCGATCACTTAGATGAGGTAAACTTAGTTTTTATGAGATTGGAGTTTCTACAGGGAAGGAAGGAGTCATTCTGTGTGAGAAGCAAGAACTAATGTTAGCATTCAGAAACTGTAAAGTAGCTGTAAAGTAGCAAACAGGCTGTTATAGAGAAATAAAATTAAGTAGCCCATATTATTCCCTATCTTTGCAGGGCTGTTGCATGAAGGTGGGCATGACTTCTAAATTGGAAAACAAAGGTCCCTGCAAGCCTAAGATCCTGTGTAAAGCTTGCAAAAGCATAAAGAGTCTGCAAGTAAATGTGTTAAATACATAGTGACTCATAGGAATCCTGCTTGGCTGGTTCTCTGCTTTAGTGTTTTCTGCTATAGTGTTTCATACACTAAACATCAGGGAAAAAACCTCTGATTCTCCATAGATGTACCTAGTAGATAAAAGAAGTAAAATATTAGAAATTACAGTAAATCTCTATCAGCTAATCATGTAAATGCTGTATTCTGAGTCTTAATTCTGCTTGAAGTATGTCAAGGTGAAAACTGATGGCATATTTCATGTGGTAAGAAGACAGAGGCTAACACAAATGAGGCCAAGAGTAAATGAGAAGTATTCATTTCACTGTATATTTATTGATTTGAGAGGGTTAATGACATTTTTATTTTATCACAGTAATAGTCTGCTGCTGGAGCAGAGACTGTTTGTTTGTTGTACTGCTTCCTTGGCTCATGTCTTTAGCTTGCTTTTGCATTGAGTGATGCAGAGGAACTGACACTGCAAGGGGGTGTTAAGTGAGGTAGGGAGTAGGTGAGTTTATAAGAAATCCATTTCAAAAATTGCTAGTATCTAATGAGAAGTCTTACTTAGAGGACTGGATTTTGCTAGGGAAGAAGGAACAGGGACAGGTAGAAATACTGTGGTATAAGGACCAAAATCCTCAAGTCAAATGTCATACTGCAAAGCGGATATGAATGGTCCTTTTGTTGTCCCTTCCTAATTACCTCCAGGCTGTAGCTGATGACACGAGTGACTGGAGTTTATGCAAAGATGTGACTCAATTTCTACACTACAGCCAGTGATGGTGATCATGTTTTTATTACTGGAGCTGCACAAGGATCGAGTAGACATAAATTTCTAATGCTTCGTACCCAAGAGGAAAATCTCCTTGGATGAGAAAGACATCCTGTTGACAACTGAGACTGTACCAGTATTAAAAAATATTTAAATTATGATGGTTTTTTTCCATACAACCACAGCATATCTCCAATAGGCTGTAACCATACACATTACAGAAGTGCTTGGAAATTTACTAATTTATTAAGTTTTTTAAATCCTCAGCATTTCTCTCTAAGTTTAATTTTAGGAGTAAGTGCTTGTGGTTTGGTTTGACAGTAAATGTCTTACAAAAACCAGACTCTTCTTTCCAAGAATAGAATTAATTTGGCCCTGTGTATGATAGTAAAACACATTTAAGTGCTTCCGTTCTTTGCATTGATGAATTTGCTTTATGCACTCTGAACAAATTTTATTTAGTCTGTTATAATAAAATGCTTTTTGAAAAGAGCATTGTGATGCTTTTATATTTAACACTTAATTTTCTACTCCTTTAAGTTCTGAGTCCTGAAATTAGTTGTTTATGAAGTGTATTGCTGATGGAAACTAGAAGGCTGATTACAGCCTTGCCAGTCAGAGGTGTTCCCACCTGCCAGTTACACCAGCGAGAGGTTCAGTTGCTGGGCTTTGCCTGAGACCTGCATCTGCCTGTCCTGTCTGCACACTGCAGAGGGATTGGCACTGGCATTGTCAGAGCCCTTCTCCACCTTCCCTGGGCAGGGACCACCTTGCATCCCAGCACTGAGATGAACATTCCAGGATGGCTGCTCCATTTGTGTCATGGGAAAATTGCCACAACACAGCCTGATTCCCTGGGGTATTTCATGGCCTCAAAGTGAGTTGTGTCTCTTTCTTCACAATGTACCAGTGCTTAGCAGTTTTTGGTTGCAGTGATCTATAATGCTTCTTCTGAATCTGTTACTGGGGGTAGACTAGGCAACTGCAGCAGGTGCCTTATCACATAGATATCAGTGTGATATAGCTGCTTGAAATTTAAAAAGCAACAATTACTGTATTTTGGTATGTAAACGGGAACTTTTCATTATTGGTTCTTGTGAATTTTTCTTTCTTTAATACAGCTCCAAAAGAGTACATATTTTGTTTCCCAAAGGAATGTGCCTTGTTTAAAATGTGAACTGTGATGTTTGGATAATTACTACCAGATTGGGCAATGTTAGCTTATTTGGACACACATACTCAAAACCTGTTTTCTGTTGTGATTTGCTTTTTTATATTGAGTAACTGTTGAAGGACTTGCAGCTCTTATCATGGATTAAAAACTTACAAAAAGTGATTAGGACTTTTTGACCAGGCACAGCCTATCTGTGGCTCTCAAAGCCTTGATTTGCAGGCAGAGCATGGGGCTCCCACACCAGCATCACCCCACCTGGCCAGGAGCAGGAGTGTGCTGGGAAACCTGGAATGGTTAGTCTGTCTGGTTGCACATCCTCTCAAGGAAATACAAAGTTGCCAGTTTGCTGTAAAACCTCATGCTCTTATATTTGTGGTCTGCAAAGTTGCTGTGGCATACTCGAGGAATGCCCACCTATTCTAGCTTGAGAGCTGCTCAGAACCTGATGTCTTGGAGGTAACTTGGGTCTGTCTTATGTGAAGATTTGGTATAGGTATGTAGGCAGGAAGGCTGTTTGTTTGTGTGCTTGGTACAAATATCCCTCTTGCTCATTCTGGAATGTGGACTTTTGTAGAGCTTCCTGCTTTCAAAGCAGAGCAATGGAAACTGTTCAAACAGTGATATGTCCTCACCCTTGTTTGTATCTAAAATGACCCTAGGCTGGTCTGTTTGAATCTCAAGCTGTAGCAAAAACAGCTAGTTACCAGGAAAAATACTCTTAAGCCTGTAATTGGGCTGCATAACTGCCAACAAAACAAATACGGATGACAAACTTCGTAATTTATTCCATTCCTGACTTGGTAGTTTTTGCCATGTTGAAGCTGTGGTGTTCTTTAACCTTCTACCTTGGGCCTCACCTTTTCAAGTGTCTTTGCTGTGGGCCATATGTTGACCTGAACTCGTCAAATTTTCAAAATGTGAAGGATTTTTTAACGGTCTCATTTTCCTCAGAACAAGAAGTGTCCAGGTCTCCCTCATTATGCTGAGAACTTTTTTGTAGCATTCAATGGCAGAGGTGCACCGCTCTAATATTGCCTGTGGCAAATCTTTTATTCCTAAACTCTGTTCTTGTTCTTTCCTGAAGCTTCCATGTTCATGGCAGGGGGATATTTTGGTTTAAGTGCAACCTACAATAGGTTCTTTGTGAAAAAGAAAAAAATAGGTACCAAATAATCTACCTGATCTTTACATAAATTCATAAATTGTACCAGAAGACATTGTAAAGGGGTATGAAGATGCTTCATGAGTCTCTGACAACTAAATGAGGATGATCCGTATTGCTGGATTTATGTGGATAACAATGCCAAAATTGCTTGATCCTGTATGTTCCAGCTTGGTTCTGCTCTCCCAATTTCTGGTACTGATTTTTCAACTAGAATCTTGTTCAGCATAAACTAGAAGGTTGCTGGATATTCCAGCCCAAAGCATATGCATACCTGTCTTTAAATTAAATACTGAAGATAGGCCCTTACTGGAGTATTCAAGTATTTTTGGTATTTTTCTGCATTTAGATTTCAGATTTTGGCAACTTTAAGGTTTTCTTGGGGAAACCCCCATGCCTGCAGCTCCAGTTCTCTCAGAACTTAGATAAAAGTATACTAAATTAACTGCTAGTCAGTCTGACTACTTTAGGTGGCTGGTTATCCATATGAGCAGCTTGGTCTTCTTATTTTAGGCTGGCAGGTTTTTTCTGAAGGTATTTGTGAGCAGGAGGTGATGATACAAGTCCATCTGGATTACTTGGATTTGTTAAACCATGAGTGGGCAAGCTGAACTGAGGCAACAGGTTAAGCAACACCAGTAAAGAGAGCAACAGGGCTTAGGAGCAGCAAGAGCCATGAGGATTACACAGGCAGTGTTATTTGATTTAGTTTTGGATTTTTGGTCTTAGCCTCTCATTAGCCCTTAGTATATGCTGGTTGTACATGCCCTTGTTGCATAAAATTTCTTTAACTGAAAGCAAATACAAAATGTGTCAACCACGAAGAAGCCCATTTGGAAACACTAAACAAAAAGGGTCTGCATCATGGTACAGCCAGCAGGGAGAATTTGAGATCTTCTACTGACAAAGGCTGGAAAAAAGCAGGTTGTGTCCCAGTGTGCAAGGATGCAGCTCAAATAACTCACTGTAGCATTCCCATTTTCATCATCAGATGCTGTGTCCATAGTGTTGAACCGGAGTGAGATGACTCATCTCTCCCTTCTGAGCAGAGAAGCAGGGAAGAGCAGGGCAAGTCCCTTCAATAACTGAGCTCTCTGCTCTCCTGAGAATTTACTGTGGAGGTGAGGCGTGGTTGTCAGTCTTAGCCCACTGACACTGTAAAAAGCCTCTAAGTGCTTAATATAAAGCTGCAACACAGCTGCTTAATAGCCCTACCAAAATGTAAAGTGTCCAAAGAATTGTTAAGGCTGCTTAAATTGAGTGATTAAAGGGGAGTATTTCTCATACAACATCAAAAATACAAATATTTCTAGTAAAGGGCTGGCAGTTTCTTCAAACAGCTGCATAATAATTTCCTAAAACTTGCAAATGAGTGCATAGCGTAAAAATTACTCATTTTGATTAGTCTTGTGTCAGACCTTAATACATGACTGGGTTTTGGGTGCTTTTTCTTTCTAGTTTTTCTTAAGAATTGTGTATTTTACTGCTTTATTTGTTCTGCAGGCATGCAGTGAGTATTTCCTACCTCCAGGATGGGGTGCTCTTAAGATGCAAGCCTGTGGTCAGGCTGTAGTGAGAGTGACCAGGGGCAAAGGGGGAGTTTGCTGTAAAGGTGAGGTTTTCCCTGGGGAGAACCAGCTGTAGGTGTGGCTTGACCAGTCTGCAAATTCATCTGCTGTGCTCAGTTGTGGACAAGTGCGAGGATTTTTTTTTTTCTTTCCCTCGTGTATCCTCGCTAAAGGAAAAGCATGCAAAGTTTGAAGCTATTTGCGTGCACTGGGGCTATTGAACATAAACCGGGGGCATTGACAGCAGCAAAGCTGCTGTATCTGTGGCTCTCCCATTCAGTTTAGGCCTCCTATGGCTTATTTTTGCATCAACAAATTAAGTGTGAAAGCAGCGTACAGCAAGCTCGAAATAGCTAAAAATAAGCTCGGTTGTCTGCAGAGAAGGGCAGCGTTCCCTCGGTGATCCCGGCTGCCGTCGGAGCAAGTGGAGATCGATCGATCTAATGTCTGGGCTCGCCTTGCATAAAAGAAGGGCTGTGGCTTTAAGCAATCGCTGGCTGCTTGTGCCAATTGCAGGAGCTGCAGTATCTGCCGCTGTCGGAGCGCTGGGCGCGGACGCACGATAACCTGCGGAGGCAAGGTCCAGCCTTGCCGCCCGGCCCTGGCCGGACCTGCCCGGCTCGGTGGTGCCGCCGCCGCCCGCGCGTCGCCGATGAGGGGCCGGGGGCCGAGCGGGGGGCTGCCGGCGCTGGAAGATGGGCTGCTCTAGCAGCAAGCTGTGCCTCTATTCTCAGTGCGCTGCAGCAAGGGTAATGAGTGCTTGTTTCACAGGGAGCCGGCCGGGAGCGGTGGAGCGCCCTGCCAGGCGGACGCGTGGACCTTGTCACCTCCGCGCGTGGCGTGAGGCGGTGACCGCCGGGCCACGGAGCCGCTCTGCCCGGCCGAGCCTGCGCCGCCCCCGGGCTGCGGTCCGCGGCACAGCGGCCTGGCCTCCTGGCCGGGGCACGGCTCCTGGGGAAAGCAGGGAGGTAGATGGTGTTTCTGCCTTGGTATGGTCTGTTCACACGTGCCTTGTGATGGTCTCCCTGTAAGAAACACCATCTATCTTAACGTTAGGAGCTCTGAGCAGCAGGGTGGGTTGTATTCAACTTTGAACAGGGCTGTGCCTTTTCTTCATGAAAGACTAAGCATTTAGCAAAGTTGATGGTTTCTGTTTGAGTAAGCTTAAGATAAATATTTAATGCATGCCTCTTTCACATATACACTATACTTCTGTGCCCTTGACATCTACCACTGATTTGTTCTGGAGGCTTATGTTGCTACACCCACCATAAAATATATAATTAATTGCTGCAAAGTAGGATTTTAATTGCAGAGATGTCCTGGAAAAAGCTGTTCTTTGTTTTAAAGTATAACTTCCTTAACAACAGAAGAACATCTGTGTATATTGTGACAGCTGAACTGTTATCATAAATGAGTCATATCTTGGCTTCTTGCTCTTGTTTTTCCTACAGAACACATGGAAGTTAGTAACTGGAAGGTGCCCTGCTCAGACCACTAGTAACCAAACGTTTGGATTTTTTTGTTCTTTTCTCTGCAGAGGGAGGAAGCACTGAAGCAGCGGAAAGCGTTATCTCAAGAGCTGCTTAACCTTCGAGGAGAGCTAGGTAAGAATTTATTTTTGCATTCATCATGAAACAGAAATGCAGCAAAGCAGATCTGCAGAAGGCAGATGCCCTGATACTGTAATGGCAGTCATTTAATTCCCTGACTGAATTCCGCTCAGATGCTTTCAGTGCTGCGCAGCCCTGACAGCGTGACCCCAGGTTCACTGAATTCCTGGCACTGATCTCACTGCGCCTTGCAGGGCCTCCTTACAAAACATGTGTCTGATGACCACAGCACTCACTTCTAAAAAATGGGAGGATGGCTGACAGTATATGTACTTCTCTTTGATCCCTAACTCATTTGTATGCTGTCTTCTAGAGATTTGCTGGCAAAAAATTCATAAACCTGTAAAACATACTGTGCAAAATCTGCATTTTTGCCTTAGTGACCTGTAGGTGAATGAGTGTAAAATTAAAAGAAGGAAATGCTTTCAGGCTGATGAGATTAAATCTTTGAACTCATCCTAGTGGATGGCTATAACATGAAATTGAGCTATTATATGCAGGGGCTGGTTTTGCCAACTTTGAAGTTTGATTTAGCTGCATTTAGAGGTAGCTCCATGTAATGTATTTTAACTTAGCAGATGTTCCAGGCAGCTCTCAGTAGGGGCAGGTTTTGAAAGAGCCTGGCCTTCCCCTGCCTTTGCATCCCCCTGTCCTCCTTGTGGGAGCATTGCTGCAGGGGCAGCCATGCCCCCACCGATGCAGTGAGCTGCCTGGGGACCTAAGCCAGCTGAAACTATTGCCTGGTAGTGCTGTTTTGCCAAAGCTGCCTGCCCTGACTTCAGTATGTGACTGAAGGAATACTGGGACTGGAGCAGAGAAAAGGGAAGGAGTAGCAGGGTGCAGGGTTGTGTCCCCCATCAGCTGCAACTGATGTTTCTATTACCCTAAAGTGACAACAGGACTAGAGTTTTAATGTGGAAAAGGCCTTCTTGCATCACTAAAAAGTTGTGTTATAAACTTTATAAACCAGATTTCTTTTTATTTATGTACTTAATGTGATTCTCTGAGCAACCCCATTTGTTTACCTCAAGAAAACTACTTCAGGAGGATTGCTATCCGAGCAAAAAAGTCTCCTTCTCTAGGCTTGCATCTTCAATATTATTTTTCCTTAATCAACCTAGGTACTATGTTTATCACTTACCTAGAAGGGGAAAATTCTGCTTAGATGGGTAGACCAAAAGCTGGCCAACACTTTTGCCATTACCACATTTGAGGGTTTTGGTGGAGTTCAGGTTTTTTTTGAATGCTTAGCTCTTTGTAAGGATGCCTCATGCTTAAATGAGCTTTCCATAAACTTGTTATCTTCCTGCTTTGATCAGCAGCCTGATGAGCTCATAAATGAGACTCCCATTGCAAGCATGTGCCATTCAGTAGGTTGATAACTAGAAAAGTCTTCAAATGCAGCTGTGCCTGATGGATCTGTGACACCCGAGTGCCCAGAGCTCTCAGACAGGGATGCTGGCTGATGTGCTGCTGGATGCCATCATCAGCTGTTCCCTTCACAGAGCTGATCTTCCTGGGTCAGTTCTGCAGGAGTATCTGAATGGCAGCCTGGGGCTCACTTCCTTTGTAAGGTTTCCAGACCATGGTTTCATGAAGCATTTATTTATCTTCATGCAGTTCCTTTGTCTTAACCACGTCACATGTCTAGCCTGTCTGTACTGCTCTCCTCAGCATGTAAAGGGAGTGGATTTAATTATAGCAATGAAAAACTATCCAGGTCTTCAATTCTATCTACCTTTAAAAAGAACTCGGTTTGAGGCTTTTTTTGAAGTTAAATTAATAATTTGTTGACAAGGTGTGAGAAAGGCATTCTTAAAACAGTAGCTTTAGCTGAAAATAATCTGCTTAAATACATACCTGCTAATCAGCTTTCTATTGACACTGTTAAATGGATTCAGCTGAACTTAAGATTTCCATAGACTGTTTTGACGTAAGTACTGTGGATTTTCATTCACAGTACAATCTAAGCATACATTTGCTGGGGAAGATAAGTGCAGTTTGAGTCTTAGTTTGGCCATGTAATGTTTTGTGGAGTCCCAGTTGCCATGTTTTTAATGACTGTTGGTTTGCAGTTTGGGGACAGACAGTCTGAGAAGAGGAACCAGATGTGCACAGCCCAGTGGAGCCTGTTCCCTGAATGCTGCTGAGTTTGAGGGTATCCTGAAGCTTGTGCAGTTCAGACTTCTCAGTTTCTTACTTTGAAGTTTTAACTGTGCACGTTCCCAAGCTCCTTGATTTACCTTGCAAGACCGAATTGACTTGCTGTCAGATGGTCTGTTTTGCTGGGTTATTGTGTATGACCATTTCTACCAAAATACCTTTTGTTAAATGGTTTAAATAGGCATTCCTGTCCCAGAATGTGACTGTCCCAGCCAGGTGATGGTTACCAGACAATGCTTTCTGCTCTCAGTAGCTGGAAACATGTGCAAGGATTAGCAGTGATAGGTGTTTGGGGATGGGCTTTTCCAAAGGGAGTTAAAATTCAGTAACAGTTAGGTTCTGAACTTGGACTTCCTTAAAATCTCCAGCTACTGTTTTACTGATACTGGCTGAAATGAAAGCACCATAGTTCTGGGAGCCTGGAGCAGCTAAGGATGTCCTGCTTATCAACTGTTTCTCTTAAGATGCAAGCTAGTACGTAAACTTCTAATTACTTGTTTAATTAACTGAGTAGAAATTGCAAGGGCTGCATATTTCTTGAGAGGTATTGAAACTGTTCCTCTAAATCAATTGCACTCCACATCGTTTCAGAGCCTGCTTGCAGTCATGCTGGATGTGATCCAGCTGAGTCCTGCTACAAAGTAGCAGGTGCAAAGTTGACTCAGCCGGCGCCAACCTTGGCCCTTTGAACATTTCCATTCGTGAGCCTTTCTCCATGGCCTGCAGAGGCCTGTGTGTACCCTGGACAGACAGCCAAATGCCAAACCTCTCTCTCTCACCTCCAGCTGCTGCATGGCAAGTGCTAAACTGTATTTCCTTCAGAATACCTTCATGTTCTTTTTTATTAATAAATTATCTTCAAGATGCTTTGGAAGTTCAGATAGAAGAGACCGTTGTGTTTTTACAGTGAATGTGATTCAGTTTTCAGGTTAAGGTGATCTGTAACAATATTTAATAATAGGTAGATGCTTCTTTCACTTACTTGAGACAGGGCCTGACTTGCCACACTTCACAGACTTGCCTCTTTGCCTGCTTGAACATTCTGTCACTTGCAGTGTTTGCAGCACATGGGATGTGAATTTACTTCCCAGCAGAGAATTGAATGCTTCACATTATTTATTCAATCATACCTGCTTAAATGTTGCTTAAAGCAGGCTTTTTTGGCTACCTGCCTTGTCTAACTTACCCAAGAACAAAAATATGCAATGTGGTTTAATGTCCTGTATAATTAGTCTCATTATGGAAGTAACACCAGAAAGAGAAAGAAGAGAAACCTGGTCATAAACTTGAAAGCATTTTTGGGAAGAAGAATTTTCAATATTGACAATCTGCCAATACCATAAATTTCCTTCTCTGTACATAAATATTGACAATCTGCCAAAATATATAAAAATATATATTGTATAGAGAAGGAAATGAGCCTGTCTATAGCAGATTTACTGGTCAAGTGAACATACAGCTTGCAGTGTGAAATACAAGGTTTGAGCAATTAAATGCTAGTGCAGTGTAATATCACGTAGTACTAAATACTTGGGCCTTTTTTGTGGTAATTATTCACATTTCACATCCCCCACATCTATTAAAATGCTGACAGTTTACTGTCCTAGTGAACTCTGGTTTAGAATTTCAGACAGTCTAATGCCTTTTCATAAATCATAACTAGGCCAGTGAGTGACTTGGACAATTTTATGAAGATAACTACTGTTTGCAAGCCATTTAATTCAGGGTTCAAAAAATCCATTGTATTTTATCTTAGAGCTATGGTTATGGTAGCTTTAGGGGAATGTAAATTGAAAAATGTTTAAGCTAAGCAGTTTAGCCATAAGGGCTGTATTGGATGATGGTTTTATAATTAGAACAAGAAAAAAAAGTGAAAGGAGATGCACACTTGTAAGGTCTTATCTCTTGGCTACTTTTAGTGAAAATACAAAATAGTTTTCTAGGAGATATAAAGACAGTTGTTGTAGTCCTCTCCTTCAGCTGCAGCCACTGTTGCTGTGGTTTGGATGTGCTGCTGTTGCACTGTGCAGGGAGTTGCCATGTGCCTGGTTCTCCATGCTGCTCTTGCAAGCATTTGTTTTATGATTTTGGCATTTAAAAAGCTTTGTAGTGAAATACCCAAGATGCAAGTGGCTGATGTTAACTACTACAAATAAAGGGTAATTTTATATGTCAAAACCAGCATTTCTGCTCTGAAGATTTGCTGTTACCAAATCTCAGAAACTTTTCATGATTTCTAAAGGTCATGGTTGAATGGAAAAGAATGAGGCTCTTCATTTATAATTAGAGGTGTTAAGAAGCTTAAAACCACAGATTAATCTTGCTCCATGCTGTACTGATACAGGGAGAGACAGTTGTATGATTGGGAAGAGAGGCTGGGACAACCAAGTGGAGGCAAAATATTTGGAGGGGAAAAAATGAATTAATGGCTATGCTATCTGAATGAAGAAGTAAAAGGATTGCTTCTGGCTGCCAAGTATAGCATTCCATATACACTATCCTTAAAACTGTTTAGTGTTACAGGTAAAATGGAGCAAACTTCACGGACAAACAAATTGTGCATCTATTCATTTCTCTGGCTTGATTTTTCCCTGAGATGCTGTTGGACCATTTGTTTCCTGTTGGGTTTTTTTTTTTTTTTTGCTCAAGGTTTGTGTTCTAAAGATGTGGAATTGTGGAGAAAAGCACTTCAAGAAGGGAAAGGAAACACAGTAGTAGTGTACAAAAACTATGAAGTATGCACTTCAGGTATCTCTGAAGTGGATGAGAAGTTGAAATAGATTTGTGTGTTTGCTACTGGAAGAGCACATGTTCCAGTTACAAATTTTTCTTCCAAGTTTAACATGAGTTCAGTGAGATTACTCTTCAGTTGAGCAGCAATCAGCTTTGGTTAGCCAGTGGCTAAATGGCCAAATTAAGAAATTTGGGACAAATCATGAAAAAGGCAACTTTCTTAAAAAAAAGCAGAGCAGTCATAAAATACATGATTCAGTCTGCAGAGGGATAGGACTGTGCAAAATACTTGCTGCACACATTTCAATCTCAAGTATTTAGACAAGCTTTGGTTTATGGGACACCTCATCATTTCAAATTAACAGTTCTTTAGTTGGTATTTTTCCCAAAGTCAAGAAAAACCACGGTCAGTTTCTTGCACCACCATGATACTGGGAGCTCACTGGTTATGTAGGAGTTCTGCTTCTTGTTGGCATGGCAGGGATATAAGTCAGGCTTGTGATGTGCAAGGAAGCGTTGCCGCCTCCAGCTTTGTGGAGGCCAGAGTTTCCTTTACGGTAACAATTTTGAACTGCTAGTGCAAGTTTCAAAAGTTTTTTGTTTGCCTTTGTAACATTAGTCCTCTCATAAATCTGAATTGCGAACTGCCTGAAGGGGAACTGATGTGTCTGTTTTCTTTGACAAAGGCGTGGTTTGCTATTTGCTTTTTTTCTGAAGTGCTTTGCATCATCTGAAGCTCTGTGTGCTGACATTTAAAGATAAGGCAATGATAGGCAGCAAATTCTCTGGCTAACTGGAGGCAAATGAATAGCTCTGGCCTTGCAAATAAGGAATTTGATGCTTCTTCCTCTGCTGGTTATAAATGAAGTGGATCATTTGAAGCATTTTGCTGCAGTTACCTCAACTGAGCCATGCAAGTCGCCTGCCTCTCAGCTATGCCCTTACTCTGCTCTAGAAGGTCAGCTCCATCTGCACATGGCTGGCTGTGTAACGCCTCCATTTGGCTTGCTGCCTGGTTCTTGGCATTGTAATACAATGTCCCCTAACAATGGTGTTACCTCTTCTCCAGAAATGCAGAGTATATATCTATTCAGTAACTTTGTGCCACTGCAATGTGGTAGTAGTGTGAAAGCTAATTTATTTTTTTCCCTTTCCCTAAGGGAACAGTTGTAAGAGAAGTTTCTGAAACTAATAAAGATAGGGGAGCAAAAACTTATTTTGGTGCTGCTGTAGAAGGTAGCAAAAACTGTGAGATCTGCTTGAGTTGCAGAGAATGTTGTGGTAGGTTTCAGTTGAGCCTCTGTTGCATCGTTGCCAGTCAGAGAATGAAGAGCTTGGCCTAAATCTGTCCAGATCAGCACATCTTTTGCACAGACCCAGCATAGCTAAGCTTGCTGTTAAGCCTAATTCAGGTAGACACACATGTAGATTGACTTCCATGCAGTACAGCTCACTCTCTTAACACTTTCTAGTTCCACTGCAGGTTCCAAGTGATGGTAGCAAGGCCAAGATTCTTCACAGTTCCCTTAAAAGAGTATCATCCATCAAGTTACTCACATGCTTTTAATGAGCTGTAGCAAAGAAGAGTAAGACACGTGTAACTTGAGGCACTCTGCTGGGGCAGGCTGCTTTCCCTTCAGCTGACCCATTACTACTTTGGGATTCAGTCCTTGAGGATACTGTAATTTATTTATCTTAAGGCTCAAACACTCTTGTGATGAGAATTTCCTGTACTGCCTGTACAGAAATCCTTGCCTCTTCCCATACTTTTACATAGAGTTTATATTTACACTGTTTGGGCAGTGTGCCAGTCTGCTGTGAAGTGCATGCATGCATGACTTCTCCTGCCTTTGAGGATCAAGTTAACATTTTAGTTGATTTTTCTCCTAAACAGCCACTCATCTGACTAATTTATTTTAAACCATAGCACTACAGAGTCTGTATAGAACTGGTTTTGCACAAGTGACCACACACTTGGGTTAGAGATGCTGTTTCACCTTGCTTCCAGGCTTTGGGTGCAGCTGGAACTGCATCAGGCATTTACTGCAGTCATATTAGCAGTAGGAGGATGACTCCTCCCATTCAGGCCTGGCTGGCTGGACTTGGGCATGCTATATTTCAAACTCAAAAATGCAAGTTGCTGACTTCTGTTTTGCCTTTCAAGCAGCTGCAAATATGGGGAGACAAACTTAGGCAGCCTTCTTAGCAGACCTGTGTTAATGCAGATGTAAAGAGAGTTGCAGAGCATTTATCTTTTCTTAATACTCTGCACTTTTTGCCTAAAACCATTTTCTGTCTTGCATATTTAAATATCTCATGCATAAACACATGAGGGTACCTTTCAGATTGGCAGATCTGTATCAGGTCCACGTCAAGCTAGAATTGCTTCTTTGCTGTATATCTGAGTATGGATGTCATTAAACATACAGTTTTCAGGAAATTAGGACTTTCAAATTTAGCTAAGTGGTTTCTATGTCAAAAAGTGAAGTACTCCAACAAATATTCTACTGAATGGGATCAAATAAGGTAAAGTAGCAAATACAATTAATTTTTATATTGGAGCTCTTCAGTGTTTCTCATGAGACATTCCTCCTTCCATGTCATGTCAATCTGTCACACTTGTGCTTTTTATGTGGGCTCCTGGCTTAGCTGGGTTCAATTAATTCTCAGCCTAAGAAACATGGAATTTGATATTTTTGTGAAGATCTGTTCATGTGTCCTTGGAGGCACACATTTAATGGATAAATCATATTTATCATTGTATATAACCATGTTGCTGTGTAATGTATTCACTGTTTTTAGTACCTGTAAATGAAGATGTGATTTTTGTATTGAACTTGATCCAATTCCTTTCTTTTTCTTTTCTTTTTTTCTTTTGACATCTTCAGTAACCACTTCTGCAGCTTGTGAGAAATTGGAAAGAGACAGGAATGAACTGCAAATTGCTTATGAAGGGTATTTGCAGAAGTTAAACCAGAAACATAATGATGACTTAGCTGAGGTGGAGGAGAAGCTTAAACAGTTTTACACTGCAGAATGTGAGAAACTCCGAAGTATCTGCATTGAGGAAGCTGAAAAGTATAAAGCCCAACTCCAGGAGCAGGTTTGTAACACTTAAAGTAGAAAAGTTCTCTAGCAACTGCTTTCTGCTACAAATGAGCCTTCAGAGAATCCTGGGTTTTGCTAATACCAGTTATTTAATGTGAAATTCCACTTCATTGCAGCAATAAAAAATACTACCACACTAAGCTGTACAGATCTTGGGCTTATGTTTAAATGTGGTGGAGATTGGTTGTGTTCTGCCAGCTTAAGTTATTTCTAGAGGTCCATGGGATATTTGGGTCAGCTTGAGTTTTAAGATTTCTAGAAACACACCTGCCCTCTGACCTTGCTTTGCAACTCCATGCTTGTGAGAGATGCACACATTTTCCTTTGGTAGTGGTAAACTGTAAGGCATCATTCTCATTTATTAAGTCTTGTACATGGCTTAGCTTCTGCTTTTGAATCCTGCTAGACCATTTCAAATATACTTGACATAGTACATGAAGCCATTGAAACAATGCTTTAAACAAGGGTTAAGTTGATACACGTTAAGGGGAGAAAAATCATGTTGTCATATTGCAGGTGGACAATTTAAATACCACACATGAAAGCTTTAAGCTGGAACTTGAAAACAGGCACTCAGAAAAAGTAGAGGAGCTGAAAAAGGAGTATGAATCCTCTTTTTCAGGCAAGTATTTTGTATTTAAGTATGTATGCTATAGTACTGCTAGTCACAAACAAAAGTATTCAGGTGTTTTGATCATTGTGTCCACTTCGCTGTTCTTTGTTTAATGTTTAAAAACATTGGCTGAATTCCTTCCATTGGAACTGACAAGTCTTATTTTACATACAGCAAAAACCATGATCCAGTTGTAGTTGAATGAAACTTTATAAACAGTTTGAGTGAAAATGACTTTTCTTGCAGTAAAAGACACCTGAATTGCCCTCAAAATCTCAAGTGACTGAGTAATTCCTCCCATCCCCTAGTTCTGTAAGGAGCACCTCAGAACTGAAAATGAGGATGAGTAGGGTTGTGTGCTTTCCATAATGACATGGCTATGTTAAGAAATATCCTACACTGTGTACTGTACACTGTGGCAGAGGTGTTTTTCAGGGAGGGGGTGGTGACATGCTCAGGTTTAAATGACATTGGGTCTCATTGATTTAAGGGATGATGATTTCCATACTCCTTCCACTCGATAGCTAAGTTTTCAGTGATACTTTTTTGTCTTGAAGACTGGTCATGCTTCTAATTGCTTTCAAAGAGCAAACTCCTCTGCATGGCATCCAAAGTGGGAAAAAAATGTTTTTTTAGAAGTTTCAATTTCAACAATTTCAATTTTTGCTTTGTTTCCTTCCATAAACTCAACTTGTGTCAGATGTGACCTGTGCTTAGTAAGTCCATTTGTTGCATGCAGATGAATGTTCCCAAAACTGGCAGGCTGTTTGCTAATGAAATGGATATGTGAGGGGACAATCAGCAAATCTGAAGTGGGAATAAATCTGATACTTCATAAATGCTTTGCATCAGTTAATGATAAATGTTCTGTGTTGCCATCAACTGTATGTATCTATGCATATATTTGTAGGCTGGCTCTTCAAGCTGTTTATTTTCAAAAAGAATTTTCATGTCTTATGTGGTATTAAAATCTGCAAAAATAATTTGTTTTAGAGCTCAAGAGTACCCATGAATCTGAAAGGAAGTCGCTTGAAGATTCCTTTAAAGAGAAGCAGGAGTTGCTGGAGGTTTGTTAAGGGCTGGGTTCATTGCAACAGTTTAAAACTTGAAAAGCAGTTTGGATATATGCACTGAATTCTTGGCCTAATGATACAATATATTTACATTTCAGAAAAAAATCGATGAACTAAAAAGTGAAAACAACTCTCTGAGTGAGAAGCTGAAATTAGAAGAACAAAAACAAATAGCCAAAGAAAAAGCCAATCTCGTAAGTCTTGATCTTCCACAGTAATGTGGATGAACAGTTCTTGCCTGGGTTTATTTTATTGCATAATGCAAAAAATTTGCAATGAAGCCTGATAGGGGTCCCATACTTAGTAATATTTTTTTGTAAATGGCTCATCAGCCAGATGTTTTTCGCAAGCACTGTGATGCTGTGTATTAACTTTACCATTATAATTCTATAAAGCTGTTGAGTATCTAAGTCAGAGGTGTAAATAATAGCCTACCTAAGCTAACTGAAGACCCATGTGTACAGGAGTTGTACCACAGCATTTTTGTGCACAGTCAGTAACTGTTGTACCAGTGCTATGATCAGTGTGGGCTTGCATCACTACTGCAAAGCTCATTTCTATTGCATTTATTCAAATGTCGATTCTTACTTTTTGCTGATTTATCCTTCAAAGATACTTTTATTTTCTTTATCCTTTCTTTATCTTTATCCTGCCTTTCCTCCCAAGGCTGCTGTTGCCTCTGATGCTCCTGGGAAAGAAATGTGTTCTGAGAGTTGTTTTTATGCAGTGGGTGGTGGGCCTTAGACACAAACATGCTTATCTTTCTGGTTACCCAGAAGTAAGTGGAATACCAATAGTATTGTTTATTCCACAAAGAGAAATTCCATGTTAAAGACTCACTTAGGATGCCTCTAGTGGAAGTTGCCCTAGTTTTCACTGGAATTTGTTCTGTATTGTTTTCTCTTATTGCTTATTCTAGTAGCAGGGCCGAGCTGCCACAAGAAGAATCTGCAACCACAATATGTTGCTGTGGCGGCAGGAGTTTGAGCTGTAATTCCACAGGCACGCTCAGATGTTGCTTAAATTAAAGGAGCAATAGTCAAGTGCCTTTACATAGCTGCAAATGTGCTTTGTGCTTTCCTGGCAGCCTAAGATGCATGATAAGCTTGAGACTTGTCTTTGGAAAAACAGCAGTTTGACTCAGCATACTCTTCTGTACTAAGCACAAATTCTGCAGTATTGGAATAGCCCTTTGAAGAGAGAGATGTATTTCCACCCCTCTGGTATCATTTAGATAGTGTCACTTGATATTCCCAGGCTTTTTGCTAAAAAATGTAGGCCTTTCAGTCTTTTTATTTGCCTGTGTGTTCTTCTCTGAGTAGCTAATGTGGGGGCTCAGACTTGACTTTAAAAACACATTTTAAGACCATTGGACTTGAGGGAAAGAAAATAAAGTGAATATTGAACATACTGTAACATTTCAACTTTTCAGGATTGCTTTCCTTGTTAGCTCCTAGATTCCATGTTAAAGTCACAAAACAGGAACAGATTGTCTGCTGCCTTCACTGAGGCAGCACAGCATGCTTCACCCTCACACTGACTTCTCAAAAGTTAAACAAGAACCACTACTGCAACAGGCCTTAAAAACAAGCAGGAGAATGAACTAGGTGATGGAGCCCCTATTACCTGTGACATGTGCTGGCCCTGTGCTTCTGGGACCACACCCCACCAGGCTGCAGGCATTGCCCTCCTGTCCGAGGTTTCTGGTGTGGCAGTGAAGCTGTTACTCAGTGCAGTGCACCTGTGTTCTTACCCAAATGCACTAAAACAAGTTTTGTTTGATTTTGAAGATAAACTTAGTTACACAACATGCTTAATCATTGATTGAGTTCAGCTCATGTTCCATTCTCACTATCTGGAAATGGACTCAGGCTTGCTCTATTTTCCCTTTTTTTGGCTGTGACTGCCTTGAAATGCAGACAATCTGTTTTACTCTGCAGTGTTTGAATGGTTTCTTACTCTGGAAAACAGGTCCTTGAGGCAGCCACATCTTACCCTGCTGCAGCCTCCTCCTGATCTCCCTTCCACCTCCCAGAAAACAATACAAAAAGGAAAAATAAAAAAGTCCTAAATTGCTATATTGTAGATAAGTTATGGATGTGTACCAGTGCAAAATTTTTATGTGTAGGTGCATTTTCAGGCTTCAGAAGAATGTAAAGCTGAAAACTTTCAATTTCTGCTTATGAGCCAGCTACTTTCGGACTCAAACCAGGGAAGATAAGCTACAGTCAAGTTCAGAACTTAAACTTCTAGTGCTTTTTTGAAGTATTCCAGTGCCTGAAAACTCTTGAAATGTTTACTCTAATTATCTCTTGGGATGGGTTATGAGTAATATGAAATAAATTTTGGAACTCCTAGCCTTAAGGCCTTTGGGCACTCCTGTGAAACAAGTTTTGCTGTGACAGCATTCATGCCTTCCTTTGATTCACAAGGCTTTTTCATGTCTGTGCATTAAGTGTTTTCTGAACAACTTCTGATGAAGCAACTGCAACTGTCCACCTACCCTGAAGGACAAACAAAAAACAAGGAGAAAGTGATATCAGATCTTGTTATTTATTCTCATGTTTGACTTGAGTTCACTTAGAACAAGTAACTTGTTACTGTAATTATTTCCTTGTTTTTTCAGAATAGCAGAGAAACATCTAAATTATTCCTGAAATTCAGGGTACTAAGCAAACTCTCTGGCAATCTTTCAGAAAAACCCACAGATTATGTACCTGGAACAGGAGCTGGAAAGTTTGAAAGCAGTGCTGGAGATCAAGAATGAGAAACTCCATCAGCAGGACATAAAGCTAATGAAGATGGAAAAGCTGGTGAGCATTCCTTGGGTCTGGCATGCTGGGGCTGTGTCTCTGATTTGCGTTCCTATAATGAGCTTGGGCTGGATGGACTTACATGCAAGAATTAATAGTTTTTGTTTAAAAGGAAACAGGAATTCATGATGGGACATGCTCACATTGCAGGTACAGTTTTGGGATATATGTCAAGAGGCAAAAAAAAAATGACCCGATGCTCTAAATGACCTTTTAAGGTCTTAAGACAACTACTGGTTTGCACAAACTATTGCTATGTCAGTAGAGTTATCTGGGAGCCTCTTCCCCTAAAGAGCAAAATCCTTACCTGCTACATTGCTCAAGTGGTATGGAAGATAGATTGCAGTGTCAGGAAAACATTAGGAAGGAAATGATCCTAATTTAACAAGAAGGGATCAAATATGAAATGGAGTAAGTCTTGATTAGCTTAGGCCAGTCATTTTACCTGTTAAGCTCTTTGTTTAGCTGTGTTACTGTCTCTTTGACCTATGTGCAATTCCACATGAAAATTCAGTTTCAGAGGCAGGACTTGTAATCCCTTAGCATGCTGTTATTTGTGACAGGACAGGGTCCTTCTCCTGGGTGGGGCCTTTGAGCACTGTTGTAATACTTGCTTAAGCAAGACTTTAATGAGGAAGTATAGAAAGAGGTTTGGATACAAAGGAACACATTGATGTCAGTTGTTCACTATTGTGCAGCAGTGTATGTTACTCTAGTCTGCTATTACTGGCAAATTGCTCACAAACCTTCATCTTTTCCAACAGACACTGGCCTCAGTGTAAAAGGCCTTGGACCATGCAACCACTTCATCAGTTTTTCCTTTTGTTTTTGATAATGTTTTCCAGCAGTGATGTGGAATCAGAAGAGCAAGAGGGAAAGCTGTTTATTAGGGGAACTCTTGAATTTGTTGTGTTATTTCTAGACAGTCTTCTGTCCAGAAAGGTATTACAGTGTCTAAAACTGCCCATCACTGGCAGAAATTACTGGAATGTGCTGGTTAACAGCAATCCTCCTTGTTGGCATCTAATCAGCACAAGTGGCCAAGTGCCAGTGTTATGCAAGGATAAGCTAAGTAGGATGTTTTTGTGTGTACTGTAACAAGCTCTGCAAACTCTAGATTGCCAGCATCTCTGATAGCTCAGTCAGAATCTTGATGAGTGCACGTATGGGTTTTATTTCAAATTGTGTCTTTCTTTCCAAGGTGGAGAACAACACAATCTTAATGGATAAATTAAAGAAGGTTCAGCAAGAAAATGAAGAATTAAAAGCTCGGATGGACAAGCACATGGAGCTTTCAAGGTGAAAAACATCTGTGGACATTTAGATGCCTTTAATCAGGGGGAAGGGGTTCCTGTGACAAGAAAGAAAATTCTTTTGAAGTATTGGTGAATGCAATTTTTTAGTACTCTGTGAAAGAACATATCCATTTCTTCCCCACTTGTATCTCTACAAATGTGCATTCCTTTGTACAGCTAACAAGCAGGAATATTTTGAAATGGGATAAAGGTTTAGTATGTTCTTAGTACTCCAGTATTTTAGGGAAGAAAAAGCAACTCAGAAATACCATCATACAAAGATTGAGCTTTTTAAGTACTACTGGCTTGTAAGCTAGACTTAGGTCATACTTATAACCACTTCAGTGAGTGATTTGTCCCCAGTTTAGATCAGTGTGGTTTATTTAGCAATAACAATAATATTTAACATGAATAAAACGGGTCTGAGCTCCTCCTAGCGGTTGCTTAAATGGATGGCCAGACTCTTCTGGTGTGAAGAAATCTGTAGCTTCCATGTTGAGCTGAGCCTGCAACAAGACCCAAAGGCTCCAGCACAGCTGTTTAAAAGCATGTGTTGTTTTAAGCCTCACTTTTCTGATGCTTTTTCTGGTCCTTGGGGATGTTTCTTACTGGGACTTTCTCCTGCTTTCTGCAAGCTACCAGTTTAAATATAGCTAGGATGAGAACATGCTCAGTCCTCCTATTAAAGCTGGAATTCAGTTGTGAGCCAAGCAAAGGCTCATGCACTTTCAAACCTTTCTTTAAGTTTTAATACTGCAGCCTCCAAGTTGGGTTATGTGTTCTGATGTAAATCTTCCATTTGCAGGCAACTTTCTACAGAGCAAGCTGTTTTACAGGAGTCACTAGAGAAAGAATCAAAAGTAAACAAACGCCTGTCAATGGAAAATGAAGAACTTTTGTGGAAGTTGCACAATGGTGATCTATGCAGCCCTAGAAAACTGTCTCCCAGTTCTTCATCTGTGCCTCTTCAGTCCCCACGAAATTCTGGTAACTTCTCTAGTCCTGCAGTGTCACCAAGATGACATCTCTTGAGAGAAAGAGGGGCCTGCATTTCATTTGTGATCTGCAGAACCTTTCCTAACTTTAATCACAGGAGCAAGAGCTATATTAGCCGCCTATGACAACTGAACATAACTGGAAACTATGTGTTGCAAAAACAGCGATAGGAGACTGTGAATATGGGAGTAAGACATTCACTCCTCCCAAAAAGACTTATGACCTCTATGGACATCGTTGCACAAAGCACTTATAGAGCAAGGAAAGACTTGTTTGTTGCCTTTTCACCTAACCATAAGAAGAAGCTCAGGGGCTTAGAGATAAAGATCACAACCTTTATAATATGTTCCTTATCACCAACACTTTTTTAAGGCTGTGTGTGTGCGTGTGCATGTGCCGTGGATGGAGTGGGTGTAACACACTGTGCGTGTGTCTAATGCTGCCTTCTTTGCTGTGTACGTAATAAAGGATAAAAGCTGAAGACTATACATTGACATGTACTTCCTTGATACTGCTCTCAGTATGCATGCTTAACAGAGTACCCTTGCCTGGGAATGAGGAGAAACTGCCACTGGTACTGTAAGGTAATTTCCTTCATCATTCTGGCTAGTAAAAAAATGCCATGAAGACCTCTGTCAACTGATTTATTAGTGTCTTGGCCAACCTCAGTATGCAACTTTGAATTAATTTTAAAAACAAATTGAATTGCAGCCATATTTTGCATGGGTTCTTGGTTTCATGTCTGTGCACAACTCTGCCATTTATGAGGAGAACTTTTTTTGCAGAGTGCAATGGATTTTGGATTTCAAGTCAACAGGGTTGTAGTCAGAACCACAGTAGCCCTCAAGGTCAGAAGTTCTTAGCTGAGTTGCAAGTTTAGAAGCCTAGACCTAGTATCTTACCTGCTGAAAAGGAGGCACTGATTTCCCCAAAATAGCATGTCTGTTCCTGAGGATAAACAAGATGTAGATTTGAAAGCCAAAGAGAAATGCAATAATTGTAACTAGGTGCATTCTTAATTCAGTTCTCAAGAAGATCAAGTAATTTGTGAATCCCAATATAGCTGGTGACACACCTTGCCTTTTTAAGCATTAGCATTTATATTAACTTTCCTCAGGGTTAGCTAAATTCACCTGAGGATGAAGGTATTTTACCTTGCTAATTCTGCCATACTTTTCCTCTTAGACTACAGGATATTGGTGTTTTGATAGTTCATCAGGTGAAAAATCCTGTTCAAGAGATTCTATAGAGTAGGGGAAAAAGTTGTCCTGGCTGCTGGAACTGGAGGATGAGAGTGTCAGCATTTCTGGAAATACCACATGCTGAGTTTCGGCTTCAGCAGGGTAATTGGATAGCCTGGCTCCACCCTTGATCAGACCTGTTTAAGATGACTGCTCTGTACCTACTAAAACAGGTTCAGCTTCAGATTAGTCTTAGAAAATACTACTGATTCTTACAGTAGCTTGGGCTGCACAGCAGGGCCATGACATTGTTACACTGCTGGTTAGCTCATGCTGATAGCTGGCTGAGTTTCCCTGACTTTTTCAGTAGCTTGGGGACAGGAATCAAGGGCATGGGAAAGCATTTAGGGAACTCAACTGGACAGCAACTTCAAAGTATTTTACCTAAGACTTGCGAAATCTTGGCTAATAATGAGGAACACAGACATAGAAACAACACTGTTAACAGTGCTCATACAGTAAGTAAATTTGTAATATATTTAAACTTGTGATTGACTCTTTCACCATTAAATTTACTTAAACCTCTCATAATGTACAAGTTGAGGGTGCCATTTCTAGGTAACAACATTATGCTTTCTTTTAAGCCTTTCTAGGGCACTGTACATACCACTTATTAGTGGTGTCAGTACTTAAAATGTCTACTAGGAGGTTCAAATTTAACTATGAAAATCCTATGTTGGCTACAACTTGGCTTTAAGTATGTCTCAGAACATTCTTACTTTCTACAGTCAAAGAGATTTGATTGCATGTATTTGAGCTGAATGCTTTACAATAAATATTTTCTACCAACTGAATGATTTTTCTTCTGCTTATGTTAGTCAGAGGATCTTTAATCTGAGGAACATTTTTCCATTTACTAAAAACTCTTGGTATCTGCTGTGCACAGCAAAACCACAATGGTGAAGCTTCATGGCACAAATTATTCAGCTATCCTTAGAAAATTTCCCCTTGTTCCTCCACTTAGATATATGGGTAGAAGACATATGGGTAGGATAGGTACCTGCCTAGCTATGGGTAGGTGGGAGATCTATGGAGGTTGCTTGTGATTCTTCAGAACATTCTGTGGGTGAGAAAAGCCCCAGTTAGAGGTTAGCAGTATAACAGGTCCTGTCACAAGGACACATACCTAGCCACTAGTAAGAACTTTATTACTTCAGTTGCCGTGTAATGCCTCAAATAAAACATGCAAGCAGAGTGCACACAGATGTTTGAAGGTTAAATATGGCATAGCCCTTCCTGTAGCAAGAGCAGGGAAAGCTTTTCCAGGCTACCCTACAAGAAAAGTAAGTATGGTATAGGAGATAATACAAAGACTGTTAATTTGTTGATAATTTACGTCCACAGTGAAGGTGACTCTTCATGTCTATAAACTGCTTGCAAGTAGACTCTTTAATGCTTTTATGAAGAAATGAAGGCTGCTTGTGTGTAGAAATCAGATTACAGAAATACCTGTTTAGCATTTGTCCTGTTGGTCTCAACAAATTAAATAATTCTGCTAATCTGTAAATACTGTTTCAATGTTTTTCTCTGAGTATTAGTGTTTCAAGCTTTAACTTAAGTACCATGTGTTAGTAAAGACTTTGTTCAATCCAGTAACTTTTACATATTTGGGGTTTTTTCCTTTAGCATAAGGTTTCTTCAGGAAAAGCTAGAAACCTGCTCATCGTCATAAGCCAAAGGTCAAGCAATTGAACAAGTGATTTTCTTCAGATATCCAACTTTACTCTCCAACTTTACAGTTCCAACTCTAATGATGGGTTTCAGAGGAAGCTATGGTGACATTTAACAGCTGTACCACACAGTTTGTTACCATTCAAAGTATTCATAGTATGGTTCACCTTCAATGCTTTTCTCTAAAGGTCATTATATGAGTTGTACTGTATTTTTTATAAAAGTTGAAGTGAATCATTTCCTTGAGCTAACTAAAGTCTTGATGTTTCTCACTGCTAACACCAAAGACACATCCATGTAAACTGGTGTCATGCAATTCATGCATGAAATTCCTTCTAGACAGTAATCAACCACTGATCGTGTCTGACAGCCAGGAAATCATTTAGGGCTGAGCTGCAGCTAAAACAGTCATCATAAAGTTGGGATAACCACTGAACCCTGAAGAAAAAAATACCTTCTGACCACTGCTGCTGCCTTGCCTTAGAAGAGCAGTGACACAGGTATGGAAATAGAAATAACAGTCACTGGCAGCTTTAGGCATGTAACTTTGACAAGTCACGTAAATTTTATTTTCCAGGCCTCATTCTCTTCCCCTGTCACTGTTCATTTAGGTGGAAATGTGCAATTAACTGCATCAATGTAACATCAGCTCTGCCCAAGACGCTTTTGGTAAAATAAAAACTGTGTAAAATACATAGTAAAAGAATTCTCGGTTTTCAATTTCAAAAATTATTCTCATTCTTGGTGGGAGGACAAGGACAAAAAGGATGGACAGGATGTGACACCCACCAAAACTCTTCCTTAGAGGCACTGCTTCTGTATCAGTCTTGAGACCTGCACATGATGGTTAGGCATAACCATTACACCCCAGGGCAATACTCAAGCAATAGAATTACACCATCTTTTCCTGCCAAACTGTCATCAAGGAAGTGATGCCTTCACTGTGCTGTTGAACAAGGGTGTGCAGGTGACACGATCTCCCACTTCCCAGATACTCTGAGAAGGAAATAAATTATTGAATTACAGGCTCAAATGCACTTTGAAATTCAAAAAGCTGGCACAACTCCTTTAGTTCAAAGGGAAAGACATTGTTCTGAGGAATGAAAATGCTAAAAAGGAATTAACACATTGCACAGCCTCATCTAGAAGGTCAAACATTGTTAATTTGGTCAGAATAAAAAAAAAACCACATGATACAAGGAAATTTTTTCCCTAAAACAATAGTGCAAGACCCTTTTTAGGTATTACTATGAAATTGTATAACCTACTTAGTCCTTTGGATTACAGTGTAATGTTCTTGACACATTTTAACAGAATAACCTCACTTCTTACACCTTCAAAGTCAGTTCTATTGCATGCTCTTTTAATTTTTTTTTTTTAGATAATTAATTTAATTTTTTTAATTTTTTTTTTTTTAGATTTTGAGAGGCCAGAGGTAAAAAAAGTTCCTGGGGGATGTTCTCTGTGTAGGCTATTACATGAGACCTGCATGGAACCATTTCAGTCTTTACCATGGGGCTATTTCTCTTATCAGTTAAATTGGTTTAGGTTCCTACATGCTGAAGAAAACACATTCAGCAAACGTGTCTAATGTTTTCATTAGCTACTCTACTAATCAGATCATTGATTTTATTGGGAATCTGCCATTTCTACATTAGCACTTAGAGCTGCCACTATCCAAACAGTGCTGCACACATCTGCTCAAAGGTCTGAATTAGCTGGAGCACAGGGCTACCTCAGGCCTTCAGCAGAAGAAAATTTCAGGAATTCCAAACTCAGGCTGAAACAGGGAAGTGTGTGACCAAGGGACCAGTTCCTGCTCTGCTTCCTTGTCTATTCAGAATAAGCTGGTTTTCACTTGCCTTGTAAGTAACATGGCTTGTATAAAATGTTTTTTGTCATTTCACTACTAAGGAGTGGATTTGTATTTAAAGTTCTAGCCCACATAAAGATGGTGCTTGAGACTAAGAAAAAAAATCAAACATTGCCAAAATGTCCAACAATGTTGTTATTAAGTTCTTACCTTCTCCTCTGGCAAGCTCTTTCTTTGTACTGGTAACTGAACGCAGGGTGATAAAACCAGTGTCTTATTTATCCAGGTATAGTTCTGTGTAAATGAAAATATCTTTCCTTTTCTCCTAAGTAAATTAATACAATGAAGTTGAACTTGTTATTAACCTAAGAGGAAATTCTCCTGTAAAACTGAACAGTATTCTAATGTTTGCTTTTTTTGCCTTTTTTTTTTTGTTATGTAAATGCTAATATATAAATAAATGCAAGTTTTACCTTTAGCAACCATAATTTTGCTACATAATTTACTAAACATAACACCAGACATCTAAAGAGGAGTGAACTATTAAGTAAGCTACATGTTGTAAGGGTGTAAGAATGCAGCAACATAAGGAAAATCAAGCATACCCAACTAGATATTAAACATATATTAAGGAGATAATAAATATATATTTAGGTCCTAGAGGGTATTCATCTTCACCTGGAGAGAAAATTTTGTGTTTGTCTTTACACACATATGAAAATGAGCACACACACATTTATGTTTTCATAATGTTCAGAAATTTAATTATTCTTGCAAAATAAACAACTGCTATTGGCTAACTTTGTTACAAGGCTTTTTTAGTTTGCTTTTTTATTGTTGTTGTTTTAAATGTGTACAGTACTCTTAATGTTAAAATTGCACGTTCCACACAGCAGGCTGACCTCCTGCAAGAGTCTGAGGGAAAGACCATATGCAAAGGAAAGCCCAAAGAGCACCTGTTTCCAAATATGCACACACCCTAGGCATGTTCAGACTTACACTTTACTGCTTCATTGTAGTTTCACTAACTCACTACTGCTGGACAGAGTGAACTCTGTTGTGGCCTGTCAAGCTAGTCAACATGAAATGCACTGACATATAAAAGAAACAGTGAGAGAGAAGTTACATTTAAACATTAATAAAGAAAATTAATGGCTATAATGTCAAATAACATACGGGTCAGTCCACAACCAGAAGTCTTTTCTATCACTTCAGTTCAACTTTGGTAGCTACTGTTGTTTCTCCTTGTAGGTTCTGAGCTATACAAACATAGTTTCCCACATCTGTGTCTTCAAAATCCTCCACAAGAAGAACACTCTTTGAGATTCTTGTAGTATGGCCAATTCCTCTGTTTATCAATCTCCAGAAGTTTTGAATAATCACAGGCCTCCCGGACTGTTAACAAAACAAAACAAAAACAACCCACCCACACAAAACAGGTGATTTCACAAAGTGTATTTAGTGACACCACCCCAGCACCTTGAAGCAGGAGTTGGAGAGTACAAGCCTATATCCAAAAGTCAGCCCTAAGTGAGGGAACTGAAGGTGTCTGGCAGTGGCAGCAACATTGCTGCATTAAATATTGATTAAATAAGCTATGCCAAATAAGGATAATGCAATGGCTCTTCCACTCCAAGCACAGGTACCAGGCCTGCCAATGCTCTGCCTGGAGCCTGTGCATGAGCTCAGTTTTAGGCCACTTAACTAAAGCTGCATTTGAGTACTTGATCAAATAGGTGGGGTGTCCTGGGGGAGGTGTCAAGATAGATGTGTGAGCTCATTTTCAGACTTCAAGCATGTCTCAAAAAGAAGGCAGCAGTGGCAGTGGCATGAGGTAGCTGACTGAGCTTTCATTCTCTTTTAGCACAGTGAACAGCTGTAAGTCACATTTGAAAACTAACTCCTCCTCTAGTTTTAGAAACATCAGATAACATAGCAAAAAACAGTAATAATTCTCAAATACTTCTGAGTTAATAATCTTCACATTCTGCTTTCCAAAATGTATATGTAACTTCAAAGCCAAAAGTACAACCCCTGCCCCCCCCCCACCCCCGTTTATATAAAAAAAATGCCTTTTCATGGTTGGTGTTGTTTTGGATTTTTGGTTTGGAGTTTTTTCGTTATTAAATAAAAGGTGCTTTTTTTTTTAATTCTATAAGGGAGTTCTCTAATGGACTAGTTATGAGGTCACACTGCCTGGCACCTCAGGAGGTCACAAAATGCTGGATAAGAGAAATTGGCCCAATGATAGACTAAGGCAGTCTCTTTTCTTCCAAAATCCAGCAGCTGCTAGTCAGCAGCTTTAAGCAGACTGGCTTCTGCTACACCAATAACTGGGATAAAAATGCAAGGGAGAGATTTCTCTGGAAGCCATCCTCCCTTGCCTCATGACATAGATGGATTAACCACTTACCAATATGAATGCTACAAGGCTTAAGCTAGATGTAGCAATAGGTTAAGTTAGACACTTAAGCAGAGTCAAAGCTACAATCTCACACTTGCAAAATGACCAGTACAAAGGCAGCTCTCAGTCTTCCTGAAACTTAGGGATGAGTCACATTGCAGTCAGTGAATGCCTAGGAAGTGGTAGGCATTACCAGCTTTAGAAAAAAAAAACCATAAAAACTCTTGGCAGTTGTAAATGTAATAAAAATTCTTAAACCTTTAAAAGTAATTAAGCCACTTAGCAAAGGTCTACCTCCTGTTCCAAGTCTGAAAATTAAGTGCTATCTACAATCAAGTAATACTGAACACTTAATTCAAGTCTAAGTTACTTCTTAAATATAGCAAGTGGAACTTCCTTAACCCTGCTGAAAGTGAAGGTAAAGACTGTACAAAGTGGACCCTGTTTACCTGGTTAGGCTCTTGCTAGTCCATTTTTCCTCAAACTAACTGCCTGCTTTGAAGCCTGTTGCATGGAATCAGATTAAGGGTGGATCTGTAGGCATTCACAGCAATTGTCAGGGAGTGGCAAGGGGAAACAAGAAAAAAAACCTAACCAAGTGGAAAAAAACCAGGAGAGGTTACTGACTACAGAGGTAAAAGGAGGGTCTCCACAATGCACCATACCTAGGGACAAGCAGGGATTGATGTGCTGCTTCTGCTCAGGAATCAGGCAGTAGGTGAGAGCCCAGTTGCTGGTTGGTGTGGGCTGGGACAAAACCACCCCTGAACTCCCAGCACTGAAAGCAGCAGCATGAATGGAAACATCCAGTGAATCTTAGAACAATGTCAGTCCTTTTTCTTGTATAAAAGGTCTATATGACCAGCATCACTGATGGTCCTGTCTCTTCTCCTTCCACCCTACCTTTTTTCTTTGCAGTATGTGAACACACTCAATAAATGTTAAGTCTTCAACAAGTATGCAGTGCTTCTACTCTGACATTTAATTGATCCTTTTGTTGGGGCAGAAACCCAAACACAACTGTCCCCTCCCTATCCCCAGGCACAGCTGGAGCTGGGATAGTTTACCCTGGTGGACAAGCACAGAGGCAGGCCACAGGCCAAAGCCTCTCTCACCCCGTAGGTGGGTGCAGTGAGAGGGTGTAGTCCTCTGTTGATAGCCCATGTACCCTGCACTGCAGCTCTGGTATCCATAGCAAACCAGGGAGATAACCTGCATGCTTTAGCTGTTTATATTCTATCAGTGCTAGAGAGGTGTAAACATGCACATGCCAGCATGCATCAGGTGCAGTAAAACCACTGGGAACAGCTGGGCCAATAACAGCCAGCAAACCAGGCTGGGGGCAGCCTGGGAAAGATGCAAAACTAGGGTGGACACTAACAAGATACAGAGTTTTGGAAGGCCAGGCTGGGTCTAGAATGATTAAGAAATGAGCTCCTGCTGTAACAGGTGAGGGTGGTTAGAGGGAAAAGAGAAGGGACCTTCAGTAATGCTAGACAGACACATCTTATTTTGTGCAAGAAAAGAGACCACAGATTCACATTGTGTTTCCTGTGGATTCTTTCAGATGAGGCTGGGCAGAAGCAGATTCAGCTTCAGGATATCGGCAAGCTTAAAAATTCTGTGCTGGCATAATTCACACACCCAAGCCATGGAGAAAGAAGGCATATCAAACACAGAGACAGCAGTGGGCCTTATGGCTTGCCCTAGAACAGCCTCCTGATGCTGCTTGGCTTTGACCCTGTCTGAGGAAATCCTGCCAGAGGAAAAGTATCTTTGGAATGGAAATCTGACAGAGGAGTGAGCTTTGCTGAATTTGATTTTTACTAACAGGGCTCTCCAGCTTCATCCCTGTGTGACTTCTCAGGGAGACTCTCAGGGAAAGAAAGGCTGAAGTTGAAAGGGGATATGCTGCCTCCTCCTGCCAGCATGCCTGAACTGGCAAGAGCATTCAAAATGCTGCCTTTGTGAAGAACAAACCCTTTCAGGCAGGGCATACACCTCTTACCTCTTGCCCTGGATACTGCCACCTGAAGCTCACATCCACATCTGGCTCCCCAAGGACTGTGCAGACGACACGAACTCCGTCACTGAGTCCAGCTCTGCCCGATGACACCGTGATGGAGGTTGAGGGTGGGCCCTTGGGAACTGAGACAGTGTTTAGAAACAAAAAATTAGCTGCTAAAGTTAAATACACTGATAAAACTAAGAGTCAGTTTTGGACTCAGTCTGCTTAATGCAACAGGTGTTTTACACCTGCAACTTGCAACTTTCCCCTTTAAACTGGGAAACTTGCTGGAATTTAAACTTGATAAATGTTTTATCACATATACTTTTGATCAAGATTTTAAAACTCTCATTACATCACTTATTTTACTTTCTAAAAACTATTTTCTTAGTGTCAGCAGAAGAGTCAATTGAGGGACAGAGAAAACTGCACTTTACCTTCCACATATAGTAGGTGATATTTGATGGAAATCTGAGGTGCTCCCTGTGACTCTGCTTTGCAGTAGACAATACCTTTATGATCAGAAGTAGGGTGAGGGAAGACAAAACCCTTCTTTGCATCATAAAAAATATCAGTTCCATCTGTTTCAATTTCTTCTGCTGGAAATTCCCTGTGAAGAGTCACTTTTGCTGAAGGAGTAGTAACACGGCATGGGATGACTGCAGGTTTATCTGGGTTCAGGTAGACAATCTCAAAATAACTGGGAGTAGGTACAAAAAGCTCCTCTTTGTCTGTGCAGAAGAGATGAGATAATTACAGAAATAATTACATCTTGGTTTAACAGAAAGAAAAGTACATTTGACAAGAGAAAACAGCTGTGAGCAACATTTAAAACAAAAAGCTTTGGCCTAATTTTAATATGCACACACAAAAGACACATTAAATTGAAAATAAAAATGAAGTATTTTTTTAATCTTAAGAAAATCTTTGGAATGTCTTCTAGTAAGCTTCCAAATACTTATCTGGAATCCCATCACCACTGGTAAGATAAGGACTATTAGAAAAATATACTTTTTGAAGCTACAACTTTTTATACCTATGCTTTTAGTCAAAATGTTTGCTTGCTCTACTAAGTAGAAGAAATATTTAGTGCCCTCAGAATCACAGTTAAGGAGCATTTCCATAATTGGCATGCTTCTTGGAAACCTAAATCTGAAATTCCTCTTTCTAGCACAAGCATTTATATAATAATTTGACTGAAAAGTTTATTCCAGCCTTTCTAAGGAATGTATCCTAAAAACATTAAGCTCTTTTTTCTCATGGTCCAATTTAACTCCAAAATGTATTGCAAACAATTCTATCTTAACATTTTGTACTAAAACATTTTCTAGCCACGAATACTTCAGCTCTAATGAGGCATCAAAAGTTGTTTTACTATTCAGAATGCTTTCCAGAAGAAAAAATGAACCATTTGATTTCAGCTCTGTTGTACCAAGCAGCTGCAAACTGTGCACAGGCTCTGGGGGACATCGTGTGCACTTGAAGAGTGTTTTGCCTCTCAACATGCTATAATGACTCCTCAGAGAAACTGTGGCCTTATTGAGTTTTTTAAGGCAGTGCAAGTAACTGGAACGAAGTGACAAGTGGGAGAGAGTCCATAGGGTCACCTGAATGCCATGACAAAATGAATCTTCTGCACAGATTTATTTTCTTTATCAAGACACATTTTCAAGAATTATAACCTTTTTTATTAGTTTTGTAGAAAATCCTCAGAAAGTCTGTTATAAAGTACGTGCTTTTCATTGCATTATCCATTACTTTGGGTATTTTGCATAATCTGAGAGAAAATGGACTCAAAAAAAATCACACTAAGCAAGTAATTTTCTGCCCACCAACAGTCTTAATTAACATCCACTAAAAATAGATGAAAATTGTGGCAGTAAAATCTTGATGATGAAATCACTGATATAGCTTTATTCCTGCCTTACCAGCAAATATATTTCCACTAATAATCCCCCAGTGAGTTAATTACCTGTGAAAAAGATGTATGTTGACCCTGTTTTAGTCTCATCCTTCCTGCATTTGTTACCATTGCACAGCTGAAGCCAGCAGCTGTATTCACCTGTGTCTGCTGCAGTGGAGTTTGCAAGGATCAGCTGACTGTGCCTGTCAAGCTGCTTTATGCTGTGGAAAAATAAAAACAAAAGCAAAGACAAGCACAGATGTATTTCCTTGTATATTTCTGTCAGCTCATTTCCACTTTTGATTTTTTTTATTCCTTCTCTGCAACTAACACCTTTTTACTTTCAGAGCTCTGTTACCACTTCCCTTTTGCTCCAGCAGAGACTGGTTACATGTTTACATGAGCAGTTTTATTGATTTTAACTACATACAAGAACTTGCAAAAGTCTTGTACAGTTCATTTTTGGATTCCTTCAAGTCTCCATTTTGAAACTGGGCTGTGACTGTTCTAGGCCAGATGTTCATCTATGTTTTGGCTTAGTTTGTCCATGTATGGCCCTTTCCTTCATTCTACACATCAACCCACATGCACCTCAGTCCTTTTTCAATATTGTAATACTGCTTCAATAAAATCTAACAAAGATAATTGACAAGTAGTTAGTAGCAGGTATTCTACTGAGAGTTTGTTTAATAATTTCTGCCTGCTTTCAGTGTGAATGCTTTTCCAATTTTTAACATACCAGTCCAAGTTTCCACCTGCAAAGAGCTGCTACCTCAGCTTGGATTTGTCCTGCAAATTAAGTCATTCTGCAAGACCTATTCCTGTGATCTAAGCCACCTCACTGGAGTTTCCTCCACATCCCTTGGCTATTTTAGAGCATGACCCTGAGAACTGCTGAAAGTGTACTGGCAGTGCCATCACGTAACTACACAAAATACAGTCTGTGTGATTATTTCAGACTTGATTTGCCTTTTTTTTTCCTTCTCCTGAATTTCCCAGGCACATCTCTCAGTGGATTGATATTTGTAAATGTGCAAATATTTATAAATATGCAGACATTTACATAGATACTGACAATTATTCTAAAAGGCAAAGGTCCCATATTATGAAATACAGCAGCTACAGTCTCACCTTGTTATTTTTTAATATATTTTAAACTTTACCTTCCTGGCTCTTTCTGGCAGACGGATGGTGGTGTGGTTGGCAGTCTACTGGGTTGACTTTTGATGGGTTGCAAAAGCAATGGCCCAAAAGTACCAGCTCTCAGGGAATGCTGTCAGCACAGCCATGTGGCAGTACTGATGCGCTCTGCTGCTGCTCCAACCCTTAAAAATGTTCTTTTCAACCAGCTGCCTCTCATGGTAGTGGATCTAGGTAATGAAGGGTTCCCTCTTTCCTTTGCAAGAAATTGAGTCACAAGGTAATTTCTTTCTAATCAAGTCAGAAATGATTTTTCCAAGCTAGGTATTTGATAATGAAGTTCCTTTTACTGTTTTAAAAGGGATTTGGACAAATATACACCTTGCATTAAGTCTGAACAGCTCTCATACTCATTCAACTGTGGGTTTTTTGAATATTTATTACCCTCCTAATTCTTACTATTATGGTAGTTATTCTGTAAGGCAGATACCTGACTGAATAATTTCTTTCCAGGATTAGCATCTTTGAAGAAATTGTAATTCTTTTTAAGAGTTTTGTTTAACTGTCCATTGCAGGCAGAATAACTGTTTAAACAGAGGCCACCACTTCAGCTGCATGTGCTTCCCAGGAGTTCTGGCTCCTCAGGTGCTCTGCCAGCAGCTTGCACCATTAGCAGCAATCACAAGCAGCAGTCCACATAACCCAAATCTCAGCCTTCAGCCAGGCCAGCAGCTCAGAGATTAAAATACACCAAATACACACCTCAAACAGAGATAACTGAGAGCTGCCTTTCCCAGTAAGCCCTCAGACACCATTAGACCCACACCAACATAGAAACACATGGATCCACCACAGGGCAGTTTTGAGGCCTGCCTCAATAAACAGGCAAATCACAGTTCCTATCCACTAATGCATTTGTTCTACCCAACCATGTCTGATTCCACTTTTTAGAATCATGTAATTATGGTGCAGTTGCCTTTCCATTTTTAATATATGCACTACCTTACATTATAAAGTATCTTCAGGTTTTGGATAGCTTTTGAGAGATTCCTATCTGTGCAAGAGAACATACTGTGTTTCATACCCAAAAGGAAGAAAAGATAAACCCAAAGCATGTCCTAGTCTGTATTATTACTGTTTAGTTTCACAGTTCACATTTCACAGGTTATATGACAACCTCAGAATAAAATGTTCTCCAAAGATCAAGTAATAAATGTCTACAATACAGAGAACCATTATGCCAGAACTCTTTTGCCTCCAATCATTAATGCAGACACTGAGCTATAGCTTGAAATCCCAACAGATAGCAAAATAAGGTCAGAGTTAATTAATTATTGTACAGTGTGTTCTTCTTAACTGTGAACAAGCTATTCAGTAATAACCTAGCAAGGCAGTCATCCACAAACATGCAATAACAAAACCTGGCATCTGAGAGTGCAGGTGTTGAAACTTGAGACATGACCATATTAAGCAGACAAAACAGGCCATAAAAAATAAAGTATAAATGGTAAATCCTGCAGCTAACCAATATTTCCAGGGAAATGTGTAATTTCATTAGTATCTTATTAGTATTTTAGATGCTGGGAAATCTGACCCAGAAGCCAAAACTTTGCTGCATTGTAGATGTCACAAAGTAAAAATGTTGTATATACAAACACGTATGTATATACAAACATTACCAGACTGTTTAAAGAAACTAGAAACATAGCCCAAAATCTTATTCCATACATTCATCTTATTAATAAACTTTATTCAAAGTTCAAAAGATTTTTTTGCCAGAAAACTATGCCACATTTAGAAGCTAAAATATATATTTATATAAAAAATATCTATAAAGACAGTGTACATGGCATCACTCAAAGACCATCTACCCAACCACTCTCAAGTAGCTGCATTCATACTGACAAAAGAGAGCTTATCCCAAATACACACTCACTAGGACAGGAACATAACAACTTTCTGTTTTACACAAGAAAAATATCCTTAGCTTTTAAACTTCAAAGCACAAGCAGCAAAATCAAATTCAGTTATACATACACATGAGCACAACTGACATCCCACTAGGCCTGTGGGATGCATTCACTGCATTCAGTGAAAGCAGTCTAATTTCAGTCTAATTCTGGCCCCCACCACACCCAGGTTCCTCAATATTTGTGGGAGTGCTCCTGTCCAGACATCCTCCTCTCACAGGAATGCACATGTGATGTACGTCCAGCTGTTTGCTCCAGCTTCTTCCATCAGAACAGCTCCATTTTGTGTCAGTTTACTTATCAGACAAAGTCAAAATCAGCTTGCCTTCAGCAGAGGAGACCCATGCTCCAGCCAGGCAGCACAGGACTGTGTGAAGTCAGAGCAGCTTTCTGCTATAAAGCTTTAGTAAAGGGAAAATACGCCTGCTCTTATTTTTATCCCTCTCTTATGTTGTAGATCCAGTTTCTGGGTGAGCCTCCAGTCATTAATTTGTTATTCACAGTCTTACAAAACAGCATTCCAGCCTTCCCATACTAGGAGTGCAAGAGCAGCCTCTGACTGTTAACACCACCAATGTTTTTGGCCAGTTCAGCCAGCACCCAAAATTTTCAGACAAAAAGTATTTAAGTGCTGCACAAAGCAAGAGAGCATTTACAGATAACAGGCAAGTTCTGAAGTTCTGCAGCAAGCTTATGTGTGTCCTTAAGCTGGGAACCATGTCTGCATGATTCAAGCTTTTTCTCTAGAGTTGTATGGCACACTACAGTCTCTAAAGCTAAGTAAATTGTTTCAGTGTGTACTGTTGTGTACTCCAGTTAGAGCAGTGGAGAGGCTGAATTTCTGCTCAATCTCAGCAAGAAGCAGCCAAAGAGTCCTCCTCCTCCTCTCACTCCCTCAGGTGTGATAATTATAGCGCATGTAACAGCTCCAGACCCATTAAAAACCGAGACTCTCTAGTACAGCAAGTAAAATATTTTATTTACCAGGTTGTAGAGTACGCCTACAAGGACAAGTTCAATGAAAGCATAGCCACTAATACTACAGAAATGGCTTTTCTAATGAAAATCTTCCTCTTTAGAAAAGGCATATTGTTCCCCAGATTGTGGTACTCTCCTTACCATATGGGTGAGTTTAAAATGTGGTAACCATAGAATGGAGGCAAAACATCTGGGTTTTATCCCTACTTCTTTTTGCAACCACCCATAGAAAATACATTACATTGATGCTAAATTTAACTAGTTGCAAGCCAAAATGCCAGAGTAGTTGAATTTGTACATACCTTCTACTATTTAAGGGAAAAGTAATAACTGGATGCCTGAGCATCTGTTGCTATGAACAGAAGAACTGTAGTCATTAGTCCCCAGCAACTGCAGGGATCTCTCATCACCAGCGCCTCTCCTCCTTTTCACTTTTCCTCTGGCACACCAACCCACTCCTTCTTCATTTTCCATTACCTCCTTTTGGCCCCATCACATCCCCCTGCTGCTGTCATCAATTCTGGTTTGCACCAGTGCCCCAAGTCCAGCAAGACCCACATGGAAATCTGAGGTAAAAAAGGCCCAGCCCAGTTAATTAGCTTGGGTTTTGGCTCACACCTCACTAACTGGTAATGAGGGGATTATCTTATACTTGATCTTTAAGTACTCAAAAATGTCAGAAGATACTGGACATATATCTACCTAGATGATTAAACAATTTCTGCTGTAGGTTATTATTTGCTAATAAATTTTCTGAATCTCCCTCCTCTGCCCTATATTCATCATTTTGTTTTAAAATAATGAAGGTAATGTATTAATAAAATTTTTTAAATTGCCTATTGCAGTTGATGCTTGGTGCATGGTGTGCATATTCCATGAGGAAGATCTGAGCTCCTCTTGAAAGGTCATAGCTTTGCTGACCTTTTCTATTGCCAGCTCACTTACAAACACTGCCAGCTGAGCTGAGTAACATGGTACCTTTATGGTACTTCCAGTTAAAATCCATCAAACCTTTCTCAAACCACAGAACATAAATTTCAAATTTCACATTCTGTAGAGCAGACTTTGTTTCACAGGCACCTATTACAGCAAAGACCTTGATATAATTAGCAAAGCCATGCTAAAAACATGATCAAAATGTAACTGCACAGGATTCTGTGGTCAATGTCTCCATAAATTATTACTATTCTGTGACTCTGAAATCTGCTTCTAATCTATGTTTTCAATTTTTCTAGTTAATTTTAGGATCTTCTGCTTGTATTCAAAACTGATTATTTAGTCAAACACAGCCTTACTGCTTTAACAACTTATTTCAAAAGCAATGACCATTATATTTCAATACAGATCCTTAAGTATATGCCTTACATACTTCTAAAAGAAAAGAGGTACTTAGGCAAGTTACATCTCCCCAGTCAAAATGTTTTACAGCACTTATTTTATGTGGTGCAACTAACTTTTGTTGTATGGTTAAACTACCACTGTTAACTTGACTGAGTACAAAAATGTAAATTGCTGAAGGATCCCAAACTACTTCAAACTGGAAACCAGAAAATTACACAATCATGACATAAATATCTTTTTGCTGTTTTCCCAAACTATCTCAATTTCTTGCATCAGAGAGAACACTTAATTTTGCATGAGAAGAATAGACAGTCAAATAACTAATTAGGAAGGATTCCGATTCCTCTCCAAAAACCCTGAATACTCAGCCTGCCTTCTTCAATGCCAGATTCTGACACACAGATGGCGTGGCCTGGAGGTCTACAGGACCAAACCACGCCAGCACCTATTTGCAAATGCACAAAACATTTAGAACGATGCCACCACCACCACACGCACACTCCCTGCTGGTTTGCTCCTCCAGCTCTGCTTGCTGGGAGGGCAGGCCTGTACTGCAGCTAATAAACGCCACCTGCTGAAAGAAACCGGGATAGAACAGTATTCCTTGCAAAAGAATAAGCAGCAGCAGGTTAAAGGGGCCTTTTGACAGATATTGCTGTGATAAGCCCACAGCAGGAAGCAGCTTGCTGCTGTAACTTACTGTGGCAGAAGCCTTGCACTCAGCCAGGGCAGTCCTTGAGCACCTCAGCCAGCAAGGGACAAGCACACATTGGCACAGAGAACTGGCTCATGAATTACAGGAGGATGTGCTAGAGATCACAGTGGGTGACTGCCATTCATCAACACTACCCTTGGGAAAGAGAAGTGGAAAGAAGAAGTATATATCTGAAAAACTAATTAACTGGGAGTGATTTTAAGGTAACATCACACCTGTAAATAATGTACTTATAATGGACGCTGAGATTCAGATAACCTGAGGGACTTAGTGAGAGCATACTCACTTGTACTTCATTTAGGAACAACAGGACAAGAGCAGCAGACACCTTGACTCATACCTCTGTGTCCCTCTCACCTAATAATCCAATAAAAGCTCCTAACTGTTCTTTCTTTGGGTATCACTCATAGTGCTTCACAGTCTCCATATAACAGTCTCCATAAAACAGCCACTGAAAACAAACACTTCTCAGAACAATAAAATGCCTGTGCAAGACATCCTTAAGCTCCTTACATGCCCCTCCTCTTTCTAATACAGAACTAAATTACTACATTTAATCTACATTTAGCTACGTGTACTACCCTGAAAAAACCAGGAAGCTAATGTATGGAGAGTCTCAGAAAAGATACTCAGAGCAACAGAACACACTCAGATGGTGGGGCAGTCAGTTCCTCTTCCTGCTCTAACAAATCTTTCTGTGGTTTTCATTAAGATGTCACAAGATGAAAGAAAAAGCTTTCCTCAATTTAAAGTAATAACCCTCAGCATTAAACTGGGATGCAACACAAGCCCTGCAATTTCATTTGCACGCAAAGGCAACTCTGACTGAACCACTACTCTCACTAGCTCCTGAAGGCTGGTGTGTTTTTTGCTAGTTAAGAGATGTGGGTTTGAGTCTCTTCAGGAAATTAACCTTACTACCTCACCTGGTAGCCACATTAGAAACCAGTACTGCCCAACACGAGCAGGTCTCTGCAGAGCAAGAGAGTTGGTAGTGAGCACCTGACATCCACACACATTTTGAGTTTTACTTTGGATAAACCCTAACATGGTTCCCTGTTTGTGGCTGGAGCAAATGGTGAACAACATCTTCATTTTAGATTCATCTGAAGGAAACAGAGTTCACATGCTGTAAGACTATCAAAGACTGCACATCACAAGGCAGTAACTGGTGATGACTAAAAGTTGATGACTAAAAATTGCTCATCCTTTTTTGTGGACACTAAAAACTATTAAATAGAACATCACAACTGTAAAAATGTAGATAAACACACAAACTAAAACACCAGTGGTGCTGAACACAGTAAGAGAAAAAGTGTTCTGGATTTTTCCTGCAAAAAATGAAGAATAGCTTACCTGAGTCTGGAGTCTTTAAAGGTGTCTAAATAAGAAGGATAGCTCCAAGTAACATTACTCCCCTTACATCGCAGCTCTATGCTTTGTCCTGCAGCCAGGCTTAAGGTGGCAGCTAGTTTCTGGAAATGACCTTTATCCATCACCTGTGTCAGTATGGACTGGGACTTCAAAGAGGAGTCCACAGACTCTCTCTCCTTCATTTTGGCATTCTTGGGTTTTACTTTCTTGTTAACAGGCTTAATTTTGTTTTCTCCAGGTTCTTTGGGACGCTTATTCTTTGCAGGCTGTCCAATAACTGGTAAAATAAAGAAAAGAAGGCAATGTTACTGATTAGAAAAAAGTTTATATAGTCCTCTGGGAAAAAAAATCTTATTATCCCAGAGAATAACTGAAGTTTTGTTCTTCCTAGAAAAGATGAATAGAACTTAGTAAGAGTTAATTTTCTTAAGTTTTTGAAGTCTGCCATGACCCATTTTCCTGGGGAAAAAGGGGGAAAAAAAAGAGAGCTTTCAAGAACATGTGGAAAATCTACACTTACATAAACAGAGAAATATGCAAGCTATGAAAACTTTACAAATGGTAAGGGAAAGAAATGCAGCACTTCTATCTGCAGCCACTTTTGTCATTTCCACCTCCTGGTGATGCCATGCAGCACTCAAGGCTACACAAGCTCTCCATGTCCGTGTCACGTGCCCATCACTTCTGCATGACCTCTTCACACACCACACTTCCATAAGGGACACACAAAGAACTCACAAGTTTAGAACTTCATGACAATTTATAAAATACTAATAGTGATGCAGGTTTCTTAGTTTACAGTAATTACTGAAATGCAAGTGATACTTCAGTCACTTGAAGGTGACTTACTTAAGTTGTCACTCCTCCCGTAAGAGCCATTTATTTTGACAGTCCAGATGAAGACAATATCTTATTTAGAGACAAACAATAAGAGATTTCATTACCTCCTAGAGACAACAAGGATGCCCAGTTGCCTTAACAAACAAAGGAAACAGAAAGAAAAGGTGAGCTGTCTCAAATATTTAAAAATAATAACAAAGAAAAAATTCCAACTTTAAGTGACATCAGGAAGCACAGTCCTTCTGTGAGACAAGCCTAAAACTGCTTTTGCCAGACACCAGAAACACCACTAACTGCACCTGACAGCTAATTCTTGTTTTCCACATGGAAACACTGAGGTATTTCATTGTACAAATCAATCAACAGGCTCCCTCTGGAATGAAAAACTCAGCATACTCACATACTCAGCATAATTAAAACTAGTACAGGCTGCCAGTATGAACAGCAGGACTTCCAGATTCCTGCCACTGATGGCTCCTGTGACACTCCTCAAACCCCAGCTGGACACCTTGCACTGCATCAGCTTTGACTTCTCCAAGTCCAGGCTGATGCACAACACATTTCTTTTAAACAACTCAGTGCCTTGTGAACACAAATTTAAAAACCAGGAGTTTGTAGCATTTTTTCTTTGCATTACATTAGAAAGGCTACAGTGGGTCAGGCCAAAATTATTTGCACTGACACCACCTAGTGTCAGATGCCAATCAGGGAACAGGGCAACCACTCTGCTCCTTTGATACTACTCTCCTGAGCTTCCAAGAACCTTTAGCTCAAGGGGTCTGTGAACCACAGTTGTCATGATTTTACTGTGCTTGGCTGGTTTTGGGGGTTTTCTTGGTTTTTTTTTTTAATATTGTCCTTGGATGTTTTCCTTCATTGATTTGTCTGGTCAATTTTGAAAATTACACAAATTACACATAAATACCAGATGCCTTCTAGTTTTTGTATCAAATAAATAAATATTCATGTTTCTCCAATAACATTCTCTCTAACACAAATACTTTTACAGAACTTGAGGGTTTTTGACTAATTTTCTTTCCAGACTGACAAGTCCAACTCTAATTGTCCCTGTAAAGAAAATCTTACAACAGTTCAGCTACACCACATTTGGCTGAAGGCAAGAACACAACAGCAGACTGTACACCAGGTTCAAGGTATGCTCAGATCTAGTTGTACATATTAATGGTGTCTTCTTTCCTGTCTAAACAGCTCATTACTTTTCAAGATAGCAATATTAGGAACTGACTTTTTTAAAAAAAATCAAGTGTAATTCCAAGACCACTTTCCTACGTAGGAAGTGTTGGTTAAAAATTCATAAGTAGAAACCCATCAAGGCGTACATGAAGTTAGAACAGTTTGTGTTATTTAGCATCCACCAACATGAAATGTGAAGTCCTACTTTCCCTGCCCAGTTCTTCAAAATTGAGAGATCATTCTACAACTCTTTACTGACAGTTTTCTTTCTTTTAACAGCTACTTAAACATCCTGAAAAGCATGTGCCTTACAAGATCCCTGTTAAATTCAGCTGGTTAAAAGCAATTCTATCCATATGGCAAAAAGACTAATTCCTAATCTTTATTTCCTATTAGTTATTATTTAATAAGAGGTCTTCCCTTGTCTCACAGCACATTGGTTCCTAAAGAATCTTTTACAACAGGCTTACAATAACAGCCTTTGGGAATCCAACTACATCAACCAACTCATCCATGGCCACACTCTTACAAAAAGTCCTTAGAGAACCTCAGCAGATCCAAAGAACAAAACTTCTAAAGGAAAAAAAAAACCAACCAGAAAAAAAAGAAAAAAAAAAAAGGCAGTCATGCCAAAGCCATACTGACTTTACAGCAATTCGTTAGTTCAGTTTACAAAATACAGACATCTGTTTTTGTGCCTCTACCTCCTCCAAATATTGTAAAATACTGGGATATTCCATTTCACTGGAAAGCTGCAGTTCTTTGACATGATATAGTGATATGCAGTGATAACACAATCAATTCAGTTGGAAAAGACCTCTGAGATCATGGAGTCCAACGTCTGATCAAAACCCACAATGTCAATTAGGCCATGGCACTAAGTGCCATCCAGTCTTTCCTTAAACACATTCAGGGACAGTGATTCCACCACCTCCACTGGCAGCTCATCCCAATGTCTAAGCACACCTACTGTGAAGAAATTCCTCCTAATGTCCAACCCAAACCTCCCTTGGCCCAGCCTGAGGCTCTGTACTCTCATCCTGTCACTTGCTGCCTGGGAGGACAGACCAAATCCCACCTTGCTACCACCTTCTTTCAGGTAGTTTTAGAGAATGATAAAGTCATCACTGAGCCTCCTTTTCTCCAGACTAAGCAACTCCAGCTTCCTCAGCCACTCCTCACAGAACTTACCCTCTAGACCCTTCACCAGCTTCACTGCCCTTCTCTGGAAAAAGATAAGTAATGACAAGCATCTGGGCTAAGGCTTCACTAATTTACAACTCAGGTGTATATCATATTATCTTGGCACTTAAACAATTTATGTTGCTAATTTTCTCTATCTGAGAACTGATTCTTTTGGCATGTTAATGAGATGTCCTCTAATGATTCTCCCCATAGAGAAAAATTCTATTTCAGAACCTGCTCTAACAGTGCTTCATAGGATGCTGCACTCTTAAGTTTCTTCTATGCTTATCATGTCACCATTTGCCATTAAAACCTCTCTAAGCACTTCCATAGTTAACATGGGTGTACACAGATAAATTTTTAAATTTCATTTTCTATAGATGCTCTTTCTTATCCCCCATTCCTACCAGTCATAAAAATTCTGCAGCCATGTCTCCCTGCCCCATCATGGTACATTAGAAGAACAAAAAGAATTTATGGCTGATTTTATCCTTCTGTAAGCTGTTTCTCAAGCTCTTTTGGTCTGCTTTATTCTGCTTTTTATATTTAACCCACATGTGAGTTAAGGAGCCTCCTCCTCTTATGTAATTCCCCCTTCCAAAATTAAACACATCAGTGGTTTCTTTGTCTTTTATTATTCCTGAAAGAATATTAGAACTACAGTCAGGCCTTTCCACAACAACATCTGAATCCAATTACTTGAGTACCGCTTCAGAGCAAGTCAAGAATTGCTGCTCTTCTGAGGAGCTCTCTGAATAGCTGCTCTAAGTCATTATTTGTGGCCATCTAAACAATTGCATTCTGCACCACGCCTTGATGTGCGTGACCCAGCCCATGTGAGGGGAAGTTATTCTTCCTTTTGCTTTTCTATCTTGCTGCCCCTCTGATTTTCCTTAGCAGAGCAGTCACTACACATTGGGTGGTCAGTTACCGGGTTGGTTCCTCTCCACAGGGCTGGTATTTCAGCCCCGGCGACTTTTACCACCAAAACCCACTAGGAAACAGATTTAACACAAAAGTTTTCTTCAACACATACTGCCACTTCTGCCTTGGGTAAGCTATTCCATCTTAGTGGGATTCCATCACACTGCTGTGCCATAGTACAGGGAGGTGCCACTGACAGGCCCCATAAGCCTTTTGAATAAGCATTCCCATTTCAAATTGGCCATTCCAGTTCCTTGCTGAACTTTCCAGATTACTCTGTAGCAGCACACAAGCTTTGGCTCAGCCATCCTTTTTCTTTCCCCCCGCCCCCCCATCAAACCCTACTGAAATTTGTTCAAACTACTCTTTGACATTTCCACTGCTTTTTGCCAAGCTCGATCCTGACATTATTTCTAAGGCACATGGACCCTGCAACCTCATCCCTAGGAAATGCTTCATCCCATACTGTGTGCTCTGCCACACCTGAGACTCTGCCTTTAAGAAACTGTTAAAGACTCTCCTATGAAAGCTTTCCAATTTTAAGTGCCAGAAGCCTGGTTTTGATTTTCTCAAGATTAAGTCTTTCCTCTCCACACAAGCTCTCTCTGTTTCATGTTTCTGCAGTTCAGCAAGTTCACATTTCCTCCTACACCACACTCCCAGCTGCTCAGTGAGAGCCTTGTCTGCCTGACCTTGTACTTCCCTCCAGGTGACAGCAGGGGCATTTCACGAAACATCAGATGAGCTTTTATCTTCTTACACAGAAAACCTGGTTCTGCCTCTGTTGCACCTCCCAAAGAGGTGAGTTTCCAAGCAAGCTGTGGCCATGCTCCTTCCCAACACTCCCTTGTCTTTCCAGATATCTACTGGCCACTTCTAGCACCTCTTTTGCACCTCACAGTCCTGTCTTCTCTCTTAGCTGAATTAAGTCTTTTTATGCCAGGTAACAAAATTAACTGCTACAGTATCACCCAAGGTAAAGAGGATACACAAATCCCTCCAGGAACACAGAAACCATCACCAAGAATCCTCCATTTCCTTATGCAATCGGCAAGATTTTCCCAAGAAAGGGAACAAAGTCAACCAGCCCATTTATGCAAGCACGTGAATATGCCACATTTGGGATATTTCACTATCCCACCAGAGGTATGCACTGAGCCCTCACTGTTTCAATAACATTGCACTGCCTAATGCTGCACTGCTTTAGTGCAACAGCATTCCTTATTATATTATAAAATATAATAAAATTAAGACTTAGAAAAATATTAATCGAGAAAATGCCTCATTTCTACCACTGATCAGCTCCTGAAGTTGGTTCTAAAGAGGCACTGTACTAACTTTCAGCTGCAACAGTACATTCAAGATCCCTAATAACTCATCATGCCAAAGTAGGAGACTATGCATCCATATGCCACAGAAATGTATCACGCTGCACCTTTGCTCCTGGTTGACAGTATTTGTCTCACCCTATTCTTTAATGTCTGCCCCTTGTTCTCACAAATGTTAACCCACACAACAATATCAAAATGAGTGTTAGTTATATAATCCTAAAAAGCATTTGTTTTTTGAGACATCTCCTATATCCACATGCACATTCCACTAGTCTCACAGATGAACAGGTTATAACTCAAGAAGGGCCCTGATGTTCAAGTGCCAGCCCAGAGAACAAGAAGCAGTGTGTGAGCCTGGTCTCACAAGTACAAAGGAGTCACGTTCACTGTCCACCAGACATACCCACTCCACAAGGCTGGTCCCATGCTACATCTTGGCACCACCAGAGACTGAGAACTCTCTCAGCTTATACTGATTAATTCTTCCTTGAGGTGAAAATAAATTAATTGTGAGGTTACCATTACATTTTAAAAATAAATTTTAAAATAGAAATAAAAAATAAATTGTCAGATTACCATAAAGTATAATTAACCAGCAGGATTACTATATGAGGAAAGAGTCTTTGTGATTACAAGTAATAGAACAAGCTGGACACATCATTTGGGATACTTCAAACAAAAAGTTAATCATCCAAACACAGTGCCAATCTGGAGGGGCATGTTTCATTAGTTCATAAATTAATATAGGATAAATTAGGAAGACTATTCTGAAATTACAATTCCTACATTAGGACTTCTACGTTTAGCTTTAGACAAGAAATTCTAATTAAATATACTTGGTTGCTTTCTTCCATTGCTAAGCTTCTGGATAGCAGAGCGGGGAGCACCCAGTCACACCACAGTATAAACATAAGAAACTGACAAGAACAGACACTTGGGAAATCTTTCTGAAACCCAAGTTACAACTCATTTCTTATTCTGTTTTTATTGTCTACTTCTCAAATAGAAACCACTTTTCTTGATGTGGTATACACATATCTTTCTGATCTTTCAACAGAAATCCTCTCCTGCATCAATCTAATCCACAATGCAATTCCTCTGCATGTAGCCAGGAGAAAAATTAGGCTGGAAAAGGCTTCTGGAATTCCCTTCCCATCTCTGTTCAATGCTCGGAGCCATGTCCAGTTGAGCTCTGATTTTCCCAGAGGCTGGAGACTCTACAGCCTTCTCTGACAAATTCTCTCTATATTTATCAGCTCTTAGGGTGGAGGATTTTTTATGTTCTTATAAGAATGTTTTCCTTATGACCTACTAAAGTACTTGTGGTAATTGCCTTCCAACACACACCTAAGAGCCTGCCTACTATTTCTCTACAAACCCTTCCATGGGTTATGCAGGCCTTGATCCCCAAGACCTTGCACAGTGAAAAACAATGGAATTACTTTTTGTTGTTTCTTCCGAATAAGTATTGATAAGTTCATTTACATTTTGCAAGGGGGAAAGAGTCGCCCTTTTGCTAATTAAAGTCTACCTAAATCAAAAATTAGTTACGGATGTCCCTTCTCCACCAAGACTTTCTCACAGCCTGAAGCGGCTGTGAGAAAAAAGTTATGAGAACTTTTCTCATAATACTCAAGTTATGAGTGAAGTTCGATGCTCTCAATCGAACAACGATGCAGAAAGCCAAATGTTTTTTTGTTGTTTTTTTTAAATCCAAGCATCACACCCAACGCTGTCCCACGTCCAGCCCTGTCCCCTCCTCAGGCGCCACACGGGACTGGACGCAGACTGAAACGTTCTACCCCAAAGAGAGCGGGCGGCAGGAGCAGCCGGGGCCGCTGCCAACGCCCCTCCCCAAAACCCAAACCCACATTTTCGCCTGAAGGCTTCGGCGACCTGCTGCCCTCACACGACGCGAGCAACCCGGCTTCCCTCCGCCTCTGCCCAGCGGGACGGGAGCCCCGCCGCCGCCCCTCCCGTGATGGCTCCCGCTCCCGTCCCTGGGACGGTCGGGCCGGCGGGTGCGGCTGGGAAAAGGGAAGCCGGCGGCGCCTCGCAAAGCGGGGGACCCGTCGGGCGGCGGCTCACCGTGTGGCAGCGCTTCCTGCAGCAGCAGCACGCTGAGGAGCACCCAGAGCCGCATGGCGGGAGCGGCCCGGGCACGGCGGCGGCGGGGCGGGCGCGGCGCGGGGCGGCCCCGGGGCGCCTCGGCGGGGAGGGGCCGGGGCCGGGCCGCTCCCACCGCCACGCTCCATTCCTCGCTGGAAACCCGGCGTGCGGAGCGGGGCTGCAGCCGCAGGACGTTCGGGGACACCGCGGGAGGGCTGTTCTTGAAGCAGCTCCTCGGTGCCAGCTGCCCCTCTCCCTACGAGGCTCTGCACAGGTCCGACTGTTTGCGGCTGCCCTGGGGCCCACAGCCGGGTGGGCAGAGCGGAGCACGGGCGGTACCGCAGGTGACCCCGGGGCTGCACCTAGGGCACTGAACAGTGCTGGCCTGAGACAGCAAAAACATATTTTTACGTCAGACTGTTGCACTCGTACCAGCCTGCCACACCGAAAGTTTCGTCGCTGTGGGAAAGAGAGGCGGTCTCTCTCTGGACACAGGTGAAGCACATTGGGAAGGCGCACGTCTCTCAATGCTGCTAGCAAAGGGATGAAAATGGTAAACTTGATGTCTGCCGTGTGTGTGTTTCTGCTCACAATGAGCTGTAAAAAGCCATTCCTTTAAATTTGAGGGTTTCCTTGGAGGAGAAGGGAGAGGAAAATATGACTGGAGGGGCCACAAAGGTAGATGCAAGGCAAGGTTGGACTTGAATGGGGTGGGGGGAAGTAATGACTGTCCGAGATCAAAGGCAGACCCCGTAGTAGACACAACCACAGTCCAAGATGAATAAAGATAAATAAAAATTGTGTCCCTGACCACAGCTCCAGGGCCACAGCAGATGTCAGAGTAGAGTATTTACAGATTACTTAAAGGTTTACTTCATCTGTATCCACACAAAAAAAGTTAGAAGGTCCATGCATAATGTTCCCCCACCCTCATAAACACACGCACGTGCAGAGTTTGGAGACTTGCTTACCTAACCCTGCTCTGACACTTCACCCTGGGGCACCTGGTTAGCATAAAGAAACCAGTCGGGCCCAGGAGTGGACTAGGTTGATGAAATTTCATGATCTCTTTTTCATTCTGTTATCATAAACGTGTCATCCATTACCTGTAACAAATTAGGAAAAAAAATTTTGTTGCTACAGTGTTTCCCCCTTGAAACAATTAGAATAACAAGTATTATATCTGAAAAGGTTATCAGTCTTTGTTTTAAGGTAAATGAATCTCAGAAAGAACTTAAAAAAGTTGTGTAGTATAAACTGCAAATTTGCAGTGGAAATATTTACAACTGCTGCTTATGATGAAGAGTGGGGGTTTTTTTCCCCTGTCATCTGCAAAACTACTGGTTGCAATCCTTATTTGCCTTCCTAAGTGAAATTTCCCTTTTGCTTTCACACACAGGGTAGGTCAATGATCTTATGGTGTCTGAGCTGCAAGTATTAGTGTATTGTGGAAAATATGGTAATAGCACATGGAAATAACACTCAGACTGCATTAAGACATATTTAAACTGGCATATTCCTTTTTCCTATGAAAATGTGTACAATGAAGAAAGTTATTTCATGGATTTTACATGTCCTACTTTACAAAGGGTATGCATGAATTTTCATTTATAGCCATCAGAAAAACTAATGTAAACCTTTATGTGAGGACCCCAGTCCTCTACATGAGTAAACTGATCGATTAAATACATTTTTCGAGTAATATTTTAAATGTGATGAGATGCTTGTAGATGACTTGCCCTCATTTAAATCAGTGGCCCTATTCCACTGCTTCATGGGACCAAGATTTTCAAAACCAGTCTTAGTACATCTGTATGTACAGTAAGGTGATTATTAGTAATTTGAATATTATTATATAATTCCTTATAAAGAATATACCTCAGAAAAAATACTGTCATAGCCACTTTTAAGTCTGTGAACAAAGATGACTACTCAAATGTCTTTGTGCCAGATGACAATCTTCCTCTGTCAGTAGGGTTCTGTGTCCAGACTATTGTCATCCATTGCCTAGATATATGCTTGAATTCTCTTGCTATATTCACAGTACTAATAAAAATTGAGGAAGGTTTTGGGGTTGGTTTGTTTGGGGTCTTTTTGGGTTTTGGAGGGTTTTTTTAAGGACTGGGATTGGGCGAGGGGGTTGTTGTTAGTGTTGTGGTTAGTTGATTTGGTTTGGGCTTTTTTGAAAAATAGGGAACAAGGAAACAACAATGAATTTATTAATCCAACTCTTGTGGTTGGGTGAATACCAGGACAAGGCTTGGTGCTTCAGAAAGTTGAGCATGAAGCTAAGGGCCACTCACCCCCTCTGGAAATCAAACCTAACATCATCTCTGGTTTGGCAGGGTAACACAAAATGCCCAAATCAAAGGATGTTATTCTCTGTTCCCTCTATGCAGTGCATACAATGTTATTTCTTTTAAATGTACTATGATTTGTGCAATGTCATGACATTAGATATCTGGCATACTCATGATGTTAAGTTACTATATTATTTTAGTGTTAACTAAAATGATAGTAGTGGTTAAAGTTACAGCTACTGTATGAAGGACATACAAGTGATATTCAACTTTATTTAAAAATATGGAACAAATGCACTATTGTTATCCCACAAAGCATGTTTTACAGTAAATGAGGAGCAATGTAATTTCCATTAAAATTTGGAACTAAGGTATCTAAAAATGTCACTGGTAACAATTCTGTTGTAAAGTGGAAAAAAGCACCATATTCTTAAATACAAGCAATTTTACATTCATAAAAATTCAAGATTTTCATTCTGGTAGAGCACTTCAAAGAAATACAAATCTGTAGTTTAAGTTGCATCATAATCATCTTATCTACACTTTGAATGTTCAGCAGCATACGATACAGAAATAATGACTGAAATGTACAAACAAACAAAAAGAAAAGATGGATATGAATGCTAATTTTTTTTTAATGATTCACACATAATTGATTTTAAAGATATGTAACACATATTTCATGCTTTGCTTTCTGGTACCACGAAAGAAAAAAGCTCTCCTATATATTCAAATCCTCATATTCTGACCCCAACTAAACTTGGTGAACCTGGAGTTGACCTCATACAAGGCTCATGAAAACACAGAAAAACAACAGAATTTGTCAAACTGACAATAAAAAAAATATATATACACATACAGTTCTTTGTAATGCATGTCTGCATCTCTATGCACAGAAATCCTTCAGCTCATGTAAGGAGTTTGATTTCTAAGATCAAACAGAAAATAGATCAGCACCGGGTAAAGGCATCATATTTAGTTTTGAAAAGGTCAAACTATTAAAAATGCAGAGGTCCTCAAAACATACCAGAAAGAAATACTAAAGGTACAGGAAATTAAAAGCAAACACAAAGATCCTATACTATATGAAATACCACCTACTCTTCCTGTAAAATTTGTATTTGCTTAACACTGAGTAACCTCAGTGCCTTCAGTGAACATACTGCTATTCGTACCGACTTCCCAGTGTGTCCAGGAAGAATTAGGGCCTAAGAGCATTAAAAAGGTGCTTTCATTTTTTCATTTTCTCTTTATGCACTCAAGTAAGACACACCAGACTTCTTGTGAATTCCTACTGTAAAAAATGTGTCTCAGTGTCAAAGGCCTCATACCCAATTGCACAGTCCCACACAGGTTTCCTGCACTGTCACCCCCTCAGGATGCTTATGGCACATTGATATTGGAACTTATTAAAAATTCTGTACCTTATACACTGTACCTTATATTTCTCAAATATATCTCTTTTTTCATAAATTTTAGGGGAAAGGTGACTAGACTTGTAAATTTATTGTGTAATAAAATACAGAATATATATTTAAGCTTTACCAAGCTTTGCCTCTAAATTCATTGTATCATTCTAAGTTTCTGGATGACACAAGTCAATTCTTGCTTAAGTAACTCTGTATCACTACAACTGACATTTATTGCTGCTAATTCTCCAACAGCAGATAATAAAAATGTATTTAACACTTGGCAACATAAGCACAATATGACAGATTTCAGGAATCTGACCAGCATTTGTTGTGCAGGAAAAAGCGTACCATTAACAGAATAGTTTTATCCACGATAACAGACAATGAAATCTAGGTTACCTCATAAAAATCCCATTGCAGAATGAGGACTGGAATACCACAGGAACACCACTTCAGTTAACATGAAATATTCAGAAATGTTTTATAACTCCTTTACATCAGAACAAAAATATTTATTTGTTTTCTGTTAAATATGCTTTGGCTTACTTTCTTAAAGCCAACTAGGGAAGAATAATTTATCTAATGGCATATCCTGAATTTACCAAAAAAAAAAAAAAAGCTTAGAATAACTTTTTTTCTACAAAGGAAATAAAAACCCAATAAGCTACCTTCAAAAGTAGATATTTTTTATTAATATGTACCGTTATATGTACCGTTAATATGTACCGTTATATGTACCGTTAATATGTACCGTTATTACGTACCGTTAATATGTACCGTTAATATGTACCGTTATTACTTGCACAGAACAATTTACAATACCAACTACTGTGTTAAAAAATAACAATTATTTCATTCCAATGGACTTGTGCTTTCAGCTGATCTTTCAGCAAGTGCAGAGATACAGCAAATGTGAGAAAGGATCAGGATCTCTTGCATCCATCACTTCCATGTAGGACTAGCATGGCACGTCCTTTGCTTCTGCAGGGTCCCGCTAAAGCATCTGGAATTTTAAGACTGCATATACAAATGCACATCAAATTTACCATAAATATCTTACTTCTGGCTTGCCTGTTTTCACTCAGCCACTGACTCATAATGACTATACACACGCATAAATAAGCTTTGCGCAGTTGAAGCAACTAAGAGTACCCAGTGCCTTTCCTTTAATTTCATTTTATATCTCATTAGTTATGTGGATAGCTCTGGTGCTGCAGCTCCTCCCATCTGTTTTAGCAACACTTGTACAGGCACATCCTATTATTTTAAAATAATTAATTTTGCTAACAAGTGGAGAGAAATATTCATGCAAGTAAAAGGGGAATTTGTCAATACACAAAGTGCTGACACATCCATCAGGTAACTAAGCTAGAAAATTTACTTCCTTTAGTTCTCTCCAGAGGCCTTAGCTAGCACTTGCTTTAGTCAGAAGCTAATTGTATTGGCAGTATCTCTTGAAAGGAAAAGTCCAGTGCAATACAGAAATTATTTTAACCAGTACATCAAATTTGCTATGGGCTAATTTCAGACATGCAAATGCACGGACAGGTGTGCACACATACATTCTCTAGGATAGCCTTGGGAGGGAATGGAGTCTTCCTTGCACAGCACAGAACAGCAGCAGTTTGTGCCTTGGGAGCCTGGCTGGCCTGCTCTGTGGCATCAACAACCATAGCAAAAAGTAAGTCTGTGCTTCCCACATGCTGAGATGTGGAAGGAATTTTAAGGGCTCTGTTTCACTGTAGCCTTGTAAAGACATCACACAAAATCTTCACATGGGCACGGCTGACTTGCTCCCACAGCAATGGCTTTTTTTGAAGCTGAGGATTTAAGACTACTGTGAAAGAAGTCATTTTCAGATTAAAAAGAGCAACTTACTGCTCTGAAAAAGGAGAGAGACAGAAGCAGCCTAACTAGTTCGTTCTTTCTTTCTTTCTTTCTTTCTTTCTTTCTTTCTTTCTTTCTTTCTTTCTTTCTTTCTTTCTTTCATAAAATTCCAGCTCTTATAAAAAATAAGGTGCTCTTCACTGTCAACCAACATAGCTCTCATGGCATCAAAAGTTCTTATACCTAACAATGGAGATTAATACCAATGGTTAGTACCAGCAACAGATTGCAACTCTCCATGACAAAGTCCAACACAGTTCTTACTTTACGGAAGGACTTTTTGTCAATATATTCTTGCAAAACTACTTCATATTGTAGAATTCTTCATGGGACTTGAACCGACTCCTTGCTGAGAAAAAGTGTAAAAATATCTGTGTGCCTTTGACAGATAACATGACTTATGTTGCAAGAACATTTTCTGGTTTTACCAGCATTAAAATAATTGTTTACCCAGCGCTGCCACACCAGTTTGGTTCTTTACATAAATTACCATTTAGACATTATACCCACATGAATGGATTTGTGGATGTAGGCTTGGCTCACAAAAAGTCCTATGCTAACATACATTTTAAGACTTAATGAAGCAATTAAATACTGTTTTGATAAGGTTTTTTTTTCCAAAATCCAGAACTCTGGTTTTTTTAGCCTTCCCTACCATCTGAAAAGAAAGCTGGGATTTTGTGCATTAATTTTTTTTAGAAGCAATGTCTAACACTAATCTCAGCAATATCAGTTCTGGGACATGTATAAAGGAGAAAATATAGGGGGAGAAGTGAGTAGTAAGGAGGAAAACTGGATGGCTGCTGAAGGTAAGTACCAGATTATGTAAGTACCAGATTATGTAAGTACCAGACTAAGTACCAGTCAGATGAAATTCTGGCCCTTCTGAAGTCAAAAGCACAGAATTTGCTAAATCACATCTGACTGTCACTGTCAATACTGTAACCAACAGATTTCCCTGATGATTTTGCAGAGAACAAGAGCTTCTGTTGTGAGAAGCATCCTTCAAAGAAAAGGCATGCTTAAGTAGAAATCTTGAATGCTACTTAGAGGGACTAAAAACCTCTTAAGTATCTTCACCGCTTAAGTTCTCCATGACTACAGATTAATAGTCATAATTAGAAAAGATAAGCAATTACCTTTTTTTTACATAAATAAATGCTCCTCTAATTTTTACTAAGTATCTAATCCATGCAATTACCATTTTGCAAATACTTTCCAGGCCTGTATGAATGAAATTTATCTCCCATGAGTTACTTCAACAGAAAGAAGAGAATTTAGATTGTTACCAAAACACATAACAAAGATAAGGAAAAGGTATGAAAGGTACTTATGTTCACAGTGGATTGTCAAATACTCAGAACTTCTTGCAGACAGTTCTAAAAGTCTTCATATCTGATGATTGCCAGTGATTTTGGATGACACTTCAAACAATGTCTCCAAATTTTTGCTTGCTAAAGGGTACTTTAAAAAAAAATTTAAATATTAATCTCCATGCTGTCAATTCTGAAATTGTGAAGATGGATTAGCAGCTTGTCCAAAATATCAGTTAGGCCTTGTAGTAAACACTTTCAAGAGGCACATGTTGGCAGAAATCTTCTGAAATTTCAGTCTGCAACTAAAATGCCAATTGAAGGTTTAAAAGATTTGTGTGTTTGCAGAGTTTAACATTCACTTGTCCTTTCAGATGGAAGAAATTGATCCCTTTCATTTGCATTTTCAGGGTCATCCACTGGGTTCTTTTCTTGCATCCCACTATTTTCTGAACAAGAATCATCATCTCCATTGCCACGATGACCTTCAACACTGTGTCTGATGCCATAAGCAAAGTAAATGAGGAAGCCTTCCAAAAGGAAAAAAAAAAAGTTCATGGGGTTTTCAGGCAAGTAGTGCATTAAAAAGAATATCTTTTTCTCTGGCTGAACAGATTTTCGCTAAAGACTATTCTTCTTCAGATATCTGAATCAGAGCTCATGTTTCAGGTCTTCCCTGTTTCTACAGGAAATTCTGGTGCATCATTTTTGCATACTTAAATGCTCTAATAAGTTATGGAAAGTATTATCTGTAATTCATGTCTAGATGGAATTAATACCATTTTCTAGATCTAAAAGAGGACAGACTGATATACTGGGAAGAAACCTGTTATAAGCAGGTTTCTACATAATTTTGGCTATATTTACTGGGCTTACTGGAATTCTTCCTATTACCTAAAAACTGTATTTGTAATTTTGACTGCATATAGATACTTCTGAAGCATGCTCTTCCTTTTCATCAGAAATATTAGCTGATTTTTACTAAATCACAGAGATTTTTTTCAAATATTTGAAAGAAAAGAATGTTTTAAGATGGGAATCATGATTTCTAGTGTATGAAGTGACTGCAGTGAACAGAAGAACATACCAAGTAACATCCAGAAGCTAAATCTCATCCAAGTCTCTCCACTTAATTGTACCATCAAGTAAATATTTACCAGTATACTGAATGATGGCAAATATGGCAACAGTGGAACCTAAAAGGAAATATTTAATATGTTTCTATTAAACATAATTTTTTTGCATGTCACATTTCAGGTATGTAACACAAACTAGAGGTAAAGTGTAATCACTAATAAAGAATTCAATTTTTTTTTGGTGTTGTAATGTAGTGAAATTTTTACTGTGTTTAACCAACAGTTTCTATAGATCTTAAACTTTTAAAATACATTATGTTTAATATATATTCTCTAAGGCTATAAAAAAATTTCCAGTTTGTGTGAACATATACTAGTGAATTTCTGTACTTACAGCTGAAAAACAGTATATGTCTCTTATTCTGAAATGCTCCCCCACCTCCACTAGATTCCTTGACCTTCATCACTACACTTCACGATTTCCATTAAATAACTGATCTTAGAATATACGTGAAAGTGCAAAATTAAAGGATTTATACTGTGTATTAAGTCTAAAGGATTGCAGATTACACAGACAAGTGATTGTACACTCATCAACTTCTGATGAGGTTGTTTTCCAGCTTTAAGTTCTCTCTCCCACTCCTTAGAATCCATCCAAAGCTGTCATCAGAGAATAACATAGAGAATAAGTTGTTCACCATAAAGGCTACTTTCTGCTGGTTCTGAGGCTGCCTTTGGATGAGGAGAATGGTGACTATGAAGGATATCACCAATAAAGCAAGAAGGCCAATACTCCAGAGCTCCAAGTTAGCAATGGAATGAATCCCGTATGTAATGAGGACACTGAAGCCACAAATCAAGCAAGCTGTATGAAAAACAAAATTACAGAAATAGGTCACTTAATCTCTGTGTTGAAGAGGAAGTGACTTTTAAGAAGAGTGATAGCAAGCTTCAACATGAACTGTTGTTACGAATATGTTTAATTAAATTAAAATGACCACAGATTAGATTGATTCATGAATGATAAAAGCACAGAATGACACATGTATGACTGAAAGAGGGCATGTTATCAGTGGATTTTTAATTCTGTCTTTAATAAAATCCCACTACAAATGTTAATGCATACATGAGTTTGGACAGCCAAACACTTACCTAAGAGGCCCACTAAGAAGTTAACTATAGTTGCAGTCCGCTCAGTTGGTAAACTGGATGGATTCATCAAAGCCTGAAGACCGAAGTGATTTTCTTCTATCATGTTTATCTGTGACTCACTTACTGCAGATGCTCTTTCAGTTGCAGCCAAAGCTGCTTTTTCTGGAGGGTATTTTGGCTCCTCATAGATGGGTTGGTACCTATGCATAAAACAGAGTAATAACCATAAAGCACACTTCTAAATTTGAAGCAATATGAATCTAGGAATGTACTGAAGCCCTAAATTCTTTACAGCAGACCTTTAGAACTTCCCAAATTATAACTGCATTGCAAAAGCATTAATAGTCAGTGTCATATATAAAAATACTATGGCAATTTACTTTTTGGACTGGTTTGCTTGGAGATTGGGGTTTTTTTGCAGTTTTTTAAGCTACCAGAATGCATCAATAGCTCAGATAAATGAACAGTCCCGTACAGAAAGAAACGACAGGGTCTGGTAGTCAACAGCAAGGAAAGAGTAAGGGATCTTGTTTCTGACTTGCTTTCCATACTCCAAGAGGCTTCTAACTGGCATCAACTGAAAATTGGCAACTGCTTTGTTAGATTTTAAATGTATTTTAAAACATCCTTGCCATTGAGTTCTTTTTAAATAGAATAGGCTTCTCTTTTAAAGTGCAAATTATTGCAACAATGAATTTGAGCTGAATTTAAGCTGTTATACTTTTCAAAGTTAATTACTTAGCCTTAAGTAATAAAGGCTGACTTTTTAAAATCAGAAGAGCAATACATAATAAAGTGATCTGCAGCAAGGAATATATAATTCCATAGCTTTACAAATATGACCAATACCAGAGTTTTGCTGAGAAGTATTTATCATCTCACACATATTTGCACTCTCTTCTAGGGCCACCACATCTTAAAACACTTGTCTGGTCTTATATTTCTGACTAGGATAATACAAAGCAACTATTAGAACTTGTTCATCCTGCGAACCACCTGGAATGTCAACCCCTTTCACATATAGTCTCCAAAATGCAATATGCCTGATGTACAGTGTAGATCGTATTCATATACAAGTATCATTCACTGTACTCAAGCTTATATTTAGTACCTTTGGGAGTAATGCTTGGACCAATACTACTTCTGGAAAATAAAAGGTGTCTCGATTTCACCAGAAGCTTTAACCTGACTCACTGCTATACTTATATACCATTGTTTACTTAGAGGAGTCACTGCTTATTAGAAACCATTTATATGCTTAGCTACTGGCTATCTAACAAAAAACATGTCTTGTAAATATGACTTCTGTTTATTTACTGACAAACCAAAAAAAAAACCCCACAGTAGAATACAAAGGATATTTTTAGCTCACCTAAGAATGAGAACACAGGTTGCCACAAGTGAATAAGCAAGAAGTGTGCCAATAGACATCATGTCCACTAAAGCCTTTAGGTCAAAGAGAAATGCCATTACAGCTAAAAGAAAAGAAATGGGAAAAAATTCCAGGAGACTGACATAGAATTGTAGCATCATCTACACTGGGAAAGAAATTTAAGATCATCAAGTCTAAGCATAAGTGCCAAGATTAATATTAAAAATATATTAAGCTAAGATTTTAAAACCTGTCTGCAATGTAACTTATTGTTTTACTGACAGCAATATGAGTGAAATCATGATAATCCTTAAAACCACATCTTTTAAAGTACTGGTATCATTCCACACCTAATTCCCTACAGCTGGGAATCTCATTCATATAGACAGTCCCTGATGAGTCCTACAGTCATGCTGCATAATCAAATGCTTATGTCAGACTTATTTGGATGTAAGTATTTGCACACATATTGTTGAATTTGGGCCATATTAAAAATAAATTTTTATAGAATGTAGTTCAGATCCTGCAGTAGAATCTCACCAAAGGTTGGATCCCACTGCCAAACTGAGGAAAAGTCACTGTGGTGTAAAATTTCTGCTGAGCTGGTAAAGAGCTCTATGTGAAGAGGACTTTCAGGAGTTGTCTCAAATAAAATAGTTTTGTGGGGTTTTGTTTAATGGTTATCTTACTAAAAATAGTTTTCAATTCACCTTCAGGAACAACCAGTAACATCTCTCAAGAATTAATATTCTTATGACCACTGAACTCAGAGGCAGAAACTTCCATGGCAGTGGAAGTTATTCTAGAAGTCTTATGTTTGTAAAAGCTAATGCCATATTGATTTGGAGAATCTGGAATATTTTTTTTGTCTATGCTGTTTGCACACAGAAGCACATTATTTATAAAGAAATTAGGAGAAGCTATCAGTGAATGAAAGGCTAATTCCAATTGATTTGAAATACATGTGCTCAAAGAGCCTTTTAAAGTATTTGTATTTTATTAACATTTTTGAGATGCAGATTTTTTGAATCATCAGTAATCTCAACATCAAAAGAAACTATTGAATGTAGTCTTTATACACAGTGTGTATATGCACACCCAAATTATTCTATATTCAAAATATTTGTATTTAATATTTATGATATGCATTTGTTAATGTATTTGTAGACAGCTGCATGAGTGCGCAAACACATGGGCACATACTCCCGGTTATTTGATCCTAAAGGAGGAAGCAAAATGTGATTTTCTGAAAACAAGACTGCTGGATTTCATCACTTTTATATAATCTGGGAGTCTCTTTTTCCAATTAAGACCATCCTTTTTTCCCTCAATGAGAGTGGATGTTCCTAAATCCAAAAAGCAATTTGCAGTGTAGATTTTTGAATACCTCTCTGCTTTTCATGCTCTAAAGAGCAAAGCTGAGGAAGAACAGAACCTACTAAAACCTCATGAACAGTAGCTATATTTAATTTTTAATCCCAGTTTCAAAAGGCTACTCTGTAGCCTAGATGTTCTTTAACTTTAGAAACAAGGTGAAAAATGCCTGCAAGTTTCTTCTTAGTAATTCTTCTATACTAAGAGAAAAAAAGGCAGCGTATTTCTTTTCCACCTCTCTTAGTTCTACTCCAAGAGACAACAGTAGGTCCATGAATGGTGAAACTGGACTGACCCCAAAACATTTTGCCATGTGCAGAGGTCTGCCATGGTGATGACCACCTGTAAAAAGGTCAGTCACATAGTAACACGTGACAGCTGCCTCAGCTGTAGTCTTGACTCGATAACTTTAATTAGGCGCCTCATCTTAACATTTCTTACAGCTGTAAAATTATTCATGCTACAAATGCATAGAAAAGTCAGATAACATAAGCAGTCACATACATCCACAACTATTCTGCCAAAACTATTTATGACCACAAATTACCAAATATGGATAAAAAAAAAAAATAGAAGAAGAAATGCTGCTCCAGCAGTAGAGAAAGTTGTTTTTCCAGTGAGCTGTTGATGCACCAAATTCCTAAAGATTGTCTAGAAGCAGTCCAATGTGAGCTGCTGCAGAGCTACAGGCAGGGCTGTGTAACTATACCAATCACTTTACCAGCTGGGTAATACACTATTCTTTCTTCTCATCATTCCTGTGATTTCACATAAAGATCTTGATTTCATCCCACAAAAGTGCACTTTCAAATTCTTATAGGAGAATATGTCTATAAGATAAATTCAAATAAAATAAAGTTGAAATAATAAAAGTAATGCTATGCCATCTATTTGTACTCTGACCAAATAAAAGGGAACTGATAATAATGCTTCATGTGGGAACTATCTGGATAAAGACTGTGCCTTTCTGCATTATTGTCAAGTACACAGTTTGAGCAAGTGTGGAATACAAGTTCCAGTCTTGTGGCATCTGAGGATGACTCTGACTATAAATAAAAATATTTTTGTCTCATTCCTGAACTTCTTATTTGAGATAAATTTTAGCCAAAGTTGTAAAAGTTCTAAAGGCATGTATTTGATATTTGAATTACTTAAAAAACTTATATATTTTCCTTTGAGCTAAATACTTCTAAAGCTTCCACTTTTCCCGGGTGATTAGACATCCCACTAAAATGATGATGAAATTTGGGCAAAGCTATATGTACCTCTGCAAGAAGTATGAACCCAAGTGAAAGAGTTGTATGTTAAGAATTTACCTTAGGAGTTGGCAATGGCTCCCAAAATACTGTTTTGGTAAAATATATGTAGGCACCTAGGTGTATACATATATGTGCAGACATATAAGCACCCAACACACACATGCCTCTCAACCACAACCTCGTAAGCCTATACAATCATTTTCTTTGGAAGACAATTGAAAAAATCCTTGTAGTTGACAAAAAAGTTGATCCTGCTGCAAATGCATTTTTTTCTTATATCTCATTAAAAAAAAAAAGTGAGTTATTTTCCCCCCATTAAAGATGGGATAAACATATTAGGTCTACATCAGACAAGGAAGCCCTGTCAGTAGAGCATCAGCCTAAGGGACTCAGATTAAGTAACAAGCTTATTCACCATATGGGGGTTAATATTAAAAAAAAAATTAAAAATTGAATTCTGTGGCATTAAGGCCATCACCACCACCATGATTGGCTTGATCTGGAGTTCTTACACCCGTTGATTACTCAGTAATTTTTTTCCCATTGTACATGCAAGGGAAGTTAACAAGTAGCCCTTTTCAAAAATATAAAGTACCATGCACGTGCATAGAGTGTTTAAATCTCAGTTTGAAGTAAAACGGGCTTTGAGAGCTTACCAGAGATGACCCCTGCTGTCAAGGTGGCAGAAACTGGTGCCTGCCTCTTATTCACTTTGGCAAGAAAACTAAAGAGTAAACCATCACGTGCCATGGCAAACAGAATTCGGGGCAAAGGGAACATAGAGCCGAGAAGACTAGAACAGAAAAATGTATAGTTCAAGTACAGGTTATTAAAAGCACAATGCTTTCCTGGTAAACTCAACTACACAAAAAGAAAGCTTGGAGAAGTTAATGGGTTTAGGTATAGTTTTGCTTAGGCTCTGTGTTGCTGCTCTTAGGATTTTGTTTGGTCGACTGATGTTCTTGGTTTTGGGTTACTGTTTATTTTGACCCTAGGCTTTGAAAGCACTTGAGATAAACCAACAAGTAAAAATCTGAGGTAGAAAAAATTTTACTGGTAGATTACCTAGTAACAAGCAGATTTGATCATTTCAGTCCAAAGCAAGTCAAAGCTGCACAACAGTGGTTTATTTCCATATATTCAATGTGTTTAGCAGTGCACCTTTCTTTACAAGGATCAGCTCTTAGTCTCACCTGCTACTGCACCAGACGATAGAGTAGCAACTAGTGGGGTCTTCGTTTTGGAATTGATTTGAGCTAGACATTTGAAAAGCAACCCATCCTTCGCCATAGCATAGATTACACGTGGTATTGGGAAAATGGATCCAAGAAGACTAAGTAAAAAGCAAACACATGCAACATGGCAAACACAATTCATGCAGAGTTGTATTTATGGACAAGATAAAAAATGTTAATTAATGGCACGTATAGAAACAAAATGTATGGTTGTAAGACAAAACCAGAAAGCCCCATAGCCCAAAGTATTACAGATCAGACACAAATAGGTTTTTTTAACTGCAAAGTTGATTTATTATTATTATATTAATTTAGATAATAAAATTGCTTCATCAGACAGAATCCAGATTATCAAGATAACTCTCTTCCCATCACCATAGTTCTTGGGTATTAATGGACCAGGAACATGTTCCAGATCACACTAACTATGCAATTCAGCTTTAGTATTCCTGGAGAAAGTCTGTCAGTCAGCAGCAGCAAATAAATAAGCATAAGCAGCATCCCTTACACTCTATATTTCCATGTAAGCCTGCTGATTAAAGTAATTCAAAGTGAGCACCATACAAGTGTACTTGGGCAGATTAATTCTTTTGATTAAAACACCTCTAGGCAAGCTGCATTAAGACTTTATTTTGGAAGAAGTAAAGCTAATTAATTTAGATGTTATTAGAACACATAAAGCTTTTAAACTATTGATAACTTGAAGCTCTTAAACATACTTCTTAAATTAGGTGGTTTCTTTCCCTCAAAGAGAAATACTTTTAATTAAGAAAAAAAAGGCGAAATCACAGCCAGTATAACCTCTGCAGCAAGCACACAAGTTTTTAACCAGGTGAAGGGTTTCCTTTCTTACTTTAGAGAAACAACTATATCACTTAAAGAAGGCACAGCTCTTACATGCCACAGGTGCTAGGTACATCCAGTAACGCTTGTGGGACACAAGTATTAGGGTGGACAGGAGAGAAGTTTTATTGCAAATGAACTGATTTTGATGTATAACTGTACCTTCCACAAAGGAGGTACATTCCAAAAAATTCCAGAAGTTTTTTGTTGTTTTAGCTTTGTAAGATTCATTTATCCTACCGTTCTTTATGTACATTTGCACACATAATGGCAGTATTAACAAACATCTTTGCCTGGCAAACAAGTTCATGACATAGCACAGTAACAGGAAACCAAAAGCAATTCATCCCAAAGTTTTTTCTTCATTGTACCTCTAAACTGAGGAGCATGAAATACAGTTTCCTTTGTTTTGTTCTAGACTAACATCAGTCAACAGATTGAAAGATTAATCTCTCCACAGGAGTACATATAATTCTTCAGAATACATTGGAAAAAGACCGACAGTTCAAATTTCTAAAAATTTCTTACCATCTCAGTTCGTTTTGTTTTCCAGTATTAATTTCTTTAATCTGGTTTCTTATACATAACTTCTACTATTTATCAATGTAAAGAAAAAAAAAATCAATGAAACCCTCTAACCTGAGGGGACCATGACAAATATATAGAAAATAACAAAAATAATCCCAGGATGAACTGTGTAACTGTGACATTCTTCAGTCAGTCCTACATTTCTTTTAGTGTCCTTCTGGAACTACTTCCTGTTTCTATCCTCTCCTGGATCTAAATGTTCCTTTCCCTTAAACCATTGCCCACAGTTAACAAACTCATATTCAGGCTAATGCCTGCAGGGTTATGTTGGAGTGCTGTTACTATTGGTGCTTCCACAGGGAACTTGTTTTCCTTCATGGAAAGGCAGCCAGTGCTCTTACCACTGAAGCTCATGGAAATGACTCCTTTCCTACATAAGCTCAGGTAAAAGATTGGCATCAGTATTTTTCTATCCCTAAATTCAAGTATCAAGCAATTTTCTATTTTATTAAAGTGTTTGTATCATATTAAAATTGGGGCGTAATATATTTGAACACATACTAATATATATTGTGCCTTCCCTGATCTTTTTAATCAAAATAATACGTTAAGGTACATTCATATTTCACATAGGGAATTAAGTTATAGTATTTTCACAGCTATAGTCTACATCTCAAATACCCACACAGAAACCACAGGAAGGGATGATGTCAGAAGACAGACTGGCTGCTGGAGGAAAACAGAGACAGGCAATGAAGATGAGGAGTGGAGCTAGTTAATCATGTCTTCAATTTTGCCTGCAAATACACAGAGCCCATAAAGTTGCTGAGTCACTGGGAATAGACAGCAAAAGAAAGGAAAAATGGGGGAGATTTACTTTGTCAGTTAATAAAGATAACTTGCAGGTCATATGTTTGAAAATACTTATACATTAAAAAAAAATAGGTGTAATAAGCTTCTACTAAAGAGGTAGAGTTCAATAACAGTACAGTTTAGAAAAAAAGGAGCCCAAATTAACACAGCTATTGTCAACTAGACCTGCTTAAGTTTAATACTTGCTTATATTACTTATTGTTAATTCTTTGCATGGACTGAGCCTTCAAAATGAACACACGAACATACAAACAAATGTAACATATTATTAATCAGCTTTTCCCAATAGAATTAGTATTTCAATGTCTTTACCTTGTAGACAAAGCACAGAGAGATCCCACTGCTACAACGTATTTAGCAGGACCCCATCCAACATATTCAAATGCTACTGGCAGAGGGCTTTTCTCATCCAGGAGATAGTATGGCATCATAAGTGTCAGTGCAGCTGAAACCAAGCAATAGGCCATGAAGCAGACAAGTAGGGACACCACAATTCCTATGGGTATGGCTTTCTGAGGATTCTTGACCTCTTCTCCTGAAAAAAGAAAAAGAAAATGCCCCACCAAAAATTTGTACTATTTTTCCCCTTCAGCTTTTAGAGACAACATCAAAGACAAATCACTTGTTAATCTAAGTCATGAGAATCAGATCTGTAATAGAAGTTTTAAAAACCTGAGTAAAATAAACTGAGATGTACAGAACAGAACTCAGTATTTTGTTGTCAGAAATAGCGTTAAAATAGTGGTAAATTAAAGGCCATAAAATACATTTTATATGCAGAGTATTCCAAGCCCATAATTTTTAGTTATTTACCTCACTTTCAATGTACTCGATATACTCATTCCCTATCAGGCATTGGGAAAGACACCTTATATCAGAGAACTGTAAAAGTGAGCAGGTGATTAACATTATTTGAGCAGAAAAAATATACTAAGCACTTTTCAGACTTAGAAAGCAGCAATCATTTCTTTAGAACAGGAATGAAATAAACAGAACCTCCTTCTTACCAGAAAGACAGCCACATTCAGGAAAGAACTTAGACTCAATCTACATTGACTGAAAGAGCTTTGGAAGAAAGCAAAGTAAGAAGAGTAGACTGAGTATTATATTTTTTGTGGTTCTTTGGGGTTTTTTTTTTGCAAAAATATCCCCATGTTAAACATATATACACACAATTATAAACACTATACCAGTTGTTGCAATGCAGTCAAATCCAACAAAAGCATAAAAACAGGTTGCAGCACCAGCCAATGTTCCTGTGAAACCATATGGCATAAAGCCACCACTCCCATACATACTTGTCACATTTTCATAGGATGAGCGGTTCCTATAAAGGACAAAAATACAGCAGAAAGATAATTTTCCCCCCCTCCATTATTGGTACGATAAATACATGCACCCTCCTACCCTAGACCTCTAAAAAAAAGTTTAAATGTTCTCATCATAACAGAGGTCTGCTTTACAAAACTGCATGAGATTACATTTTTCTGTCCAAACTTGTAAGAAAGAGAAGAATAACAGCAAGAGGAAGAATGTCTGAATCAAGTAACTACCATCTTACTTACTTTGAAGTTTGTGACAAAACATATTCAAACACTAATAGTGTTTATTATAATAAAGCATGTGTAAGAGGAAACTGCTAGGAATATGAGAAAGTAAATAGATTTTTAAAAATTACTCTGTTACTGCAGTAAAGTTTCTGAGATATTCTTCACTTTTCTTCCAGTTGTCAACTTCACCTTTCACAAAACCAGAAATAATAACGAAGACCAAGACCAAGATGTTAACAGCAGTGAAAATTCTATTCACCCATGCAGACTCTTTTACTCCAAAAGATAAAAGACCTGTAAAATAGAAATATTTTATAGATGTGAATGGCCCATTAAACTAATAAAATGGCATTTAAAGAAGGGATACATGTGAAAGAAGGTGTGCGCATGTGTGTGTGCATGTATATGTATATGCAAGTACTGTGAATAATACTAAAAAAATCACCCACCAGATTTTAAAAAAAGCATTATCACAAACTTGCTAGACTCTTTAACAGCATGACAATAGGCAAATATATTGGAAACCATAAAAGAGAAAGCTTCTTCTTTAAGTATTTAGAAGTATTTTTAGCAATGGCTACTTTTTACTTCTCAGAGATGCCAATCCATATCTCTGTTTTATGCCATGGAGTAAAAGTAGCTACAAGAATACTATACTTTGTAAAAATAGATTGGTAGAATATATTCCTTTCAGAAGAATTATCTGTTAGATTAAGAAAAGAAGCAGAATTATTAAATTAAAAATATGACTGATTGACTCTACATTTCTCAGGGCACACCCATCAGAGTGTGCTTCCTAGTTCATTAATAGCAACTTTAAAAGAATTGCACACCTCATGTTTGTAACAGTGATGCACAGAGATTCTGTGAAACAGTCAGATACAAGATACACATAGCTTTAGATTACAGAGTAGAACATTTAAACAATCTGAAAGTTATTCCATCGGGATTCTACTTTATCATTAGATTTCAAACAATTTTAAGTGCTAGAGTGTTAGCAATTTAATGGAACATGCAGTAAGCAGATCAGGAAAAATTAAATTGGAAAGTTTTAACAGATCCTTTGCACTCTAAGCATTTCCACTAATATCACATACATACTTTCCCTCATTATTTAGAGATTAAGTCTGAAAATTTTAAGCCTCTCAAAGTAATGTCTAAAAGGTTTCTGACTCCTCTAATGAGATATTTGCTATCTTATCAGAATACAGAAATTATGAGCTGCTCAGGTTTTCTTCATCAATGACATTTTTATTGAAATAGATGTATGCTTTCTTCAGCTCAGTTTTTCCCAAAAAGGCAGTGTCTCAATCAGCCTAATGCAGTGTGAATCATAGTTTGTGCATTTTTTAAGTCCTTTCATTACCAGAAAAACCAAAACAGAACAAAAAAACCCAAACTCTACACAAAAAATAAACCCCAAACCCCCCAAAATTAAACAAACAAAACCCAAAAAACCACACAAAAAACCCAAACAAAACCAAAAAAATCCAAACCCCAGAGGTTTCCATGTACTTTTCACTGTGCTTAGCACATAACATTTTCTGTAAAACATCACCTGCTACTCCTATGATTCAGCTTTACAAAGCTCACAATCCAATTACTGTATCATGCTCAGCCTACACAGTCCTGAGCCATCCCCACTTCCCTCCTTTCAGCAGTGGGGAATTCCACCCAGTTCAGTCACTGAGGGTTTGGCTTCTGATCACAGACACCTGGAGAGGCAATTTGCAGCAAAAATAGGAAAGGAGTGAAGAAAGAATGATGGTAGGGATGAAAACACAGGATACAAATGAAAACTCAGTAGCAGTGATGAACAACAGGGGAAACATTTCCCCTTTTTTCAAGAACCTCTAATTCTTATGTTCTGAAGCAGCAATGGCAATGGAGAAAACATGAAAGATGTCAGCATCTAAACTAAGACTGTATAGTTTGGTTTGTGGTGTTTCAGTGCTCTGCTTTTCAGGGTGTTAATTTTTGTCTCCTTTATTTGGAAGGGGTAGAACTGAAAGGTCTGCTCCAGTTATATTCCACATTCATTCCCAACCCTCCTGAGGACATAAGGGTCTGAACTGGTCCTACAGGCAATTCTTAGCCACAAATGTGGCAGGATGCTGGACTAAACCAAGTCAACTCCCAGATCTTCCTAAGTATAGGAAGCCATTCTTTTATGTACAGAGACCTAATAAATCTTCACATGCACTGGTCATTCATTCTAGCAGTAGGTAGAACAGAAATATTTTCCTGTGTCAAAAAACCCCACTCAGAACAAGAGAACAGGTTATATACATATAACTTATTTTCACTTTCCAGAGAAGAAAAGCTTCTGCTTTGGCTTAATCCAAAGAGAGACTGCACATGACAAGTATATGAGATATGGGTAAGACCTCTACTGAATATTGAAATGCTTCTAGTATTGCCTGAAAACAAACTGCACACTTTAGAATACACTTCCTGTTTCCTTCACTCCCAGTGCCAGTAGGAACATTTCTATATGGTAAATAATTGCTAAATACAAACATGGAAATAAGTTGCAGTATTTTTGAGCTTTCTGATCCCTCAAATAGGAGATAGCCAGTTTGTGATTTAAAAGCATGATACATGAGTAAAGACAAAAATAGGACTTAGAAGAGTAGACAGGAAAGGTTTACTCAGGTTTCAAACTGGTCTGTTGGTCCATATAAGTACCTCGGGGTGCCCTTTAGGTCAACAAACTCTAGGATAAACAACTGAAGACTTAAAAAGGGGAACTTTATTTTGTACCAAATAAGAGAACAATTTAGGTGGAAAAACCCCCTTACAAATGCCCACTACATGCACAACTTGTAATTTAAGGAGACTATATCACCAAACTACAGAGCTTAACCTCCAGGCCATTGCAGAGGCATTTACTGGTGACAGAGCCATGAAAACACTGAGAACTGTGTAATTTTCCTGTTACCATAAATCTTTAGAATGAGTTTTATTGAAAAAAAGTATGAACAAGTGATTAGTTCATACCTCAGTTTCAAGAAAAGAGGGTGCATGTGAAAATTTGGTTATATACATGTAATTCACAGAGCCATTGTGCCAGTACAAAACGTGGCTCTGAACTTCCTTAAGCTATTTCCGGTGCAAAACCCTACAATTTAGCACTTTTAACTGTAAAATGTCACAACCACCATAAGTTAAGCCATATATTTTCTTACCTGATAAAAGTAATATAAGGAGTACAGCAAAGAAGTCAGGATACTCTGCTAGCCCAGAGTAATTCATTTTGAAGTAGGCACTGAAGAAATGACCAATCCGTTTTCCAAGAAGTTCATCAAAGGTGCCACTCCAGGCTCTTGCTACACTTGATGTACCTTCATAAAACATATGCATGTTTAGGCTTTTACAGTGGGATACAGCTACTTCTACTGAAAAGGAAACAAAACTAAGTCTGTTACTACTTGTATTTTAAAAAGCAGAGCCTGTGATGTTTGTTTTGCTGAGGAATTTTAATGCTTAAGAATTTTGCTTGTTAAATGGTAAAAAGTTTTCCTAGAACCAAAATATACAATTTTTTTTTGCCTTGTTTATTCCCAAAAGATTGCAGAAATTATTTCTTTGTCATTTATGTCTGATCCTGGATGAAGCTTATTTCAAGCTATTTCTAATTTCCATTACATATGTTAAACAATAAAACGTAACATAAGAAAGCACTTTGGGAAAGAACATAAAGACAAGTTTGCCCACCCGTAAGTAAAGCAAAAAAAAAAATTACTAGCAAGACATATGGTACTAGAGTCTGTATTTAAAATTAATACACTCCTGTGGCAAAGAGTGCACGGCCAAATACAATTTGGCCAATCTTATTTGTATAACTCTCCTCTCAGGAAATACATTAATACAATACTGGGGAACATCAGTTTTGTAATGATTTGAATAACCATCCTGTAGGTACACATCTAAAGCTAGGCATCTTCAGACACAATATAATGGAAGTTCGGAACACATTCCTCGAGGAGAAATAATTCTTAAATCCAAAAATGCTATCTCTGCTGAAGCACTGAAATAGCTGTTTGACTATCAGCAACATAAGTATTTATTTTATTCAACTCTGGTCAACTTTGTATTTTATGGGATTACCTGATAGGACAGCACTTAATTAGCACAATGTAGCCAGTTAGTACTTCAACATCAAGACTTTCCTGTAAGATACTATAGTGGAGTCCCTGTAAATGTCCTTGCTGTATATATAAAAAAAAAAAAAGTTTATTGGTTTTACTGAAATTATTTTTGCTGACCAAAGATGGCAAATAAATCTTGTTTATTCTTGTGCATCATCACAGAATTGTCTGACACAATCTTCATACAAAGTATGTGGTTCATACGTCACACTGTTACAAAAATATCTTGCAAAAAACCTGCTTGCAATGGTGATGCACAGAAGGAAATAACCTAATCAAATTATTTTGGTTATTTCATCTCAACAAGACTAAAAAGAAAGAGCAGCTAAGTGTAGAGACAGAAAAGAAAAAGAGCCCTAAGTCTGTATCTTTAATCTGCTGTCTCAGAAACCCCTGGGAGCGGTGTTTGCTCTTTAGCTTACCTATGATATAGGATAAAACCAGGTTCCAGCCAGTGATAAAGGCCCACAGTTCACCTACTGTAACGTAAGTGTACAAATACGCAGAACCAGTCTTGGGGACACGAGCGCCAAACTCGGCGTAGCAGAGACCTGCCATCACAGATGCGACGGCAGCAATGAAGAAAGAAACAATGATGCTAGGTCCAGAATCAGATTTGGCCACTTCTCCAGCAAGCACATAAACACCAGCACCAAGGGTACTCCCTACTCCCAGGGCTATCAGGTCCACTGTTGATAAGCATCGGCACAGGTTGGTGTCCTCGAGACTTTCGCCGCCAATGTTCTTCTTCCGCACCAGACACCGAATAAAGGACAGAGCCGTTCCACAGGGCAACATGGTGGATGTAGAGCTCTGAAATAAAGGAAATTATTCCAGAATACAAAAGGTAGTGCAGACTCTGGTGAAAAACAATGGGGAAAAGTATTTGCATGAAGAACTTTAATCACATCTACTAACTAATATATTCACACTGTTTTGTGACATCAGATAAGATGGCAGGTGCTTTTTCCCCAGGATACAAATCAGGGATAAACTATTCCTAATTATATGTAGCACTTATGTCCCCAAGGAAGGAGATCCATTATCCTTCAGTTTATTACATTGCTGTAAAAAAGAAGAAATGGTTTGTAATTATCTGCTAATGGCCACTTCTTAACCACTTCTAAAACAGAAACAGACTATTATCTCGTATATCATAGAGCCTTTTAAGATAAGGATCAACAACATAAATAAGGTGTTTTGGGATCTAAGACTAAGACTATAAACGGCAAAAGTTTAAAATACATTATTCTGAGACCACCAATTCAATATCCTTTTGTCTTCAAATACATAGCTTTTGCATTTAGAATTTGCTTCAGTAAGAACTGCTTGGAAGCAGATTAAAATAGTGTTTCTACTCTCTCACATACCATTGAAGTTTCTCAGATCTGATTATCCTTACAAGAAATCTTCCACACCTCTGCCCAACAATCATCTAACGAAACCTGATGGGCTAACCGTTCATCCCATGCCAGCTGCAGTTCTTCAATATTCTCAGTGCCCGTCACAGTGGGGGGATGTGATCAGCTCTAGCGCACAAGCTCGAACTCTGTGACCAACCCGGTCCTGGAGGCCAGCAGGTGGGCAGTGCCTCTCTGGCTTGTGATATGGGTGCCTGCTAGGAGCAGCAGTGATCCAGCTTCCCAACTAAAACAAATGGTCACTGAGGGTCCAAAGCATTTGCTTAGGAGGGATGCCATGGGCATCCCATAGAAAATAATATTTTAAAGAGGCAATACTAATGTACAAGTTCTATCTTCATGTATTTGTTTGAATTGTATCGTTGATGGCTAAGACCTTGGTATGACCATCTGTCATCTTCCCAAACTGATGTTTGTCTTTGCAACTCATACCAGAAATATCTATACTCTGCTCATGATTTGTTAAGTGGAACCCTCCTGGGAACTGAAAATCTATTTAATTTAGACAAAGATATTCTGCTGGTTTATTTCTTCCTCGTCTGTATCAGTTTCCTAGAACAGTAAAGGACATTTCTACTCACACTAGCTCAATCCAGTAACAGCGAGGATTTCGTACGAAGATGGATAGCTCAATTAACAGTGCTTGATCCTAAAACAGAGAGTCAGAAGCAGAGAGTACCAGGAACTCTGCCATCTCTATAAAAGATTGCTTGGGGAAAAAAAATCACCAGAGAAGAGAAAGAACATTTTCACCGTATATGTGTAATAGCTCCCCAAGAACATTCAAACATGCCACTCCTGCCTTCAAAGAGCACTCTTAGAAAAAAGGTCTCTATTCCCTTTTAAGTAAAGGGAATTTGACAAAGGGTAGTGAATGGAATTGAATAGCTGTGGATAGTGATGCTTAATCCCCTTAGAAAAGTGATAGGTGGTCGAGGACAATGGGAGGAGGCAGACAGGCACGTTTCCAAAGCTCTGCTGCAATCAGGCAGTCCTTTCATCACACCAGAGACAAGAATCTGCCCATGGTACGCAGACTCACCCACTACGAAAACCTCACCAGTTACAGAACTCCAATGATATTCATGTCAGCCGACATCCACATCTTCTAAGGGAATTAGCATTGAACTGTTCAGGCAAAATTCCCTGCTGTGTCTCCTGAGCTCTTCAGGGAGAGCAGCCTTTCTTTGGGCCTGAGGCTGAGGCACTCCACTCCCACAGAGCCAGGTTTATTTCTCCTGGGCTGTACTTGGACAAATATTCTGAGGTCACTCTTGTGACTCCATGCCCTTCACCTTAGCAATTTCAATGTTGCAGAAACATAGCATTTTTTAAGGAATTATTTCTCCCTCCCCACTAGATAATATTTAATTTTGTAAGTCATTAACATGAAGAAATATTCTGGCAGATCTTGTTCTCAGACCACTAAGGAATTTGTTGTTATTCAAATGGCATTTCAGCTTGTTTTGCTTCTCTGCCATTTGGGACAAGAAGTCCTGAAAATTGTACAGCCATTTACTGCAGTGGCCAGTAAGTGATATTATATTATGGTTATCTCTGCTATTATATGCTAATACCTCTGGATATTATGCTTTTCTCTGCTGAGAAGGAATCTCTATGGCAAAATAGGAGGAGTTTTTCTGCTTCTGATTTCTGCTTCTTGGGGAAAGGAAGGAGGCTAGTTCTTGCTAGTCACAAGCCAGTAAAGACACCTCATCTGACAGAAAGATCAGCCTTTCTTCTTCAGCCTTTAGAAACTGGAGCACAAACAAAGACAAAGTTCAGTATACAAACTTTGTGTCAGTAGAGGAAAAAAAAACACCTTGTGCATGGCAAACTTCTCTTTCTAAGTATATCCATCCTAACATGGATTTAACAAACACATGTCCTTTTACAACAACCAGTGGAATCCAGCACATCTTCCACAGTTTCCTACACTTAGTATGCCTAAATTCATAGCAAAAAATGCCTGAACCCTGCTTCACAACTTCTGTTGCTGTGTGCCAAGACCAGCACTGTACCTCAGGCATGGCCCCCTTTCAGATTTGGCTGAGACATTCCAAGACTTCATACTTGATAAGACAGTGCAGCAGGAAGAACTGATGAATATCTTACAAAGATATTTGGCTTCACACAGGACCAAATGACATAGCTACAAGGAGACAAGTGTCCTCAGAAATAACTGACAAGTGTAATGTTTTTCTGAGGTGTCTCTTGTAAAGCAGATCCTTTAATGCATTACCCCTGCAAGAGAACAGCCTGAGCAATGGCTCGCTGCTGATGTGTGCTGACTCACAAGCAGTTTATCAGAACACTGAGGCAGAGACATCTCATGCTAAAATACAAACCTACAGGAGCAAAGAAGGTAACAGCTGGGTGTGCCTTTTGGTGGCAGCATTGTCCTAGACAAGCTTATACTGACTGCCACCACACACTCTTCTTATACAGGGTCTTATTCCTGCAGACCTACAGAGCTTTTTGAGTTGGACAAATAGCACTTCTCTGCTGATCTTTATGGCAGAGAGAAAAATGAACTAGGGTAAATGAGCATATTAAAAATTATCTCTCCTACTTTTTGACTAGCAGGTTTCAGTATTTTCCTATCTGCTCCTTGATTCTTCCTCCTTTCCCTGCTGCAGCCTCACTGTGCCTCATCCTAGCACACAACTGTGGGCTCTGCTTCATCTTGGCCTCTACTGATGTAAGCTCTGCCAGTGCTGGCCTGGGCCCCTGCTAAATGTGCTGCATATTCAATGCACTGGCTCTGCTCTGAGCCTTCCTGGGAAGGCACATTTGACAGCTTGGGAAAGGGGGTTTTTGATAACTACACTGGGTCATCAATCAAGGAGGAAGTGAGTGCTTCTGAGGCATCTCTGGTGCACCTGTCCTACATTTCTTGGAGCAGAGTTGGATACCTGCCTGCCTTTGAACAGCAATGTTAGGCATGTAGGCTGCAAGGACCACCAGTCAAGGTGGGCTGTGCTGTTCATGCAGTTTAAACAGAAAAAATATTGAATCCTCACCTTATACAGAGTTTAAAAATAGGCAATGAGTGATAAGAAATCACAAAGGAAAAACCCCTTGAACTCACCAACAGTATTCTAATTCTCAGTAACAGTTATTTCTAATTAAAATGTGGAGACGACCTGATTAGTGTCTCATGCAATCCAAACTGCGCAAGGCTCCTCTTTGAAGTCTGCTTTGCAGAGAGTGCTGCGCCACAAGCACAGCAAGTCTCACTTTGTTACACTTCACAGAGCGGTGAAGTCTGTTTGTTACTGACGCTGGCATGCTCCTGCTGCTGCACACAGCCGAGATGGCAGCTCTTTGGCTCCCATCTGCTGGGTCACCAGCTCCTGAAGGCTCTTTGGACCAAGTTTTAATTTAGCTACGGGTTACGCTATAAACACCGAATACACCTCCAACAGCCCTTCAAAAAAGGCAAGGCTCAGTTCAACTGCCTTAGCCTTGAGGACCAATGACCAGTCTTTATGGAAACCTCCTTCTTCCTTGAAGGAATTCCTAGAGAAAACTGCTAAACTATCCACACTACAGATTAGTTTGACCCCTTCAACCACCTTCAGCAAAGATGCAGCAAGGAGGAGAGTAGGACATAATTTAGATAGGAAAGGAACTTGACAGATTTATCTAACAGGGAGAAGATAAAACAAAACAAAACTTTCTTATGTCTAGTGGACTTTCATAGTATTTGTCAGAGTACCTGAATAGGCAGGTATTTCTCCAAACCCTTTTGTTCTTTATTGTCTTGGGTAATTTTTTTTCTCTACAGTATATGCTGATAAAATCATCTTAATTTCAGCCTCTCCTGGTCAATTGTAAACCAGGTAATTTTAATGCTTGTCCGAACTCATCTTCTTGGAATGCCAGTCCAAGAAGATGAGTTCAGCCTTACAATTCATATCAGCTCTTTGTTCAGGTGGATGATCAGGAACATTTAATCATCATCTGTTGTCAGCCCTCTTCTGTCAGGAAATGTTTGGTGTCAAAAAATGTGTAACTAAAAAAACAAGGGACAAAGTCTCTACCTGAAAAGATTATATTAATATTTAAACCTGCTTTGACTGCTCCAAAGTCATACAAAATTTACCATTTCTGCAAAGTATTTTTCATGTAAAAAATAATCTGATCTAACCTCCTATTCCACAGAAAAATCAAAAAATATTTGGATATTGGAGCAAAAAAGGTAACTTCCATCATGTGCCAATAATTTTATTTCCATTAAAATAAAATTTTAATTTGATTGTCTCATACATGGTTTAAGTTAGTACACGTTAAACCCAAGCTACACATGGGAAAATCCAAAGTTTTGCTGCAGTTGCCACTCAACTTTTCCCATAAATTTTTCCATTAAAAATTTTAATAAAAAACCATAAAAATTGCATATGGAAAGCAAATGTTATAGAGCAATATGAAACCTCTGAAAGTTTTAGTAATGTTGAGATTTATGTCTAATGATTTTTGAAGCCAAAATAAAATAAGGATGTTTTACTCAAAACTATTCTGTTGAGCTAGTATTATATAATATACTATTAATTTTAGATGCAGTAGTTAAACATGTTAAACAGCATACTAATTAAGGATAAAATACTCCAATAAGTTTGTAACATATAGAAAATGGGAAAATATAAATATATACTGCTTAATACAGATTAATTTAGCATATTTTTTCAGCCTAATTTCTCCTAAAAAACCTGTAAAAGTTTATGCATTTTTTCCTATTAAGTACATGTAGCATTATTCAAAATTGCAGTACTACATTTATTAGGTCTTGTGCAATAATATATGAAAGTAAGGTCTTGTGAAATAATGCAAGTAAAAGAATACAGAGATGAAGCAAAACTAGGTATAATCTATGATTTGTGTGTGTGTACACACATGCACAGGCAATACGTTATTTTACTGCAAGTGTCCTAAAAATTCATGTGGTGCTCAAGCCTTTGACAAAACTCCTAACGGCTTGAAATATTTAAAGTATCGTATTTCAATAATAAACCATAAAACTGGAAAGCAGCACCTGTAACAGAAATATAAGATGCATAAAAGGGAAAAGCAAAGCGAGTTTTATCATTTAAAAAGCAGAAACACCTTCTAGGCAGACTGGGAAGGAAAATATAACTGCATCTTCTATATATAAATACAGAATCTTTACCAAAGACAGAATAATGCTGTAATGTAAACAAACTGCATACCACAGCTCTTGCTACTCAAACAGCACATATGTTAAAGGCAAGGTTCCCTAAGATAACCTAGGCTGCTCTCAGGTTGCTTCTTTCAGCAGTAAACTTCATTACTAACCTGATTCAGAGCAACTTCTGCTGGGCAAACTTCTGCTCTTCTTACTCAGTCCCGAACTCCTGCTGTCATAAATAGAAGAGTAATGAGTTAAGGTGATTTTATTAAAAGACTTGCTTTAAAAGCCAGCTGCACGCGGTGTGGGAGCCCCCAGAGTGGGTGGGGAGGCTTGGCTGATTGGAGGGCTGCTCGCTGGCTAGCTATTTGCCCAGCGAGGCAGGGAGGGAAGGAGGGAATCTCGCTGGCGTTCAGATAAATCATATCCACTCTTCACGTTTTCAGTGCACAAAACCCAACTAGAATGCCATTCCCTGCATTTAAAATGCCTATGTCAGGGAAACTAGTTACACATCCTGAAGGAAATACATGGGGAAATCCCACTGTAATACTCTTCCATTGCCCTTGTGAAAAGCAAACTGGTTTTGAAGCATATTGAAAGATGCTTTGCGATGTTTTGAGACCTGAGTACATTTTAGAATAATGTATGTAATTTTGAAAGTATTGCTGTGGCTAGAAGGAACACAGAAGGCAGTATATTTACAGAGGTGGGTTAGAGCCCATTCTGTTGAACTGGGGTAGATGTACCATAGATGATCTTCTCTTTTATATGGCTTGAAATTAAAAATGCTGAAGACTGGACTTGGAACAAGTCAAACATTCCCGTGACACAACCAATAAATAAATCTGAATTTCTTAAAAATTAGCTTCCAGAATAAACTAAACCCCAATGTATAATTTACAGCTCTATTTTTATTACTTCCAATGGCAGACAACCCCAATCTAAACATGTAGTAGTATTTCCAGCCAGTATTGTTCACATCATATTGTTTCCTTCTAAACACTCATGTTTCAATCACTTTATTTTTGTTCAGCTAACATAACATAAACCTTGCAGAGAAAAGTGCTATGCTTCTCATCATTAAAAGATCTTTCCTAGGAAAATAGGTAGAAAACCACATTGTGTAGCAGCCAGCTGCAACTTTCTCTCAGCTTTTACTTTTCCCTTAGTGTAAAGTCTGCCAATGCTCCAGAAGCAGAGCATTTATTGCTTTATGAACAGCCCGACTTCCTGCAGCCACACAGAAGGGAAGAATACAAGCTTTCCTCAACTCATCCAAGGAGAAATGCATCCAAGAAAGTTTGCTTCACAAGGATGGGATGTGTTTCAAGACCAGGAGTCCAGCTTACGTTACCCAAGCCAATTATCTTCTGACGGGCAAAAACATATGAAGAGAAAAGGTCTTTTTTGCTGAAGGTCTGCTGATGACCATGCTAATGCTTCTTCTCATGTTGACCTCATCCTTGTTAAAGATGAACTTTATCTCTTTCACAGTTAATACACAGTCAGAAGATAGAACAAGAAGTTACGCTACAGGTTAGGTTTCTTGTGCAGAAATGCATGACAATCACTTTTAAGGAACATCACTCTGACCTGTGACAACATCTAGGCAATATCTTTTTTTTATCAAACTAGCACTCTCTAACGAGTCCATGACTGACTCAAGAATTAGTCAGATGGTTTTTGAATGTCTCCAGTGAAGAAAACTCTGAATCTCTCTGAGCAATCTCTGACAGTGCTCTGGTCACCTGCACAGTAAAGAATTTCTTCCTCGTATTTAGCTAACTTCCTGTGCATCGTTTTTTGCCCTTTGCCTCTTATCTTTGCCTCTTATATTTTTGCCCTTTGCTGCTTATCTCCTATCTGTGATAACAATTCATCCCTGGTAGCACCACCACACTTACGGATCATTACAATGACAGGACTGGGCTGCTTTGGTTTATCTAACTTTCTAAAACTTAATCCTGAGAACAGTAGCACACAGAAGCTAAAGGCACTCAAACCTAGGCCCCTCCTGACTCGCAGTCAAGAGGCAGAGAGCACTCTGGCTGTGAAATAAAGTGGTTTACTTTATTTCTGGTTTACTTTTTTTATCTGTGCCACCTCGACCTAGAGCACTGGGGGTAGATCAGTACATCCCCATTACGCAGTGTTTGGATCAAAGGTCCCATGGACAGACACTCAGGCATAGTTTTGGGTGTGTTTTCAGTAACACATGCTTAAAACTAACATGTTGCCACCCGGGAAAGGTCATTTTTGTGGATTCAGCTGAGAGGTGTATCTGTGTGGCTGAGGGTGTGTGACAAAGCAGCATGAGAGAGATGATCATAAAGGGCTGGGTCTAGTGGGGATCAGTGAAGGATGCTCATCAGACGTGCTGCTCTTTGGGCAAGACTGAGCAGACAGTGATGTCTGGAGGCAGCTTCCTGTGTAGTATACCCAGCTTCTCTATCAGAGGAGATTGCTGTTTCTCTCCAGGAAAGAGCTGTGGTAGATCCACTTTGTGGCTCCCAGTTTCCTTCCAGTTACAAATCCAGCTGTGTTTGGACCAACAACATTAAGTTCTGACTTTAGAGACTTTTCTGCTCCTTAGAAACTACATCACTTGGATGAATCTAAACAGCCTCATCCAAGAGGTCTCTGCTTTACGTACCCCAAGGACTTTTGTAGCACATTCTTTGCATTAAAAAGTTGATCAGGAATTCTCTTCCTGCCAGGAAGCAGTTGGCCACATTAGAGGGAATTATCTGAAGGACAAAACTATTTTATTTTATTTTCCTATGAAAGTCTCCTTTTAAGACTTTTCATTAGAGTATATTTTTATACAGTTACACAGAAATTCACGCTTGGGGGATTTTAATTTTACAAAAAAAAACCCAAACAAATAATTTTGAAAGTCTTGCACAAACTGAAACTGAGTTCTCAGATGCCCAAGTGACAAAGTGATTAAAAGCTGCTCTGTTGTTGATTCTGACTTGTCTCACAGGCACAGCCTCACAGCTAGGGCCTGTGGAGTTTTACATAACCAGAAGTGCTAACTGCGCACACGCATATCCATGTGCTTGCCCATGTAACTCGCCAAAGTTAAACATGAACAAAAGTGCTTGCAGGCCCAGGCCTTAGTGAACCATGGCAATCTCTCCACTTTGCAACCAACTGTAACAAACTCAACTTTTGTCATGCGCAATGAAAAAGAAACACAACGTGTTTTGTACACTTTGTGCAGCTCTGATGGGTTATGAGAAGATGTACTGGTATTCATAAGAGGATTCATCAAGTAACCACAAAGAATCTTTTCAAGATAAAGTAATTACATTTTAGTGGTTCTGACTTGTGGTTCTGAAAATAAAAATCCAGTGCAATCTGTGTGCTAAGCTACACAAGATGATCATAAACATTCAAGAGAGAAAAAAATCTTTATAAAGCTCAACAGTAGTGTAGGCTGTCTCTATAACATTATGACAGGATCATTTCTAAAGAGAAGAAATTACAATTCAACACTTTTTAAAGGACTTCCTATTTATTAAAATAAAAATATGTTTATTTTAGATTGCTTCTCATGGTTTAAGCAAATTACTGAAACTAGTTCCTACAAAATATTGTACAGATTAATATAAAATTATCACTTACCAAGTCCCTCAACTTTTCTTTAATAATTCTTTTTTCACTTCATACTTAGGAAAATACATCAAATCCTGAATTTCTGGAAAAGAAATTTATAAAAAATAAATACATACTACTAGACTAATCCAGGCAGGAAGAATAAACCTGAAATCCTGCATAATTTCATATGTAGCAGGAAGAAGGGCTACATTAGCACAAATTCCAGTTATTTTTTTAATCCAGGAATGAGTCATTTAACCTAATATTGAGCATGTCCTGAACAGCTACTAACTGCCATTTGCTGAATTCCAAATATTCCCAGGGGTCTAAAGGAAATTTTTGTAGTGTTGACTCACAGTGCTGTCCCTTAAGTCTAAAATCAGATTTTTCGAGAAGGAAAGTAACTATTTAAAGCCATACTTTCTATAAAAAAAAATCCACACAGCCTTCTTTGACCTTGCTTGCAGGATAAATATAGATAGGAAATTTAGATTAAAAAGTTTGTAATATATATAAAGAAAAACCAAGAAAATCACATTTAGAACTAGGACTTGATCTGTAATTGAAAATAAACTATGATGCTATGTCTTGCCAAAACTGAAATGATTCTGTTTGCGTCTCCCTGGACACCTGGGAAAGGTGTGTCAGATGCAGCTCCACATTGCAGCTTGCACAGGAGCAGGAGAAGGCACCCCCAGCCAGCTGAAGCATGAGCACACTTCTCCCTCAGAAGCAGGAGGTTACAAATGGGCTTTCAGTAAGAGCAAGGACAAAGATCTAACAGAAAACAAACTATTAAGGCATGGTTGATTTTTTGCAGTGTAAGCTATTGGGTAACATCTTACTCTGCTTTTTTTTTATAAGCCTATTAGAAATTACAACATATTGGACTGAAGCAAACGTTAAAAGAAAAAGAAGTATTCAATTTCTGACAACAGTCCATGTTTGAGCCAAACGTGGGATTGCACATCTAAAGGCCACTTACGTTGGTAACTAGGCACATTTCATAGAAATCATCCCAGCCTATGTAAATTCAACTAACATTTAAAAGTAGTACTTAATGTCAAAAAAGACAAAATACCAAACTTTTTTACCCAAATAATGAGGCTCTGGCTTATTAATTATTAAAAGTTGTATTATCGTGTACAGAGATAACAGTTTTTTTAGTTGTTTTAATGTGCTTCATTTATGCTTTTCAAGATCACCCTGTTCTAGTTATCACTTTCATCACCACCTGAATTAACCAATCCTTCTATAATATAGGACTTCCTTTGACCTACTGTTTTTCACCCCAGCCAATCAATCTCTTTCCTCAGTTTACTTGGATGTTCTATTGCTGGAATATTGATGAGTGGTTTCGTTCATTTGTTTGTTTTTTCAGGAGATTTTTTTGTTGTTGTTGTTGGTTTGTTTGGTGTTTTTTTCTGGTTTTGTTTTTATTTTTCTTTAAAAATTTTTCAACTGGAAAGGCTAAAAATTATCATTTTCCCTGTATCAAAACGGGAAATCTTTCCAGTTACTATCTTAAATGAACATTTTTTTCTATAAAAAACAGTTTCATCCAGAAAATTTCTATTAACTCCATTCCTACTTAACAATCACTTTCCCTTCTGGAAAATGATAAGAAGGTTGCTTTTTTCACTTACTCTTTTTAATCAGTAACAGAGCTTTACCTTTCACCCCATGGTTACCAAGTTTTCAGTAACAGCCTCTTGTGTAAGACACAAGCAAAAGCCTCTCAGAAAGTTAAATCAGATCAATTCCCTGTATTCTGTTCTGTTGAAAACCTGAAAGAATCAAAAAATAACACTCTGAAAAATTAATTGAGATGTATTTACAAATACAGTCCTGGAATATTTTTTGCAGTGACGTTAGGAAAGATACACAATGACTGCAGGATCAAATTTTAAGTCCCAAACATTTCCCTGATGAAAATTTTACTGATTTGCACAAAAACTGATGAATCTCTAGAGGGGACTTAGACACTGGTTTTGAAGTAGAAATAGTGATATTCCTTTCACTTGCATAAAATCCTGAGGTGGCTTCTGGAATGTCTATAAAGTCTGTATTTTTAAAATGGCTTTGCCTGTGTGCTCCTGGGCACTTCCAGAGGGGAGTTGTAAAGCCAAAAAACAGCCTGGTTTCATGGTGCAAGAGTGGAGATTAAGCAAAGAACTCATGATTCAGCTCATTTCTCTCTCCTCCCTTCCCAACCTCAGCTGGCTGGTTTCATGGCTTAGGCAGCACCAGCTCCAGGGGTTCCTACTCCGCTGGGGTTGTCCACTCCCAGCCCTCTCAGCCCATCTGACCAGGGCACCATACTAATGGGCTCCAGTGGGTCTCTTTGTTTTAAAGGGCAATGCAATTAATATTCTTTGCTCAGTCACTGAAAACCCTTTAAAGTAACTCAATTTCATATGCATTAAAAAGTGGCCTTTCTCCCTATTTTCTGTGGGGGCCAAGAGAGGAACAAGAGTGAGTGGAGGAGAAAGAAAAGCTGAATATATATAATTTAAGACTAAAAGAAATCACAGAAATAGCCTCACTTACAAAAATATCATGGAGCAGAGGAAGGAAGGGAATTCCTATTACACATCTTGTTTCTATATGAGTTTTTAAGGCACATGGAGAAGATGCCATCTCAAATAGTTTACAAAAACCCCAAAAAAATCTAGGTCTGATCAAGGTGGCACAACTTTATCATAATGCAATGTCTAAAATGAAGCATGGTTATTATTATTATTATTATTATTATTATTATTATTATTGGCTAAGAGTTCAAAAACAAGAGTTTTTGAAACTTAAGTTTGCTTGCTTTTGCTTATAGAAATCCAAGATTTAGATGCACATTATTTATATTCCATATTTCTTTTATCTTAAGCCAAAGGCAGTAAGAATCAATTTAAGATATTCTTGCATAAAAGTTTTGAAAAATCTCCTTTGAAACCAAATATTACTATGGAATAATGGCTAAGTATTTAAATTAGGATTCTTCACCGCATCTGTACTGGACTTTAAATATTAAATCAGAGTTTGCTTCCATTCTGTGTGAAAATGGAACTGTGATATGCCAGCACCACTGCCACACATCAGACATAACATGTCTGCTAAGTGAACTGCTGTGATTTATTTTAGGTTTATACATCAGAACAGTACAAAACAACATAAACATAAAGGGTTACTTCACATGATATAAATAAACTGCATCTGCAATGCTCAATCCCAGAAGCATTAAACAGCATTCTGTGGTCCGACATTACTGCTGTTAAAACCATCCCCAGATTCCTCGCAGGTACTTTCTGCACCCTGAAAAATCAAACACTACTTATTTCAAATATGAAATCTACAGAACAGTAAGTCCCTGCAAAGTCATTAGAGCAATCCTGTTACAGAGCACTACCCTTTGACATTAAATGTGGCTGCTCTAGACAGACATTCTCAATATATACTGTACATATCAAGATCACATAAATCCAGACATCTAACATGATTTATAACTGAGATAACTAATGCCAGAGCATTCCCTTTTCATTCTTGGCTTTAAATAGCACCACTACATTTAATGCCTCAGGAACAGAGTTGGACAACAATTACAACCTTCAACTGGGTAATATTTTGGAAAGACTTTCAAATTTCTCAGTATTTTTTAAGTAAGTCAATAGACAGCTTGACTGCGTGTAACATCTCACAAGTAGAACATGACTAAGACTTCAAAACACAGCAGAAGCCAGTACTGACTTCAACAGTTGCCCACTGTGATCTTGCTGACAGATTTCCAGGGCCGTTAGCAGTAGGTACAGCAAGTGACCCTAACCAGGCTTTCCAGAGAGCCTGAACAGGCTGCAGAGCTCCATGATGCAACATAACAGAGCATACCTTCTACATCTTCTGAGGGTACATCAAAAACCCTCTGTGAACTTCCATTAAGAAAGAAGTATCTATTGTATTTTGATCAAATTACAGCTATGCATGATACTTGCATAATTGTGATGAAGACGTGCTTTCAGATCCATGCAGATTTTACATAACCTATGAAGACCAAAACATTGGCAAGTCTGCCTGAAGAAACCAGACCTCTTGGAATAAATCCAGGTTCAGCAATAACAGGAGAATCATTTCAGCAGAGCCTTGAGGAAGGACAAGCACTGGTTCATAAAGCAATGAGTGTTCTGTAAATAATAAATAATATACAGAATAACATAAACATTTGAGAGAAAATCCAACTCAGGTGTTCATGTGTGTTTCTGTACTCCCAGCCAGCCAGCACAATAGTTTTTTACTTGGAACTTTATCTTCAATATAAATCATCTGGAGGTATTGAAAAAGCAAACAGTTTAGCAGTTTCACAGTTTTATCAAGAGGCAGTTCTGCTTATAAAAATCAAAAGTCATTTGAACATTAAATTGCATTTACTCTACTAGTTACTTCACTGACTACCAAATAGCCCAGAGGAACAAACCACATGAATTGGTTGTCCACAGTAATCTACTTGCAGTACTAACTGATGACGCACCAGTTAAATACTAGCAAATGTGTTTGCAGGGTCACATGTGACAATTTGTGTCACACAGCAAATAGAAGTTGTTGGGACAGCCATTACTTCTCCCACAGGAAGATCAGGTGAAATACAGCTTTCCAATTTTATTTTGTTAAGGCAACAGAAGGTCCCATAAACGTATAACTATTTATTCTATCTTCAGCAAACACAAAGCGCCTCAAAAATCATTCTATACCACTCCTCCCCTCAGTCACTTTCTCCCTTTGCCACATCCAATGATCCTGAATGGCATGAGCAACGTCAGACTGAAAAGGTCAGGGGAAATCACACAGATCATTCCCTCAAACATCCTCTTTTAACTGAGATGTACTGAACATAGGCCATATAGAACATCAAGCCCATTTAGTTACCAACTTGTAACTCATATTTGCTCTTCAATTCTATGTACACATATTTCTTCTTTTCTTATCTTTTACTTATTTAAGTGAAACGAGGTATTTCTCCCCTTATTTATTGCTAAATCAATCACTTCTTCTAAGTCAATACAAAAATTAACCTCATCCTCAGCCACCCTGTGAATAAGTCATGGGGAAAATCCCATAGAACACTAGATCCTAATACAGATAAATATATTTGCCTAAAAAAACCCACTCCAAATGCACAAGTCAGGCCCTCAAAAGTCCCAACACTGCAATAAGTAGAGTAGCTGTCACCAAGGAGATATCCTTCCACGTATGTTGTGTATATGTGGCTTTATGTGTATTCATGAGTGCAAACTACATTATTTTCCAGTTCTTACTATGCAAAAAGATACTTTTATTATGGCTGGATCACAATTTTGGAGTAAAAGTGTTCTGCTTGCTCACTTCTCATGAGCTCTGGAAGCAACAACAGCAAATTCAGTTCTGGCTACCTGTGTGAGCAGAGGTGGGGTCTGGCCACAACCCATTCCTTACCTGCCCCAGGAGAAAAAGGAGGCCAGGACAGAGTCACTGTCTCAAGGGCCAAACCCAAAGAACAAGCTGCCAGTTGAAATGCAATGGTCTAGGAAATCACAGGCAGGAAAAATGAGACATCTAATTCAGCAGCTGCTTGCAAAAAGCTTCGGATATCACGTATCTTGTTTCATAGAGAAATTAGAATACAACCCCAAAGGGGTAAAATACTGAATGGAAAATGTCACAGAAATTAATTCTGATTTCAAACTGCCAGCACTTCCCTTACTAGTACTAGATGGAATATTTCAGCAACCTACTGATTTTTATTGAACCTGATCACTGGTAAGTACCACCTGTAAATGATACATATTTTCATAGTGGAAAAAAAATTTGGCATGAAGTGTAAGTACATATTCCTCATGGAAATTATAAAAACATGAATCTTTAATTTTTATACACCAGGAACAGATACTCAGAAATTAATTTTGTTACTTACAATTATTATAATCAATGTCAAACCATTCATGCCTAATCTAAAAAGAATTTTTAGCTAGTTTCAATGATAATCAACAGAGGAATACCTTGGCTAAGACTCTTTCTCACCTATGCATTCCTTTATTTGCCTTCAGAAAATGCCACTTTGGCATGCATTTGTCCAACTATTGCTCTTTATTTCTGTCCCTAGAATCTTAGCCAGCAATGCACATGCATATCTCACGCATCTCAATTTCCAGCAGCTGAAGAGGCTTAAGAAGAACCAAATGTACCCTGTGATCAGACTCCCATAACTTCCAGCTACTTTCTTTTATTTCCATGCATTTTTGACCTTTTTCCACATTTCACATACATACTAGGTTCAAATTTTCATTATTTTCTGCCTACTTCAATCATGATTCATCAGACAGGAAAATACTAAGTTACAGTAATTGCTCCACTACGAAAATATTCTTGAAAATGTTTTAAGTTGCTTCTAGTTATATAGTAAGAATTGTTTGTTTTGGCTCAAAAAGAACCCCTAACGTAATTCTAATGCCTAGAAGAAAAACAGTTTAGAAATACTTTGATGATAACAGAAGGAAAACCACTGCTACTCTTCAGCATTTTTCCACTGAAATCTAAAAATAATAAGTCGAAAGACCAAAATACCTCCAGTTTCGCAAATGTTATGTAGCCTTCTCAAACAAACCATCTAGAGTTCAGCATCTGTTATTGAACTACCTAAAACATTATCCATCAATTTTTTTGGTAAAGAGGGGGGGAAAAAGAAGAGAAGTGCAGCAATTACTAGTCCATTCATCATCCATTAGTAACAACATGATTCTTTGAGGTTACTTGGTCTGTGATAATAAATCATTTTGAAAAAAAGTCCTTGTTAAATGCTACTAATCTGGTATAAAGACAAATAATAAGCTCTAATTGAAGTAACAAAATAGGATGGAAGTTTGGAAATTCGAGGCAGGAAGTCTGGGTCTAGATAAAAGGATTTGAAGGACGAAAAGCTCCTTGCAATTTTGTGGCTTAAGAAGAGCTGTGTACTTCCTAGCAAAGTTTCAGTGGTGCACAAATTGGACATGTTTTTTTGTGCTAGCCAAATATAGTTTTAAAAATCTATCATTATATACACAGCAGAATTTCTGACTAGAACAAAAGATAAAAAAAATCAACCTTGAAGATAATCCAGGTGATTTACCTGGAATTAATTGTCATCTTCTGATTTAGGCAGGTATTTATTCCCTGAAGTCTAAGTTCCTCTCTATTTCCAAACTCTGCATGCACAAAACTTTAAAAAAGAAGACAAAAATCAGTGAAATCTAATGCTCTGCTTCAGCACTGCAGATACTTAAGGAAGCTGGCATAGCAGCCTGCCTGTTGTGTACAAAACATCTGCAATTACTTCACCTCTAAATGACAGCAGATGTTCTACCCCCCTCGTGTGTAACTCTCCAGTAGCACAAGCAGTTGTCTGACCTCACCCTGGTTATCCCTAAAGATGGACTGGATGATGACACTCCACAGTCTCTTGCTGACATCATGTAGAGAGAAATTTTTGAAAATTGAGAGTAAAAGTCTGAGAAAGAAAAATGTATGCTGTTCTTCTAGCCACCATAAAAAGGTATTTCTTCTGAAATTTTCAAGACAACTCATTTTACATGTGAACTATTAGCTAGGTAATGTCCTGAGCAGGAAAGCTAAGACTTCACAAGGGTACAGATGAACACATTTCACTTACTCTGCAATTCCCAACAGTTGCAAAGAGAAATGAAAAAAAAAAAACCAAACCCAAAACCAAAACAAACTCCAAATCATTAGAACTGATCAATTATCTTCGAAAGAGGCCTTAAAAGACTGGGGTTTTTTTCAGATGGGAATTACAAAACCCACCACAAACAGCAGACAACTGTGTGGTGGCCAGGCATACTTCTGAAAGGGCATTCAGGGCAGACCAACAGCAAATGGATGAATCGTCCAAAGCAGAAAAAATAGGTTTAGTCTTGGAAGATATTGGTGGACTCTGCATTGGACTGCAATGATTCATATGAAACTGGTGACAGCTATTAGGCCAAAACATGAGAAAATGAGAAAAAGGCAGTAGAGCTACTGAGCCCAGAGATCAAACAGATCAAAGACAGCTACTCCATCAGAAAAAAAGACACTTTTTAGATTTTATTTATAACTTTGCCCTCTGATCATAGTTGTATGAGTGTGTGACATTAGAAATTTTGTCATGAGCCAGACATAAATTATCCAAAAGAGCAGCAAATGCTTCTGAGAAAGCAGATACTTTACCATTTCATGCCTATCACCATAAAATATACACTGGGATAAATGACGTGCTGACATGCCATGACTTTTTCAGAATTACAGTAATTTCATGTTTCCTTTCATTCTACTTGTTCCTAATTCTATAATGCCAACTCTGAAAAAACCAAACCTCTCAGAAAGCTATTTCATATGATTAAAGTTATGTTCTGCTAACAGGTTCTCTTCAAAGACAACACATAAACAGAGCATGAAAATACCATTCAGCTGAAAAAATTGTTAAAACTATGCATCTGGAACTTCCTAAACTTAGCTTAACTCAATTTATTCACATTGCTTCTTTTCTTCTCCCCTTCCTTCCAGAAAAGACAAAAGACTTACCAAAATAATGTTCACAGTTTTAACTGCTTGGAAGTAAAACAAAGCACATTTGTCAGAGCTTGTGTAAAAGCAGGGAGATGGATTCTAAGTGAATGCAAGTTGTGTCCAGAGTACTTCTGTGTTCAAAATTTATCAGACTGAGTATATGGAACACAAAGAAAGCACAAGTAAGAAGCACATGCTGGATCAGAGGCTGTTTGAAAAGTGCAATCAAAACCAGGTGAGAAGTCATGGATAAGGAGGAATTAATTTTTGGCATTGGTATGAATTTTGGAACAGTATAAAAGATCAAAAAGAAGATACTGACCATAAAGAACATGACATCACTACTTCCTCAGAATGAACATCTCTCTAAGAATGAACTGGGTATTACACGGACTTCTACTCTTAGGCTGGCCATCAGATGTTAGCCACAAATTATTCCCTATGACATCTGTGCTTAATACAATTTAGCAATGCCCAGAGACAGCCAAATGTATATGCAACAGAATGCCCACCCTGATGGGAAATATGTTTAAGACTTAGATTAACAGACTTAGATTAAAAAAAGAAAAACTGAGCAAGAGGAAAGAAGAGGAAGGAAGAAGAAAGAAGAAAGAAGAAAGAAGAAAGAAGAAAGAAGAAAGAAGAAAAGCAATTTTCTGTCAGTTTTACAGATTTTAAGCAGAGTTTTGAGAGTTTTGTATTATTACTAACAGTAAAATGACTTGGTGACCCCATTTATTTGTATAATTCTTGAGGTTTATGTGACTCAAATTCATGGAACTAATTTGTCTGGATAACAGCTTTACAAAGGTTCTGAAGAGTCTAGACATTTTTCACTGTGGGAAAAAAATGCACAATCCATTTTATGCAAACTTTACAAGTAATATCCTGCAGTCATCCTGTCATATTACAAATTGTACTTCTAAAGTCAACAGCAGATAAACTAAAACATTTAAAAGTAGCTGTGTTTGTGCAGCAGCGGAAAGTATCAAGGGAAATGGAAATGGCCTTTGCTTCAACTATTTTGCAAGAAATGATGCAGCAAAGAAAAAGGTCAGTTATCTGCAGTGCTATAGACTCCACACAACTAAATTTTTAAGGCATGTGAAATTTTACCTAATGATAATAAGATATGATGTGATAAGATTATGATATGATATGATATGATGATATGAAAAATAAGCTATTTTTCAAAGAACTACTTAGCTATGTTATTTCCTGTCTACACCGATTGAGGCTCAGGCAGAAGAAATGTAGGATCCATGAGAAGTCTGAGTACTGTTTCAAGCAGTCTAGCACAGCTTGGCTAATTGGAGAAAGAAGAAAAAAGGAGGTGAGGAAAGACCAAATACTTTTTTTTTTTGAGTTGCACATCACTCTCTCCCACTATAGCTGTAATTTTAGCTTACAATTAGCTTTTAAAACTTACCTCGTACATACTTTGGCTTTACTCCACTGTAGCCTGCCAAACTATTTTCCAAAACTGGTTTAACTAGAACTCTTTCAAACACTGCTGCCAAGATATTTAAGCTCCAAAACAGGAGGAAAAGGAAGAATTGGAGTTTATTTCTTTTAAAAAGTAAAAGAAAATACTTAATCCTTTTGCTTGATCCAGAAATTCAAATCCATGCATAACCAAAAGAGACTGAAATCCCTTCAAAATTAGGGCTTTGTCATAAAGGCACTTGAATTTACTACAGATTGTAGCCACATGGCATAATTCTCTCTATAAATATACTTTGAGCCCTAGTTAGTGAAACGAAAAACTTTCAACTATGCTAAGATTAAAAATATCTCTGCATTGATTCATACTGCAGTAATACTCAGCTCAGAATCAAGGCCTTAGAGCTTAATCAAAAAAAAAAAATTGATAACATGAGAAAAGTAGAGTTAAGCAGTGAAATGTGCATGTGTTGGCAGGTTCATCTGTTTTCCTACAGATGCACAATGAATATGCTTGACTGTCAAAATACCAAGAAGCTCCAGTGTAGCTTCTGCTGGTCAAACAAGACCAAACAAGAATAAGGATGGAAAACAGTCAGTACAGTTCATCTGCCAAACACACAGCCAGGTTTCTTTCATTGGTGCTTTTTAGACTATTCAGATTCAACATTTTCCTTTACACAGCAAATGCAACACGTTCAAGCACTCTCTTTACACTTCCCTCTTTTTGGCAAAGCTTCATGGAGGTGGATACTCCCTTTCTATGTGGAGTCACATGGCAAAGACAAGGGTAAGCAGTAAAATTTGTTCTTGGGGAGATTTCCCCAGGAAAATCTTCCACTTCCCCAGGGAAATGGTGGATTCCCAGGTGTTGGATACTTTTAGGATTCAGCTGCATGGGATGTTGGGCCATCTTTTCTAGACCGTGCTTTTGCTGTGAAAGATTGGACCAGATGATCCTTGATGTCCCTTCCAAACTGGTTTTCTATGATTCTCTGTTCCCATCAGTGGAAGATCCACAGTCAGTCTGGAATAAGAAATTCCCTTCTTTGGGTACTAAATTTTATGAAAACACATGTGCACACCATGAACAGTCCAACCAAAACCCTTTTATTTTATTTGAATTTCCTGTTGTCATACGTAGCTCAATTTGCATAGAATACTGCCAAGGTAGATAGAGATGGGTGATAAAAAGTGCTGGAAAATATCTCTTTTTCTGACCATTACCACCAACAAAGAGTGCCATTACCACCAACAAAGAGTGCCATTACCACCAACAAAGAGTGAATGAATACATCAGTCTCAAAGCTTGGAGATCAAAGTGGGACCAGCTGCTGAGCTGTCAGCAAAATAAGTTTTGAACTGGAATCAGAAAGAACGGGAGAGTTATGTACAACAACAGAAACCCCACTGATACCACAGAGCAACTGTCTGACTGCAGCATCTACTGGCAGAGCCAAGTTACCCTTGGTATGTTTACACTGGCATTTTTTGCTCAGATGAATATTTTCAAAGATATTTTCCCTGTCATCCAGACAAATCACTGTGCCTTGGTTCACTCCATGGAACAATCCTGAGGCATACTTTTGTATGAAAGGGAATTTGGATACGTATTCCAGAACAGCAACCAAGTACACTCCAAGTGATAATGGAAATTCAACCTGTGGCACCAGACAAAAACTAACCTGACATCCTCCCAACCGTCCCAACACATAGCAAAGTGTAAGTGGTGTGGTCAGTGAATCCACAACATCAGAAGTTTTCCTCTGCAGCTCCATTCCTGTAGAGCTGCACCAGTTGCTGAAGTAGACACTGCCACTGCACACAGATAATATTGAATGCTCAGGTGCAAAAGTTGCAGGCTGGTCTGCAACCCACCTGAATACAAAGGTGCTTATCAGAAAGTTAAGCTCTGTGCTGCCATTGCTTCATCAGCAGCTATAGCACAGCTGGAACTAAAACCTGAAGCCAGCGTTTCCACCAAAATACGTGGTGTACCCTAACCAGATACTCGCTCCTGTATTCTTCCCTTGGGCCAACATAAACATTTCTGTGGTGCAAAAAGTGAACTGAACTGGGGAATGGAGACACACTGGGCAGGCACTAAGTCAATATTGAACCAGATTGGTCTCCTGATACAATTTACTACAGAGCTGCACAAGTTCTTGTAGCAGCACTACTGCAAGGTACATATATATGGAGAAGCATTAACTACTGTAGGCAAGACTTAAATATTTCATCTCTTTTTGGTGCAACCTTAACTCCAAGTAAGGACAAGATTATTCTCAAGAAAGGCCACAACAGTCTGAATGGCAAGATTAAAGTCTAGAATGGAACACTGCAGCAGTGTTGATGATGAATGACTCGTAACAATGTGTAAAATCTGAGTCCATCACTGGTAGGAACACGTGCAAAAGACAAATCCATTTTAAGTAAACTTGGACAATTCAGTTGTTCAGTACACAGCATTACTGGTACATCTTAAGGGAATAGAGATATTTAGAATGCAACAGTTACAAAAGTTACTTTAAGTCTTATTCCATTCCAAGTTCTGTGAAATTAATTGAATCCTGACACCACACCCTGCACCCTGATGTGGCATTCACTCATGGGAAGGCCAAATGAAACTGACTAAAAGTTACTTGATCTGAAATACAAAAAGCATATTAAGGATACTACAGAAATAATACAGACATTATTAGTGCTGCTTTATTTCTAAGAAAACACAGCCTAGGTTCTATTTCAGCATGCCTTATTTTCAGTGTGCATGCTCTCATTTCAGTCCAAACTGTAGGAAAAAAGCAGCTAAGAAAGATAAGGACAGCAACCTACAGAGATTGCATTTGTATAGGAGGGGTTTATTTACTTTCTTATTTCAGCCTTCTGTTTCCACAGTTTCTGGAGAAGAACATTATGAAAGCTCATCCCCACCACATGCTGAGATGGTGTTAATACATGAACTTGTAATTAAAGTAGGAAGTACTGCTCATATATCTAACTCCATACAAAGCAGACTTCTTCCCCTTCCTTTCAGTTATAAATTTCTTACTGATGACTGTCCACCTGCTTGACAGGGCCTTATATACCTTCTTAGTACACAGTGTATGCCTCAGTATAACAAAAGGGCTGTGGCAGGCATGTGGGCAGTACATTCTTCCCACTACCTAAAGACAAGCTGGTGCACTGTACAAGCCTGAAGACACACACAAACCACCACTCCTCCCAGTGCAGCCTGCTGTGGGAGCATATTCTGAAACATCAGTTTGAACAGCACTGTTTCACATTTTGCAACCTTGGGAGTGGGATTTTAACTCTATTGTTTCTCTTTTCTTGGTCTGAAGCATATCCCACTTCTCCATTTCTTGAAGGCCACTACAATACCAAGTATCACCTCTTCAGGCAAAAAACTGTATTTCTTCTAATGTCTTCTACCTCAGAGTCTATTCTCAGAACCTTATCTTTCTCTTCTGCCCAGTGAATTACCCAATTTATCAGCAAAACTGAACCAAGCCAAATACGTTTCAGCAGAACTGTATCAGTCACAAAAAAAATAATGTCAAGGACTGCAGTATTTCTGATGGGGCAATCCAAACTTTCCCTTCCTGAGCTTCCAGAGTAGAAGTCCATGCTAAATATTCTGCCTTATGCAAATTCCCTGTCTGACTAAGTTTCATATTGAGGGAAACAACTTCTATAGCCTATCCAATTCATAGATTTATTTCCCAGGTTTTTTTGGGGAGACTTATTTGTTGTGGTTCCTGAAACCCTGCTTTCTAAGTTTGCTAAGAGAAATGCAGAAGTATTCCACACTCAAGCCAGCAGCCATGCTAGCTGTTCAGGAGAACATGACAGAAGTAGCACTGTGAATAAAGTTGCTTCATACCACCATTTCAGGTCTTCCTTCAGCCTTTGGATCTGTTTTCCAAGGGGGTGTTTACTATCAAAGAAGATTCTACATATAGCACTTGGAAGTGTCTCCAACTGCTCTGACTTTCCCTTTCAACTCAGATGATGTTTTCCAGAGTTTGCAGTCTCCTCCAGTGAGGTGATGAAACCCAAAGTCACATATTTCACATGCCCTCCTGTGTGTTTCCAGAGTCCTGTTTCCCTCAACACAGAAGGAATCAAAGTACCAGCAGAGCTTATTCCCTTACAGTTCCAGGTTTCTTTACAGCCACCCCTCCAGGGAACACTATGAGCAACATTCACATCATTCTGTTCCTTTGCTGCCTTTCTGCTATTTGCTAACAGCTGTGATTAGCCAACTCACTGTCTCTGTGCTATCAGCAATGCTTGTTATCAAATCCTTAGAAAGCATATGGAACACTGAAACCCACACTTCTATTAGCTAGGTTCCAGCCAAGCTAAAATACTGTATTTCACTGTTCTTTTATGAAGATTAAAGGAAGATACTTATCAAACTCATCATCCTCTACAGGAGTCATTTGTACCAGTCATCACATAGCTGTTTGGACAAATATGCCTGTCCTCATGAAAAAGCATAAGAAAATAATTTTGAAGAAAAATAATAGTCTAGAAAATTATAGTCTACTAATAAATGCAAATGAGAGTTGAGATAGTGTTTGGGATGGGGAGGGAAGAGGAAAGATATTTGCTGCTTTGCTAATTTTGTTGGTTCCTATGAAAATATTCTCTACATTTTCAGACAAAAAGAGATAAGAAACACATCAAATATGCACTACAGGAGCCACAGTTACATGTGACAGAATAAAAGTAAGAACTATCCAAAATTCTTCCTTCAGAACCATTTCACATACAAGTCATTCACCAAGACAGTCTAGAAGAGTATCACCAAAAATGCACTTGGTAAGTATTATCTTCTTGTTTGAAAAGTTACAGTTCCTTTATTTCCAGTCCAAAGGAACAAAACTATGGAACTGAATTCTACAAGACTTCTTTTGTTGCAGGAAAAGAATGATTCTAAATGCCAAAACTTCTAAAATTTGAGGGATACCACTGTCACAGTCAAAGTTTTTCAACTAATGAAAACTTTGTCACTTCAGTGACAAAGATGTTCTAAAGGAAGTGAAGACAGAAATCAGGGGGTGTAAGAGAAATTACGTTATGTTTTATGTGGACCGTGATAAATAGTTTTCCAATGGCTGTACAATTGAAGCAGCTCACACTACTCGGTCTGTTCTCTCCTCTGTGTCCGTTCCTGAGCTGCGGCTGCCTAGCCATGTGTGTGGCCATTCCAATTGGAATAGGGAACTGATCCTCAATCAAAAGCATCCCAAGAAAAGAGATTAATTTTTCCTAATCCAGTTCATTGCACAGAACCACAAGCAGCTGTGCAGGCACACAGGGATGGTTACAGGAGCAGGAACAAGAGATAGCAGCCTGGAGCACAACGTAAGTGTTCCTTATGCTGACACTGCTTCAGTAAGAAATGCACAAATTGTACCTATGAGCCCATGCAGGCCCGGAAAACTGCTTGTTTCACAGAGCAGAGTGGATACATTTTAATTAATTTCGATGAAAGAGTGTAAACATTCACTTTACATAATCAGGAAGCTGACTTAATTTATTGTGTGCGAATAAAAATGCAACATAAACAGCATTTAACTGCAAATTCTGCTCATTTTGCATCTGGTTCATTGAACTAAGTGCAAACCATCTGTTACCATATAGGACAGAAAAGCTGTCAAATAGGAAAAAAAACCCTCTTATTTAATATAACTCTAAAATTATTTGCTTAGACAGCTAATGAAGTGGAGTATATAGGCAATTAAACTCCACAGAAGACTTTGCAGAGTACTGTAAAATGGAATAAAGGTTTATAAATGTTTGTAAGTGAGACAATCAGAAATACAAAATGGGGTTATTAAGTCTGATGTTGAAACTAATTATTTCAAAATAAGACACATGCATAAATTAAAAAATAAATTGAAACAGTCTAATAAATTATTCTAAGAGCTGTACCTTGCATGGGAGAATGCAAAACATTCTGGACCAGAAACTCAGAAGCACTATTCCACTAGGGAATAAATGTTGAGACAATTAGAAGAGATTTCCTTCACTTAGAGAAAGTACATTACAGGGCTGATTTTTCCCTCTCAGTTCCTTCTCTCTCTACCATGCAAAATCCACACAATGAACCCCTCATTGCTCTAAGACATTCACTCTAGCAGAACACCTCATGGCAAATGATAAATTACTACCACATGGTATTTTTCAGCATCAGGCTCTACCATGATGATGAAAGTTGCATTTTCATGGGACAAATGGGATTTCTCCAAATGATACACCAACATCTACTTTTTAACTCCTGAAAACTTATAGTAATTGCCTCAAAAATCTAAAGGTCTCTCATCAATAGCTGGTTGAAATAATCCCCAGAAAAAGTTATTCAGTTTCAGAGGTTGGGCATTCAAAAGAGAGCAGGAAAAACTAAGCAAATGTGAAGAAACAAACAAAAAGCAAGACTGGTAGGAAAGTCATATATTAATATCATATTGTAATTGGCAAACCTACAATAAAAATAAGCTGTAAAATCTGAATGTATGATTTTTGGGAGTATGTGTGTTTGGGGAGGCAGTGGAAGATCACTGATTAGTCTGCATGATGATCTTGGCCTAAAGCCTCCATGAACTCAAGTTCTGGTGTGTCTGTCAAGCACTTCAGCAAAATAAAATAGTTATTGTTCCTAATTAGGCAAGCAATTTTTAACTCTGTCTTGTTTTTAGATAATAAAATATACTTAAGAAAGAAAGAAACAGAGAACACATCACTTGTGAAGTCACAACACTTTCCATATAAAACATACTTATGAACATGTCATTCCTGCAGATGTATTTAAATACTTTTGGTGTCCAAATATGCAGTTAAATAATTTTGGTGTTCATTGTGGGAGTGTTTTAACCTATGTATTTTATTGTCAAGTGAGCAAGAGTAAAACCAAAGTCCACGAAGTAAGATCTTCCTCCTAGTGTTCTGCAAGCAAGTCAGCACTGAATGTTCTACTTATAATACATTCAATTTCCCTGACATTTTCCAGAGACCAGATATGGTCATAACATTCTAGGCAGCACAAGAATTTATGCGGAATGTGACTGAAAACCTAGAGCTCTCAGGTGATCTGGATCTATCATAGGTCTTGAACAAACCTGTTCAAACTCTCAGGAGCACACACCATGGGAATCACCATTGCTTCTCTCTGCAGCATCTCTTCTTCAGCTACAAACTACCACAGGCAACCTCACAGTATTCTTTTTTCTCATGTTACTGGCATAACACAAGTTTGCCACTGCTCCACCACCACACACTCCAAGAGGTCTTTCAAACACAATGGTCTCTCATTATTTTCCTAGACGTTGTGTTGCACCAACCATGTATTTTTCCCTGATCAGAAATCCATGAAGTTATTCTGTACAAAGTGATGTAAACATGAAGTATAGGAGTCTTTACTGCACTGAAAAAAGGAGCTGGGAAACAGCAAAAACAGCACTCTGAGACTATGAGGAACAGCAACTCACATTTGAGGCTTCCTTGGGAGATATTTTAATCTTTTTAGTAGCAACCATTCTGACCAATTTGGGTTTGGGGCACTGAATAAAACTAAGAGAAATGGTAAGATATTTGTCAAAGGATGGCAAGGACAGGTACACAAGCTACCTTAAAACAATGAAAACCTCAAAGCAGGTCTATTATATACAATAGGAAGTCTCCCCATAGATGGTGTTTTAAGAAACACTGATTTCTATTGCTCTGGACTTCTCCATCTGACAGTGAATACTAAAATCGCAAATTTCGTGGTGTTTCTAACCAAGCACCATGTACTTCTTGGTAATTCATATACCTGAATTCTTAATATTGAATCTTTTTTACTAATCTAGTTTGAGATAAGTGCAATTTTTCTCTTACTAGTTTGCTGGCATAGCAATTTACCTAGTGCATATTCATGCCTCCTTGAAAAATATTCTTTTTTAAAAAAGCCAAATTCATAGATCTAGAAGGTGCCTTCTACAAATAGGCCTGAAGAAAGCCTCCAGCTCAGGACTTCTCTCTTCACTCAGGATGAGACCTTGTCATGCCTGTAGAATAGCCCCTCTTTATCAAAAAGTGCCCAGGGCCTCTCCTTGAGTCTTCGTAAAGAGGGAGGGTGAGCACAGGTTGGTAAACAGTGTAGAGAGATAAGGCATCAAGATTTTCTAAGAACATATTGCTGAGGAAAAACAACAACCACAGAACATGTAAATTACTATGTACATATTATTGCGCATAAAAAACCTGATGTTTCAGGATACTTCTTCAGTACTACCCTAAAAAGTTCTCCTTGTCTTCAAATCCTTGCAGAAAGTACAGGGCAACTAAATTCTGAAACTGATTGTACTCAAAGACTTACCAATACTTTAAAGTTAGACTGTCATTACAAGGATCAAAAATACTGCCTACTCATCTAAGCTAATGGCTCCAAAAAGCACACTGAAGCACTGTACCTTTGAAAAGAATCACACATGCATGCTAATTCTATATATCCACAAGACTTTCATCTAATTCACAGTGCTGAAAGTTATTTCCTGGCAAGTCACATCCCATCATTTTCTCTCAACTACATGATAGTCCAAAAACATTTGAGGGCAAAATAAAATCAATATCAGACCAAATAATTCATAAGCAGTGTACTCAGAGGAATTAATTTAGGCCCTCACAGGAGTAATCAGATACCTGCACAGTATCCAAATGTTTCAATTTCCTTAAATAATATGGAGATGTTTCTTAGTCTAAGGAGACTGAAACAATAATAATCCCTTCCAAATTCTGTTTCAATGATTATTTATTCCATAACCACAATGTGCATGGTACTGCACAAACAAAATAAAATAAGCCCAATTGCTTTCCCATGTTGTCAAGCAGCCTGCAATACAACTCCAGGCAAAGAATAACTAACCTCTGACAAAGTGAGCAAGGAGCAGAGACCAGCTACATGAATTCACAGAGCTATAGAACAGCTAATCCACACCATTCACTGTTACTACAATAAAGGAAATGAAGATCATATTGCACTGAATCCAACTCCCTCCCCCTAAAAAAGTCACTTAAAGCATAATGTTCTTTAAAGCAACAATAAGTTTATTCCATGCGTTTCTCAAAGAAAAATATTCTGGAAAGAAAAAGCACAGGTGGAGTAAATTTGTATATTAAATACAGACGATGGAAGAAAAGTCTGGCAAACTCACTTGGTACAGTTCATCTTTTCCTTCATTCCAGTCCCAACCGGCAAATGTTCCCTAGTTAAGTTAGCTCCCTGCAAAAGATTATTTTGCATTTTGCCAGTTGACACCTTTCCATGTTTTGTTACCTTGCTACAACAGACAAATTCACAAAAATTCCAGTAACCAGTTAACTGGATTAATGCAATCATCCCTTTCTAGTAGTACATCTGGCAACATAATTTTCAGAAAGGAGGTCATTTAGTGAGAACAGCAATGCAAGAAAACTCTGAAAACTGATGTTACCATCACAAAGAGGCAAAACTACCCTGCTATCAGCAATAGAGGGAACTGCAGCACAACACTGAACCACCAACACTGACTCTGCCTGTTTTGATTACTTATCAGAAACAGCAGATATGTGCACTCCACTGCACAGGGAACAGAGAGCACCAAAACCCACCTCTCCCCAATGGGTCACCTTCATTAACTACTGGCTGTGGAAGGAAAAGTTAACTCCAAAAGTGAAAGGGAAGAACCAGAGCCAGTGAGCAATCATGATGATAATGTGATGGTTTATGTATGATTGCTTCCTCCTGTGTGGCTGGTTTACTACTGCTTGTCAGACACATGCAACCATTCAGACACTAATAATGAGAGACTATACTCTTCCAAAGTAAGTGTTGTGAAAGTCATCCTATAGCCTGAATTATTATGTAAATAAGCTTTAGATAGTGTTTCTAGAAGCCATAACCCAAACTAGAGCAGACAGTTGTCATCAGAGCTCTGGTGTTACTATTCCATACTATTCAAAAGTTCATTGCTGTCTCAGCAATATTTAGAGAGGCTCCATCTGTCTTAGAGATTCTATAAACTTTACAATATCTGAATGGAGATATAGTTTATTTGTGAGGACCTCTGTTATTAAGTTGAGCCATAAAATGTTCTCCTCCAGTTTGTGGCTTAGTTCTTCATAACAGATGTTGGGGGGCTGCTTATGTATATTCACAACCATCACACATATACTTGGAGTCCATGTAGTCTAGGACAGAATCTTTACAGCCACAGTAAAGAAAGGACATATATGACAATTGTCTATGTATGCTATGCCAGTAGCACCTCTCCAGCCTCAATAAACACAGGCTCAACACCAGCCTATGTTTAACTAACTGTTGATTAAACTATCAAATTTTTAGACTGTCACAACCTGCCAACCCTAATTGCTACAGGGGTTCAGTTCATAGTCAAGTGAGAAAGAGGGACATTCATGTATGCAACTGCTGTAGATCGTGTATTGTCATTAAGAGACCTGGAACAATCATCTTGCAACTGGAATGCTTTATTTGAGGTAATTTCTTCTCCAGTTGTGTGTAGAACAAGATGTCCTGAAATCATCCTGTGGTCAGGCACATTTCCCATCAGTGTCGTACATCCATTCAGAAATCTCTCATTCCACACACATGCAGGAACTCGTGAAGACAAGGACAATCTAAATGATCTTTTCCTTGGAGTATGTCCACTTGGATAAATAATAATTTTGAGATCAGGCAAGATAATACTGTGATCTTGGATGATTTTCAGCAATGACTAAGCTTAGGAGTCCCAGAAGCCACTTTACTAGTGACTTTAAAACTCTCACTGGAGTTTTAGTGGCAGATCACTTATACAAATGCTTTTCCCAGCAGAAAGGAGGACACATTTGTCTTTTTCTGAAAGCTCAACTGTTTGTTTCCAAGAGGTCTGTCAGTTGAGTTACCAATACTAAATTTCTCAGCTACTAAACCAGTGGGATGAAGTTCTCCCCAAGTGCAGAATGAACAAAAGGATAAAGAATTGAGAAGCCTGAGGAGCAGAATTGTATCATGATGCTGAAGAATCAAGGGCCATGTGCTAAGTAGCATTGTGAAGATGGACACTTTCGGACACATGAAAATTTACAGACACAGAAACATGGCTCCAAGTACTTTACTATACTGTAAACTTTTTAATAATTTCAGCAACATAAAAAATGATTTTTAATATCTTAGTATGGAAAAAGCTAATATGAATGCATGAAGTTCTGCTTTAAAGCCACAAATATGCATTGAAATGGCCTTGCTAGCTTTCTACACCTTTGGCTATATGGCATTAACAGATCCCTAACTAAAATATGCTAAGTGCATTAATTTATTAACACAATGCTCTCAGGCACATGATGTGGCTTTTCAGGCTGTTCTGTGCAGGCCAGGTATTGGACTTCAATGATCCTTATGGGTTCCTCCCAACCCAGGATATTCTGTGATTCTATGATTATTAAGAAAATTGAAACTCATTTTGATTTAATCTGTGTGTACAAAACTAGAAACAGCTACTTTGTCATTTATCTTAGCAAGTACACTTTTACTGAGATCAGGAACCTTGGTCAGACCATTTATGCATGTACACAGTAGCCAACATACTGAGCTTCAGGATCAAAACTTCATTGCATTTAAACTTGAGAAAGTGCCAGGTTTCATCCACATCTGAAGAATCAAATTGCATTTTAGTACTCCATGCATGAATAATCTTTATCACAATATGTGGCAAAAGAGTAAAAATGCATGTCATTCATACAAAACATCACTGCACTTTTCATAAGATACCAATATGGCTACTTATGTCTTTGTGGGGCTGTTTTATTTCTGTGCCAATTTGTATCAGAACTGGGGTTTAGAAGAATTGTGTGGTCAGGGGCAGAGTCAAATGAAATCAATTGCAGCCATGGAGATCTTACAGGAACAGGGCAGGCAGGCACCATTTCTTTTTCTGTCAGGGCATATAGTACATCATAGATGTCAAAGAAAACAAACTTAGTTTTTGTATAGGCATGATGCCTATTTTTACTGTTGATGTTTTAATGCCACTAGGTAACACAAACCAGAACTGAAAACATTTTCCACAGTGTTCCAAGACCCACTGTGTACTGTCTGCTCAGTGTCTACAGGAACTTTTATAGAATGTGTTTTGTTTTTCTAGCATAAACAAACCACCATCAGCTTGTTTCAATATATACAAGTTCTATACACCGTGATCCCTTGTTTTACCTTCTCCATCTCTGAAACATCCAGATGCCTCACAATAGATTTGTTTTTATTTTAACTGGAAGAATATAAAAAAAGTTTGAAAGCTTGTAAAATAACGTTGGGTATTAATATACTTGAAGCAAGGGCAGCCTTGAAGTAAGTCCTTTCACACCTTAGGCCAAACTTCAGGAAACTTCTGTTCCTTTCCCAGGTAAGTTGCTGGAATGATGTGTTAAGCACTAGCATAAAAATCAGCAGAAACTACATGTGCTGTCAGAACTGAAGTGGTGTGAGACACCCCCCCTTCCCTAAAACTAATTCAGCCAAATTAATGGAGTTCACCCAGACCCTGTATCCAAATATCACAAATCTCAACTGATACCAAATATTTTTAAGTGGAAGGATTATGTTCTGCAGCTTCTGATACCTTAGATGTTAAACTTATTTTACTGGACTCGTTTTTTCCGTTTTTTTCAGTAGCATTGTATGTAGGGTCATATATATACTTCAAACACATTTCTAGATTTAAACATGCAAAGTTGGCAGAAAGGAACATTTCCTAAACTTGTTTTACCACAGTTAGGGATCTGCGCCTACTTCAGGCTCTCCACTGAAGCGTGACATCCCCAACTTCCCAAAACGCAGTGAAGAGCTGGTGCTGCAGAGCTGGGGTCGCACTGTGCGCTTTGGGTGAGTAACACCGGCACGGACCACACCTCCAGCTAAAGCCAGCGCCTTCAGCGAGCTCCTCAGAAACCCAAGGCGGGGCGTTTCACCCATCGACGCCCCCAACCCTTTACAGTAGGAGCAAATGCCAACCCAGGACCAGCAAGCAAGGTGCCACACGTGCCCAGGAGCCCTCAGGAGCCTTTCCCTTGTGCCACATCCAGCCCCGCGCCCCCCGGCTGCCGCAGGCCAGCGCTGGAGCGGGGGCCCCCAGTACCAGCGCCCTTCTTCCGACCGCGGGCTTTAAAAGGCAGCAGGGAACTCCTGTGCTTCTCTCCCCGCGCAAGCCGCCCAGCTCAAGTTATCAAGTTATTCCTGGAGCGAGGCGGGAACCAGCGCCCCTCCGGCCGCACAAGCCTGGCTGGAGCTGGGACTGAGGATCCCTCCCCACCGCGTCCAAGCCGCCGAGGGGCCCGGACGGCGGCGTTTCCCCAGCCCCTCGCCCACCCGGTCCCGAGGAGGAAGGCGGAGAGGGGAGCCACTTACGCGGCCCGGGCACGGCTCCCTGCGGCGGCGGCGGAGCGGCGCTGCCAGCGGCGGGGCTCTCTCGGCGGCCAAAGCCGGGGCGCTCCTCCCCTCAGGGAGCCCCCATGCCCGGCCTTCCCACACGTGCGGCGGGCAAACCCCACCCTGCCGACCCCCTGCCCGCCCTTCCCTCTCCTCCTCCCTTCCGTGGCCCGGGCAGTGCGCTGCGCTGAGCGGCGCGGGGGCGCAGCAGGGGTGGGAGAATTCCCTGAAGGGTCGGACCGCGTTCCCCTCCGTGTAGCCCGGGGGAGGGCGGCCGACCCGCCCCGGTACCGCGGTCTCGGAGCCTGTGCAGACATCCCCGCTGCCCCCGTCCTCACTGCACCTCCGCGGGAGCGACCATTGGGGTCCCACCCGCGACGCTCTCCCACTCCTCATTCCCAGCAACCACGGGCTTCTCTAGCCTTGCTTTGCCCCGAGTGTTGGATGTTCCGCACGCCAATAGCCCTGGCGGGGGGTTCGTGAGTGATACGCCCTCAGAAACGATTTCCCCGCAGCATCATAGGGGGGAGCCTGCGGGTGGGGGGGTGCCTGCCCGGGCTTTGTGCGGGAGGCAGGAGAAGAGGCTGCTCCAGGGCCGGCCGCCTCCCAAGCGCCCTTTGCCGCTTGCTGGATCTATTTTCCGAGGCACCTTTCAGAAGCCGGTGATGGGATTTTGTAAGGAAGCTCCAGGCAGTGATGAGAATGGAGGTAGAAGCGCCGCCCTGACAGTCCTAGCAGATAACGCTTTCTATGCTTGTTTTGGGAGACATAGGCAACATTTGCCTGAGAGCAGCAGAAAGTGCCATAGGATGGGTACAAGTACAATGCAGCTTCTTTTCATTCTAGTGTTGTCAAGCACTGCCTTTTCCTACAAGCCTTGTCATATTTGTTTGAGATACCTGGAGCTTGGCAGCTCTATCTATCCACAGATTGGAGAGTGTTAGTACCTCCCTCTTCTTCAACCTAAATAATTCAAATAATTTCTCTCAGCCAGATATCTTTAAAAACTCATTTTAAGGCTAAGAATAGCTACTGCTAAGATTAACGTTGAGAATATCCAGAAGTCATCACCTTTTTCTCTCTGCATATATTCCACTTACATAGGTCCTTTCCTTTTAATACTATTATCTGAATCACCCAGCTGGTTCAGGGTGGTGATTATCCCACTCTGTGCTGCTGCAACCTCACATAGAATATTGTGTGCAATCTTCAGCACCAGAATACAAGAAGAATATGAAGCTATTAGAGAGTGTTCAAAGGAGGCCTACAAAGATGGTGAAGTGTCAAGAGGGGAAGGCATATGAGGAGAGGCTGAGGTCACTTGGTCTTTTCAGCCTGGAGGAGACTGAGGAGATGTCATAGCAGTATTCAGTATCCTTATGAGGGATAGTGGAGGCGCAGGTACTGACCTATTCTTTCTGGTGACCCAACAGGACCTGACAGAATGGCCTGAAGTTGTGTCAAGGAAGGTTTAGGTCAGATATTTGGAAAAAAATTTCACCCAGAAGGTGGTTGGGCACTGGAACAGGCTCCCCAGAGAAGTGGTCGCAGCACCAAGCTGTCTGAGCTCAAGATGCATTTGGAAAACGCTCTCAGGCACATGGTGTGACTCTTAGGGCTGTCTTGTGCAGAACTGGACTGTGATGATCCTAGTGGGTCCCTTCCAACTCAGAGTACTCTGTATGATTCTATGAATGCATAAAATCCTTTACAAATTTTGGCTATGAATCTGCTCATCTCTTTTTTATGATATTCTGTCACTAGATATGGGATGGGTGTGTGTACGTATATATGTAAATATGTACATTACATATTCATATTCCCACACACATGCTTCCCTACTGTCAGGAACTGCCTTTCAAAAAATTCCATCTTTAACCTGGCTAGGTTTTGCCTTTCTCCTTCTACAGGGGAAACTCTTTCAGAACTGTACATCTGAAAGAAGTCAGACATCTATAACTCTGGTTGAGTTCTCATTCCATGAGTCTCTTTCTTCTTGCAGAAGAAGATCATATAGAGGGCCAATCTGACAAGATAAGAAGAGGAGAAACATATTTGAGGGGGTGACTTTTTAGTGACTAAGCACTTCATAAGTGAATTTATGGCTTTAAATTAAATTATTCTCTGTTTGCAGAAAAATAATCATGAACCATTCTGTTAAACATTCATGTTGTGTTCCCTTGTGGTTGGACTCCTTTTACATTTAAATTATCATTATAATTTTCTATCTTTCAGTTTCTGAACATTTCAGGGACAGTGTCATCAGTCTACTAAGAAATAGCTACATCAGTAAAGTAAGCCATACAGTGAAGATTTTTCTCAGTTATTGGGAGAAATCATGTGACTAAGGGGCAGCCTATTTAACCAAACGTTAGCAATCAGAAAGTTATTTGTCTATTTGTCTTTGCCCTCCCATGTGTGCAGAACAACAGTTCTGACTAAACATTCCAATCCATCTCAGGAAATTATGTATGTGATACATTAAATCTTCTGAATACTACTGAAGGGTAATTTTCGAGTAATTGGATTTGTAAACACAAATGTTTCACTAAATGCCCTATATATTACATTACATGTGAGAAGTCAGATGTGAAAATAATTAAGCACAACAGAATAAATTAGTCTCACCAAATCTGTGATACAAAATTATTTTTGTGAAATTTCCAGTTACCCAGCATGTTCTTGCTGTACTGTATGTGCTTTTATTGCATGAATATTAAATGATCATTCTCCACCGCATTCTTTAGCTGATAAATGCAAGGAAATTTTTATCGTGTACAAAACAAAATGAAAAAACTACTCATCCTCTTTCTTTCCCTCATTCTTCATTTACCTGATTGAAGCAATTGAAACCTAAGACTGTGTTCTCATTTTGAAAATTCTAGTATTATCCTCTGTTGATGTGTTCCTTTCACTTCCCTGTTTTCACTGTGGTTTTGTATGTAGTTGTTTCTGTTCTGAGTATTTATTATCCTGTGTGTCCTGTTGACAGGAGGAAATGTTGAAGAGATAGTACTAATATACTCAATGAACATATAGTAAACTTAATCTCTTGAAGTTTAAACTTGTGAGCTGTGCTGGCTGGTGACCTGGGGGAGTAGGCTAAGCTCTAGCCTTCTCCCTCTTCACCACCTAGCTCATGGCAAAGTTATTCATAGACAGTGGTCCTTTGAGGAATGTAAATGCTGTAAAAATGAAGGCAATCTTCCTTGCAAACAGGTTAATGCTGATATGGCCATGATGGACTTATGTAGCAGAGCAGAAGGTTCATGTTTTGGCTGCCTGGACTACATTTACTCTTTAGATAACGAAGAACTTTTATTATGCAGGAAAGATTGTCCTTTAAACTTCTAAAATACAAACACAGAGGGGAAAAAGGTTTGTAAAGGAAAAAAAAAAAGCCAAAAATTATTTTTAATCTCTGTAAGTAATTAATTACCCATTTGTGGGGAAAAAAGAAGTATGAGGATTTAAAATATTTATATGAATACTGAATGACAATTTTTAACAGTTGGGGATTGATTTTTTTTAGAAAACTTGTCCATGTAGAGCCAAAAATGAATTATTGCTTTTCCCCAGTAGGAAAAAAAGTTCTAGCAGGACTTGATCCTCAGCTGCCAAAAGCAGGCTTGCCATTTGAGACTTCCAGGGGGTGTACCAAGGGGAGTGTAAGGGGGAGTGGCAGGAGAGCTGCAATCATCGCCTGTTTTCCAGAGAACAGCACTGAGGTAACTAATAACTACCTCCAGCAACCTATGGCAAGTCTCAGGCATTGAGCAACTGAGGCCATGTCAATGAGACTTTTAAAAGGAGAAGGAGCATGCCAAGAAACTTGGCCAGACTAGTCAGCAAAGAAATACTTTTTGTTTCAGTTTTCAGCAGGTTGCTGATGTATTTACCACTGCTTAGCAGTCTGTGTTCATAGGCTTAACACAGTCTCTTCTGGGATCAGAATTTACTTAAGTCCTTAGGGTTTGATTAGCCATAATGAATCACATGAGTGGCCTCAGTAAGATAGTATTAGGTGAACTGCTGAGGCTGAACCAGCAGCATGAGTTTTGGCCCATTTAGGGAAAAAAATGTACCTTATGGGATTGTGAGGGTTGGCTTCTTTTCATCTCTTCTACTTTTCCACATGACCTGTGCATCGAATTGACACCTTAATTTGTCTGAGAGAAGTTAAGGAGGTAATCTCTTAAATTAAGTTGGGGTACTGATTTTGGTTTTCTACTTTTTCTAAGACATGAAATAGCTGCAAGTTTTTCAATCTCATCTATGTGGAGCTGTTAGTTAAATTCAGAAATTGTATGCACTACTTATGCATTTATGCATCACATGCATTACTAAGTGGAGTTCTGCACAAAATTAGCATCTGCCGATGCAGGCTTGTCTGGTAAGGGGAGCAGCAGAAAGAGAGCTACAATGTGTTGCAGCAGAATTTAAATGCAAAAGCTTAAACACGGTCCTGTAAAAGTGATGCTGTCGTGTACTGTTACTGTCATCAGTTCTGCAAGCTCAGAATAGCTTCTGAACCATTAACTTCTCTTCTTTCCCAGCATCAACAGAACCCATAGACTGTAGGACTTAATGTCCTCAGACACTCAGCTGTCTTGAAGAGTCCAAATTTTCAGTTTAGAGGGAAGAAAGTACCTTGCCTGAGATTTATAAAGAAAGCTTGAATAACCAGATACAAATGGTTATTTGGCTCATTGGGCTTCTGGGATTCCTGGAAAAAAAGTTCACACTTGAGAACAAACTGTTCTGTGTAAAGGTTTGTATGTTTCTCTGCAAAGGATGCCAAGGTTATCTTTTAACAAGTTTTTGATTCTGGATTCTGGTAACTATTTATATAGAGCTTTGTGTCTCTGCTATTACATTTTTCCTGACATGTGAACTTGTTTCTCCATAAGTCTGGAGGCACTTTAACACTCCATGTCAATTGTGTACTGTAGACAAATGATGAGAAACATGAGCTGCTCTACACATTTCAGTCAGACGGTTAATTTTAATGCCAAAGGCAATTCTACATCAATGGCACTGGTCTTTAATTAATTAACAGTCTATTACTTTGATGTTCACCATACATTTTAGTTTCAGTTCAGCAGTTTTACACTGTATCCTTGATCTCCTTCTTATCACAACCTCCAGCTCTCCTAAATCAGTTTCTGTGGTTCAGCATGTCTCTGCTGCTCAGAAAACTTACCAAAATTTTTAAAAAATCACTTTTGAGAATAAAGTAATGCTTTTAATCAGCTTTCCCAGGAAGATTTCACTGACCTTTGGGTTGCTGTGCAGTCTCTCAAAAAGCTATTCTTCCCCTTCTCTGTGGCTGAAGATGTGAGAGAACTTCCCACAGTAAAAGGGTGGGAGAGAGCAGCCAGATGTGAAAGACTTAAACAGCCCTTCTGCCCTTGCAAAAGAAAGAGTATAAATATTCCCCAAGGAAAATAATGTTTACAACTGGGGCTTGTAATTGACTACAGCTATGTCACAGATTCTATGACTAGCTACATTGCATATGTCTTTGCTCATCAGTGTTCCAATGTGTATACTTTATAACTAAGTATACATTATGCATATATGTGCTCTGAAGCTGATTAAAATGATATGTTTGCAGCTTTTTGATGAGATGAAGCTAAATTTTTAAGTGGTAAGAAAGAATGCAAAATTTTGGATATTGCACAGAATTCTTCATGGTTTAGAACATTTGCTCTTCAAGCTTTTTCTTCAAAGAAAAATATCACATAGATAACTTCCTACAACTGCCACTGGCACCCACAAAATGGTGGTATTGTTCCACTCCTGCAGTTACTATTCATCAGGAAGAGATGAAATCATCATTGAAAATGTGTCCTGCAAAATTTTATGAACCCACCAGAGGATTCTAAGGTATTAAATCTAGGGTATTATTCATATGATGGATTTGTACTCACCACCTTTCTGTACACTGCTATTTGTTTTCTTGAATAAAAAGTATGAGTCATGCAATACTATCATTTTCTTCTTTTGATACTTGAATTGTTCTGATCTTAACTGAGCAACAAGTGATAGAAGACTTCATTTTTCTCATGTCATCAATAATTATATTTTTTTCCCTCTAGCCACCCACATATGTACTTGAGTCCTGCCTGTAGACACTCATGCAGGAGGAGTAAACAATCTACTGCATAGAAAGCAGTGAATCACAACTTTAAATGTGAATTAGTATTGGCATAAGACATTTGTATATATCTGTTTGCATTATCATTTCTTATTCTTTGGCTGATCTTTACATTTGTTAAAATGCTGATGCACAAGACACCATATAGTAAGCTTACTAAATACATAGAAACTGCAAAGAAAAATCTTGTCAAATAACTGCCAGCTGTCACAAGACAATTGGCCTCATCAAATCCTGCTTCAAGATGTATGTATATTATACTGAAATCTGCAGTGCAAACCTTCCAAAAAGAATGTTTTTATCACAGCAAATAGAAGACTGGTAGGAGATATGGTTGCAGCATATATTTAAAAGGCTAAGTTTTGGGAAGAGAGAGGAATTGTTTAGGTTGGCAAAAGACGTTGGCAAAAGAAGATGTTGGCACAAGAAGCCCATGAATATATTTGGCTGAGATGCATGAGTCAATATCTAAATTTTTGTAGTAGTGATATATGGGGAGAGGGGAAAGAAAGTAACTGGTTGCAAAATGGAGCTGTCTGATTTATGAAGAAGATCATATAGGGGAGTAGTTCACAATAGCTTCATGATTTCCAGAAGATCCCCTTCAGTCCTTTGTCTTTCTGAAAGGGTGGAAGTATTTTAATTACAAAAGTAGTTTTGGGGAGCACTGTCTATGTTAGTTACGTTGCCCAGGAAAGATTAGGCTTAAGCACAATGATTTAGAGACAACTTGTTTTTTTTTATTTTTGATGTATGCTTTTTATAAGAATGAGCACTCATGGGTTTGATTTATTTCCCAATTAAAAAGAGTCCAGGAAAAAGAGTGTGTTAGTATGACCCAAAGAAGCAAGATATTCAAAACAGAGCTGAACTCAACTTGTTACAACAACACTGAGGATTAACAGGCTGGCTCTAAATGCTTTATAAGACATAGAAAGTAACACACTGGTAGTGCCTGTTGGACACAGACTGTACTGGTTTAAAAGCAGTTCTTTGCAGGGTAATTTTTTCATCACCGCCAGAAGTAATATAGAGCATGACCTATTAATCCTGGTATTGAAGACCTTCCAGCCCCAAGTTTTGTGGTATCCATTTTGCTTAAAAATAGCAGATTTCTCATGCTAAAGCTAATGGTAACAGCTATGGTGCAGTCTCTAATCTTGCAACTATTACGGTTTACATAGTAAATGTCTGTGAATATAAAGGTCAGAAAAGGTGCAGCTCTCTCTCTGTAACTTATGACTTGGTCTTTTCCTAAGAAATCCTGTATTATGCAAATTTCACAAAACTGAGAATCTGTGTTCAAGATGGATGCTTCAGGCTACGTGTTGAAACAGAATTACTCATCATAACCAGAATCATATAAGCAGTTTTTTAGTCACTGAAGTACAAAAGTTCCAAGTTGTCTCTCTAAAAGGGAATTTCAGAGCCTCACTGCTCTGTTGTTAGGAGATATTCCTGTTTCATCCTCAGGTGAATCCATAGACAATTTATATTTTTATTCTTTTCTAGAGTATCAGTAATATCCTCTAGTTGGAATAACCTTCCCTCACCCTTTTCTTCTCAGATATGTTTTCAGGAAGTTGCCCTATTCTCTCTCTGATTTTATTTTGCCAGGCTCAATAAGCAAAAATCTTTCAGTCTTCTCTTGTGCAGTAGATTCTTCATATCCCTGATCAAGCTAATTGCCTTTTCTTACACCCATTCAAAGTTAGTTCCTATTTCTTGAATATGGATGGAAAAAATTGTAGACTCTTTCATATAGGTCCTCTACACTGGCTACAGGACACTAATACTTCCTGTATTTCTATACAGCATTCAAACCAGGATTGTGTTGGCTTTTATTGTGTCTGAACTACTGCTTCAAGAAGTTGATTTATTCTTTTTACATGCAATTTCAGATTTGTATAAAATGTTTCATGTATTTTAAACATCTGGCTCATGGAAGTATGAAAAATGGAAGGTGATTAAGTCTTTTATTCAAGTAGGAGAACCTTAAGGGGATAATTCAGACAAGATTGCTTAAAAAGAGAAATTAGGAGTCCATGCTAGAATAATCAAAGAGTCAAACTGCTAATACTGAAACTTCAATATGACAGAACTTCAGGCATTTAGTAAGAAAACGTTACAGAAAGCCCGAGTAGAGGAAAGTGAAAAAGAAACAGGATTTCATAGCGAAGCCATTAAGTTTTAAGTCTGCCACCACACAAGTGAAAGGGAAGCTAGCCGCAGTAGAAAGAAAGAAAATGCATATTGCTTGGTTTACTAAATTCAAGAAGAGGGATCTTGGATTTCTCCCACACCCTCTTGTGTCAGATTCCCTGGTCTCTAGTAGAGGTTGTGCTGACATTGCAGCATGTTGTTTAGGTGAGACTCTCACTTTCTTTTCACAGCAGCCAAAAACTTCCAGAAATTTTCTCTCTCTCTCTCTCTCTTTCTCTCTCTCTTTTCACTCCATCCCCTGCCATTAATCATTAATCCCATTGCCATATTCACTGCCTTGACATGTTAGTAAGGAAAATTGACTGCCTTTAAAAGTCGGACAAGGTACAGTTCCTGACTATTACACTTTTTATAAACTCTCCAGTTTTGTGGGAAAAATAAGCCATCAGAGTACATAGAAATTTGCCAGAAAATCAAGAATGCTGAAAAACGGAATAGTATAAAAAAAAAACCTAACAAAAAACTCAGGCTTTCTGTATTGCTAGGCACATTTCCAACACATCAGTCTATGCAGTGTGGACTTTCCCATGCCCAGTATGGAAGCCAGAAGTGTTACTGCACATTAATAGTTAGCCTCTAGAAGCTGTGTCAGTGTTCTTGTCCACAGGGACTGATCACATATGGGAATGGGGGTGGATCTGGCAGTGCAATGTGGGAGCCAGCTCCCCTCAGAGAAATCAAAGTGGTGAAGGTCATCCAAAAGTGGCTCAGAGTATCGTTGTCACTTCAGCTTGCATGAGCAGCTTCCCACTGAATTTGATGCTCTCTTGCCCAGCTTGTTATCAGGAATACAGGACTGATTCAGCAGTGTCAGAGAGATGGATTGATGTTACTCCTCTTACATTACACATAACATTCATGCTATAGAGCTACATAATCCTAACCTAGCTCGTTTTCCTCTCTTGTCTCTTTCAGAGCAGCAGTGTAGTGTAGATGCACTGAATGTTTCCCTCCAGCCTGCACTGAGTACCTGTGGAGTTTTCCAAATCAGCTCCTGAAGTTCTGTGCCTAAAGTGGGTTTATGTGAACTGTGTCATGGATGGATTTGCTGCAAGTTAGCTGTTTTTCCTCTCCTTTTCAAAAAAGACAGAGTATTGTAGTGACAACAGGAACAAAAGTGTTTTGCTGACCCCTTCGCCCCCTTACATAATAAGGATACAATGAGTCATTCCAACTCAAGTCATGCAAAGACTAAAGAATGAGGTTCAGATACTGAGCGCTTGCTGGCATGTATGTTAAACCTGATAGTAAAAAGGTGACAAAGACTGTATGTATTGCAGTACTGAAGGTGCCAACCCAGAAATTCTCATTCATTGAACAGATGTACTAACTGGAAGCCTGTTCAAAGGCAATAGAAGAAATGCCTTTTATTTGGTTTTTAATTTTGTAAGGTGTTGCTCAGCCCCTGGGAAGATTTTTGGGATGTCCTGTGCAGGTCAGGAATTGGATTTGGTGATCCTTTTGGGTCCCTTCCAACTCAACATATTCTACGATTCTGTGATTTTCTAATGACTTTAATCCTCCCAGTTAAAGCCCCTGGAGTTTGGGTGAGTTCAGTGTATTGCAGAATTAGATTCCTAATGAAGAAACAAAATCCTACATTAAAAAGGAAAGAGTAGTTCAGGGGGAAGGAGGATGGGGATTGTTCAGAGAAATGAAGACTTGCAGCTGTCTTACACAATGTGTCATCCACCAGCAATAACAGAAACATATTTTCTGTTCTTAACTGCTACTTATGTGGGGTTTTTTTGTTGTTTGGGGTTTTTTTGTTGTTGTTTTTAGGTTTTGTTGGGGTTTTTTTGTTTGTTGTGGGTTTTTGGTTTTTTTTGGTTTTTTTTGTAATTCAGCTTGAAAGAGACTTTGGTCTACTTCCTCCCAACAATACTCTGATATATTTGTTATGACTCCTTCTGCTGAATAGGAACTTTCATGCTGTTCTCATTTACAGCCTCCAAATAAGGCTAATTTTAGCAAGATGCTTTAAAAAGTGGCCTCAAACTTGCCACTATTTACTTCTGTCAAAGGTTACATTCAAGAGAAAAGACAGTGTCAGAAAAAACTCTGAAAAATAGCTATTTTTTACCAGTTTTCATTTTAATAACCAGGAATGTCTCAATTTCTACAGATCAGAAAAATCATACAGAGAAAAAGTAGCTACCTCACACTCTACTGCCAGTAAGAACAAGCACATGACTATTCCTTTGACTTAATGAGCCTTGTTAAATGCAAATTAAAAATAAAAACAACAACAACAAAAAACCAACAAGAAAACCAAAAGAAAAACCTCAGAGTATTATACACAAAATATACAAAATTATGAAATATTACACAGTTTTGTATTTCTTTTGATACTAACTGGTTCTGTCTGACTACTGCATTTTTCATCCTTTGAGTAATATGACAGCTCTAAATTTTCAGGGAAAATATAAAAATACATACCAGGCTCCAACAAATACCTAACATTGAAATCTGTTGAAAAACCTGTGAGTAAAAATCCTGATTTAATTCAATGTTGTGAAATAATCTTCTGGAACGGAATCCTGGACCAGGTCAGCTTGCTGGGAGTTTCATAGCAAGGGGACACACTGCCATTGTCTTTATGGTATTTAAAATATCTGCTCCAAGATCTACAGTTACCAAGGTGATGCAAAACCTTAGTGTCCTCTTAAGAAGACAACTATGGATGAAATAATGAGAAGCACTATCTGCTATGTCACATCCTGGAGTAGAAGAGCTGTTTTTCTCCTTGCTTAGTTTTGCTCTAACCTGTGGAATAATGCAGTTTGGTAGGTTGGCTTTTGTGCAGTAATTTTTGGAGCAAGGCTTGGCACTGAGCAGTATGATTTGCATATATCTATGTGGACATTTTATTGCTGGCAATGCTATGTCAGTCTGTCTTTTCCTGAAGACTTCTGGTGCTTGTGCATTTGCTGCCTATCAGTTGTTGCAACTTGGCTCCTCTATTCACCTGCTGAAGAGGGAGCTGTTATACTTTTTAAGTGCAAAAGGTTGCTGGCTAAGAAACCAGTTAATTCTGTGATTTGTTTTTAGTTAATAATACAAAAATCATTCAGGAAATGAAGAATCTGACTGTACAACTTCTGAGTACCCATTAAGATGTCCAGATGCCAGCCAGAATTCCTAATCCCTTCAATATGTACCAACAAAGAGTATAACAAAGAGAAGCATCCACAAAAGGATTTCTCAAAAATGTGAAAAAAACCAGCCCTTCTAGCTTGTAATTCATATTGCAATTTACTTTCTCATATTAAAAGTAATGTATTGCATTGCATGGCTAATAGACTCAATTGATGAATCGTTAATGTAATGAATGCTGGAAAAATGAGCTTATGATGGGGTTAGTGTAGACTGTGAAATTTGATTTCCTTGAACTGATGTAGCATGGAGTTTATTATGATTTATGCCTACAGTTACTGCCATATCAAAATCTAACTAAGGTCACTGCTGTGAGGGAAACCACGTGTGATTTACCGATGGGAAAATTACACAAGGTTCTAAATTACACAGACCTTGGATTTCTACTCTACTAAATCCACATCACATATTTCTATTTAAATAAGCCCTCAAGGGCTTTGTTTGACTGATTGTTTATTTAACTGGAAAACATACCAGTGTAATATATTTACCAATATCAAATACAGAAAGAGATTCAGGCAATAAAAATTAAGACTATGTAGTTTCATTTTGTCATCTGCTTTTCATATCCTCCATTTATCTTCCCTGTCAAGTACCAAAAATTATGTTTTGATGATCACATAGAACAAAAAAATCACAGTGGCATATTATACTTCAAGATAAAAATGTACTTGGGTGTTAATAAGTGATAGACTAGTAAAAACATCATGTCTTCCCCCAAAAGAGTGCATTTCTGCACTGTTTAATCAACTCAAGTCTCAGACAAACCTTATCTTTCTTACTTTACAAATTTTTTAGTCATGCTAAAAATGTTCACTTGTGAAGACAGACCTTTGGTATTTTTAAAGGTTCACTTCAAATAAATGTTTAACCATAGGATATCTGGGTTTATTATTTAGAAGTAAATTTTTGAGGTTTGTGTCTCTTATAAGTTCCATGTACCACAAATATATCTAATGGTCTCTGTGTTTCTCTCATGTAGGCCATATTTCTTTTGCCCATTTCTGCATTATAATGAGAATATAAACAAAAGCCAAATATATAAAATAACTATATTTTTCAACAAATGCTGATTTAAAGACAAGCATTTAAAAATTCACTGAAATATGAAACAAATGAATTGACTCCTTTGATTTTGGAAATATTCCAATAAAGGACTTGTCCAACAAACAGTAGGAACCTTGACAAGGAAAAATAACACCAAAAGCCAAAGCATCTGAAAGAAATAAAATTATCTTGCATTCCAGTATTTTCTGGAATGATTCTACAAATGCTGAACTTTCCCTCTTGCAAAACACAGCAGAAAGATTAATACTTCAAATAATTCAATTAAGATAAACATATTCTAAGATAATAGAGTTAATAGTACAGAAGCTAGGCTTAGACACTTGGAAATTTAGAGAATTTGTTCTCTGAAATTTATTTTCCAGCTACCAATATGCAGTAAATACTACAGACAGACGCTTCTGGAGCGCAACTTTTGCAAAACATAAAAGGCAGGGAATCTGTTCCTCTAATACCAGTCCACAAGTACTTCTACTTTGTCAATCTGGAAATTTTTTTTTCTCTTTCTTCCTCTCTCCTATTTTGCCCACAGATATAGTCAGAGACAGTGAAGCTAGATCCACCTCGGACTTACTTGGAACTGCTGGGAGGAAAATTTTGTAGTTGAGCACTCCTTGACAGTGTAGAAACAGGAATTGCCAAGTGCAATTCTCTCTCCCTCTGAAAAAATCCAAAATTTTTCAAGATGCCCTGAGATGCCCTCAATCCTTATAAGAACCACCAAACAATGTGCTAATAAACCTAAGTTCTACATGCCAGAGAGCAGCCACTTCAGGATTTGGCCCTAATCTTTACTGTCCTGTTCATCTCAGCAAGAAAGGAGATGCCTATGGAACACAGAAGGTCTCATTTCTGGCTTTATAGAGACAGAATATTTTCTGCCTCTGAGAACACCACAGGGGATTCCAACCAAAGCCCAGGCTCTTCTGTAGGACTAGAAAGGCCAAGAGTGAGAAGCATTGATGTTACCTAACCCAGTGATGTATAAGGTGCATGAGGCAGGTGGCTGGTGAGCACAGAGGTGAGAGCCCTGTGTGCCCTGTGTGGGCACCAAGACATGGAATAGCTTGAGACATTAGGATGTGAATGGTCCCCCTGATACTGGTACAGATGTAGATCAGCAGCATTAGAGATGTAGGCTGGCAATAACAACCCAGTTCAGTGGCTCATGTTGTGTCACGCAGCAAAAAACCCGGTGTAGACATGTGCTGGGTGAGTGGACCATAGCCATTAAGTCAGATAATGTTAACTGTTAACTCTTTGGCTTTTATAACTGTTGACTCAAAGTGGGCAGTTTTGTACAACCATGTCCAGAACCATCTGAAGTTAATAGTACATCTCATCTCACAGATATTTTTTGCTAGACATTGCATCCTTTCCACTCAGATGAGGACCATTCAACCATAATAATTCACGCACCCTGTTACCAATGAGCAAAAGTATTTTTTAGCAATACTCTGGACATTCCTCTCTGGGAACAGATTACATCAAATGCTGTCTTCTCATGAAAATAATTGACAGAGATAAAGAACAGAAATGTAATACTACACAGGGTGAAAAAATGTCAAGAGTTAGAGAAATTTCCTGAGCTTCAGAGCTTTCAGCCCAGAAATGCCAGAACTTTCTTCAGAACCCACTCAAAATTTAACTTTTTCCCTAAGCCCAAGCAGCAGTAATGGACCCTGAAAAGTACTGACCAGGTGAAACAAAGTGAATTCAAGTATAAAATGGGCAAGTTTTGTCAAAGCACATGTGAATTTATTCATAACACATTTTCAGTCTGAACACTGAGGTTTCTATGACCCTTGCTTAATCAGCTATTTCTCAAAAACTAAATTGCTTGTCAGTAGCTTAAAGATTACTGCATATTCTGAGCCCCTTTACCACAGAGGTTTAGTGATACTTCACTGGCAGCTTCCACAGTGTCAGCTTATTTCCATAATCCTATGGTAGATAAGGGGCCAGGGCAATCACCTGAAATTCAGAAGGATTTCAAGAAGTGCAAGGCAGCCAAAACTGATTCTGGCCACTTATTGTGATGGCTGTTTGTCAGTCAGGTGGTAGGAATCACATCAGTTTCAGTTGTTCTGCACAGAGATTTGAAGAACTGTGTTTGGCTTCAGCACCTTATTAAAAAAAAAAAAAAAAAGAAAGAAAAAGAAAGGCTAATCTTAAGGGTTTTTTTTTAGAGGCAGAAAGAAACATATTATCTCAAAAATGTACTTTCATATTGTGTGAATTTGAAGTATAAAACAGAATTTCATTGAGGGTTTTATTATATATTTTTGGGAAACAACTGTCCTTATTTTAAATTTCACTTCGTACAACATTGTAGTTTCTGTAAAATTTGGAGAGTAATCAAAATGAATTTATAACTATCACACCCTCATGCATAAGCATGACTATAAAAGACACAATTCCTTCACTGAATTCTGATCACCATAGGTCAATGGGAAGCTTCAGGATAAACTCTTCAATAGCTTTAACTAATTCTTATACAAAGGCCAGGGAATAAATTTCCTTTGTTATCCACTTTTTCTTTCTTCTCTAGTCTTCTTTCCCTAAACCCAAATACACCATGTCCATATCTTTTTCTTCATGTTGGGAAAAATGCTCTAGGCACACCATTAGTATGGTCCCATAAGTTAAGAAAATTTTCTTTGTGAAAGTGTTGGAAGCTGCCTTGCTATCATGATGTTATTTTTCATTGAGCAATACTACTTCAGACTATACAGAGCTGCAGTCTGCTTTCAACTCTACATCTTTGTTTTCTCCTGAGTTGTTGCTGAGCCTCTGACTGAATGTTTCAATGGAAATAGTTAAGATAAGGTGGTTTTAACAATATATACCTTCTTTTTAAAGTTATTTTTATTTTCTAATATCACTTAGGGGAGTATTTCCTGTCTAAGATTTGGGAAAAGCTAGTGTAAAAGTAGTCAGCATATGGCAGATGCTACAGTTCAGAGGCAAATCTCTAAGCAGTATTTCATCACTTCAGGAGTTTAGGAGCTTTAAATTATCTTGTGGAAGAGTCTGTGTCTCTACTGGCTGTATTGAGAAGCACTTCTCTCCTTTTTGCCCCTACAATCCATATTGTAGTAACTGACTGACCCCTTCCTGTAAGTGCTAAGATTTTCTGTAACTGCTGTGTGTGGTATGACAAATACCAGCTCCAGGACATCCTGACACACCTTCCCTCACTATCTCTCCAGGTGGTTGTGCCAACATGCTTTCTTATGTAAAATGCAGCATTTCAGAGCAACAGGTTTGAGCATTCTAATCTTGTTGCAATGCTCTTATTTGATCAACAGTGACCACTTTGGCATAATCCTACCTGTTTCTTCAATATGTGAAATCATCATGTAAATAACTGTACGTATATCCTGAGTAATTCTAGAGTTTTGTCTATTTTATTTCTCTACTATGCACTTCTGGACAGTTATCACAAACCTGGCCAGATATCATGTGTGATGTACCATATATCATGTATCACAATGTTATATGGTATATGTTACATGATATAAATGTCAGTTTGTTTATCTGCAGAATAGCATCAGAACCATTCCAATTTCCAGAGGTTGGCTGGTATTTTTCCTGCAAAAATTTTGCTTTTATAAGAATGTAGCAATGTTTTATAACAAGGCCAAATCAAAGACTTTGAGCCATTCTTGAAGGAAAAGTTAAAAGGTCAAACCTAGTAACAGTCAAGTTAAACAATAAAGTAGAAGCTGCTCCTCACATCCTTTACCTTGTACATGCAGTTCCTGCTATATTAACTGAGGGGTGAAGTCTGTGTGTCCAAGTTCATTTACCAGGAGAAAGTTGCATGTTCCCTGAAAAAGGTTCAAAAGTTATGAAACAAATATAAACAGATACACTGTTTCTGAATCTGTGGTACTTATTACCTAGGGTGTAAGCATATTCCAATAGAATGAATCTTTATCATTTGACAAGTGGCATGGAAAACCCTGACAAAAGGAAATAACAAGAACAAATCTTATGAGGAGCAGAGCAGCTGAGGGAGCTGGGTTGTTTATTCTGGAGAAATGGAGACAGGGGAGACCTTGTCACTCTCTACAACCACCTGAAAGGAAGTTGTAGCCTGGTGAAGGTTGGTCTCTTCTCTCAGGCAGCAAGTGACAGGATGAGAGGAAATGGACTCAAGCTGTGCCAGAAAAGGTTTAGGTTGGATATGATGTTTAATGGTAACATGTTCAGGTTAATGGCTGGACTTAATTATCCTAGAGGTCTTTTCCAAACTTAAAGATTCCATAATTCTAATAAATTATAGGGGTGGTTTTTATCATATGAAGGGGTTAAACCAGCAAAGAAGTACTGTGGAATTGTGGAAGAAAACAATTTTGAAACAACAAAGTAGTTACAAGTTACATGCTTGTAACTACTCTTGATGCTCTTGCGTATTACTGGTGTAGATATGTTATGTTTGAAAATTTATTATTATACCATATTTTATGGTAAAAAGTGGTACTGTTTCCCTTTTCCTATTATAAAAAGTCGATTTTGCCATGCATCTTACTGAATATTTTCATTAGAAGAAAACTGATAAGAAAGTCAGTTGGCTCTGATACAGTCCTATTTGGTTTGTGTGTAATTTTCAACAAATAATGTACAAAGACCTGTATGGTGAATTGCATGAGAAAGAGTTGATGCCCAAAATCCACTTTTTGCCATCAGTAGGTCCAAAAGCATTTCCTTGGTGAAATGTCAAGCTGGGTTTTTTTAAGCTCCATTCCTTATCCACAAACCCAGGGCTGCACTCAAATGACACTGTTTGCCTTTAGCCCACAGTAACATGGGCTGAGCCCAATCTCCACATCTTCATCCCATATACCAGACTCTTCAGCTGGAGGATTCTGCCACCTTGGCTATAGCTGTCCTAGCAACCAAGCTGTTATATCACCAATTTTCAGTTATTTTCCTGCCTACATATCAGTATTTAATTTATGTCTACAAATCTGTGGACTAAACTTTAAAATAAGCATTAAAAGTACCTAAATGTATTCTTTGATTTTGTATTATATTAAAATGAAGCCCACAGGAAACTACCCTTAAACAAGTAAGATATAATTGGAAAATACAAATAAATCCACAAAGCCTTCCACATCTAACATGGTGGTTCAAACACAGGCCAGGTAGCTTGTATGGAAAACGTCTGAGTTTTTGGGTAACTCCACTGACTGTAACAGAAATGTTTACATATTGAAAGTGAAATGTGCTTTCAGGTTTTAATGGATGAGGCTGAAAGCTGACTCTGTTACTTGTGGATATAAAAAGTAATTATGCTGGTATGATTCTAGTCCTCAGTGACTGGCATTCTTCATGGGAAATAAATTTAGACCTTTATTTGCAGTTTCAGTAGATAGGTCAAAACCTGTGTAGGCATGGCAATTTAATTTTCCTGCCCCTACATCCTAGTCAAGTCAGAGCAGTAATCTGCAGAATTATTTCTGGTTATACCTTTACAGAGGATTTAATTTCCGGACTGTTGAGGCAGCAGTCTCCATGAGCCTGAAATGCAAATGAAAACTATCAGAGAATTTTTAGAAAGCTGTGTTTACTGAAGCTTTACATGACAATTGCATCAGATGTAACTTTTATCTAAACCTAAGTTCTGTTTACAGCTGCATTTGCCCATCAACTATTTTATCAGTCCAAGACAGGCCAAAATCTGTGTCAGGATGTTGAGCAACTGATTGCTACCTGGACAGCAAGGCTTTAGCTTGGCAGATACTGATGAATATGAAGCAGAGTTAAAGTGCATTGTCATTTGCATCTGAAAGTTCTCCTGACATCAGCTGTAGGACTTGAACTTGGCTGTGATGAATCACAAGATGTACCAGAGTAAAAGCATCTCTGGGGACTGAAAGGATAAATGTATTTTCTTCCAACTTACTCATTGGTGGTAATGCCAAAAGATGATAATACACGCAATGAATCACATCAGCTATAACTACAAAGGAAACATATTCCATGGTTGGTTAATTCTTAATTGATTCTGATGCTCTAGCCTAAAACAGAGAATAAAAATATGCCACTGATCAAGAGTCTTGTGAAGTCCACATTTTATGTACATTTATGGATGCCATCCAAACAGCAGGAGAACTATGAGAGAAAGGTGGGCAGAAAGGGGCCAAAATGGGAGTGGCAAGCAGAATGGTCAAATCCAGGGGTGACTTATTTTCCACTCATCAGCTTCTGCCTCCTCTAACCTAAGAGTTGATATAAAAAAAAATCTTGATGCCCTGGGTTTTGTGGATAAAAAATGGGGGAAGAAAATCTAGCCATTCACTAGCAAGAGAGTGGCAGGAATGGAGAAACTTTGGAACCAGTAGAGCTGTACCCACTGTTCCCTTTCCCTTGGGGTAAAATGCATTTCTGTTTTTGGTAACCCCATGTTATTTTCAACCCATATTTTATCTTTCACAAAACAAATAAGGCTTTCTCTCTTCTCTGCAGGCAAGCAAAGGATATGCTGAGAGCTTCTGTAGCTCTGGAGCAGAGTCCTCTTGCTGTGGCCTTTGTGGGGCTTGTTTGACAGTTGTCCACATTTATTTCTATGCTTCCATGAGGCTAGTCCCTACTTGTGAAGAATTGCTGGAATACCTTGATCAATATAGAATACCTGGGCATTGAATATTTATGACGTATCTAAAATAATATACTAGCACCTCTAGTCATTTGCACATGGTTATAAACACTGAGAAGTTTCTCTTTTTGCTCTGAATATGATAGCTGGTTAGAATATGAAAGATGGTTAGAGATACTGCTAGAGATACTTGTTCTTTATCTTCACACTGGTAAACTGGGAAAATCATCTCAGTGTCATTTCTTTTTGCTCTTGCAGAATGTAATTACATACCAGGTGGCCCAGTAGTTCATTAACATAACTACTCTGTGTCAGAGTGACAGAGAGGAAACGCATCTCTGGCAATAGGTAAGGCAAAAGATGGGAAAAGGAATTTCTGACACAAGGCTGAAAACTGTGTGTCACTGAAAATATTCCCTTGTGCAAATCTGAGGATGCAGCAAAGTCGTGAACTACAGACACACAGAGCTTGAGATAAACAAAATCCAGTGCTTCGGTTTCCGTAAGTGGAGCCTTTGTCTTTGAGCTACTGTACGCGCTGGGCCAGGAAACAAACAAAACGGGGGGGAGGCGATCTCAGACAGAGCTCGCTTTATGCTTCCGATCTGATCTCCCCTGAACGAAAGGGCAGAGCGATGTAACGCTCGGTAAGACAGCAAGCACACCGTGCGGGCTGCGCGCTCGGTGCCGCGGGGCGGAGGCTGCGGCCGGGGGCGGCGGGGCCGGGGGCGGCGGGGCAGGGCCGGGCCGTGCCGTGCCGTGCCGGGCCGTGCCGTGCCGGGCGCGGAGCATCCCTGCGGCCGCGGCGGCATGGCAGCTGCCGGGGAGGTGGAGCCAGCCGCTGACCTGCCGGCATCGCAGCATCATCTGCCGGCAATAAACCCTCCCTTCGTCCTTCCCACCTGCGCCGGAAAACGCCAGGAAAACATCAAATGAAATTATATGATTAAAAAAAATAACAATTGTTTTCAGCAGCGGGCAGAGTGCGGCGGGGAGAGGCCAGGTGCGCAGGGCCGGCTCCGCGGCGGGGGCCGTGCGTGAGGAGCCCGGCCGGGCGCTGCCGCCATGGAGCACATCCGGATGCCCAAGGTGGGTCCCGCCGGCCGCGGCTGCATCCCCACTCCGGCTCCGGCTCCGGCCCGGGGGAGCCTGGCCCTGCAGCCTTGCGGGCCTGTACGGGCCTGCCGCCGATGCTGCGGACTGCTTGGGCCAGTTTGCCGTGATTCCTGCCCTGCGGGATGGGCTGGTCGGGATTCTCGCTCCGTCCCTCTGTTACCTCAGGCACTGCCCGTCAGCTGCAGGCATCCCCAGTGGCAGCTGGGGTACTGCTTCTCGGACGCCCGTCGTGTGCCCCGAGACTGCAGGCTCGGCGATGAATAGATTTAGTGTTTCTATGCGTATGTTTGATCTTTAGCCGACGTAATCCGTTTTTTTCTACAGCTTTCTAAGCACTAGGCCTGTATTTGTTTCACAAAATCGTCTCGTTACTCTAAAAAATAAAATAAAAATACAGTTTTAACACAGAAAAGGTTTAGATTAAACGTAATCACAAAAAAAGTGAACTTGAGCAATATGTTAATTTGAAATGGGGTGGGATATATTATAAAAAATTTTGGGATTTATTATAATAAATAAATATTTTCTTATTTATTTATTTATTTAATAATCAAACCCCCTGAAATTAAGAATTTATTTGTATTTATTATCAATATTTAATATGATGGCATGAATTTGAGATCAGGGCCTTGTTATTTGCCTATTTTTTTTGGCCTTTAGGTGTTAAGCTGTAAATCTAGTAAGAAGATAGGCATTTATAACAACTGCCTTTCTTCTAATCTCATTTCATTACCTGTTATCTCCTTTTTTGGGAAGGAAGAATTTCAGAACAATATGGCTGTGTCCTCCTGCAGGTAGGTACAATTAGTGGAAGTTGTCTGTACAGATGCTCCTGACCATTTGCTGAAGAATGCTGAAAGCATGAATGAGAAAAATGTTAAAAACAACTAATAAGGGTGGAAAAATATATTAAAAAAATAATGGTTGTGTTTGCTGCCAATGGGAGACCCAGGAAAGTCCCTGTTGCAGGCAATGAAGCTTATCTGTTTTCTTTTCTACAACCAGGTCCTGGTCCAGAAAATATTACTCTGCATATGTAAAACCCATTTCTGTAACTGATACTGTGAGAAGGCACTGTACCAATGCCTCAGGTCACTGAAAATCTTGACTCAGTGTGAGGTGATTCTGCAGTCCTGCATCCTGGCAATCTCTTACATTATAGCTATGCTGAAAGGTATCTGATATAATAGAGCAGTTTAGAAAGAATGATTTAAAGGTACAAGGGGTACAAAAATCCTTTAAAATTTCCAATATAAATGTAGAAAATCAACATGTTTTGATTGACTAAAATACTTAATCTCTCCAGTTACTCCTAAATACACTGAAAAAACAGTGTATCTAAAGCTCCCTGACAGAATTGATACCATTGATTTTTTTTTAATTCCTCATCTTAAAATAAGTCACCAGTACTTGTTGGGGTTTTTTGTTTTGTTTTATTTTTACTGAATTTGGTTTTGATAATTTGTAACTGAACATTAAATGTTTTCCAATGCCTGTAATGTAAAAATAGGTAAGGGAAATCTCATAGTACCATATGTTAGCCTCTGGTGTCACATTTCCTGACTCCATACAAACTTGTCCTGAGAGAAATTTGAGAAGTGACTGCCCTGTTCTGCAAAGGTATTAATCTCAGAATAATGACACTTTCCTGGTTCACAAACCCAGCCACATGGAAAAGCAAGGTAAATCCCATACTTAGCAAGATAATAAACTTACTAATATCTCAAAACAAAATTCTTAGCCCAAGTAAAAGCTTTTCCTTCAAAGGGAGGTCTCTATTACATAACACCCATTAGGTCTCAGCAATTGTTTTAAGTGAAATACGACTGTAGTGATTTATGGGTCATAAATATTAAAATTAATCTGATAAAACATAACAGACATTGAAAAAGCAGAAGGTAATTACATACCAGGTGGGTCAGTAGTTCATTAACATAACTACTCTGTGTCAGAGTGACAGAGAGGAGAGAGCATTTAGGCCTGGCCACGTTCTGCAGCTTCTCAGCGTTTACAGTTGTATTAGGTTCCAGCTCTTCCTATTAGTGTCCATTTATGGACCTCTCTGTGTGAGTAGCCAGAGCTCCTTATAGACAGGATGACACTCTCTGGCTCCACAGCCTGCATGGGAGCAAGCTCCAGAAGATCACGGCTTCACAAAAATTCTGACTACTGAAAAGTCTTGAGTAGCTTCCTTCAGTATCGCTTCCTTCTAGCTTCAAGGATTTGTTCAATAAATATTCCATGTTCACCCTACCCATGCCTTCACAGTGAATCTTGATCACAGCCCTCCAGATTCTGATAATTTCAGAGAAATGTCATCAATGACCCCAGGACCTCTTTCCTATGTCCAATCCATTGTTCTGTAGATATGTTTTAGGTTGTTTTTCTTGGAGGTATTCTACCATGTCTGTCTGTGTTGAAGCTCCTATGTGTCTCCTTTGCCCACACAAAGTTTTGCAAGACTCCTCTGGAGTAGGATTTCCCACTGCAAAAGCCATTCTGGTGCTTTCCCAACAGACTGTCCATATCCACCTGCTAACACACTATTTGGTGTGCTGACCACTACTGTTCTATCATTACACCCTTGGTAGAAAAGAGGGTACATAGGCACTGTATTTTCACAAGGTAAATGCCATCCTATTTATGAAGGCCATAATTTAAGTTTAAAAGTTGGAAACCATCCCTCATTGCTGAATAGAATTATATATAACTCCCATACCCTTTAAAAATTAAAAATTAGTAAAATCGGTGACTGACATGAGTTTGGATTGGGCAGCAAGATGGTTTAGGATAACTCTCCAAACCAGAAATATGACAAACAGCTCATAACATTCAGAAAAAAAGAAATCAGCAATACTTCTGAGAAGATTAGAAGCACGTTTTAGGAGCATGTGTAGAGATTTGTCTGGCCAGGGACAGGTTGAAAGATCCAGAGCTCTCTAGATATGTTCATATTATTTGTGTTTGTACATTGTCAGCAGGCCTATTGATGGCCCTCTAATAAAGAACACATCAGTTTTTCTCTGGCGTACTGGCTGTCTTCAGTGGGCTTAGCCCAGTAATTCTTTTGGCTCAGTGTTAACAGAATACTTGGGATGACTTGAGTTGCTCGAGTGCTTTCATTTTTGTGATGTTACAGTGAAGTACTTCCTTTCAATGATGCCTCTCTCAGGCAGAATTTAAGATCTGCTCCCACGTTAGTGACAAATCGCTCTACCAGATGTATTGCTTCACAGAAAAAATTTCCAGCATGTGTAAGTGAGCTGCGTGTTTGCTTTTGTTTTTAATCAATTTTACATAATTCTTACTTTCTAATAAGATTTTATAACATGTCCTTTTTCATAAAGTCTCCATCAGGAAACCCATGTAATTTATATCCACTTTATATATGACAATGTAAATGGCAAAACATATGTCAAGATGTCTATCCAGATCAATAGCAAAATTGAACCCAGCATGCCCAGTCTTTACTTTCCTATGACATGTTCTGGGTTGCTGGATCTCCACGTTTTTTTTGAGGTAAGTTGGCATATTCTACCACTGCTCTCTGTGTGCCTTCTGTTGAGATAAGGTATGATATTATAGTTATGTTCTCTGTATCCAAGCTACTATCCAAACTTTTGGAAAAGTTTGATTTATTTCAGTTATGCAGAAAGGTGGCAGCAGCCCTGAGGTGGGATCGGGAAACACCTGGGGATGTGAAATGGTTGTTTCCCCTGCTGGAATGGGGAATGGAGTGCCACAAACACTTCACTATAGTACTAGAGTTTGGCTAAACTTGTGTTTAGTTTGCTACTTTGGAAAGGTAGAGGAGGTGAGGCTGGCATGGCCTTTGCCTTTTAATGGTGTTTTGGGTCATCAGGTTACAGCAAACACGTTATGCCACATCTTTTAAGTGCCAAGTTGATTTTCTGCTTTTCGAGTGTTGTGTGAAGGTGGTTTCTGTACTTTCCTCTAAGTATACAACTTAGAGCAGTGTGTCTTACAGTTCAGCTGGTGTTTTCTGATTTCATAACTGTTTCTCATTTTACATCATGGTTAACCTGTTCTGGGTCCAGTAATGTTTCATGGCTTCAAATATGTCATTCTACTTCACTGCTTTAGTCAAATGATGCATTAAAACATATACACTAATCCTGGACTCACTTAACTCTGATTTTGTGAGTTATGGATTTTTTTCTTATTAATAAATTTTCCTTATTTAGAATGAAATTTAATTTTCTTTGGGCTCCATTTATTCCATCTTTGTGCTATAAAAGTTTGACCCAAAGGATAAATTTAATACAAGTGAGCTTTGTAGTATTGTATGCCCAGAAAATGTTCTGTGGTTACATCAGACTGGAGATGGATATAATGAAAATAAGAACTGCAGAAAATGTCCAGATGTTGTGGGATTTGACTTAAATTATCTGTTTGGAATTGTGCTATGAAATATTTGTTTTGAATTAGAGTCATCAAGCTACCTTCCTAGTGTGAGTTTTGATTTAAACAGTCTTATAACAGCCATTATTCTCAAAATATTTAGTCAAAAATGGTCAGAAGATCACACAGACTTTCATACATTCAATAATGTAACTCTCAATAAAGAGGTAGCGGGATAAAGTCACAAAACAAGCTCTAAAAATCATGGGTAGTCGTGTGTTTTAATTTGTTGTCTTGGTATTTATGTCTAAACTGCTAACTCCAAACCTTATTGCACTTGAAAAATAGTACTGGAAGTCATTAAGACAGGATGTCTGCAGGGTCCTCTTTGATTTTTTTTTTTTTTGCATAGTAGGAGACTGAAGTTGGAATGAAGGATTTGAGAAGTTAGGCTTTGGGGTGGTCAAGGCTGGAATCTCTAGGCCTGCTGTTAATGGGCCCAAGTGGGTGGTATTTGAGCCATTGCTGTCTGTAAACCTAAGGAATGTTCTATTTGCAATAGAAAATGCACACTGACATTTCCTGCTGTGCAGGTGTATTCTGCTGAGAAAGACAGGTCCCTACTACCAGAAAAGGAGTCCTACAAATCCATTTTTAATGCAAATCTCTCGTGGCCTGCACAGCTGAAATGACTTGGTACTGCTGCTCTAAAATAGGCTGCTGAACAGGGCATGGTTTCAAACACGTAACAGAAAAGCCTGTATCAAATACATGAGTTTAAAGATGTATTTCTTATTAGTATCCTTTGGCTGCATGCAGAATTCTTTTTCCCTATATATCTTTTCAGAGCCAAATTGGAACAAATTTGGCAAATGTATTTAAGATTTACTGCCTTGAGGAAGGCCTGTTTTTCCTAAATTAAAACTCTTAGATAGGATTTTTAATAGGATACACTTAGTTGCTCTCCTCTCCTTTTCCAGATAAATGAGATTTAATACAGACTGAAAGAGAAGATTTTATGTATGAGCCTTGTGTTAGTGTTGACACCATATTGTAATGCTCTAAACTCTTGTAATAGGGTCTTGGTTGTTGCTCCCATCACACAGCTGCTACTCAGGTGTATCTGCTAATGTGGTGCTGACCTCACTCTTTATAGATCTTAGCAGACAACAGTTTCTTTTTAAAGCCAAATTATTAGGTAGTTTGTTGTCTGTCTTGCTATTATGAATCATTCATTAATATTTTTTCAGCTCTTTTCCTCCATTTCACTTTAGTTCTTTAGAAAATTAAACTTGTTTAGATTTTTCTTGAATATTTTCCCCCATCCTGCCAGATTTGCCCTGAGGAAACTTTTTACAATGCATCTCTTAAGGTATCTTTGCTTAAATTTAATTATTTACTTGTGGCTTTGTTTGAGTCTTTTGACAGAGGCAGCCATCTAACTTCACAGACTGTGCATTATTTTACTGCACTTGGGAGATCTTTTCAGAGAGGGAAATATAAAAATGTAACATGGATCAAGTACAGTTTTTATGATTCTTATGAAATAGAATGGAAACCACATTAAAAGGCAGCATCAATTGGCAATTCAGTTTTCTTTTATTCTTACTCCAAGATCATGCAAAAAAGATCACTTATTATATATTTTGTTTAACAAGTACAACACTACTATCTTTGTGTTGGAAAAAAAAAGTAATAGCATTTGGTCTTTTACATGTAGTCTTTTTTCCCTCTCAGGAATTATGCTAAACACATGGACAGCTGGGGTCAACCAGGGTGAAGAAAGCTCAAATATTCCACTTGGCCTCCAACCATACCAGCTGTGCTCCTTTTTTCTCATTAGGCTCAGGCTTTTGGCTTTCACAAGCTCTTCCCTTAGCTTTTGTCTGCCGGCAGTGCTCAGGCCAGCGAGAGTCCTGTCACGAATTCCCAGGATGCAGTTTCTTCTTGCTTTTACTCCTGTGGGTAACCTCATGAGGAGAGCGGGGAAGGCAGCAGAAATCCCTGGTCAGCCTAGGAGGCCAAGGGGATGGACAAGAAGTCTCTGTAGGGCTCAGTGTGTGCCCCTAGGGCCCAGCCTTGGCTTTGGGTCAACTTTTTCAGCAGCAGAGCAGTTTGTGGAAGTGGCCTTTCTTTATCCTTGGAGAATCACTGAAACTCATTTGTGCAGCCAAATTTCAAGGTACTTTATCAGCTTATACATGAAACTTGCTTTTATGGGTTGTGGTAGAGCAATGAATTTCAAGTGTCTGAACAATAGAGAAGCTCCTGAGGATGGGGCCTGAGTGAGGACATTCCCTGCTTACCTTTAATTGGCAGCTGTCTCCTGGCTGGGAGGGTTTTCTGGCCTTTCTCCTTCTTGGGATAAGGAATTAGAAGAGATGAATCAGTCGGGGCTCCTCCTAAAGGAACAGAGAACACTTGGTGACATAGGAGCTGATCTCTTTTGCTCTTGGCTGACAAATAGGCTTTTCATCTTCTTCAAGATGCTCAGTGATAATGAGCAGGTCAGCGATGACCATGGCAGAATTAGCTGTTCAAGTGTCTTCCTCTTCAGGTTATGTGTAGGAAGCAAACACATAGACTTAAAACCTATGCAGTGAGAAAAAAGCTCTTTGAGATTTTTATTTCATAATTCAAATTTAATTTTATTGGAAAATCCTACAGTAGAGACCATTTTCTGTCAGATAGCATCTTCCTGCTCCACATGAGCTTTTCTGTGACAGGAAGCTCCAGTTCTTGCCAATCTGCCAAACAGTTTTGCTTCTCCTTTCCCTACTCAGTCTGAGCCCACAGTCAGAACTGATCCTGTATTTATCTGAAAAAGCTTTCCCATGTGGAGCTGTGAACAGCCTGAAATAGTAGCAGTAACTTCTGCACTGTTTTGAGATGCTGACATGTTTGGAGACACTGAAACAGCTTAAAGAAGTGAGGACTAAGGTAGCATATTCAAAAAGCATTCAAAAATAGGAAATGCAGTCAAAGCTTATAAAAAAAGTTATTTAAACTAAAAATGAAAACAAATTAGGGTACTTGAATATTTTTAGGAATAACATTTTGGCAGGCAAACTTTTCCAAATGCTTTCAGGGTCATATGCGTGCTGTTCTTCTTTAGGTGGGAGTCCCATTTAAACTGGTGGGAGTTGTGCCTGAATAAAACTTTGGCCCATGATTTTTCCTAATATGACATTTTTTCTTGAATGACCTCCTGGCAACCTTGTTCATAAGTCATTTGTCATGTTTGTTCTCTGAGTAAAAAGTGCCTTCCATCTGTTCTTAATCTGCGCTCCCTTTAACTTCTATTTTTGCCTCCTTTTTTCTGTCATCTGTGTTGCATTGGAAATAGACTTTCTGGGCAACTTTATTTATCTCCATGTAAGCAGTTTTAGTTATTGAAATGAATCTCCTGGTGGTCTTTTCTTTAGGCCTAGACAACCATAGTCATCAGGAAAGAAAAATAAAAAAGGAGAAAAAATAAAGAGGCAAGAGCTTTGAATTAATTATTTAAATTATGGAAGATTTACTTAGATGCCCCTCTCTAGACTGCCTTGGCTAATGTTTTCTTTCTAATTCCTTGTGGTCATCCAGCTCTCAGCTTTACAGACTTGTGTTTTCTGGTCTGGTCTCTCACACCAGCTCTTCATTTTAAGTGTAGCACATGTGCATGTGCTATCCTTTTTCCTGACATGACAGTACATACATAATTTCCTACATTCTCCAATAAAGTCCACAGTTGTTTTGGTGAAAAAGTGGAGCCTTGTTTTATAGGAAAAAAACAGAAAAATAATTATTACCTCTTCTTGATAAAAATTTTGGCAATTAATGCTGATTTCTCAGCATGCTGTGACTTCTAAGATAGAAAAAAATCTCTTCTTCCAAAGCCTTATTAATATGTGTGCTCCCCTCTTGTGGAAATGAACATATTCCCATTCCCTCTATTCCCAAACTCTCTAGGTTTAAAGAAACCACTGGACATGTCTTTCTTTTCCTGGCTGGGAGAGTGCAGGAGAAGAAAGAAGGCTCATTCTCTGGATCCTTTGATCAGCAGAGTGAGATCTAAGATTGAGCAATGCCTCATTATACTGATGGACTAAATTTATCATTAATAAATATAATACACATGGGGGGTAGATCTTAACTTATATATGCAGACATGACTAAGAGTTACAATTGCTAGTTCTAAAAAAAACAAAACCAAAAAAAACCCCAAAACTAACCCAAACCCCAGTGTGTTCAGCAGAGGACAAAAAAGCAAGCAATGTTTGAGAACTTTAAAAAACTCAATAAAAAGCGAAACAGCAATCACTGTTGCACTACACAAAGTACAGAAACCTGTTGTACATCCAATCTTTGAATTCTGTTTGCACTTTTGGACTTTTCTCAGGAAGTAGACCTTGTGCAGACTAATCAAAAGTGTGGAAGAGCTTGTCTGGAATAGCTTCCATAAAGGTCACAGCTATGTAAAGTTGGGCTCTTCACTCTTGGAACACGAGGATGGAGGGAAGGATCTGTAACAGCACGTGTGGCACATAACTGGTGACAAGTTCAAAAAGAGCAGGAGGATGGAATTTATTGTACAATGTATAGCTGAAATGTGAAGTTCACTCTCACAGTATGTTGTGGATGCCAATAATTTACAGATACACAAAACGTTATTTAATAAAATGAATGGAATGTAAACACAGTTATGGCTATTAAAAAGTGTGACCTCATCTTAGGAAGGCCCCAGAGCTGGGCTGAGATCCTGAGGGAGCATGAGTTCATGCCTGCCTCTCATGCTTCCCTCAGCTGCTGCAACTGTCTGTTCTTGAGAGACAAACTGCCAGGAGAGGTGAATTCTGATCTCCCAGTGCAGCCACTGCATTTGCTTTGATGAAATCAGACTTACCACACAGCTCTTACTGCAACTGTGCCTGTTCATTCAGATTCAACCTTTAATTTATTTGTAGCTCTGTATTAAAAAAAAAAAACAACAAACCACAACCAAAGAGGAGCTTTGTTGGTTAGCATTTTTCAGCCATGGGGCTGTGATTGATGAGTGGGGAAGGATGTGACCCAGGAGGTCTAGAAATTGATCCCTCAGCCCTGTCCTGCTGTGTGGATGCCTGCTAGGTTGTGTTTCATGGCCCATGCTAGCTCACTTTGTAGGCTGGGGTGGGTGATGAGTGCCTTGTGCAAGATCAGTGCCTGTGCAGCAGAGCCCTTGTGGGCTGGACTGCAGTGTAGGGACTTTTCTTCATCCAGAAAATGCTGATTTTTATTGGTTTTGTGGGTTCCTTTCAGAAGGGCACTGCCTACATTTTTCTTTGTATCATCCCTCCTCTTTTGCTTGCTGCTGAATGCATGCTTGGTTAGTATTGTATTTTTTCCATTCCTTCTCAAGCCAATGCATGACCTCTGAAGTAGATGGCCCTGGGAAAAGACTTCATCCATGCTTTCTAGCAGCCTTTTTTGTTTAAAGAAATAGTTTCATTTTTGTTTAAAACATATTATAACTGGCCTTGAGGGAGATGACTCTGCTTTAATAATGGTTTGGTTTAAGCATTTTTGCTACTAAACTGGCTTATTCTCATTTTAAGGTTTTCTTTATTCCTATTTTTAAAATAGTGCATTGTATTTGGAATACACATTGCAAACATGTAATTCTCAGATGCTGTCATTCTGTTTCTCAGGAAAATCAACTAATAATAGTTTTAAAATTGTTGTGGTAGGAGATCCATCAAACCTATAGTAACAAACTGATAACTGTTTTGGACAGGTTTTATCCTACTGAATATCAAGCTTGTTGATTTTTGAAATTATTCTAGTTTCTCAGTCAGAAATCATGGAAGCCTAGCACAATTTGTGTTCAAAGGGACCTTAAAGATCATCTAGTTCCTACCCCTAAAATGTGCCTAATTATATGCATATACCACATGCCGTATGCAAAATACTAATGATGTATGAGTCACAAGCTGGTGATCTGAGAGTTAATAATGTATTTTAGACTCTCCTGTTGTCAGGAGTGCAGAAAAGGGAGAATGCCCATTTTGTGCCCAAGGTGGGGGAGCAGTGGAAGTGAAACTCTTGAGTCCCATTGAGAAGTTACTGAAGGCAAAACTTGAAGTGTGACCTCTGCTGTCAGCCCGAGCAGGAATGTAGGGAGCAACATCAAAATGTTTCTTTTTCACTCTTTTAAACTCTTTTAACATTGTTTTAAATCTCAACAGAGATTTGCATGGGAGAAAATTTGCCTTATTGAGACCCATTGAAGAAAGACACTCTACCAGTATTATCTCCTACTTATTATTATTATTTTATTTTAATTTAGCTGGAATGGCTTGAATGGAGCAAGAGTATAACTGAAAGACAGGCCTTGCCTTGCTGCCACAGGGTTTTGGTAAGATGAGATCACAAGGAAGAACTCAACTGAGAAATTGTCTTTGGAAGTGTTAAGTAACAGGTTTTTGGATACAGAGGTACCACTAGAGAAGGGAGAAAAGGAAAATTAAGGAAGATCTGGAAATAAATCACATAATCACATTATCTCATATAGTTATACTTTTTTGATATTTAATGTTGTGCTGAAAAGAACTTTGTAATAGACAAAATGTGAACATTGAGCTCTCACTACTGAGCTTTCTGTCATAGCCTAATTATTTCTTTCTTTTTCCTCTGTCACTTTTTTGTATAGGTGGAAAATGTTAGGTTACTTGATCGTTTATCTTCAAGAAGAGCTGTGGTGGGAACCTTGTATTTAACAGCTACCCATGTCATATTTGTGGAGAATGGTTCTGAAACCCGCAAAGAAACCTGGGTATGAATTTTTATTATTTCAGTTAGCTCTAAGTGCATGGCACTTCACTGATGGTAATTTGAAAATTACTTCCAAAACACTTTAAAAATAGTTAATTACTTCTTATGGATGCTTTTATGAGGCCATGCAAAGATCTAGCCTAGCAATTTTCAAACATTTTCAGTGGATTCTAGATATTACAGTATAGTAAGAGGAAGAGAAGGGCCTTCACTGTATGAATACCAGATGTGATTGACTGAGGAACAGCTGCTGTAAACTGCACTGTTGCTCCTATCATCCAGGAAGAACTGAGGAGAAATGCCTTGAATATGAACTATTTCCTTGCTTCTGTCAATTCTTGGCCTTCTCCTTTACTGGTAGGGTTGAGTCAGTGATTTTTTTTTGTTTAATACTTTATCTCTTTTAATAAAGTAGTAATTTGAAATAGCTGTTTTGATTGATTGACAAGATATATTGCCTTTTCTTGTTTTTTAACCCCAGCCATTGACCAAGCCCCATGCAGCCACTCTGCTGCCAACCAGCGGAATCAGGGAGAGAAGCTAAAGAGTAAAAGGTAGAAAATGGGTTAAGATAAAAAGAGTTTAATTAGGAAAGCAAAAGCCACACAGACAGGCAAATCAAACCAAGGAGCAAATTCACTGCTTCCCATGGGTAGGCAGGTGCTGAGCCATCTCCAGGAGAACAGAGCTCATCACATGTAACAGTGACTTGGGAAGGTGAATGTCATCACTCCAAATGTGCCCTGCTTCCTGCCTCCTTCCACTTCACACACTGAGCATGGTGTCACAGGGTCTGGAATATCCCTTTGGTCAGTTGGGGTCACCTGTCCTGGCTGTGCCTCCTCCCAGCCCCTGTCACTCTCAGTTTCCTGGCCAGCATTGCAGTTGGCCTTGGCTCTGTGTAAGCAATAACAAAGCCATCTCTATATGATCAACCCTGTGTTTGTTCAGTGCAAATCCAGAACACAGCCCCATGGCAGCCACTGTGAAGGAAATTAACTCTGCCCCAGCCAAAACCAGCACACATGTACACATATAGGTACAGCTGTTGCTTGGGGTCATACATTGGAGAGTCTTTTATGTAACTTAATTATGCACCCCTTCTCCATCTTCCTTTGATCCCACTATTCCTGACCAGATTTTCATTGTAATGCTTCATCTCATTTGATGCAGTATTTTAAATTAAATCAACATTACTGTTCTACCCATGAGGAGGCACAATATTTTAGCCTTATGTAACTGATGCTGGCTCATCTTTTCCCCGTGCAAATAGATGAAAAGAGCTTTGACAACCACTAGTTTACACTAAAGCAAACAAAAAAAAGCTTTGGATAACGTGAGCAGGCTGATGTTTGAGCAGCTGAAACACTCCAGAAATGCCTCTTTGTCTGCAGGTGATGTATCAAGCTGCTTGAGCCTGAAGCTGGAGATATAACCAAACTACAAGAGGAGGAGCATGAGGGTTTTCTGAAAGAGTAGTGGAACCTCTGTGCCTGCTCTGGCACATCATTATAAATAATTGCTTTTCTTCTTAAAGATTTGACTAGCATCACTCTTTTCAATTCCCCTCAGGTTCTCCACAGCCAAATTTCCTCTATTGAGAAGCAAGCCACCACTGCCACTGGTTGCCCCTTACTGATCCGCTGCAAGAACTTCCAGGTGATCCATCTGGTGATCCCTCAGGAACGAGACTGCCATGACGTTTACATATCCCTGATACGTCTGGCTCGGCCAGGTATGGGAAGAAAACAGCACAAAAATCAGCCTTCATCCTGAGGAGGGAGAATTTAATGGAAGAAATGTATCTGTGCATCTTTGTCCTTTGCAGGTTAAGAAAAAAAGTTTCAATAGAGATGTGTTGTGAGAGAAATATTGATATCATAATTTGTAGATCAATGAAGAAAGCTCATTATAACAAGTAGTTTACTCCATAAAGTATGACATGAACTTCTATTTAAAATAATACTCTAGAGCATCATGGGCCATGAAATATATTATAAAGATATATTGTGTGCAACTCATTTGCTGGATGACTTGTGTAAATGTAAATGTAGGAGAATATTCTAAATTCAGGTAACTTTCATGTCCCTCTTATAACAAAAACTTTACAATACATTTAGTGGTCCTGTCAAGGTTTCCATTTTGAAGTTTTGTGCTGTGCAGAAATTCCTTAAAATCAGTGAAAGGTTTAGCAGCAAGTACTGGTTTTATTTCACTGGGCTGCCTGTGTTTTGGCCTATTATTACCTACATTTTGAATATGCCCTGTGTGTTTCTGAATTCAGTTCAAGATCTTTTTGAAACCTTTCCCCTTTTCAATGAAAAACCAAATGTTGCATCAAAGCCCAACATTTGTTGCCTACATTATAGCTCCTCTCTGCACTATGCTCTCCTAAGACCAAACTGACAAAACTTCTGGATTGTTTATTTTAAACTATGACTTTATAAATATAACACCAGCTTTGGTCCTTTATTATTATTTTAACAGTATGCAAAGAAATTATCCATTACAGTATTTACAAAGCTGACAACAACTGGATTTAATTTTTTTCTTGTTAGGAGAATACCAATTTTATCTACTGTATAGAGGGCTCAAAAACTGCACAGTCGACCAGCACAGCTACTGAGCTTTAGAAAGTACTAATAGTAGCAGTAGTACCTCCTAAGCATAGCAGAAGTGACTTGGTAAGCTAGGTGATGCAGGGTGAAAGTAATCAGAGAAATTTAAAACAATTAGAAAAATTCCATCAGTGGTTCTGCTGATGAAAATCTGGACTCATTCCAGGCACCTCAGCTGCAAGTACCTGTTCATGTATGCTGGAAGACAGGTGATACTGTAATCCTTTTTCTTGGAGGTAGGAGGAGGTGTGTGTGCTGCTATGCACCAGAATGATGAAAGGAAGAGTAGCTGAGGACCCTGAATACAAGTTCAGCGACTGACTGCAGTGGACAAGAAGGTCTGAGTTAAGAAGATGCAGTAACAGCCCTGTAGAATTAGCTCTTTGCATGGTTTAGCTGCACAGCAGTTTTCCTTCTCCAGCAAACGATCTGATCATGATTTGAGACAGGATAAGATCTTGCCTACCTACTCAAAATTAGAAGGCTCTGATTCAAGCTGAGTCATTTGTACCTGACTGTGCTCTTCCCTGTCATTTTGTCAGGGCATGAAGCTGTTCTTCCTTTGGATAATATGGTTACTCAGCATTAGAAGGTGCTTTTTACTCCATGAGCAGATAATTTGACCTATTCAAGCTCTATTTTACATTCTCTGCTCTGTTATTTTCATTCAGTTCTGAGAGAAGCTCACGTTGCATACCAGTTTAACATGTTCCATGCTATCTGATATTCTAGTTACAGTAAAGGTGAAGATTATGCTTAATTTTATTTTTGCTAGAATTTTAATAAAGTCAAGCTGTCAGCTGCATTTGGCCTTTTTGATTAATTAAGCCATTTTGTAAAACAAGCTGACCATCAGATACTCCATGTTTAATAGCAGGATTGCAGATATTTATGGCAAAATTACTGAAAGATTGGGAAAGGTCCTATAAATACTGGCAAATATGTGGTTAAGCACTGACTACTAATACTTGAACATTTTTGTTACTATGTGCAGATACCATCATGTGATAATAATTATAATGTTGAGGCAGACTTCAGCCATAAGTAACCTGCATACATAGGTAGATTTTTTTCCTTGTGCCTGTGAACAACAGGTCCATTGGAAAGAAAATCCAGATGCTTCTGACAACAAAGCAGTGAAAACAGGAGCTCAAATTGCTACCAAAAGCTCAGCTTGGATTTATGGATTGGGCTAAAACTTTAGGGTAACATGTGAGAAATAAACCAGATTGTCTTCCTAATGTGTGCCATGCCAGAAGTTTGAAATTAGAGAATACAGAAGGAGTTTAAACTGCTGCAAGATGTGGAAATCATTCTCTTTTTTCTCCCTACTCAAGACTTTGTTGATTTTCAGTATGTTCCTGACAGAGTTAACATGAACATCCCTGTAGCAGCTGGGATTCAATGGCAGTGGTGTCTGGCTGCCACTGGTCACCAGGATTACGATTAATTAAATGCAGACATACTCCTAAAAAAAGTTTAAAAACTCCAGCACCACCAAACTTTCATATATGGCACCTGATCGAGGGGGACAGGTGGCATAGCTGCTTCCTGGTGATGATTAAATATTTCATGTAGCACACGCTTCTTTTATGCTGTTACATCATGTGCATCTTGAATGTATTTGCTATTAATTCAAGGACTGAATTTTGCAGTCCACAAAACTATGATCTATTGGAAACCTTCCTAATTAGGGAAATGACTACTGAGTTTTTGGTTTTTATTTTTGAAAGAATGTGCTGCAAAGACCATTGTTCATATCTTTTTTCTTTGCCATGGGATAGATGTTACATTAATAAACGGACTTCTAAACTACCTCTAGATAGCAAATTCTTTTGAAGAACAAGTGCTTACTCTGGCACTGGCTTTAGTTTTCTTTGGATGAAAGCATATTGCTGACATTTTGTCTTTGTGCTGGGGAAAGTTTTTACTAATCTACTGAAGACTAGCAGAACAGTACATTTTAAGTAGCACTTCTCTTAAGGCACATACATTGGAACATATACAAATAACAAAAAAGCATGTACTTTCAAAGTTTACTTGACAGTAGATATAAAGCAGGATATGTGCTTTTGTAAAGCAAAGTGTGTTCTTTGAAAGGAAACTGCATCAAGGTCCATGCCAAGTTCTGGTTTTGAAGTGTGATTTCAGGGTGAGAAATCTGAAGTAATTTACCCTTTCTGTTTCTTTGCTTATTTCTTTTCCCAGTGAAATATGAAGAGCTGTACTGCTTCTCCTTCAATCCAAAATTGGATAAAGAAGAACGAGAGCAAGGGTGGAAGCTTGTGGACCTCAATGAAGAATATAACAGGATGGGTGTTCCAAACAGCTATTGGCAGATTAGTGATGTAAACAGAGACTATGGAGTAAGTTGTTGTGATTTTTCTGTCACAGAGGCAGTCAGTAGAACCAATCAGCAGCCTGACTGAGGACCACCATAGTGCTTAGTGGCAGTATCTCCTTGTGCTCAGTGCTGTACACACACGTAGTAAAGTGCAGTTGCTCTACTACTTCGCATAACATGGCACACAGAAAGTGAGAGAAAGGATGGATCTTCATTTAACAGATGTGGAAATGAAGAGCAGAAAGTATGTCCACTGTGTTTTAAATGTTAGAGTTCAGCTGCCTGGGAAGAAGTTTAAGTCATACCTAAGGTTATGTGTGTGAATAAGAGTTTCCTTGATATGTAGGGCTATGTAAAATTACTATGTAGTCATTTTAAGAAAAAAAAATTTAAAAAATGTTCCAGATAGTGAGCTTGGCAATATTTTTTCCTCACTGGCTGTTCCCACACTCCTTTTGAAGCATCTGTGATTGGCTGTCAGTGATTTTCACAGTGATCTTGTGGTCGTAAATCTTCCTAGCTGCCTGCTGTCCTTCCTCATTCAGTCTTGTACGATTGAAGAACTTTTAATGTTAATTAATTGTGAAAAATAATAACCAAGACATTTTTGAAGGAAGTTTGTCCATGCACTCCATTGGTTCTGTTGCTGGAACATATCCATGTTAAGGAAGGACTGTGATATTCTCAGAGAAGACTGAATGTGCTATCAGGGTTTGTTTTCTTTTTGTTAAAATGAGTGGAAAAAAAAGTATGATCTCTTTTAAGATAAAGTGTAGAAAAAATGTCATGATGAATAAAATCCAGTTCACCACAGCAACAACTGTAACCACAAGCCCTTCCTTTCCTTTCTCTTTCATTACATATCTCTTGACTCAGAAAATAATTTTTTCCTGGCCATCCTTAGTGCTTTAGTCATCTCAGAAAGTCAAAGGGAGATACTGAATATCCCTCTGACCCCAGTCAGAATGCTACAGACAATATCAGGAAAAGGGGGTAAAAACAGGATTCCATCTGTGGTCTCACTTGTCTTCAGAGGTAATTTGGGGCTTTTTTTGCAGGCTTATCAGGTTCCTCTCAGAAGTGTTTGGCATTGTCAGGGCTTTTGGTAGCCTCATTTCATGTAGCTTAATTTCTTGTCAACATGTCGCTATTTTTTTTTATTATAAAATTTTCTGAAAAATTATTATTATATTGGCTCTATTATTATAGAGCCAAATTGGCTCTATTATTATTTGGCTATATTATTATAGCCCTCCCATTATTGTCCCCTCCTAGCAGAGTATTTGAGAACTTCACCCACTCCCATCCTTACTCCCAAATTCTGCTACAGAGGATACTGCAGATGTAAATGCAACCTTGGTAAATGGAACAATAAATCCTTTCTGGGACAAATGTGTGTTAAACCTGTCTGTTCTCAACAAGACATGAATTAACACTTGGAAATACATCCCTTCAACCCTTTTGCTTCAGTTTTTCCATCTGTAAGTTAGGATTAACACTTTCCAGCTTCAAAATAATGTTTTGAGGAACAGCAGTGATATGTATACAATAATAACAGACTATTCCCTGAGGTTTGAGTTCCTTGGTATTTTGTTTTTGCTGTGGAAATGGCTAATGCTACTTGTACTTTGCAGACCAAACAAACAGAGTTTCCTTTCACAGGTCTGTGACTCCTATCCTACAGAAGTCTATGTACCAAAGTCTGCAACTGCACACATCATAGTGGGGAGTTCCAAATTTCGCAGCCGAAGGCGTTTCCCAGCTCTTTCCTACTACTGCAAGGGCAACAATGTAAGTGTGAATTTCTAACCTCAAAGTGTTTGCTTATTTTGGCCTTGGCCTCATAATTCTTCTAGTAAGGTTTTGCAAGACAAAATCGGTGTTTATTTAATTTAAAAAAATATTAGTGTATGCTGGTTAGTGTGATTAGTTCATTAATAGACATTTAATGCAGACATTTAAACCCAGTTTCATCATCCAGCTAACACAAAAAATAGGTGATCCCTGTATCACAAGGAAGTGGAATAGTACAAGAGGCCCTGACACACGGGTGACAAAGCATCAAAGGCCAGTAGCAGGCAGCTTAGTAGCTGATTGGGAGGAGAACAGAACAATTTTGCATCTGGTAGCCTGAGAGCAAGTTGAGGAAGTCAAGAAAGTCAGAAATTATGCTTGCATCAGTTAGAGAATCAGGAGCAGCTTTTCAAGAAAAGATCTTTGAAAAGACACAGAAAGGATGGCTATAATAGCTACTAAATTTTGGCTGAGAGTTGTTGTGGTTTTGCTGAAGAGATTCTCCTTGTCTGCAAGTGAGGAGTTCCACCTTCCCCTCTCCATAGCAAAGGGGCAAGGAACTGCTTCACTTGTCTATAACCATTTGGGAAAAAAACCTGTACCTAGACTACTTGTATTTCTGTTTCTGGCAGCTGAGGTGAGAAAGGAGATCCTTGGACTGAAGAATCCCCAAACTGGGTGTTTTTACATTTGTGTTCCAGCCCCTTAGGGACTGCCTTAGCTCATCTGTCATTACCACTTTGGAGAATGGTGTCCCCTTTGTACTCTCAAAGGATCTGTGTGACTCCTGCTTCAGTTCAGAGTGGCACTGAGAGGTCTTCCCTAGAGTTGGGGAGTGGTCAGGACCTTCCAAGAGACAGAGCTAGTCTGGGCTTACAGGGTTTCTGTAGCATTTGCCACACATGCTGGGACATATTTCTGCAGAATGTCACAAGCAGAAATCATAAGCTACAATTTGCATGGAAGTCTTGCCTTTACAGCAGCCCTTATATTAGTTTTAAGCTTCAGAAAAAAGGAATGAGACATTATTTTTACTCCTTTACCCTGTATTTCATCAGAGCATTGCTTCCATAAAGATCTGTGAATTTTACAATGAAGTGGAGAATAGGAAGATTTAAAGAGTAAATACAATCTCTGTATAAATTAAATATTTTAAAAACTTTTTTTTCACATTAATTTTTTTCAGAGTTAATCACTTTGCATGATCAACTATGTCCAAATATAGATATCTAGGATTCAAAGCACTTGGACATTTCCAAACCTCAGCGAAAGAAAAGGTTTCAGGGTCAGGTAGATGACCATTAATATATAGTAATTCATCTTGGATGAGTTCCATGTTTCAGCCTGAATGGTTTCCCTGCTGTGGTTGAAGTTTGGGTTAATGTTCAAAGTACCAGGATCTGAAGTACTGTGTTTGCTCCTGGAACCTTTATAGTTAAAAGAGCTAGGAAATGCAGTTTTGGAGGAAATACCTCCTTGTGAGTTTGGAGGTTGGCAGTAAATAGAGTAATGGGCAGGAAAGGGGTAAGATTTATCAGCTGTTGGGAAGAGCCTGCTGCATGCAGAGGAGACAGGTACCACACATTCAGTCCTTCATAGACAGAACTTTCACACAGCTCCTTCATCCTGACAAATTCAGTGGTGATGTGACACCTCTGCATCTTACACAATCTGTGTGAATATGATAAGATCAAAGTCTGGAACTATCTGTTCAGTTATGCAATAGCATGTAATAAATCACTGGAATATGTGCTGATCAGAAGACTAAACTCTAAATAACAAGATCCTGTTTGAAAAACCATTAATAAAGTATGAACAGGGTCTCGCACAATTCTGGGTTTCCCTCTTAAAGACCCACACTTTACTGAGTAACTACTGATAGTTCAAAGATGTGACTAAAAAAAGCATGTCCTTTCTCACAGTAATAAATAATCTGCAGGATAGCCAGCAGAGGTTGTGACCTTCAGTAGGCAGATTCTCTTCACGCTTGTGTTCAGTGCTTAGAAAGTGTGCATATTATCCCCTTGCCTTCTATAAATCTAGCTGTCCTCTGCCTAGCAAAAAATAAAAATCTCCCTGCCCACCTATTTCCCATTTTGTTTCTTCTTTCCTGGTTTCATCTGGAATGAAGGTGATCTTGATGGATCTGTGGAGAAACTCTCTTGCCTCCTTCAGTAGCCCTGCTTAATACAAGTGCTCCAGGAGTGAGGCTACCTGACCCACTTCTTATGCAGTGAGGTCTTTTTCCTAAGGCAGTGCTAAAAATACCCCATCATTGGTGATCTGGTTGCATGTCATACATTTTTGTTTCCTGGACTCATGCTGTCACACTGTTTAGTAAAGCAGGCACCGGTGTAGGTTGGCTGTAATCAGTCTGGTACCTGGTGTGAGTACAAAAGGACCTATTCTTTATGTTATATCAATGTTCTCATGATTTCAAGGCTGTACTCATCCTCAAGATATCCCCTTTCTGGAGTTATTCCACATTAGGGAAATACAATACTTAAAATAGCTTAAAATTCAGATTCAAGATTAGACTTGGGCCAATGAGGTTGTATTGTTTTAATGCTTCCTTGCCTTTTAAAAAAATAATGTATTTATTAACATGTAATTAAAAATAATGCATTTATTAATTTTACCATTCTGCCTTTCTCATGTAATTGTACATTTATGCAGGCATTTAATGATCTGGTTTTGTAAATGCTTCTGGATGCTAAATAATATCTACTTTATAATTCTGTAAGGTTTTTTTGTCTTCATTTCTGCAGGCCTCCATATGTAGAAGCAGCCAGCCTTTATCTGGCTTTAGTGCTCGATGCCTTGAGGATGAGCAGATGCTCCAGGCCATCAGAAAAGCCAATCCAGGCAGTGATTTCATCTACGTTGTTGACACTCGGCCCAAAGTAAGTACATTACATTTCTTGCACATGGCAAGACTGAGTCTGGGCTGGATCCATTAGGGAACCTGACCTGAACACAACCTGAGGGGCTGACCAAGTCACTTCTGATCTTAGTTGCACCTGTCTAACTCCACAGGTACATGAGGATTTATCAGGGGAATCTTCATTAGGAACTTGACCACATTATTATCTCTGGGAGAATTTTCTCCTTTACACTGAACCTTTCCCTTTTCTTAGCAAAATGTCAAGACACAGGAAAGTAAATAACGTGTAGTTGTGACTGTTTACACACACAAAGGAGCTATCAAGTAAGTATATTTCTGATGAGGAATTGTTTGTAATGTTGCAAACCTCTGACTGCATATACTATAATTCTCTATGAATGATTTCTCCTGGAAGTGAGAAAATTCCAATGACCCCTGCAATAAGGCTAAAGAAAGACAAGTCACTGAGATCACAGGAATGGAAAAGACCTTTAAATATCTCCAGCACTTTGGTGGTTTTGAAATATGATAAAATATGATAAAAATATGATGAAATATGATAAAAAGTGACATCAGATGCCATATCTATAATTGAATAAAAACCTCTGGACAAGAAAAAAGCTCTAGGAAAAAAATATGGTATGGGGAAATATAGAAACTCAATAATGATGTAGAAGAGGTTGGAAGCTAAGAAATCTGTGTGTCAAAATTGTCATGCTAGCAAACAGCTCAAGGTGATAAAGACTAGTTAGGCTTCAGTATCTGGAGGTGAGAGTACGGATATGTTCTTTCTAATACTATCAGCAACTTTCCTCTTGAAGTTACCAAAGTCTCTGAAGAACAGAAACTAAAGAGGCAAACCTCCACACAATCCCTTGTAGGTATAGGATTATCTATAGCATGGGAAAAAGAAAAAAAAAGGAGAATAAATGTTTGAGGAAAAGGAACAAGGAAGCTATTTCATTATCCTGATATCAGAAGACAGAGGGGCAAGGGCAAGGTGAGTAAAACTGAGAACCATGAGAAATGGAGTGAGGAAGGGCAAACGTGGCAGAGCTGGAGCAGCTACAAGGAACCTGCATGGCTGGTGACTGAAGGCATGAGCATTGGTGGGAAGGTGCTGTGGGTGCTCACAGCTCTAATGGGAGGCAATGAGGGCCTTGGCATGTCTCATAACCCAAGTCACACCAAGGGCTGTGTAATCTGGTAACTACTTTTACCTTCAGTTCCCCCTGTTTTGTTGGGAACACAAGGATGCCACCAGCTTACTTGTGGTCCTGAAGCAAGTGAACTGGGATGAGCACTAGGAAAGGATTGGTACCATTGTGTTCAGAAAGGGCATTAGACATGAAGTACAGACCTAGCTGCCTAAATAATGCTTGTTTTACAGTTTTCTATGTGTAATAATAGTTATAGCTTGTTTCCTGTCTGATGGCATTGCTACTCTTCCCTATTTAAGGCAGTTGGTTTATTGCCAATGACTTACTGACTTGATTATTAATAATGTTTTACCAGGTAGTACCAGGAAGGAGCCATCCTTTAATATTTTTTTTTTCTGGTAAATTACTTTGAGACACCTTCTGTGTGCAGTGAAAAAAGCCCAAACTTTGTGGAGGGTGTGGAGAGACTGAATTAGGCTCACTTAGCCATGAATGCCAGCATATTTCCAGCAATGCTGGCTTCTTCAGGAGCTAGTCAGGAGAGGAAGACTGTTTTCACTTAACTGTTTTGTAAAAAAAAAAAAAAAAGGTTTTAATTTAAAGAAATATGTATACCAGATTCCTACCACTCTCTGTGCAGCAAAAATAGACAGATCTACAAAGCTCCTGTGATGCCAGATGCCAAATACAGCCTTGTTACAATTTTGCACCTGAAAATGCATTTATAAATGTAGAGCATATAGCAATGGATAGGTATCAGTGGAAGTGCTTCCTGGCATTCCTCAGGGAACCTTTAACAAATGTAAAGATAAGATATCCAGAGTGGTGGAAGGCTTTCCATTCCATTCCATTTTAACTGTAGGCAGTTAAAAAGCTGTTTGCCTCATTTCTCATAAGAACCAGCCTCTTATAAATATCATGAATGTTGATGGATCCTTCAATTCAGTATTCCCAAGTGCTCTTCCCTCATTGCACTTGATAATTTTCAAAACAAAAGATTTGTCTGTGGAAGAAAGCTTTGCTTCCACTTCATTTGAGTATATCAGGATCACCAAATACAAATTTACTTTAGCCACTTCATTTCTCTATGTAATCACAGAAGAAGCTAATGTAGACTTAGTGTTTATGACAAAACACATTATAACAAGACTGGATTTGGTTATCCTCCAGATTACAGAAAATGCCAGGAAATCTTGCAAGTGAGGGTTTCTACCTTTACAGGCTGTATCCTCATATTCACTGAGATTAATCAAGGACATGCACAATTTAGATAGCTTCACAACCCCTACTTTAAGAGCAGCAGATGGAATTTTGGTAGATGATGTGGAAAACTTGTTAGTAAATATTGTGGCAGCTGCAAAGTTTGGCAACTGACAGTATTTAAAATAAATGAGTGTTAGAAAGCCTTGCAAATTTAACCTTATATTTATTTACTTTCAAAGAGTGCCATTTCAGATTGCCCTTTAAGAAAGGATATTTGTGATAAGATTGCTCTGCTGCAGGAACAGTTAATGGTATTTATGTGCTGAGTACTGGGTTAAGTTAGAGCATAGATGTTTTTCATTTAGGTTTCAGGGGTTTGTTGTGGCTGAGACTCATCTGTACAGATCTTTCTTCCTGAAGCTATAGGCTGCTGCAGAGAGAGATTGCCTCATTTTGTTTATACAAGAACACTGATGTCAACTTCAAAAGAGAAAGATTAGGATTCAGCAGATAATTTATATCTTTGTAGCAAGTCACACAGAGGACTCTGTCCTTAGCTGACATGCTGTTCACAGGCTGTATGTTTTTTTTATTGTCCATTGATAGGCAAAACATCAGCAGACTGCTGGTGATAGACAAGAATGGAGTTTCTTTGTTCCTGCTCTTTCCTGAATTGCATACTACAAGTTAAAAGAAATTTTGCCCAAGATTTGTATAAATCAAAAATGTTGGATTTTTGCCCAGGTTCCTATCCAGAGTGTAGTTCCTTCTGTTGTGTCATGAAATTCATGCAATGCTTCAATTCCTAATGGTGGTCCATAAATGTAGCTTTTTAGCTCTTTCCTTTGAAAGTTAAGATATCAGGTTTGGTCCTTGGAAACCGCTTTTGACATATAATGTCAAAAAGCTGGGCTTGTTCATCTTGGTTTGAGGAAAGCCAGCATCAGACAATCAATCCTCAATTGTGTGTGTTGGCTCCAAATTAAAATTGAATATTGGGAGTATGTGTTTTTGGGGTAGAAGAGGTCAGAAAATGAGACATTCTTGTATATCCCATGATGCCATTAGCTAAGCACTGAAATATATCATTGTGACTGTCAGATGTGACCACAGAAGCAGTGAATCAATAGTACTGCCTGCATATTGGGAAATAAACTGGAGACAGAGTTATCTGCACAGCCTCTTGTCCCCTAGGCAATGCCTAAGAGAGACTTTTTTTACTCTTTCATGAGCATTGGCTCTCACTGAAATGAAGATGAGCCACTTTTTGTCGAATTGATGCCCAATGAAGTCTAAATCCTTTATTATTTATTCCTTAAATCTTTCCTGAGCAGAAGCTGTTAGTTGTGCTTGGAGGCATGGAGGTTCTGCCACTTGAGCTGCTTTGTCACTCTCAGAGCCTTCATATTTCTTGGGAACTTGGAAGACCCCCAGCACTACAGCATGAATTTCACAGAAAAGCATGGACTTTATTCAAAAAGATAATTTTTTTTCCATTGCACAGTGAGATTTTGCTAAAGGAAATTTAGAAAAAAAGTAGATAGATACTTAATAAAAGAATAATTTAGTTTAAAAGACTTATATAAAAAAGTAGAAGTACATAATTCATTTTATCAGCTTTATTTTTCAGCCCAAATATCAAAATTTGGCATAAGGAGCTTGGCAGATAGTTTTCCTTCCCACTCAAGGGTTCTAACAGGATGGAAAATAAACATTAACCACAGCCTTAATTTTGTGCTTGAGAAAACTGAACTAAAGAAATATTTAGTCACTTTCCCATGCCAGGAAGCAAGTAACAGATTTGGAGACAAAACTTCAACTTCCAGCTGAAAGTATTTTTGCCAAAGCACAGCAACTCCTTTGATAGCTGTGCATTGCAGGTGGAAATTTTTGTGGTAATGTTGTCAATTCAAATATTTTGTAGCCTTACCAAGTTACTATAAAATAAGGAAAAACGACTCCAGCTCCCTGTTCATCATTGCAAGCTTCAAAGAAGTAAGCTGCATCAGCTTCTGGATGGTTTGAGCAGTAATTTACAGTAAATTGGGCGATACTAGAGTGTGCACAGGCTCTGAGCCAGTGGCATGGCAGATGAGACACTGCCACCTCCTGGGTTCTGCTGGCAAACAGGATGCTGATCCAACATAAAACCAGAACTGCCCTTTAAATCAAAACCTTTATGCTCCTGCAGGGGAATCCTGCCTAAGCCATGAGGGTTGTGTTTTTAATCTCCCGAATGAAGTTTCACTCAAAGGGACATCAGAGACTCAGCAGCCCAGCGCCCTGCAATGGGCTGTGAACAGATCCCCAATTCAGAGCCCCTTGTGTTGACATTGTGGCAAATGCTTCCTATTTGTGACTGGCTTAAACTGCTCTGATTTATTATTTATTGCTGTTGACCACAAGGTTTGTTTTGAAAAGATTCTGCTACTGGTTTTCACCCAGTTTTCCCTATGTTTTTCAGCTCAATGCAATGGCAAACAGAGCAGCAGGGAAGGGCTATGAAAATGAAGACAACTACTCCAACATCAAGTTTCAATTCATAGGCATTGAGAACATCCATGTTATGAGAAATAGTCTGCAGAAGATGCTTGAAGGTAATATTCATTGGGAACTTCATTGGGAACTAGAGGAAAATAATTGATCCTTCTGTCAAAGAAGGCAGAATAACTGCTCTGTAATCAGCAGCAGAGAAAAATAGTATGGAAAGCAATTTTTATCTATTGCAGCTGTATGCAGCTGTCTGCTGGCTAATGGGGCTTGTGCAATGGAGCATCATGGCAAATACTGGTTGGTGATTTCTTAATTGTGAAAAGACCTTGTTTCCTGGCTGAAATCCAGATATCATTTAATGACAAAATTAATTTTAATTCTGTACACCTTACTGCTACTCTGTCTTTTTTTGAAATTTACATTTCAATGGTGAAATAAAAAAAAATCCCTTATTGCTGACTTCGAGGCTAGTGGAAAATACCAGCTGATTTTTTTTAAAGCTCAGAAAAACTATGGTGGGATTTTCATATAAGGTAGTTGAGCATTTTAGACTGTGAATTTTAACAGAAACTTATTCATGCCCTGCATAGAACATATCCCATCAGGTCTAGTAATGAAATTTACAGACAATGAATGTAACAATTCATCATCTTCAATATCCCATGGAAATTACTACCATTTGCTTTATAAATAGGTAACAGTATTTAAACCAGCAAAGCTGTTCTGCCATTTCTTATTTGCAGTACATAACTGTTTAGAGGTCATCTGGGAAAAGAGCAGGGATAAATAAGCCATCCTTGATTTTTAACAAGCAAATAGGAAATAGTGCTCACTCCACCATGTGTCCATATTTACTTCATGTACATCAACAACAACTTCCATCAGCTCCCAGATCAGCTTCGTTTAACTTACTCTTGACTTGATGCTCTGCCCATGCTCTTTTACTCTTCATCTGTCTCCCACTGAGTGCATGCAAATGTAAATTTGAAATCTAAGGGCTTAAATTTTCCATGATAGGGAAGCCATGCTCTATTTTCACATTAGAGCATTTTATGGAAACCAGCATTAAGTGGGATGCAGGTAAAACATCTATTCATGAGAGTTTTCTTGGTCTAAGGAAAACAGTGGTGGGGAAAACAGATTTTTTGTTCACTAGGAAGTCTTGTTTGGCTAGGAGATAGGCTGGGTGAGTAAACAGGTCCCTTTATTTGTTCAACTCAGGACTATCAATGTTAAAATAGTAAACAACCAGTCTGGCTGCACGGGCAGTACTGTGTATAATTTTTGAGCCAGAAGTTCATGAGACTGGTCCATGGCCCAAACTTGCATGTAACAAGGTAACCTGAAATGCATTTAACGCTTCAGGCTGCTTGGAGGGCACAAATTCTTAGCATCTATTTTCAAATAAGCTGTATGGTTAAAACATCTGCTTTTTTCCTGGGTTTTATATTTGCTGTGTTGAAATCTCTCATGTAGCAACTTGACTGATAAGATTAGAAATCAGAGAAGTTAAGGACTTCCTAAAAGAAAAATCTTATGACTTTTAGTGTACTAGGGCTTTCCTCATGGAAGATGCTAGGTAGTTTTTTATAGTTTTCCTTTTGCACGTGTCTCTTAATCTGTTTTTCTGGTGATCTTTTATCTGACTTGAGCATACAAAGAGACCTAGAACCAAAAAGGCTGTCAAGGATGATAAAACACATTTAATATGGCTTTAAATTTTTATCAATTAATACCTCAATAATATATCAATAATTATCAATTAGTGATGTATTATCAATATCAATAAAAAAAGATGTAAATAATGAAAAGAATACATAAATAAGCAATATCACTGTACCTGTGTGAATCTCAAGTAAAGCATCATACTACTCTTTACAGAATGGGTCTGCTGCTCATGATCTGTGGTAAGACTTTATAAGGTGCATAAAACCTTTGAAAAGACAAATGGGGCTGATGAAAACTGATTTTAGTTTAATGTGAGCTGTATTGTTGCTTAGAAGTATACAGCATGGAAGAGGACATCAAGATATACTTGGCCAGATGTGTTGCTGAAATACAAGGCCAGTTTCATTCAATTTACTGGTGCTAAGCAGAAGTGAAGAACAGAGGATCTTCACATGCCAGACTGCAGATTATTTGCAATATACAATTTTAAATAACTTCCAATGCTAAGAAAATTTGAAAAAAAAAAAATTAGTATTCAGTTTTGCATTAGAAAATGCACTTATATTAGGAATGTATTCACTTAATTATTCATTATTTTGGGGGGTGGGGGGCAAAGGTGAGGAAATACATTTATATTTATAAAAATATCAATATTTTATTTTAGTAGCTGAAAAATTTTTCAGCTTTGTGATTTTACTAACTTTATTTCAAGCCAATTTATCTTATTTTAACATATATTTACCCTAGCAAAATGTTAATTTTTGGCTAATTATACCAGCATTATAAAATTATCAAATTTTTAGAATAAGTTTTTTCTCAGAATGTGCAAAAAATTTTGAGATTTGACTGTGCTATGGAAGTGAAATGCATTTCAACATGATGGAATTTCCTTTCAAAAAAAGTATAGTATAGATTTTTATTTTTCTCCATTTATAGATGGGTCTATGTGAAGAACCTTGAAATATCTTGATCCTGTATGCCAACTTCCTTGAAACAATTTTTAACATTAGAATGACATTACACAGGGACTTTTCCTGCTAAAGATCCCAGGTCTGCCTGAGGCTGCTGTTGGCACTTGGGATGGGGTGGGCTGTGCTGCACACCCAGGGCCAGCTGAGACCTGACTCCCGTGTGTTGTGCACTGAGGTGATGGCCCCACATGCTCCCTGTCTGTATTTAAACAGCAAATATCAGCTTCTCCTCCCCTCAGACCAGGAGCAGCACTTGCTGATGTAGGAGCAGCCCCCTGGTCCTTGGACTTCTGGGGCAGATCAGGCAGTGGGTTTGGCCCAGGGTAACTCTTCCTTCCTGTGCTTATGGCTGGCCTGCCAGGAATGGGGGACTAGTCCAGCACACCCCTCTGGTGCTCCTGCTGGTGGGAGAGGCAGTTTCCAACATGTGCCCTTTTTCTTCCTCCCATTCTGAGACTTGGGTGCATTGCTGGAATTCCCAGAGCTCTGCCTCTTGGCTCTTGATTTTCCTGTGCATGAAGCAGGCTGTATTTCTCAAGGATTTTAGTACCTTTTCTGATGAGATGGAAATGCCCTTTCCCTTTAGGATAACTGAATTCATAATTGAACTCAGTATTAGGGTCCAGATCAGTTGCCAAAGTCATGTGAAATATACAGTGTATGCATTTAGGACAGCATGAACTTTGCACAGTGAAGTGGTCAGCAAATATTGACCCCAATTTCGGAGTGGGAATGAGCAAAGCACTGTTTCAGCCTTACCTTGGGCTTTTGTAAATAGAGACAGCAGCTTCAGCCAGTATTCAGCCACTAATTGGTCATGCTTCCATCTGCACAGAAACATTAATCATGTGAAAAGCTGTTTGCTTTCAGGGCTGCTATCTCTGCATCTTTAAAAATATCCTCCAAAAATTACTTTTAAAATAACCATCTGGAAGGGGCCTTACATATAAACATTGCAAGACTTTGTATGGACACATTAGGCCATTTTGCCTCTGAACTAAATGGAGTTAGGACAATCAGATAGTTCAGATATGGTATAAACTCTGTCTTTGGCTTGTAAAATTAAATTTCAATTACACTGAAGGAAAATAAAGCTATTGGCCAGGGGCCATAATGGCCATAAATAATGGAGTCTTTTAAGATTTCCAGACCACAAGAGACTTACTAAGACATTAGTAATTGACAGATCATACATTAACTCAGTAAAAGCCATGATATTTTTCACTGTACTCTGAAAATTAATTTCACTGGCTAATATATTTTTTCTTTAAAAGACAGTATAACTCTACATGGATCAAAATAAAGATGTAGTCTTTTTATGGGGTGATTTTAGCATCTTAGCATTGAAAATAGATTGCACCAAATTTCATTCAGTATGTGTTCTGCTGGATTGAGGTACCTTATTTAAATTCTGATTGTTTTTTTTCTTCTGATACCACAAACTCCATTATTAAAAAAATAGATACTTGGATACAGCAGAATAGGAACTTAGAGTAAAAGCTTTTTTCCTTCAAATGTGGCATAGAGTTTGGAAGATTTTCAGGAAAATATTTTCCTTGATGGATTATGTCTTGTCTTCACCATCAGAATACTTTTTGACTCCAAGTGAAGTTTTAATAAGGTTTAATTCAGGGATGGAGAACTGTGGAGTGAACCACTTTAACTCAAGCACCTTCATCTGCAGTGGTGCTGGGAGTAGGAGGCAGGGGAACCACTTAGGTGTGTGTCTGCCTGTCCAACAGCAGAAATCAAATGCTTTCTGTTTCCAAGCCCTCATCATCAAACACATGAAATCCTCCCAGGGGTTTGAAAACTTCACTCCCAACACAGTCCTGGAAAATACATGCTTCAGGGAAGAATGGATTTGGATTTGCTTGCAATAGGCTTTATGACAACTTCTTTTTTTAAATTAAATTAACATATTGGGTGAAATTTGACCCAGCCCCATTTCTCAAATACATGTGTTTCTCAAAGGTTAAATTTGGCAGAGATGTTCAAAACATGAGCATTCTTTTCAAAAGATGCATGTTTTACACAGTGGATATCTGAAGAAGAGGTAACTCCGAGGCTGAACAGTCAATGAAGCTTAAGGGACTCTAACTACTGTGCATTTAAAATGTATCTTATTTTGCAGTTTGTGAGCTGAAATCACCTTCAATGAGTGACTTTCTGTGGGGCCTAGAAAATTCTGGCTGGCTGAAGCATATCAAAGCCATTATGGACGCTGGCATTTTTATTGCAAAGGTAAAGTGTGTAAAATGAGAACAAAACTTGGAGTAAGCAGATACAGAAAACGAGGACCAAGTTCTCTGCTTATGGGTAACATCTCTTATCTCTTCAGTGATGTTATACCTGAAAAAAGCCCATCTTGCAGTGCTTTGTGTATGAGGAGAGATGATTCATAGGTGCTGTTGTGTTGATGCTTTTCTAAAATAGTAAACAAAATCTTGAGTTCTTTTGTGCTGAAGCCTCTACTAGCCTGTGTCTTGTTGTGGCAGACATTTGAATGTCCTTACTTTACTCCCCAAGAGTGATTGTTACTGTTTCTTTCCCTATTTGCCCTGCCTCCTCCACTGGTTTCTGGGCATTTTCTTTGTGGAAGTGGTAGTTGTAATATATACATATAGCTATATATAATGTATAATAAGTTATATTATACACAATATATAGCTACTGTGTTATCTCCTCTGAGTTATCAGGCAACCAACCAAATTCACCTCTTGAACCAACTCCTGTGTATTACCATGGCCAAATTTTAGCAGCTTCTACTTTTATTTACTTGAAAATTCTTCCAGAAAACAGTTTTGGCTTTAGTAAGAAATTATTTCCCCTACTCTCCCCCAAAGTAATGTAGACATTTGTCATCTTCCAGCAGTAGCTTTAATTTTGTTGCCCCCAACCTTGTGCTCTGCCTTTTACTGCTACAATTCTTATTTTTGAGATTACAATTTCTTATTGGCCATTTTATTCACATGACCTACTGCCCACAACTGTGCAGATAAAAATTCATGGGTTTCTCTCCTCACTAACTGCTTGATTCTCTTGCATTGCTTTTGCCTTCTCGGTAGGCAACTGTAGTTTCTTACCTGAACAGCAACTGTACAATAAATATACATATTATTACTCCCAGGCCTACTCCTTTTCATTATTTCATAGGAATAAGGTTATTTACATTAGCTTTGCAGTTTTTCCCCAGTGGTTAGTCTTATTATCCTTTGTGCATATGCTTGCTAGCCTAGTGCCTTCTGACATGCATTTTGACCCATTCTTATTTGTACGGTTCTCAGGTCTCTGTTCTTGGTCTTCTGCCCACAGGGGTACTATTTTTGTCTCTTGAGATAAACATAGATAATTTATTATTATTTCTCTTTCCCTGTTAAGCCCAAAATTAACATAAATGGTTTTTCTTTTCTTCCTCTACAGTATTTTTCCTAACCTACTTTATTTTCTACTTCCTAAATTCAGTTCTCTTTAGAAATGATAAAAACCAAAACCCTTAGAATTAAAAAAAACAACCACCAACCCTCAAATTCTAAAAAAAATACAACACCAGACTCTGGAGAACTCAGTACAATTTCTTCTTTATGTGTTTATGTATAAAATGGAATCCTCTCTCCCCAATTATTACATTAAAGATACTGATAAAATCTTGCTTATTAGATGTGGAAGTTTCCCACTACCACAGACTTCCCCAGAAGCCTTTACAGCATGTCACCAGTGCAATGCAGTGTGCTGCAATGATGTCCAGGCTAGTGATGGCATTGGAAGCAGACATTGCCTTTAATGACATTACCATCAAGATGAAAAATAAGGAGCCATATTGCAAGTATGGCTACAGACATTGCCTTTAATGACATTACCATCAAGATGAAAAATAAGGAGCCATATTGCAAGTATGGCTATGCTTTTAGTGGCATGTAAGTGGCATGAGATGTGTTGGAGCATCTGAATCTGTTGTAGGTAGTTGTCTGCTCTGACAGATTGGTGTATTTTAACTGAAACAAATCCCACATCTTCCTGTAGTGGAGCATAAACAGGTAATTCTCAACCACCATATTGCATGGCCTGGGGTGAATTAGAACGTTTCAAATTTATAACATTTCATTTGATTTTCAAATGACACAAATAACTTTATTTAAGAACTCTGTGGTAGAGTAAAAAATGAATGAGCTTTCAAAGTTTCCAAATGAATACTTTCTCTATGGCTCTTGTCTCACTTTTTCTCTCTTGCCATTGTCTTCCTCCCTGCTTGTGAATTTTCTGACTTCTTCTGTATCCTTAGGCTGTGGCTGAGGAAGGTGTGAGTGTGCTTGTTCACTGCTCTGATGGCTGGGATAGGACAGCCCAGGTTTGCTCTGTAGCAAGCCTTCTATTGGATCCATATTACAGAACTATGAAGGGATTCATGGTAAGCAGGTTCTCACAGAGTAAATGAAGTAGTATGGCATCACTTCAGATGAATGTCTTTGTTTTAAATAGGAAACAAATTGTCCATAAATATACCCTTTTGTTTTGTTTTGTTTCTCTTAAGTAAGAGGGAAGGCTTCTATATGTTCATGTTATAGTCTCCCAATTTCTCTATGAAACATTATTCAAGGTGGGGATCAGTTGGTCACCTATGTTTGTTGTTTTGGTTTTTTTTTTCCTAATCTTGACTGAGAAACTTTCTCATAGCCCAGAGAGCATTTGTGAAAGCAAGAATTTGTACTCATTTGAAATGAACATTTTAATTTTGAGTGTCAGAAGTATGTCTTTTCTAGACATTAGATTGCAATGAGCAGCTATATTGGAAAATCTGCTCCTTTCACAGGTCAATCAGCAGTAGTAAAGCATCTAGAAGTGGTTATCAAGTTACTGGTCACATGTTAAAAAGATGTTTGAGACATTTATAAGTTCCATTTTAGAAAGCAATGAAACAAGATGTTTGAAGTTGTGCTGAAATACTGGCACTCTCTCTGCATCCATGAAGAGTTTCCCTGAGCTGGCAAGCAGTGCTCATTATTTTTCTGCCAGTTCTGAAAATTACTTAGTATTCTAATATTGCTTGCTTACATTGTTCTTGCTTGCCACTTTTCTGATAATTCTAAGAATTAACTGGGATTCCAACACTTGTTTGCACCACCCTGCTGCCTGCTTCAACATGTCAGCTCCACTCCACAACATTGAATGCAATATTCTCATTTCAGGTGTTAATTGAAAAAGACTGGGTTTCCTTTGGCCACAAATTTAACCACAGGTAAGGCAGTGCTAAGGTTTTCCTCTCTATATATGTATATGTTTATGTAGTCTGTATCTGCTGCCATTCCAGTTCTTCTTTGTTGCTGCCTTATAAAACTCAGCAACAGAATGCCCCAGGAAACTGTCATACTCTTTTCTCCAACTATGAGATTTAGCTGCCTGGAAAAGTCAGAGTGAAATATTTCTATATATGCACTGCTAAGGGGAGTCCTGCTGTGAGCACTGAGAGGTCCATGTGAGTATTTGTGTGTGTATTTTGCTTGCAAAACCCCTTTGGACTCCAGCAGATCTCCTCTGAGTGCCAAGGCCCCTCACATAAGTCCCTGTTCATCAAAGGGGCTTCTACATCTTCCAAGGCAGTACTTAATCTTAGGCATGTCTGTGACTTACCTATTACATAATATATACTCTTCCTGTTATAGTCTGTTCTAAAAAACCAGCAAGATCTGCTCAGAAACATCAGGCAAAGTGGGTAATTTATTTGAACAAGTTATTTTGAACATCAATCCAATGTAAATGCTATAATGTAATGAAAAATATTTGAAGACTTAATATATTTAAACATGGGTACATTTTCACCTTTTCTTTCTTTCATGACTTTACTTCTATTTTCTTTAAAAATTAAAAATGCAATTTTTATATTGGGGTTCAATTACATTATATTGCTTGATTTGAATATAAATTTGTTATAATTTAAAAAACCAACAAAGTTCAGAAAATCTGAGCATCTTCACAGCACCTGTGAAATTCCATAGGAATTAATACAGTTCATATGATACTGTCAGTTGATTTTGATTATCAGTGGCACAAGGTATTATGAAATGCAATAACCACTGATAGCTTTGGTTGGCTGTTCACTATTGCTATATTTTCTTTGATGGTAATAGAAGTTTCAATTTTAGATATTTATAAAATTCTACTCTGTTGGCATATGTAAATATAAATGCACATACACCCCCCAACCTCCCTCCCCCGAGAATAATTGATTGAAAATGCTTCTTCCTATTATATAGACTTACAAAATACCTTTTATTTCTATGTGTATTTTATTTTCAGTCTCCTTTTCTTCATTGCAAGTGGTTCCAAGAGGCATTTTTATACACAGAAAGTTTGCATCATTTTTTAAGTAAAAATATAGTAATACTTGAGATTTTAGAAATGAATGCCTAGGATGTACCTTGCACACTAAAGTGGGGGTTAGAGTTAATTCAGTTTTCTTACAGGAATTCAGGTTATAATTGGATGTATCTTGTCTTGTTTCAGGTATGGCAATTTGGATGGAGATCCAAAGGAGATATCCCCTGTTATTGACCAGTTCATCGAATGTGTTTGGCAGCTAATGGAACAGTTTCCTTGTGCCTTTGAATTCAATGAAAGATTCCTCATCCACATACAGCATCATATCTATTCTTGCCAGTTTGGGAATTTCCTGTGTAACAGCCAGAAGGAGAGAAGAGAGCTGAAGTATGAAAATGCTTTCTTTAGTAGCATATTTATGCATGGGGTTCTGTGGCTGGTGGTGTATTGAGCAGTCAGACATTCTCCAGTTTGCATGCATGTGTTTCATAAGGCACAGGGTGTGTGTCTTCTGGCAACACAGATTAATACCAAAAAAAGTTGATCCTCTGCAGTGTAGCTGTGCTGGGAGCATAATCCATGGTGTGCGTGACAGGGATTAGTGAAAATTGACGAGAGCATTATGCCTTCAGCCATGTGGGGCTGCCTTTACTGCAGCCCTGACTAAATACAAGGCAAGCTGGCCCTGTAACTCCAGTATGAAATGATGGTAACTCTAGTTAAGTTCTCAGTTTAAGAGTTACTGCTCCTCTATGTTTTAACCTGTCTTTGGATCTCATGTCAGGACATTTTAGTCCTGCTCTCTTAGGTACTTCCTTATGAACATCCTTTTTGTCTGGTAGCCCTCCTTAGAACTGAGTCAGCAGACTGTCCTGCTGTCCTTCTGGCCCCAAAGCAATTATGAATTAATTTATTTGCCCTGAGGCCCAAACAAAGACAGCATCATGATTCCTGGCAGTGCTCATGTTTGCATCTGCTTCCCAGGGCCCTGGGTCCTTGATACATGATGACATCCATTGCTTTTCTCAAGCAGCCTGATGATGTCAGCAGTAGTAATGAGAGGAGGTGCTGCTGGCTGCTGCCATTTGCTCCCTTTCACTGCTCAAATGCAGAGCAGCCACAGTGAATGTCCATTTAAAATCAAAACCTTCACAGATCACCACATCCCAAGACCCAACTGTGTAAGAAATTGCAGCTCAGTGGGATAGGAGTGCTTTTAAATGCGGGGATCTCTTTGGTGCAGAGATCTGTCTGAAAGCTCACTTTATGGAAATTATCCTCTCCACCTCACAAAGGAACCAGTCTCTCCACCTACTCATTCTAGCTGTTTTTGCTTTATGGGAAATGCATCAGATTTTGCTTTTAGTGAGCTGCAAGGGAATTTGGGTCTCTGTTTCTCTATGCTTGTAACTTAAGTCTAATTCTGTCAAGGAAGCTGATTGTAAACTGGAAGTATGGAGGACAAGAATGCTGCATCTAAGCTTTAGCTATCCCTGAATTGTAATAGAGGCTTTAATATATTTTTATTTAATGTATTGTTTTTCAGAATCAAAGAAAGAACGTATTCATTGTGGGCTCACTTGTGGAAAAATCGTGCCGATTACCTGAATCCTTTATACAGGTCAGACCACAGTCAAACCCAAGGGACCCTGCACCCACAGATAGCTCCATGCAACTTCTTGTACAAGTAGGTACTACCACTTGCTGCTGGGAATTGTAGCATGGGTTAGTACAGAACAGAATGCCTTTGTATATACGTATTTCCTGTTCTATAAGGCCATTGATAGAGAGTAAATTCAGTCTCAGATGCAGGATGTTTGTTCCTTGTGTGCTCATAGTGAGCCAACACCTCTGCACCATTCCACAACAGAGTATTAGTCTGAAAAGAAGATTAAGATTAAAGCTATATTGATAGTTGTGTGTCCTAATTTCAAGGTTACTCACTTCTTCCACTGAGAAATGCTTCTTTCAGTCCTGTTGTCATCTGCTGTTTCTAAATTTACAGTCACTTTAACTTCTTCCATTCCAAGATTATGTGATGTTAGTTTGGATCAACTGGTGTCAAAAGTAAAAAGGATCTTTTCAAGAAATCATATGATTTCATTGCTAAAACATGTATTTTGTAAAAAAAACCCAGACTTTGCCCATGGTGTTATATCAGGTAAAATGAAGTTAAGTTTTTTCTGATATTTCATCAAAATATAACAAAATACTATCACTTCAGAAATGTTACCATTGACATTCTGAGTTAATTAATTGTGCCATTACTCTTAAACACACTTTGGGAGAACTTGAATAGAAATTCATTAAAACTGTCATTTAAGTAAAACAGATTAGTTTGTTTTCCAGTTGCAAGTAATAGCACCTGTTAAAAAGTCAATAAAATCCTAAATGACAGAAATTGAATTCTTTCATGTCTATATACCAGGTCACATCCACTTTTAAACAATTTAAAAATAGTCATTAATCGTATTCTTTGGGATAGTGGGATTTATAAAAGAAGTACTGATACAGCAGATCCTCCAATGGATAAGTAATCCTGTTGATTTTAATCTAATTACTTGGGTGCGTAAAGATTTCCAAGCATGAGCTATCAGATGATAAACTTAAGGGGGAATGTGATTTAAATAGTATATTATTGGGATAGGAATAATAAGCCACCAAGCAGCATGCACGGGCTCCAAATATATCTGTCAGCTCCTTGGCCAGACAGCTGCAGCTGACAGCAGGGCTCTGCTACTTAACCTGTCTGGTGAACTGGTTACACACCCAGGGCCTGCCTGTGGCCCTATGCCAGCAAGGCAGGAGGAGCTCCAGAGTAACACAGAATTCCAAAGCTGAGTTCATGGGAAATTGAACAACAATTGAGAACTACAAATATGAAAAACTGTCTTTACTAACATTGGCTATTTTATAGGTACCATTGCTCTAAAGCCCATAGTGTAGAACAGTAATACCAAAAAGAAGCTTGTGAAGTTTTGCATTCAGCGAACCTTTCTCAGTTGTGGTCTAAACTACATTCATCTTTCTTTCTATTGTCTATCAGAATTAATTTGAGCTGCTTATGTCCAGCTGCCTATGAGTTGCACCTTCAGGATAGAGGAAATGCAAATGAACAATGAACTTTGCTAAATAGTCTATGAACTTATGTGCACTCTAATAATGAATAAGCATGGATAGATAATTTAGGACAATATGTGTCTGGGGAAAAAAACAAAACAAAACAAAAGGTATGCATTGAAGTCTCATGAGGCTACTTCACTAAATGAGAAAATTGCTGACCTTGTTGCCATCAATTCCAGGTTCTGGAGTGGTATGTACAACCGCTTTGAAAAGGGGCTGCATCCTCGACAGTCAGTTACTGATTATCTGATGGCAGTGAAGGAAGAAACTCAGCAGCTGGAGGAAGAGCTGGAAGTCTTGCAAGAGGTAATAAACAGCTGAGTTTGATACCCCAGACTTGGTAACTGATGATAAATTAAACCCAGCTCCATATGCTGCAGAGTCTGCTACACATGACATCCTTTTCTGGAAGGAGGATGTTCAACCATCCTCTTTGTTCTCAGATAAACTATTGTGATTGTTTTGCATTTAATACACAAAAGTGGATTTTTTCTTTAAGGATAAAATTTTACCTGTGTTGATGCACAAGTACTACTGAAAGTAAGTTTAATCCTTCTGTAACTCAGAGGGAATTGTAGCTCAGAAGAATGCTGTAATTCAGCATTGGTGTGTGATAAATTGTGCACTTCTCATACTCCATAAATGCAAATAGTCAGTTTTAAAGGGTGGGTTGGGCTTTGGAAGTTTATTTAAACAGAAAAAAGCAAGGACATATAAGAGGATTTCTGGACCCTAAATGTGTCCTCATGGTAAATCCTATTTCCTTTATTTCAGAGATTGGCAAATCTTCAGAAATCACAATCAGGTAATAATAAAGTCAAGAGTAAGCAACAAGACCGAAGCAAACAGTTTGGACTGTATACCTCCAACAACAGCTTAGCTAACACTCCCCAGGAGTATAGCAGTGATCTGAAATCATTCCCATCCCGGAGCCCTTCTCAAGGGGATGAAGATTCCGCCCTGATTTTGACACAGGATAACCTGAAAAGCTCTGATCCTGACCTCTCAGCCAACAGTGACCAGGAGTCTGGTGTGGAGGACTTAAGCTGTAGGTCACCAAGTGGGGGTGGCTGCGTGCCTAGTGAAGACAGTGGCAAGGACTCTGACGAAGCTGTATTTCTGGCAGGCTGAAATACCTGCATGGCAGCAAGGATCCAGATAATGTAGAGTCTTACACAGTCTGGAATGACATCTTTTCATCAGATGAAGAATGGAAGTGGTCTGTGGCCTAAAGAAATAATCCAAAGAAAGGGAACTGTGCAATTGTGTAAGTTAAGATCTGAGCAGAACAAGTCATTACTAATTTTAAGACATTATACTAAAGAAAGGTAATGCTGTTATATTTCATTAAGCTAATATGGTGGTTGTTTTATCAATGCTGTACATAATTATTCCTTACTTTGTACATTTCCACAGTTATTTATTGGACAGGATAATAGTTCTTTTCCTAAGATGTGAAATTCCAAAGTACTCTTACAGAAGGCTGAAGATGCATTACTGTTAGCCTCACTGGTGAAGCAGTTAAAACTTATTTTTGTAGAGCTCATTTACCTTCAGACATATGTATTTTCTCTGCTTTTTTCTTCACAAGAAGTTAGAACAATTATTTTGCATATTCTCCTACTAATATCCTTTACAGCACAGTAAAACTAACAAATGGACACCCTGGCTCAGGGGACAAGGATTTTTTTGATCTTTAAAAAAAAAATCCATTAATAAGCAGTTGCTGCTGCTGCATCTGAATGCATCCAATTTCTACTCAATTCTCAACCACTATTGAAAGTTCATTAGATTCTGTGACCAAAACATCAAGGCTCACACAGCCTTTGTGCTAAAACACCCCTTTGTAACAAAAGCTGCACCAGGCAGTTTGCTCTTGCCTCTTTACGTTTTGTTATCAAGTTTGTTTATATCTTACCCGTGTTCCAAACCACCTACATAAGATATAAAGGTAAAATTTTAAAGGTGATAAAATCCCTGATTCTTCAGCCTGTTTTCCTACTTGAAAATGTTTTGAGTGGAAGTGAGGTACATACACAGAGTAGATGGAATAGGGAATATCAAATCACTTACAGAAATCACTTATGAAAACATCATTCTGAACCAGTAAGTAAATGAAAGCTATGCCCATAAAGGAACTGTTACAGAGAATATTTCTTCCAAATTTTGTTATTCAAAATAAACTAACCATAACCACCTGGTGTTTCTTATCCTCACACAAAATTTCCTTTTTAGTATTTGCCAACCTGAACAGAGCATGGCAATACTAATTTAAGAAAAGGACTGATTCACTATTTATCAGAAAGTTTAATCTCATTTAAGAATTCAGATATTTTTAAGAATAGGAGTAGTATTTTTCATAATCAACAGTTCAGAAGTAAACAACTGAAAAATCTTCAAAATTTGGAATGTCTTGAAACTCACTAAAAAGGTGGCTGGCCATATTAGGCTGCAACTTGATTTCAAGTTTGTTGTTTTTTAAAATTTTATTTAAAGCCAGCAGTTAAAAATATCATTCATATGGCTGCTTTTACATGCTTGAAGACAGTGCAGAATTGAACTCTAGTAGAGCAAAGTGGTAGTAATGTAAGTTTACTTAGATTGCATTTCACACACTCCTTCAAGTACAGACCTACAGAAAGAATAGTATTATATAAATATACCTCAATTTAGAATAATTAGATTTTAATTATTCAGTCTGCTTTTCTGGAATGGCTTTTCATTCTGTTCTGTGAACATGTTATTAAAAGTGAATAGGTAAACTTCAGTATTATTACTATCCTCTAAAGGGAGCTGCTGTCTTTGAACAAACAATTCTTAACAGCAAGGTTTATCTTTATATTGGAAAGGTGAGATCCTCAATTTGATAAATCACTATGGCTCAATTCAAATAAAAACAACAATAAATGATATTCTGTTGAGAATCTAGCCTTCTGGTTTTTAATCTTTATGAATTTTTAATAAATTAAAGCCCTGATTTTAACTGCACTTTTAAAAGTGTTTTGTATTTTGAACATAGCCTGTAAACTTTATAGCATTAAAGGAAACTTTGAATGGGTTTTCTCAAACTAAAGAAACATGCTGCAAAGTCAGCAATGAAAACAAAACACACAAATATTCTGCCAAAAAATCAGTCTGAAAATTGGCAATGTTATTGTACATATTTAAAATGTAAAATGGTATATGAAGACATTGTGTTCAACTAGACATGTACAGAAATAAATGCAGAAGAGGAAGACATGCAAATTCAAAGCACTGTCTTTGTGTTGCTTATGCAACGCCTTGTAACTAGCTTTACAACTAAAATATTAACATACTAATATTTTCTTTATTAAGCCTTCACTTAGCAGCCCTCTGTGATGTGTGTTTTAGTCCTTAGAGTTTTGCATTAACTATTACTGCTTACATTGTACTGTATGTATTTGTGGCATTATCAGGTTAATGAGAAACACCTTCAAATAAACACTTAGGTGTTATGAAATGTTATTTCACACCAGAGACTGAAACAAAGGATTGCTTTCCTGATTTTTGTAATAGAGTTCTTCATTTACTCAAGAGTCACTTTGTCATTGACATCAAGGGATTCTTGTATCTCCCCTACTCTGATACTTGAATCCAGCAGCTGCAGTTTTGGAGGAATCTACAACTGATAACTAAACAAACTGAGACACTCATAAATTGTGTTAATTATATGGGAACATGTTATACTCCTGTATTTCTATTTTTTTAGGAAATGAGAAAAAAAAAAAGATAAAAAGACTTCTCTATTAACTACATTGTTTTCTTGTAGCCTTGCTGCAAATCTTTGCAAATTTGGCCCATTTGCAGTAAGTCCACCGTAATTTGAAATAGGACACAGATGAACTAAACTGCTGAAGTCCTCACAAGGTTCAGGCTGCTCTTTAGCATCAAAATGTGCCTCTAAGGGACACTGAAGGCAATGGGATCAAACAGCTGAAGCCTCCTTTACAGAAGGAAAACTATTTGCCAGCTGCTTTTATTGGTAACTCTATACAAGAAACAAATGTGGTTAACTGGTAATGGATTCTAAAAAGCTGAGAAATTAATTAGTTGGAGGGCACAACAACATGGCATCAATAAAAATAAAAAAGGAGAAACAGAAAGTAAAAGGAGGAAGGCAGGGAAGGAAAGCTCTTTGTAAAATCAGCAAGGCAGGGAACCACGTTCTTTGAAGACAGAGGCAAGCCAGGGCATGGGTTCACAGCATGAAAGATATTTAATGGCACAAACCAACAATAAAACCACAGCAATAAAATGGGATAGCCTCTGCAATGAAGGTAAGAATGCCATCACTGTTGACCAGCTAAGTTAATGCTTTTCTGTGGACACTGCCCTGAACTGCGTACAAGAGTTCTCAAGTAGATCACAAACACAGCCAAGGCCAGGGGCTGCTTCTGGGTGCAGAGACAGGTAAACACCACAGTGATTGAAAAATCCTCCAAGAACAGGTAAGTTGCTGACAATTCATTTGGGAAGGGAGAAACACGTGCTGGATGAGTTTGAAGTAGGTCAGCTTATGACAATACTAAGACACACGAAAAATATGCCAAAGATCATCATCAGCAGCAGCAGCCAAGTGTGCTGCAAACCCTGAATTCAGAGAGGTGCCAGAGTGTGGGCATAAGAAGATAAAATAAACATTCAAATTTACTTATATTATTTAAATTGCCGGTAGAGCAACTGAAACCAGCAAATCCAATAATGTTAAATGTTAAAATAAAATGTACTAGTCTTTTAATATAAATCATTCTGTAAAGAAGCTAATAGAGCCCTACAGGTCCACCAGAAAAACAACTGAATTCAAGCAAGGACTAAGTCTGTTGCTAAGGTTATTCAGATAAATTTATTCTGTTTCTGAAGACTAAAGAACACAGTTCTTTATATTGAGGTATTCCCTTGTTATTGAAATATAGGCTCTCTTTATAGCTTATTACTGCATAGAAATGTGATGTCTACAGGTATCTGACCAAAACAAGGCATTTTCAAAACCCAGAGATGCAATACAGGTTTTTAAAGCCCATTTTAGTGAAGGTAGCTCCAAGAATTACTGCTGTTTAAATGGTTGAACAGGAAAAGCTCAAACCACTGCACATTAAGATAAAAAGTTTGTCCTTGAGTATTGTACTGCATCCACTTCCAACACAATTCTATATCCACTCAAAAAAGTCCCGCAATGCCCAACTGTATCTGTAAGTTATACGACTACAAGACATATTAAAATCCTAAAGCCTTTATTTGTAAGTTTAGCACGTTGCAGTATTTACTGTTCAGAATAGTTAAGGCTGTGATACTTGACTTTGTTGCCAGAGTTTTACCTGAAGGTCTCTTAAATCTCTATTTTATAAAAATTTATTCTAGTATTTGAAGGGAGTAGTTAGAACTTGGACATGTATAAAATTTCTAACTTCCACATTTGGTCCAGCTCCTAAGTGGCAAAGCTGCCGGAGTATGTAAAGAACAAACAGAATTATAGTTCATACTGCTTACAACTGACTTACCAGTCTCTTGTTTGCAGTCATAGTGCCTCAGCAAGTTCAGATGACACCAAGCTGGGAGGAGCAGCCAATACCCCAGAGTGCTAACAGCCCTTCAGAAGGATCTCATTGGAGTGGAGGGATAGGAAGAGAGGAACCTTCTGAAATTCAACAAAAGCAAATGCAGAGCCCTGCACCTGGGGAAGTTCTGGGTTCCTCAGAACAAGGAAGGCATGGAGCTCCTGGAGCCATTCCAGCAGAGGGCAACAAAGATAAGTGGATCACATCACTTAAGAGGCTGACAGAGCTGGGCCTGTTTAGGTTGGTGAAGACTGAGACGGGACCCCATCAATGTCTGTAAGTACCTGAAGGAAGGGTGTCAAGAGGGTGGAGCCAGGCTTTTCTTTGTGGTGCTGAACAATACCACAAGAGGCAAAGGGCAGAAACTGATGCCCAGGAAGTTCCACCCAATTATGAGGAAGTTTTTTACTGTGTGGGTGACTGAGCACTGGAACAGCTGTCCAGAGAGACCATGGAGTCACCTGCACTGGAGATATTCAAGAACCATCGGGGCACAATCCTGTCCCATGTACTCCAGGATGACTCTGCTTCAGCAGGGTGGTTTGACCAAATGACTCAGTGTGGACCTTTCCAACCTGACCCATTCTGTGATTTAGCAGTAAGATCAGGTATTAAAATTACCGACTCAATCCGCAGTTACAACAAAGAATGTACACTCCTCCCTGCCATCAACTGCAACATCAGAGCTGAGCCATCTTCTTACTCTTGAATTTCTTGTTTGTTGAGTTGGCTTTCCCACTGGGAGAACATCTGAGCATGACATTGTGCAAGGCTCCCAAGAAACAAGTCATTGTACATAGCCTTTTATTCCAGATAGCTTAAAAGCTCTCTTGACATATTTCAAAAACCATTAGAATATGCATCTAACAGCACCTGGCATTCTCTTACACTTTATGGGAAACTGGACTTACACCTACACTTCATATTTTGGCAAAAATTGAGGTAAAGAATGTGTTTAACAGTGGGCTACCAGCATGCTACCAGCTACCATCCCTAACTCTGATAGAGTGTTATTATCAGTGTTCTACCTTGTCTTCTGGTGAAAGTAGACCAGGGAAGGCACAACCAATGTAGGACTAAAACAAAAGAAAAACAAAACAACAATAACAAAAAATCCTCAAAAACCACCCCAACCAGCGTCAGGTAGGCCCTTAAAGACCATAAACAGACTGGACATTCTTGGATGTGACAGCATTCCTGCAGCTAATCTAGTATACATCATCATTGAATACAGAGACTTCTGTGCCTCTTTTCTAGAGGATGGGTTTGTGACTGCAGAAGGGGCTAAAAAAAGGAAAAATATCCAAAGACTAGTAACAATGACATCAGAGAATAGAAACGGAGAAAAAAGAACTTAACTTTGAAATCCCTGAACAACAAACACTGAACTTGCATTACAGAGTGACATTTTCTTGTAGATTCTACTCCACTACCATCAGAAAGACTCCATGGAGAAGTTCCCAATTTGAAAATTTGCTCACTAAAGTAACATAAGAGGAAAAGCTGAAGAGTTCAGAACTTGTACTAGCAAATCCTGTTATGAAACGTATAAAGAAGATACTAGCCCAATACAGCAAGAAAACCAGGTGTCTGGTCATCCATGCCATTCTCTGTTCACAAGAAACAACAAAAAAAACCAGCTCTGCACAGGATTGTGTGTAGTCTTGAGAGTTAACTAGATTGTCAGAAAGAGATCAGAAACAACTCAGCAGAAAATTAGATGGGATTTTGCCAAGAAGGTTACAGTGATGACTTACACATAACTCTTCAGAGCTGCAGAAATCACACTACTCATAGACGCAAGTTCAGAACCACTTAGATGTTTACATCATCTAAGGCTTTAGTTAGCACATTAGCAGGAGTGCTATGTCAATGTACAGGCAGCACATTTTTTTAATAAGAACCTCTAAAATTATTGCTAAAGCATTCCATTTATAAAGTGCTGATTTTTTTTCAGACACTGAAGTATGTTTGATTTGGACCACAGATCTATTTTCTTGGGACATCTAATCTCAGAATTTGGGTCAGCTTTAAAATATGTCCTATAAAATACCAGTGAATAGTTTACTCACCCTGAGAAGGAACAGCTTAAACTGAAGACCCACTAGCCTGTGGAACAGACTTTTTGCACTTACATGATTTTCTTTCATTCAGAAGAAATATCACAGTTTGCTGGCAGAATATCAAGTTTAGGACTGAAGATCGGTGATATAGAAAAGCACATGCTTGGACTGTGGTCTCAGATTTGAACCTGCCATGTTCTGTGATCCTATCTAGGTAACACACAGGTAGAGTCTTGGCTAAGAGGTTTATCTCCAGACTGCTTCCTGACAAGAAAGAAGCAGGATTTCTGATACATTACTTAATCACACTTTATCCTACTTACAACTCTCAAAACTGTAGCATTCCTTCTACTCCTCCTCCTCGACTGTCTCCATGAAAACCTGATGCATTGAGAAGGTTAAGAAAAAGAATGTGTCTTCTTGCAATACCAAGAAAGATAATACATGCATATTTAGGAGCTGTATTTTTCTCCTACAGAACACTGCATTTGGTCCTACCCATTCTCACCAGATGTACCCCATCCCCAGACTGTCAGCTTACTAGAGGCAAGATTCATTGATTAAAGCACAGAATTGAGTTTCACTTCCGAATCCAATCACTTGCCTTACCATATGAGAACTACAACCAAATTAGTTTCTTTGTTTCTTAACATTAGAAAAAAATAACTGTTTTCCAAAGAACTTCAGAACTAGTTTTTGCAAAGCTTTTCTGAATTCCTCACACGATGAACTTATTCATATTGCATAAAACAGAAACAGGAAGGTGACCTGCTTATTATTCCTTATGAACAAAATAAAAAGAAAATGAACTTGTTAGATGAAAATTGTGTTTAATTAGTGGCAGGTACCAAACCACTCTTGAAATCAGTGCATCAGTGCTACTAAGCAACATACCAAATCTATGCAGATATCATTTATTCTATTTTGATTCCAGTATAATTTTTTCCAACACATCCTTTGCTTAATCCCCAATCTACTCATCCAAAACACAATACAACCTATACTTAGTTTTCTATTATTACTTAGAAGTAAAAAAACTTTTTCTTTAATATTTTGGCTTCAAGAAAAGACAGCTTGTGAATCCAGTGGCAATCTCCATTAAGAATTTTTTTAGTTTCCAGAGTCCTATCACTTAAAGTCTTCCACAGATTAAGCCAAATCTATGGTTAAAATTGAAAATACAAAAGATATGAATTATGTTTTTATAAAAATGTAAAAAGCTAGTCAAAATTACATGTTTAGATATTTAATCTCTGAACAATGGAGTATAGCAGCAGGGAACTTAAATATTATAACTATCAACAATAAATACAAGAAATTAATGCAAAGATTGCAATAGAAGGATTCTTGAGTACAATGAGAATATAAAGAGACATTCTAATTTGTACAAAAACCATCCCAACTCTGTATACAATCTCTTCTATAAATACAACCAGATAAGATGAAATGCTTATTTGCAAATAATAGTTATTAAAAAGTGTGCTTTATTGGGGTTTTCACTCGTTCTCTTGGCAGGTGTAGTTTGCAGGAAGTCTGTAAAGACAAATTTCCAAAATTAGATATTTTAATTTCTCCAGAAGTTATATTTTAAATACAAGTAACAACAGATGCAGAACATACTTGATTTCCACAGGAAGTGTTATTAGAACAATAAACACCGTAACAAATCCATTAGCAGTTACCAGGTGTGTAACAATAAGGTAAATTGTTTAACAAACCAAGTTTACCTATAGTGGAGCATGAAACTGGCTGTGCATTGCTATTGCCTGTTGAAGTTTTTCCTCTTTGGCTCGTCTGCAGTGGCAGAGCTATGAAACAAGACATACAAGACTGAATTCTAAAAGCAGTTTTTTATAATGCATACTGCAGTTTCTCCTTAATGATTTAGCTATTTTACAGGCTCTTTAAAGAAAGAAAACCCTGCCTAACCTACCTCCCTTCCAAGCTTGGGGCTGAACAACAGTCTATACAGATAACATTATTCTATCCAAAACTGTAAGAGGATTGTTTCCAATGTTACAAAATGCATTTATTGGGCACCTTTAAAGAAAGGTACACTACTTGGTAAATTACTTTTGTCACAGCACGAACAAGAATGGTGATTTTTGAACCCCAGTTACTTATTTGATGATAGCCATCAACAAAATTTGTTTAAGAAGTTTAATAAACTAAACATTAAGGTTGTTTAATGCAACATGTCAGTTTATGTCAACCTTCCAAATATGAAATTTACCATGTGGATATCTTCCCCAATATCTATACAAGATACAGAAGAAATTGGCACAAAAATATCTGCAACACTACATGAATATGGTCTAATGCAGAAGATCTTTGCACTCCCATCTTAGAAGTATGTGCCTTTGGAATGCAGATTATAGTCTAAATAAACTGAAGCCATTTAAGGATTTTTTTTCCTTCTGTCAAAGCTCACGAAAGCACTGTTCTGTATCACAGGACTGCTCAAACCCTTAAAAAAAGAAGTCCTAAATTTATTCAGTGGGTGTTGTACATGTCTTGGGTTAGAAGTACTTGTATATTACATACCGTTCTCTTTTCCATGAAACTACTAAGAAAGTCATCTATCTCTGTTTTGCCTTCCAAGAAGTCTTCTGCAATAGTATCAGACTCCTCTTCAGCTTCATGAGCAGCTACTTTAAGTCTGGCCTGCAGAGCACTTGGACTGCAACTCTAAGAAAATAAAAAGTCCAATGTAATACTAACCTGTCTGTGAAAACTCACATTTCCAAGAAGATAAATGACTATACAAATATGGAATATGTGGACAGAGCACTATTATTACATAAAAGCCTAAGTAACCAGATGAAGTTCCATCTCCAAGTTACAGAGATGGAACTCTAGCTTGTTAAACTAGAAAGGTTTCAATGTGAGAAAAGTGTTGCTAATTTAGGTCTTGATACACAATCATTCACACAAATGAATAAAGTTTTTCAACTTTTACCCTACAGTGTAGAAAGCATCCAGCTTGGAAATCTGACAAGTTCTCAAGTGCATGATTTCTGAGTAGAACTAACATTTCAAGTGTCTTCAATAAATAGGGTCTACTTTTGAAAATCAGTTGTGAACCTGAGAAGTATAAAAAGGTAAAAAGGTAAAAAAGAACTTACTGTTCAGCTTTTAAATACCCTTGAAATGATTCTGGAGAAGACAGGAAAGCAAAAAGCACCTACTCAAGAAGTAGACAGACTGCTAATCTAAACCAGTATACTAATTTTTCTGTTCTTATAAACCTAAAACCTTACTTCTGTTTATTGCATACAATCTCATTATTTTTTCTTGAATATATCTGGGCAGGTAAACAGGACATGATTCACATCCAGTAGGAGTCTGAAGAGAGCCAGAATGGCAAAATTAAGGCATTTATAGATTTTAGATGCTTGGCCTAACCTTCATCTACCCTATGAAAAATCTTTTACTTATGTACTTTAAAATCTTAATGTAATCAAAAATTTCCTGTTAAATTGATCTTGTACAAAATACAGAGAGTTTGCTCTAATAAAAGAGAACTAAAATTCACTCAATACAAATAAAAATACTTGTTTGGAAATTTGAAGGAAAGAGAGCAGGAGATACCTGTGCACAGCAAACATCACTACATGAAGATATAGGGAAAAAAAGCAGAAAAATTCAACTGCTACTCCTCAACTCTCAGCTTCCTATCCATCATTAAATCGAATCAGCAAATCTAATTCAGAAAAAAGAAAAGGGACTACAGCAGTGCAATATTATGTCCTGTTCTTAAGTGGTTTCTTGCAAAAATAAGTGGTTTATCCACGTCAACTACCTCTGCCCACTTTAAGGTCAAAGGAGGCATTAGGAGTCAGACTCTTCTAAATTTTCAAGCGAGGAAACCTCTAATATTTAGACCACCTATGAAATAATTTGGTTTGCCATCATGCAAATTTTGGTTGTGTGTTTTTTTTGTTTGTTTGTTTGTTTTTTGTTGTTGTTTTCTTTTTTTGGGGGCATTCAGAAATTCAGGTACTATGCATGCTAAACTGATGGACTGTTGCATTCTCAGGTGACAAGTCTTGCAAATTATGAAGATTTTAGTGCAGAAAGGGGTTTATCAGAAGTTATATCCTCTAATGAATACCCTGGTAAACATACCAAGAAATTATTTTCCTTCTCCAATACTTTCTGAATTAATAATTTCTGCCCTGTTTACACTGTAAAACATGCAAGGTTTGACAGCACATAGAGCATATTGCCTGAAGGAAGCATGCCGAGTGAACTGCAGAATTTAAGTTCCTGAAGTTATTGAGCACTTTCATCTGGCACAGTTTTACAAGCTCATTATGTTAAATGAGTACCATTAATTGAACAAGCCTCCTTTAAAATTATTCTATTGTTAAAACTGGTTTGGACTGGGATTGTACTAAACAGTTCTAGATGTACATCACTCTTTTCTTCCAACTTTGCTCCTATTGTAGCAGTAAAAAATAAAAACCCAATGAGAAAACCCATTATTTTGCTTGTAACTTTTTGGTACATCATTCAATTTTTTTCATATTTGACGAAATACTTAATCTACTTCATATTAAATGAGAGTTTAACCAAAAGAATATTCCTAATGGATAAAGATACAAATCAAAACTTCAGATTTATCGAAGTATTCTTAAAGGATGTCATGTAGGAATTATACCTCACTAAGTTCATGCTGTCTTTGCATCTTTTTTTCAAAGGCTGCTTTCATTTGCGTGAGTTGCTCATACTGGAAGGAAGAAGAAAAGGAACATTATCACCTTGAAAAAATTCCAGATATTACCTACCACTCATATTTCCGAAGATTGTTTTATTGTTAACTTACTTTATCCAACACTGTCTGTCTTTTTGCTTCAAGACTAGGCTCCAGCAACAGGTTTTTTTCTGAAAAATAAAATCACCATTACTACTTTTTTTAAAGGATTTAGTTCACAGAACAAAGCCACACATGTTAACATTTTGACAGCTTACTTGCCAGCTCTTCAATGCTTTTCACTAACTCATCTCTATCAGTAATGACTTGCTTCAGCTGTGGAAGAGTCACAAACTGTTCCAGTAACACCTCCTCTTGCTCATTCATACTGGTCAGCTGTGATATACTGTACTCAAACAGAAAGAAAGTACATTTAAATCTGAAAACACCACAGGTAAAGTAGTTCATTTCTTCCAGAATTTGAGGCCTTTTTTGGGACTTTACAAATACGTGACACTTGAGCACAACTTATTTTTCCCCTTTCTCCTGGATTGTGGGTTCTACTATATGCAGCAGTGAATTTAAAAAGCAGCATGTTAAAAAATATCTCCCATTTCAAGCCTTACTTCCCATAAAGCTACTATAGTGGGTTGACTGTGTTGAGCTACCAGATGCCCACTCAGCTGCTCTCTCAGTTCCCCTCCTCAACAGGCCATGGAGGAAAATCTGAGGGGTTGAGATAAAAACAGTCAAGTCACTTACCAGTTACAATCACACACAAAAACACACTCAGAAAAATTTAACTGAATTTATTGTCAATTACAGTAAGTTGGATGGTAAGCAAGAAAGGCAAAGACTAAAACACTTTGCTCCATTTTTCCTCAGGCTCAACCTCATTCCTTCATGCCCAACACTACCTCTCCCTGTCTCCCTCTCCTTGGGGCAAAGGGGGAACTGCAAGTGTAGCAGTCAGTCCCTAACAGTTCATCTCTGCTTCTCCTTCCTTCTCACACTTCACCCCTGCTCCACAGACTGCAATCAGCTCCTGGCATGAGTATCCAGTCTGGGTAATACCTGGCTGCAGCTTCCTTCAGGGCATATCCAACATTGGGTCCTTCCTGGACTGCAGTGTGGGTAACTGCTCCAGCATAGTCCTCTCAGCTACAGGGCACATTTTAAAAATACCCATACTACCGCAATCTTTTCCAAAACTTCCATGGGCTGTGGAAAAGTAACTGCTCTGGTATGTGGAGCACCTCCTTCTCAGCCTTCTTCCCTGACCTTGGTGTTTGCAGGATTATCACATTTTTCCATTCCTCCCCTCAATCCTCACTGCCTCTGCTCTTTCTGTTTTCAGAGGCAGTGCCTGCTCCACTAATGGACTCAGGAGTCCTGCAGTGGGTCTGCTGCCAAACCAGCTGCGCCTGGCACAGGGGCAGCTCCTGACCCTTTCTCACAAAGGCCGCTCAAAAAGCCCCCTTTACCAAAACCATGCCACCTATACAGAACAGAACTGTTCAGAACAGCTGCAATACCACTGTCATTCAATTAAACAACCAACAGAAGAATCATGGAATTTTAATCCAGTCTTCTTGAAAGGACCAGGCTTGATTAGAATGTTTTAACAAATTACACTTCCCTGCAAAAATCTTAATTTGCTGTTATGTAATAAGGATGCTGCCAGAACTTAGGAGCTAAGTCAGCTAAACTAAACGGGTTCTTTGGAAAGTGTCAAAGGAAAAGAAAAAGCGACCCCAGTTGAAAGGACAGAGTTTTCAATTGCTTAACTATGACACCACCAGAAAGATGTGAGATTTGAAGGAGTTTATAGTGAATTTGTAACCTATTCCATCCCACATAACCGATCTAGGAAACTGTCTCATAAGATCTGAGCAAGCTGCTGGGAGCAATAACTAATACAGTTTGCTTGCATAATGACAAACAGATGAAAATATTTGTGTAGTATGTGTATAAAGTATTTAGATGTAGCAGTGATTTGCACTGGGACAGCAGACACATTTACCTCCTGGATTTGTCTAAGCCAGCCTCCCCTGAACATGCTGAGCTGCTCACAGAGCAGTTCCCCATTTACCTTGCACTGCAGTCCTTTGGCATTTAGGAGAATGTAATCTTTGAACCAGCCTCAAGCTATCCCATTTCCTCCTTCAAAAGTTATGCTTATTGAATTACTAGAAATTAAGTCCCTTGTAAGGCCTCAGAAAAAAGCAAAACACTGATAGTAAGAAAAAGTAAAAATAAATACTTCTTTTCCTGGTGTTGAATCAAGTACTGTTCCTGCTGACCAAACCCTAAAGAAGCAGCACATTTGAATATAAAGCAGGGTTATTTTCTGACTACAATACTTCGGTATGTGGCAGTTCCCCTAATTATAATTTCTACAAAACCCTTTCAGTGATGTGTACAGACTTCTGACAAAAATCAGATACAGGCCTGTAGTACAGTACAGTGCCTTTCAGTAACTATGGAAAATTCAGCTACCCTCTGAAAATTTACCTTAGTTCTGAGAGTTCTGGAAAGGTATCAGGAACATCAGGCATCTTGTATGTAAATCCATTCTGGCCAACCTGAGTCAAAATTTAGAAATGCTTAGTAGATTTCTGAAGTGCAGTTTCTTGATATTTAACATGATTAATTGAGAACTGAAAATGAATATGTTCAAGCAACAAGAAAAGCACAAAAAGCAGTAAGAAGCAGTAGCACTAGTATCTGAACAGAAAACAACTCAACCAATGCAACAAAATGCTTGAAGATGTTTGGGGTGACATGTCACAAAAGATGAGTCAATTTTGGAGGAAAATAATTCTGTTTTGCCATGTCCTTCATTTGAAAGCAGCTGAATGACTGAGGAAATACACAGGAATAGTAAAACTCACAGAAGTGAGAACAGAGAAGGAGATTGACATTTTGATCTCTTTCGTGTGGTTTTTAGAGCTATAATCTCTCAGAAAAGAAATGTTTTAGACAAGGAAAAAACAGTTGTAGAAAATTTAAATTGCATAAAGTTACAAAAGTGCCTTCCAAGCCTAAGAAAACTTGTTTCTATAGACATGATTTGATTCAAGACTAAACATTTAGATACAAAGTTTTATTAAAAATAAAATTCCTTCCAGAGTTCATCAGCAACAGGGAGCTTAAGTATAAACATACAAGATAAAATGCTTCACATAAAGACTTGAGATCGCACATTGCCCTCACCTAATAGGTTCTGAGCAGGAAAGCAAGCAAGAAAAAAATATCTTCTGTGGTTGGAGATACAGCTACAGCTGCCCTATGGGGGAGTGCAGCTCCAAAACAAAACCCCTATAATCAAAGACCATTAACATAACACTAGTTTCATTGAAACAAAGACAAACTTGTTGCTCTGACTTCAAGTTCTAAAAAATTCTTCATCAAAGCCAGGATGACAGTTTTGCTTCCCTAGCACCAGCAAAACAACGAAGTTCACTCACTCAAGTGCTTCCTTGAGTTTTAAGCAATGCCCTGTATGCCTCTAAGGGAACTTATACCCAGTGTCTGCCAGCTTAAAGAGCAAAACTCAGCAGACTGACCTGCAGCACCGCTTCTGCTGTGGGAACAGGCAGCGGCAGATCAGCAATCAAGCCATAGGAGGGAGCAGCAGGCTTGTCTGTAGTGTAGCTTGAAGAAACTGTTTCAGAAATGGGCATGGGTGCCATTGTTCTGTTTGTTTCTTGAGGTGGATATGGAGGGAGAAATGGAAACCCCTGAGGAGCAAAAGGAGGCATTCCAGCTGGTTTGTTGTAAAGGCTAAAAACAAACAAAACCACAATCATGAGCAACCAACTGCTCACAGCACATCTCTTGTCTTTTGAATTATAATTACGAGACCACACATAAGACATAAGAATGAATTTTCAAGTGACCATAAACTTTGTATTTTCTGTTCTCAGTTGCTTCCGAAGTAATAACCCTTTCTGTCTAATACTGCAATATAGTCTAGAACTCCATTAATCTACATTCTTGTAGAACAGCCAAATACACACTTACACTCTTAATTATGAGAAAACTACTTCTCAAAAATTTATGACAGCATAATTTTAAATCATTTCCATCCTAAAGTTGTGAGAAAAACATCTGTGTCATACATTAGCTCTTATGTATGGTACAGCATTTAATAGCTTGGGCAACACACAAGTAATTACTTCTAAACAGCAGGAATGATTTTTTTTAAAAATTCACAACTGCAGCCACATCTAAACTCAGTATCACCGTCAGCCATGAGAACCACAGTTGAACTGACACAATCTGAATTTAACACAATTCTTTAAATCACCCAATTTCTGCTGCACATGGTGCAAAGGAACTGCCCTAAGCCTGGGAGATTATGAACAGAATATGAAAAAACACAACTACTCAGATAATGAGATACAGCAAATTCCAGATTTCATCTGGTAATGCAAAAACTTATTTTTCAAGAAAATGGATATAAAGTTACATCAGGCATGTTGATTCAGTAACTCCAATGAAATCTAGTGTCTCTTCTAAAAACAATCAGGTCATCTACCATGCACATGAAATTGTGCAAGGACATGGAATCTAATTCTTCCGGTATATCCATTACATTATTCCTGTCTCTGCCCTCCTTATAATTGGTTTAGTCGCTTTTTGAAAAACTAATAGACATTTGTTATGTTTTGATAACTTACTATGGAAATGATGTTGAGCTAGGAGCTAGAACTGGAGGATTCTTCCAAAACTCATCCAGTAAACTCTGAATAATTTTTCCAAGATCTGAATGCATTGTAAACTGGGAAAAACAGAAAACAAAATCCAAAGAAGAAAAATTATGTCTGGAATCCAAGCGTTCCAAAATGTGCTGAACTTGATTGTTTCTTATACCCACATGACAGTGCTGAAAAGCTATTTCAGACATACTAGCTAATCCAAACTATATATACATAAACTCCAAATAAAGTGATAAAGCAACCCAGAGCTGAACAGAAACTAAAAGTCTTTTGTATATTCCATTATCAGTGGAGAGTCAATGAAGTACCACATTGCTATTGAACAAGCAAAAATCCCCACTTTAGTTACCCAGTTACATTTGTGCAAACAACAGAAGAGGAAAAAAAAAATCTGAGGACAAAGGCACTAACTACATTCTAAGAGTCAGAACCTCCATCCACTCAAGAAAAAATAGGATAATCTTGTTGACAAAAAGACCAGCATATTAAAATCCTGAATATTCGAGCTAAAACCTTGACGCCATTCTAATAGGATTAGGCTAGAAAGAGCTATGTTACAAAACTGTCTTAAAGCATCCCTCTCCTTAATTTGGAATGCACTGGAATGTAATTGGAAGAGCTGTGCAATTAACAATAACCAAAAAAATGTGACAGTAATTTTCTCAGCCTTCATACCTTAAAATAGTTTTAGATACATGGAATACTCAAGTCAGAAATGGTATCAGTAAAAGAATAACTAGAATAACTACTGAATACTTCTGAATTTGTTTTCAGGCCCTGAAATACAGTTTGAAAAAGATTAGGATCTATACTAATGTTTTTTACCAGGAGTATTAACAATAATCTAGTGTGAGACATATTAAAACTGCTATTAACAGTAGATCTGTGTGAAGCTACAAATGATACATACATTACTTATTAATGGACCGGTCACATATACCCCCTGCTTGTCCATTAAATGATGTCTCACAGGTGGGAAAACACTGATGACTGGTTTTTCCTGAGGAAACTGAGGTGGAAGCAAACTGCAAATACAAAAATAATTATTACTACAGTGACACCCCATGATAAAGTTTGCATAAGAAGGCTTCTAATGCAAAGAAAAAGTACTATTCATTACATAAACATACTTTTCTATGAGAACTGCTATGGACAAGTACACAATGACTGAAGCATACGAAAGGATTATTCAGTTACAAAATTCAAAGTTCAACAGATTGGAGTACCAGACTTCCACAAAACTGAAGAGAGCATTTACTGGGCAAAATTGTAGTATAACAAAGGAGCAATTATCACAGAATATTCTGAGTTGGAATGGACCCACAAGGATCACTGAGTCCAGCTCTTAAGTGCATGGCCCATACAGGCACTGAACCTGCAGCCTTGGTGTTATTAGCACATGGTCTGACAAACTAATAGACAACAAAGAAGCTGTAGCATAACAAGAACATTTTCAAATACAGATGCTATTACTACAAATACAATGCAGTGTAGCCTGTAAGAATATGAGGCCAACTCTGCAGGACAAAGTAATATAAAACTTGTGAACAGAATACTATCAATATTTGCCAGAACAAAGTGACCCCCCCAAAGTAAATTTACAGCTAATGTTACAATAAATCACTTGAGTTATGATCCAGAAGCTTCAACAGGGTAAGAGTATGGAGTTACAGCAGACTAAGAAATTACCAATCAAGTTTATTTTCAGTGGCAGAGAATCAAAGTCACCAGAAATCCTCAAGCATTTTCCCCTAGTTACCTTCAACTAAAATCACACAGCTATGTTAGGAACTGAGAACAGTAAAATATGATTTTGCTCTCAGCTGAACATCTGTATCTTGTACGGAGCCAATTCCACCCAGATCACTATAACCACTAATACAAATCCAGGTTATGGTTCCTGAAATTAATTATGAGCTGGGAACAGCTTATATTCTATTACCAGTTTGGTTTTGTTTTTTTGGGTTTTTTTTAAGAACAATTTTAATTTTCAAGATGTGCATAGATGCAGCCCACTCTACTTACATGTTAATGTTAATTGTCAAGTTGTTTACAGTGAATGGCAGTCGATATTCCACATCTTTCTGTATTTCTGCAATGCTGTCAAAGAAAAAATTGTTAGCATCCATTACATGGTCAATATAACAGCTAAAAGTCTAAAAGAAACAAGCATGACCTCAGACATTTGTATTCAGTTTAGTTTTGAAAAGCCCTGTAAGAACAAAATTGAAAATGCTGGAGTATGCAAATAGTCTTCAGCATTCTATATTGAATATTAAGATTAAAGCAAAAAAAAAAAAAAGCGGATTTAACATTTAAACCTCATACATGGTCACAAGCAAAGGAACTATAGTAGGAGAAATCACAATACTCATGCTTCTGACAACAATCTCAACTTATCTTTCTCACTGGCTTAATTTAAGACAACACATCAGTGTTATTTTAATATACTGAATTTTATCTGATTAAACATTTACTTCACCAAGGCATTATATCAGGTTCACATTGCTCTGCAACACTCCCTTCAGATCAGTATGGAGAATGTTTATTAGACTAGGCATTCTTCCTTAATAGATTAGCCTAATATTTAACAGTAGTGCACCAAGCTCACTTGCACAAGCTTTCAAGAATTATCTGGAGTAGAGTTACATTCAACAGTGTAAAGCTCCAGTGAGACTCAAGATCCAGGCCCTCCTGAAAGCACTGATGAGCCTTACAAAATCTAGTAAGGTCAAATTCAAATTTGTTTTTCCTGCAACAGGTAAATTACAGAGGGAAAAATCTTGAAATGAGCTACATTATTAGGAAGTTGATTTCAATACTCAAAACATTCTACAATTTCCATGCACAGCAAGATTATTTTGAAAGAGAGCATCCCAGAGGATGTGGAGGAGGTGAAGCTCAGAAGCAGAATTTCTAGACAATATGAACATATCTAAGCTGAGAGTAAAAGACAGAGGGGCAGAAAACAAGCTTCCTCTTATAATGAATCAAAACAAACTGTAAAAGCAGACTGATTGCTCTTCCATGTATTTTTCCTGCTTGCACCTGGTTAATAACACTCTTTGTAACCTCCCCTTATAGAGGGGAGGGAACACAGCTCCAATGGCAAATAATGGCAGACGGGTGCTCCCAGAAAACATCTTTTGATCCAACTTCAGAAATGCTCCTCCATCCATTGCCAGGTACACTCCATACAAGTCCTTTCTCAAGAAACTCAGAACACATTACCTGCAAATGTGTGCTAAGAGTGGTATTGGGAGTGCTTTGTGTCCTTCCAAAGCACTACTGGGGCATAGAATTTAAGGCTTCAAAACAAAGTCTTTAAGAGCTTGGGGAACAAATGGGAGTAAGACACTAACTCGACTATGAATCCTGCTTTGTGCAGCCCGATCTTCTTCCTCTCATAGACAACTCAGTATTTGCTCCTTCCCTGTAAAATCACTTGCTGTTTGAAGAAAATATCAAATATCTTCAGCACAGGACAATTCAAATCAAGGGTTCTGCTGTGTTACACCACACACCACTAGCTGCACCTTCTCATTCTTAACTGAAGGATTCTCCCCTGAATCTCTCACTCACATTCCTGCCCTGTAATCATCTGCCACACCTCTCATTAACCTGCTACAAAATCCTTTTGAGAAGGGTATATAACTACACTCCACTCAAGTGGAAGCTGGGGAGGAAGATGAGGACAGAGAGTGAAGAACAAGAAAGCCAGAATCTCCTTGAATGTTCAAACAATTATAACCCTGCTTAGGAAAAACCTTGAACTAATAACCTAAGTTGTTGCTTTCCCAAGTGGGAATGAGTACACTGAAAAAAATGATACACTCTTAACTTTGTCTAGAACAACAAAACCCTCTTTTTTAAATGCAAAGGTTTTATGTCCAGCTCTTAACCTGAGAAGGATTGTGTACAGGAAAGCTAGGTGCTGTACTGAAATTAAGATGACACATACCTGAGCTTTTATGACCTAAGATGACACAAACCAAACTTGACTGACTTAGTTAACTACAGCATACCAAGAATTTTGAGCATTTTGGTGAAGAGCAACAACAGTACTCACAACGGAATGACATTTGGGCAGCTACCATGTCCCTACCCCTCACCTCAATTCCTGGCTACAGCATCCATTCCCTCACTGCCTATGCTTGAGCTGGTGCCTGCACACACAGTAGCAAACCAGTTCAGCAAGCTGACTGACAAAAACTGATCCCTTTTTTGGGGACTTAATACAGGATGAGCTCATCTCACTGCCAGATTTTTAAAGAGTGGATATAAACAAAAGGCCAAGTAAGGCCAGCCTAACAAAAACTTTTAAGTTAACTAAGATCCTATATGCCCACAGGAACAGCTCCTTAGAAAAGTGAACTGTCTCCAAAATATCTCTGAAATTAGCTCTGAACAGACTTATGCTTCAAGCAACAATACTTAGAATACCATCATATTTATGTTTGCTGTGTGATAATTCTAAATATTAGGAAAGCAAACTACCTGCAGTTATTAAACTTGGAAATGCATCTAGTATCTCTTCCACTCCTAGTGTCAGTCTGATGTGACAGGAAGCATTCTCTGTCCTTTTTCTGAATTGTTTTGGAGGCAGCTACCATTTCAGTTCTACAGAAATCCTAGGAAGTTCTATGTCAGTAGAATGCTTACTTCACTGTAACTATAACTTCAAATATATGAAATGTGGATCTCCTTTTAAAATGTGAGGAGTTTTAAACGACTAGACAAAACAGGGCAGCATACTGCCAAGAAGGAGTATAAATAAGAATAAACTTTTGCTTTAAAACTGTGGATCTTGAACAGGAGTAAACACAACTGGCCTCTTCTCACCATCTAAACAAAACTACTTTTTAAGGAGCAGCCAGTTTTCAGCAGGTAGCACTGAACACCAGGAAAAACAGTTTGTAAAGCCAGTAGGGCTGCTATGCCACTGTGCCACTGCTGGCAGGCCACTGCGCCACACAACTCCTTGGTGCTCTACGTTTTAGTCTCAACTTTTAATCAACTACGCTATTACACGCAGCTCCCAGAGAGGTTTTATCCCAAGACGCAGTCGCGTCACTCCGCGGACATTACACCCATTAGCAGGCTTTCCGGTCAATGGCAAGTGAAACCGGGCACGGCGACCTGCGCCCGATCACCCGGCCAGGCCCCGACGAAGCCAGTGGGACTTTCAGTTTCAGAATTCTTCCTCCCAGCCCGCCGGGGTCCCACATCGCACTGTCCTCCGGCGGGGACCCCGCGGCACCGCAGTCCCGCCCGGCGGGACCCTTCGGCCCCGGGACAGCGCGGGGCTGGGCCGGCCCGGGCTGCGGCGCCGCCGGCTCGGGAGCCCTGTTTACCCACACGGCCGCGAGGTCCCAGCCAGGCCTCACAGGGAGGGGACGGGGCGCAGCCGGGAGACATAGAGAGACACGACACGCTACCGACACGCTACCGACGCAGCGCGGCCCCACTGCGGCCCCGGGACGGGCGGCACAGCGCGGCCCTCCCGCCCCCGCGCCCGCCGCGGCCACTCACGAGGCGTGCGCGGCGCGCAGGGACTCGACCTGGCGCTGCCGCTGCTGCTGGAGGCCGGTGCGCGCTGGCGGCGCGGCGGAGGCGGGGGCGGCGCCGCCCTTGGCGAGCGGGAACAGCCAGTTCATCGCGCGCGCGGCGGCACCGGAGGGGCGCGAGCGCACCCGCGGCACCGCGCGCACCTCACCGAGCGCCCGCGCGCGCCTGCGCGCGACGGCGGCCCCGCCGCCCCTGCCCCGCCCCGGAGCCGCCGGCGGCGGGGTCGCGTCAGCGCCGAGCGCCGCGACCCGAGCGGCGGAAGGGAGGGGCGGAGGGGGGGAGCGGCGGCGCGGCCGGCGATTGGCCAGAGGGAAGGGGGGAAAGGCCGCGGCGCGCGGCGATGATGTAATGGCTTTGTGCGCGCGGCGGCGGCGCCGGGGGCAGCAGCGCTTCCTGCGGCTCGCGGGGGCCGCGCGGGGCCTCCCAGACCCGCCGCGGCCCGGCCGGAGCGCGAGCGGTGAGCGGGGGCGGCGCCGCGGGCACCGGGCGGGGACACCGGCACCGGAGCGGAGCCCTGCGGGACCCCCGGGCTCTGCAGCCCCTCCGGGTGCTCCCGGGGCCTTTCACGCGCGCGGGAACCCGGCCGGCTGTGTGTCGGTCTCCGCGCGCCGCTCGCTGGGTTAGCGCGGCCCTTGGGAGGCGGGGGAGCTGCTTCCGCCTCGGGAAGCCGCCCGCGGCACCCCGCGTTGGGCGTGACTCTGTTCTGCCGCTCCGTTCCCTGCTGCACGCAGCCCAGGGATCCGCAGGAACGCGCCCCGCCGAGCCGCGGGGCAGGAGCGCCTGGGGAGCCGGGTGTCTCCGGTATCCGTGTCACTAGTGCGCCTTGCCGCCCTTGTGCGGGAAACAGTCGCTAACGAAACTGTAGGGGTTTAGTATCTGATGGTAATCTGAGTTCGCGGAGCCGAAATTCCTGTGCATATGGTGGCTATGTTGTCCTGCTTTTGTGAAACTACGAGGATAAAGCGTGGATGTCGTGCTAAAGCCTTTTTTTTTTTCTTCAGATAAACTGAGAGTAAAAACTTACACTTTCTTGTTTTGCTTTCTTTCTCTCTTAGGCTAAAAAAATAAACAGTTGAGGTCCTCTTTATGAAACCAATCCTCGGTCAAGTGTAACTTTTGATGTATGGTCTCTAAAGCCCCCCACTATGCCAGCAGCTACCGTAGATCATAGCCAAAGAATCTGTGAAGTTTGGGCTTGTAACTTGGATGAGGAGATGAAGAAAATTCGTCAAGTTATACGGAAGTATAACTATGTAGCTATGGTAAGTGGGTGCTCGATGTCTGTCTAGCAAGTTACTGCAAAAATCGTGACTTCAGCTGAGGTCAGTAAACTTGCTCATCCTTTTAAATTGAAAGCATAAGGAAGTCTTAATGTTGAATTAGAGCTGCATGAACATCTGGATCCTAATCTTTTATCTTTTTAAAAGTTAGTTTTACGCACAGTACTCTTCAGCTATGATGTAATTAGATCTATATGGTGTGTGTGTGTTCAAGTTTAAATTCTGCTCTTGCAGGACACAGAATTCCCAGGAGTAGTTGCAAGGCCTATTGGAGAATTCAGAAGCAACGCAGACTATCAGTACCAACTCTTACGCTGCAATGTCGACTTGCTAAAAATAATTCAGCTAGGACTGACGTTTATGAATGAGCAAGGAGAATACCCTCCAGGAACTTCAACTTGGCAATTTAATTTTAAATTTAACTTAACGTAAGTATTCGATCTGTGCTGCTAAACGTATGTTTGTGACTTACTGAAAATGTATAAATACTGTAGCAACTTCATTATCTATCTGATTGTAATAATGGAATACCATAATTACTCATGTAAGGAAAACTTTTGTCAGCCAAACATGCTTTCTTCCCTCTTTTCTGTGTAGTCTGTCTTACTGTTGGTAATTTGGTCAAAAATGCTAAGCAGTTTAAAAAAAAATTATGGAAGGCATTTTATACTTGGCGTAAGAGTTAGCTCTGTGTTTTCATATTTAGCATTTCAGAGTGTTTCTTCCTTAACTTAGTTTAACTCCTACTACTTGTTATAGAAATCACATATTGTTTCTTTACATACTTTAAATGGAAAATACCAACACTTGAAAAAAAAGTAAAGTGACTAAAAAAGTATGTCAAATACTATCATTCTGAGTTATTTTGTCTATTTTGTTGGTTAAAAAGCAAGCTGACTTTTACTATATTGGAATAATACCATGAGCTTTATTTCAAAATGGGATTTTTATCAGTGATAAAATTTTTTAAGCATAAACCTCACTTTTTCAGGGGGATCAAAAGCTTATCTGGTGCTCCAATTACATCTTTAGCTGGTGGTGGACGAAGTTACTAGTATCTTAATTTTGATTTTTCTGAAGTAAATGTAATTGGTTACTTGGTCTGATAGATTTTCACATGTTGATTATCTACTGAATTGAATATCAGTACAAACGCTTTTCACACATTTAAGCCTTGGGGTTTTTGGCAGTTGTGTTACAAGTTGAGAACTGGACAACTTTATATACATGAGTTAAATTCACAGCCCACAAAGAAGGCTTAGAGATCAGACCTTTATTTTTTCTGCAGATGAAAAGACTTGTTTCCAAAATAGTTGGGGTTCGCAGGAGGAAAACCTCTGCTGCCTCTCTTGATCTCTGTGCTCTTCTAAACAAGCAGTGGTGTGGATCACACATCAGCTTGATCTGAGCAATGACATGCTCTATTTAGTCTTGTGTGAATTGTCTCCTGAAGGAAAAGTAAGCACAGATTTAATGTTTTGGTATCTCTGAACTTACCTGGCCATGTGAATGTGGGATGAAAGTTACCCATTTTCTTAAATAGGAGACTATACTAATCCTACTAATTATGGGAGAAAAAGGAATTAATAACTTCCAGACTGTGATCTATGAAGAAGGGCCTGTGCTACACTTCATTTATTTTCTGAGCTTCAGAGGTGTACTTAATATCAAACAACTGAAACCAAAAGTAGCTTTCCATCTATAAGTGCCAGATGCTGCAGAGATAAGACAGCTTAGTAAGGCAAAATACAGGTAGTCACCAAATTACCTTGTTACTAGTTGATGGTGGGGGTTACAGAAAAATATAAACTTGGTAAGTACTGCATGAGAAATTCATATATATATATATATATATATATATATATATTTATATATATTGTTTTTTACATCTTACTTATTTGTCTGTTTCTAAACATCCTTTTGGGAAGTGGCACTGTGCCAAGTGTTCTCCTCCTAAAGCAAAACAGCTGTTTGTTATTCCTAGAAGGTAATTTTTTTGTGTGTGTGGTTCCAGCCAGGTCTTGTTTTAGTGTGCTTTTAAAGAGCATAAATATTTCTCTAATCATACTATGCACCTGATTAGTACAGTGCAGCAACTAGAATGAAACCCCCTTTTTGTTAAATGGTGCATTTGTTTTGGATTGGTTCTTTTATGTGCTATGGAGATAGACAGGTGTTGAGGAGCTGATGCCTCAAAGCTGGAGAACCAAAGAGCAGCTGTGTGGGAGTGAGGAACAAAGTTGTATCACATCTTGAGGTTGTGTGTCTATGTTTTAAAGAATGATGACTTGGTCTTAGGAATAAGGAATACAAGTCTATGACTGAATCTAATAGTCAAGTTTGATATATTGGTTGTCTTGTCTAGGTTTTCTTGTGTTTTTGTTTTGATTGTTTTTTATTAAAATTTGAAACTGTACACTGAAGGAACTTAGTGGAATAGTATGTTGTGGACAGTAAAATGAATGTACTTACATGCTTACTTTTTTTTTTTCTTCATTTAACCATTCCATGTTTTTGTAATGATGATACAGATGAAACTTAAGGGAGAAAATAAGCTCCAAAACATGAATTTCAGCATGAAATTCTTAACACATTGCCAAAAAAAAAAAAGGTGGTATTAGAGGGAATAAACACAGAGGTAGGAGGGGGTAAAAAAAAGTAGAGGAATTTTTATTTCATCCTCTTAAATTTTAGGTCCAAAATAGGCTTTTAAAGTTAAAACAGATTGTTTAGAAAGAAAGAGTTTAGACAGAAAAAGTTAGGATCTCTGAATTCTAAGGTTTTGCTAAATTGAGTAAGTACTCCATTTCCAGTTTTACTGAAAAAAAAAGTTCTTATGAACAGATGTCTAAACATTTGCATAAGCTTAAATCGCAAAAAACTTCTGAGAAATATTTTCTACAGAACTAATTCAGTACTGGGATCTGGATTGTATTTCTCATATTTCTGCAATGTAATGTGTTACTGCTTCAACTGTTACATTTAATTTGTCACAATTCAAGTGATTTATACTGATATTTTACCAGATAAGTTCTACAGATGCACTTTCATCTGTAGCCTTGCAAAAGGGTTGTTATAGGTAACCACCTATAAAAGGAAAAGGAGCAGGAACTAAATTTTTTATGAAGATGGTAAGAATGGAGGTGCTGGGAATGGTAAAATGATAATGAAGGTTAAAAAAAAGTGACAATGAAAGTTAAAAAAAAAAACTTTGAAAAATGGTTGGTTTTGTAATTAACCTAGAAGAAAGTTGAATTGTTCCTAGTCTGTGGAATGAATAGCACAAAAGAAATGTTACCTCATTGAGGCTTGTAGGTTTTGGAAATTTACTTTTCCTCTCTGTTTTTAGAGAAGATATGTATGCTCAGGACTCTATCGAGCTGTTGACGACATCTGGGATCCAGTTTAAAAAGCACGAAGAAGAAGGAATCGAGACACAGTACTTTGCAGAACTGCTCATGACATCAGGAGTTGTACTGTGCGAAGGAGTCAAGTGGCTTTCCTTTCATAGGTAAATTCTGCATGTTAAGTGTTTGAGGTTCCAACATCTGATGGGTGTTTGAGTTCTAGAACTTGGATTTCACATCCCTTGAGTTTAAATGCTGTGTATGTAGCCCATATCTTGGTCGGTAAGACTGAGGAAATATTTCTGCTGTAACACCTCTAACATAATTTTGTATTGGAAGAATAGAGGGGTATTGGTGTTGAAGAATACAGGGGTTGTACTGATGTTTTTAGCTTGGGTGTTTATGCAGTAACCAGAAAACCGTGAGGCTGAAAAACACAAAACTGCTAAACCAGCAGGTGGAGCTGTACACGTGCAAGTAATAACAGAAACATTACTAAAAGCAAACTATTTCTGAGCAATCCTTGAGGAAATATTGTCTGTTTATAGGAGAGAATTATCAGTAAAGAGGTCTATAAAGCACTCTTAAATTTGTTGTAAATCTCCTGCTAATCTGAGCAGATGAAATTACTCAGTTTGGAAGGAGATCCTTCATCAGTTTTACACATATATTTTGCTACTTTTTCCATCATCTCTCAAGTAGAAATAGAAATCTGAATCCGAAATCTCCATGAGTCTGTCATCATACAAAAGATTTTTGAGTGTTTATAGGATTTAACACTTTAAAAACATACACAGTAGTTGTTTAGCTAACTGCATTTTGGAATTTTTGCAAGCAACAGTGTCTTTAAAGGCTTATTGCTATGTAATGCCCTTGAGTTGGTGTCTTAAATTCTGGCTTCTGAGGAAGTCAGCAAGGTAAAGCAAATGAACAAGACTGTAAGCAAACCAGTCTCAGCTAAAATGTGTATCTCTCGTGTTGATGGGTGGTATGTAAATGATGAAATTAAAATAAAAAATTCTTTGTCCATAAGTATTAATAGTTGGAAAAGAAGAAGTCACATGGAATTAGAGAAGCATTTATACAATAAACAAAGTCGAAAATAAGAATTGTTTTGGCAAGAAATGTGTAACAGTAGTAGAAGGGTGCATGTAACATTTTTGCAGAAGTCGTGGTTTTGATTTGTTTTGTACAAAGAAGTGCTAGGCTGAGTTTCCAAAGCAGAAAGGTTTTTAAAAAAAAGACAGTTAAATAAAGAAGAATCCTCTGAGCACAGTTATCACTTCCATCTTTCACTTAACAGCTGTTTCAACTCACAATAGGACTCTAAAATAATCTTACTCTTGCTATCTTGTTTCTAGAGTAGCAGCTTGGGGAAGAATACTGTAACAAGAATGCTTTAAATTGGGTCAAAATAACTACAAAAGCCAAATTAGAGTTTTTTTCAACTTCCTAGGCACAGTATTATGGGCTCTTATGTGTATATTTATGATTTACACTTGACTACAGTAATATGACTGGGATGGTTCAAGAGAAGAGGGGGCAGGTTATGCATGTAACTCAGCAGAGGATGCCACACAGAAGCAGCTTCAGCCTCAGACTGGTGTTTTTCCAATATTGCCTGGTGACTAAGGGCCTGGTATAAGGTATACCTGAGCAATTTCTACTTTAGGGATTCTTTCTAGAGCGTAATTATATTTAGTGTGTGTAATTCCTGACTAATGGGCTGGTCAAAGTGTAGTGCAAGCCATGTGCAATAATGCCATTTTTTACTGGTGCAGCTTATGAAAGGTTTTTGAAATGGCTTTATTAATAGAAGTCCAGTTTCATCTGTGCTAAAATGAATTTCTGTTGTGGATTTCACTGAAAGTGTCTTTAGAAATCCTCTTAAGACAGTTGTTCAGCATATGTTTGTCAGACACTGATTATTAGAGTGTTTAAAGCTTTTGTGCTTTTTTAGACCTTGATACTATTTTGAGCACAAAACCTTGGAGTAAGTTCTGGGGAAACCAAAATTATGCAAAGCTGTAAATGAGCATGGGTCATATAAAACATGCCACAAAGAATAGTGAACAGTTGTTTCTAAATACATCTTTGATTGTGATTATGTTCTAACAGTGGAAACTTACACAGCAGGATGCTCAGTTGAAAATTTGTTCCATTTAGGCTCTCCATGCAGTAGTTCTTTGACAACTGATAAAGCTGTGCTTGGTAGTTGCTGACTCTCCTATTGCCTCTGTTACCTTAAAATGCTTAAAGTACTACTAGCTCTTCAAATTTGAGTCCCATAGTAAGTAGGAGAATTTAATTACTCCTTTCTCAGAGTATGAAGATATGGTTTGGTTTTCATTTTCTAGTATTTGATTTCCTCAAACTTTTATGCAGTTTATTTGCAAGCTCTTCACTTCTCAAATAGTTCTCTTTGTGTGCTTTTTATCTCCACATTTGATGTAGCTGCCTTGGCATCCTGACATGTTGGCAAATCTCTGGATATGAAGTTCTGTCAGATATGAGTGAAGAAATATTTGCACTGTCACCAATTCTTGTGTATTGCAACTTCATAGACAACTTCATCAAATCTTGTGTGTGTGTGTGTTAAAATGTATTTGAGTTAATGAGAGAGAAGGAGGAAGCCCTGAATTTGTGATTTTTTTTATCACAGTCAAGAGAGCTGTGAGTGCTTGACAGTCTAGCAAGTTAGGAAGGAGCAGCTCAAATGCTGATTTTGTGGATGTTCAACTGTCTGTGCTGCTGAAGCTTTGAGTGTTCACTTCTGTGCAACCTCCTTTGTCTACCTTTGGAGGGTCTGTGAAAACATGCTTTTTGGAAGACAAAAGAACCAGGTGTTCTTGGGATACTGCAACGTTCCAAGCTAATGTGTTTCAATAATCATTTGTGTCTAACTGATTTTAGTAAAATTTAATCTGTTGGCTCATTTCTGTTAGCATCATAAAATGAACTAAAGCTTTCTCAGCTCTTGCACGTTTTGATTTATTTCAGAGTTCTGGTGATTGAGTAGAATTCGTTGTTAATTGGCTATCTGAAGTCTATCTTGATAGTAAGGGAAAGAAATGGAGGCGTGTTTGATGTCTACTCTTGTTCTTTTGCCTAGAGCTGTCCATGTTCAGTGAAAAAAAAACAAAACAAATGTCTGTGAGTGCTTGTGTTGTATAGCTCCACAGATTGTGGCTTGCTGTGCTAAACAATTTCAGGTGATTATATTAGAAATGGTGCAAGGTTTTTCAGGCAAGGAAGTCTGTGTGCTTCAGGGTATAAACCAACCACTAATCACTGTTACAAGATTAGAAGAAAACTTCTTTAATGAGCAGGTAATTGCATAATTGCTCACCATGGACTTGTTTAGCCTTCTCTTAGCATTCAGCAGTGGCCACTCAAAATTTGTTTTAGTAGATCTATCTTAGTCTTAAATTAGAGTGACAGTTTTTATGTCTGTAAGCTTGGATCTGCTACAATCTCTAAGTGAAAAAAATGTGTAATTCTCAATCAAAATTACTATTTTTAATAGCCTGCTCCCTCTCAATATGAATAGTAAAGGAATGTTGACTTTTCTTTAAATACTTCCTACTTTAAAGAAATTAGAAGTGTTTGAGGGCATCTGTTTTCCATTATTTTATGAATACACTTCTTTTTTTTGAAGATAAGTCAAACATTTTTTTGAAGAGGAGTAGCACAAATATGGTTTCTTTCACTTTAATATGACTTGTTACATTTGACCCTTGAGGATGATCAATGTCAGAAATTCATTGAGTTAATAAACTGTAGACTCTGAAGGAGTAAGTCTCCATAATCCTGAGTAGTGTTTTTTGCATCTTTTTGATCAGCCTTTTTTGTTAATGTGACTTTTTCTTTTCTTCTTTAGAGGGCTTTATGCTGATATGGGCTTTCCCACCACTTCCCTCCCTCCCTCTTCAAATGATCTAATAAAATTAGACTTCCAAGCTACTGTTTTACCAAGTTTACTACAGTTTTTACTTTGTAAGAGTCAACTGAAATCCTTCTTTATCTTTGGCTCCTTTGCTCCCTGGCCAGTGGCTGTTGCTGTGGAGACTGGAGGGTGGCCAGCACAGCTTCAAAGTACCAGATGCAGTGCAGGATTTGTTCAACATAAAATTTCTGCTTAGAGCACTGGAAACTCCCATGGGAGAGCTGCAATAGTCTGTAGGTATTTTATATCTTGTATTAATGGACTTGTAGCAAACAATCCATTTACCCCCAGTATGTTGAAGGTTTTTCTACCCTCTGTCTAGAAACTCATAGTATAACGATGTCAGAGATAATCTTATTGTATAAAAATGGTTCAAAAAGTAAACTTATTTACATTGAGTGTGCAAGCTGAAGCTTTGAGCCTACAGATGTCACTGCTTTTTGTGGATCCTAAACATCTGCAGGATCAGTGGTATAGTGCTCTTAACTGATTTGTCTTCTCTATTGCTTATCTCACAGTTAAAGATCCTGGCCAGTATTTACCAAATTGAAAAAATTCTTGGTTTTGAGTATGACCCTCGTGTAATCAGGAATGAACACAAAGTCTTAAACTGGAAATTTAGAGTCTGTGGTGGCCACCTGATCACTTGAATAGTCCCTCACCCTACACTAAAGTTCCTTAAATAGCAAAACTGATAAAGCCTTCAGTAGAGGCAGCCCTGTGGTGTGTTTTCATCTTCTTTGTTAGTACAGGCATATTTTAAATTGTATATCAGTAAAATCTAGGAACTGATCTGGTTCAGTGCAAACATGGAAGAGAAAGAAATCACTCTTCCATTTAGTTTCATGCATAGCCGTCCTGCGAGTATAAGAGATCAGAACAGGTGAGTTTCATGGTCAGGTCATCAATAATCTGGTTTGTAATTGCTGCCCTCCTAAAAAAACCATAACTTGTCATCACTGCTTTTTGTTATGGAGTTCAGGCTTGCTTTAATACCTGATATCTGTCTTTCCTGTACTTAACCCTCTTGTTTCCTCTCATAACTATTTGTAAAAGTACGAGGTTTCCCCGTTACTGCCACACCTCATTCCTGTGTCCTCTTCATTCAGTCACGCTATGGAGGAGGAAGCCTTCCCAAACTCTTCTCTCTACCATGTGCTCACTACAATACCACCATTTCTTCTAACAAATAAGCACTGCTTAGTTACCTTTCTGCCTCCTGCAGACTTACATGTACACACAAAAATTTTTCCAGCTTACTCTGTCATTGCCTCCAGAAAGAGTAATAGTCTACAAGCTATTAAACTTTGTAGTTGTCTGTGTGCTGATTTAATTGGAGAAGTTGAAAGACAATTCCTCTTCTTTGTTGCTGAGGGTTTGACTTGCCTCCAGGCATAAACATGCACTCGCTCTGGAAACTCATTAATCTTTTGGATTTCAAGAACTGTAGAAGTGTCTGTCTGTCTCAATTTGTAGTGAGAAACTCCAGTCTGTGTGAAAGAAATCAGCTTAGGAGTCTTTATGGCAGAAGTCCTTGTTATCAGATGAAGACCCAGCAGCCCTACCTCATTTTGGGATTTAGAGAAACTACTGTAGGCAGATCTTTTTGCATCTTCACTTGTCCTCTTTCAGACTAAATTAAAATGTTTTCTCTGGAATCTGCAATGGGGCTGTTTATATTGAAGTTTAGTTTTTTTTTTCATAGAAGTTAGTCTTTATTGCATTGGATTTAAGCAGAATATCCTGTCAATGTGCAGTGAAGTCCTGAAGGTTGTTTTTCCTGTTAAAGTGCAGTGAAATCTTGAAGTGAGAAAGATGCTTCTAAGTCACTTACTTATATTGTTTTTGTTATTAATTTGCAGTGGATATGACTTTGGCTATCTAATCAAAATCCTGACAAACTCCAATTTACCTGAGGAAGAGCTGGACTTCTTTGAGATACTGCGATTGTTTTTCCCTGTCATCTATGATGTAAAATATCTTATGAAGAGCTGCAAAAATCTGAAGGTAAGTAATCTGCTAATGGTTTGGAACAAATTTTGCATTTGGAGACAGAGTATGTCATGCTTAAAAATACTTTCTCTATTTTTATTCTCTGCTTTTGCTTTTATGGTGCATATTAAGCATTGTTGTCTCAAGCTTTATATATTTAATATTAAAGGTGTTGTGAGAAGCCGGCAAGAGCACAAATCAATTTTTGTAACTGCTACCAGTTAAAAATACTATGTTGAAACTGTATTTACAGTACTTTGTTGATAGATGATAAACCCATGTTGGAATTAATTCTTCATTTCCTTAGCCATAAGAATTGGTGGGTCTCATATACTCTTATTTCCTCGTTGTGCAGTCCACTAAAGAACTGCAGTCATCTAGGCTGAGGTAATTTCAAGAAGATGATGTGGAAGTGTCTTGGGAAGAGAAATGAAGTGAAGATGTTTCAGATGGCCCAATAAGCAAAGATAAACAACAACATATGTTCAGGGACAAGATGTGACTTCTAGGAAAAAAAAATGAACTAGAAACTAGTCTATCATGTCAGGCCAGCGGGGCTAATTGGCTTACTCTATCAGGCATAAAATTTGGATACCTTATTGGACTGGAGAATAAGTGGGAACTGGAGCTAAGTGTGTGAAGGGGAAGACAGCAAGTGAAAGAAAGATACTAAAGACACTGTTAACAGCTTTCCTTGCCAAAGAGCTGTTAAGAGTCTGGACTGCTGCTGGAGTGAGCTGCATCACTCATCTGAGGTAATTGATGATTTGTTGCTTTTATGGAAAGTAATTTCATTCTCTAGGATTTCTTAATGAAAACCTGCAGTAAGAAGAGAGCACATCACATCAAATCCTAACTAAGGAATGGCTTGCCAGTTCATTGTGCTGAACTGCTGATCTGTGAGCTGTTTATAGTCTTCTGTTTCTTTCTGAGATGAACTAGCAGTGTGTCACTTTGAGTAGTAGCCCAGTTTTGTGGAAATTAAATTGTGTGAATCCTTTGTTAATCAAATTAATGTTGAAAATGTAGATCACCCTTCCAGTTAGTAAGAAAAGTATACTTACCTGTGTTCAAATACAATTGTTACTGGTATAATCATCTGGGCAAATGGCTGTGTATTAGGGAACATCTTAGAAACACTTCTTCTCCAAAGAGGCCAGGACTAAAATTTAAATGCTCCTAAATTTCAGGAGTCTTAAATGAGGGGTGGGGGGGAACCCGCCCTAAAAAGTCCTCACTTTCACACTCCCAGTGAAGCAAAGCAGAGCATCTGGTGCCTATCTGGTGACACACTTTGCAAGAACAGAATGTATATTCCAAATTTAGTGACATGTAAAAGGTGACAAATTGATGTTCCATGTCACCATTCAGAGGTGACATTCCCAGTGGGCTTGGGAAAGAGGGTATTGTAGTTTCTGGCATAATTAAGGCATAATTGTGTGTAACCTGCATTGTTTAGAGACACTAAGATTTTTTTGGAAGACAAGAAAAACCTTCACAGGTCTTATTTTGGCAAACCATAAGAACAAGGGTGATTTTTTTTTTTTCAGAGCTGAATATGTAGGTCAGGTTTCCTGCAGTAAATTTTGATCCACTCACCTAATCTGCAGACTGATAGTGACAGCAGGGGAAGGGAAATGGACTATCTTACCTCTCCAAATTTACCAGTGATGAAATGATGGTGGACTTGAACTGTACTGAGAGAAGTTGCCTGAAACAAATTACTAAACATTTAGTGTTGTAACTCTAAAAATGCATGTGCTGTCTCCTAATGTGTGTCACCTTTGATCGTTATTAAATTGCAGTGAATTGAACAGCTGTGCAGTTGTCTTTTATTGACTTGTCTAAGTTATTTTTTTGTATGTCACTGATCTGCTGTAGGTCCCCCACTCTCTGCCCCCACACACTCAAAAAAGATTCTTGGCATTGGAAAGAGAAACAGGCTTCAGAACTGGAAATCTCTTTGATGTTTTTTTTTGTGGAATTAAGTACCCTGTGAATTTACAGTCTGTTATTATGACTTGGCATGCAGATTGAGAGTTGACTTGAGATATTAATGTATTATAGGTTCAACTCTTGCTTACCGTCTAAAAGGCTTTTTATGTAGACAATTACAAACCTTTTGATAGTAGTGGCAATCCTAAGTAATTTAAATTGGTAGACCTTGTTGGAAACTTGCTTTCAATTCAGGGTTTTGTACAGAACAATAAGATCTGTGACTGTCTCGTGAAATGAGAATTTGATGTAGATTTGCTGTTGACCATGGTGGTGTGATTATGTAAATTATTCTGTAGCCTTTTTCTTGGAAGGTTGACACTGAAAATTTGGGAAGAATTTGTCCTTCTCCAAGAGTGAAGCATACCTATCTGGAATGCAAAATTCTTACCTGAAAGAGAATCTCAATAGTCTAATAATTCATTTTCTGTTCTGGTTCCATTCAGGACAGGGTAGATTTCTGCCCCCAGATGGGGCATAGCTAGGACATGGAGGTTATTCTGTGACACCTCACATCATTTTCTGGGCATGGAGGAAGGGCTTGCTTCCAGGTCAGGGAAGTGTGGTGGAGGGAGCAATCAGGTGTTTCTGTTGGTGAGCAAGGTTTCTCTTGCACACTGTAGTATTGTTGCTGTTTGTTTCATTTCTTATCTCACTGCTGTTTTCCAGTAAATGGCTCATATCTCAATCTGTGATCTTCACTTTTTGTGCCTCCAATTCTCCTCTTCAGTCTGCCACAGGAAAGGGCAGGGAGAGGGGTGAGTGAGTGAGTGTAGTTTGGAGTGGTTTTAGTGGAAATGCTTACTTGGAGAATACCATTCCTAAACTGCAGTAATCCAACCATGACAGCCTTACTTGGCACCCAGTGTGATCAGAGTGGATTGGAAATAAATTTCATCTAAGCATTTGTCCTATTAGATTCAGAGCTAAATGGTCTCAATGTTGTTTGTGTCTATTGTGTAAGTGTGCCAATGGTCACAATGTTGTTTGCTCTGTTTGTGTGAGTGTGTTACCTAAGCCTGTATATGTTTCTATAGATGTACTATGTGCCCATGAGGGTGCTCTTTTTAAGATCAGGATTGGATTGTTGATGTATGTTGATTGCATGAAGCAGAGTCATGTTTATGACATGATAACATCAAGGGCAATGAGGATCATTTAGGATATTCAGCGCTACTCTTCTACCCTTACCTTGGACACTGCCTCTGGGAGGCTATTCCTAATCATACCTAGTCTGTGGGGAGAGCAGGGGAGGATAGCTTTCCCCAGCTTTTCACTACCCTTTTCTCCTTCAGGCCTGTTAGAATAGCTTTTGAGAATTTTTAATTTCCTTTTGATGTTAAGGAAAACATGTTCTTGCTCCTGTGTCAGCTTTGTCTCAGTCTACATGGTCTACACCATGTTTTGAGTCAGTACAGTCAACACTGTGTCTAGAATCAGGACAAAGATTTTTAGGAAGGTTAATCAGAACTGTCTGAGGGAGGATAGTCATGAGTAGCATGGAATGTGGAATAAAATGGACCATTGTTGGGGAAAATTATCTCCTCCAATGTTTTGAGAGTATCACTACAGGACCTTGATAAAGTGTCAGAATATTTGCAAGAAGAATGCTGTGGCAACTCCATGAAGAATCAACTTACTGAAGTGTGCTGGGCCCTGGCTACTCTTTGGACACAATCCAGTGCTAGACAGAACCCTTAGGGGAAGAGGAAGAAAGCAGATCAACAGGTGGTGTGACCACTCAGACTGCAGCCGAACTGGAAGAATAACTCATGCCAGTAACAGTCACACCTACACAGAAGAAGAAATCCAGGACCGAATCAGTTTGCATAGTGAGGGATAAGGAGAAAGTAGAGCTCTCACAAAAGGAGGAAGAGGCAGGACCAGAGATAATCACTCAGTTCCTATCTCTGGGTGAGCTAAGTGAAAAGATTCCAGTCACCAGTCATGAAAGCCCTGGATGAGCTGGCTGAAATGCTGAAATATCATGGCCTACAATATGAAACTGGCATCCTCATGGGGATTTGGGAAGAGGACAGAAACTCTCACCCTCTGGAGCTGACTCCTGTCAAGTGTGAGAGAAGGGTATTCTCTCATGGATGATCTAGTGGTGTGCCCAAGCAGATGCAACACATGGAAAAAGATACCTGAGATAATTAGTTGTACTGGAGATGATATGTAAGGATTCAAATAACAGGAAGTCTCCTGTAGATCCAGATAAGGTCCATTGTACACAGTCCATGTGGCAGAAGTTTGTATGGAGCACACTATTGTCATTCACCAGCTCCTTGGCATTGATGTCAATGAAAGGATGAGAAAAAACAGTCCTTCGGGTGACAGACTCCAGTAATAGGAGGATCATCTCTTTTCCTCCTTACCAACCTGCTCCTTGGTGTGGAAAGACTGTCCAGACAGATTCAAAAGACTTGAGAAAACTGGAGAGATGTCCCATGCCCCACCATTATGGACCAGAGTCTCCGCTATTCAGACATACAGAGACTCTGTGTATCCTTGACATAGATTACTGCAGGACCCAGAAGGGCATTGTTGGGCTTTTGGGATAACTACAGTGGAGACAGAGGAAATTAGACAGCTGAATAACTTGTCTCCTTTCTCAGAGGACCCTTGTGCTTTGGGACTGCTGAGGGTCAAAGAACAGCAGGTACCAATCTCTACCACAGCAATGCACTGTCAACAAAACTGCACTGACCAGGTACTCCATGACCTCCATCCATGAGATGATTCGTGAACTGGAGAGCCAGGGAGTGGTCAGCAAGATGTGCTCACCCTTTAAAAATCCTATATGGCCTATTGACAGTGGACTGTCATGGCCTGAATGAAGTCACACCACCACTATGTGTCACTATACTGGATATGCTAGAACTTCAGTATGAACTGGAGTCCCAGGCAGCAAAGTGGTACCACCACTGATATTGCTAATGCATTTTTTTCCCATTCCTTTGGCAGCAGAGTGCAGGCCACAGTTTACCTTCACCTGGAGGAACATCCAGTACACCTGGGACCAACTGCCCCAGGAGTGGGAACAAAGCCCCCATCATTTGCCATGGACCGATCCAGACTGCAGTGGAAAAGGGCGAGGCTCCAGAAGACTTGCAGTACATAGATGACATTATTGTATGAGGGAACATGGCAGAGGAGGTTTTTGAGAAAGGGGAGAGAATAATCCAGATCGTCCTGAAGGCTGGTTTTTCCATAAAGCAAATTCAGGTCAAGGGATCTACCCAGGATATTCAGATTTTAGGAGGAAAATGGCAAGATGGATGTTGTTAGATTCCAGTTGATGTGGTCAACAACATAGCAGCTAGATCCCCACCAACCAGCAAGAAAGGAACACAGGCTTTCCTAGGTGTTGTGGGTTTTTGTTTTTGGAGGATGCATATCTCAGATTTGCTCTCACATGTAGAAGCTATTACTGTTTTGGAGAGGACACTAAAATGATGTTTATTTAGTCACTTTGCAGTTAAGGGGATAATTTTTCACATAAGCTTATTGAAAAGAAAATTTACTTCAAAACTGGAGAAGTTGTACCTTTTAGAGAAGATAGATTTGCAGTTTTGGTGTGTGTTCTCTACAGGCTTGTAGTCTGTCCTTTTAAAGCATTGTATCAACAGTCACCTTAAAGGAATTGTTAAGTAATGACATCTGGTTACTGGAGAAGCTGGAACATAAGGAGTACTAGTTTTGTTGGTTGCACATACTACTTCATCTAGTCAATACTGACAGAGAATATTAATACTGTTTGATAGGGAAACTTCGATTCTTCTTGTATGCATTTATCTAGTATAATGTCTGTTTCAGCTACTGTGCAGATATTAAAATATGCCTAAGGTTGTATGGCCTGTGTAACAGATTTTCCCAAATATAGCTGTTCCGTGTTCTAATTTAACTTTTCAGCCTTTAACAAAAATGTTTTGTTTTCCAGGGTGGGTTACAAGAAGTGGCTGAGCAGTTAGAGCTGGAAAGGATAGGACCACAGCATCAGGCAGGATCCGATTCTTTACTCACAGGAATGGCCTTTTTCAAAATGAGAGAAGTAGGTGGACATACTGTTTTTATTTCCATGATAGTAATGTGTTGTGATAGTCACACAGCATTGCTGATTCTAATAAGTTTGTGGTATTTTAAGGAGGTCTCTGAAGGGCTTCAGGGGTCAATCCTTTCTTGACAAAAATGAGACCACCTGTATTTTGCCCTGAGTAAGTGTGAACCAGCCTTACTGACTCTTTGCTTTGCTGCTGTGAGTGAATATTTCTTCCCAATTCCAGCCTAGGCCTGACTTCTGGATTTTTTCTGAAGTTTTGTTTCAGGGTATTTTTTCCTCACCTGTTTTGCAGGGTGCCTTTTTTTAGGTGACTGCTGTAGGGATTTATGAACTGCTGAAGCCAGACTCCTTTTTGGGTGACTGTACTCAAGTAAATTTTTTTTTTTTAGAGCTTTTGCTCAGTGTAACATCCAGCTGGTGTGTACTGCTGCTTGTGGCAGGCTGAGAGGTGGGGAAGGAGTCTTGATGAACCACTTCTAGCTAAACTTTCAGCCTAGAGGTATATTAAATAATGACTTCCAATCTGCTTTGGAGAATTTCCATGGATTTCTTTTTCCCTGCCATTGAGTAAAGCTCAGTTTAACTAAGGTTCTAAAGGTCAGTAGTTAATTCAAGGTTACAGCAAAGACAGTCAGGTCTTACAGGCTTCACATTTCCTTGCTACTTGTCTGCATACAACGGAAAACATTAGGATGTTTTGCATTAGTAGAACAATGAAATGTTGAACAGGCCTCTTCTGGAAAGCAGTTGCACTGAACAAATGCCAGTGCATCAGAACATGGCATTCTTCCAGCAATTCAGTGTCATTTACCATGTCAAAACAGATGGCAATATCAAACCTCATCATTTAATCATGTTAAGTACTATATGCTGAAGTCTACCTTCTGGAATCCAACCTTCTGTATGAAGGAGAAAATGACCACGAGATTGTGACAAATATTAGAGACACAGCAGCTGAATAATAAAGAATGATGGTTTGAGCTGGTTTGCTCATCCTAGCACTCTGTTCTGCTTCTGCTGGAACAGTTGCAGTTGTCAGGCAGGTCATGGGCTGCAGATGCAATAAAAAGGAATATGTTTCTGGTATGATCCAGGCCAGTGCAGCTACCTGCTGTCTGCCTAATATTGGGAAACCTCACTCTTGAATTTGAAGATCCAAAGCAAATGAAGGGAAGCATATAATAATCATGCTTAAGATACAGCCTTTCAAGTTAGTTTTCTAGAGTAAAGGTCCAAACCCATGATAGTTTCTTTAATGAGATGCAGTTTGTGTTAATGGCAAACTAGGTGGTTGAATTTATTTACTATAAGCTTTTACCAGAAGTAGAAATCTCTGAGGGTTTTTTAGTGCAACACACTTGCTTAATTAAGCCCACAGACATGGACTGATAATGAATTCAGTACTTAAATACTCTTTGCAAATAAAGCATTTCTGAATAAGAACACAGTACTAAGCACAGAGAAATAAATTTAATGTAGATTTTTAAAGCTTTTTATCAGAGTTCAGTGTTTAAAAATGTATTTCTGAGTAAAAAGACTTCACTTTATAGTGCTTTTTGAGGCACAGAATTTTGTCACTAATTGCTGTGACAGAGATACAGCTTGATTGCTGGGTCTTGGAATGCCAGCCAAAAAAATTACTGATCCTTTTCTTTCCATCAGGAATACTTAAATAATGGTACTACAAGAGTAGAGTTGTTATTTTAGGCTCTTCCTACCTGTTTTATTTCATTAGGAACTGCTGGGGCTGCAAAGCTTAATTACAGTCTCTGATTCCTACAGTACAGAATTTTCAATCCTGACTGTGCTGCTAAAAGCAAAGCTTGAAGGGAGAAGTTTTGACCTATGTGGTATATACAGGTCTGCATGTTTAGATTGTGTATTGCATCCATTCTGTCCCTGCATATTTCTGCCTGTCTTAGATTTCTGGTATTGATGATGACTCAGAATGGGAACCACTGGAGTGTCCAGGATTGCTGGGAAGGTTTTAGGGTGAAAAATGTTCGTGTATGTGTGTCTTACTATTTTGACAAGATAATTTGTGATTTTCTGCTTGAAAACCTGTCTGAAAGGCAGGGTATCAGAATATTATGGCCTTTATTTTGTCTTCCACTGAAAGGTTCCATTTGTAATTTGGACTTGTAATATGTAAATGCAGTCTTGGTACAAAATTTTGCTCTTCCTCATTAAGTTAAGTCTTCCTCTGTGAGGAGCTGAAAATGCATCTTTCTGCATTTCTCTAAACTCTGGTTTTGTGCTCATCTTCCCCACCCTCAAATCTATATAATACAGATCAGCACATCTCTATTCCAAGACAGAGTATGATGAAAACTCCACACTGAGGGGAGGTAAGGGAATGGGCACTGATGATGGATGCTAAGCATATGCTTGTTGTAAGAAGCACCACAGAAATCAGATGGAGAAATGTCTTTGTTGCTCTTGCAGATAGATGAGTGATGACTAATAATACAAAATTGTGAAAACATTGCATTTGGCCATTTAATTGGGAGAGGTGCACAGGAAGATTGATTGTATTTCTTGACAGATTTAAATAATTGTGTCATATAGCACATTGTGATAATGTGTTGAGATTAAGTCTCTTATTATACTAATTATATCATCTTTTGCACCTTGGGATTTGATATTTAAAAAGAAAGTCATTTTAAAGCCTTTCTACAGTTCTGTTGAAATGGAACCTTTTCTTTTGCAGTAATTCATGTCTCTTCACTTTTTAGATGTTCTTTGAAGATCACATTGACGATGCCAAATATTGTGGCCACTTATATGGTCTTGGTTCGGGGTCATCTTATGTACAGAATGGCACAGGAAACGCTTATGAAGAAGAAGCCAACAAACAGTCATGACATGAAATGAAAGGCCGTCTTTTTGACTTCCACATGCTTGTATATAGGTTTTATCTCTGGTTGAACCCCTTGGACAATTAAGGCTTTTTTCCCCCCTTTCTCAGCACACTTTCTTTTCTGCCTTTCTATGTACTAAACTTGACTGTTCCTATCACAGATTTTGATCTTAATATTGATACGTAAAATTTTCTGGGTTACATTTTGGCCTCTTAACAAGCCCATTTGTAAAGAAGCATATATAGAATCAGTGTGGCAGAGAGAAGGGGAAAGTTGAATCATAATGAATATTCTGGTAAACTTGCCTACATCATTCTTCCAGTTTTTTGTCTTTCCCCTCCCTTCTCTAAATTAATTGGCTCTGATTATAATTAACTTCCCCCTTCATGTCTGTTCTTTCCAGTATGCAGGCGTTTTAGCTATTCAAGATTGTGGACCATCAGATTTGCACTTTAGAGAGCGACTCTGACTCAGATCCTCTGTTTTATTTAAAGTTTGTTTTGTTTTTTTCTTTTGCCCTCAGCTAGAAAACAATCATCTGCCAAGTTCAGCAGCTTCAAGCTGTATTTTCTTGGTATCTCAACCCACACAACGGGACTTATTTGCTGCATAATCTCTGTGTGTTCAAGCAAAACAAACTACTGAATCATAGTAATTGCTCTTACTTTGCTAGTGTTTGGTCATCTCTCAACACATACTGCACATGTCAACTGCTGGTTGGCCTGCTGCTTTAAAACTGCTCTGTGATGGGGGAAAGAGGCTTGAAAAAACAGCTTTACACCCTTCAGGAGAAGAACAGCTATGACTTTAGCCTTTTTGCCATTAAGCTGAGAATTGAAGGATAATGGAAAAGTAGGAGTCTTGTAATGGCACATTTCCCTTGATTAACCTTGTGGCTTTTATCCTAGTAATGTACACCTCAGATATTTTTTATGAAGTCATATTTATTATGTACTTGATTTCATGATTTTTGTAAGTCAGTTTAGTTGAAGATGAACCCCAAAGATCTGAAAAATTCTATTTAATTGAATTATTGAATTAGAAGGACAATTAAATCATGCCTTTTTGTAGTTGTTACAAAGACAGATGTTAAAGATATTTGTTGTAAGACAACAAAATATAAATAACTTCCAGCTAATAAAGTTACCTGAGGAGTGTAATGCTAGTTTATTTTTGAGTATATCTTACAATATATTTTAGATATATTGTTTTCAAGGACCCTAAAGTATGTTCTTAACTCTGCATAGCATGTATACAGAGCAGTTGTGCAGGAAGGATTTTGGGTATTGAATAGCTAACTACTAGCCTGGAATGACGGAATGCGTGACATTGTGTGCCTGTGCGTGTGCGCGCGTACGTGTGCTTGACACGGAAATCAATGGCAGAAAAATCTCCACATGTTCGCCAATTACTCTGTTTTATCTTGTACTTAAAAGCAAAAAATCAAACACCTTTTTCTCATTGAATTATGATGATGTAACTGGGCGGTCCTTTTTAAACAAGTAATTTGCATAACAGAGGGTATTTGTTTTTAAAGCTTTTGTAAATAAAGGCCTAAGAAATGTTTTCTTACATAACAACAGACTGGTGGTTTTGTTGCAAAATTTTTCCTGCAATGTGATTATTTGGTAAGTTCAGCTCTGTTTTGTTAGGCATGATAGTTCTTTTCTACATGCTGACATAGAGGAATCTAACTCACTGCTCCCTGACTGATTTCACATTCAGAGCAGAATTGCGTTCATGGGTTTCCAGTCATTTAATTCCTACTGTCCTGAGTTGGAAGAGGGGTGATTGCAGTTTATTTCTGAGGCATCCTAATCTCATTAGTGCTTTTACCATTATGCATTAGATGATGGTGGCTTGTTTTAACTTCACTTGTCTTTGGCTTTAAGGTTGTGATAGTGAAAGCAGGATGAATTCTTACTGTGGCCTCCAGGGTTTGCATAGACATGGAATGAAGAGCCCCTGAAGTTTGATGCCTTTGCTTTAAAGTAGTAGCTTTGCCTAAAGCATATGGATACAGCTATCTGGTTAACTTCAGCAGAATGACTCTTCGAAGGACTTTAATGGGTTTTTGTTTTGAAGTTGGTTTTTAATCGAGGATCAAAGGAAGCTTTTAGAGCCTTCTGAATGTGTGCCTACAGTAACAGTTCTAGTGCCGATGGGGATTTGCTTTTGAAGTAACTGCTGAGCATCCCATAAGCTGTGCTGTGCTTTTCTTTGCTTCCTGTTGTAGAATCAGGGAATGGTTTGGGTTGAAAGGAACCTTAAAGACAATCTAGTTCTAACCCCCCTGCCATGGAGAGAGACACCTTCCACTAGAGCAGTGTGTGACTTCACTGAATTCTACTCCTGACTTTTTTTTTCAGTAACAAAAGCATTTCTCAAAAGCCACTGGTCAGCATGAAACAGATTATGCTTTATTCTGTGAGAGAACGCTTGGTCTGATCGCTGTGTCTGTTGAGAGTTGATTGCAGCCGAGGAGACATCTGTGCATCATTCATTTCCTTGGCAAAATTAGATTTAGTTTCCATTAAGGAGTGATTTAAATTGTGAATTGTAGAGATTATGAAAAAAGTAATTTCTTATGTGTAGCACCATTACATGTAAACTTCAGAGCATGAAATCTATTTCCAAAGTGGCCAGCTTTAATTGCTTTTGCAAAAATTAATGTGCAGGCACAGTTCCAGCTGTCTAGACATGCACCTTTTTGTTCAGAGACAAGAATTCTCTTTCTAGGCCTCTGCTTTTCCCAATCCATTTGAAATACACTGTTGTTGAGTAGGTTTGTCAGAAGAAATGCAGTATCAAAACCTGTTATATTTGATCTTTCTATTTTTAATCCACTTGTATTTTTGGCTTCTGGAGTCAGATGAGTGTTCCTGGAACCTTATGTTCTCTGCCACTAATTTTTTTAAATATATATAATTTTTATTTTAAGCATTTAGTTTCCTTTGCTCATTGAAACTAAGCAAGAACCATCCTTGACGTGGAGGAAAATAGGTCTGGGACACAGTATTTAAGGCTTTTTCCCACATGAATTTGCTGATGACCTATAAACTCTTGATATCCAAGAAATTTCTCTACCTTATCTGACTGGTTACTCCATGCTCAAAAATGCTTCATTCCCTAACTCTGAAAATCCAGGAAAAGTAGCAGGAAGCCTTCATTCATGAACAAGATGCTTCTGATTCAGCTCAAAACGCAGAAAGGTGGAAGCAGGACATGTGTCATTATCTGGAATAAGGAAGATTTATCCTTGGTGGAGGAAGATGAGATTAGGAATGTAAAAACAAACTGGACACAAAGAAGTTCAGTTTTAAACTCCCAATTGGTTTTTCAACCTTGAATTAATTAATAACTCACTTAAACCAACATGCACTGAAAGAAAACACTCCTATACTGAAGCAGTTTTTAGGCCTTCACTGGAAGTTTAATAATCACATGTTAATGGATTTAGGGTGGTGTGGGTTCATTGCAGTTTAGTAACCTGTAAAATAATTAAGTGCAATTTTAAATAAAACAGACTTCCCAAAATTTTAATTTTACACCACCATGTCAGTGATGGCAAAGAAAGCCAAAAGCTTCCAGTAGAATTGTGGGTATTTGTCTAACTACTTTTAATTGTTGAGTTTGAACAAAATCTCACAAAGAATAAATCCCAATTTTTACATAGAGTAAAATCAGTTATCTCTGTGTATTTTTCTATTCATACCATGAAGTTATTTTCCTGGTATATCTTATTTAGTGCACCTGGTTTACTGCACCTTGATTGGTTCATGGGAGATTATTTTATTTCCCTCATCCATGAGGCTGCTTATTTGATGTCTATTTCCCTCTTGCACTACCTCACACAGGTAGTGAAGTGAGGATGATTCTCCTGCATTATTTTATTAGTCTTGGATTGGGAATAAATCTGCACATTCATGCCAGCTGTGAAGATCTGATTTCTGCAGGGGCTGCTGTTGTCCTCCTGCTGCCAGCAGAGATGAGGTACTAGTTCCTGCCTCTGTTGGACAATTGTCTTGCCCAAGAGTGCTCTGTCCCATGCTCCTAAGACACTTGTCTCAGTTAACTGTGTTGGATAATGTGAGGGAGAACTGGAGAAAAGGGAAGGGAAGCCTTTTCCCTTCTCTGTGTACCAGGAAGAAGTTGGGAGCAGATGAACTTTCTAAGCTGCGTTACAGAAAATGTGCTTCATTTTTTGTAGGACAGTGAAGCAGAGCTGGGGTGGCATTAGCAATACCCTTTCTTTACTTCTCATCATATAACTGAGCTTGGCAAGCTCCCTGTTTCCTTCATTCTTGTCCCTCTGCATGCTCTGGGGAGTAGCTGTAGTATCTATGATGAAGCTCCTGATTTTTACTATTGTATCTATTTGAAATACTGGCCAGTTAAATCTCTTGATGTGATGGAGAAAATAACTGGAAGTCAGTTCCTGTTGTTCAGGCTGTAACAGTGTGTGTGTTGTCTATTTTTGCCTTTATAACAGGAGCTCTTTCTTAAGTGAACTAAGAATTATTCTATTTTCAGATTAAATAAAAAGGAAAGTGACTTCATAAAGTGATGACTGTCAGGAAGTGCTGGGTCTGTTCCAGTTATGCCAATCAGTTAAACTGTGAGCATGCAGAGGGGGAGAGAGGGGAGATGGCTCATGGCACATCTTCCAACTCCTGCACTCAAACTATTGGGACCATCTGCTTGAGATTAAAGTGATCTAGGAGGAAGGATGTGATCAATGCCTCAAATACAGGATTTTAGAATGACTGAGTTACTGTATTTCAGTGATAAGTGACAACTTAGAGATATGAAGGAATTAGCTATCAAGAGTCAACTTAGGTTCTTTATTATTCTCCCTACCAAAATAGTGATTGTACATTTCACATTTAACACTTTCCATCTGGACTTCTAGGGAAGGGAAGGAGAAGAGAGAAAGAAAGATGATACAAAATTTAAAGAAGGAACAATCGAAAAACTGCCAAGAGAACGTGGCAAGGCTTTTCTTAGGTTATGTCAGATGTCACTTGCTCCAAGTTTCATCCCAGAAGGCTGGTGCTTTTCCCATCCTACTACAAGGTCACTGATAAGCAGGTGGTAGATGCAAGTGAAGTAGCAACAGAGACATCCCACCACCCCCACTGCATAGCAGTACATTCTTTCTTTTTAATCTTGTTTTGGATGGGAATGTTTGTGTATGGTTCAATACCACTATTTTTGGAAGGGTTTTAAAAACAGGATGAGCTTGGACCATATACTGCATTTTATGTCTGAAGTGGTAGAGGTGAAAGCTGCTTTCATCTTTACATAACTGTTCCTGCAGCTTTAGAGGTCCCTGAGCCAACAGTCTCACTCCTCTCTGCACAGGAAGTGGATCCAGCACTTTTCTAAGGAGGACTGTTAGGAAAGAGGGGGAAGTCAGGCAGCTTTGAAGAATCTGGCCTGGCAGGGAATGGAGAACCCTCATGAAGCAAAGCTGCACTGTGGTGGCACTGTGGGTGACAATCCTATTTAGAAACTATCTATCTTTCTTGTACCTTTTCACTTCTATAAAGGGTAGGGGATTTAAGACACCCCCACCTCCCCTGCCGCCCTTTTTTGGGGAACAAAATTCCACCTTTTTGACTAATGTCAAAAAGGAGGGCAGCTCTCTCTGCTCTGCCAGCATAAAGTGTTTCACCCATGAAAGATGATAAAAGAACTGGCTCCTTCTCAACCCTTTCAGTGTCAGTGCGTTGTGAGGTGAAGCTTGGAGAAGGGCAGTTCACCTACAAAAGTCCAAGACTCCTGGTGAAGGGGTGAGGGGGGACATTTACAGCAGCTGTGTTGCCAGTGAAGCCCTAGTAGGCAGAGATGATGTTGTGCTGTTCAGGTCCACCATCAGTAAAAGTGGGAGTACTGTGTCAATGACTGCTACAGCCATGGCATGCTGAACATGAAGCATTTATTTATGTGAGCAACACATTAACACGTGGCAAAGTTATACACTAAATTGATGTAGAAATATATTTCCCCCCACCTCTCCACACACCTGTCAACTGAACCAGGGGAAGAACTCTCAGTTAATTAAAAAATCAATTGAAGAAAATAAAACAGATAGGAAGTGTTTTAGTAATTTTCTTTTGTGCATTCTTCAAATGGTAAGGAAACATCAAATAAAATAATAAATACAGAGAATATTAACATACCTTTCCTTACATATTCAGATGTTTCTTTTAAGGGAAATTAGGTTTCAGTCCAAATATTGATGAAAAACAGCTACAGCATTCCACACACTGAAACAAGCTTGTTTCCTTTCTGGAGTGTCCCTCACAAGAGATACTCAAGAACCACCTGTATTTCATACTGTGCAATGTGCTCTAGGATGATCCTGCTTGAGCAGGAACCAGGTAACCCCAGTGGTGGTCCCTTCCAACCTTTACCCCTCTGTGATTTTGTGTTTCAGTCATTACCTGCCCAGCCATAGTCTAAGATAGAACTTTCAGTCTGTAACCTAAACTGGACACTGTTTTTTCTCTCAAGTTAAAGTATTAAAGTGCATAACAGCAGCTGTATCTTAACTGCTCACATAGATTGTGTTCCATTTTCTTAACAAAAATAGTTCTCTGTGAAGACTTTGAGTACTCTATCACCAGTACATCTCCTGATATAGAGTATGTGTGGACTACTTCTGGTGCAGATGTTTTGGATTTGTTCTAGCCTACAAATAAAAGACATTTTTTATACATGTAGGGAACTATGCTTCATATGATTGTTTACATATATACAAAATAAATTTAACTTTGCTGTCATTTGGGACTCAGGCCCATCTGAGGAGTCTGCAGAACTCATCTAGTTTCCACTAAAGCTTGAAACGCACCAGACAAATACCTCTAGACAAATATCAGGGATATTATTTTCTTTTTAGCAAAAAAGTAGATTAGTAACTGTACAGTAGGTAAAAAGCACTCCTTAAAAAAAATACAGACATTACACAAAAGGCTGTAGTAAAGTGCCTAGCAAGAATATAAAGGACAGGAGAATCAGTGTATGCAGACAAACAACATTGCATCCTTGCTACCCTGACTTCTTCACAAATTCTCCTGCATGCATTGTAACACTGACAATGGTCAGTATGTCAAAAAGAGAATTTTCATTTTGTTATAGAAAGTATTAGAGAGTTTAAAGCCAAGAGTACAGTCATATCATCAGAAATTATACTTTGGAGCATGATTGCCTCGATTTTGTCCATACTCTACACAGTGAGAACTGCCAGGAACCCTCAAAGCCTGCTGACAGTGCTCTTCATGGAGACACAGCTCATGCCATAGCTACATCCAGAGAGCAGATGTAGCTACAGCCCCCTGGCTCAGACCTGCTCAGTGTTTACATCTGAGCTACCATCCTTTCCCTTTCTCCTCCCTTCATCAGTGTCTGTTTCCCATGCCTCCATCAGTTTTCTGTGAGGGGGACAGCCTCTGGCTGCAACAAAACTGCAGATTATTCAGGGCTATTGTGCTTTCCAAGTGTGACTTCTGAGACATGGAGAAGCCAGGCATTTCTTGATCCCTTATCCCTGTCCTTTCTCTACATGGATCCCCAGCCTTACTGAGAGATCTCAGAGCCCTGGACACAGAGAAACCAACATTAGAGAGATCCATTTCCATGATGTGTTTTGCTTGGGGAGGAAATCTTTTGTCTTTACATAAAAATATGGTGCAAGACACACTGAAGCTGAATTTCAACTTTCTACTCGGTATTTTTAAATGCATGCTCCATGACAAGCCACCCTGTGACTAACTGCATAAAAAACAAGACTCTACAGATAGAGAACCTGAAGTGTTAAAAAATATATTTTCCCTCTCCCCCTTATCCCTTGACAAGTTCGCCTTTAAACAAACACGAATATGAGGTAAGCTGACAGAACAACACTGAATAAAGAGCTGCAAAAAATCTTTTGGTAACTAGATCTCTGCAGGCATAATGTAAACTGTATGCTACCTTCATGCTAGTTTAAAAAAGGTGTTCTACATCAAGGGATCCACACTCTGGCACTTCTGGCAATAAACAGATGTTTTCAGGCTGGTAAAATTTTTAGATTTAAAAGAAAAAAAGTAAAATAAATACATTTTCCCTCACTAGAGAAAAAAAAAAGCCACATTTTGCTACACCAGCTATCACCTAAGTTGCAAACCCAAGAAAGACAAATTTTGAAGTTACCTGCTGGTAGGAGAGTTAATGATAGTATCTTTTGCTTTCAGAATTATATCACTTAGTCTTGCTGCCAGTTTCCTAAACAAATGACTGGCATCTTTACACTGTGAACCAACCCACTAAGTAGTTCAGGTTTGATAATAGAAGTACTTGCCTGTTTCAACCAAACTCAGCATAGTCTGAGGTTTTCACCTTTCTTTTTTTGACTTGTCTTTTTATCTAGCCCCTTAGAAAGCATAACTAAGTTCCTCCTAAAGTTGTTTTCAGAATAGAAATTTGCACTTAAATGTAAACACTGATACCATAAATGTAGTGTATACAAAAGGCACAAGACAATTAGATTTGTGTTGCTGAAACTTCCTTGACTTTGAAAGCAAAAAATGCCTCTTTTATTCTAGTCAGTAAACTCTGATCCTAAGAAAGCTGCTAGCTCCTAACTTAATTAAATGGGTTTTCCTATGTGCAGCAGCTTGGCTTTTTGGTATTGTAATCAAAAGTCCATTGTCCTGTAAATGCAAATATCATAACTAATAACAGTAAGTCACCTTGACTGCACATGGTATTCATCACGTTATGCAGTAAGAAAGGCAGTGTCTTGAGGAAAAAGTGAAAAAAAAATCTGAGACAAATATTGATTAATAGGAAATTAGGAGCTTGAAGGACAGTGGCCCTCAGTAACTAACACAGGTTGATAAAAAGCCTTTTGGATCAAAGTTCAGGGCCAACATTTGCTTCCCAAAGGGGTAAGAGCTCCAAATGGGACAATAAAATCCCATTTCATAGGACTATTCTGTGAAGCTGCCACCAAAATCCCCAGCTGGCCGGTTTCATTTCCATATTACCCCCCTGAACACAGGCTTTTCATTGCATCACTGAGCAGGGGCCCACTGTACCATTCAATTAACCAAAGGATTTTTTTCCCTCTCAACTTTTCCAACTATCTGTAGTGCAGATCTTTGGGAAAATAGAGCTTTTACAATAATGTTTTCCAAAAAATGTTCCAAAAACAGTCAGACACTTCACTTAGGTCTTCTTCAAAAATTGCTTATCAAGGGCTCAAAAGAAAATACAGTCCACCAAGCCACTAAACTATTCCTAATCAACACTGGCTGTTCTCCCAATTCATAAAGCCAGTAGTGCAGAAATTTGATTTTAAAGTCAACTACTTAGAACAATTTGAATGAAAAGGTGAATTTTCAAAACCAAGCCAAGAACATGAACTGATAGTAAGGAGGTCACATTTTTCTTGTGCTGAATACCAAAGTAAAACCAGCCATTGAATTTTTACAATTGTAAACGCAGGCTCTTCTTTTGTACCACTTTCTAGTACTCAATCATCCTTCACCATTCAAACCCAATAATTTTAAGTTGAAACATCTTTTATATGGTTCAGAAGTAACATGTTTAGTTTTGTGTTTCAAGCAGTGACATGGAGACAGCTAATCATCTGTCAGTTTGTTTTCTGAGCACATCCATAGAGGAGCAGACAGGAGCAGCTGGCCAACAGGGCTGGACTTGGAAGAATGCATCTTCCTTCCAACAACAGCTTGTTCTTAAACTGGAACAGAATATTAATCACAAAACACATTATTAGAATCAAAGAATACTTAAAAATGATGTTATTGTAACAAGTTTCATCAACTTGAAGGGGAAAGTGACTAATAGCAGAATAAAAATCCCAGCCTGAAGAGGAACCCAGTAATACTGTTCACAGGTATGTTATTTATCTACTTCAGGATGACAGTGATAAGTACTGACTACACAGCAAGCAGGCCACCAGTTTATAAAATGAGACGAGCTATTTTTACTTCCAGATACCAACATAATTAAAAAATAATTCTCTATTACATTAGTGTAAACTACATCTGGCACTTTCGGTAATCAGTCCTCTGCTGAAATATGAAGGATTATAGGATACAGGATATTGAACAGATCCTTCAGTGGGACAGAAATTCTAATTCTAACACATTGGCAGGGGCTGCAGGCTGTATTTTTCATATCTAAGATGAAATTACTTGGTTTTTGTGGTGACTTCAGCAGCTCTATTAAAACTATTCTATTCAATCCCTAGGAACAAATATAATTCCTATATTGACAATAATGTAATGAAGTTAAATGTGAAGTAGATAAAAGAAGTTTTTATATACAGGCTCTTATTCCAGCAACTGTATGTGGCATATATGCAGACAGTAATCTATCTTTTTTGTTAATTCTCCAGAAAGTTTGAACTGCCACATAGAAATATCTCAGAGTACAGGTACAACCAATCTGGTGCTTATGCTCATGCCAGAGAATTACCAGTTCCTGCTACCCTTCTGAAAGTGCATGAATCCAAGTGAGGCAAAACCAACTTCCAGGAGCCCCTTTATGTGACTTTAGACTTACTCTTTGGAACATAACCTCCTCTGAAAGTAGTCTCTCTTTAAAAAGCCATGTTCCAAAATGGACACCTCCAAAAAGAAAAAAACAACACCAAACAAAACCCCCAAACCCCACAGAGTGAAGGAATCTGACTGCAAACACAACTCTTTCTCAGACTGGACTAAAAGAAGAAAATAATTTAAAAAGAGCACAAGATGTTTATCAAGCTAAACTGATGGGAAAATCCACCCACTTTTAACATATTTAGAACAGTCACAGACTATGTTTGATATTCAGAGTAATCTGAATGACAAAATTCCAATAAAATGTACACACTCTTCAAAGAAAAATTAAAGTTTAAAAGCTATTACTTAAGTAAATAAAGTCTTAGAACTTCAGAAAGTAGAACTCCAACCTGATAAAACTAGTTGCAATTCATGGTATTTCTGTAACAATCCAAGGATCTGTTTCTTTAAAGTCTGTCTCCAATATTTTACTCTTGATTAGTGATAACATGTAAGACATTAAATCAACTGAAAGTGAGCAATTTAGTCTTTTCCAGAAGCTATTGTTTTGTTGAAAGAACGGATGGATTAAACAGTGCAGAAATGCAATGTTTTACATTTTGAACAAAGGGTTAGAAATGAGGGGTTTATATTCTATTAAAATACCATCCAGAGAGCAGTGAAAATTGCAGACACTGTCTGAGTTTTCTTCACTCATCTCTTTAACTCTGTTCATCTGACACCCACATTTTCAACACCTCTAACACTTCACATCATCATCAAGTTTGCAGATGTACCTATATCTGGAACTGTGTCTTCATCACTGAACACAAAACCAGAATGTAAGGGCCAAGAGGTTTTGCAATTTCTCTCATGAACCAAACTGAACTTTTGGGAACTTTTTGGTACAAGCTATGGGTCCATCTGTTGCTATCTGCACACTTACTAGTTTTATAATCTGCCTTGACAGTGCAACACCATTCCTAATGGGTCTAGTAACAATCACTGCAGTTCCCTGATGACTTTCCATGCCTGTCATTTCTTCCATGAGGGACCATGAGCAACCTCACTGCCATGACAGCATGTCCAAGAGTCACACCACACATAAATGAAGGACTTTCACTTGAGATGCTTTTTCGGGATGACTGAAAAGGTGCTTCCAACAGCAGGGAAGAAATGACCTTGCTGGAACAGCTCCTCCACATCAATTATTTGGTATGCAAAAATTCTTAGGGTTGGAGTCAAACTTTTTATACAGTTTTAAGTACAAAATAATTTAATTCCATAAGTTTTGGTGGAGTTAGCTATATTCAAGTACTAGAGTGAATGTGATGATTGTGTTCATTCTCCACAACCCAGGGTGAATGTCAGCTCCTGTTATGTACCTAACAGAATTTACTGCTGCTTCTCAAGTTGTGTTGCAAGATATTAATGCAAGAAAATATCAGCTGTGTTTTTACTATTAAATAGGATGCAGTTCAGTCAGTACCTGACTCAGAGCAAGACACTAATAGCTTATATATTAGACTAAATCCTTTTTGCTTCATCATTTGATAGACTTTTACCTGTTTTAGCAGACAAAGCTATGATCCTTGCATGCAGTCTTAAGAACCAGCCTAATTTTCAAACCTAGTGTTACAAATATTGGCTGAACAGCTTGAATACTCACAATTTTCCGTATCTTTCTAAATAAAGGGAATAATAATAATAATAATAATAATAATAATAATAATAATAATAATAATAATAATAATAATAATAATAATAATATTTTATTGGACTATTACCTAAAAAGCAATGAGTATTAAGATCAAACTAATTTGCAAACATTACACATCAAGAAATAGGAGTTTAAAGTTTTAGTTTAAAACTATGAATTCATGTGCTACTACATGTGGTAAAAAATTTTAATTGAATAAAACAGGAAGTATTTTAGTAATTTTCTTTTGTGCATTCTTCAAATGGTAAGGAATCATCAAATAAAATAATAAATACAGGAAATATTAACATACCTTTCCTTACGTATTCAGATGCTTCTTTTAAGGGAAATTAGGTTTCATTTTCCATGGTTAATGCAGGATTGCTCATACCTCAAAAGACAAAAAATAGTATTCCCACAGGAAAAGGTCTCATTTCAAGATTTCATAATTTCAGCAAATTTATTTCATTTCATTATTTCAGCAAATAATACAAGCATGTATTAACAATCATTTTAATGTCATTACTCTATTACCAAGTCAAGTCCTGCCCCATATCTATTATATAGCTTGTCACTAGCTGCAAATAGGTGTCACCTCTTTTATAAGAAAGTTGTTGTCAAAGGTGCTATCAGGCCTATATTAAAAAATAATTAGCACCTACTGGTAACAGTGTTCTAATGTCCCTTGGTCAGGTTTAAGTGGGAAAGGCACAGCAGCTTTACACATGGAACTTCCTACTAGCTTATATTGTTAAAAAAGCTTCATAAATTATGGTTCATGAATACAAACCATGTGACTGTGGCCATTATTACAATATATCCTCCAAAAGAGTTTACACAACACAAATCACTGCAGCATAAGTCAACTCCTTACCAACTTTGCCCTTGTCAGCCTTTGCAGCAGTTTCTGGCCAAGATGGTGCATCTGTAAGTAGGTGGCTCTGGGAATCACGCAAGGGCTTTGCAGGAAACAGATGGTTCTCACTGTAGCACCAATAAAAAGAACATTAGTGAATTGCAGTAATTTTTCATCTTTTTACTACACATTACAAACAGTTTGTCATACACAGTATTTTCCTTACCTCACCTTGCTGATGTATCACTACTTTTTTATCATTATATACATTACACTGTGGTTGTCACAAGTGCAAGCACAATCTAAAAAGCACAGGGATTTTTAATTTGACAGATATTTTATATTAATACATGTACTTCAGCCCCAAATGCAATCTTACCTATATTCTTCTTCACTACAACAAACCTGACATGATAAATAGTGGAGAGAACATCTCCAAAATCTCTTTCCTAACGTAAGCTACAGAATGCTGGGGTAAGATAAAACATCAAGCTGAAATGTCATATAATTCTTTTATGAATAAAAGATTGTCAGTATGATTCCATTATCATTTCTTAGCCTCATATTCACTATACTTATCAAACATTTCAAAAAGGATGCAATATGAATTTATTCAAAGGAGAATATGCATACTTTTCACACTTTAAGGAAGTCATGTCCATTAAGGATAAGAATTAATAAAACATGTTCTATTATCAGTAGAAACAACACTTAATATTCAGCTTCCCGTGCTTTGGCCCAAGTGCCATTAGGGATGATTCCCTTATATGGAGCAGCTTTCACCAGACAAGAAAAAGCAGGCATCCCTCAAAAGCCATGCAAGGCAATGGATTTGTATCACAGGCAGTGTGAATAACCATATGTATGTATGCATAAAGAATACTGCTGATACTGATTGTTAGGCAGGTGTGAAAAATTCAGGTCCTGGGATGTCACTGAGCAGAGAAAAAGCACATCAGGGGAAAAATTCACCCCGCCTCATTTCCATAAATTTAAATATAAATCTGAGGATTACCTGATTTACAGCTTAACTGTTAAAATATGACTTGGATTTATTAAAAGGATACTCTTCATTTGCTTATCACTTTAAAGTATATTATGAAATGGGTAACAAAAGCAGATTACCTTTTGGATGTTGAATTAAGTCCACCAGGTGTGGAAGCTTGCTCAGGATCCTGATTAACAAGGCAAGTTGGAAAGGAGCAACCATCCCCTAAACTGAAAAATTCAAATTGGTGTACAAAAAACTCTCAACTTTGAAGAAGTTTATTTATTTATTACTATATATTATTTCAAAAAGCTAACCATTCCCCAAATGCTTTGGATCCTGATCATTTAACAGTTTAAATAAATTAAGCATTAGGAGCAGCATACCTTGAAAACACAGGCAGCAACCAGTATTTCTTCTCATCACCAAACACCTGCCGTAGGTTTTTGCTGAAGCCCAGGCTAAAGCCATTCTTATCTGTTCTGTGACGAAATATGGGAGCTCTGAAGACCTCTTAAAAGAAAAAGATTAATTAGACCTCTTTGCAAGTTACTCCCCAGCAGTATTTAGGCAATTGCACTGCCATTCATCCAAGAGGAAATACTGCCCAAATGACTGAGAAAGGGAGTGAGAGCACTCTTGGAAGCCAAAGTCAATGAGTGCTACACAGGCACTGTGTGTGTGGAACAAGTCCAGTGGCTGAGAAGGGTGGAAGTCCCTTTCACCCTCCTCCCTCATCAAGGCAAGGAAGAGTGAGGAACTCAGTTTTTAAGCAGGCATGCTAAGTTTATATGAATATTTCAGTCTGTGAATATACCACAGACAGTGTTCAAGAAAGAAAAAACCTAAACAAAGGGATTCTTACAGAAAAAGTAATGAAAAAGGAGAAAAAGTTAACCTATTTTAGTAGTAAGACTAGCTTTACACACACACTGGGGTATGAAAATACTGTGTGTTTTTACCACTGCATAAAGAAACGTCTTTGCTCATAGACCCAGATTATTCCCCCTGGCCATCCAACCTAAATTTCTGGAGAAGAGAGCTAAATATAGCTTCAAGTGTTGCAAAGTGCCTGAAGCAGAAAATTCATTCACTTTTCACCAAGTGACTGATAGCCATTTAATTCCCTTAATTGGCTACACATAGCAGGCAAGCTCTGTCCTGATGTCCTGACAGTACAGCTCCACAAACCATGTCAGAACCATGCTGAGACTGTCCTTCTGCAGTCAAACCTTAGCCAAGAACTGCTGGAAATGACCTTCCACATGTAGTGTGCATTAATTACAATGGGCTTTAAAGAAGGGGGAAGGGAAAATGGGGGCATCCTTTTAGATGCCCATATTAGGCTAGGAAAAGAACTCTCAGGAGGATTTAAGCACAGTCACACTTAAAGCTATCATGGCTTCATTACCAAATTACTGCCTTTTTAAGGCTTCACGTATTGAGCAATTTCCTAAACTAAAATTGGAAGAAACACCCAGATCTTTTTGAGTAACTTAAGTATGCAGGAAACATGTTATATCACCAGTATGGCATTCCATTTGTTTTGAAAACACAAAATGTTGAATTTGAAGTGTAATGTGTTATGATTACCTCTGAACAAATTTTTTGCACTAAAATTAAAAGACCAGTTTATAAACAGAACACTAATTTATTTCCATTCAAATAAACATCTTTAATAAAACTTTACTTATACCTAGGTAGAAATTAATACCAGCAAAAAATTGTTGAAAGTCAATGATTTGTTAGAATACTGAAGAAACTCAAAAATCCTACAGGAAATCTTGAAGAAACAAGCTTTCTTCCATTGATACAGATATCTATTTTCAAAGTTTTCCATTAATCACCAAAATCATCATTAACAAATCTGAAAACAGGAAAAACCAGGTCAATTCATTAGCCTACTTTAAATCAGCTTACATCAGCAGGAAAGCATTTAGAGATTTAGACATTTTAAGGACTATATTGCAAATTGGCATTATTTCAGTCCAGCATGCAGTAGAGAACAGGCACTGAAGTCTTCTGGACTTTATTTATTAAGTTTTACATGTGTATTCAAGCATTACATGTGCAAGCATGTAGTAGTCCATCTAACATTTATTAGGAATTTATCTTGATTTTATTTAATTTTTTTTAATTTATTCAATTTCTGTTAACAAACTGTGGGTGGAAAGCAGTGTAAGGATAATGTTAAGTTTACTAATAAACTTGGCCTTTTGGGGCAAGAAAAAAAATCAAAATTTCCATGGAACAGAAGAACTTGGGAGTCCTCTAACCAAGATGCAAGGAACCAGTGCAGAATTTCCCACTTCCTCCATTACACCCATGCATATAAGATACATTTATTATTTCTTTTTTGCTGTCAAACACAGAAACATTAAATCTACTTACCTAATGTAGATTTATTCTTGCTAACAAGCCAACAGTGATACCCAAAGAGAGAAGACAAACTGACAGAAAACATAGCTGCAGCAAAGAATAAAAACATGATGTGGAACTTGGCTTGAGTATCAGGAAGGCCATTCTGAAAATTAAAAAAAAAAACCATTAGAATTGGGGAAATAGCTATTTCATTTGATTATTAATAATCCCCCATTCAGCCAAATCAAATTCAGCACACAGACAAATACACTACACAACAAGAATATCAATAAATGCATTATATACCTTCTGTGTACAGACAACCATGCAATTAGGTTGGTGACAGCATCTAAGTTAAAGGAACAGGCCCTTTCTTGGGAAATGATAAATACTGAGAAGCAAGAATCTGAAATTCAGATCTGAACTTTGAATTGTCTTTTAGAGAAGAATGATTTGAAAAAAATGAAGGCTATAATTGCATATATAGGCTATACTTTGGTACATGACATTAGGAGATACTAGCTTACAATGCAATGCCTTGGAATCACAGAATGCCTTGGCTTGGAAGGGATCTTAACAATCATTTAGTTCCCAATGCCCCACATTGGACAGGGGCACCTTCAGCTGGACCAGGCTCCTCAAAGCCTCATCCAAGCTGGTCTGGAACACTTCCAGGAATAAGGAATCAATAACTCCTCTGGGCAACCTGTTCCAGTGCCTCACCACCCTCACAGTAAAGAATTTCTTTGTAATACCTAATCAATATCTGCCCTCTTTCAGCTTAAAGCCATTTCTCCTGGTCCTATCACTACATGTCCTTGTAAAAATGTCTCTCTTTAGCTTTTCTGTAGGTCCCCTTAGGATCTTAGATTTCTTGCACTGCAGTAACTCCACACACTTAAAGACAGCATGTAAATCAGAGTACTTACTGTCCAAAACTTGATAAAATACTGCAAATCTGTTGCAGCAATGAAAAGGCAATACAGTAGTGAGTAAGCCAAGAAGAGAAGAAAAAATTTGTAATTGGAGAATCCTACACAGTTGTTCACCCTGATAAAAACAAACATATAAACATCTAAGAATGAAATGTCATCAAAGTTTTCTTTGCTTTCATCCAGTTTAAATGAAACTTATTTACTCCAAAAACATTTATACCAGCATGTAAACCAAGTTTTACTTGCTATCTCTACTGCCTAAAGCTACTGGAAAGGATTAACCTTCAATTTGCAAATTAGTGCAGTAACCCAAATTAAAACACCACCACCACAAAAAAAAAAAAAGCCCAAACAACTTTACCAGGTAACACTGCTTTCAACAGTTTACTGAAATGAATTTTTCACTTATGGTATGAAACTTTTTCTCAGCACATCTGATGTAAATGTGATTGCAGTTAACTTTTTTGTTTTTAGTTTGCAGGTAAGTACCCATGTTATACCATTAGGCATACTGTATATCAACAGGGACAGTAACAAGCCAGGAACTGAAAGTTGACTGAATTTTGTGAGAGTAAAAGCAGTCTCATTTAATCCAGATCTTCCTTCATTAATCATACTAGATACTTAAAACTCCTCATACTATAAAACTTCTTAATAAGGATTCTCAAACATAAGAGCATTCACAGGAGATTCCTAAAAATACTTATATTTACATGAAATGAGAGCAATGGAGAAATGCTACACTGGAATAGAAAACATTCTATAGCAGTGGCAACATGATATGGAATAAGACATTAGAAACACATCTAAACGTTAAAATAAATCTCATTTTATTATTTTCACTTATGGGCTTTAAGATCACCTGCCTCCCATTTGCAAAGATTTTTATACATGATAATGAGCAACTAGTATACAATATGATGATGAGGGTGCTTTTAGTACCATAGTAGCTTCCCATTAGAAACAACATACTAAGTATTAGGAATTTTAGAGCTCTATTAAACATAAATTGATATTACACCCACCAAATGAAAAAATATTGGAGCACTCCCCATGGGCAGTTTATTGGTAAACTGCTTCCTCTTTTATTTGGTTGCATTGAGAAGCTAATCAAAATTATCTTTGCACTAACCTTGACATAATCTTCATATGAGTTTAAAAAAACCTAACTGATACTGTCAATTCAATTGGCTGCCAAAAAGATCAGCCAATTAAGTGAAGACTATATCCATAAAGATACTTGTGCATGGATAAATAATTCTTTAAAAAAAAAAAAAAAAGGTGTGGCGAGGCTCAACTTTAGCTTCCAGAAGTGCAGGACAAGTTACCACAATTGTTCTCTTCTTTAGGGAGATGGTGATGCTAATGGCAGAAGACATGCTAATCAGATAAGGGTAAAGTCTTAAAATAAGAAAGAAATTTTCACTGTACCTTACTGTTACCCATTCTCAGGATGGGTAGCAAGTTGGGTCAGTTTGTTCTATGTTTTGTTTAGAGAAAACATAACATCTTGGCTAAATATTAAATTTTGCATTTTCATTTAAAGATGCAGCACTAGCTAAGCATTCATATTAACTACAGTTAAGCAGTCACAATAGATTGTTCTAATTAAAGAAAAAGTAGATATATTTGTAAGCTCCTCATTATTCTTATTGAAAACTAAACATAAAATTCTCCACAGTGAAGTGGGCTTTTTCATTATATATGTAAAAGTAAGCAATTCCATGATAAACTGCAAGCAATTCAGGTTCAAGTTTTCTATGATAATCCTACTTTCCTTTCAGGATACTTATTTTTGAACTGTTATTACTTAAGACACTGTTTGATGTGAGAAAAGAAATATCAAGTGAAATGTTATTCCCCAAAGATGAAATTTCTTGTATCAAAGATAGATTTCTTTGTAACTGTTGTTTTGCAGAATGGCATGTGGCACACGTGTCAAAATAAACTTGCATAAATTATTATTCTCCCTTCAAATCTGACAAGGCCCCAGACTGCAGAGGTCGTACTGGAAAAGAATATTCTTCATCAGAACACAGAAGAGAAGGCAAACAGCAAGGTTTCATAATTGTACTGTTTGAGCATGTAGCATCAAACCTCAAACCTCAAGAACAGTGGTTAGATTTGAAGTCTAACAGTTCTGAGAAAGAGTGAAACTGATAAATATACCAACAACCAGCTGGTATAGTAATGGTTTGCTATTGCAGTGAAACATTCATAGAGTCAGAACAGTCCAGAGTAACAATTTGGATTACAGCAATCATTTTAAATGCTCCATTTTCAAGTACAAAAAAGAAAATATATCATTCCTGTCTGAGGGGCTAGTTTACTGAAAATGCCAGGCAAAGAAATAATTTACAAGGCACTGAAGGTGATGCAATTCAGCTAGCAAAAAAATCACAGAATCCAGGAGATGCTAACTATTTGGATCACTCAAAAGATAAAGGAGAGATGTTTTGAATTATTCCTAAGGTATTCCTAAATGCACCTTGTTAGTACTAAGAGTGTTATACACAAACAATATTTTTGGTGATGTCTCAAGCCATTGGATTCCCACCTGCAGGTCCATCTGAGGAGCAGCAGCAGTAGAAATCCCCAATGCATCACTTAAACCTTTCAGAGTAGTTAGTGGGCAGTTAGCATTAAATGTTTCTGTTTATCACAGCGCTTCTATTAGCGCAGCAGTGACAGCCAAAATAAAGCCTCCCAGAGAGCAGAGGACAGCTGACTTGGGGCTAGGACATGACAACCTCTCATTACCTCTGCCTTCCAATAGGTTATTTTTACCCATCCTCTCTCCAGAAATCCTTCTCCTGGCAGAATATTAAAATTAAATTAGAGAGACAGCTCTCATTGCTCTTTTCCTGCTCTCCGTAAGCATCATGTGAGTTCTTTCCCCCTTCCTTCCCACCCAACTTGCTCCCACCAAAAAATGGCAACATGAAAAGCAAAGCAGAACCTAATGATGTTCAGAGAGGCTAAAGCCCATCCTTTATACTGAACTGCACCCTTACTTTTGTTGGCAAGATAGCCATATATTTCCCTAAGAACCTTTGAACATGGGTCTTTACAGGAAACCATAAAGCTTGATCAGCACCTCTGCAGTATTTCAAAACTCTTTCTTCTCTTCCACATAGTTCTTTTTTTTAGGGTGAGCAAGGAACTGTGAACATCTGCTCAAATTAGGAAAAAACACACAATACCTCTTTTTCTAATGCATTTCTGTTAGTTGGAGTACAAAAGGAACACCTCTCCATCAAGAAGCATTACACATCTTTCAATTACCTTCTCTATTTTTATTTTTATTTTTTGCACCTATTGCTCATTAGATTAAAACCAATGAGCAGTGTAAATACTCTCTCAAACTGGGTATGTTTGTGTTGTTAGATTAAGAAGAGTGCAAACATGTATAGTAAGCAAATAGTACTGAGAGGAAAACAGAATTTTTCTAGAAGTTTCTGCCTTGTGAAATAACATTCACTGTCCATTTACACAAAACCTAAGTACTGTTTATAATCTGCTATTTGATACAATGGATTTTTATTTTGAAATTTACATGGAGGACATTTTCATGTAAATGTCTTAAGACATTTTTATAAATGTATTAAGACATTTAAATAATCCCAAAGACACCACAGAGCTTATAAGAAGTGTTTATAATACTGAATAATAATAGTCATATTGAGACTTTTCACTGGTATTTTGTCAGGAATAGCCTGGCAACTGCTTACTGTTTTTCTTAGTTTTCAACAAGGTAGCTATTAAAAACCTGAAAAAAGGAAAGTGTTGTTCTAAGACATTTGTTCCACATTCAAGGGTTTTACCTGTTTGCTTTGTTGTGGCCTTGTCTGTCGTTTTTGTTTGTGGGTTTTTTAAAGAAGCACACTACTATTACTGAACAACCTCAATTTTCACATGCTGATTATCCCTACAGCACAAAAACTACCCTACACTGCTAACTATTTCTTTCAATTGTATCTACCATGTAGATGCAAAGTAAGATGAGATGCTTAAAATCAAATTACATTATGGCAGATGCTACAGTCAGGACCAAGAGAAACAGGGGGACCCCAGCACCCCTTCCTGCCCCAGGACAGAGCCTCCTCTGTCCTAGAATTTGGTATAAGAAAGTGTCAAAACAACTGCTTAGAACCATCTACCATTCAGTTTGTCCAACACAGGGGATTCTTCTTTTCTGATCATTTTATATGGTGAAGAACTGCCATGTAACACTCAATCCTCTAAACTTGGACCTTACTAAGCATTTATCTTTAATTATTTCTGTGAGATACACCTGCCAAACTGACATAAAACTAATTACACATCCTTCTATCCACTGGTTCCAAGGGCTGCTAAGAAAAGAGAGGAGAACAAAACCACTGTGTGGGCTGACACGGCAGCAAAATGAGGGAGGCAGAGGGGAGAAAGAATCAAAGAAAACAAAGAACCCATAAAACTGAAAGTGCTAACCTGGTGTTTCCAGCAAGCCCACCCCAGCTGGAAGTCCTGGGAGCTTTGGTAAAAGGAACTAGGCACAGCCTTGCCCTTTAGTTTTAAACCTAGGGTAGCACTTCACCCTTCAATGCAACTAAAGCACATTTACATTCAAACTCAATGAAGAAAAGATGCAATTCTTAAAAGAAGCTCTCACTGATCAGAAGTCTACTTCATCCATACTTCTAAAAAACATAAAAAGGTACCTAACTCAAAGGTCCAAGCAAAATGATATTTGAACTTCCTTCTGTATGTCACAACTAGGAAAAGAAGACACACAGTAAACAACTCCAACAGTTCTGCAAGAGCAGTAACCTCACACACACATCTAACTCTAGGAATGCTGAAGCATCATCATCATCATGGCAGGCCCCATAAAAGTGTATTTTATCAAATCAGAACATAAGAAAAGAAAACCAATAGTACACTCACCAAGGGCAGTGATGATCCATTTTCAAAATGCATCTTTAAAAAGCCCCAGCAGAATTCCAAGCATCATCAAAAGAAAAAAAAAAAAGTCAGAAACAAAGTTACATGCAGATTTAAATTATTTACCTACAGATTAGGAATTATCTATATTTACTATGTGTTATGTAATCTATTTAATAAATACATCTATTTAAATTCACATAATACAGTTTACCCACAAGAGAACTGCAGAAATGGCAGATAAGCCAAACAGAAAACATTTGACACGTGAAGAACTTATGATTTAAGAAAATGCAATCTATAGGATTTGGCCAACTTTAGCATTTGGTCCTCAATCTGAATAGGATTTTTAACTACTGTTTATTTTCTGTCAGAGCCTTAGAAATTGGGCTAATTGAATTACTATGTAGTGATACATCTAAATATATTTCCAAGAACATGGACTGCTTTTTTAGAAATAAATACATTTTTCTATGCAAACATAAAGGATTTCCAAGAGATTACCTTATATGAAAAATCCCAAACACTTTTGCAATTAATCACTCTCCATCAATAAAATGTCAACAAGAAAATCAGATATGATTGAAATGAGCAAATTTTGGTAAGGTAAGGACAAAATAAAGGTATTCTTCAAAATATGTTAACTAATTGCACTCTGCAAATTTCACTCACATTTTGTGGATAAAAGGCACCTCTTTTCTTCACTAGAAGCACACATGACTATGTTCCTATCTCACACTGCAACCACCATTCCAAACAACACAACCAAGATGCTCTTCCTGCCTCAACTCTGCCTCTCTTTCAGTGCCTTGCTGCTTTCCTGGACTAAGCAATGTCTTCTCCCCCTCACCATTGTTGCTGTAGCTGAAGAATATTTGGAACAGCCTTAAACCTAAGCATAAACCTCCCTTGGAAGAAATGTCTCCTCTCAAAGTTAGAAATATAAAGCAGAGGGGCCAGAGTGAAGAAACACAGAGACATCCAAACTAACTGGAGAAGGGTCAGAGAGAACAGCCAAAAGAAAGATTAAATTAGAAGGCAATCAGACTTCTGGAGAGTTTGGATATGAACTTCCTTTTGCAGGAGACAAACAAGAACTTAATTTTATGGCTTTAGTTAGAAGTGGGAAAATTCTTAGCTGTTTCTTTCTTTAAACAAAAGTAACCTGCAAGTTATCCAGTAAAAAATAGGATTTTAAGTGTATTACCTCAGGTAAGATGTAAGTGACATCATGATTAGATTGAGATGGGTAGTGATGCTTATTCAGATTCTAACAAAAGAAGTACATCTTTTTAATCAGCTATTTTTGGTTACATTCTTAAGGAAAATTCTTTATTAATATTTATAATTTTTAACCATTATGTAAAGAATGTGTAAGACCATGTAATCTATGGCATCAAGGGAGTCATGAAATGAATCAGACTAAGCTACAGACTTCCTTGGAAATAAGTAAATGAAAACAAAATCTAAAAAAAGAAAATCTAAGGGGGGAAAAGTGTATCTGCCAAAATATTAAGCCTGAAAAATCTACTCATAAAAAAGAAAAGCTTCTATGCTAAAAAAAAACCAAACTGATTAATTCAGAAAATCACTTATTTAGGGATATTCTTACTTGTCGCACACTGAACAGTGATGGCAGCGATCTGGTTTTACAAGATGGCATCTGTCACAGTATCTGATTGCTAAAGAAAAAAGTTCCAAGATTAGATTTCAATGTAAATTTACACATTTTGATCTCTGAATTCTGTGCAAAAGTGAATACTATCAGCCAGCCCAGCAGAACCCCCAGGAAAGCCTTTCAGCATGATCAGAAGCAGTTGCAAATACCAAAGCATTCTTGCAATGCTGAATCTATCAGACTGAACCCAAAAAGCTTCGTTTTTGCCATCTCTGCTAATCATACTAATCTATTTTTTTTTTCCCAAGCCTGCAAAAACTCTGCAAAACAACCAACCAACACGAAACCCACGAAACCCTCACTAGACTGGAAAAATGTCAAATACCTTTCAACAATATAGCTCTTTTATAGCTATTATTCTAACAGCTTTAATTTATTATGTGGGATTCTCTCTTTGATTTGCTTAGCTAGGCAGCATTCAAAAACTGCCAATATGAGTAGGGCATCTTAGTAGATTAACTTTTAGTTTGGAAGATCTTTTGTTCTTGCAACTGAATGACCAACAAGTAAAACAGTAACAGTTTCTTACTGTGATCTATTTAGCTAAGTATGACATGCAGACAGTGATTCTGTTTTTATTATTTTTTAACCTATAATAAAAGAAATGTACATAGTTAATGAATGCTACATCCTCTTCTGCAGCTTGTTGGTAGCACAAGCTATTTGTCAATATCAATTGAAAATAAAAGCAAGGCACTGTCAATCCACTTTAAAATCCGAAACTGTACGCTGCAATTTACTTCCCAACAATCTTTATACACTGAATAAATGTTGCTAAATTAAAGTTCTGGAACCACTCTGTTATTTTATGGAATATGGAAAACACTTCCCTTCAATCCAAACCCTTGAAAATTCTTTGTTAATTAGTTTCAGTAGTCCATCAAGACCCCTGCCTTTGTTAGTGTCCTGAACAGCTATTTACCTCCAGACATTGTCCGTGTATAGATAGGAAGATCCTTGGCTGCTCGTCTTAATACTTCTTGCTGGGATTCACCTCTAGGCTCCCTCTCTAGGGACTCCTTGTCTGAATATGATAGATGGAACTGGAATAATTTTTAAAATCAAAGAAATATTAGAAAATTGCAAGTTAAATATGTAACTCTAGATGTGTAAAGAGGAATAAATATTCATTATATAAAGATGGATTAGCAACATGTACAGGGTATTACAGCAAATAACCCAGTGTTCCCACGGCAGCTAATTCATTTTATGGCAGCTGAAGACAAAATTAAAAACACTTCTGATTTGGTATAGAGGCAATGCTGAATGCTTCCAGAAGTATTAAGCAACATTCTTCAAGAGAAAGATCAAGAGCTTATCATTCCTCAGAAATTCCTCAATTTACTTCTGTAATGCCAAATATTAACTAGTGAATATAATGTAGGGATGTCAGTGTTTAACTAAAGGAAAATACTCTACTAGTAATAGCAGAAAAGACAGCTTTATTTCTCTCCTGGTGTCTGGCATTTTCCCTTTTATTCTTTGTCACTGCTGTTTTCTTCATGCAGGTGTTAGGATGTGTTTTTAGTTTCGAGACTGGCTGAGAGAAGGAAGAGATGGGTCTTGTATAGTAAAATAACCATATCTTGAATATCTGCCTGAATAAAATGGCAGCTTCTGTCACTGCCCAAAACAATAACAAACATGGCTCTAGAAAGTGCTGAAAAGGTAAAAATTACTGAAAGAGATGCTTAGTATACATGAAATACTACAAATTTCTTAAACACCAAAGTCCTCTGCAACACAGCAAGATAGCCAGTTTTGTCACTGTAGCTTCTAGAAACAGGCAGAAGTCTTTGGCATCTCTATCAGAGAAAGAGCATACAAAATCACCTTTGAAAAGAAGTCCACATTTGGCAGGAAGAGCTGTCTCTATCCTGTGCCAGAAAAAGAAGCTCTCTGCATAGTATTTATGTTTACAGGAAGGCTAGTCATTACAATAATATTGATTTTTTGTTCCTAAAAAAAAAGTGATGCATGCAAAAATAAGAGAGCAGACAGAAACATGCAGTTAGGAGCCTATTCTCACTTCCATGGAGAAGGCACCACTCCACCCTTCCTGACAAAGCCCACAGACTCCCAGCTGAAGCTGGATATTCACTGTTTAACTTGAGTTTCTCAGGCCACCATTTTTTTCCCCTTGCAAGAACACTCTTACCAACATTTGAGTTGATTTATATTGGGATACATAAGATTTCTCACTACAGAAACTTAGTTTAGAATACTTTTTTTCAAATGCTTATTTGACATAAACAGAGCTGCTGTTCCATCTTTTTTTTTTATTGCTCCTCAGAGTAGTCCTGCACCTAAAACCTTTGTGCCAGGGTACCCATTTTCACTCCCATCTTCATGCAGTGCTTGTATAAAGCTGGTATGCACAAGTAAAGAGCAGCACACACTACAGTAAAATCCATCAAAACCTACTTTACATGTAAAAGTTTGAAATAAGCTTAAAAGAAAGCTGTGTGGCTTGCACCAGCTGCAGTATTCATGAAAACAAAATGCAAAAGCTTGTTTTTCAGTCCTCAAATGAGTATTTGCTAGCTCAGTTCACTTGAAAAGACATCTTTTTCTATTTGCAGACTTATCCTATAAAATGGAAGCTAATCAGTAACTTAACATTACAAACTACCCTAATTCAATTTTTAAAATACTGCTCTAGTAGAATAAGAAAAAGACATGGAACAACAAAGATATAACTTACTGCCAGCAACACTGTGTAAATTCAAACACCACACATTGCTTTCTATTACTCAACTACAATGCTTTTCCTAACCCATTTGAAATTCTCCAGTAGCATTGTATGATGGATTTGGAATTGTACTATAATCAGCAGGATTTGTCAAAATGCTTTCATTGGCATCAGCCCAATGATTTGAAAACACTTCTAATTATCAGTACAGTCATCATATACATGCATACATTTTGCTATATAATTTCCAAATGAAACGGGTTTTTAACTAATTTTGTTCCTACCCACCCAGGCTATAGTAAAGAGTGCAGTGTGAACCCCAGTGAAGATGGCAATTAGTCTGAATTATTTACTTGCTTTCCCAATTACATATCCTAGTTGTGAATGAAAACTATTTGGAGAGGGACCTCCACACAGCAGACAATAGAAATCACAAGCTATTCATTTTAGGTTGAGCTAGGGTTGAGTCCATGCCAAAGTAAGTGTTTGCTTTGTGGGTATTTCCAGCTACAGGACAGGCACAGCATGGCTCCTCCTGACCTCAGAGGTTGTGTAACACAGCACCTACTGAGGACTCAGAGGCTTCTGTACAAAGAATGGAAGGGGCCAAAAAGTTGTGCTAGCTACAAAAAGCTGCATGAGCAGAACTTCCACTGGGGCCATTGATGAAGAACCTTCCCAGATCTCTTTTTTCATGCGGCTGTTCTTTACCAGCTCCCCTCCTGCTTAGCCAGTGTGGCTTCCCACCATCAGCTAACCTAATGTGCACTCCTACCACAGTCCAAAAGCACCTTCATACCAAAACAGATGGGGAAGAAGTTTTAGTTCAGAGGACAACAGACAGATGCCGACAAGAAATATAAGTCTTAAACACAGGGAAATAAATTTTTGCCCATGTAAAAGTCTGATATTCCCAAGGCAAAGATTCAGGCTGCTAGTTCAAATAACTCATACTTTTCAAGTGGACAGGACTTTTTCTTCTACCATAAATATCTCATTTTAAAATACCTATCTAAAAAATTAGAGAAATTGTTACTTTTTTTTTGTCTTGGTCACTACACTGATTGCAATCTGACTCCTATTAAGAAGCTGTAACTGTCATTTGTGTTTTCCTACAGAGTGTAAAACTACATGAGATCAGAGACCAAGTTGTTCAAGCACTACAAAATCAGACATTTGGCTAGGCTATTTCATAAACAAAAGTTATCTTACTTCTTTTGAAGGATTCATTGGTAGCGTAAAGATTGTTTTCCAATATGACCAGACGAACAGCATGAAAAATATGTGGTAAGCAACCAGGCACACAACTAAAATCAGAAGGGAACAGAATTAATACAAACAGACCAGTGATATTGTAGTACTTACAAATAGTGCCTGTAGGCATCACAGATAGTTCTCTAACAGATGTAAATACAGAGGCTCTGGAAAAGCTTTGCCACAAAAATACTGCACTGCAACTTTACATAAGACAAATGCAAACTGTGTGGGGAAAGTCATGATACAGTCTACACAGATTACAGAAGTTTGAGGAAAATGCTTAATAGCCTATTTCAGCCCCATCATTAATTAGCAAGCAGTCTCCATAACACATTTGCTAAACCCTAATTAACTGATGCATCTCTGCCTTTTGGCATTATAGATCTCGTAGGAGACTGCTAGCCATGCAAACCCCCCCTCTGCCTCCCTCCAGCCAAAGCCCCAACCCCCCAAAGGATGTAAGGGCACAATGACAAGTGTGAGGGAGTCCTGGGGCAAATATGCACATGATACCTGAGCAGTAATCATATCCAGTTAATTTGTTTTTCTAGATTTTAGGAGGGAGGACAGTTGGGTGGTTTAAAACCTACATGTCCTTTAAATTCAAGTGTTCATTCACTACTTAATATTCTTCACAGCCAGTCAGCATTTATTCTTATGTTTTTTAAATAGATGACAATCAACCATCAATCATCAATCACTTACCATGCTGAGTTTTTTACTAGAATACAGAAGGTAACAGTAACTTTTCCAAAGAGTCTGCCATAGGTTGATAGGTATTTCTCACCCTAGTAAGCAATTCACTACAGTAAATAGCAAATCAAAAATTCATATCCCCTGATTAATTTACTCTATCAACAAGAAAAGAGTATTCTTCCACAAACTCATATCCTCAAAAAGTGTCATAATGGGAAGCCTGTGTACTTTCACTCCAGGATCTGAAATGCTGCCCCTGTATGGTCAGCTCATGGAGTCTTTTTTGTCATATTATTCAGGTCTAGAGAATTCTTTATAACACATGCATGATGGTGCATATAAATGCAGGAACAGTTGTCTGGTATGTTCTTTTTGCAATTTTGCCTTAAAAGTTAACACTGAATGAGTACTTTTGGTGTTGAAGTTTGTGTATCAAAATAGCAGGAACATTTCAAATATTTACTATTATTCACTAAGCTGTTAAAAATAATAAACAAAAGCTAATAGAATCTGAGGAGCGACTCTGTACAAAGCTTTTGGGATGACAGGGGCAAAGAGTCATATGCCTTGTCTATAAACTGAAAGAAAAATCTTATCAGCATAAATAAGTGATAGAGCTGGACTCCACACAAAGCCCAATACACTAAATGACCATCTTGTTATTGCACAAGCATCTGGACAGGAACAGTCCCCACTTTTATCAGAATATTTCTATCAGCTCTAAAAAAAACCCAGATTTACTCAAACAAAATCAGTATTTTTTTAAACAATAGTACATTCATGTCATATAGTGAGAGCAAAGTAGGACAAGTCACCTCAGTTTTGTACATGATGCACTTACTGATCTGCATTAAGCATTTTATTGTTGCAAAAAAACTCCCCAGTGACTGACTGACATTCATATATTAAAAAAAAAAGTGCCTAACACCTAAAGACATTATCCAAGGTTTTCCCTTTGAAATCTGAACAAGCCTTGAGCTCATCTTGTTTGATCTTGAACCTCAGCTCTGCAGCCTGGCCCCTGACTGGCCACTCCTCCCAGGTTACCTTCCCACCACTTTCCCTGCACTGGGATGGAGACCCTGGCCTACCCAGCTGCTCCACCAGGCCTGTGGCTGCTGGGAGTCCAACACAGGAACTTCATTTCACTTGAGCCAGTTAAAGAAGAGCTGTCTGCTGCTCACTAGCACAAACCTTTCTATTTTACACGTTTTCTGGAAAAAACCCCACCAATTAACCAACCAAGCAACCAAAAAAACCCCAACTCAACCAAACAAAACAAATCCCAACCCAAATGGTGCATCCCTTGCTTGAAGGCAATCAATTTACAGCTAGCTAGCACAGCTAGAGTTGCCTGGAAATTGGGGCAACCTGTAGGACAGCTGAGCCCCATTTGCCCAGATTTTACTCCTGAAAAATCTTAGGGCAGAAGTGTAGCCAGGCTAAGTTTCTTCTGACTGGCCAAAGCCCACCAAGGCCTTGAGTGAAAAGAAGGAAATTTAATGTTCCCCAACACATTTTGCTGATAATTCTAATGTGTTTTGTGAGCAATGCCCATCAACTCATTTTTTTTTCCCCTCCCACAGAGGACGGAGCAGCAAGAAACTGAAATTCAAAGCCTGCAGATAACACTTCTACACTCATATGGGGGATGAGATCCCTGAACTGAAAAAAAGTTTTTCAAGCAAATTTCTTAATTGACAAACATGTTTTCTATGCGAGGGAGTTACCAATGACTTAATAAAATTTGCTGGAATTACACAAACATAAAAAGCTCTTCCTCCAAAAGCTCTGCAGCCCTACACTTTACACTTCCATGTTGTGCTGTAGTATTAAAATAGCATCTGGAAAAAACAATCTAAACATGCTACAGCCTCAGGGAAGGAACTGTTGTGACTGCTAACTAGGTAGTTTTATTATATTCTGAGAAGACTACATATCTGAATGATTCTATTTCTTTAAAAACATTAAAAAGAAAATGCAGAAAAAAATCACCCTGCATTTAAGTATGTTGTATCTACACAAATACACTGCTTTTACAAGAGCTTTTACAATCCTGCTTTTACAAGAGCTTTCCATATTACAAATAAATTTTTTAAAATAAAAAAGTAAGGATTGTTTTAGCTGACATATCAGAAAGCCAGTGAGAAGAGTAAAAAAATTCTAATTTTTCTCTCCTCTATTTGTAATGGCTATGGTAATACTCAGGAACAGCAAGATAATAAAAGGTGCTGAGGAACAAAAAAAGTACAAATCTATTCTTTTAAGTTTGACTGTTTCTCAGTTCTACTAGTGAACTACTGTTCTATTCTGATATATGAATTACACCTATAAACAGCTAATAAAATCTTACCTTTTTCTCCGATATTTGTCATTGTCACTGGAAAAAAAAAAGAAAAAAGGAGATAATAAAAATCTGTGTTTAAATAGCAAATGACGTAACTCAACATTTAAACTTTTTTTTCAGCCAAAGATGGAAGAGTAATCATCAAACAATACACGTTTGAGGTCACACACTATGAAGCTCTTATGCTGTGTACATTTATCATGAGAATAAGTACACAGTATCAATTGCTTATAAGGTTTTTTTGGCTCCTCTTCCCAGGCTCATTTCCTGATAACTAGGACCTCCAGCTACCTGAAGCTGCCAAAGTTTAATCCAAGAAAAGCCATCTCTGAAGAGCAGTTATTTCTTCTAACTGTGGTTGCACAGCTTTCACTCTTTGTATTCTGTTCTTGCAGTGGAGGCATCAGATTCTAGAACTGGTTTTTGACAGCAATATTTGGTGATACCTTAGATCTTCAAAGCATTAAAACTGAAAGTAGACAAAAGTTGCATTTTCTTTAAGAAATTGCCCAAGATTACAAGACAGTAAGAGAGTGAGAAAGGGCAAGTGTGTCAGGCATAGAAGGGAGCACACAGATATCACATATCAGTAATTGCATTTTCCTCTCTTGGTCACATTATTCAAAATAACTATCCCACAATAGGTATCTCAGAGAGATCAGAAACTCCCAAGATCAAAACCTCTTTTCACCCAAACCACTCCACCACACTTTTATCCATCCCAGTTAAGCAGTCTACAACCTGTGATACACTGGTGCCTACAACAGGAGAGTAGATACACAGAGCTCTCATCCACTCCTGTTTCCTAATAAAAATGATTGCACCAGGCTGATCTTCAAGCAGCAGGCACAAGGCAACTCCTACAGAAAAGCCAAAGAACCGTGCCATCTGACTGATGGATCAAACACAGGCTTGGTGATTGAGTTAAAGCCAGCATTTAAATACATCCTGCACATTGCAAGGGTGGACCATGGCCCCAGTGCTGCTCAAACCTTTAATGCTCTGGGAGAGTGAACACTCACAAGTCTGCAGATGATACCACCTTGGGGACAGCAGCTGGTACGTGCAGGACTTCCATTGAGAGGGACCATGACGGGGAAAGGAACCAACGGGGCCCTTATGAAATTCATGAGGGCAAAGACAAAGTCCTGCACCTGTGAAGAAGCAACTCCGTGCAATGACACAGCCTGGGGGTTGCTGGGCTGGAGCAGCTCCCTGGAAGAAGCCATGGGGCTGCTGGTGGGCAGCAGAAAGGGCCACCAGGCACATGGGTACCTCAGCAGGGCACGACTGGCTGCTCAGCCAAGGGAAGGGTTTATCCCCCTCTGTGCAGCATTCATCAGACCAACCCAGAACCCTGCTGGGATTTGGGCCCCCCAACACTACAGAGACAAGTTCAGGAGGAAGTGATGAAGCTGGGAGGGACTCATCCTCTAGAGAGAGGCTTGTCAGCCCTGGAGAAGACATGGTTTTGGGAGGGCCTCCCAGGAGGCACTGAGGAGCTGGGCTCTTCATGCTGGCACAGAGTGGGATGACAAGAGCCAGGGAGTGCAGCTGAAATTAAAGGATCAGATCTGATAGAAGGAAAAACACTTCCACCACAAGAACCATTCACCAGAAGAGGAAGCTGTCCAGATATGGTGTACAGCCTCCACCAGTGAAGTTTTTCAAGACTCGAGCCAATAAAACCCAGAAGAACCTGGTGTGACCTCACACCTAGCCCTAATTTGATCAGGAGGTTGGACTAGATGAGCTGAGGTCCTCTCAAACATGAATTATTCCACAATTCTGCAATTATAAAATAGGTCTATTAAAATGGAGATTTGACTATAGCTCTAGCAAAAGAAGCATCTACCTTACCTGAGGGAAAGCAGTAAGCAATCGTCTTTATAAAGCTCCTCAAAAAAATCATAAAGATACCACAGAAGTTGCATAAGCCACTATAAAATAGTATATTCTGCCTTCAGTTTTTTGAACTCTTTAGAATTTGATAAGCTGAATATTCAGCTAGACAACTAGAGAAATCTGAAGGAACACACATTGACTCTGAGACGCAGACATGCTCCCCTACAATAATGCAAAAGAACTGTAAAATTGTAAGAAAACAGCCACGCACCAGATGATTGTTTACAAAACAAAAGACATCTTCAGAGCTGATATGCAATTTAAAAGTGATGGAGTTCTCAGATTAAGACAAATTAGCCACTATTCAAATTCTGATTTTCTTTCTCCACTTGGAACGGTCAGCAAAGCATGCAGAAATTTTGCCAGTCTTCTTGCAGTAACTACTCTGTGCTAATTAAAAAGTCACAGCCAAGCACACATTGCAGAATCACCAGTTTCAAAACAAAATGTATTAAACCAACCTTCACAATAATTTGTGGTATTTTTCTCTCCTTACAAGGGAATGCCACAGAACACTGCTGTGAAAGCAACTGTAATCTTTTTTCCGCCCCTTATCTTTGCATAAAATGTATTTATTATTGTGTCTGAGACATCTAAATTTTCCACAATGCCTATAAATAAAGAACAGACAAATACAAATTTAGTCATTTCTACCACACAGCAAAGCTTCAAAATTCCTGTCCACCTCCAGGAGGAAATGCACTCCTCAGAGTCTACACCTGCACAGGGCACTGTTTTCTCAGCTTTTCCAGTATCTAGCCTGGAACCCAAATGCTCCTGACAGTCAGGACCATGAAGGCTAAAACACAAGTGCTGAGATGTCCAGTTAACTCCAGGAGGGTGAGAACATGTTTTTGGGTTTTGGTTTTTTTTTAAAAATATATGTATCTTGTAATTTTAATTTCTTTTACCACCGAGTAAAAACCAGAAGTTATTTCATACACTCCTGAGCTGCAACCACTGTACGAGACCAAAGCAGAGAGGAACCAGGCTGAAAAGAGATGCCAGGACCTTCAATCTCACCATCATTTTTCTCCACACATATTGCAACTGGTGCTTACAAGGAGACTGGCTGCACTGCCCAACAAGCACTCCCACAGACAGTGACAGAAAGGAACTATGCAAGACATCCAATAACCTGCATGAAGTGAAGTCCCAGTCCTTCTGCTCATGCCTTTTTAAATCACCTCTGGCAAAGGCTCCCAGGAGGAGGTACAGAGTGTAGGAAAGTAATGGACAAGCATCTTCAATACAACAGCACTAGAGAGGAAATGAAGGTGTGGGTGTTTTTTTTGGTTGGTTGAGGTTTTTTTGGTTTGGTTGCTGGCTTTTTTTTGGAGGGGTGGGGGGGAGTGGGAGAACCTTTTGTTTTGCACCAATGTGGCAGAACTAACCAACAGGAAAAAAATGGCTCTTACAAATCAAACTCTCTCCTAAATTTCTCCTAAAGCTTTAAATTTTCTCAGTTGAATGACCATGATACAAGGACTGTGAGAGTAACTACAAGATGTTTACCCTAAGATCACACTAAAATTGTACTATTTAAGAACATGGAAAATAATTTTCTAATATGAAAAAAATTCTTTAATTTTGGATTTGATCAAAGAAACGTTTGCTATTTTCCCTGTCTTCTGAATAGCACACGATATGTTTATTTAAACCAAATTTTATATTTTTTAGTAGAATCATTTGTATCAGTATTTCTGGCACTTTTCTCATTTCTGTTTCAAGGGTTTACACTCACTGTGGTGAAAAGTAGGTCAGACTGTGCATTCTGTCATTAATAAATATCAGCTGAAATGCTGCAAATGCACTTGCTGATAGTTAAACAGCACAGAAATAATATGGGTTAAAAGCATTTATGTCTATGATGACTAAAATAAACACAATGGACACGGCAATCCCAACTGCTAAGCAATTTCTGAGAGAAAACAGGGTAAATCCCTTTGAGACCAAAATGGAATGATACTCTTGTATACTCAGAGATGGAAATAATTACAAAAACATGACCTGTCTTCAGGAAATCATTAAAAAGTTACAGCTTTGTTTGCCTGAGATACTGCAGGGGCCAATTTCATTAAGACTCCCCCTTGCACTGCTAGAGCATCAGGATGCCATTTACAGTTCAGTGCTAGCAGACTGTCACATCATTAGAGCCTCTCCGGTTCATTACGCAGCTCCCAGATGGTGCTCATCAGAACGAGGGACAGGCTGGGACAGACACAGGACTCCAGCCAAGGGAGATGCCAATTTCCTGAGTGAGCCACAAACATTGCTCCCTGCTTGCCCCAAGCCACAAGCAGCCAGAAACAGGAACAGCACATTCAACAGTCAATGCCACCAAGCAGCCTGCGCTCGCAGAGAACAACTGCAAAGATGACAGAATGTTGTGTTTCAAAAGGGTCTGAAAAAGTCCAGGATGGCTTCCATCACCAACTTAATTTGCTAGGAAGAGAAATCACATCACTAGGCACCTTGCACACTGGGTCAGACCAAGTGGATTTCCCACTTCTTCGATTTCCAATTATTTTCTCTAGAAAGCTTAATTCTCACTCAACCATGTAAAAACTAGGTAGATGTCCATCTCCACATAGCTAGAGACATGGTAAGACACATTGCTAGCACAAACCCCAAAAGATTTTGAAAGATAAATTTCATATCAAAATGTGCATTGGTTTTGTAATGTTAAATTTTGCTTGACTTCTAAACCCAAAGTTTCTGAACTGTAAATGTAATGACTAGATTTAAAAATAAGGAAAAAAAATTAAAAAGGGAAATGAGATAAAGCAATTAATATTTTAAAGCTGCAATGAAAGTGGATCTACAGAATTTTGCTATTGTATTTTATGTACGTTTTAAAAATATTTAAATCTTTGCAATGGGAAAACAAGATAAATCTGATGAGACTCTGCAGCCACATCTATAAATAGCTGGGTCTCTCAAACTTTTATGAAGTTTAACATCTTGGATCCGATTCACAAAACTAAGTACACATTTTATCTTTATAGCATATTTGAAGCTGTAAAACACTGATCTATAGATGCAGTTTTACTCAGCTCTGTGCACACATAAAAGTGTTTTATAGTTTTGACAAGTGTTGTGTCATTGCCTGCAATAGTCCTTTAGTAAAAATATCAGTGCTTGCAATAAAAACCTACCTCTCTGCTAGAGAGAGCAGTGATTTGCATTGATTCAGAGAGACAAGGTGCCTCCAGTGCTTTGTTTCAGAACAAAAGTAATGGAAATATTTTCAGGATATTTAAGGTTGGCATAGGTAGCCATCAAGAACCCGTACATTTGCATTTGATGGTATTTGCAAATGTTTCAGAAGATTCATTTTAACCCTGTGCCCATCAAACTGCACCACTGTGCACCTGTCCAGCAGCAGCTGCTATTTGGCACCTTTGCAGGTAAGGTCACAAAACCATTGCTTTTGTTTAGGGTATGACTAAGAACTGACTTAATCCTTCTTCTTTACAAACTTCCCATTTACCTTCCAAGTCACAAAGACAGGCTGAATGAAAAGTGTCCGGCTCTACCAAAGTTGTAGACTCTTGTGCTGCCAGTATTGCCAGACACTTTTCAGCAAACAAAAACTGCACCCTAACAAGGACAACTCTTAAAGTTATGTATCAAGCAGTGTTAAACCTTTACCTGAAAACATAATCTTGTCCAGTAACTACATCTTCATCATAAACCTTATGTTTTCAACTTCAAGCCATGGTTTACATTTCAAGGCACAAAACCCACCGGGCACTACATGGAGAGATAACCAGCCCTGCTTAACATAGACATCAATTCTGTTCCAGAGCTGTGGAATGGCAGCTGCCTCCAAAGGTCTGAGAAAGCATTCAAATGAAATTTGGGAAATGCACAGAAGCACTGCTGACTATAATTCAGAAGCCAATTTAACTTCAGCCACCAGTTTTGAAACTTTTCTCAAAGTAACCACAGATGTCAGAAGAGGGGGGAAAAAAAGAAGGTAGTATTTCCAAAATATGGAATAAAAATGCAAACTTGCTTGGACAAAAGTACTTTTGTACCTTAGCAGCTAATGTGCAGACAGGGTATTTAACCAGTGTCTGACTACAGCCAACTGCAATGTTACAATGCACTTGTATTTCTATAGCCAAACCCTAAGCTCTAAATGGTTACAAGACATAAGCTGCAAGTACCATAAATCCTTTAATCTATCTGGAGAACATACTGAGCAAAGAGCTCAAATCCAGCTGACCAAATCCTGGGTCTAACTCTTTTTTTTTTTTTTTTTTTTAGCTCCCCCCCCCCCCCCCCACCCTATCAGCTTCTATCTCCTCATTTTCTGCCACTTCTGATGCCCTGATGACACTCTGCCAAGCCCACAGGGCACGTATTAATCCTGCCTCTAAACTGTGATGAATTAAGCAGCTTTACATCCTGTTATAATTCCATCCCACTGATGGTTCACAGGGTCAAAAACCTCAATTCAGCACTAATCAATCTGATCCTCCAGCAAAAAACTTTCATGATCATTAACATCTTTAGCAGCTGGATGTCATTCCATGCTTTCTGTTCCATTCCGAAGGTAGCTGGGGACAGAAACCAGTCACATATTCTACACCAAAAACAAAGATGTGACTTATGAGCATTCCTGACAGTACTGTGAATGTCTTGTTGTAGCCCCTCTTCAGCTATACTGAAGTAATTTATTCTTTTCCAAATCAGGCAAATCACTCACCAGGTGGCAATATTTCCTCCCTTTCCCTTCACTGGAATAGTCACAAAACGCTTATTGCTCATTTGCTCCACAGTAAATCTATTTTCCTTCTTCAAAATTACAAATTCAAGCTGCATTTTCTGACAGGATTTCCTGAGCAAGAGCATTATCCTGTGAATTAAAATTAGTGCCATGTAAAAATGGATCAAAACTGAACAAAAACATCCATTTTCTATTGGATACAGGATATCTACAGGATAACCCTTTCATCAGTTAAGCTGTTATTTTTCCTAAAAACATCTGTCACAACACTGTCAATTTTTTTACATTTTTCTTGTTATATGCACCTCCAAATCCTGAGCAGGTAGGAAAACAAAATGAAACAAAAGGATGTCAGTATCCACATTTGTCAAGAATATTTCTGACAAACAGCTGTCAGAAACTGCAATAACTACTGGCTCTGCCCTACCTAAAGCATGGAATCAATAACTCCTCCAAGTCTCTTACTAACCTGAATTAGAGATGTATCTAAGAAGGGAAATATAAGATTTTTTTTTCTTTGCATGTGAAGTATGCAAAGATTTTAATAAACACTGAATGTTTATTTTCAGGTTTTCATAAACAGTGAATCCAATGTGTATTTTCTCAGTATAGACACATGAATACAGGTGCTGGGGCGAAGTATTTCATTTGCACTTCATGTTACTGTTGTTCCATGTATCCTAGGTTGAAATTTCAGTAGCTTGAGCTATCAAAGTTCACTGCACTCACTGTGTGCTGCCTGTATTACCCCACCCTTTTTAGAGAAAGCTGTATCCCTTATAAACACACTCAATTTTATAAGGGAAGGAACACTTAAAGACACAGTAATTTTAAACACAAAGTTACCCAGGGTGAAAAAAGAAGTACTACTACTAGACAGGGCTTGTGAGATGACAATACTGGCAAAATCAAGAGAATTGCACTGGACAAGAGGTAAGCAAGTTTTAGTTGAGTGCTTTAAGACCAACTCATATACACATTTAATTCCAGTATTCATCCTACATCCAGCAGAAAACTGTTTGCTAGTGCTCAACACCTTTCTCCTTGTTAAAGGTTAAACTGGCACAAGAACTAATAAAAGAGACAGAACTTTAGACATGGCAATACTAGTGTTAAAAACTGTGGATTCATTTTTCTGTTTCTAAAATGCTACTCAATACTGTAACTACTCAGCTTTAGGTATATAAGGAATCAGCTTAGTAGACTTCTTAAAAAAAAAAAGACAACTCCTATAATGCTTGGATGAATTAAAAAAAAAAAAGACAACTCAACGGGATGAAATAAAAAACCACCCAACAAATCAACTCTAACAAATAACCCCACAAATCCATTCAAAATACTACATTTGAAACACTTTCTCATTATTAAAAGCTCAAAGAGACCACTTACATTACAACAGCATCCTTGCTAGGTCCTATTGCACAACAGTTAACACTGTTCCCTGTATGTTGTCAGCCCCAGTGACAGAAAGCTGCAGAAAAAGCCCCAGCTATATACGTCCTCTTTAGCATTCAGTGCTGCAGGAATAAAAGCAGCACTGAATAGACAGGCTGGCTTCAAAGCACTGAAATGCTTACAGTCTATTCCTGCCGTTGGCTCTCGTTCCCGGAGTTGTTAGTTATTCCTTCTGTTGTTTACACTAAATATTCATTAGTAAGACAAAATATGAGCTTATTTTATTTTAATATGCCAAAAATGAGGGAAAACATCCAGATATAGATAAAAGATGGACTTAGTGGAGATTGTGGATGACTACTACGCTGAATTAAAAACCTGGTGAGCCAGCTCCCACTGGAACGTGTGGGGGTGGGTGGGAAACAAACAAACAAACAAACAAACAACCCTTGTCCATTGAAAGGAATTCAGTAAAATATGCTTTAGCTGAGCCCCAGGATTTCACTTCCTCCCCCTCCCACTGCAGGCCTTTTGCTTTGAGGGGTTCTCAAGGAATCAGTGAATCACAGTTTATAGTCTGAAGCAAGTTTCAAGCATGTCATCTCTTTAAGAGGTACCTACTTTCAGGTAAGCTAAAACCCACTCTTTCTCTACTGTACAGTTACGCAAAATAAAAAATACAGTAGAATACTGAAGCAGAAGTGCCCAGAACAAGCCTACTGCACCTACCACAAGGCTGCATACATTAGAACATTAACTACAGAGAGGCTCTTCCCTGGAACATCCTTGCCCTCCTCGTGTCAGCTTACAGCTCTCCTTTCCAGGCTTGCTCAGTCAATTCCCAGAATCCTGGAAACAATTTGCTTCCTTGTGCTGGAGGTAGACACTTCATTGTTCCTCTCATGAGGGCACAGTAACTTTATTGAAGAGTGTTGTTTAAAATGAACAGATTTGAATGGCGTTAGCAAAGAAAAAAAAAGCAAAAAGCCTAACCTCCAATATAGGAACTACAGCAAGTCTTGATACAAAAACCAGAGGTGCTAGGCCTGGTAATCACCTTTTACTTAATCCCTCAACTGCTCAGCCAAGCATCCATAGGACAAAAATCCTACCAGTATTCTATATATAATTAGAAAAAGATAAAATCAAAAATTAGGTACTAGACTGATGAAATTTTCAACATGAACAGCTGAAAACTAAGTACATCTAATTTATATTCCCGTGTGCCATTATGCTGACACTGTTACTGAAACATCAGTATGCCACACATTAGCCTCTAAAAATCAGATTCAATGATTTTCTACAAGATACACCGTAACAGAACCAAAATCAGAAAAAAACCTTCCAAACCAAGGGAGGCTGGTGAGCCGGTCATTTAATAAACCCTTCTGGCTCGGCTGCTCTAATTGACACAAATGCTCACATCACACCCAGCCCCCAGTATGTGCTCAGGGACCCGCCTGTCGCTCAGGGTCAGGTGCCAAGGTGCGCGGCCGGGATGACTCCCAATGCACTGGCACGCTGCCGACGACAAGGAAGGGATCAAGAACTTGTGACAGCTGGGCATTTTCTAGGCGACTGAAGGGTGGCACAGGGAGACTCGCGGATTTCATGCTACCTATTCCTGCTTCCACGTCCGCCCCCAAATGGCTCTGTACCTGTGTGTGTGTGTACATGCGTGCGCGCCGAAGGGACGGCGAACTCTGCTCAGACGCCGGCACGGCCGGTCCCGCTTCCCGTGTCGGGGCTGGGACCGGCCACGCTCAGTGCGCTGCACGGAGGGAAACTCCCGCCTGTGGAGAGCCCCGAGCGCCCGGCTCCCTCCTGGCGTGGGAGTGGGAACTGCGCGCGATGGGTCGCGGCGGACATCGGGCAGCGCGGATGTCCCTCGCCCGCCCAGGGGGCCGGGGCGCGGGGGAACCGGTCCAGCCCAGCCCAGCCCAGCCCAGCCCAGCCCCGGACACGGTCCGGGCGTGGCGGCGGCGGCAGCAGTAACACCAGTAGCAGCAGCAGCCGGGGGGTGGTCCCGGCGCCGACAAACAACAGAGGCGGCCGCCCGTGCCCGTGTCCGTGTCGATGCCGCCCGGCTGCGCTCCCCCAGCAGGGGCGGCGGCGCCCACCCGCGTCCCGCCCGCCCCCCGCCGCCGCGGCGGCACTCACGCAGGCAGAGCTGGGTGACATAGGCGTAGTAGGACCAGCAGAGGATGCTGGAGATGAAGAGCACCGGCACCCAGTAGAGCAGCCGCTGGCAGCGCCGCCGCACGCCGCCCCAAGCGCCCGGCGCCCCGGCTGCCGGCGGCGGCGGCGCCGCCATCTTCCCGCACCGCATCCCGCCGCTCGCTCCGGGGGCCCGGGCCCCGGCCGCGCTCCCCGCCGGAGCCCGCCCCGGCCCCACCCTCCCGGCGCGGCCGCTCCTCCCACCGCCCGCCCGCCGCTCCCCCCGGGCTGGGCAGGGCCGGGCAGCGGGGGCAGAGCCGCCCGAGAGCCCGCGGCGTCCGGGTGTCTGTGCCGGGCCGGGGACACGGACACGGGCATGGGCGGCAGGTTCGGGGCGGTGGCGCAGCGGCCCCGCCCGGCGCAGGGCGCGGCTCCGGCCGCCACGTGCTGGGGCGCTGGGGCGGGCGGCGCCCTGGGCTCGACGCTGCTGCCCTCATCATCCGCCTCTGATAGCGGGATGGCGACGCTTAACAGCGCTCTGCGAGGGCTTTAAAACACCCGGTTAAAAAAGCGCTGCCTCGTTCGCAAATAACGCTTCGGAATGCAGCGAACAAGTGTTGCGGGCCGCCGCGCCTTGGCGGGCAGGAGGCGGTGGGCGGCCGCTGTGGGCAGGCATGGCTGGCTTGTGGCTTTTGGCAGCTGTTCGTGCAGGGGAAGGTGGCGGAAGGTTGTGCTGACTCACCCTTCCCCGAAAGGCTTTCCATTGCACTCATCGTAATGAAACGCTTGTGAACTGTAACAGCAAACCCAGCCTGCGTTAGGCTGTGTGCACCCTAATCGTTGCTGAATTATCATCGCAAAATCAGTAATGTCGAGCATGGCCTGCAGTGTTTCTGCAATCTGCTAGAATCTCTCAGACCATCAGCGATGCAGTAGGTGGGAAGTAGCTGGTTGATTAAAATGGATTTGGACTTTGAAAAAAAAAACACCTTGTCTAATATCTCATGCAGGAGACTACTCATGAAGATAAATAATCACTATCTCGAAGGCATACAACTACCATTGATTGAGAAAAAGGCTGGGAAAGAGGAAAAAAATTGGAGAAAATAAGACAGAACCAATAGTAGGTGTTGCTGGCAGGTTCCAGAGTAGAAAATGGAGTAGCTATAGTATGTTTGTTGAAGAGACACAAAAAAGAAGTTGACCATATGGCTGCAGTGTTTTTAGGTGATGCAAAATCATGCACCCCTCTTACAGTAAGATCAAACTGAGCGATTTCAGTTAGCCACAATGAACTGAGTGAATGACCAACACAGGATAATGTATTGAGAGGGATAATATATATATATCCCATGGCAGTAAATCATCCTTTCCATTCAGGAAAAAAGACTTGTATATCATTCTGAAGGGCTCAGCAAAACCATTTCCTCAATGTATGGTTCTTACAGTAGAAGAATGAACAAAATATGCTACCAAAATATTGGACCAGAATAATTTAAGAAAAGATTCTGCATAATGGCAAATTATGTATTATACATTTAAAGGTGAAGATACAGTGAATGGTGCTGAAAAGCTAGATTTTATATTCCTTTATGCTATAGTTCTCAAAACAAGAGTAAAGAGACTGAAACCAACATGATGTAGACAATAAAAGCTTTTTATTTCACCTTAATTAATCGTCCAAGTCATTGCTGAAGCCAGCATTTTAATAGAACATTTAAGGGATTTTACTTTACTATGTTTTAAAGAAAACATCTGTGATTATTCAACATAGATTTTAAAAGCAGAAGGAGTAAGATTACCACTGCCTGAAGGCAAGCCCCATGCTTGGCTGCAAAAGTTAAAAGAAATTAAGGCAATTAAATTCATTTGATGGCTTTTTGCACTTATTTGGAAATACGTGACAGTGACCTCTCTCAGGTACCAAGGATAATGCATCTGTTGTGTTCTGTGTTTCCAGGGAGACGTGTCTGTACCTTGAGAAGTTTGCAGCTAGATGCTGTGTATGTAAGAATGAAGTAGGTTTTGCATTGTCTTAGGGGCTATGGAAAGATTTCTCCTGTAAACCATATTAAAATGCTGTATGTGACACGGGGCTTATTAACAACACATGCCAGGGAAACACAGTAAACACCAGAGAAAACTTTATATTTGGAGTCATAGTTATTATAGAATATTATGCATATAGAGAGGTGGCAGTTTGCCAGGAGTGTGGGAATAAAAAGATGATGTATTACAAAGGCCTTAAATTATATCATACAAATTCTGTTCAGAATTATTGCCTCATGGAAATGGGCTTGCATCATTCAGCATTCTACCTTTTCCATGGCCACTACCACCCTCTGCTCACTGCTCACTTTCACAGTAATTAGAATTCTCTTATTTCATATGCTAGTAATTACATGAATAATTACTACAGTGTATGCTTTACCATAGCTCCAAAATCATGGTTATCTGGTTCAAAATTAGTGAAATAAACAGGCAAACTTCACTTTAATTTAGATGGAACAAAAAAGCTTGCCCTGACTAATACTCAGAATTACCTTGGAGCATCCTTTGGTCAGAGAGCTGTAAAGAATCCGTCTCTCCTGTCCTTCTGTCTTTTCCCCATGGACATGGGCTCTCTAGCTCCTCTTCATATCCATAGTTATTGTCTATTCCTTCCATGGCTCTCATCACTCTCCAGCTGGGTCACAAAACATCCTTTCTGCTGTGCTTTTCCTCCTCTTCCTCCCTCTGTGGTATGACCTGCAGAAATTTTAGGTAACAGCAGAAATACTCAAGAACAAGCATATTCAAAGGAGCATTGTGTTCTGGCAGAAGTAAGTCTTGGGATAGTCCAAGCCATTGGGTATTAATGGAGAGTTTTTCCAAATCAGTGTACTTGGGCTTTGTCTCTACAGTGAGAGAGGTTACTTGGGGCACAGTTTATTGCTGCTTGTATGAAATGTTCGAAAGAAAAAGAGAGAGGAAATGAAGGTAATTTTCTTGTCAGGAGCTCGGCTGAAGGAAGATGGGGTTTGAGGAGGCAGCTTGAGTGTTTGGCAAATTGAAATAAAATGTTCTTGTCATAAGTGGTGCTACTCAGGCTTTCCCCTCAGGCAAGGTATATGCAAATGATTGCTGGTAGATTTTTTAAAATGTGTCTCTCCTGGCATACATTTGGGTATTTCTGACATTGCTGCTTCTGACTATTCTCTGTACCCAGTTGTGCAAAGGGATGTTAAAGGAAGGGGCCACCACCCATAGCTCTGGGGCTGGGCATCCTCCTCCCTGCTGGCCCCCAGCGTGGGGACCTGGTGTCTGTGTCCCAGGCTGGTGAAAGTGGCTGCTGCTTTCCTGCCCAACCAACAGCAGCTTCAACAGCACCTCTGCCCAGGGCTCACACAAGCACCAACAGCCTGCACCTCTGCCCAGGGCTCACACAAGCACCAACAGCCTGCACCTCTGCCCAGGGCTCACACAAGCACCAACAGCCTGCACCTCTGCCCAGGGCTCACACAAGCACCAACAGCCTTTCCCTTTCTCCCCTGTGGCTGACAAGGCTGAGGGTCACTGGTGAAAACCCACACACCTCCCTCCTCTCCACCCTCACAAGCACATGCATTGTTGCAGATCCCCAAGGCATGGCCTCCCTGGTTTTCTGATAGCCCTGCCCAGATCCTAGACCTTCTTACCTGCTCCACAGTCCCAAATCACCAGCTGTCCAGCTTGGTGCTCAGTGCATTCTGAAACAAGCATCCTCCCTCTCCACATACCCTTGCCAAGTACTCTGGCTGACCAGGGCTGTCCCTGTTGTTGTGAGTGTTGTCTGGGTACATTGTACATCTCTAGGTTTGGCTTCCTCCCTTGGTCATTCCACTTGATAAGGTCCTTGATCAGATGACATTAATGAAGCAGGCACTCCCTCCTTCCATCTGATCTGACAGGTAGATTCCAGCTGGGTTCAGGTACAGAATGGGGAGTGAAAACTCTGCCTCTTTCTGAGGAAGGCATCTTGACATGCTTAGCATGCAGTCCTAATTAAAAACTACTCCTTTGCAAGTCAAGAGAGGGCTCTGCTCCTCCCTGTGAGCAATCTGATAGGATGGAATACTTCCTCCCCCGCCAGGTCCCATGTATTCCGTGGAGGAGGAAGAAGAGTAGGACAGGAAAACACATATTTACTCCTACACAAGTGCAATACACAGAGCAGCAGCTAGAAGCAGGAATACACACAGACAGACTGACAGGCACACAGCACTCACTGAGTGAACCAGCAGCCCTGCAGGGATGCTCCTGGCCTTCCTGACAGTGACTGTGCTGCTTGCATCTCTCCAGAATGTTTGGGTGTGGGACCACACTTACCACACACAGGAAATCTCCACAACATTTCTGGCATAAGATATTACCAGGAAAATGTATCTTGTATCCCAGCTGGAGTTCAGGACCATCTGTGTACAGTTGATAGCTCCTGGCTACATGAAAACAAGCAGTTAAGGAGGAGCCTCCCTGGTTTCAGGCTAGCTGTCAAATGTACTTGAATTGAAGGGCTGGCCCAGATGTGTTCAACTCCTTGCTCGCCCTCTCAACCCGGCTTAGTACTGAATTATTCCCAACTGTTTTGATACCCAAACCTAACTGTAATTGTATGATTTTTTTTCTTAATTTTTTTGTGGCAATTTTCCTTGTTCTCCACAGGAAAGGCACGTTTAGCTCCTTTCCAATTCCTTCTTTAGTTTTCTTGATTTCTACCTCTGTATTGATACAATACTGTATTTGTCAGAGTCTGCCTTCAGGGAAGTTTTTTCAAGTCCTATTTGGGCTTATTATCCACCCACTCTTCTGTCACTTTCAGTGGTAATTTTTTCATTGCATTGTTTTATTTTTTTTCCCTGATGCATTCATCTGGGAATTTTCCTTCTCTTCCTGCTTTTCCTTTTGTCTCTTAAGGTGGGAAACATGGGAAAAAGCTAAATCAGTTCCAATCAGTGCTAGTTCCTGTGCAATGGAGATCTATACAGTGCCCTAAAGCAGGTCTCTGCTTAGGCAAAAATCAAAACCCCTGCAGTAAAAAACCCTTCAAGAAATATGTGAGACACCTTATCCCATGCTGTGTGCACCATTTGTGTGCTTTCTGCCCTATGGAGTAGAAGTTATGTGATTTAATGGTTGACACCAAAAGCAGACATCTCAATTTAGAATTACCAATCTGATAACCTCCTTTTTCTCCACCCCCCCCAATTCTTCCCAACAGGGTGGTTTAAAACTTACTTTTACAGCTTATGCCCTGAAATGTCCTGACAGATTTGAGCCACTCCATGCCTTGGTCATACATCTATGTTTGGCTGTTGTCCAGGGATGAAATACCTGCCTATGTTTGTGCTTCTTGTTGCTGGGATCCTCAGAGTACGTCTGCACAAAATGCAGCAACAGCCACATTTTCTTTCTTTCCACTTCCCATGGAAATGTTTTACCTGGCAGACTGCAAGCCAGTTGTGGTAGTTTGTCCACTGTCTTCATGAAATGATACAAAAAATGCTGCAAGGGCCACAGCACAGAGAAAGTGAATGGTTCAGCAGCCTCTTACAGAATCTGCCTTGAAACAGCAGAGACTTCTGGATTCCAGTGTTTCTCCCTGTAGTGGGTTTTGTCACACAGTTTCCAAGTGCAAGGACATTTTTTTGTAAAGCTAGGTAACTAGCTTCAGACTCAGTATTTTATTGCAGAGATTAGAATACCTGAAAGTTTATTTTTACAGGGTCATACTCTTTTGAATCTAGGTTATAGCTTCTGAATCAGGATTAGAGTTAAAAAACCTCACAGGTAATACATTGCTTTTTTCTATGAGTATTTGTATGTACAAAATTATGTATTTTAATAAAAAAATTTCAAGTGGGTACTAGTATTTTCATAGAATACTACCAGCTAATTGTCATGTTCACCTGTGGGAGGAATTTTTAAGTCAAACTAGTGGTGAAAATTAACATTACCCATTCAAGATTAAAGCACGTCCTTGTATTAAATTGTATATGTAAGAAAATAAATGCAATATATCCAAGGGCAGTATCTGCTGACAGATTCAGGGTGCCAAATGCTTTCATGGATCCTCAGTTATAGGGAAGAATACTGTGCATTCAGACCTCACACATATTAAAAATATTCATTTTAGTTTTGGCTTGTTTTTAAGGGGAATTCAAACTTGGTATTGCTACAAATTAGTTCCAGATCCATTTATTGAATAGTGATTTTTTGGTCTGATTCTTTTCCTTGTGCAAGAATGAGTCTCAAGTTCTTTTCCTAGACACTGTCTTGACTATATTCTCAGTGGGACAAGAGGGCAAGATACATCATTAGGTAATGATCATCGTATCACACAATGTCGCATCAAAGTGAAAAATTTCTGTATCATTTTCCCCCCTTTACTTCAGTGCATTTGTATCCTGATATTTAGATGGAAAAGAAGAGATCAAATAACTACAGAAACCAGTCAGTGTGACTAAAAAATGATGGAAGTTACTGTTCAATACTTTGGTTTTTTTTCCCTTCAGGCTGATAATGTTCTATGTCATATAAAGCAACAATCTACAGTGGAAGGAGTCTGTATCCACCTACTGCTAAAATGTGCAAGGAAGGAAGCTGCCACTGGGCTCTTAAACACCAGCAGATTATCAGGGAGCAGCCTACACTGTAGGATATTCTGCCAGGAGCCAGGGGTTCACCACAGCCCAGGCAAAGGTTGGTTAGTACCACAAGGCTACCCAAAGCTGAGGTTGCCAGTTCTCATTTTATCCGAGCTGGCCTGGGCATCTGTGGGCAGTTCCTAAGCATCCTTTGAATATTTACCTGCATTATTAAGTTTTCTCAACTTACAGAGGACAACAAGAGCTGCTTTTAAACAAAGCCTTAATTTATGCAACTTTTCACACAATTTAGTTGCAGCATACACATCTTCTGTGCTGCCAGGATTTTTGCTGATTTTTAATAAGGTTTTATTGAGCCCAGTGACTGTTGCTTATCCGAGGGGTGCCTCTAGAGCAGATGGCATATGCCATTACTGTGCCTTGCTTTCACCTGTCCTTGCATTTTCAGGTCTTCTATGCAGAATTCTGTGGCTGAAAAGCGAAGCTATCTAAAGAGATGACTAAAAGAAGAAAACAAGTCTATTTTTTTGTCATGGCAAGATGCTCTAATTCAAAGTGCTTACACATTCATGTTACCAAATAAAAAAAAGATTATGACAAAAGAATTTGAATTATACACATGGCAGAGAAAATTAGTTTCAAGTGCATTTATTTTGAAATAAACAAGAATATTATATGTATATATTCATATTTATATTAAATAATTTTATTAAACATGAAGAAAAATAGTCTTAAAAACTAATCTGACACTTTCACATTCTATTTAATATTAAGTAACTATAGATAAGAAATTTATAGAAAAATGCAAAAATTGCTTCAAGCCAGCCATAAAAGCAAAGTGCACTATTGCCTAGGGCAGTGGAGCAGCAAAATGATGATGGTACAGCTGCTTCCTCCAAGGGAAGGTCATTGTGAGTGACAGTCATGAATGAGAAGGAAGGATGGGAACCCCTTCAGTGACTCCCAATGTTTTCTTCTCTCTTCTTTGTCCTTTGCCACTGAATTAGCAAACTGGGTTTTGCATGTGCTGACAAGAAGCAGTGAGACAGTTCTGCGTACCGAGACAATACATTGAATACAGCTGATTCCCTGAGTGATCACTCAGGGGCTGCAGCTTACCTCTGTTCTGCTGTGTCAATTCAAGAACCTCTATCTCAATTTATTTGATTTATTTCTTGCTGTCAATAGTTTAAGGACACCAAGATGGAAATTTTGAATTTATTTATCATGAAATATTAACTGAAGTATCATCCTTTGATAGTTTTCTGAACTGGCCTGGGTATTGCGGTTTTATTTTTTCAGATAAAAGCCACACTTAGCAAATTTTTTTTTTTTTTTAATTCTCAGTGTGGAATTTCTTAAAAAAAGCTTCCTTCTCATTTTGTTTTGGTTTTTCTACCAGAAATATATGTTACTATAAATTAAGCATTTCAAAACTTAGGTGCACTGTTACACAGACACCATACATCTATTCACATGACATTTAAGATGATAATTGAGCAACATGTGCACTGAATAAAACTGTAAAAAGTTTTATTTCATGATTTGGAGTAGTAAGATATCTAAAAGCATTATTTTAGTTCTGTTTTGATTGTCTGATTACCAAATATTTCTGCTTCTGATGACAATTTGTTGACATTAGTTCAAGTGTGTGCGTATTCAGCTGGAATTATTTCATGGCACAGTCTTTTCCTAAACAGATACAGATTTATTCAATATCCAGTAAATCTCTTCAAGAAGGGTGTAAAAAGTATTTGTTCTTGCTTGTGTGGATTTAATTCCTACTACCTAACAATAATGTTAATAGGGAGTAAGGAAATAGGCTGCTGCTGAATAGCAAACAAGTAATATTCAAATAATACTACTTAGTGTTGTTCTGTGCTGTGCATGCATTCATGTTTTGTTTTGCTTTTGGTTTGACACAAACACAAGCTATTTATCTAGTTTTCAGATACGGCATTCCAGAGTAGCAAATTAGACAACTATAACTTCTATTCAGTGCCACTTCATTAAAAGTGCACTATTCACAACAAACACATGAATTTGTACTCTACCTGAAACATACCAGTGTATGGCAATAAAATTTATAATAAATATTACAAAGTGTGTGCTACATGAATTTGAACATTTTGACTTGTCTTTGACACACTACTTGTAAGACATCTTAAAATATGTACTATTTTTTAAAGGATAAATTCATAAACATAATAATAAGACTTGGAGAATCTGAACATTGTAGTTCATACAGTACTTTTCCTAGGTAAATACCTATCATTCACATTATAACTGTAACAGCTTTACTCCTTGTAAAATAACAGCCTCTAAGACTTTAATTTGTCCATTCAACTCATGTGTAATTGTTATGCTATTTAATGTAGTCTCATTTTCAGTTTAGCACAAAATTTAATAGTGCCCATCTGAAAGTGAATTCACAGTCTAAACTGATGCAGGCGGTTTCTCTTCACTGCCAAACATCTTCCTGCCCAGGTGTAAGACTTATTTTTGTTTCCTTTTAAATCACAAATTTATCTCAAAATAATAAAAAATAATATCCAAAAGGCGTTCTTACAAAAGAAGGCTTTGCCCACTCACATGGCATAGTTAATTCATCAATTAAATAAAATCCATACTGAAAAGCAGTTTTAAGAGTTGATGATCACTACACTAAGTGGAAAAGAAGTTCTGTGTTTTCTGCTGCAGCTGGAAGATTCGCCATTCACCTGGGTTAGTTTGTTCTTCGTTAAGAATTCATGGGAATAAATAATTTTAGCCAGTGCAGATAATCCTGCTTCCTTCCTTTATCTCAGCATATCTCGTCTCCGAAATTGCTTCCATAGATCTCTGAGATGCTCACTGGTTACAGTCATCACACAAGAGTAATATTCCTTCCAACCATACTTCGGAGTCTCCTGTGAAAAGTGAAAAACATACAATTGGAAAAAAGATACCATCCACTAAATTCATTAATTCTACCTTAAGTTTTATTCAGACTGATACATACTAGATAGTTTTTTTAATATTAAAATAGTGGGAGATCAAACTTACGTCTGTAAAATGAGAGTTAAAAATCCGTACATAGGTTAAGTATTCAAAAGGCATCCTCACTTCACAGCACACAATTAGCATTCAACCAATAGCCTATTTATATTAAAAGATGCAAGAAAATATTTCCTCTTTATTCAGGTATGCCCAGCTCCCTCTCTAGTTTTGTTCCTTGCTTCTTTGTATTGACACTGTACTGAAAAGTTCACCTATGACCCCAAACAAAAAGTACAGAAAATTATTGATGTTCATTAAACTGAGGCACTAAAAGCCAAATACCATATGGGCAGATGACATGAAAGCTTCTGTATATTAGATTAACTTAATCCCTGCAACATGAATAGTTATCCACTGAATGGAGAGGAGAACTGGCCAAGGGCTGGCCTGGGAGATTCACTGCTCTGTGCTCTATGCTCTCTGTATTTATCACTGGATCTCATTATTTCTTCCACTGTTCCTAACTCCACAAGTCTATTTTCATAGTAAGTGTAAAAAATAGATGGAGAGATACTAAGAATTAGAGCAACTGGGGAAACAAACCACTTTCCTCCTGGTTTATATGCTGAGCTATGCCACATGGTGTGGAGTATCCCCTGGGCCAGCTGGGGTCAGTTGTCCTGGCTGTGTCCCCTCCCAACTCCTTGTGCACACCCAGCCTCCTTGCACGTGGGGTGGGGTGAGGAGCTGAGCAGTCCCTGACTCTGTGTAAGCACTGCTCATAGCAACCAGGACATCAGTGTGTCATCAATAGTATTCTCATCCTGTATTTAAAACACAGCACTGTAGCAAATACTAGGAAGAAAATTAACTCACTCTGAGCTAAAACCAGGACACATGGTGAGACTGTCCAATACCTTGTTTTGGTTGAACTGAGTGAAGATGTTAAAGAAACATGTACACTGCAGTACATGAAAATCCACCATTGGACACTGAAGCCTACATCTATTTATTTTTATCCCTCATCTTGTTTAGTTAAAAAGCACTGAAGTTTATAAAGAAGTTGTAGATATTCAGCACACAATTTAATCCACAGTAGTATATGATGATGTTAAAAGAAATATTGGAAACCATACTTATATGAATGCATAATTTAGCTGGTATTTATAGTCAGTCTAATGAAAAAATGCATAACTTGCATATTGCAGTGCATTATTTAACAAAAGCATATTCCGTTTATTAACCTGTGCTTTAAGATATGCATTTATTTTTTATTTTATGAAACAAGTTTGGAGAAATGTTCATGAAAGTCATTAAAAGAAATGCTGAAATACACTGACTATTCATCTACTTATTTCTAATGTATGCACTGTTGTTGTATGTACTCTGAGTGTACCAAATCCCCAGAAGGAACAGCTTGTCCACACATTCTGCAATGCTTTCATGTTTCACTGGAACATTCTCCTCCCACTGTATCCAGGTATATTTTTAAGCTTCTTGTCAGGTTTAGGATCAAAAGCCCAAGTTCTGCAATTTCCAATTACTTTTGTAAGATGAGTCAGGAAGGTGTGCCTAATCACACACTTCTCACCTCTCTGCTTTAGAGAAGAGGTAAGCAAAAGTCTCTTCAAACACTAAGCAACAGACTCTTTCATTTTTTTACAGCTGTCTTTAAAGGGAGCTTTTTTAAAGCTCCCTTTAATACACTAGATGTATTAAATTGCTGTGTACTAGGAAACTATAGAAATAAAAAACTTTAAAGATTAGTTACATGAAAAATTTAATTTTACTTGACAGGATAAAGTGTTTACAGAAGAAAGCAATTTATAGTTGAAACGGCTAGAAATGAGGTTCTGAAACCATGCTTCAGTTTTTAATGTCTTTTTCAAAATAAATTTCCTTCCTCACTTAGTCTCAAGGTACTATTTTCAGCTATTAAGCATTACCTCCTAAAAGCTTGTAATCAGAAATTTTGAAAACCCATAATATTCAGAACACCTAGAAATCAATTATTTGAATTTAAAAAAATCTTAAGATTCTCAGAAAATTACTAGTACATAGAAATTAACTTCTAGATTTACATTTGTGATGTTGTAATTACTTTCATTACTTCAGTAGTCAATAAAATCACAGTTATGGCCTAAGTATCTATTACAGTTACTGAGCACATTTAGCAAACAGTACTTTAGATAGACTTGAATCCCTTTATAAGTTGGTCTCTAGCATCCCTTTTTGGAAATTAACTTTGAAGGGCTTTGTTAGAAATTTCCTAGATAATCCTATCAAAGGACATTCAAAGCAGAGCTCTCCTCTGTGCTGTGTCAGGCAGTTCTCCACAAAGGTGTTTTTTCAGTTCTCCCTGCAGTGTATGCAAAGCAGTACCTGCAATGCCCAGTCAGGCTGTGTGCCCTGCAGGGACCACACACAGCTTGTACAGTTGCTCCCCAAGGAGAAATCTGCATTATTTATGATAAGGGTACAACATTCTTTACACTGTGGAGTAATGGCATTAGTGCATTTTAGAGATATGTGATGTACAGCACAATGTGCTGTTTATTGCTTGTCAGAGGGCAGATTCACAGTGGGGTATAATCTATGGCAAGCCTGCCAAGTATCTTAATCTCCTTCACCAGAGCTCTACATTTACCATAGAAAAGCACAGTGTTTCAAAGCACAATGAACTGTACATTTATATTTGGAAAAAAAGTAAAATTAATAGTAGTTGTACTGCACCTAACTGTGGGATGTAGTTGCAGCTGATTTTTGTATTTTATGTACATTTATGTGCTTCTTTGGACATCAGACTGAAATTTAATTACCTATTGAAATTGTTCCTTTCAAATCTCCAATGATTCAATTTTTATTATCTTTTCAAATTATAAATTAATTTGAAAATAATGATTTTTAGAATGATGTAAAATCCTTTCACTCCACAATGTATGGCAAAGACAGAACTATCTGTATTCTACTCCACAGTACTTTCCAAATCACTTCACATGCCTTGGCTAAAGGTTCCATTTCCATTAGTAGAAGTTTACAACAAATCTGAAGAAATATTCTGAGTTATGCCATGTTTTGCACCAGCCAACAGCTGGTTACATCACTGTAACCAGCCTGGGCTTGATCTCAGGGGTCTTTTCTGACCTTAACCATTCTGTGATTCTGACTCGTGATAGAAGCAGTTGCTCAAGTGAAGAGCAGTAGCAAACTAATGTGTCAGCAGGGAAGAGAGAATTTTCTGTATACAAGGCTTACATTGTATTCTTCAGTGCACAGGCAACAGGTATTTGATACAGACCTACTACTCAAACAAGCTTGGATACAATGAGAATTTTTGTTACATCCAGGAGCTCCAGGTGGGAAGAAGAGCAGGGTAACTAACTAGAGGCTTCTGCATTAACTCAGTGAGGTTGACTGTAGCCAAGTCCATGCTCTGAAAACTAACCTGATTTCCTCTCTCTCCAAATGGGTAGTGTAGACGTACTATAATTCAAATTTGGTTTGAGAATGACTTTATACAGAATGAACAGAATCTCCCTTTCTAAACCTTTTTTCCCGGTTTACATCATCTCAGCACATGAATTAATTAATTTAGTGCCTGAAGTTAGATCTGACAAGGTGTTGACATATGTATACTTGATGCTTTTACCACAGTCTCTCTTTCTGTCACCAAAATAATTTTATTAGGTTTGTTGATTAGATACTGGATTCCTTTGTGTCACTGCATTTTCTTCCACTTGGTCACAAACCCTTCACTGAAATTATTAGGGAAGCATCATGACTATGTAGCATTTTGCCAGTTTCCTGTAAGAGCTGTTCCACATCTTGAAAAGTTACAGTTTAAATAATACTTAATATGAAACCACAATATGGGTTTTGACAAAAAGACAAAGTACCCCTAATAACTATTTTTAAAAATACATGAGAAAAGAAGAAAGGAATCTTTGAAAATCAGAAGTTTCAAAGATATAAAGTTACATAAGATTAAACTAAAGCCATGACTTCCTCTCATGTGACTAGTGACTTGGATTACTGAAATATTAAATTTTAAAAAATTTAACTACTTTATTAGTCATTTACGCTTCCCATTAGTAATGTGGAGAAACCAGACGCTCTGTTAACATCAAATTCCCTCTTCTGTCCCTCACATAGTAGTACAATGCTTCAGTATTGGGGTATAGTATTTAACAAAAAGCCTCAGCTTAACACTGTGCCTCAGAATTAAAGCCAGCAGGGGAATGAAGTCAAACCCTCCTGGCTCAGGAGCAGGAGATGTGCTGGACTCCTCACAGGGTCACTCAGAGCAGACACTGGCCACGGGGCCTTGCTTGTCATGGTGTACATCTCTTTGCTCCTCCTCTCTGTAAAAAAAACATCTGGGGGCCAACAGCCTTCAGAGCAACTGCAAATTCTTTACATGGAAACAGGAAAACCCCTTAAATTGCAAAGGAACAAACTCTTCATGGAAGAGGAGAAATGTCTACTGGTGCAGTGTCTATATCCCCTGTGTGACCAACAGTTTCACAGCACGGCTACAGCATATGCACACCCCAGTTTCCACACTGAAATCTGCAGTACACAATTGAACTGAACAGATGGACTTTCATGTAGTGGATATGTGAAAAGGGCCATCGTGATTATGTGTGGACACAGTGCTGATTTTTCAAAATGCTGGTACAGCAATAATTGAGGCAAAAATACATGATTGCTTTCAAGTATGCAGCAGTATAAATCAAAGGAGAATCAAGTCACTAAAAGTCAGAAAAATCTGCCTCTACAATCTTCCTTGGTAAATACTTATTAGCTATAGCTACCTGAGCAATTACTTAAAAAAGGGTAATGGGACAGACAGAAAACAGCAACAGAAACTAAGAAAAAATACTTTTCCTAATTTGAAACACAATACAAAACCACAGCTGGCTCACAGAACAGTGACAGTGTGAGTCAGTCATTACCAACTCCAGGATAAAATTCTATTGCTTCAGTCAAAACACAACATGATGCCTTGAGCTACTACATAGCTTGCAGCCATATAACCTATTCCTGAGTTTTGGAACAGGAAACAAAGCAGTGACAGTTCAACATTCAGCCATTCCTGCAGGCATGCCAGCACACTCAGACTGGTGGCCAACACATACCGTCATTTATCTGCTATAGAGCTCCTTCCTCACGCAGGATTTGAAAGTAGTGTACCTCTGTATAGGTTTGTAGCCCTGTGGAGCAGAAGATGGAGAAGTGTGCAGATGCAGACAACACGTGAAGGCAGCCAGGGGTAAGCATAAGACAAACGGTATCATGAAAATACAAAAAAATGGCTTTAATTGACAAATAGCTAGGAGATACAGTACACTATGTGTTTTGCAAAATGTTTATCATTTAGTCATTGATTTTCAATACTTCCAGTTTAAAAATGGAATTTTTAAAGGAAAGGGAATCTTCCTATATATTTTTAAATTTGAAAAAGAAAGGGAAATAATTATTTTAACTAAACAGTAAGCAAAAAAAAAGCTTTTCATGTTTGAACATTTAGTAAGTTTATGGCAATACTCTGACTGACCACTTGATGGCAGCTTAACATATGAGTTTGCATCAAACTGCTAAAACAAAAACAAGGTTTCAGGTTGTGCTACAAAATTGCAGAAAAAGAGAAGTTTCATTTGGTAAAGTCTTTAAGACATTTACTTTTCCAAAATCGTATCTAAAGTATGTATTAAAATGAATATTTATTGTGTTCCTGTAAGAGGCAGTACCTGACCCTCCTGAAATTTTTAAGCTTTTAAATAAGACAAACCTGTGACATATTGACTGATGTTTCAGAACTGCATTTTCATTGGACTTGTGTGACTCCTTGCTCTTAAATAGGTTCACGTTAGTCTGACTATATAACCACAAAATGCCCTTTTCTAAAATGCTCCCAGTACCAAACCTTGTAATGGCCTCAAGATTCTGGGCAAACCTAATTAGTGAAACAACTTTTAAAAAGGTAGAATTTCTAAGTATAAGATGTTAATTGTAAAATTGTACTTCAAATCACAGGCCTGAAACTGTTATTTTGGGATCACAACCGAAACTGCTATTTTGGGATTTTTTTAGAGAGATACTCAGACACTACATTAATTGGCAGACATTAATTATAAAATACTTAAAATTAGGCATTTATACTTCATAAAGGGGTTCAGATTTCTCATGGCCAAGATTTCTATGTTGCTACAAAATACTGAATAAGCCGAAGCTGTTACGATTTCTTATCTGTATAATGAAACTAACCAAATTTTCATACGGATTCAAGCCACAGTTATTGATAAAGACAATGTTAGTAATTTGTTAGTTTTGATTTAGCACAAGATGACATTTGAGCCCTCCACATTGTAGGAGCAAGAGGGCAAAGTTTTACTTGTTTTGGACACATTAAATACTCTGCAACTTTTACCATACAAACAATAGGAAGCAATTAATGACACTTTCCACCAATTTGTTCTGGGAAAAAGGTTCTTTGGCATTTTCTACTTTTTATTCTAAACCTAGACTGCAGGGGGTGGGGGGTGTTTATTAAAGCAAAATTTTTGCAGAATTTTTTTTTTATGAAGGCAAATTTTTGCAAAATTTTTACTATTATCCACTCTTGGAAAAAATTGGTTTGTGTGACACTTATGAAAACTTACTGGAAATTGTAATTCTTCAGTTTACTATTGTAATTGTCTTGGAATATTACTGATTAGTGAAGAGAATGTATTTAACAGAATTACAGGACCAAATCACAGTTGTCTCCCAATCAGCAGATGTCTGATATTTAACTTAAATTAGAATTATAATTAATGAAAGACTGTTATTCTTCTGAATACTGGCTATTCTTTATAGTTCTTTGACAGTCCACTGGAATATTTTATAATGCTTCAGAGAAAAGCAAGATACATACATAAGACTGAATAGTGCTGGATGACACGGAGTCTTAAAATTATATGTGATTTCTGTCATGCATTTTGTGAAATAGGAACATGTAATAAATACAAGAATTACTTAGTAAGCAGACTGTTTGCTGGTTAAATTAACATACACTGCACATTTACAATTAGTAAACAATTAAAACATACAGCTGAACAGCTTGAAACAATTGTGAAACAATCATCATTACCACACCATAATAAAAGGAATTGAGGACCAACAAGGAAATAAGTTTGTTACAAATACAGGGGTTGTTATCCACATTTTTTGTTTGTTCATAATATTACAGAAATAACAAGTAAACTATTAGACTCAACAACACAAAGTTCTAAAATTACATTTAGGAAGCTAACTAAATTTAACTAAAATTACAGAAAGAACATATTGAAATGTGACTTTAGGAATCATAATACAGTTTAAGATTTATGTCTAAGCAATAAAGTAGTAAGGTTGTTGGTTAGAACACCACTTTACATTTAGTTTAAAATGTTAACACCTGTCATAAGGAGAAAAAAAATGACTGCAATAATTTCCTGCCCTCTAGCTTATTATAATTGAATATTAGATTCAAGGTTTAATTATTAAAATCAGCTCTGAACAAGAACACAGCATTGTTCAGCACCACTTCACTAATTTTTATTTGAAAATTAAAACTACCTTCTGCTCCAACTCTTTCCAACTGTCATCATGAGCATTTGGTGTTTTATATAATGTTTTAGACCTTTAATTAAACTTCTTGAGCTTGAGAGAGACAAATTCTCTTTTCTCTGCATGCAATACAGACATAATTACTGCCATTGTTAAAATTCTTAATGCTAATCTGCTAATCACACAATACAGAAGAAATGACAGTATACAGGGGATTTCTCAACTCCTATTTGGTTTGCACATTATAAAGGTACATCATGTCCTCTAAATATTGCTTTCTAATAAAAAACCACCAAAGAAGAATTTAAGAAGGATTTTATCTTACAGATTGCTTCAGTATTTCTATAAATGTATAAATGTATGTCTTAAAATACATGTCATAAATGTATGTCCTTAAACATATGCACTGCTAGTTTGAAATCTACAGGTGCTACAGATGCTAAAGTAGTGGTAAGTAGCAAAGTACACTGAGATAACTATAAAAATTAGAATCCTTACCCTAAACCCTCGATTGAGTCTGTCCTTCATAATACCAATAAATTCTTTATAACTCAACTGGTCGTCTCTGTCGACATCAAAAATCTTGAACACTGTGTTCACCAAATGTGGTGAGAGCTTCACACCTGTGGCTACGTACACAGCACGCTTGAATTCATCTGCATAAGGAGAACACCAGGAAAAACATTTTAAAAGGTGAATTTAAGGGTACTTTGTGAACAGTATATTATGAAATATAACAAAACTTTTAACTCAAGATTTCACATTTAAATACTCAAAAATATGTAAAGTGAAAATTAGGACTGAATTTCACAGTTCTAAACCAAGTAGTTCTTAACTGCTATAAAATTACACTGCTTAATTTGTGCCAATTATTTTACAAAAAAGATAACACTCCATATACTGTACTATGTGCAATAACAAAATTAGAAAATCATATTATAATTAAACCTATGTGGCATATATGCCATTTACTTATTTGACACAAAACAGAACCCAAGAAATAGAGCACAGAGAAAATGACAGAATCCCTTGGTAAGGCCACATGAGGTAGGACCACACTGGTGTTATGGGGTCAGACCCATGAAGAGGCTGCTTGAGGAGAGCACACAAGTCTGACCACTTTGCATATTGCTCACTTGTGTTCCCCAGGCATCACAACTGTTTTATTAAGGATTGTAGTAGGTACATACATGCCTGGTTCTTTAAGTACCCACTTACTGATTTGTTACAAATCTGTCTGATCTCTCTTTGGACTGTCTGACACTGTTTTCTTCTACAGCCTTTGCAGAAGGCCAAGTTTCAGATGCTCACTGTGTAAAGAAATGCTTATGTTTACTTTAATCTGATCTCTCACTGGTGTCATCAAGTGCCTCTTAACTCTTGTATTGTAGGATTTGATGGACAGCCATTCTGCATTCAGCTTGTCCATCACTTATATAACTTTACATGATATCTCTTATGATATGACCAAGCCTTTTCCTCTCACAGCTGGAGTCCTAGCATTTTTAGCCTTTTACTGGAAACATTAAAACTACAAACTAGGAAATAAATTTAAAAAAATTGCATTTTTGTCAATGTTCTATATGGGTATCAATGGATTTTTATAAAAATACAGATACTTACCTTGACCTATGGAACGACTTGCAAAATTATACATTTGCATTGCAATTGTGAAGTCTTCTAGATTGTTCAAGAATTGAAAAAATGATCTAAATTCTTCAAATGTGATACCCTAAAAACCAGGAGAACAATATGCACTTTAAGAGTTATCAGTGGTAATAACAACTGAATAAACAAACCTTGCAATGTCAACTTCATTTAACAACAGATACCAGACCCATTTAAAAAAAAAAAAGGATTTTTAGTAAAAGTCAATCAAGTAGAGAACTGGAGTTTCTTGAGGAATGCAATATGTCTTTCCTCTCTGTGACTACAACAAGACAGCAATTCTCACCAGAGTAGTCAAAAATACTGTTCTATTGCTGAGGGCAATTTTTAAGAATTCCAGGATTATTACAATATGATAGTCAATACTGAGAATAAAAATTCTAGGTTTAGATGAACATTGGAGTATGTTTACTTCTGAAAGCCACTATTATATACATGTGAGTGCATGTGCTCATATAAATACATTGAATGGATTCATAAATATACATTATGATCTATCTTAAGCCTGTACTTGAGGGTGAAATTTTCATATATCCAGATTTAGACACCCAAGTCTCTTCATCTGAGGGTTTGCAAGTACTGAAGGGTTTGTCCAGCTTTTAAAAAATCAATTGCATTTTGACCAGACTTTAGACTATCTTCTGAGAAAGCTTCATTGAAAATGTTCTTGTTAGAAGAGTTTATCTTCATTCCTTGTAATATTGGTTCTGCTCTTTTCTCATCTTAGTTAGAGATTGAAACATCTGATAAACTATCTCAAAATCAATTCTGAAAGAGACCTGAAAATGAGGCTTTGAACTAAGCCAGGACCATTGCCTATATCAAATTCTCCCCGGTCTCAGCCATTCTGAACATGGAATGGCATTCTGTGTCAAACCTTGGACTCCTCTAACTATAATTCCTGGCTATTTTTCCATTTGCTTTTATTCTTTTATCCTATTTAAGTACTTGTCTCTGAAAATATACTTGAAGGCAATAGTAAGACGTGTGAGCCTTTATGTTCAAACTAAAGCATTGATCTATGTCTCTGCTCGAACATATACTCAGTCTTTATAGCATGGTGGAACCCAGGAAACATGCAAGTGTAGGTTTGTGCCAGTAGGTGGCAGAGGTTGGATGCTAACCCTTATGAAACAGCACGGAAAATGTGGAGAGCAGGACAATATTGTTATAATAGAAGAATTTAATAGGTCTCCACACACCTGAGATGTAAACCCCTGCTTAAGTGATCCTACCTAAGCCCTGGCTAAGATTTATAAACTCTTTGGAGAGCTTGGCCCATATCTCCATCATGAATTGCTTTTCTCAACAAGCAGATCCTTCACAACTGGGAGGAAACCCTCATATACACAAGTAGAACTACCATCGTATATAAATTTTTATCTTAAAAACTGAATTTAATATTATCAACACTGTCTTTTTGTTTCATTGCATTTGACACTTTTAGTTTATGTGCCCAAGTTCTATTTCTTGCACTGTGTTTAGACTGAAAGCTCTATGGGACCGGGATAACTCTGCCATTCATTTGTGAAATTCCTAGATCAGTGAAACTTCATTTCTCAGCCAGGAGCCTCAGGTACTATGGAAAAACAGCAATTGTAGAGAACATCCACCCAAGTCTTGAGCTCACGTTTTTAGGTTCACAGATCTTTAATGTGCACCAATTTGTCTGTAAAAATTCTGAATGCAAAAAATAAGTGTAAGAAGTCAGGCTACTGCAAAAATCTTGTTTCTGTGCATGACTTTTGCTTTTCCTAACAGTGCTCTTTCTCATCCCTCAATTTTCTGGCTTTTACCCTTCCAATTCTCTCCCTGATCCTGCTGGTGGGGGAGTGAGCAAATGGCTGCATGGGGCTTGGTCAGTGGCTGAGATTAAACCATGACAAAAAAAGGAAGTTACCTTCAATTTAGATGGACAGATTTTATTTTACTACAGCAAAGAAAACTCAGATTAATGTACCAATGCTGCTAAAAATGCACAGACTTTCTTCAGGAGCTGATATCCATAGTAATTCATGATGCCAGCTTACATGAATCACTGCTTGGCATCTAGTTAGTAAAAGGAGGAAGACATCCTGTGAGCAGGCAGCATGCCAGCTGAACATTTTAACATGATTAAAATATGACAAAAGATCATCATGCTGCTTTAGGGGCTTCTTTGTACAGCACCATGAAAGGTTAACATTGCCATTGTGAGAGTATGGGCATATTACTTTACACTCTCGACTTATTTTTCTTCTGAATGGAATCCTCTGGTTAGTATTAGTATTGCAGCATATCACTGTCATGAAATGAAGAGCAAATTTTATAATTTTCAAATTATAGTACTATGGCAATTGCCAAAAAAATATGACAACATTTGATCAACATATGAACACCACCTCCATGGCAGTAAGAGTCAAAGTCCTATTCTTAAAAGCCTGTGGCCAGCATAAGAGATGTAGTAACAGCACATTTACCAACCCAATGATACAAAGTTATGAAAAACAGCAATGTCTTGTTGCACTTAATGGAGGTATAGCATATGACATACCTCAAATACCCAAATATATGGCACCCGTCCAGTACCAGATCATAGCATAAAGGCAAATTTGTAACTGAGTGACACAGCTTTCTGCATGGAGGTTTTCCTTAACTGTTGGTCTCACCAGAGACCAAGAGGAGGAAAGTACAGTAGAATACTTGCTATAAATTGGAAGACTTAGATATGAACTTCAAAGACTTCTACTTGTGTTCAAAAGAAAGTATCTGTATAGTTACTTAACTTCAGCTTTGACATTCAAAGTATTTCTCTGTAACTACAACTGTCATTATTTTTCAGTTTCCCAAGTGACACATTATTGTTTTTACACAAGACCCAAAGTGAGTGTTCTTTTGTTTTTTTTTCTTAGATTTCCATCTGGAACCATGCAGTTTTAGCAGTTCTGTTGCACTGTCATGGCTCTGAATATTGAAACCTGCACAGACCTTTGACAGCAGTTTGATCTGAGCACCTCAGTGCCTAGACCAGGAACTTGGAAAGGGTGACTGAGCAGGAGCTCTGATCCCAATCTTACCACGTCATCTGACATCTAATCTGGTCAAAAGACACAGCCCTGCTTTCCCAGCTATATTTAACACTCAGTGGCCCCAACTGCTGTACAAGCACAGGAAGAATCAGAATATCCAGATATCTGAACAGAAAACTGGTAACTTTTGGAGTGTGCTTCTATCAGGTCAGTTGACTCATCTTAGTCTGAAGACTGAAATTAAATGTCATTCCTCAAATAAAAACAGAACCTAAACAAACTGTTCAAACTGATTTATTACTTTTCTTTGCAAGCTCTGCTATCAATGCTATTAAAAGACATAGTTATTGAAAGAGCTAGATTTCTAGGACAGATTAACCTGATCTTCTTCTGTAAACACAAACAGAAGAAGTATATCCAAAACATCTCTTGTTTGGAGGGCAACTTTTAACATTATCCTATAGATTATCACTGATGCATAGTTGCTACTACATTTCTCTCAAGATACACTTTTGACAATGTATTTGTTGTTAAACAAATTAAGGACTATCTACCTCCTGAGCTTTACTGTTCATATTATCATTTCTGTCTCTTGAGTCTTTAAAAAATCCACACACCCAACAATAATTACAAGCAATTCACTAATAAGACTATAAGACAATGAGATAAAATGTGATGTTATTTCTGAGGAAATGCTACTCCAAAGGCAATGGAAGGAAGGGAAGGGAAGGGAGGAAGGGAGGAAGGGAGGAAGGGAGGAAGGGAGGAAGGGAGGAAGGGAGGAAGGGAGGAAGGGAGGAAGGAAGGAAGGAAGGAAGGAAGGAAGGAAGGAAGGAAGGAAGGAAGGAAGGAAGGAAGGAAGGAAGGAAGGAAGGAAGGAAGGAAGGAAGGAAGGAAGGAAGGAAGGAAGGAAGGAAGGAAGGAAGGAAGGAAGGAAGGAAGGAAGGAAGGAAGGAAGGAAGGAAGGAAGGAAGGAAGGAAAGTAGAGAAGGAAAGAAAGAAGGAAGGAAAGAGAGAAAGAGAGGGTTTTTTGATAATTCATTGCTAGAAAATATTTATATTTAATGTCTTATGGTTTTTGCAATTTAACCTGTTCTGTTGCTTATGTTCTATCTAAACTTCAGCAATATTACTAGCTAAATCCTATGGAATATAATTCTATGCTATTTACTCTTCTATATTTTATTCAGCAAGTAATCTGAAAAACCAGGCATGCAGTTTATGATCAAAATAAAATCCTGGTGCTAAGGAATTCAGTCCAACAAAGCTATGTTTTCATGTTAATGACACTGGGACTGCATGCTGTGGTCCACTGCTGAGCAATTACCTTTTCTTCAGGAATACTGCCACGCATGTTTTCCAGGTAACTTGATGTATTTTCTACATTTGTATACCTCAAGAGAATATGGGCAAAGTCTTCCTCACTGATGGTGTTCATCCCATTAGAGTAGGAAAGGAATTCTATCTCTAGAACCTCAGTTTGCAGGTTATCCATGAATCTAAAACACAAACAAAATGTAAAGAAATTGTTATACTTTATATTTCTACTGTTTGTGCCCTTAAATAAGGACAGGGCTGGGGTATAACCTGTCCACCCCAAAGTAACTAAAATTTGCAGCAGCACTGGAAGAGGACTTTTTATTATTGGGCCACTTATTGTTTTATTTTGTTCTTTGTGTATATAACACACACAAAGGGAACACAAACCATAAAAACATACCTGCATAAGCTATGTGTATAGTAATATAGTACACATTAATTAGAAAAACTATACAAATATATTTTACAAGGAATTAATGAAGTTGAGACTCACCTATAAAAATCTTCAAAGTTCAGTTCTGCTTTTCCTTTCTTGCCAAAAAAGTGTACAAGCAGTGTAGTATCTGACAGTGAACTTGTATAATCATCAGCACGCTTAAATATTAGAATAAAAAAAATTAAAGGCCATGATTGGATCAGATACAGAAGTATAATCTGAGAGTGCCTATCATCATAATAGACTTTTCTATTAAAAGAGTTTGTATTTCATGTTTATAGTCTTTAAAAAGATTTTAATCTTGCAATCCATTACATTAATTTTGCCATGCAATTTTCACACAAAATAGCAGTAGCTGTTAATTGCATTTAGTAGAAAGTAGTTAAACTAACAGAATGATGTAATGGAAGCTGCAATGAAGGGGGAAAAGGTATGAAAAATAAAACCAGAAACTTGTGAGGAAAAAAAAAAACAACTTATCACTTAAGGTAAACCATAAAATGTAACTTCCTTTGTAGACAATCTCACTTTCCTTTTACTAGGAAACTAAGAAATTAAAATATAAAGTATTAAGAAGAAAGAAAGAAATTAAAACACAGTAGTTAATATACTCTTATTCCATATTTCAAAAGTAAGTATGGGATTGTGTTCCGCAATCACATCAGTTTAGGTGTATTTTAAATGATTCTTTTCTGTAAGTTGCAGATAGCTACATCTTAAATGTAATTGCCCAAACACATTTAAAACACCAGAATTAGGAAATATTTTGAAATAATTAAGCAGTATTTGGATTACTTCTCTTAGGACTGTTCCTCATGTTGTGATCTCTGTGCAGGACTGGAATCTCTGAATATGTACTAATACTTTTTCCTTAATAAATAACTAAGGTTTTGAAAACCAGATTTAGAAGAGAAAGCCAACTAATTTTGACCATTTTTAATAGCAAAAGTTGTAAACAGGAATCCAAACAGAAGTAACTGTCATCTTTGTATAGTGATTGCGTAATATTCCACTTTTTTTACTACATATTCACTGCCCTTAACTATTGCATATATGCATTGATTATACCTCTTTGAAAAAGAAGCTCTTGATACTGAAGAGCTGCAGAATAATTCAGTAATATAAGGCTCTTAAATAAGCCATAGTAGCCCAACATGACACTGTTCTCCTGGTGTTAACATGCTTCTGCCAACATTGGAAATCTAAAAAGTAATGTGTTTAGTCTCCTTACTGCACCTGCTTAGGGATTACCTCCTGTCCATGCTCTTTTTCCTTCAAAGACTTTATGAAAAGTACAGAGTAGGAGAGCAGTCTCTGCTCTTCCTAGGCAAGCTACCACCCATTAGGAAGTTTGTCTGCTGACTCTAGTGTTACAGTACAAAACAAGGTACAGTACAGAAATCTAGCAAATATTTGGGAGATGTAACAGTAATAATTTATCACCATAACAATAGATTATAAACCTGTGGGATCCACCATAGGTGCAGAAAACTGTCTATAAAGATCTACATGTATAAAACTGCAAGCCACATTCAAGAGACCTTTAAGTCTGACTCTATTTCTTCACTGAAGAGGCTATAAATTTGTAACAGACAAAGAAACTCTAAGTGAAGAAACCAGGAAAAAAATTTGAACAATGTGCAATAGTTCAACATCATGATAAACCATGTACCATGAAAAAGCATTTCACATCTACATTCTCTAAAATACACTATATTGTTTTCAAATTTACTTACTGATTTGTAAAAAATGTAAAGTGCAATATTCATTAAGAGTATTTATGTATCAACAACAAGGGAAAACACAAGGCAGTAACAACACAAATCCCTTTCAACATCCAATCTAAAGAAATGAGAGAGACTTTTCTGTTCTTTAGTATAATCAGTTTAGGATGCTCAAGATTGCATTTCATGTACTCGAGCTTCCTCTTTATTCTCATATTCTTCTCCAGGGAGAAATAAGATGACATAGTGTATATAGAGGTAGAGATATTTCATGTCCTTCAATTAAGACAGCTCTGCTCTTCAAGTGAGCAAACTAATTCAGAAAAGTAATCACTATTTGTCTTTTAATATTGTTATCCTCCACTACAGGACACAATATACTGAAATGCAGATACCCTGATTTCTTATGTCTTTTAAACAATTAAATCCCTGAGCACATTCAAACAATTTCCCTCAAGTACACTGAAAAGATATCAAATGTTAAATTACAGCCTTTCATCTTGCAAAAACATTTCAAAACCTTAGACTTAGGTTGCATTCACCCATATCTAAAGAACCGTTCAAAAAAAACCTACAATCTGAAAGTCTTTTCACAATTCCCACTTGGCTGGCCTCACTAAATGAAAAAACCCCAAACAAAAACCTCATTGCAGAAACTCAACCCAATGTGCTTCTCTGAAGAACTGCAGGCAACTGAACACTATTTCCATGCTTCTTCTGCACTGATAGCATTAAATAAATTTTCTTTTATATGGTAAAGGATACAACCAGAAGCTTTAATCATTTAAAGCCATTATTTGTTTTTCATAATAAAATTAATTTTATTTTAGATCAGTGCAAATTAAATTGCCTCACCTGTTTCCATGTATACAAATATGAGCCTCAATTTTGATCAAATATATTTTTAAATAAATCATTTAAATGAGAATAAAATCCTTCTCATTTCTCTTTACCTTTACACTAACTGGAATGTAAATGCAGGTAAATAGACAAACTGAAGACAAGTGTTTCAATCACTTGATTGCCTTGCTGCATAATGGCAATATGTTTTTCTTTCTATTTTCTGAAGTGCATAAAGTCTGTTTATTTTGTATACTGCAAAATGAGTTTCAATTTCTTGATTAACAAGGGTTGACTAAAAGCAGGTAATGCTTATAAGCATTGATTCCACTTTTACCAACATATTCCAATAATTAAGTATGTATATTGTGATTTGATTTAATAAGAGCTTTCTTACTGAAAACTCTTGATTCTTCCAACAGTGATAACAAACCTAATGGTTTCCAATTTCACTTACTAATTTAAGAATAAACCCCAAAACTGAATTTAGTGATAACTGCAATATTCCAACAGGACAGTGGAATTGCTAAATTAGTAAGAACAATCCAGTATTATACACTGTCCTAGAGAAAACTAGTTGTGATAAATAACTTTACTCTCCAAAGAGCCCTTTGATACCCATATTCCAATAAACCTTATTTACTCTCCTTTTCAACTTACATATAGCCTTCCCAAAAGCCTATGGAACAACACAGACCCCAGTGTCACCTTGCTTTATGCCACTTTCTCACTACAAATAGCTATAATATTATTCAAATGCAAGAGTACCTGGAAGAGATAAGAATATGGATGAAAGCCAGCTGGCCCAAACCAAGCAAGATAAAGATAATGACAGTGAGAAGTGGGAATTTGTCAGTGGAGAAAATGCAGAACATGACTTTTCTTCATAAAATGATTTACAAGTGAGCACACAGGCTTTTTATACACTTCACTGAGAATTTAAATCCCTATTAAGTATAGCTGCTATTAAGCTTCAGTTACAGTATAGTTACAGATACTAGTCTGAGGCATCAGATAATAAAACCCCCTCTCTCTTCAAATTAAATGTGTGTAGAGATTTCCAAACTTAAGTCCATCTATAGTTGGGACTGAATTCATGCCAGCTAACTGTACATTAAGATGACATTTCATTCAGAAAATGCAATGCCCCAAGCTTCTTGAATAATCAATGAATTTAGAAGCTTTCTCTGCCCTCTATGTCTCCTTATCTGACTAGACAAGAGCACTGATATTCTGGATTTTAAAATTTGGTGGAATAAATTAGGATTAATAACTGGATTAACAATTCAGAAGCTCATGAGCGTAGAAGCAAGGGAAGATAGGCTGGGTCTACTGCTTTATTGCAAGATTACTACATATATGTTACTACTATGGATATTGATATAAATATTGTAAAACTCAATTCTGTAACACTACATTTTGTTTTGCTGAAGGGTAAATGAACACAAATTGAGAGAAATACAGAAAAGGTTTACTTGATACCTAGGAAATGTAGGTTCTACCTTAAAAGAAAAATCAAATACCATATTTTGTTTGGCCCACAATTAAAATTCAAATAAATTTAAACAGAGTGCTATGACTGCATTTATAAACACAACCATGAGTATGAAGATTAACACTAAAGAAGAAAAAGCCCTATGAAAATTAATGAACAGCAGACTGATATAAAGGAACTATGAGTAAATTAAGCCTGGAAATTAGAAATAAGTCCACTGAAGTCCTCAGGTTATTCAACAGCTTCTGCAGAGGAACAGCAGGGACAAAACACTAATTACTTTCAATGTGAAGCACACATTGCTTCTGAATCAAGGAAAAAGACTGTTTTACTCTGGAGGTCAGTTTTTGTTCCCTGTTCTATTCTCATTATGATCCTGCTTAGGAAACATGGAACTCTGAGACCAGAGTCAGTGGGGAGTTGCTCTATGTTCTTAATGCCACTACCAGCAGAGCCATTACTCTCACTGTGTGGGCACAGAAAAGCATAAATTATCTAGTCTTTTGACCTTCTGAAATGATAAATACAAGGAAATATCTTACTCTATTATTAGAAGCAGATCATGAAACAAGAATTATTAGAATTTAAAGCATTATGGAAATTAATTTGAAAGCTCAGTGGTATTTCTAGACCTCCATAATGATTGTGTAATATTACAAAAGATGGACCGATGTTTTGGTTACCTTAAAACATTCCTGGTTTTCTCCAATAATTAAAACAATCTTTGCATTATACTTTTTGTGAAGATTGGTTCTGATAATATACATAAAAAGCACATTAAAGACATAAAGATTAAAAGCTTAAAGGGCTACAACTCTCAGTAAAGTTATCATTTTACTGAACCACACCTAAATGACAAAGGTTTCCTGAATTACTTCTCTAACTGTGAACTACCATGACTATTAGTGTTAGAAAATGTTTCTGAAGGACTGAAGAAGACTTCATCTTCCAACTCTTTCAAAAGGTAACTTTGCTTTTTCTTGGAAAAGACAACCTTCAATTATCACATTGTAGAGAACCAAATGCATTTGATCTGAGAACTTTGAAGTTTAAAACAAAAAAGTAATTAAAAGGAAAAGAAGAAACAGGGTGCATAATGTAAGAAAGCAATCAGGACAGAAGAAATAAAATAGCAGTCTGTTTATGGAGCAGAGACCAGAGAGGTTGTTTGATACCTCCGCCAGGTCTGAAAAGAGCGCTTGGCTTGTGCTACGTCTCAAAGTATCCCAATAGCTCCTGGGGACAAGGTCCTCTCCTTCTGTTTTAACAACCTGCAGTTTCAAGAAGCACAATTGTTTGAAAAACAAAAGACAATGGAACAACCATTTATAAACTTTAAAATATTTTCTAGCTGATCTTCAAAATTAGGGCTTGGTTCTCTTGCTTCTAAACAGTGACATTTTTACCAGTTACATGACACTTTGTAAATGAAAGGAACATTGCTCTATTACAGCTATTTCCCTAATGTTCTTGGCTGCCCCAAAAGTATCACTGACTCCATCTTCTCAAACAAAATAAATTCAAGAAAGCAGAAGTGAAAACATTTACTAAAAGTGCTTATCAAAGTGGCCATTTAAACTCAGCATTTTGCCAGTGTTTTTTTCTATCAATTCTGGTTTTCCAGAAAATATTAATTCATATACTTATAAAATTAATTTTTTCATTGGTAAAATAAAAATATCACCATATAATTAGTTATATAAAATAATTTAATCTAATATTTATGATGACATCATTGCACCAACAAAGAAAGGCAAAAAACAAGCCTAGTAAGTTCAACTGTAACATACTTATCAGGAAAACACTATCCACATCTGATGATCAAACTTACCTTGTCATGAGAATGAACACCACATTCTTTTATGCATACAATTCTATAATTACCTATTTTAAGTATTCACTGAATTTGTTCTCTTACTGGAGTTACTTTAGTCAATTGAATTAGTACTTCTGCTGTGCACATTTAATTTCCATTACATGCATCACATCACAGTTATCATGTTCTGGTTGGCATTTGGCCAGTGAAAGCACTCATGCAGTACATGCCAAAGCAGTCTCAGACACAAATGCAGTATGCACCAGAACATGAATTGAAAGAACTAATGAAGACTAAAGAACCTATGCAAATGAAAATACTAAAATATTTAACTCATTTAAATCATCACCATATGCTTTTTATGGCCTATGGACCTCAACATATTTAAAAAAAATAGAACTGATTTGTCAGATGGAGTGAGGAGAAAGGCCTCATGCATGAGGCAGCATGTTGGACTATCCCAGACATTCAGGGTTGCATCTCCTTGGAACCTGGGTATCTTCAACTCCTCAGGACATCCAGGAAAACAAAAGACTGCTACACTTCTTGTTTCAGTAGAAGAAATAGAACCCCAAAATATCTATTTTTGGAGATGAGGGATTTACTGAATTCCTATACACCTGGGTCTCCTTTGCATGGAGATCTCCATGCAGATAGTAGGAGGGCAAAAAATATGGCATGCACCTGGGCATTATCTTGATAAAGTGCCTGGACATGGCTCAGTCCAGAAGATGATTTTTTTACTGAAGCTGAAAATTACATAAGTAGAATATCTAACTAGTTTGGTTTCAGTTTGAAACAAGAGAAAGCATGGGAATATGGCAATCACTGTCCAGCAAGTTTTGCTGCAGTAAAGCCTGATCTGAAATCTATTGAATCACAAGGCCTTGCATATTCTACTTCATTTTTCTCACATCACTGCAGTATGCATATCATGTCAACTGCACATTTTAATTCAACAGACTTCCTTCCTGCATATTGCTCCAATTGTAGGTGCCAACTTCACAAGAAATAAATCTGTGCATTTCTGTGAATAATTATATAACAAAGCAAATTTTAAAATTGGAATTTCATAACTCATCTAATTCTCCTGCATCCGATCCTCTCACTTGGAATATCACAATAATGCCCCAACAAGATAAATTCTTCTATTTAAACATAAAATCTGTCTGTTTTTTAAAAACTGTTTTACTTCTGCCATGATCCAGAAATTAATCAGGTCATGATGAAGACATTAAAAACCGCAGAAGATCTCTTTCTGCTTCTCTTTTTCAGCCCTCAAAAATTATTGTAAAGAAGTTTACTGTCACCTAAGTAATACAGGGAATCCTTTCCTAGTTCAGCACTGAAAGTTCTTATGTATTTGTTCTGTAGGTGAAGCATAAAAATAGGAAAGCTCTCTTCAGGTTCCTTTTTGGGGGGCAATAAAGAGGTGAAGGATTCAACTGACTAATTATTCACACTACACAATATGAAAGAAAGAGATGGATCAAATGACTCATGCAGGATGACTTAATTTCACACATTAATTAAAATATGTCTACAGTTTATTGAAATGTATTTGTACTTTCCCTTAAAAATACTGTTTCCTCCATTTCATATAAATAGACAGCAACATTTCCTCCTGATAGGCTTGCATGTTCAGCATGCATGCAACAATCTTTTATGCAAGTCAAGATTCCTCACATTTTTACTGATTAGCAGAAATAATTTACTTGATGAAAAAGATAAATACAATAGATTTTCTTATAGCATATCATTTCATCACACAGGTGAAGACTGCATCAATTGAAAATAATTAGAGTACATACACTGTTAGTAGGAGTATGATATCCATAAAGTTGAAGACGCTGACATACAGCAAAAATGGGCCAAGTCAAGTATCACATGTCAGAATGAAGACAAAAGAAGGGGGAAAAAAAGACAACAGAATAGGTTAAGACAAACAAACCTTTCCTTTATATATATCATTATTTTTGTTTGTTTATTTGTTTTCAATATGACAGTGAAGAAAAAATTGGTTTATTTTCAGTCTTAGTCTTCAACTTTTCAAAAGAGAAGTACAGGTTTTAGAGATTACCCTCAGGGCTTATGTGCCATTTTGCCATCTTTATGTTCTCCAAAAGCTCTTCCTTTAGGTATAAGTTTCCTTTGTTTAAAATAAATAGTCTCTGAGAGATTCAACAACAGACCTACAGTTTTGAAAAGCTGAGCAGGATAGGTCTCTCTGGGTGGGAAGAAAAAAATCCTTTTTTTCTCAGGGAAGGTTTAAAAAGTAGTAATTTTTGAAAATCATACTTCCTGTCATTTCAGGGACAAAGAATAAAGACTGAGCATTGATGTTGGCAAATGTATAATGGACACTGAGAAGCTCTGCTGATATGTCAAAATATTTCTTATAATAAAGAATTTTTTCCATAAATATGCAAATTGCAAATGAACAGGTTTTTTTTTCTGCTCTCTGCTTGGCAGAGATTTGTCCCTGATATTTACTTTTCCAACAATAAAAGAAGCACCTGTTATTGCTGCCATCCCTCAGACAAACCACCACAGACTCATTTATTTCTGACTTACCTTTTTTATTTGTTTGCACAAAATGCAAATTTGACATTATGTGAGTACCCAATATTCCACAAAAATTTATTCAGATTAATATATTTTGCATTGGTCATAAGAATTATTTAGTAAGAATTTAAATTTGAATATAAAATCTAAGTTCAGTTGCAACATTTCATAATCTATTTTAAAACTACTATGCAGATAACAAGCACCAGGATCAGAAGGTCTACATGGACAGTTTCAGTTAGCTCTGAAAGTAAGTTTGTAACTTGGTCTTCCCACTGAGATCTCTCACTGTTAGAGACAGTATCACTGGCTCATTACTACTCACCTTTCCCTAGATTTCTAAACTCCAAATGGAATCAATTCTACTGTCATAACATCTACTACAGTATTTAAGCACTAATTTTTCCTTCCTATAAAGCACTTACTCTTTTTTTCCAGTAACTACTGTTTAGGCAAAATACTGCTTTTTTTCTACATGTGAAGTTATGCCTATTCTTCTAACAATATGAATTTAGTGACCAGTGAAATATATACACACATAATTTTGTACTACATCAAAAAAAAAAAAAAAAAAAAAAAAAAACAAAACCCAAACAAACTACCAGATGCAACTTTTCTAATTTTACTTACCAGCATTGCACGTTTTTCTTCATCTCCTCTTTTTTCTCTCTTCTCATTTTTTTTCCTGAAGATCTCTTGGAGCTAAAAAGCAAACCATTTTGTTCATATTTAGTGTTCAGCCTGTTTTCACATACATAACAATATCCTTCATCATAAGGAACATTACAAACAGTATTAAAATGCAGTTCTTTACTGAAATATCAGAGTTTCATGATGCTTTATTGTTCATACCCATGCCTTTGCGTTCCTTCTGTGACTTAAACCATCACACAGAAAGGGAAAAAGGAAATATTTTTTTCCACAAAGTAAGGGTAACAATTCTACTTGGGAGCACAATACCAAGAGTGTCCTATTTAGCCAATCTGGCCAAAATAAAAAGGGGAAGTTCCACCCTTTTCACCACCTCCAGGCACATCCTTTCGTGTCAGGTTCTAATTAGTGTCTCTGTGGTTATGTAGTCAGCTGGATCAATCTTTTTTTCACATTAGTTTCCAACCTGATCAGTTCTTACTCCTGCTGGCACAAGGGAGGGGTAGAAACACCTGGTGGGGGTGAAACATTCCCCTTCAGCAGCAACAAACTACTACTCAAGAGTAATTTATCAAGTACCCTTTCTTTTCAAGTCTGTTCAAAGAATACCTTCAGGTCTTGTAAAATACCCCTTTCACAACTATCTCAACATGAAGAGCTTTAAACATGACTTCTGAGAAAACCTCAAATACAAGATTTCAAACATACAGATTCTTAAGCATATTTATTTTTGTAAAGTCTTCAGAGTAAGAACTGGATTGTACTTATCTTTCTCTGCAAGTATCTGTTTTATTTAGGTATTTTTATTTACACTAATACCAATTAATGTTCCCAAACCATAAGAAAAAGGTCTCACAGTGTTTAGCAATAGAAAAAAGTATTAACTGTGATACTATCTAGGTCACTACTGGACCTTCAGCTTTTAAAAAAAATGCATGTGAAAATATCACACTGTCTCATGTAGCATTTGTTATCCTCTAAGTGGGCTGGAAAAGGAATAAACCCTGATCTGAGAAACTTGCCCAACCTAGAATATGGTATTTTCAGAACCAAACACCTTGGCATACAGACACAATTGTGGCAGTTCTTTCAAAGGAGCAATTTTACCTACCATAAGTCTGGTAAAACCAGATAATGTAAAGGCATGTACACAGAGCTCCACAGGGATTGGAATGTGGAACAAAAAGTGTGTGTGATACATTTTGCAAGGAAATTTTCCAAACTAAATTTCTGGATATGTATCTTTATTTCAGAGAAGGCAAAGGGATCAGCAAGATTTACTGCAGGGGTATGGCAACATTGGAATGAAAGAATTCAATGTTTAGTGATTAATTAGCAAACACATTTATAAACAACATTTTATGAATTTCCAAAACTGACTGCTGAGTTCTGGAATCTCCTATCAGGCAAATACAGACCAGAACATTTTGTGCATCACAATACCTATTTTTGAATATGGGATAAATTTACAGACCTTGGTAAATTTTTTCAATTTTTTTTTTTTTTTCAAACCTACAGGCGCAAGTTACTATAACTTATGCCAACAAGGAAAGAGTCTTGATAGGATAGAGTACTACAAAGTTTGCAACCCAGAACAATGCAAAGAAAAAAGTTAAATGAACAGAGAGAAACAGAAAGAAAATCCCTTGTGAAAAGTGAAGTGACAAGCCATCAAGCAGGAGAGAAGAGTGGCAGTAATTGAAAAATCAAAAAAGATCAGTAAAAAGCAAGGCATCCTTGAATGTATTTCCCCTGCCACAGAGGCAAAAGAAGTAGGATTCTGTTGCATGCATTATTAAAGCCTTGCTAAACTTCTGGAAATGGATCTTTTGTTCAGAAAGAGTGCTATAGGATACCAGTGACTGAAAAAAAGTGAATGCAAAAAGGGTCTAGGAGTACTTTCATAGGAACATTGTTTGAAAGAGGATAATGAGATGACTGCTGAAGGCAGCAAAACCAAGATCTCCAGTAACAAGGCAACACAATCCTTCTGTTCCCTGACCTCACCCCTATGACATAAGCAAAGAGGAAAGCACAAACACCATGAAATTAGTTTACAAAAACAATACAGCTGTTATCAGAAAAATAAGGCCTTTTTCAACCCTTCATTACACACACTGTTTCCTCAAGAATCACATAACACGTGATCCCTAAACAAAGCTCTTCAAAGTCTCTTTATTTATAAAACTGAATAGCATTTATTACCAATTTTGCAATAGCTGCTTGTAATTGATGGATAAAGATTTTGCAAATGTTGGAGTAGTTCATATGCCAACTTTTGAACAGTCTCCTTTCAGGCACACAGGATATGATACATTATATTCAAGCAAGGTGAGTAAAGATGCCAAATGTATGTTCTGGGGCCAGTTCTATAATAGCTGCAGTATCACAGAATCAAATTCTATTTTCATATATACTTTCATTATACAAAATTCTATCTACCTATCTATTCTTTTTCACTTCAGATCTCATATTCTGACTTAAGGGTTCTGATTTAATTTTTGAAGGATCACCGACATCTAATGAAGCAGAGTTGCACTCAAGTGCACTCAAGAGCTATACAAATTTGTTAAATACAATAATCCCCTACAATGGGTAGGTGACAGTATACCTAATGTTTAAAAATTCTACTTTCTTTCTTTCATCCACCAAGTCTGCCAACAAAAATAAGGAGAAACTAGTCAGGGATCATGACAGAGAACAAATAATAGCAGGATGTGAAGAGGACTATAAAGGCATAGTTAAAAAGAAGTATTAGTTAAATATTGCCCTTGTTTCCCACTTTACATGCTTATTTTATTTCATTTTTAGCATCAGTTTCTGAAAGACTAAGCCTCTTCAATTTCCTCCCATTTAGCTGTTGTAATGGAAGCTCTTTTTTATATCAGAACAAACTTGTCAGTCTATTCCACCACATCCTGTTACACTGAATCATGAAAGATGCTTGCTTTTTCTTCTTCTTCCTCTATTTTTTCCTTTTGTTAACTAATCCAATGGTTGCTGGTTTGTTCCTCCAACTGGAGAAGATGCTTATTAAAAATTAGCCCTTACAAGGATGCGTACATTTAATAACAGAATACAAAAAAAAGTTGAGTATGCCACAATTTGCAAGTGGTGTCACCTTCCAAAATATATTTGGAATTTAAGTTCAGCATGTTAAGTTTCTTCCATATTTCTATTTTCTTAAGGTTATCATAGTTTATTTGAATCAATTAAGAAACCTCACACAGGAAACTAGGGTGTCTTTATTTTAAATAAATTGGGGTCAAACACTTAAATACATTCCATGTGTCTGTTTCACCCTTGGTATTTTGTTCCATCTTTTTCAATAAGGCACTGGGATTTTTCTCATGTGTACTCACTGTATTTCAAATGCTCAACTACACAAAAATGTGTGGAGATAAAATGTATGTCTTTTACACAAATATATTTTTCCAACATCTGATTCAATTCTTATAAATGTTGTATTGCATTAATCATCTGTACTCGTTGAGTAGAAAATTAAGGCCTTGTTTAGTCTTCAGAAAGCTTGCCTATACCATAAAATTTTAAATTTTAATTTCTAAAGAAATTAAACATTAATGTTCACCATAACTGAGTGCTTCAGTGTAATCTCAGACAGCTGCTGCCCATGGACACCAACAATTTAGAGATCTCTGGTTTATGGTACACATTTTCAGCATAAAGCCACACAGTTATCATAAACTCAGAAGCGCTAACTTTAAGTGGTCAATTTTCTGCATTTCCTTTTTTTTAATGATCATTTATTTAGAATGGCATTAATTATTCCTCCCATTTCTTTTGAAATCAGAAAATAAATTAAATGAACATAAATCTAAAATAGCCCTCTTGTTACTGCAAGATCATTCTCCTGAACTTGGTGTATCCTACTACCTGAAAACTTATGAAGCATTGAAATTTTAATTTTAAATATTTTTTAATTTAATATCAAAGATTTATCATTATAAAAATTAATATCTAGTGGACGATTTAGGATCTTCAAAGATTTTCCCTCAAGTGCCAAATTATTCTTCATTTTCAAATCTCACCAACATGTGAATTTTTCTTTTGAAGTCTGGGCTTTTAAAAACTGTTTACATTTCTAACCTGAAAAAATGAACTCTGCTTAAATAATTACTAAGATGGATTTACAGAACTGCTTCTTCCAAGCCATAAACAGAGTAAAGCTCTAATCTGAAAAATACTTTCGTTCAAATTAGTAATGTAACAAAACCTTGGATGCAACCAAACTACTGCCAAGTTCTAGGTATCCTGCCATCTGTTCCAAAGCACATGGAAATCATTCAGGTCAAAGTCAGTTTCCCCTGCAGGAATATTCTCTGTAAAAAGAACTCACTGAACCCCACCCTAGCAAATTGCTTCAGCATATGGATTTAGGGGCTAACTTAGATACGTGTACAGTATGGTTTTTTTTCATTACAGATCTTGTCCAAAAGAGATGATGGTGTCACATTAGGTCAGTCAATATTTTCGGGTCACTTGTGATTATCAGCAGAATGAATGGCAAAGTGAGGTGATCATTAGAGCAATTAAATAACTGCTAACCATTAAAACATTTCTATGACTTTAATAGCCTATCTGTGACTTACAGTAGCAATTAGAAGATCCAGAATAAAAACTAGAATTAAGCTTCAAAAATAATTATATACAAGACTCCTGTGAACTCTAAGAAGGAGCTTCTACTTTCAGTTTACATTATAAGAACACTTTATACTAAATCAGGCAAAAAAACAACTACATTCAGTGAAGAATAGTAGATTATAGTCTCATGACTACTGACATCATCACATTAGTTTCAAGATTACACCAAAAACTGCAAATATACCTACCACTAAGAATTCCTTTTTGTCCACCATCTCATTGCCATCAGTGTCGAACATGTTGAAAGCAATTCGAAAACCTGCATGTGGCTCTGCCAAAAAAATGCCAAACATTCAATTATTTATCTTCTTGGAAAGAAAGCAAGTATAATACTCTAAGAAATTATTTGGTGTCCCTTCATAAAAGCCAGAACCTCAACTAATTTAAATCAGGATGTTTGTGTACATACTAAATGCAAATCATAACATCTGTAAAACAGTACAACCCATTTTATTCGAACAGAGGGCATGCTCACAAAAGTAGAAATAGAACATGAAATATTCAAGAATAATATAAAGAGTGTTAGTTCATGGAGAGAGTCCATTTTATATTACAAACAGAAATATGTAGAAAATAAATTTTCTATGAAAACACAATGCTCTAAAAGACACTTCAAAAGATTTTGAAAAAAGGTACAGGACACAACTTCTGGTCAAAGTAAATTTTATGCTGAAAGACGCTCAACATTTTCTTGTTTACATGCTTAGAGCCATTGAAATTTGAGACCAGGTTAGAACTTATTTCTGAAACATGGTGACTTTGAAAGTAACTGTAAGTAAAGCCTTTAGGCAACATTTTGGGGATACCCACTGATTTGTACTATGAATGAATTATGGCCAAAAGTTAATTCAGATAACAAAGAAATGATGGAAGAATCATTGATGCCATAATGGAAGATACTAAGGGTTCAGGGTCAAGTTCCAGCTCTGATTCATAATAGGAATCCAGTTCATCTCCAAAAAAACCCCACAATAATCCAATAGAAATTATTTAATTACATGTAAGTGAAAGACAAGTAAAATTCTTTGCTTCTTGCCAGAAAACACCTATTACAATATTAAAAAAGTCTGTATCAGGCTTAGTTTAGGTTATTTTACTTCAATTTTATGGGAGATAAAAGAATAATTTTTCAATTTTGTTAGTGTTTCTGAAATAAAAACTTTATATTTTACCACTGACTTTGATTTTGCCTATTATGCACTAATTGATGAAACAAACCAGCAACAATGTGTATCTTTCTGTTCTCCCTGTATTAATTCAGGAAATTTAGCTCAAATTTTGTAGGAATTTCAAACAAGAAAATAAATTTAAGCTCTTAACTGGGGTTTAGCTGGAGCTTATGGCACAGCTTCATCAACAACCACTAAAAGGTATTCTGGAGAATAATGCATTTAAATAATGCATAACACAAGCTTCCAGAAGGCAAAAGAGGTTCAGAGGGACATAGAGATACATAGTGTAGTTTTTCTATATGCAGGGATGGGAAGAGTAATTTAAAACACAACACATTCAGAGCTTTGAATCTGAAGGAATCTTTTATCTCCAAAAATACTTACTTGTTAAAATACATAAGAGGAATAAATATTCTGTGTAAGATATCACACCTGAAGACAAAAAAAAAAAAAAAAGCCATGTTAGTTTCATCTTGCCTTCATATCATAACCTTGAAAACATTAAATCTTTATATATAAGGAGAATTTTTGTACACGTGCATATTTGTACATTCATACTTGTCTGTATGTAACTATTTTTGGTCAAGAAATTATTGGTCTACAAAATTCATCTATGGCTTGGGGCTTTTTGTTTGGGTTTGTATTTTAGGGGAAGAGTACATTAAACATGGCAAGTAAATTGACATTCAGTGGAGCATGGCTCATTAAACAAAATCTGGATAAACTCTTAAAAGCTAATATAAATGATTTATTCAATTTTCTTTCCAAAAACCCCACCAGTAATTCATGATAATACTCTTTAACAGTATGAAAACATTTGCTTTGAGAAGATTCTCAACATGCTTCCTCCTGATCACACCATTTGAATACAGGTCTTGACTTTATTAAGTGCTTTTAAATGCATGTGCTATATTAACTGAAAACTTGATCTCATAGTTTTTTTCTTTTTGCAAGATTACAAAAGGGAACCACACTGTGGAATGGCACTTCCTTTTCTCTTCAGAAGTGATTAAGGCAAAATTTAAATTAGAGCTGAAGTCAATACCCAAAGAGTATGTCTTGTACCATAAGTCATACTTGTGCCTTTCTAGCTCTGGAGTAACGGATAAAGAGACAACCTTGCAGAATGTCCAGAGCAGCAATGAAGAGAAGCATCTCTTAGTTCAACAAGAACAGAAAACAACAGCTTGCAGCTCTCCCAAGAGCCCTTAGCTCCAATGACCTTTGAGGCTGAACTAGGGAAACTTGTTCCTGGTTTCTAGCAAATTGGTGTTGTCTGTCCTCCAAAACCAGAAGTGTTAAGTCAGTCCACAATCTCAGATTATTTCAAAAGAGTGAAAAAAGAACTATTTAGATGCCTGAGAGTAAAGATGTCTATCAGCTGGGATTTTCAAAAGTTGCTGGCTGTCTCCTTGATTTCAGTCCAAGTCAGGTGCAAAAGTTTTTCCAAAAACAGCCACATCTTTGGATGTTTAAATATCTTATTTTAAAATCTGACTTAACTGAAAATGTGACAAACTAGGTAAGCAATCATCTGATTTTTTTTCACTGAAAAACCTGTACAATTAAAACTAAATGCAATGTATCGTTCACGTGGATTTTACTTTCACTATACTTCACATCCCATCTTTTGATCCAAGAGTAAATTTAAGTTTTCAGAACCAGTATTTTATTACTGCTAGTAGATCTAGTTAGGAAAACTACTATGATTTTTTAATACCACCTACTCTTCTCCTCAATTTACACATTATTGAAGATTAGTAATGATTAAATATAAGCATTTAAGTAAAACATGCTCTATGCTTTATCTTCTTGCTTTTATACAGCAGCCTGCAGAAATTAAGTTTTCAAAGGCCTGCTTGAATCTGTTTGGACAAGCACTTATCAAGAAATCAGATACCTCAAAGGTTCTCATTCACTGATGGAAAACATTGTTTAATAGCCAGTCAATAAATGTAAATATATTTTTTTTTGTATTTTGATGGCACCTTCCTTGCTGTAAAACAGGAAGAATGTGCAATTGTCAAGTAGTCCATCACAGGTATGAAGAAAGCAATAGAAACAGCCCTGAAAGCCTTCTCTCCTTTTGTTTGTACTGGCATATTGTAGCTGCAGACAGATAGTTCTGGTTGATTGCTCTGAGTGTTATGGGAGAGAGGCTCTGAAATGATGATTGAAGGGAAAGAAGAACTTACACTGGGATCAGAAACAAGAGAAGGAAGGCACTCAAGGGAAAAACATAATAAAAACTTAAGGTCAGTGGGCATAAATCAGAGTGCCTCAGCTGAATTACATAAATCCATGGCAAAATAAATGGACATAGTCTTTTGCTAATTGCTTTGTATGTGCATATTAAAAAAATTGTTAAGAAACAAAAAAGTAAAGACTACATTAGAGACTACATTATAACTACGGAGACCTGAATTCTATTACCATTTCTTTAACCAATTTACACTATCAGTCATAAGACCCATCATATTTTCTTATACTTTTATAAAACTGGGCAATAGAACTCACTTTTTCATAAAACATGCTGAAAAGATATGCAAGTACTAAAGTCTAATACTAATTTTACCATTTTATTTTGACAGTTTGAGTCCTATCCAATTCCAACTTTTGCAGAACTCCACTGGCAAAAAACTGGAATAAGATACTGTTGAATCAAGACTACTCATGTTGCAGACATTTTATTACAGACTTAAAAAGCAATATCTAGATACATTTTTAACTGATAATGTACTGATCTAACAGATTCCGAGGTTGAATTTTTATGCAATTGATATTTCAAAAGTCAGCTGTATATTGCAATTAATATATTTATGCAATTAATATTTCAAAAGTCAACTATATAGAAAGCAGCCTAGAGCAAAGAAGTACACTGAAAAACAATGCAAATATGTGCCAATTTCTACCTCTCTGTGAGTGTTGGCTGTAAACTCAGGGAAAAAAGAGTGCCTCCATGCACTAGAGAGCCTCCTTTGAGAGTAGTGTCCACACTACTTACTCCTTGAATAAATTTGAGCTGCATTTGAGTTATATTAACCAATTACATGCATATGTTTGATTGGAATTCTGTTGCTGGTGTGCTTATTTCAAACACCCATAAAGTATCCTTTTACAACAAGTACTTGTGTCTGCTTTTGAAAATACTTCAAATGCACCACCACACCTTTGCCACTCTGAATATAAGCAAGGAAATACGTAGATTATTTATTATAAATAGCTTTTAAATGTCTGTAAAACCATAATTGTTTCATTTCCCTATGTTTTTTTGTTGTGAAGTGATAGAGCTTATTAAGAAAGAAAAAAATACAGGAGAGGAGACTGGAAGTGACTCTTGGATTTCACTGATCAATAGTGTGAGTTTTAAAAGCTATCAAAGCCCTCATCTGCAGAATTTAAAGGAATATATAACATTTCTGAAACAGTCTCTTTGTGTTGTGTACAAAATGCTTTTCCAGTGATATAAGATAGCACTACTGTCTTTAGAAATAATCACATTATTGAACCTACTGAAAAGAAGTAAAGAGATATTGTTTCTTTACTGGAATAGTCTGTCTATAGTCCAGATATCATTCATGGCAACAAACTGAACCTGAAATATTCAAACATCAGCTTAACAAACTCTGAGTCCCCAATCACTTAAAGAGGTTAGTTGGAAGCTGGCATCATTAAAACACTGTAGAGATTACATGGAACTTTTCCAAGTTGTAAAATGTAGAATGCAATTTCTTTATTTTTGAGAATTGGACTCTAATAGATTAAAGTACATCATCACAAAAAAGTTAATAGAATGGTAATTTGGTTCAGGAAAATAAATTCTTCTTCATCACCTTTCTCATTAAGATTACGGAAAAGTTTGGATGATCCTTTCCAAACCGGTGGTGTCTCCATAAGGATCTGATTCAGTTCCTAAAAATAAGGTTTAAGAAATTTAAAAGCATATATTTCAGTATTTAATTAAGTAGTTAATAGATAATGATTAAATTCTAGGATATCAATATAAAAGACAAGGGACTGCATGCAAATCTACCAGTTAATTGAACTTCAGTTACCACAATGACTTTGGAAGTACTCAAGCACTCCATAAATTTTTGTACACGTGATTATTGCAAGAATTACTCATCTGCATGAATGCTAAGTTTTTGCTGAGTTGGAGAGAGACATGCCATGTATTTGTGGCTGAAATAACTCACCACTGCTCATATTGACTGAAGCCAAGGGTAAGTCCCCCTGGATTTCAGTAAAGTTTTCAAACAAAATCTGAGCAACTGTTCTTTTAAAACACTCGACCTGAACTAAAGAAAACTTCACCCGTGAATATGAATGTACTTTACTTAAAATACAGGGAAACAGACAGGGGCCTTTTGAACTTATACAAATGAAAAAAAAAAAAGAGGCCCTTAAACACTACAAAAGGGAGAGAGTGGCATAAATATTTCAGGCAGATTTGGATACACCTATTACATCTAGACACTAAGAAATGCAGTCAGGTATAGACTGAGGGAGAAACTGACAGATGATTGAATCTGTAAATTCACCAAAACAGGCACCGCAGCTGAAGTATTTGAAATTCTGGATTCAGCTGAGGCTGAAGGGACAAAAATTAAGAAATTAAAAGTTTCCTGTGCCTCTACATTTACATCAAAAACAAATTCAACTACCAAAATGTATGGTTATGAGACCACACAGGAATTATTGCTCACCTGCTTTGAAAGTGATCGCCATTTTTTAGCATCTGCAAAAAAAGAAGTTGTTATGAATGCACAGGAATTTAATTATTCCAATGTTGTGTCATAAAAATTGGGCTATAATAATTTGTGTTTTCTACACAAAGAATTATTTGCCTTACTTTATGAGTGTAATTGTCTTTATGTTATTAAAAAACCCTTTAACTTAATACATACCTAAAGTCCTAACTTTAAAGAACCAATTCAGATGTAGTTTTTAATCCAGCTCTGCTTCAGTGAAGGAAAAGACCTTCAACCTCCAAAATATGGATATATTTTAAGGATTTAAAACATTTAACAGGAAACAGAGGGCATTCATGCTAACCCCTGGAAACAATATTCTGAAATTATTATTTAGTAGCAGTAGTATTAAAATGCAAATTGTAAGGAGACCTGGATTACGATTCTTGCTTCATGGACCACTGATACTTTTTAAAGCAAATACAGAAAAAAAGCCTTTGAAACTACACCAAGTGCTAAGACACCCTTCATCCCTTCCTACTACCTCATATTCCTTTTCCAGCCTCTGTCAGGCTCAGTTCTTTGGTAGCTGTAATTGAACAAGAGTTGTCCATAACCATTCAAGAATTCAAAACTTGAGGCTCATCACCACCTTCTCAAGACAAATATTTGTACAGATTCAATATTATGATAAGACATTGTGAATACTAGAATTCACAAAGGTCCAGAAATTAGCATTTTATGTGGTCAACTCCATAACAAATATTGGTAGGTAAAGGCTTCTTTTTGTAGAGCAAAAGATGCTTTGTAATTAGAAATCCTTTACTCATAATGAACTTCATGCATCATTAAATAATTAAAATAATACACAAGCTACCCACTATGGTCTTTCATCAATTCATGGTTAGAAATTGACTGAAATTTTCATTTTACATCTTGGTAAAGATTTATACCAAGACTGTTGACAAATCTCACTCTAACTATGGTGAAGTTATATCATGCAACATCCTAACATGAGCTAACAGATTTTTGTTACAGCTCAGTATTAAGCTAAATTTACTATAGTTAGCACAAAGGGGAAAAATATAGTTCATCTTCTCTTAATTTGCTTTCTCCATATATAAAGACATATTCAGATTATAAAAATGTATAAATAATGACTCTTAAAAATAATGTATGTTCCCAAATGAAAGCCTGCACCATAAAGGCAGAAAAAAGTTAATGACATCCTTTATTTTATATTTTTTTTGGTAATAAATGCCTGGAGTAAAAAGTTACATTTTATAAAGGAAAACATACTCTTACCATATTAGTTAGTATTTAATCAAAAAAGGAAGTGAACACCCTCTTGACTTTTGTAGGGTTTACATGATTTCCAAAGTAAATCAATCACAATAGACACATTCACTCCATCACAAATATCATTCAGGCCTAATATTATTAGCTTTTCTATAAAGCAGACATAAAGAGCTTCTGTTATTATACTTCAAGGGGCATTTTTGCTTTTTGACAAAACTCAAGACCTTTCTTGGCTTCATTCATAAAAACCCCAGGTATACATTTTTTTTTATTATGCAAAATATAGATGGTCTAGTATGTCAGCCTGAATGGAGCCAATTATATACAACTTGCAAGTTATTTATAAAACTACCCCAAAAGTAAAAAATAAAATGTTTAGAATGTATTATTAGAAAAATTCCTTCCTTAAATGTACTACTTTCAACAGAGCAAGACAGAAAATTGACTTGCCCGAGAAGACAAATGGTACTTTGGCAATACTGCAGTACAAAGGTTAAAATTACCATAGTCAGAGATGAGAAGCTGGATGTGGCAATCTGTGGGTCATCTATTTTAGCTATTACTTCCTATTTATCAGCCTTCTGTCTCAATTTCCCAGACAACACGACCTGCACTAGAATGAAGTGATCTACTTCTACTTAATTGTAATCCTTTAAAATAGTTATGTCAGCCATGTAATCTCTGATACCACAAAACCTAAAAGACACCCAGGTAAGTTTTGCTTTTGGTCTCAGAGGTGAACTGGATGAACGGAAAGGATTTTGATACAAACAAGGTTTGCTACACTGAATTCAGAAGGGTGCCTGACTGTGCAACTCCAGATCTCTTCTTTTCTATGAGATAAACAGAATGTCCTTATGAGCTTAATGATTTTTGGTTTGGTTTTGTTTTTAAAATCTAAATACTTGCTTTGTGAGAGGAGGAAGCAGAAAATTCATCAGCATGGAAAAATATTAATAGCAAACCATACATATAGTGTGGTCTAGCCAATCAAACTGTCATAAAACAGAGTTAAACCAAAATGTTTTAATGGTGTCCAGTATATACAGCACAAATGTTTCATGACCATACACAGTGAAACCCAACTCCACACTAACAAAAAAGGGAAGAATTGAAGTTGTGAGCAGAGGAAATAGATAAAAAGTGCCGATGTGTATTTGTATTAACTTGTGTGATAAGCAATCTGCTTCCTCTCTTTTAACTGCAAAGCAAAAAAAAATTGCTTTTTGGTAAGAGTTTCAAAGTTTTGCAAGTTTTCACCATCTAAGCTCTATCTTCTGTCTTCACTGTTACAATGAGATTATATCTTTATTCAAAAGTTACAGAAGTTTTGATCACTGATGTGCCATGACTGAATTCTTTCCTCTTGTTTCATTACAGTTAACAGAACAAAAGGGAAAAATCCAACATCTGCACAGAATTTTAAGAAAACTTAAGGTGGGTGATTATACATGTCACACCTGAGCAAAGATATTCCCATTCTCCAGAAGTTCTGTGCTGCTACCAATGCACTGCAAGCCTGAGGGCCAGGAAATCAAACTAGAGCAAAAAGGGATCACCTTACTATTTAGTCACTCTTTGATAATTAAAGCAAAGATTTTACAACAAATGGCCTAAAGTTGATAGTTAATTTTACATTAATTAACACATAGTACTAACACTGGCAGTGTTTAAGTGTAGAAAGTTGATCCCCTGGGGGACTATAACTCTGACTCAAAGCATGTTATTTAGCATCTTATTTATCATATTTCTAAATATGATGCAGTTATATCTTATCTTTAGCCTTTTAGAAAATGTGTATGTTGCCTGCTTACAGAGGAACTCCACAAAAGAGGAAGCACGAGTTGTACAGCAATACAGGCCTGCTCAGAAAGAAACTGTGTCAATGCAAATGGCAGAAATTAACTTGCCATCTTTCATGACTATTGAGCTGTTTGCAACCTTTAAGACAAGAATGTTGAACTAGCATACAGATGTTTACAATCTAGTAACAATCAGGACACTGTTTGTATGCATTTGGACACAATTAAAATTCTGAAGATGCAGTACCTTTTTACTACAACCAGAAACAGAAGTAGGAATCAAAAGCAAATGGGAAAAAACCATGCACCACAGACATTTTCCCTAGCAGTTTTAGCATTATGAAGGTCCTGCTTACGTTTGGGTTCATCACTGGTAACAGCCTGGATGAAGTCGTGTGGAGTCATGTATAGCTGTCCTTCAAATTCCAGACTGGCAAACCTACGAAACCGTTGCTCCCGCGGAGTTGCATAAAGGTGTAAATCTTCCAGGTCAGATCTGCTGTCTGTAACCTTCAAAGACAGAAGGACACAGTTTCAATCTATGAAAAAGGCTCTGATTTACAATTTTTTATTTACTATTTACAATTGCCACATTCACCATAAAGGAACTGTAACTGTAAAAGTGATAATTCATAAAGTCAAACATATCCAAGTATTTTTCTATGGTAAGAGTTGAAACTACAATTGGGATTTCACTGCTATCATTTCCAGTCTTCTACAACTTTAGCAACAATCTTTGGGTATTGAAATTGGTGGTACTACCCAACCTCAGAAGAAAAAATTAAAATAAAGAGAATTTCGGCTCCTGAATCATAGAAGAAGGGGAACTTTAACTCAAGGAAATCATTGTAACTTCAGCAGGCAGACTTCAAACAACTCTGCCAAATCTACTTCAGTTTTCTGATAGTTCCAGAAGAGAAGAGAGTAATACTTTTTCTATATTGCTTCTTAATATAGAGGGCAGCTGTTGATAGTAATAGGCCTCTGTAATATGATCCAGTGTAAAGCTACCATATCTGTGGGAACTGAAGAAGAGAAGAGCATAATTATAATTCCAGAGTTACGAAAGTATAATATAGCGTTAGGTTCAAATATTACGAGAGTCTGTGTCAGGAGTTTCTGGTATATTTCCCATCCAGCTGATTTAAATGTAAACTTGGTAGTACAAAACTTTAAATATTCTAAATTCTCCCATCTTTCTGTGGCACGGCCAAACCTTCAATAGAAAATATGCTACTGCTATCTGAAAACTCTTTTTAGACCATGAGGCGAACTCCTCTGTGGAATCATTATCTTGAAGAAAATGTAAGTATCAACATTTTTTCAGAGATGAAGAAACCAAACCCAAACTGATTCCTAGAAGGAAAAGCAATCATATAGGTAACTTCTCCCATTATGTTGAAATAGGAATGCAGCATCTCATCAATGAAATCTCCCAAGTTGCTCATTATTTCTGTCATTTAATAGAGTATTCCTAAAATTCTCCATCTGTCTAACTAAGGAACACAGAATTCAACTAATATTATGGTTTCTTTGAACAACTAAGAAAACCGACAAATGCACTTTATTTTTCAGAGAGGCATCTAAACCCAAACATAACTTGTAAGATTTATGCAGAAGCTGTCCACTTAGAGATAACTGTCCTCATATAGAAACACAAACTGGTTCTCCAAAACCTTTCTAAGAACAGATTTCAGATTTCAGCAATTAGAAGCAAAGACACGTTTATATTGAGTAGTCAAAAATCTGGGCTCACTTTTCTTCAGCTTTTCAAACAACATCCTTAAAAAACAAAAGATTGGTGAGACTACTGCAGTCAAAATTTTATGGCCTCAGTTGTAATTAGGAGATTAAATTAGATGTGTAGAAGAGAAACATCAAAAATTAATGTGTCTAGAAGAGGTCAAACACTTTCTATTTGGAAAAAAAAAAGTTTTAGGGAGCCTTACTACTTAATAGCTTATCTGGGACATTTTTACCAGCCTTCTATAAGGAGAAAAGACTACTGACTGTGTATTTCTCTTTCTGTATTTCTCTGTCTCTAGTTCTTTTGAAATCATTGCTCCATGGGTGTATGTGTGAAAATGTTTTGTTTCAATAGACGAACATGTCAAAGAAAGTAAGATTAAGAGAAAGGTCGATACAATAATTTAATTTTCAGTAGACTGCTCTAAAAATATTCTGCACTCCTGCTTGAGAAGCAGCTCTAAACCCAGGCTCCATGGTTTTTATAATTTTCAAATGATTCATAATTAAATATAGGGAGAAAAAGACAGTCTAATGCCAGACCTACAAAGTCATTTTAAAATGACTGAAAGAAGCAGAATTCTTTTCTAATGTACCCACATGCAAGACAAAATATTTCTGTCCTACCTCACTTGAATATTTTGGTCTTACTGATCCTTCAGCAGTCCAGTGGCATTCAAACTATGCATTCATGTGGGAAATACACAAGTCAGTTGTTTTGATAGAACTTCTAGTGACACAACTGATTATCCCTGTATTCGAAGTTTAATAAGCTATCTCTTTTTTTGAAATGTATGTTATCACTATTAGAAATATGCTTGTGAATACAGTCAGGTTGTAAACACGAGTAATAAAGCAATATGTCTTCAAAGTCAATTCTCAGAAAAGAAACAGCTTCCATATTACACACATTGTATGTATAAGAAATTGTAATCAGTCACAATCAATCATACACAATCACAGAAATCTCCAGATAATGTAACTCTCAAATATCATTTCAGTTTTGATCACTCTCAGTATTTAGAGAGCATGTTGAGATTCTTGGCTCTCAAGAAATTCTCACAGTCTCAGGTAATACTGCTTAGTATTTTGCTTGAGACGCTTAGAAAAATATTTGCTAAATTCTCAGACACATATTTCAATATTATCTTAAGGACTTTATGCTACTACAAGTATAAAATAACATGCTGCAAACATGGAATTTTAAAGACATGCTTAAAATTTATGCATGTCAGTACTCAGGTCTGCAAAGCCTTAATTTCTGCCTCGTTTTTCAATCCAGTTTCCCTCTGACAATATAGCAATGCCAGTATTTCATGCTCTAGCTCAAAATCATGGTGACCTGATATGAATATTGCCTGCTCCCACAAATAGGAGTACTGCCCTAAAGGCCCAATACCTGCATGACCTTGCTCTGGTGCTTTATGTTCACTTTTCCAAGCATCAAACTGGATAAGGGAACTGCTCTGACTGAGAACTTTTCTATTGGTGGTGTTATTTTTAAGTCAGATAGATGCCTGGGTCTACCCCACGAAAACAATTATTTGTTTCAAAGCCTAGGCCACAGGAGCTTGCAGATTATGGAAAAAGAAAATGCCACCTGTTCCAGCAGCAAGCTCCACCTACTTCAAGTGAAGGAAAACGGTGGGCTTAAAATTATTTTATTCTAAGGAGTAAAAACACCACTTTATTTTGAACTTGGTGGTTTTATCTGAAAGAATCAAACCAACTTATTTCAGCTATTGATCCAACAGGAATGTAAATAAACATAACCAAAGCTTAATATGTATTGGATCACTGGTGCATACACTAAATGCCCAAATAAAAGCAAAGTTTGGCTACAGAAGACTCCAGGCACACAATCAGCAAACTGACAAATAAAACTTTCTTTGGAAATAATATTATTTTTTATCCAAATTTCTTTTCAGAGCTTTATTGCTTCTATTATGCTTAATAATTTATGTATCATACAGAACATTTTCTCTTGTATAAAAGGTGTAATTACTGAGAAGTAACAAATATTCTAATTAAAAAACAGGGCATTTTAAAGTATTACCTCAATTTGCACTTCTTCAGGCATTCATTTAAGAAATTGATCTCAACACATAACAATGAAGTATCTTCTGTTTTCCTCAACATTTGCAAATGATAATGCAGTGAGCCAAGTATGGAAATCCTGGTGACACTACCAATTGCTCTTGATTGATTTATTTCATTATTTCACATTTACGCCCATCTTGGGCAATCTTACTGTAGCAATGGATACAACAGGCACATCTCCAATGAGGACAGGCTGAGAGAGTTGGAATTGTTCAGCCTGAAAGAAGCCAGGGAGACCTTAGAGCATCCTACCAGGACCTATAGGGGGTCTGCAAAAGAGCTGGAGAGGGACTTTTTACATGGACAGGTAGAGATGGGACACGGGAGAATGGCTTTAAACTGAAAGAAGGTTGAGTAAGATTAGATCCTAGGAAGATATTCTGTACTGAGAAGAAAAGAATGGTGGTCAGACTTTGGCACAGGTTGCTCAGAGAAGCTGTGGATGCCCTGGAAGTGTTCCAGGCTAGGTTGGACAGGGCTGTGAGCAACCTGGTCAAGTGGAAACTGTCCCTGTCCATGGCAGAGGAGTTGGGAACTAGATGGATCTTTAAGGTCCCTTCCAAACCATTCTATGATTCTTTGAACAAGACACAGAAAGTAGGTATTGAATACCTCAGGGGAGGCACTGTTGGTGAAGGAGTGAACAAGATTCACTAAGTTCTGATTTCTATTTGAAGTTTCACGAGCTTATCCAGACTGAATCTCTCTGTGATTAGCAAGTATTTTCAAAAACTTTCATGAAAGCACATCTCTCTGACAAACAAATGAAGGTAGATTTTTTTTATGCTACATGTTTACTAATCCTCTTGGCAATCACGCCTACTAATTACTATGATCTTGTCTCATGTTACAATTCTCTGTCTTTTAAAAAACAGACAGGCTCATTTCCATCACACAGAAAGTCACAAATCTCCTAATAGCAGTTTTACCTTAATTATAGGCATTGCTGCTTATGTATGCTTATGTGCAGGTTTACCTGTGCATGTACACTGACCTGCTTTATTAGAAATATAGGGGGGGAAATTCCACAGCTAAAACCAAGAATCTAGCTGGTAGAAAAACTTTCCATCCTTTCAACTTCATAACTCAACAAGTAAACAAAAAGAGGCAAGACTGCTTGTAAGATCTCATGAACAATATATCATCTTTTCCCTATTCTCAAAAAAAATTAAGTTTTAACAGTTGTAAAGAAACAAATTATGGCTTTCATCCTTCTGTACTTCCTTCCTCAAACTCTTGTAACTTGTTACTCCACATTTCAGCCCATCCTCCTGTGCCATACTCTTGCAGAAGGACTGCAGAGAGAACACAGCACCTGTTCTGGGTGTTTAAATCAGATGAAGAGAAAAAATTATCTTAGCCTATATTCCTGCTGATCCCTAACACAGAATTGCATATACACATCCCTAATTCTCCTTTGAGGGATATTTCAATGTCCTTTTTAAAATGGATTTAAAAGATTCAACAATTATATACAAACCACACTTGGACAAAGGAAACAGAGGGAAACATTTTTTATTGAAACAAGGTAAGTAAAAATTAAATTGAAGACCAAGTAGTAATTTGGAAGAATACTTCTCTGAAGGGAGAGTATCATTCTTCAATTGGGTGTGCTGTCGTTGCCAATCTGTGCTACAAACATATTACAAATAGCCTAAAATACCTGTGAAAGGCCTCAAAAGTTTCAAATTTATTATGAAAACGAAAATATGGTGATAATGCTTTCTCACTAATATGTTTCAATGACTTACTATAATTACTAAATCTATTTTCTGCAAGCATTGTATTTAAAGAGGGCCACCTAAAGCTCTACTTGTAATAATACCACCACGTGTGTCACAAAGCAGTAATCCTTTAGATGAGTTTCTGACATTTTTAAGTCAATCAACTTTGAAAGCATTCCTTACAGAGCATCTTCAGAGTGACACTTCACAGAATTTTCTCCTTCTATTCACAGCAAAAACTTGAGCAAAGAAAATCTAGACTTTTTGTCAAGCAAATTCAGTGCTCAAAACCCATTCCCATTTTGGGTTCATCTTTCATGTGCTGTCTCTATCAGTAGAGACAAGTCCAAATGCCCTGAAAATCTGGTGTTCTCACCAAAGGTCTCCATGTACTCCCTGAAGTTCCTTGAAGCACGGGCTAATCTATTTCTGGTCCCATGTCCATGTTCATTTACCAGCTGTCTTACCTCTGGAACATTTCCTTTCAGAATTTGGTAAAACATGAATTAACTGCTATGGCCTTCCAGTGAAACCCATGCAATAACTTCATATTGTCAGAACACAATGCAAGGCCTAGCACAGGGCACATTGTGACACTGAAATAGCTAAAACTTTGCAGTAGTTATGACACTGAATGATCTGAAAATATAAAAAAATGGCAGTAATTTGGGCCAAATTCACTGGGAGTAAAGTGCAGAAGATAAAGCAGTACCTCATTACTATTTTTTTATTAAAAAACACAAAAGAAATGTTGTCAAGTGTGAGTCTTGTGTAATGTTAGGTCAGTAATAAGTAAGTTTTATTCTGTGACAAAAGATCTAGTTTTTTCATAGAGGTAAGCTTAAACATCAGATACATGATTTTTGGCAATTAGAGATTTGATGCCTACAAGCTCTGCAGAAGTAATCTGCAAGAATCCATTGCTGAAACCCAGAGTAATCCTCCAATTACCAGATTCTGAGAATATCCACAAAAAATGAAAAATTTTTTACAGAACAAATTGTTAAAAATATATATTCTGTGTGTGCATGTGAGGCAAAAAGCTCCAAGAGGATCACATAAAATCTCACAACTTTATTCCAAGTCAAATCAGTGTTCTCTTGCTTTGTCCAACTGAGATAAAGGAGAGTTTATTTTAGCTAAAGAAGCCAACGTTTACTACTAAAGATACATTTTGCTTGCAGTCAAAAATATGTTTGCTACAGTAGTTTAATTTATTTCAAGTGAGTAGCTTTCTTTGAATTTTTTGTTTGCAAAGTAATCTGTCTTCCATCAATGAGAATCTGTGCAAATTATTAAAATAAAAAGGTTTTCAAAGCAATGCTGTTTCTAACTTCCTTCGTTTATATTTGACTTCAGGCTTATTTAATATGCTCCCATGTAGATAAAAGTAGCACAATTCTGTTTTCATGCTGGGTGGCCAAAAGGTTAACCGTCAGGTTCCCAGTGTGGGAAAATCCCAAAGTAGACAAAATTGTTTTGATGCTTACTGAAGTTGTATTTCTAGCAGACTACTTAGATGTAGTACAGCCAACAATTCTGTTAGTTGATCCTGCTTCACTCAGATAAGGAATTTATTATATTAAAGTATTTACAAGCATAGGAAGCTGGAATGTGTTTAAAATGCTGCAAAAAGGGCCATGTTCAGCTATAACTCTGGCACAGGAAATCCTTGGGGTAACAGAGTAACTGATATAGCAGTCCTTCTTGCATTGGTTTCACAGGGACCCATTTCACCTATGGCAGTGCTTCAAGAAGCCTTAGTCAGCATGTACATCCAGCCCCATATGTTCATATGTTTCACTGCACACAACACCAAAACACACCAGTAGCTGGATCTGTCCATCCCAAACATGCACTATTCATTTTTAACATCATGAGGAACACAGAAATAAAGTAAAAGGTAAACCTTCCTTGTCCTTCAGCATGGCTCTCACCACAGCTGGCAAGCAGTATCCTTCTCAAAATTATGCTGATCAGGAACTTCAGATGGGATCAGCCAAAGAGCAAATCATCTTCATGCATTTGGGAACTGCCCTATGGCATGAAATGCACAATACTCATGAAATAGCATTTGCTGCAAGTGGCTTTTGGAAAAGTGATGCTTATGCATCTTTTGGAACAGCATCCTCTTTGAGCAGGCAGGAGAGCCTCCCCCCTAGGGGAGCTTCCCTTACTTTTTGGAGGTATAGTTTTGTTCTTCTTTTCACAGAGATGGAAATACATGATGTAATGCACTTAGAAATGTGCTGCTATGAAAACACTTGACCCTTTGATTATTTTCACAAAGTGGGAGTTTGACAGTACTGCTGAGTTACTAGGGAAAACCCCTTTGGAAACACCCAAGCTATATAGCTTTCTTCTCCTGGAAATTAATGTGCCTTCAAGAAATGTGAAGTACACAGCCTGTGTCCATCTCTCCTTGCCCTTCTTTACATTCCAAAATCATCTCGGAAGGAAGTGATTCACAGACCATATCCCCAAAAACTAAAGAGAGGCCTGGAGTTCACTACCTTCACATAATGACAACATGATTACATAGAAGGCTCTTAGGAGGACAAAGATGCATCATTCGTATTTCCAAGACAATTTTAGCAAGTTTTGCTAATGACACTGAACTTCTGGAAGTAAGGAACTGGAAGACAAATATTAACTCCTGTGAGGAACTCTGTCAAAACAACAGTTCTTTCAAACAGATTCTTGCTCTGCATAACCATCTCCTAAACTTTAAAGGAGCTGTCTGCTAGCAGAGCTCTCCCAGTCTTCACCAAAACCTTCAGACACAAAACTAGGAGCTGTGAGTGCAGAATTTTACTTTAGTTCTGAAATGTTCTGTGGCAAAACCCCTGGAATTAAAACTGCCAGCTATTATAGTGTCCAAGACTTCACTCCAAGTAATCATATATGAAGCCCTCAGGTCCAGAGTTATTCTCAGAAAGCATCTGTGAAAGGTAATCCTGTAGGGAACTTAGCTTCATGCTGCTTCTGCAACAAATCTTACTTTCCACCAGAACACCTCAAGTGTTATGCTTGGTCAAGCAAGCATACTTCTGCACTGATCCCATGATCTTTGTCTGATCAAATAGTCTGCCACACCACAGACCCCATGCTGGTGACACATTTCAGAGCTTACTTGACTTTTGGCAAACAGCATTTTCTTACTTATCTGTACATAAACTCACAAATCTGTTGCTCATCAGGTTTCATACTTCAGCAATTTTATAGAACACAGAGACAGATAGGCAGACCGTTTTGACACTTTTGAGATTGTTTCTATACAAGTCTCAAATACATTTTTTTTTTCCAGTTAGTCTCAAATGATGTGCCTCATTTTTGAACTGGTTAAAAAGGTTTCACATCAACATCTGTGTAATCATCACTATTAGTCCTGGAATCTAAAACCCCTTTTAAAATTTCCTGACTTGTAAATCTTGGAAGACAGTAGTAGGATAAAGCAACCAACTATCAAGATATATCTTATACCTTTATACACTTAAATATTCTGTCACTACTGCCAAGCACTATTTCAACTCAGTGACAGAATCTGAAAAGTCAGCTGTAGGGATAGTAACTGGGACTAGCACAACTCTCAAAATACTTTCACAGGCCATATGAACATTATGTGGAAGCAGGTGGCCTGGCAGAAAAGACAGGTGTTCTTTGAGAGTCAATATGTAAATTAAATTAACCCCTGGTTTTTAGTGTTTGGGAGTATCAGAAAACTATTCTGCTGTCCACTGGAGCTGCCTGGATGAAACAAGAAGGCCACTTCACTTACTACACTTTTACAAAAATTCCTCTGAGGAAGTAAAAAAGACATATGGGGGTTCAATACCAGGCATTGTACTGATTTTGGCTGGGATAGTTAACTTCCTTTACAGCAGTTGGTAGGGTGCTATGTTCTGGGTTTGTGACCAAAAGTGTGGATAACACAGAGATGTTTCAGCTGCTGCTGAGCAGTGCTGGCACAGTGTCATGGCTCATCCTGCTTCTGACATTGTCCCACCACTGAGTCATCTGGAGGTGCACAAGAAGCTGGGAGGGGACACAGATGGGACAGCTGACCCCAACTTACCAAAGGGAGATTTCACACCATACAATAATTGTGCTTGCTAACAAAAGCTTTGGGGAAGACAGAGGAAATGGACACACACATTCAGTGCATTTGTCTTCCCAGGTCCCCATTACCTGTAATGGAGCCCTGTTTGCCGGGGGATGGCTGAACACCTGCCTGCCCATGGGAAGCAGTGAATCAATTCCTTGTTTGGCTTTATTTGCATGGCTTATTTTCCTTTGCTTGTGTGGACTTTACTCTGCTTGTTAACTGTCTCTATGTCAACCCACAAATTTTCTCACTTTTACACTTGCAAGTCTCTTTCCCATCCCACTGCTAGAAGATGAGGGAGTGGCTGTGTGGTACCATGTGGTGCCTGCTGGCCAAGGTTAACCACAACACTAGAGGTGAGACAGCTGTAACTACCCTGGGTACCTGAATACTTCACACTGTGATACTGACTTCAGTTTATAACTCTGTTAACCTTTAAAAATGAAATTATCCTTCATCAATTAATGTTTCAGAATGGATTTTTTAAAAAAAATTAACAGAAAATCTATGGCAGGACATAGATTTTCTCCCCAGAACATTTACAAAAATTTTAAGACTCTCAGTCGAGAAAGTTTATACAAGTCCATATATTACAGCTGACTTAAAGGAAAGAATTCCAGGTTTTGCAAGGGCTGGTCCCTTTACTATCAGTATTGGGGACTCTTTTAGTGGTTATTCTGAACCCCAGGGGTGATGCAAGAAACATTTGGTGTAATTGCTTCGACCAGCTGCTGTAGATCTCTACAACAAGACACTGACAGCAGAGACACCACTTCCTGCTTCCAGTCATCTAAGTAAATAGCATTTGGGAAGAGCATGCTGCTAGAGGAATGATTAAGAAAGAAACATGCAAATGAAAATATTAGGATGAAGTAGAAGAGTGTGGCTTGGATGGAGGGAGGAAAAAGAAAAACTATTGCGTGATTTGCTTTGGTGGAAAGAAAAACAGCCTGAGATTGGAAATGAAATTGGGAACTAGGGAAATTTTAGAAACTAGAAAACCCCAAACAGCAATGCCAGATGTATCAGGAATAAGGACCAAAAGCAACTGGAGAGGATTCCAAGATACTTGAGCCTCACCATTCTTTGTGGGTCAGTACCTGATAAAACTGTAAAAATATCCTAGCAAAACATGCATCACAGCTCCATTAAACTCATCTATACAGAAGCTGCAGGTTATAATTCTCCAATGATTGCTCTTAACACACTTGAGAGTAGATCCAAGAGCTCCAACCTTAATCCTAGTAAGACTGACACCTTTATGACTTTTCTTAACAGAATTTTTTACTTTCAAAGTTATCAGACTTTTTAAACTCTTACACACTATTCAAGTTGAAAGCTCAGCACTCAAAATCAGGAATTAAAACGTTACTGCCCCTCAGGCAACACTAATTCAGCCTTCTAACAAAGGAGGTAACAATACAATACCATTGCAGAATACCATGAAGACCATTCAACACAATTTGAACACAATATCTGCATCCATTTTTCCATCTCTGGAGATGTTTTATGCATCTGCAGTGAGAGAGATGGTGCTCATCACAGGTCTAGAGGGCAATTATAAATGGATAACAGATAGAGCTCATGGTTAAACTACTCATGGTAGTTCCCTGCCTAGATTTGCTTTCAAACCATGGTCTTTCCCCACAAGCCATTCTGTGGAACAAGAGTCAATAATAAAAAAAGCACAGGAATCCACGACCTCAGACCAAAAATTTCACAGCTATTTGATCCTCATTTTTAGAGGGCTTTAATTGAAAGGTATTTTTTCAGGAATCCTGAGTACATAGGCATGAAATTGGAAATCAATTCGACCAATGATTCAAAAATAAAACCCAGAAACATAAAACTAATATTCTCAGATGTCAGCCCGGACTTAGTCCACACAATCTGAATGGACATAATTTCAAGTTAATCTTTCAAATTTTCTGCTATGCAAATAGAAAACCAAGCTAATTAAGAGCCCTTTGCCATACAGGAGCAAGGTGTTTCAAGACAGTTACTGCCTACACCTATGTATGCCTATTTTTTAAAAGAAAATTATATATTTTATAATATTTTTATATTATATATAAAAATAACATATATATATATGTTATATATATATATAACATTTTCTAACTATTTTTTAGTTTTACATTAATTAAAATATAAACTTAGATCTTAATTTTCAACCTCAATGCTTTTATAGTGATGTGTATGAAAATTCATAACCATACATCCCAGTAAATTCACTGACTTTCAAAGGTACAGCAGCAGTACTTCCTTTTAAAGAAAACTGACCATTAAGACTGGCTAAGTAAAACAATGTAAAGTTTTGTCAAATCAAAACGCTATGAAAAACTGAAACAGTACTCTGTGCCACAGTAACACACTCCAGACACAGCACCATGAATAACCAAAAATATCAGATTCAACTTCCCGTCATAGGGGATGCCACCAACAGAATCTGCCTTTGAGCTAACAATGCAGGGCAAAAGGGTGAACAACATTCATACCTAGGCACAAGACCTCCACTGCAAAAAGGTAGATCCTGTTCTCAAAGCAGTATGAAATAAACTCGGTATAGAGAAAGCAGGCCCTTTGCACCACTGACTTCCAGTGTTAGCAGATGCCACTCTGACAAACTGCCTAATCACAGCTCTTGACATTTTAAATTAAAAAAAACCCAACCCTACGATTACCATATATTACATCGGCTGCGGTGCAGGAGTTCATCCTTATCAGAGGAAACTTCATTTTCCAGGTGAACATCAACTGTTTCTCGTTACCCCTGGTTACTCAAACCGGTCTTTTCGCTGACTTGGTCGAACTGAACCGTTATTTGTCACAACGCTGTCACTTCTTAGGAAGTTCAGTGTCAACCTTTCACTCTACAGGAAATTTTGTATTAGAAAGGTAACTGTCCTAAGCACAAATCGAAACTCAGGGTTTGCGCTGCCAGGAGCTGTTCCATTTGCAAACCAGCGTTTTCTATTAAAGAAAGACTGGACTAGGACAGCACCGGAGGCGAATCGCAGGGCTCACGCCGCGAGGCGCAGCCAAGTGCCCGCGGCCGCGCTCCGGTGACAGCCCGGTCAGCTCTCCCGATGGCTGACAGCTCCTGCCGGGGCCCTGCCTCGCCTCCCGGCCCGGGGCTGGCTCCACGCAGGGTCACCTCTGCGCCACAGCCCGGGGAGCGCCCTCCCGGAGAGCGGCCCCGGCAGAGCCGGCTCCCCGCGAAGGGGCGCGCACACACCTACCGTCACCGTCTCCTTGGCAGCGGCCGCCACGGGGATGGGGAGCAGCGCCCGGGCCCCGCCCGGCTCGGCGGCTGCAGGCTCCCGGGAGGGCTCCCGCCGCCGCTCGGACAGCCGGTACCCCGCGAACCCGGCGAGAGCCGCCCCCGCCGCCGCCCAGCCCAGCTCCCGCCGCCACCGCCGCGGCCCCGCTGCCCCGGCCCCGCCGCCGCCGCCCCAGAGCCGCCGGGCCGGCGGAGCGCCGGGCGCGGGCCCCAGGCGGCGGCGCCAGCGCAGCAGGGAGCGCAGGGCGGCCATAGCCCCGCTCCGCCCCAGCGCCCGGCGCACCGAGCCCCCGGTGCCGGCAGAAGCCTCGCGAGAAGCGGGGAAGGGGGTGGGGAACCGAGCGGGCCCCGCAGTCCCCGCCCCGCTCCGCGCCGCCGCCGGGCCGCCCGCGGGCGCTGCTCCGCGCTCCCGGAGAGGCGGCGGCAGGCGGCGGGACGGGCTGCGCCAGAGGCGGGGCGCGGCCAAGCTAGCGGAGATGCGAGGCGGGCAGACCCAACGCGGGGATCCGGCACGGAGCTGGATCCGCGCAGTGTGAGCCCAAGTGCCGGGCAGGGTGATGCGGGGGACCTGCCGTGAGCGCGGCAGAGCCGTGCGTGCCCCTCGCTGCCTTCTGCCCGCACGCCGGGGCCGCGTGTGCTCCGCATCGTGCCCAGAGCCTCGCCGCGTTCCTCCACGGCCTTGCTCCCAGGGCAGCGTGCCGCACCGTGCCGCGATGTGTCCTTGCCATGTCAACAGCCTCTCCTCTGGTAAATATTCTTGGCGACAGGTAGCTTCCTTAGCATAACCAAGAGCTCGTTGAAGACCAGTTGTGAAAGTTGAGCATGGTCCTTTGTCCGTGCTTGGTATTGATGGGCAATAAATCTTGTCAGGCATTTCATGTTAGGGCATTCTTCCACGGTACAACCTGCATCACAATCTACATTAACTTGAAACTTTATAAACTGCACACAAACATTTCAAGACACAGCACACCTTATGGCATTTTTCTTTTTTGCAATGGTACAGTCTTAATCTTTTTCTTCTTTACGTAAGTACATTTTACCCAAGTTTCAGCCACTTATCCTTTCTCTCCACCCCTCCCCCCGCCCCCCCAAAATTTAAATTTTTTCTATTATTATGAACAAGATTTTGGAAAATACACAAATGATAACTTGATACCTTTTAAGCCACGCTCACGCATTTTCAGTTTCATTCAGTGGTTATGATATGTGTCAAGGAGTAAGTGTGGGCATCTTTGTCAACTGACAGTCAGTCAGATCATGCAACTGTAAACATGGTCAAGGTTGAATTACCTCACAGCTATGGCTGGAAAGGCGGGTATCTGGGCTGAATGATGGATTTACTGCATTTCTTTCAAAATTTTAGAATACTGCAAGCCAATTCATTCATCAAGTAATTCCCTTGACCTCATTATTCCGAACTGTCAAAAACTATTTTTGGAGTTTGTTTTTTTTTAAATAATCTACTGCTTTATTTTATACTTTATATGTATGACTCCCAAGCAAAATCCTTGTCTGCAAGTCTGAGTTACATCTCTGTACTCAATGACTAAAGGCCAATATGGAGACCAGCATTTATGAGTCAAGGCAATAATAATTTCTGATGCTTAGCATGACTGGAACACAAGTACTTTTCTTGCAAGTACATGACTAAACATCCAGTCTGGAAACTTTTGTAGAATGTGGCTCTTGGATCTTATCAGTTCTAGCTGCCTCATTAGGAGACCTCATTCACCAATACTATTAGCTTTTTCAAATAGTCTACCTTTTTGGTTTGACTGGAAAAGAAACCACTTTTGGTCAGTGTGGTGTCCCAAACTAAACCTGTCAAGAGCTCATCAGTCACCTAAACTGTAGTCATGAACCATGAGTTATCTCCCTGTTCACACTATTTCCCTGAAATTAGCCACATTTTACTGACTTTTCAATAACACCTTTAGGCTAAAATTTCTTTCACTTCAAAAATTCAATTCACATCTGCAACTACTTACACCCAGGTAATTTTAGGCAGAACTCCCCTGGTGAAGTGTTTGCTTAGGAACAAGAGGAAAATTTATTTGTGCAGCAAGTCTAAAAACATACACTGTCTGAACATCTTGTATGCAGAGATTCAGAAAGCATGTCATTTAAATAAATTAATGTTGTTTTAATCCAATGATTCACTTACAGGATTAATAAAAAAGCTGTCAAATGAGGTATTTGAATGTTGATATATGGAAACAGTGTATTCTCACTGGATGTAGCCATGTAAATATGTGCTCATTGCAATAGTTTCTCTGTTCCATTCTGCATATATAGGGGTTATTCATGTGTGTCCACAAAAGCATGGACGGTGAGATCATGAATCTTAAAAAGCTCTATGAATTTTTGTCTTCAATTAAAGAAATAAAACAAAGCATGAAGGTGTAAGAACTTCCTTCCCACCGGAAAAAAAAATCCTTGTTGCTTTTTCCTCATCTGCGTTTCTTAAATAGTTAAATATAAATATACATGTATGTATACATACCTTCTACTGTATCTGTTCAGAAGAGAAAGCTTTCAATGTTTTTAAAATCTGCATGTATTGCATTTTAAAGGTCATCAGCTTATGCCCTAATTTGTACATGGAGCCTTGGAAAGGTTCTATTCCTCACAATGAATTCTGCACAAAAATACACCTTTTTCACTCAGACTTACAGGGCTTAGAAAGGCACTCATTGTAACTTGTGCATGTTCTGCTCACCTTCCTGAAAGCAGAGGACCATATTTTTGTGTCCAAATCTGGGAAGAATCTGAGACTGGCCATGATACATAGGTATCTCCAGCTGGACATATCCCCTTGGTGCTACTCTGTGGTTTTTGTTCCACCAAATCTTTGCTTTCTTATGTATTCATGAACCCTCCCTTCCCAATATTTTATTATATCAGTAAAAATTTATGGCTGGCACAGAACTGTTGTGAAGGAGTTCTACAATTAACAAAGGTGCAATAAATTGTACGACCTAAAGTTTAATAGCTTACAGGAGTTTTTTAGATATGCAGATCGATCTGTCTCTCCATATATGTGCAGACTATCTATGAAAAATTTCAGTCATTACATTCTCCACTCCTTTGGTAGCCACTAGGTTTTGCTTATGACAACATGCTATTCTTAGGCAATATACAGTAATTGTATTGTCTCTAGAAGTCCTAACTACTTGCTATGGAAATAAAAACTTGACCACATATATATTTGTTCAATGACACCGAGAGTGCCGTCTCTAGGAAGTATTCGTAGAGTCGATTAGATTATACTGTATACTTTAAGTTGAATTATGTACTCTTGTAAAAAAACTCTTCAAAATTATTTAACTTCCCATGGTATAGTTTCAGAAGGTGCAAAAAAAAATCTTTAGCGTTATCTTTTCCTGTCACATGGCTAGTGCAAACACACGCACACACAAAATCTTATCTTTTTGTTTCTTTTCTGGTACTTTATAAAACAGCATAACCGGTTTAGTTCCCAGACATTAAAGACTCCACTCAGAAAAGATCAGTGTTATGTATTCCGCTCTACTTTAAATGTTTCCATTATATAACAGGAAAGATTTAGCCATAAGGGTCTTTCAGTGTGTGATTGCTGAAGACTTTTTTTTGCTCAAAATAACCCCAACCCTTCAACCCTTAACTACTGGAGACAGTGAATGTTATCTGAACCGTAGACCCCTCTACTGTTTGTAGGAGTCAAGGGTACTGCTTGGACCCAGGAACAGTATCTGTATGAGAGCATCTTTGGGCTTAGAACAAGATACCTCCTCCATTTAACTGTACCATCCTGCTGCATGTCCTGCAACTCAACAGCTGTGATGAGCAGTTTGATCCTGACCTGTCAGTCATGTCAATAAAAATGCTTGATGTTTGTTTCAAACGTTTTTGGTATATTTGAGTAATCAGTGAACAGGCTATTTGAGAAATAGGTGCCATATAGATTATTCAACTTTGATCTATTTCTTTGATTTAGCACTACAATTAAGTAGATTTGCTTCAAAGAGAAAGCTCATTGGTTGATGTTTTACACTGATGTGATAATGTTTACACAGATGTGCTTTGAAATCTCGATTATGGTGGATTTTTGGGTCCCACCACATGACAGGCTCCTGTTATCTGAAAGGTAAAATAATATAACATCTATCTGTAACTGCCTTCAGAACAGGTCTGCCTGTGCTCTCCTCTGAGGTGATTTATCTGATCATTGTATTTAGCATTAATTTTTTCAGTTTTAAATCCCTCCACAGTAAATCACTTGCTTTAAAGCAGCCTTTTTACAATTCAGGTGCACACAGGGGCAGTACTTAGGACTGCAATGATGAAAAGGTGTCACATTACCTGCTTTAAAGCACCTGCCAATTAATTAGCCCTGTACTCTCCATAGCAAATAAAGGTAAGCAGTCAAATCCATTTGATCTCTCAGATTTAGACTGTGACTGAAAAGACCATGAAGCAAGACGGGAGAACTAATCTCTCATGATTCTCTGCAACTTTTTTGTTTAAATGAAACCTTAAACCACCAAGTGATTCTCTTGAACTTTTGAAAGAATTACCTATGAAAGATCTTTACATTTTATACTCTAAAACCATGTTTTAACATTGGCAAAGAACTGCATATCTTAGATGCTGAGATAGGTCATGTCATTTAAGCCCTAAAATTCATTAGACTTTACAGAAAAGGCAGGAAAGATTGCAAAAGTCAAACTCGTAGATTTAATGCAGTGTTGTTTTAGCATTGGTAAATATGTTTTCCACCAAAATATATTTTCCTGTGTGAACCATTCTACTCTGGGGATGAAAAAAGTGCATATGCTCCTCTGGAACAGGACAACAAAGTCCCAAACCGATTCAAAATACTGTAGAACTACAACAGGGATCTTTCATACATAATATTGCTAATTTATGATGCTCACAGACCTTGGCTACCGGCCCAATAAAAAACCCCAAAGAAGATGGATTAGATGAGCCACAATATTTCTTCTTCTCTGCAAAAGATTTGAAAATATTTATCCCAAACTATGGGGCTGCCCCTTTATGTTTTTAACACCTCCTGTCAATACGATAGATCAGTTTAGTGTCACATTAATGATAAATGCGAGGGAGAATTTGCAGAGGGGAAAGCACCTCCCTGACTATGCCAATTTCTTTAGAAATTCCCCTCCTTGTAGTTGAAGCGATAAAAGGGAAGCGTAATGCATGTACATTTTATTAGCGTTTTAGAAACAGGGAGTAAAGCTGTCAGATCTTCGGGTTTTTTCTTTCATGTGTGTCTGGGCAGGTCTAACCCTCAGGTAACGCCCTTTCTCCTTCTTCCCTCCTGCCTCTCCTTGCACCTGTCCACGTAATGCTCCGGCAGCTCCCGCCCGGCCCCCGCTGCTCGCTCCGCTCCGCGCAGTGGCCGCGCCCGCGCCCCCGCCCCCGCCGCGCGTGAGCGCGCCCGGCAGCGCGCGGGGGGCGCGCCCGGAGCCCCCTCCCCGCCGCACCGCAGATCAGAGGAAGGTGCGAGCGGAGGGGGAGCCGGTTTACAATTTCAAACGCGGCCTCCCCGCAGCGGCTTCATTAACATATGTCAGGGGACCGCCGTATATATATACACACGCGCCAGGCTGATGAGCAGCACCCGCCGCCCGGCTTGCACCGCCTCGGATCAGCACGGCTCGGCCCCGGTCCGCTCCGCTCGGCCCTGCCGGCTCCCCATGCTTGGGGCTCCGCCGCGCACCCCCACATGCCCGCCGGGAGAGGCCGGCAGCCGCTCTCCGCCGCCGCCGCCGCGCCCTAGCCCGCTCGCCCCGCGCCCGCATGGCTCCGCTGGCCGAGGTGGGCGGCTTCCTGGGCGGCCTGGACGGCCTGGGGCAGCCGGTGGGTGCCCACTTCTTGCTGCCGCCCGCCGGGGAGCGCCCGGCGCTGCTCGGGGACCGCCGCGCCCCGGCCGAGCGGGGGGAGCGCCGCGCCCCGGCCGCGGCAGCGGCGGCGGAGCTGGCACACTTGCAGGGCATCCTGCGGCGGCGGCAGCTCTACTGCCGCACCGGCTTCCACCTGCAGATCCTGCCCGACGGCAGCGTGCGGGGCACCCGCCAGGACCACAGCCTCTTCGGTAGGCGGCTGCGGCGCGGCCCCGTGTGCGTGTGCGGGGTGTGGGTGTGTGTGAGCGCCTCTGTGTGTGCCTGGGCGGCAGCAGCCCTGCTCTTGGGAGGGAGATGAGATGCTGGTGATGCCGAGGCAGGTGGATGAGTCCTCGGAACAGAAAGGCTTCACCCTCCGGCGTTTGGCCGTGGGGTCTGCACCAGAGCAGGGTAGTGAGGGAGGGCTGTGCATCCCAGGAGAGTCAGGAGAGAGGCGCTGCTCAGCCTGTGCTGGGGGTCTGTGAGCACAGGCATACGCCGTAGGTTTATGGGAATGGTCGGGAGTCAGACTGATCCTTTTTGCACTCGCTATTGGTATCGGAGCTTCTTGGGCCTCTGTAAGACGGTATAGGTCACAGACTTGGGCATGCTAATCTGAGGCTGCATTAGACTGCTTTGCTTCACAGAAGGACATAAAGCTGAAGCAGAAGAGCCTAAAATGCCTCTTTGATTAAGTGCTTAAAATCCTTCCCAGCCAGCTTTCTCTGTCAATAAACCCAAAGGAGGTGAAGGCAACCTGTGATATGAGAGTAAATATTAAATAGTAGTTGTAGAGGCTGGACATCTGAACAAACCTGCTGTTGTCAACTACGTGTGAGTTTTGGTGTGTATTGGTTTAGCAGTCATAAAAAGGTGATTAAAGAGCTTCCTATCATCCTCCCCATAGTCAAAACAGTCTGCTGGAATGGCTCTTAATTGCTTTTATAACACATGGATGTTTTAAGAAGTAGAAGAGCGGTAGTGAAACAGACAGTTCTTCTCAGAAGGAAGATTTCCTACAGCATGTAAACATGAAAAAATGTTTGCTTTAAAGGGAAAATCAAGTTAGCTATAGACCTAGCATTTACTGGGCTTTTTAGAATTGTACTACCTTTATTCTACCACTACTCTTGGCAGGTTTGTCTGATGTGGTTTCTTTGTGGGTTGTATCACCTGCTTATTATGCTTTCGGAAAAGAGTGGCTTTGAAAATGATATCAGAAAGACAAAATGCCTCCAAACCTTTTATGGGACTCTGTGCTTTATGAACTGGAAAACGAGGACGATTTATGTGTGATACAGTTTTTAATGCTTACTCTTTGTAAAGGATTTATTTTCTTTGCTGTTTTTAATACAACTAAGAAACCTGCCGAAGCTCAATTAAAATTGAAAACATTTTAAATTATTGGTTAGTCCGGATAGTCCATCTGTCTGAGACTGAAAATTGTCCTGAATCATAAATAGTAAACAGACAAAAAGTCATAATCAGCTGCACTATTTAAAACTACTTACCTTAGATTCAGGGATTTTTTTAAACATTTTGTGGTTTTGCTGCTGAACAGCAGTATCTGAGATATGATTCTGGCACTTCTTTTTGAGGCTTTGTTTATGTTGTTAACAACTTCCAAAAAGCCAGTTCACACATTCCTTTTCTTTCATGTTTTGGATGTGCTGTAATCTGTGCATATCAATTGGTTAAGTATGTTGGCTTACCTTTGCCAAATTCAGTCTTCAAATAGTACCTCATGTCTCAAATACTTTATTAATATATATTACATTTTTGGGCAAATGTAATATAAATAACAATTATATTTGTTATAATCCAAACAGTAGCAAAAAAAGCAGCATATTTTATGTACTTTAAAAGCCTGCACTAAAGACAGCAAGTTGTGTCAAGAGGTGTGGGCCCATATGCTAGATAAGATGTCTGGCAAATACTTTTCTTTTTCTGTGGGTAGATTCTGTTATAGAAAATTCCGATCTGTACTTTGATTTCCATTCAAATGACCTAATAATGGATGTGTTTTTTTAAGATAACTCTGTAGAAGTAGTAAAGTATATTTTCAGGTAATTCAAACCAATCTTCCAATATTTGAGTAGGCAGTTTAGCAAATAGTGTACAATCATTAAAGACTCCAACAGCATGGTAGTAATGGCTTAAGTCTCAGTGCTGAATAAAATCCTTTCATATTCAACGTTTTGAAAAAGCTTCTTAAATGGTGGAGGATTCATGTTCCTAGATGAGGCTTCTCAGACTGCTTTCCTGAGATCATTGTGTATATTTTCACATAGTATTTGAAATTTCAGAGAAACTAGGCCACGTTTACTATCATATGTGCATTTTCTACTTGTTTTCAACTGAGTTTTTGGATGCTGTGTATTTTATGGTTACAAAATTAAGTAAAGCAATTTTTTTTTCCAGGTATCCTTGAATTCATCAGTGTGGCAGTGGGACTGGTCAGTATTAGAGGCGTGGACAGTGGCCTTTACCTTGGAATGAATGAGAAGGGAGAACTCTATGGCTCTGTAAGTACCACTTTCATATCAGCTCATACATCTTATATTTTTATATTATATTCATACATAAAATATTCTGTTTCTTCACTTCCTTTGGTTGTGGTCATTCCAGTTTAAAATGTGAGAAGTGATGCACACCACAAAGGAATATGTAAATACTCCCTGCTCTGTTACCTTGCATTTGAGTCCCTCTACCAAATCTCATTTGTAGAACAGCAGCTAGCCCAAGATAGAACTCTGCATAATACAATTCATTCCAAGATGATTTTAAAGTAAATCATAAATAAGTAATATTTTCTTACAGTAAATGTTAACTAATTCATTTTTTAAATCTAAAATTGTAGGTGTACAGGTCCAAGTTTCCAAACTCATTGTCAGGTCTACATACTCTTCTTGGGTTTGGTTTGTTGACATTTAAATGAACAGTAGGGCTACACAAAGCCTAAAGCATTTTGTTTATTTTTATAAAATCTTTTTTCATGTCTTCAAATATCTAGTGGCAGCTTAAATTATTTCTTTTCTCTTTCTTTCTGTAGGAGAAACTAACTTCTGAGTGCATCTTCAGGGAACAATTTGAGGAAAACTGGTACAACACTTACTCATCCAATGTCTACAAACATGGGGATTCAGGGCGGAGGTACTTTGTAGCACTTAATAAAGATGGTACTCCCAGAGATGGGGCAAGATCCAAAAGACATCAGAAATTCACCCATTTCTTGCCCCGGCCTGTGGATCCTGAAAGAGTTCCAGAACTGTACAAAGATGTGTTAGGATACAGCTGAGCAAAGAGGCAGCTTTGGCAAATACACCAACTGGAGCTGTTGCCCGTGCTTTCCTGGCAATGCCAGCATGAGGAACCTGCAGCGGTCGAGGATACTGGATGTGAAGAACCCACTTGGTGAAAGGCAGGCCTCTGTTCTCCAACCACTGGATCTGGGAGACAAAGCCTCGAAGATGAGTGTGGACCAGACTCCTCAAGACTTCCTGAATGCTTTGGTAGCCAGTCACCAGGGGGAAGAGGGACTTCCTAAAACATAACCAACTCCTGGCAATTCTGTCTGGATTACCTGTTGTCTGTAAATTAGCAAGGAAACATCTACATCATATGATGAGACAATGCTGGAAGAAGTAGAAAGAAATGGACTATAAAATAGTGATAAATCCTGGGAACTGTGTGTGAAGTTTTACAGGCTCCACTTTAGTGATGGATGTTAGATCTCAATACATAGCAGTCAAAACTGGAACTTTTCTTCAGGATGGACCTATTTATACATCTCCAGATAGCAAATATTTATTTTATATATTTATTTATTGAAGAGTTTATTTTTTACTGGGATATGAAGAGAATACAAGTTCCTAACCCCAATGAGAAGTCATTTACAGTGCCAATTTTTACTCTGCATAGTGTCCTGATACAGAAATGACATTACATTGCAATGCATCCAAAACCTGAACATTCGTGTTTCATTGTTTATCAGTTACAGATAATTTTATATTTTATGTGCATACCATTGCCTTGTAACTGTCCTTATTTGGAAAAGAATGTTTATTTTTTTTTTTTGCTTATGAGAGTGCCTTACAGATTGTATTAAATTCAAATGCACATTTAAAAATGGCATTAAAAGTTACTTCACTTTCTCTGGTTTCCTGTTATTTTTAAACTGCGAATATCTTAGCACACTATGTACAACATTTCACACCTGCAACAATTGTGAAGTGTGTATTGAAGTTACCTTGAAAGAAAAACTAACATTAACTCTTGAAATCTTGGTTCAAATCACAACATGCTTGATGGTTTTTGGCCAAAGGATTCCTACTATCTTTACACACACACAATTAGCTATTCTCTGTAAAATCTTCATGTAGTATTCTCATGATTTATTGTTTCTATCAATATAGTTAAGGGTAAACAAGTTCAGAGGGCAAAGTTTCAGATACTGCTGTATGAAAAGCTTCTGAGTGAGAGCTGCTTATCTGCTGAGTACAGAGAAGCTAAGAAGGCAACTTCCTTACCCTAATTCCTCATCTAGATAATATTTTCAGCATAAGATGTTCTGTGAAAGCTGTCAGAACAAAGATGAGCTGTGTCTGTGTTACTTACAGCTATAAAACAGGCAGATCATACTAATTTAATTCAGAACTGTCAGATATGAAGCACAAACTCATCTGAATATTAACTGATGGGGAAGTCTGCTCTGCAGGAATACAAAGGGTAATGACAGATTTATGATTTAGACCTAAACCTGCTGAACCTGTCACATGATTGCCACCTGCATGGACGAGGCTGGCTCAGGAAAACTGCAGGGAAGGCAGTTCAGGAGAGGGCACCAGAGGTGGTCTCATGTTTCATCTGCCACTGTTCCCAGTGAGCTCCTGTTCAAGGTAACTCATTTGCATTCAGTTTTATGCAATTGTATATGGTTCAAATACTGCACATGCATAATTTATATACAATCAAAGTATCAATGGAAAGCATTTTTCAGTATGTAGCACACTTGCTAGAACCTTTGCTGTGCCAGAGCTGCTTCTACTATATAGTGAGAGGTGGATGAGCATAGGTTACTGATGGATTGTTGACAAAATCATTTTACTTTCTGCCAGATAGAAATGAAATGCAGATACACAAAAGCATGTTTCAGCACTTTGTGCCTAGCAATGTGTAATTTACTGAAATAAAAGCTTTCATTTAAATTTTCTGAAAAATGGGAGGTGGAAGATCTATAGTATACTGAAGACATCTTAGTAAAATAACATTGTAACATACTCCAGTTTACCATAAAATAATGATTTTATGGGGGACATTGAGTCCCATTAGTAATAGATAATGCTGAAGACAAAAGTGTATGCTTTAAATAGAAAAAAATTCTTCCTCTGCGTCTTAAAAAGTAGTTTATTCCATATAAATTGTGCCAAAAAGAAGTAGCTGCTGTTGCTTATTATATCCTGCTTAGGATATAATTCCCAGGCATTTCTTACAAATTCACTCAGTGTTTAAACCATAGCAGGAAGAATTCTCCCTCTTTGGATTACCAGTTTACTGTTGTCTTCAAAAGTACATTGGAGATGTCAAGGGCTGTAATCAACCTTGTTATTATCATTGTGCATCTTTTTTTCACAGATATGATACAGCCTGTAACAGTAACTGAGGATACCTCCAAATAGTAAATAATTATCTGAAACTTCTGGATCCAAACACATATCCAGTATCTAAGTGAAGAAGAAGAAGAAGAGTGATATGTTCTTGCCTCATTTCCATTTTAGATATATGCAAATAAACCTTGAACAAAATATAATGGAGCAGGTACAGTGGTGATGAATGACTGTACAAAACCTCCAGAGCACTGAAATGCTGTCACAGCCTCTCTTTTAGTTCTGATGTATTGCCATTGAAGAAATACATCAGGTTCCTTATTTCATTTTGCTTGCAGCATTTATTTGCTCGCAGTTACATCCTGTCCATCATGATCTTCAGATGCAGTTCATGTTTTTCTAGTTTGAGAATGGTGGATACAAAAGTTACACCTCAAAAGGGCAATTTTTATATATTATTAAAGGAATAGCTTTAATTGTCAGAGGTTGGGGGTTTTTTTGTGTGTGATTTTCACTCCCACTCCAAAAAGCCCAACAGCACAGAGGGAGTAGTTTGTTCTGTTTAACCAGTAGAATAAATGATCTAGTTTAACTCTCATCATATTTTAATAACTATATAAATCTGAAAGATGTGGGCTGCTCTGATAATATGAAGGGAGTAATCTGAAGGAGGTGACAATGTTCAAGGTTCAGAGGAAACCTCTGAAGGCAGAGAAAATGCCACGTCTTGAAATAAATTCCTGTGTAATTGACTGCTCTATTTTTGCCTTTCCTCATTTATTTTTTTTTCCCAGGGAAGAAGAATCATTCAAGACAGTTTATTCAGTTTGTGCAGCAGTTGCAGCTCCACTTTCTGCTTCCCATGGATTCTCCTAAAAGTGTAAAATTTGGCCCTTTGATCTCAGAGCTGGCTTGAAATGGAGTGCTCCATGCCAGTTCTGTATTTCTCCATATATTTTGGGTTTTGCTACTCTGTTTCCCAAGTTGTGTCAGAAATAACACACTGGTCATACAAAATATTTTCTGAAACCCAGGAGGAACCTTCTGAACATACTTGAAGTGAAAGTTTGACTTCTATTAATCTTTGTGCTCTTAATCAGAATGCAGAAAATAGAATTCCTAACAGTCTTCTGTGGAAATTTTACAGCCATAATAGTTACCAGATATAGGAGAATGCAAATTCCTCTGGAAATGGGTATTTTTTAAATAGACAAGCTGATATAATCAGAAAAAGGGAGCAGCTAGTCTATAAGGTACACAGTCCTTTCATTGGTGTGAGCCATTTGTGTTTGCATGGAGCAGTTTGATCCTGTCCATATCTTCAGGTTGCTATCATAAGCTTATTGATGTTATCTTTCATACTCAGATGTGACAGCCAGCTTCACTATCTGAAAATTGAAATCCCTGGTATGGCCATGCACTCTGGGAGCACTTCAGGGTTGGGCAGAATTTACTTTCTGACATGTGAGAGTCATTTAACAAGTACACTTTCATCATAGCTTTCATTTCCAGCTACCTTCATTTCTTGATGTGCTTTGTTTACTCTTTTTTTCATAGACATCTAATCTAGCTTCAGTACCTTGTGAAGTTTACCTAAACATAGGCCTTTCCCAGCAGCTACAAGAGCAGTGGGTGTAATTTAGTTATTTTCTGCTGCTTATGTAATCTTATTAGTGCCACTGTGCTACAGCTCTAGTTACACCATTGCAAATTAGGTTTACCATACTACTTTTTCTATGCAGCAAAGAACTAAACAGAGGTAAGGCAATTTTATACACCATAAATGCATCTTTACTATTGCCTTAATGTACTTGACCAAGCCTGTGTCAGATACTGAAAACATGGTGGTAGGATACTTAAGTTTTGCTCCTATTGCTCCATACTGCATGGAGATGCTATTGGTAAGGAGAACTTTTGAAGATTTTTACTGCGTTTTCTCCTTTCACCTTAAATGTGAGAAAAACTATTGACTTCACTACCATTCTAATCTCTGCAATTATGTGGTAGCTTTTTTTTAATAGTAGATCCATTTGAAGACTCAAACAATACATGAAAATAACAACAGCTGCATGAGGTAAGACACTACCACCTTGGGAGAGAGTATTTCACTGGAAGGAGAGTAAGACAGACATGCATTCTAGGGGTTCTCCTCTATCAATTCTCCTCTAGGCTATTTTCTTTTATGAGGAAGAAAAGAGAAACAAACATTCCATAATGTTGAAAAATATGGTGGTAGAATTCTTCAGTTTCTGGATGATTGCATAAATGTACACTTTATCAGACATTTCCCTTAAAACAATGTCCTTTGCAGTTGTGTGTTCAGCAGCTGTGGTGGAATTGTCACTGTTACTGTACCTAGTGTCAGTGCTTGTCACAGTACATGGCAATAAATATATTGCTAGAGAGGGAAAGAGAACATTCTGAAGTTGTTATATGCCATTAAATGGTAATCTGGGAAGCTTGGTTTATGGCATTAGGTTTAACTCAGTTTTTGATACAGAGTCTTACATAAGTTTTGACAATCCATTGTGATTTCTTAACATTCAGAGATTCAAGGGCAGAAAACCAGAAAGTTGTAAAAGTTGCTCAGGTGGGGCATACTTAATGATGACATCTTTATCAATAAGTTGTGCACAAATAGGAAGAAAAAAATTATCCAAACAGGGAAGAGGTCAAACAGTTACTTCTATTGCTGGTTGGAGAGAGATTAAGTTTCAAACAGAAATTGGTTGGCAGCTTGCCAAAATAGCTGTTTAATCTGCAACATGATCAGTCACTAGAATCATTCTGAAAGTGCAGGAAAAAGAGAAAATTCTGAATTAAAACACTAGTGACAGTAGCTCTCTGTATTTTGAACATATCCAAAAATGCTGTTGCTGTTGTTCTCTTATTATAGCAAGTCTCTTGTACAGGCAGTTTATGGGGAAAGGAGTAAAAGTGTTAGAAAGGCAGTCTTTTGACAGTGAGCTTAGTAAAAGTCTTCCTGTGGTAATGTCCTGGTTGATGTATTTTGTCTAATTACAGCAAAATTGAATTGTTTTATTTCACTTAAAATATCACAAACCATGTGTTACTTTCGTGGGTATCTTCGAGTCAGGAGTGGTATCTGATTTACAAATAGAGCCCATGTAAACCACATTAGTCACTTTGGACTCCCAAATGCAAACTTTTAAATATCTATATCTATAGTCTATATAGATATATAGATATATCTATAGTCTATATAGATATATAATATATCTCTAGCATATATTTATGAACTTTTCAAATTAGTTTCAAGTGTTTCTCTTGTTCCTGACAATGACAGTCTCAGTGGCTGGTGAAATGTTTGTTTATTGTTCCTGTAAGATCATCCATCCACCTCCAATTCCAGTGAGTATAAAGTGCAATAGACATGAACGTGGGTCTCAAGACAAGTAGGTTTGCCTTAGGGTGATTTCATCTGTAGGTGGCTGAGGTATCAGAAGGTGGTGATAGGCAACTATGCTTACACTGAGGAGTTTTTAGCAGTTGACACCTATTGTGCTGAAGCTTCTGGAACAAAAAATTAAGTAGTATTAGCTACGAGTCATCAATGTTCTGGTTATGCTGGTTTATGTTTTCTAGTTTGCTGAAGCCAGAAAATATAATTTCCTTTTTTAGTAGAGATATGGATGGAAGCTTGGTATAAATATGATGAAGGTGAAATGATGGAAGGAGAATATTCTCAAGACTTTTTTGCAAATTCTGAGATGATGAGATGATCTTCACAATTATTATCTTACTTCTCTGATCAGGTGGGTTGTCAAGGTTTGAACTCCAAAAAAAACCTCTTTTTCTTTTTAGCTGGACAAAGACTGTGTCTTCATCTCTGAGATTTAGTGCTACTTTGGCCATCTACTCTTTCTGAAAACTAACATAAGCCAATGACAGCATGAAAACTCATAGCTGCCTTCTCCTCTTTGTACTGCCTTTTCCTTTAGCTATTCAAACTTGGGCCTACCTATTTAAGTCTTTATATTTTAATTTCACACCTATCAGGTGACAAAATGTCTAACTAAACAAATGCTGAAGACTTCTAAGACATATAACTGTATAATTTGTCAAGAATTTTAACCTGTTCCAGAATAGGCCTGTTAAAATTATCTATACCTTTGGTAATTTTCAACACAAAGATGAGTGCATGATTGTAATATAATGTATTCCAGCTTTTATTTAGAGCAGATTTTGATTTTTAAAATGTCAGCTGGTAGTTTTTCCTGCTCAGGAAACTCCTTGTCATGGTTGTACAAAGCTATGCTGTCTTTCTGGCCCTCCAGTCAAACTTTCACAACCATAGTTCTTACCCACTGTGATTTAGTGTAGTGATCTGGATATCTGGGTTTTTTCTTATTTTATTCTAATTTTTCTTATTGATCTCTCTATGGTTAATCCAAAGGAATCCCCACTCTTGCTAGAATGATATACCTCTTTGTACAAACAAACAGTAGATTTTTGCTGTGAGAAATTTGCTTTGTCTAAACTTTTCTCAGTGATCCAGAATCCAGTACTTGACAGTCACCAAATGATCAGAAAATGCTCTTAATTCTATGCTATTATATTTATGAATAAAATAGAAACTGCAAACACTAAGCTCCGTGTGGCACAGTACCTAGTCACTCACAATTTTTCTTTTAGGTCATGGTGCCATGGGTATCTTTTCCAAAATCATAAAGCCTCCTAAGGTGAATGTTGTGCTTGTGAATGCTGGACACTGTAAGGTGCAGTATGAAGTTGTCTCAAATGCTATGAAATTCTCATCTGGTAGACATTTCTCATGGCTGTAGTCAAGTACCATTGCAAGCACCACATTACATTTGATTTATTATGAAAAATTGTGCTCAAGATACTCACATTTGCATAGTGGTTGTGGTTTATGGCTTATAACCTCAGTTAACTTCTCCAGTTGATGTAATGAGGAGGTAAATTCTTTTATCTAGAAATGCGTCTGCTAATCTTAACTATGTAAAGTGTTCTCCATTCTGTGATGGTGCTGGGCAAACAACTACAATAAAGAATATGTAGACATTAATGTAGTTTTTCTTCATGGCATATACACCTTGAAAAGCTCAAGTTGTTTAATTCTAGGTTATTAGCATTGATTGCCTTAATGTATTCTATTTGCTCTCACCTTCTTTAAGTCACCCTTTAGGATGCATTTCCTATCTCTGAGAAAGATCTCTTGCAGCTCAGCAATGCTTTTCCAGACTGCCTCAAGTGAGCAAAAATAAAGTGCATCTCATATCCAGGTATTTTGTATGTATTTTAAATATTTTTCCTTGCTGCCTTTGGCTATTAGTGCATTCAGGATCACCCCCAGACCTTTCTTGGCTGTGCAGGGTAGTAGTCCTTGCTACCTTTGCATATTTAGGCAGCCCCTTGACAGTGTTTGAAATGAAAAGTTGACAGATGATGAATGACACACAGCACTCTCATATGTTTTCTCATTAAAAAAAAAGGTACTATTGTTTCAAACCAGCAAAATGCTTTTATCTCATGAAGAAACTTCAATAACTCCATGAAAGTTTTGGTTTCTTAAAAAGTTGGTGAGTGTGCCCATATGTTTTTGTATGATTCTTTTATGAAGCTGGCCAGTGATGATGAAATTAGCATGTTTTGATCTATATACAAGCTGTTCATAAAGAACTTGAAAGGAGTAGTTAGGAAAATCCAAGTGCTGAAACATTTAAGATGTACTTTCTGGTCTCACTTTTGTGTGATTGTCAGCCAGGGACTATCACCATTAAGGTAGCTTGCCAATTGCCTGCCACAGATACAATATTTATTGCTGTAGTGGGGATTTCCTATCAGAGATCTGAAGAAAGACTTTTATACATTGTTTCTCCTAGGTAACTTATTCAAATCAGCAGAAGAAATCTGATAGTAAGATAAAAATAACCAAGAAAAATGTATTTTTGGTCACTGGGCTCATTTGAACTTCTTTTTTTTTTGTTCAGGTTTTCCTTCACATGGCTGTAAAGTGGTGAAGGAAATCAGCTGATGTTCTGCTTTTCTATAAAAAATTCATCACTGTTTATGATGTTAAAATTAATGTATTTTGCTACTGACTTATGAGGTATGAGATTTATTTTTTTCATGCTATTAGAAAGTAGATATATACAGTTTTTCAGGAAATTAATCTCTTTTAAGTCTGTTGGAAATATATGGGAATACTCATCAAATCAAATCATAGTTGGCTAACATTTCTACTTCTCTTTTCCTAAGAGACAAATAGACAGTGTTTTAAAGCACTAAGAATGACAGGGTGGGGTTAACATATTGTGAACTATTACCAGTCCCATAGCCCCACTATTCACAGAAATTATGCTCTCCTAGCAATTGAACCTCTCCAAAGGTTGATCAGTTAGTCATCAATTTTTAGTCTGTATACATAAACTCCTGTTTCCTTTTGTAGGCACATTCACCTCTGTGAGCAAATCAGGTCTTCCTAATTACGCATTTTTACACTTTTTAAGAAACTATAGCCTTAATTCCTTGTTCAGCAGCATCTCCTCTTTCATTGGAGAGACCTGGACTCTTCTGATGAAGGTTATGCTCCTGTTGCTTGCATTGTTTAGTGTTTACTGTCAGAGGCAGCTCTGGATTTTGAACAGCTGCATTCCTGCTTTTACACCTTCCTACTCCAAGGCAAGGCATCACCTTGCCTCCCTAGGCATGCCAAATCCCTCACCCAGGGTGGCACCTTCCCCTGCAGCACCAACGCTGCTCCTGCGCAAGGAGGTGCAGCTGAGGCAGGTGCAGGAGCAGGGCAGGGACACGAGGAGCGCCTGAGCAGGGCAGGGACACGAGGAGCGCCTGAGCAGGGCAGGGACACGAGGAGCGCCTGAGCAGGGCAGGGGCAGGGACACGAGGAGTGCCTGAGCAGGGCAGGGACACGAGGAGCGCCTGAGCAGGGCAGGGACACGAGGAGTGCCTGAGCAGGGCAGGGACACGAGGAGTGCCTGAGCAGGGCAGGGACACAAAGAGCGCCTGAGCAGGGCAGGGACAGGGACACGAGGAGTGCCTGAGCAGGGCAGGGACACAAAGAGCGCCTGAGCAGGGCAGGGACAGGGACACGAGGAGTGCCTGAGCAGGGCAGGGACACAAAGAGCGCCTGAGCAGGGCAGGGACAGGGACACGAGGAGTGCCTGAGCAGGGCAGGGACACGAGGAGTGCCTGAGCAGGGCAGGGACAGGGACACGAGGAGTGCCTGAGCAGGGCAGGGACACGAGGAGCGCCTGAGCAGGGCAGGGACACGAGGAGTGCCTGAGCACGAGCCCTGTGCTGAGGGGTGAGGGCAGCAAAGCCGTGCGTGCAGGGAGGGAGGCAAAGGCAGCCGCAGGTAAAACTGCTGTCCTTGTGTTTAGCCCTTGGTTATAGAGCTGGGGAGCAGGATCAGAAACTGTCTGGTTTTAGAGATCTGACACAGATCTCATTGGCTGTCTATCCTTAAAAGGCAGATTAATTTTTTCCTTTGAAGAGCATTCAGTAGAATGTTCACTTTCCATATTCTCTGAGCTACAGCACCTGAGGCCTCTTTGTGGTGCTGGTTTCCATAGTGCTGTTTTTATTTGCCAGCTAAATAGTGAAAAAGGTGATTGGCAAACATAATAGTGTTTTTCTCACACCCTACAAACTATATGGGCAACAAGTTTATTTGATAAGGAATGCTGATCAAACTATAACTTTATAGTGATAGGGTTCTTTTGTCATCAATGTCTGATTATACAAAAACCTAAAGACTTTGGACTATTCACTTCTGGTCTGGCACATTCATTCATAGGTAAAACAAATCATCAGAATTATTAATGTCTATACTTTTCATGTCTACAATTTACATTTTAAAATTTCCTAAATACCTTTGATGGCTCTGTAGCATATTAAAGTTTTTCTAATATTAAAACCAAAAGTTTCAATCAATTATTATTTTATTTTGAAGGATGAATATATTAGTAAACACAAATGTGAGAATACTCTGTTTCAAGTCTGAGCTCTTATCTCATTGTGCCCAATGAGAAGAGAAATTTTGGCAGAAGGTATTTCACTAGGAAGGCATGAAAGGACGCACTACAGAGCCATTAGCAAGAGTTTCAGCTTCACCAGAAACTTTAGCCACCTCTGATGCATCATTGCAAACTCACAAAACACGATCTGCAATGTCTTTTTCCTTTAATCATCATCATCATCGTCTGGCTTTCAGCTTTTTAAAGACCTCAGTTTAAAAGTTTTATTTCTGCTAGACAGGTTAAAGATGTCATGGTAGAAAAAGTAGAGTTCCTAGCCATGTAGATCAGAAATAACAGGAAAAGATCAGAAAAAAATAATTTCTTATACTATAATTACTAAGATAACTGTTTTCTTCCTTTACCTGTGTGCTTTCTTTCTATTTTAGTGCACTTACATCATCTCATCACATTATGTAGAGTCTTAGTGCTCTCAAAGGGCCAATAATAGTGTCAATTTGCTGCTTTCTAATTTCCTGAAATTGAGTATCTTGCCAATAAAGTGAAGCAGAAAATTAAATTAAGAGAATCCAATATTTTAATGAAGTTTGAAAAGAAAAGTAGTGGGCAAAAAATCATGCCATTTTAAATAGAGAAAAGACCAAGAGGGCACAAAAGAGATATTTTGTGTCTCACAAAAGAGACACAAACTTGTGGCTAAATCTGTGATGTACTGGTGCACAACACTAGTAATTAAAAAAAAAGGGAAACATGCTAATTTCACACAGGTGGGAAAAACCAATCAGCTCAGATAGGGTGCAAAAATAACAAGTAGCCTGAGGTAGGGCTTTGTAGCACATCTGCTGTAATTCTGTACTACTTAGAACTCCACTTTTCACAGAAATGCTTTCCCAGCCTTCAGGGTAAATGCCAGTAAAGGACATGGCATTTTGATAACATGCCTTTCCAGAGGAATAGATGGAATTCTGAAGAACCAGAGATTCTTAAAATGCTTGTCTCATCGCCATTGTTTGAAAAATAGAAATCCCTTAAGGAATATTGTGAGACGAAAGCAGTCCACTTTAGCCCACTGCCTGAGAGTTCTGTACATGGAAGGACAGCACAGCATTAGGGAGGGCACTGTCTCTTATCAGGCACCTGCAGTATTAGCCCTGTAACCTTGAAAAGTACAATCCAAAGGAACAGAACATCAGTAACCATGCTGGCATCATGTATGCTGCAAAGAGAGAGAGAAATAAACTGGGAATTATTTTTTCCCAGTTAAAGTGCTGCTGCTATCAGAACAACTGATAAAGAAATGCTGAAGAAGAACTAGTGTAGTTCTTTACTACAATTTTCCTCCAGCAAGACTGAAAGCCTTTTGACAGAAAGTATAAAGGTATAGATCTGCATGGATGGAATGACTGAAATGCTGAACAGACTTCATAGGTGGAAATTGAGTTTGTATGTTTTGCTGGTAGAATTTATTCCCAGACAAAACAAAACAAAACCAACAAAACTCATCAAATAAAACCAACCGACCAACCAAACCCAACAAAAAGTGCTTTAGTTCACTATCAGTCATAGCAAATATTTTATTGTTATCTTAGATTTCGTGTCCCTTAACACAAAATTCCTGTTTCCCCCCCTATTTTAATATACCTTCTTCCTCCTTGATAGATATATCAAGGGGGAAAGGAGTATAAAAAAGTTAGGAAAGAAATGAAAATCTCAGATATGGTTTCAGTTCTATAAAAAAAAGATTTTCTCAAAAGTAAGATAGCAAGTCTTCGTCCTATGGATTCAGATTTTAGTGTATCAAAGGGTCAGCATAGATATCCATGATACAAGAGAAATAACTTACCATTCTTGGCTTTGTAAAGGCTCTTTACAGGAATTTATTAAAGCAGTTTCAAACTTTTGTTTGGAGCTGAATTGATTTTTAGCTGTTCTAAGGATCAAGAAAACATAAAGATTGTTTAAAATCATAATTCCTCAGATTATACTGATTTCTGGAATACAGGTTTTGAATAGATCCTAGGAGTTAAAGATGATGATAAATAATATTTTATTTATTAAAGCTATAACTTTTTGGCAAGTAGAATAATATCTTGATTCAGTTAGCACCACTTAGCATTTAAGATACACTTCCAGATGTAAGACTTGAACACTCCAACGTGTATATACACAGGTATAGTTTATCATGGAAAGTAAGATCCACTGCTTTTCTTGGTGAATATAAAAAAATATGTATAAAAGAATAAAACACTTGTTTTTGAATGTAACACTGCCATCTAATGAAATAACTGTAAATTACATGAAAGCATTTCATGGTTTTGTCACCTGTTTTTGGAGATATAAAACAGGATATAACTTGATTATAAATAGCATTTTAATAATAAGAAAATTTTACCTTTATCATTTAGTTATTTGTCAATATAAAAATAATAATGGTTATTCATGTTAATAATTAATAGTATTAATAATTATATTAAAAAATTAGAACAAACTGATTATATTTCAAGCATCTGGAAAAAACCTTCATCATATAGATGATATTTTAATAAAACTTTGAACTAAATAAAGACAACGAATAAGGTTTTCTATGAAGATCAGAAATAAAAACCCCAAATTAAGTGGGGTTAATTAACCCCAAACTTCCTTTCACATGTTATATTAGATTTATTTTCTGGGTGATATAGAATTCTAAACACAGTATTTACAGTGCCAGAAGTTGGTTTTGCCAGCTAGTTCACCTAAGGTCCTGAATGAATTTTTGGGATGAAGATGCAGGGGTAGAGTGTCCTGGGCTCTGTTTGCAGATGTGCAGTGTAGTCCTTGAATACACTTGAGCAGTCACTGGGGGAAAATCCTGCCCCACATCTGTCTACATAAAATTCTTCAAGCACAGCAGCACTGCTGTGTGGATGCTGAAGCAGGACAAGGGGGTCCCCCTGAGGGCTCATAGTGCTTCATTTTCTGGGACTGCTGGAGGCCAGCTGGGATCCAGCCCTGTTTGGTCATTCTGGGTGTCTTGGAAGGCGTCTAAGCAGCTCTGGGTGTAGGGCTGAGTGTCTCAGCATGGAGAGACTGTGCATGAGTCTGCTCTGCACTGTGCTGGGCACTTAGGGCAAGGGGGCTTCCAGCCTCACTGTAATTTCTAATTATGAACTCAGTTAAAAATAATCCTTTTCTTGCTCCAACCTCAACTATGGTAATGCTAATTGGAAGCAACCTTGTTAGGTGCCATGTTTGTTTAAAAAAACCCTGGAGACATCAAAACACTTCATTATAGACAAATAAATAACATTTCTAAGTGTCAGTTAATTAATTATGGTTATTTTACTGCAGAGTGCAACCATTAGTATTTATTTTACAGTCCCAGTTGATATTTTGCTGACATGGCCAGGTCATAACATGGTCATATAGCATGATATTTTATTCTAACATAACTATGTGATAATAGTAAAGGCACTTGGTATTTCAGCAGTGTTTGTGAGGTCATCCTGCAGCTGAAATTTGACAAAGGGAGAGAGGCACATACACTAGCAAGTGGTATAGTCTCACCAATCACCAGGTCTGTGATCTGGCTTTTCAGTGAATGAGAGCATCTTGTTGAGTTTATGGAACATGACGATCCTCACACAAGGAAGATCAAAAGGCTGCATTACGTTTCAGTACATAAGTTTATGGGACAGATGGAATCCACTCAGAGAGACCCATGACACTCAGGGCCAGATTATCAAAAGTTTCAGACACTAAAACCTATTAGTGTGTTCAAACCTTTATTCCAACAGTGTCAGCACTTTTAAGCTCTATTTAAAGCATCAGTCTACAATTTAATTACTGCCAAAGTTCAAATGGAGGTTAAAAGGATAGGCTAAAGGAGGTGGCAAGTCAAAAGAAATTTTGGGTTGGCTTTTCTTTGTTTCCACACACATATTGTCAAACTTTTGGATATAATTTTTATAGCAAGGGAGAAATGAATATTCTTGTGAAGCGTACCAAAATATCTTTGGTGAAGTAATAAATATTAAAATGCTGAATGTCCTTGCCTCTGTGATGTTGAAGCATAAAAAACACTTTTGCTATATCAATGTTGAGAACATTTCAGGAGTTTCTATCAAATAAATACAAAATACACTCAGGAAGAAAGAAGGGGTGAACTCTCCATCTTAATAGCAGTCTGTCAGATTCCTTAAACTCCATGTTTGCCCATGTTTTGCTTTCTAATGGATTCTAGTGCTCTGGTAAACTCATCTCTTTTGAGGGGGACTCTAGTTAGGATTCCTGCTTTGTGTCTTGAAGTGTCAGTCCATGCTCTGGAGTTACCTTTCAGTGGGTTCTAACTCTGGACACTTATAGTTCCTCAATGCCCAACATTGTTCCATATGCCCAGTATTGTGCAGACTGTGATTTTATGGAGAAAAGACACGAAGCTGGAGTTGGCTGTTTTACAGTACCTAGCACAAGAATACACAAACCCAGATGATGTAATAACAACCACATGGGTGCTCAGCCTCAGATTCCTCATCACTTTTGAACACTCCTGAAGTCCTGTTTAGAGACTGTTGTCCTCTGCTCTTCATTCAGATGTTCTTTTATGGAACAGTCAGACTTTCTCAAATTGCTATTGAGAAACCCTCTGTATGAGGACTTTCTGTGAAGTGCTTCCTGACCCATATGAAATGATGAAAATTCACCCTCAGGGTACTAATTTCTTAATTTATTCCCTTCTGGGGTTCTGACTTGAAACTTATGTTACCTTAAATGATGGCCAGCTCTTCATCTAATTGAAGTGTCATTTGAATCAAGAAGAGTTGAAGAACTCTTGCTGAGTAGTTCTGCAGATGATTTTTTTTTTTTACATGGAGGCAAAGATGAAAAAAAATACAAATAAGCTTCACATTAAAACCCATTAGAGCTCCTGGTGTTCCATGGGATCACCTATTTTTAAACATGGAGAATTTCTACCAATGCTTCCAACAATATCATGGGTCCTGCTGCTGCTTCTTTGATGTGATCATTCTTTAGTATAATTTAGGTGTGGGCAAAATGCATAGTTTGCACAGCTAGAGTTGTACTTCGTTGAGTCCACCCTTTCCACTTCAACCCTTCTTACTGCTGCAAGAAGTAGAACTATCTCCCATATGCAATATCCCATGTTATTCCAGATAGGTTTTGAATTCATTTGGAACTTTCCAAGCAGTAATGGAAGACACTAGAAGATGTTTTTTACAAGGAATAGTGAAGGAAGCAGAAAGTGACATCAACTTAAAATGACATATTAGCTACACTGGCTGCACAATTTTTCAGGCAAACTGCTTTTATTGACAATGGCAATTATCCTGTGTGGGTTATCTTAAAGGTGACTGAGGACCTAATATTATGACCCTCATCTTTAATGTTAATTACAACAGAACAAAAACTGTCAAATGTTCTTCTTTTTGAAGGACTGGGGAATATTTAAATGTAAGAATTTCTGCAATATGAGCCCTTGTTCATTCATTTGTGACATTAAGCATAAGCCCTCTGCACATCAGCATGTGCACTCAGTGCTTATGGACTGCCAAAGCAGACCCAGTAGATACCTGGACTCAGCTTTGGCTGGATGGTCTTTAATTTTATCATTGCAGCCTCTGAAAGGCAGGGAGAATGATTAGACCACTCATGGCTTTTTGCAGCATGTGCCTGGTCAGTTTTAACCATGTGATAATACAAACATGCTAGACACAGAAAACAGTTCCACACAGCCTGTATGATTTTTTTGCCCATAAGTCTGTAGCCATAAATAATCCTTTCCAGTGTTACTAAAAAACCTGTCAGGCTAGATAGCCCTTCAATACAAATAAAATAGTATTTGATACATTTTGACAAGAAGGTAGAATGTAATTTCTGTTTTAAAACTGTGTTTTAAATCTCTTTGGTTGCATCGTTCTATTACAATCCTCTCCTATTATAAGCAAGGCATTTGAGAATGAAGATGAAAGGGTTAAAAACTATCAAGCAGGTGTGTTGGTTAGCAAAGGCTTTAGCTTACTTCTTGGCTGTCACACAGTGCAGGTGTTAAACATCAGCATTTTCAACCTGTTTGATATCTAGGCTTTTGTGTTTGTCATCTCGGGACTTTTACATGAAATCTGTAGGAAAACCCCCCATTGCTTTGTTGTTTTGGCTGAGTAGGATAAAACAGAATTTATTTCTCACTGCTCTTAAGTTTAAAAAGACTAGCACATCTATGTCTCTCAATCTAAGAAGTGGAGGGGTTTTTTAACTTTATAGTTTATGTTATTGTATATCATCCCCTATACAACAGCAACACTAAGAGGTAAAGAACAGCAAGCTGACAATTAATAAAATCTGCAATTACTGATAAGTAAGCAGAAAAATGTGTCTAAAAATGCATTCATTTAATTCCTGCTTTGTATATCTTAGTTTATAAATCTGATAGATATGCTGGCAAAATGAAAAACATTTTGTATTTATGATAAAAATTAATTTCTAATTGAATTCTGTGTGTGATGTTAAAGAATAAATAATGAAAGATGTAAGAAGCTCATGTAACTTTAAAATCCATTACATATGCAAAAAACTTTTTATATGTCTTCATATGCAGATTTAAGTGCCTTCAATATCAAGAGAATCTACCCAGTAATTTCTTTTCCCATCCAAACAACTCTTAAGACATACAAAAGTTACCCCTGCTCTAACTTCTGTAAGTGGTGAACAAAGTATAATAAAGCCTTCTTAATAATTATAAAACTTAATCAGCAACAGGTTTCGTCCCTTCATCTTAAGAGTGTGAAACTAATTCTGAATAGCTGATTTCTCATGCAGTTGTTGTTCATGACTGACTTTGTTTTGCATGGAGACCATTCAGAATAGAAACCTAGAGTAACTTTAAGACATGTTTACTTTCCCTTGGGGATTTCCTGAAATTGCTTGAACTAGTCTGATAATTAAAATTGTTAGAAAGAAAGTACAACCCTTGTTCCCAAACTGAGTTCTACAAAAACTTTCCAATTTGTACTACAGTCACTGGCTTGGCGTGGAAGTGTTTTTCAGGACAAAATCCTTGTATTCCTGGATGATACAGCAGTATGAAAAGTGGGGAACTGGTTCATTTTTTCTCACACACTAGGACTAAAGATATCAATCTGCCTCTGTGAAAATTATGGTGTCCTCTTTTTCTGAGTAATTTCCAGATAGCTGATTAATTTTGACCTCAGGTATCAATCAAAACCTTTCAAAATGTTAAGCAGTAATTACACCTATCTATATGTAATGTATATATGTAGAGATATATAAAATTGTATTACAGAAACACACATATATTTTAGGAGCAAGAAGAAAAGAGTCATACTGTGCTGCCATTTATTCTATTTGTAAACACCCAGATAAGTTTCCCTTCTTAATCCCAAATAATGCTTGTAGTAATAAAGAGCAAAGTTTTGGGAACTAGTTCATACAATTGGCTTTGCCTTTTTTTTACTCATCAAATGCTGTTTCAAATGTATGCAAAGATAATGCACTGATGCATTTAACAATAATAGACAAGAAATTAGTGGTATCAGTGTGTTTCTACACTGTTAGTGCAAAACACAGGAAAATATTCTTATGTGAGGTCATATTCTATAATTTCCTCCCTGTATCATTGAACCAAATTGGAAACTGTGTCACGTATCTTACTGGCAATCTATAAAGCAATGCATTTGCTTCTTGAAAATCAATTATGTAGTCTTGACAAATCATCACACCAGAAGTTACTTTGTATGTGGAAGATTTTATCAGCTGTGTCATAAGCTCAAAGCACTTAGGTTAAACTTGATTTTCTGTCCTTTTATTGGGATATCTACTGCATTATCTCATCATGCCAATACTTGGCTTGGACATGGAGAGAGGAAATTTTATTTATGATTCAGTTCCCTTAAATCTTTTTAGCAGTAACTGTAATTCTGTGTTTCCATAAAACACTTCACCACTTCAGTGAAGATGCATTTCATCATATCAGTGACACTGAAAGAATCAGTCTTTAAAACAGAGAAACCCTCTTGATACATCAGTGCCTGCCTAGAACCCATCCAGATGTCAGTGCTACTTCATTATTCATTTTGGTAATGATAACCAGCTGCCAGTTTAATGTCTGATACAGGAGTCCATTTGGGAATCATCCCTCTCCTCAGATAATCAGGCAAGTTGAGCAATTGTTCTATATTAGCAAACTCGTTTATTGCCCTGTGAAACCTAAACTGAAAGTTGCAAATGTTGTGTTTTGAATCACTTTCATGTCTGAACATGACTGACACAGAACGACTTCATTAACTTTCAGTAAAGTGCACTAGAAAAAAAAATTAAGATAGAGTTCAGGTGCTGAAAGGGGTGTACTCTTTATTGGTAGAATAGACCCAGTTTTTGTGTTGACATACATAAATATTTCTATTTTATTAGTCTTGTTAATCTGGTAAAAAAATTTCTAAAAATATGTTGATTATTTTTGATCCTGAACATTTAGGAATACTTTCTGAATTGCTGAAGTTGAGAAACAGCTAAGAAGAAAGAGACAGTGGATTCAAAGACTGGAGAAAATTCAGTATTTGAAAATAATAGGAAATTCTGGATTGAAAAATAGCAGAAAGTAAAACTTGTGTAGTTTTAAAGTGGTCTGATAATTACTAATCCAATCTTTGCTTATCCAAATAGGAAGAAAAATATAAGGTACAACAATAATAGTTTTTAAACATTATTTCTTCAAAAAGCAAATATCGAAGAATGAGAAACTTTTCACTTAGGAAGGCTTTAAGAAATATTCAAATGTATGGTTATCATACCCTAAGAATCTATCTTCTTCCTTCCCTCTTCTCCCAGCAATACCCGAAAATCAGTCATAAACACTAAAACAACTTTATTCACAAGTCATATATATATTCATATCACAAGTGCTGAAGAGAAAATATTAAAGAGAAGCAGATGAGAATAAGTGAGAGGAGCAGCTCTGCAGACCCCGAGGTCAGTGGAGAAGGAGGGGCAGGAGGTGCTCCTGGTGCCAGAGCTGAGATTCCCCTGCAGCCCCTGGAGGAGACCATGGTGAGGCAGCTGCCCCTGCAGCCCAAGGAGGCCCATGGGGATGCAGAGGTCCACGCTGGAGTGGGTGAATGCCTGAGAGGAGGCTGTGACCCCATGGGAGACCTGGGCAGAGAGGACCCCACTCAGGATCAGCCTGTCCATGAAGGACTGCACTCCATGGAAAGGTGACCCATGCTGCAGCAGTTTGGGGAGAACTGTAGCCCATGGGATGGACTCACATTGGAGAAGTTCATGGATGGACCCCATGCTGGAACAGAGGAAGGACTCCTCTCCCTTAGCAGCAGGAGAAACAATGTGTGAGGAACTGACCATAACCCTCATTCCTTTCTCCCTGCACTGCTAGGGGAGGAGGTGGACCTGGGAAGGAGGAAGGGGTCAGCGTAAGGTGTTTTGAAGGTTCTATTTTAATTCCCATTATCCTTCTCTCATTTTCTTAACATTAAATTCAATTAATATCTCTGATTCTAGCCCTTTTTGCCCCTGGTGGTATTTGGTAAGTGACTTTTCCTTCTCCTTATTTGAACTCATGAAACCTTCATATTTTCTCTTCCCTGTCCAGCTGAGGAAGTGAGTGATTGGCTTTGGTGGGTGCCCGGCCTCCAGCCAGCATCAACCCACTACAGGTGAGGTATTATTTATGGCTACCAATCATACAAGAGGTGTTAATTTATTAAAAGAAGGAAAGAAATTAAGAGTTAGAGTAAAGCTACATAGTAACTAAAGGTTTAATAAAGAGAAAACAGTGAATTGGATTTGTTTTAAAATTCCTTCAAAGAACTTAGTGATCCAGCAGAAGTTATTGATTCAGCTTGCTAAAGGAAGAATGTACCTGGTTTTCCCAAAGCCAAGGATGAGAATGAATTTTCTGCCCTCCTGAGAAGGTACTTGTTTTGTGTTCATTGAAATCAAATCTGTAACCTATTAGATCACCTGCTTAAGCCAAGTTTTACTTGGTTCAGGTGTAGAAATATTATTCCATTTTGTCAAATTGGCCACAGCTTAAGCTTCATATATTTGACATTGCTGTGACGTAACAAATATCCTACTTGACTAATAGTTAGAAGCACACAGGCATATGATACCTGGTCCAGAATAACATCTCTTAGGACAAATACACCCATTCACACTTTCTAAGGAATCAGTCTGAGAGAAGGAACTTAAATGCTTCTGCCTTCTGTGTCACAGGGTAGCGACATTTCTGGTTCAGTTGGTGGTATCCTAAACCTGGGCTCACATTTGCACTGCACTCCAACATGAAACAGCTGTTGGGTTGTCTGTATCAATAGATGCCTCAGAAAAAAGGAGGATAACTCTCTTTGGCAAAATTTCTTCAGTGTGAGAGTGGTGAGGCACTGGACCAGGTTGCCCAGAGAAATTGTGAATCCCTGGAAGTGCTCAAGACAATGTTGGATGGAGCTCTGAACAACCTAGTCCAGTGAAAAGAGTCCCTGCCCACAGCAGTGGATTGGAAATAAATGATCTTCAAGGTCCTTCCAACCCAGGCTATTCTATAATTCAGTGATTTTTTTTGAGATGAAGAGTTTATAAGTAGTAGTACATCACTCATGTTATTGACACAAGAAAGTTAATTCTCATTAGGGAATAGATATTCTGGTTTTTTCCTATTTTCAACATGAATGAAGCTTAACTTTATATTCAGAGGGAATCCAATTTTGATGAATTTTGAAGAATGTAGGGAAATAATTAAGTTTTTGCAGAGCAAGGTGTTGTCTTGATATCATTCAAATAAATGTGCTTGGATTTTCAGTTTGTGATTTATATTGTATTTGTCTTGGTCCAAGAGCAACTTCAATGACAGTAATCAAGGGTCACAGATGGATTGGAAGAGGTTTCTGCAGATTTTCCTGTGTGTATTCTGATATTCATTATAAAGATGACAGTGGCAAAGTATTTGAAAGCCAAGAAAATTCTCAGAAAGTTTATCTGGATTCCATTGGACTGAGAAGATCAAAGAGCAAATGGTAAGAAAACACAGAGGGTAAAGAGGATTTGATAGAATTTCAAGAATGCTAGTATGCTAGTGAGCAGCAGGTTTCTCAGTGGCTTATGGTCTGATGTGTTTTGAAATTTCTTCATCAAACATCATGGAGAAGGGAAACACATGTAATTTCAATGTGATACTGAAGCAGTAGCAGGCAACTTCAGCTATACATGACTGTTCTGAACCAGTTTTTTTTCTTTTTTTGAAATAATATTATTTTATCTTTTAAAATGTGTAACTAAACAGTTCTTGCTTACAGTGCTAATATTAATTTCAATACTTAGAAAAAATCCCTTTGCTAGCCTTATAAAAAATTTTCAAATGCTTCTTTATTCTAACATGGCATTTGAAATAGTAGATATAAAATTTTAAAAGGAAAGAAGGACAGGAAAGAAGGACAGACAGGAATGAACATTTCTCCCTCAACCTTACTACTTAATCCCCTTGTGCATATGGGTTATGATATAATCTTTAATTACACAGTTGCACACAGCTTTTCTCCCAGGAGACCTCTGTCTTACAGAGTGAGTAATAGTTATCCAACATTTCTTTTTATCTTGTTCACTATGTGGTTTAGCCTCAGGCCTTATTTATGCTACATCATCCAAAATCTTGACTGCAGAATTATTCATTTCTTTTCCTGGGAATTTCTTTGGTTCTCTTATCACATCAGCTAATTGCTTCATGGCTGCTTCTAACCCTATCTTTATTTTCCCTTTGAAAATGTATTAACAGTGTCCCATTTTTGCAGCTATGGAACTGAAGCACAAAGAGATTAAAGCCAAATTTACCGTGTCCATTTTTCTGTGCCAAAATTGAGAAATGAGGAATGATTCTTCTAAGAATATCTGAGTTTTTGAAAGCAATATGTACATAATTGCAGTACTCACTAACTTTGTTTGCAACCCATTACAAATACTAGATGACTCATTGGGATTTTTCATTGGGTATCTAACTGCATCATGTAAAACCTGAGTGAATTCAACTTAATTAGTACTCTTTGATTTCCTGAAATATTTTCTCTTTTAATTCATACTTTTTGATGCAAGAAATTAGGTTTTCCTCATGTTCCTCCTCTGTATGTGTCTTTCCCAGCATCCTGGCTTTTTGGTATCTTTCTGAACTCCAGATATTTGTGTTTTCTGGAGCCTTGTTTATGGCTCCCATATTTCCCTAACTCTGCAGCTCCTTTCCTCACTTTTCTGCTGACTTGCAAGCTGCATCTTCCCACTTGCTACTCTTCTGCTTACAAGATAGGCAGTGTCCTCTTCTCTTGCATTGTGTGGGAGCCAGCTGAAAGGTACCTGAGGATGGGAGAAATGCACATTTTGCTTTCAGCTCCAGGGTTTTGTGTCACAGAATTTAGCTATTAGCTGGAGCAATTATAAAGAGGTCCTGTTGCAGCCTTGCATCTCTTGGCACCAGTGTGCTCAGGGCAGGAGGAATTGTGGAAATCTTGACTGCCCAGGTGTAAACAGCGGTCTTTGAAAGGCTTATAATTCAACCACAATAAAGAGAATTTTTCAGAGACAGAAAATAGTGCAGGTCACATCATGGACACTGCCAAGACAGCTGTCTGGATTTCTACTCTTGATGATAAAAGCATGGAGATTTTCAGTGGAAGATTTTTTTAAGAGCCAAAATATCGTTCTCAGAAAAGGCTGGGCTGTTGCAGCTGAAAGCTTCCCCAAACAGTTCATCCTAAGAAAGACAAATGAAGTCTGACAAGAGATATAAAGTAGCTTCAGCTCAAAACATAAGAGTGAACAATGACAGTTTTATGAGACTAGTAGACTATAAAAATAACCTTTTTTTCCATTACATATGCTCAGTCTATAGCAGCTGGTGCATTTTAATGACTTATGGAACTTCACAGTCAAAGAATTCAAGAAACTTTTTTAGAATAAAGTAAAAAAATGTTGGTAGGGCTATATTTCACTGACACAATGTCCTGGATCCATAATGCTGTTATGTCAAACAAACAGTAATCTCATTATTATTATCATTACCATGAACTTTTTTCTAATCCCATTGTTCTGATCATTATAATTTTTTCTGTTCTGTCAGGATTTCATGTTCAAGATCCAATTTAACATCAGAAAAGAATCTCCATCTCATTGCTGTTGCTATTGACTCTGGTGTTCTTGTATTTTTCTTTCTTCCCCTTCTGAGTCTTTCTAGAACCTGGAAAGATATTTAGGTTTTGGCCTCTGTTGACCCCTCAATATACAGTAGTGTTATTATATGCTTACCATGTGGGTATTAGAAATTGCCAAATAATAGTTTGCAAGTGAGGCTTTCTGTTCATGTATTCACATTGATTTACAGGTGCTACTGCATTGTATTTTGGAGTGATTGGTGCACATTTACAGGGCATAAGTCTTCCTGGTTTAAATGTGCTGAAGGAGTTCACATTCAAAATAATTAAAAATTAACACTTTTGTTGAAAATGTTGAAAAGGTGAAAATAAATTTCCATAAAGAAACTACCTGAAAATGCAGCAAAAATATAAACCTTTATAAAGAAATTGAGAAGAACATGATAACAAATCCATTGTTTTGAGATAGCTGATTAGCTTTTTTATTATATTACAGGTTAGTGATAAGACCAAATTGGATGCAAAAGATAAACAATGTTCATTGGAAGGCAAACAATGCTCATTTGAAGGCATGGTTTAAACCATTTTGATGTCATCAGTTGACTTTTTATTTAAGTAGGGAAGCATGCCAAGATGAGGGTGTAAGTAACACTTCCAAACAAGTAGAGGCACAAAGGAATTTGAGATGATATCCCTAATGAAACCCAGAGCTGCAGCGCTGTGAGAAAATTAAAGCTTGGGCCAAGAATCAAAGAGAAACTCAAAATGCTTCAGAAGGCTTTTTATAGTCTAGGATCAAGGAGGTTTCAGCTTTTAGTGTGGAAAGGGCTAATAATGATCTGATAATCTATGTGCAGCATTTATATTGTTTTTCTTGTAATTTCTAACAGTCTATCAAAGCCTCCAAGTAAGGGTTTTCATGTTGGGAATCAGATGTGGCTGTAGGTCCAGTGCATGTAACACCACATTGGCTTATGTGATGTGCAGGAGGATGTGGAATGCTTTTAGGACTGTCTAAAGGTTAAAGACTTTAAATGCTGCTACTCACTTCAGTCACTTTCTGGGAACAGAGAGGAGACAGAGAGCAGAACAGAAGCACCTGGAGTGTATTTGCCCTAAAACAGGACTCCAGCAAGCAGCTAAATAGACGCCAGATCTATAGAATTTGTATTTCACTTTGTCCTAAACTTTTAAATAAACTTCCAAAGCAGCCAAGATGACAGAATTCAGAGAAGTTTGAAATCTATTTTTTTTTTATTTATGCTTATCAGAATAATGAAAGTTTGTGGTTCTTCCAGCTTTTAAACATTGTGGTGTATTTGAGTCCAATAGACACTCTTTATATCCTTAAATATGCAAATTCCTCTACAGTAGGTAAAGTTTTGACCCAAATGAAACTGATATTTTTCTGTTTATTTCTGTGCTACAGGCCTCTGTATCTGGCTTTAAGTTTTAGTAGTAACCCTCAAAGCTTTTAATTTTCTGAAGAATCTCTGCTGGTAGATTATAAACACTCAAACATCAAACATGTAAAACATGTAAAGGAAGGAAAATACAGAGAAAAACATCTATGAGAAGTGGGAAACAGACACTCATTTGGGTATCACGAATCAGTGAGATACATAGGACCCAATACAGTAAGTTTTCATTTTTACTTTTTCAGCTCACACAGAGTAAACATCCATATTTTTATAATGTAAATTCTGAAAGTAGAGGCCTAATGTATTTAACTTTATGTTGTTTCCAACTAGTGGTTTTCATGGTTGATCACTTCAAATTATTCTTGGCAGTCATTTTGTAATGCATGATGAAAATCCTTGCTATTACTTTGTGGCACTTCTATGAGATTTACATGTCCACAGAAAATGATATCATAAAAAAAAATCCTCAAATATGTTTGATAGCTTTCATTGCTACATAAATGATTGCAAACTTAATATAGGTATGCATTTGTGAGTAAATTCCATTGAATTTACTGAAAGACCCTAATATTTCATACAATTTTGAATCCGGGTTAGAGGTATAAAAGATCTATGAATTTTCATGAAAGCAGGCAGAAGATGGAGGGGCTATAATGATTCACCTCCTACAGAAAAAGAAAATGTAATCTATAATGTTCCAAGTTGTTAAAAACGTAACATTGGAAGGGGAAATGAGGGACAGAGTTGAGGAGGGAGGCAGAAGATTAGGAAGAGAATGAAAAATAAGAGAGGCTCTGAACATCTTATTTTCTTGAGAATTAACTTATTAAACACCAAAAAATCCAGTAATTTTGACTGAGGACTGGATTCCCTACCATTTAATATGAATGAATATACTTTTTTCAGACCATGAAGTGGGATATGCTCTCTCCATGTGACTTGTCTGTTTTCTCATAATGGTTGAGCTCACATTTATTTTAATTCATTTTAAATGTCTATCAATCATGAAACACAAATTCACGGGGAACATTGAGACAGATCTACGAATTTCTAATGCTTTTCACACTTGTCAAGTCATTCCATCTTAACCTGGCTTGTCAATTATTTACTTTCAGATTTTACAGCCATATTTAGAGACAGATTGTAGAACTCATCAAGTGAAATGTGGCCTGCTTAGGTCTATTGGAGATTACTGCTGACTTCAAAGCAGGAATTTGCCCATATTGTTCCCATTCACATTCTGGAATGTCATGTTTACTGGATGAAATACCATGTGTACTGGCTTTGATTTTCTATTCAAATCACAAATGGTAGGACATGTTTTATTAGCAAAAGAATTGTTATCTAAGTAAGGGCAATTAATCTGCTATGGCTGTTGAATTGTTAGAAGAGAGATTAAATACAAAACTTTAATGTTAGAAAAAATTAAGCCACATAAATGATGGTATTTCTTAAAGCAATAATTTGTTTTACTAGGCAAGCTACTTTCAAAATTTTTTTTCTGTAGAATGCAGAGGTAAGAATACACCTGAATAATTTCATGTTTTGTGATGTATCACTTGTCATGGTGAAAGTCCTCTTCTTTAATGAAGTAATCAAATGCTACTTGTGAATTTTATGAGTATTGATGTGATTTGCAGTGGGATACTGGGCCTTAATAACCTGGGACCAATTTCTTGTTGGCTTGATAGAGCAATGTGGCAGTGGTAGACAAACACCTCCTACAAAACAGAACATAAGCTTAGGTCTACACTCATGTCCCAGCTGAACACAGGACCTGAAGCACAGATACCAAAGGAATAAAATTTCCAAGAAAATTTCCTGGAGACAGAAGGAAACCATGCTGTCACTGCTGAATTGAGAGCAAATGAACATAAAATCATACTCCCTAAAGACAATTTGAAATTTCCTGTAGTCTCCCATTTCCTAGGTTCTGTGGAAATTTGAGGAAGAAAAGACAGGTTTAAGGATTTGATTGGCCTAAAATGTTTTTCTATTAAATTCTTTCCAAAATGGTTTATTACACATATTGTTTGGGGCACTAAAAGTAAAATTGATGCCACATAGTGGGAACTATGGGGAATTTCATCACATGAATAATGAGTCAAGGTAAGGGCAAGAAAGACATGAGTCACAGTTGCTTTAGTGATGGTCTACTCCATTTGAAGCAATAAAAAAGCACCCTAAATACCTTTGATACTAGAAAAGGAGAAAAAGTGAATCTCAGACTTGATTTATAACTAAAAGTTATACCTGCTGTACTCATGTATAAAACACCTTCTGTATTAGAATACATAATTATTATGGAGAAATCAAAAGAAAAAAAGTTTTATCATGTCAGCTTCTATTAATAAAATTAAGAATATGTGCTCGGTTTGCTACAGAAAAAACAAGCCCTTCATCTGGCATTGGGCTAGTTCTTAATTTCTGTGGTAAGGAAGAGGTCAACTAATTGTCCTTTTTCTCACTCAGCGCGTTTTTGAAAGGCATTATCTTAGAAATAGAGGAATTATTGTCAAAAGTACGTGTTAGGTAATAGTCTGGCTCACAGGAATACTTAGTAGAAGCAGGAGTTTAATGGAATGAGCAGTCTTTGTCAGATTTTGAAAGTGTTTGCTGCATGAGTAGGAAATGCCACTGTGCTTAAGAGTAAATGAAGTATTATTTTGAAGGATGAGTATGCAGTACCTTGAAGCAAAGAAGCATAAGCAGCTTGGGCTTGGTGCTGAAACTCATCAGAGTCCAAGGGTGCTCTAAAATGCAGCTGTTGTGGCACAGGCACAGAACTGGTGCAAGAAAGTGGCAGATTTAGAGCCCCTGCCTCACCTTCCCTCCTGTGCAGCACCCTCATTTCTGCCTCCTGGCGCCTCCTCAAGTACACTAAAGAGAGCACACCCAGCCAAGTGTCTGAAACCTCAGGTTTTATCAGTTAAAATACCAGAATAATTCCATAAAGATCAGAGATAATCTCTGGTATTGCTCTCACTGTGAATAGGTAGACACTCAGAGCTGCTAAATAATACAGTGTAAAAACATTATATGCTGGTGATTAAATGTAAAAATGCCTTAACCTTGATATACAGAATATGTCACACATCACAAAAGAAATTTTGTAAGAGACTATAAAATACATTATTGCATGTATTTACTTAATGTTTAAGGAAAAAGAGAAAGCCACAGGAAAAATTGGACTCTACTCTGAGTTGGATAAGCAATAATAATTTTCCCATTGTTTTTCCTTATACCTATACAATAAATTCCAACTTGTATTTGACACCTTCTTCCCATCCCTCAACACAGCAACCTTATTGACAAAATTCATCTAGAAGAAAGAAATTCTAATCTGAAAATAATAATTTTTGTTTGAGTCTCTATGTACCCTGTTTAATGTCTCATTCTTTAAACATATTCATTAGTAAAGAAATGGAAATGTTATAAAAGCTCCTTCTATAGTGGCAGTGTCATCATTCTGGAAAAGGAATTGTGCCAGATACATGAATGTACTTAGGACTGTAACTGTCTTTGGCAACAGTAAGGGTAAATGATGTAATAACTTTTTGGTACCTTTACCTGTTAAGATATATTTATATGCTATATTTACCTTAATAACATTGTTGATCATGGTTGACTGTCAATTTCTTTTGATTAAAAAGACACTGCAGGGAATGGGCATGTTCTTGAAACAGTAAGGAGTCTTTGCCTTTTGTAAGAAGACATTTACATGGTCTTTAATGTATGGTGACAATCAATACTGCAAACAGCAGTGCAAATGGCAGGATAGAGGATTTCCTGAGCTGGTCAACTAGTAGGGCTCTGTGGGCAAGTATGGCAAACGTTGCAGTTGTTTTCCCTTCTACTTTTGACAATTGAAAAAATCAATTTTCCAATTTGAGAACTTGAATTGTTACACTATTTTTGCAGTTTTTCCCTGAGGGAAGGATAATCAGCCTTGTTTGTATGTCATAATGAAAACTTCAGAGAAAACAAGCATGTAAAAAAAGCCAGGAAAGCCTCAGAAATGTTTCCTACCTAAAACTTTTCCACTGAAACAGAAGAATCAGTAAGGCCCATAAATGAAATAAATTCTTGCCCTCTAGAGAAAGGGTGATTCCTAGAGGTCAAAACAGGGGTTAGTGCTGGGTCAGTTGAGATAGCCATTACTGAAGCTGTCTGCACAGTGTTCAGGCTTTAAGTAAACCAGAGATGTTGTAATGTGGAACTGCTGGTTCTTGGCTGGCTTTTCTGAGGTCATTAAGAAAAAGACAGGTTATTAAGCCTGAAACCATTAAGGAAAAATATTAAACCCTGTCTCTAAACAGAAGTTATATCAGCTTAAGTAAAAATGGTTTTGGTGTTCTAGTTAGACTATGACAAATCTGTTCAGACACCATTACCTTTCAGAGCCATCATGTAACTGCTTTCTTGACCTAGTAACTGTTATTATTTATTTCTATCATATTCCACTTGATATTTTCATTATCATAGTATATTCAAGCCAGTGCTACTTTTCAGGTATGAAATTAATTCATTGAAAGCATAAATATTTGTGTTATGAGAATAAATGGCCACTAAAATCAAAGTAAGATTGGTTGACTAGAACTTCTATATATGTTGTAATATCTGGTGTGAATGCTCCGAAAATAACATAACAATTTACTTCTTTTGGATAAAAAAAGAAAATATATTAATTAAATTAATATTTTTTACACACCCTCCTTCAGTAATATTATTTGCATTTTTTGCTATAAAGGGAATTGAAAACTGGACAACATAATGGATTTTTTTTGTTTTGTTTTCAGGCTCAATTCTGAGAAACAGGAAATGAAAGGATTCATTATATGTTAGAGCTACGGTTGTGAAGTGTCTTCCTCTAGAAAAAATCTGTTGTAAATTTTGAGAACTCGGTGCAGTATATTTTATTTTTTTTTTTTTTTTTGTGAAAGGTATTCACACCTTAACTTCAGATGATACACCACACTACCTTCTGAATTTCATTAATAAAACCAGAATTATGCTCCTAAACAGGAGCTGCAGAATACTCTGAACTGTGCCTGACCTGGACATTTGGAGAAACAGCTCCAGGAGAAATGAAAGCATGCCTCAGCATGTAAGTAACATTCAGCCTGGAAGAAGAATGTGGATCTGTGTGCTTGTTCTGAAATTTAGCTTCCCTCAGTGCTCGATACATTCCCAACCCAGACAGGTCTTTGCTCCAGTTATCATGTGTTTTGGCTTTTTATTTTGATGAGTTATCAGAACTCTATTTTATATAGCAACTCTCAGCTTCAGTTCCCTTGAGCTGATTGCTTGTTTATTATATATCACAGAAACTGCTACCAAGAAAATAGGAAATAACAACCACCAAGAATCAATAATACTATTAGGAGCCTGGAAACACTCCTTTGGTTCCCTGCTATTTTATGGTTAAGCTGTAGAACTGCCTGTATCTAGTTAGGGAACTTGCTTTTCTTTGATGGGGAATGTCTTTCTAACTCTTAACTTGCCCTCTCTTTTCTTAATCAAATAAAATTGTCTAAAATCCACCCCTTTTCTTTTCACAGATGTCTCTACTTTCTGCTCTCAAGAGTTCTGCACAGGGCCATTTTTCAAGTTAAAAGAATAGAAACTTTGGCTGACTTGTTTTCTTTGTCAACCATTCACAGAACAGACCCAAAGGGAAAGGAGGTAAAATGTCTACAGAGTTAATGTAAAAATAACAGCAAAAAGTCCTAATTCGAGACTGTGTGGATAAAAAGATGAAAGGTCTCTTAGTTAATTTCTGTATTTCCACCTTTATCCCAGAAGTCACAGGAAATTAACAGTTTTATGTTTAGGGAAAGCTACAGTCACTTGCTCATTTAAAGTTATGTCTCTCTCTTTCCTATTCTCTTCCCATTCTTGTCAATTACATCCTTGATATGGAAGAAAACTTTCCTCACTCAGAAGAACTAACATTTCTGCTGAAGTACATGAAAACAAACCTCTTAACCACAAGTTCAATAAAAATGTGAATTCTCAGGAAACTATTGGGATGATCTCCTGAGTATTGACATTACTGTCAGTAATGCAACTATCACAAATCAGAATATGATATAAATTCTATTCTAGAGAAATACCTCACTTCTGGCTGTGTGGGTTGAATAATAGTATTGCAGTTTGAAATTGTGCTTGCAATTCTCCCTCATTAAGACCATCATGACCTCACTGATACACACATAACATTTCATTCTATTTCAGGAAGTCATTTTTCCAGATACTGCCTCTTGCAGTCAAATCAGTATTTTCAGTATATAGAAGATTGTAAGACTGCAAATGAGATATAATGAGGAGTTCATATACTGGTAGTACAAATTTACAACTCTGTTTTAAAAGGATGTCTCAAAGGTTGTAAAAATGCCTATGATGAAGTAAGTTAAACTTTGATTTCAGCCCAATTAAAAAAATAAAAAAGGAAAAAACCAAACTAGACATCCAAAGCGTGAAACATTTTGTACATTATGTTTATCCAGAGAAATTCACAAGTTCTAACTGGACTCCTCCAGAACAGTGTCTGGGTTTGTGTTGTACCGTATTACAACCTTAAAACAATTACAATATTACAATGGAAAAATCACAAAATTGCTAATTATAATTTTCAAGCTTATCTATCTTTCTTGTGGATTAGATTATGATTTTCTTCAGTGTGATCTGTCAAAGATGTGTAGAAGGTGAATAGCTATGCCCACACACCACTCCCTAGAGCCACATAGAGAAATCCATAGGCAATCTCTGGTTTATCCCTGTTATATCCCTGTTATATCCCTGTAGGATCCAGCTTTTTCCCATCTGTATCATGATCATATTAGGATTGGCAGTACCTTTTTATATTCATGAACAAATAAAAGACATGAATTTTCATGGGATTAAAGACTCATTTTACTCTGCAAACAATGAATTTTGATTAATTGTTTGATTTGATGAAGGATCCAACTCAACAGGCAGACTGAGAACTCTGAATGCTAGTATATGGGCAAGAAGTCACTTTACCTGTGAAACTCTAATTTACCATCAAACATCACAGAAGTATTCTCTCCCTTGAGATATGGTTCATTGTATGCATGGGCTAAGACTAAAATATTCCTATGTATTTTTTTCCCAGCATATTAGAGAATTTTAAAACATCTTATAACTTCACACATCAAAAATAAACCAAATAACAACCTCATTGTTCTTAATGTTGACATAATTTATAACTGAAAAAAACACCTTAAAGCTGTCATTAGTCACCAGAAAGGTACACATACTACTTGAATTTTTGTTACTATACTTTCTAAACTGTTGTATCTGCGCCATAAGTATTTATGAAATTAATTAGAAAAAATAAGCTTACATCTGTCAGTTTATATTTTTCCTCTGGGTTTCAATAGAAAAGAAAGAAAGTTACACTTCCACCTTCCTGCTCCCGGCTCCCACAAAGCAGAAACAGTGCATACTAAAATGTGTGTGTTAGGACTGTTAGGTCTGATGTAACAAAGTACACTGAGTATATGTGTCAAATTACTGGAACAGAAGGGTATGCAGCAGTCCCATTTGGGTACCCAAACACCCAGTCACATGGAATTAGAGGACACCTGAAACATTTCTATTTTCCTTGACCTATCATTTCCTCTCCCTTTAAAGCTAGGGTATTTCATTCCTCAGACTCACAAGACATTGTATGATGAAAACTGGAAACATCAGGAAAAATTTTGTGGATCTCAAGGTATGCTACATATTTGTAAACTGGAATTAAATAAATTACTAGTAAAAGTACTGTAGTATTACTTTCAAAAATTAAGAACCAGCAATATACTCACAAGAGAAGTATAAATTCCATGAATGTGCTTTGATAGACAATTTTTTGTGATATTATAAAAAGACCCTGGACAGGATTTAGTAAAATGCCCTGAAATTAGTAGTTTTTTAATAGATATAAGGCCAGATTCCATCTCGATACAAATCCTATACAAAGATTTTGAAGTCATTGAGACTGTTTGGATGCAAGTTAAAACTGTATGTTGTTTTTTGAATAGAATTATCAGTGGTAAGAGCTAGATATTGTTCATGAACTGTGGAAATGCTATACCTGGAGGACATATTTCATTAAATGCTTTTTAATGAAGTAACAAACACCTTGTGGAAAATATCTCAGCAAATTCTAGATTTTCTCTTGAATATTAATATCTTTGTATTGATTAAACTCTCTCTCTCTATATATATATATTTATTTATTTACCTATTTATTTAATAAAAATACTAACTACAGCCACAAAACTCTTCTCTAAAACAAAAAAGAGATTTTGAGGATTCTGCTCAGCCTCTGATGAAATGAAACTGGGTGAAACTTTCGTCATGAGATAGACACAGATGCTTGATTGAAGAGAAAAAAACATATGAGTCTATTTTATTGTTCCAGTAAAACCAATATTTTCTAAGTTTAAACATTTTCCATTTTTAAAATTGAATGGTATGTCCTGATTTAATGCTACTTGCTGACCTTCATCAACTATTGAATAAAATTATGTGTCTGAGATCTCTTCAATGTAAGTATTCCCAAACTAAGTAATAGGCATGGAAAAATGTGATGAGATCATATCACATCATTTCAGTTAAAAATCTGAAAAAATGATTAACAGAGTAATAAATCCACGTTAAATGAAAAGTGTAAAAATTGACTTCACTAGGCAGCTGAATGACACACAGGTGCTATACTGACTCCCCCATGGTTTGGCTGTAGAGGCAATCCTCATACTGAGGACTTAGAAGCAGTGTGTGTGTATCCATGGCCTGGGCTATCCTGCTTCTCCTCTGGGGATTGCATCCTGTGATTTGCAGAAAATTTCCTCTGGCACTTAGATATTCAGTGAAGAAACTCATCAACTTCTGTGCTTTGCCAGTGCCCTCTCTCCAGCATGGCTCCTGATGGGTGGATCCCACCTGTGGTCCAACATCCCAGCAGGGCCTGGCTGGGGTGGCTCTGGCTGGGCACTGGAGGTGGCCATGCCCATGGCTGGGGTGGGTCTGGCTGGGCACTGGAGATGACCATGCCCATGGCTGGGGTGGGTCTGGCTGGGCACTGGAGGTGACCATGCCCATGGCTGGGGTGGGTCTGGCTGGGCACTGGAGGTGACCATACCCATGGCTGGGGTGGGTCTGGCTGGGCACTGGAGGTGACCGATGCCCATGGCTGGGGTACTTCCAGCTGCCCTGCTCCTCCTGTCTGGGTGTCTGGCCCGGAACTGCCCAGCCAGCCAGGTGCCATGCTGGGCCCCAGCTCCCTGTCCTGGAGGCAGCAGCTGCTGGCACTGTGCCCTTGAGCCGGCTCCAGCTCCTCTGGAGCAATGGGAAGGGCAGCTGGGGGCAGGGATGGAGCTTGCTCCCCTTCCTCCTGGGGTCCTGGCACCGCTGTTGGCCTCAAGCTCCCTGACTGGCCTCCTCTATAGCTGGGCAAGTGCAGGGAGCTCCTTTCCTTAGTTTGCAGAACAGCTCCTAATCTGCAGTGATTAGAGAGATGACGGTCATTTAAGGGTGTGAAAATGGTATCTGAATACCGGTAGAATAATAGAGTAGCATGAATTGTTTTACTAACAAAGAAAATGAATGTAAACCTTTTGACTTGGTTCATGGTGTACAAATCACATTCCTTTTGAAACGAGTAATAGTTCTTACCTGGCTTTTGTTGTATAAGCCCTAGTCATTTCCTGGCGAAATGAAAGAGCTGCCCAGGAAATGGAATCATACCAATTAACCTTCACTTTCTTTTTCTGCAAAAGCTCCCATGGATTGTAGTCAGAGAAATAGTGAGGCAGGGTTTAAAAAAATTGTATGTACAAATTAGCAAGCCAAAGGAAATGAAAGGGAAGTTAAATAGCACACATACAAACCAGTGTTTGGAGCAGAGCTAGGCAGAGAACATTTGTAAAAATTACCATAACATTTAGGAACAGGGAAAATGCAGAATAAATCTGTTTGAAAGAGATTTAGATTTCATCTATGATTGTAGACAATTAACTTTGTAGCTTGTGGTATGTTTATGTTCATGAATGTTTCTCTGGGATGGGAAAACAAAGTTTTAGTGTAAAATCCATAGAAATACCATTAGCTGCTAAAAGAAAAGGCAGCTTTTCTTTTTATTGCAGCATAAATGTTTCAATTTTTAGCACTTTTGACCATATGCCAATATTCTTTGCCAATGCATTAAAGCTCAGGCTCACAAGGTCAGCAGCATTTCCTTCCATCACCTTTTCTGCAGCATCTAAATCAGAAGTCAGAATCAGTTATTTGGACTCTGCTCAATGATGAACACTGCATCATTGTAGAAGTATATTTGTAACTACTCCCATGATTATGCCTTCATTGTAAATTCTGTTTCATAAACCTCAGCCTGCAAACTCAGATAGAGATCAGAGTGATTAGAGCACAGCCTGTGCAGTAGGCAATAATCAGTACAAACACAGCACCATACGGACTACTGTGAAGAAAATGAACTTCATCCTAGCCAGAACCAGCACACTCCTCATCCAAGTCTCATGGAAAATTCAACCATAGAATGGCTCAATTTTCTACATAAATATTATCTTGCATAATTAAAGAGTTGCTAAGGAACCACTAAATTCTTCTCATAGGCATGTTCTTTTGAAAGAGAGGAAAAATACTTGGATTGTTCATTTATCACTGTAGAATTATTTAAAATCCATAACTGCTTTTGTATTTGTGAAGTGGAAATTGAGAATGAAAGGTAGAATTTGAAGTAATAGGTGATTTTGGCTTAATTAGATACTCATGTATCTTGGCAGATCACAAATTATGTGTCAGACAGTAATCTTATTTTATATTTGAGTTTAGCAACAGAACCATTGTTTTAAATGAAGGCAAATCTCTGAGGTGCTGGAAAAAGGTTTGTTTGTTACTGTAAATCTGAAATATTCTGTAATTTGTGATCCAGAAACTCCTCCAGGTGGATTTTAATACATATTTGTGAACCTGGTGTGGAGATTTTCTCTGCACAAGTTATTCTATAAGTATCCACACCTTTATATGTTGTTAAGCACCTGTTAGTGGTCAGTTTTAGAGAGGAAAGCAAATTAAATAATTCCTCTGGTTTTATTACTGTGGCCATATCTTTCAAAGGCAAAAATGTGGAAAAGCATCAACACATGAATTGGAGATAACACTACTATCTCTTTTCTGTCCTGTAGGGATCTGTTATTTCTTATTGTTGTTCAACGAATTGTGAAAACTTGGAAAATGATAATGGAAAAGTGAGAAAACATAAGAGCACATTGACACAATAAAATGAAAGCACATAAGCAGAAATATACTGCTGAAAGCTAGCTAAAAGTATTTATCCATGTGATAGTAGTGTGTGTAAAAAGTGCCTCCAGAAAACAAAGAATGAGAAAATCTCCTACAACTTTTTGAAGTTTAAAAAGTTTCCACTGGCAATAATACAGTAGAAATACAATAGATTGCAAACTGTAATCCTATAATTAGTACATAAACTCTTTAATGCTGTCTTGCATTTCCAAAATTATTGCACAAAAAAGAGTAAGAGATCCTGACCCGAAAAGTCTCCAAATCAGAATCGTTGCTTTCTCTGGTAGTCTGTCTAAGGAGCTTAGAAAAATAAATAAAGCTAGACTTCTTTCTTTGTGTTATTGCTACAATAATAAAAGTGATGCTATTTCCTTGAGTGTTTGTGAGTGAAGGCAATTTTTATATTTTTGCAAGAAGAATTAGCATTTTCTTTATGGCAAGTGTTACATTACATAGGAGAGGTAAGCTAGAGGTTTTTCTACTTGTACCTTTAACTCTGCAAGTATTTCTGTGAAGAAAGGGGATGCATGTGTACTCTTACTGGTGAAGTTGCTGTAAAGCCAAACAGTGCCCAAATATGCTTGAGGATTTAAGAAAACTTCCACCTGACAGGGCCTCACAGAAATCAAAGAAGGATGGTTAACCACTTAGACAGTACAGGAGCTTAAGCTAAAGCCCTGGCAGTGCAAAATTGTTGAGCTGCACAAAATTTACCTGCCAACAGTTGAAATGGAGGCAAATTGCAAGTTGATATGGTTACAAAAAACCTTAAAACTCTTTCACTGACAACTCTAAGTCTTCAGTAGATTTACATATATTTCTCTTCAAATGAAGGGGGTGCAAAACATTAGGGCTTAGCCAAATTATTAGCATTGCAGTAGTATTTCCTTTCTTGTAAGCCGCTTCTGATAGAAAAGTGAATGGTCATAAAAGTTGAAGAAGCAAATAAGGTGAATGTTTAGTCCAGAAGATTGTATGCAAATAAAAAGCCCAGTTTGATAGTAAAATAAATGAAAGAAACAAAGTGGTCAGCATATGCTGTTTCTTCTCTGTATTGAGCATGTGAATGTAGCTTTTCTTACAAAGACTTTCTCCTATAGGGCAAGGTACAGAGATTGATTCACACCTTTCTGGATATTTTTGAGCCTTTTAGCCTAGAAGAACAAAGTGTATCACCTGAAGGTTGCAAAATGCAGAATGATGTTCATGTGGCTGTGCAAGAGATTAAAGAAATATGCTTTTGCCCATGGGTCTAATCAGAAACATTTTCAAATCACATATTTAGAGATAAAGCTAGAAATTGTGGCCAGGGTACAATTAACCAGAAGCCAACTTTTCTCTTCTTTTTACTTCTTTCTTAGGCTGAAATGTGACTTTTTTTTTTCCTGTAAAATGAATTAAGACTATTTCCTTAGTATAATTGAAAACTTCTCAGGATGTAAGAATAGTCTAATTGAAGTGGCATTTCTGCATTCCAATATCTCTGTTTTCCCTGGCTTTACTTTTGTAGACAAAATTACAAATATTGAAGGCTAAAATTGTCACTGTCTTTCCAGGGGATTTATAAATAGGATCATATTCCTATGATGGCACATATTCTATAAAATAGGATGTATGGTTTTTAATCAATAAAAAAATAGTGTTTAATAATACTTTTCTCTGTAGAAAGAAACAATACCTGAAAAAAAAAAGCTATAATTTGATTTTAAAAATATGTAAACTTTCTTGTGGAAATTAATATTCTGAAGTACTTAGCCTTAACCTTTCAATATTGGATTACCATCTTGTCAAATGTTGTTCAAGACCATGTTAGGCTATAAGGATGAATCATGATAGACTGTTACTAGGAGATGTGCTTTTAAAGCACAGAAGCTGTGAGTTAAAAATTATGGTGAATAGAGGTAACAGTAACACTATTAAAATTTTGTCTGTCTAAATCCTGTGTTGAAAAGTATAGTAGAGGAAATGTATTGTACCTGAATATCTGTATATAGGCTTTGCCCCGGGAGGTGTTGGTTGCCCTTGATGGGCTGCAGCTGCAATGTCCTTAACTGGGCTGCAGCTGTGACCAATGAAGATAACTGGGATAAAAGGGGGTGGGTTAGCCAGTCAGGGAGAGCCTTGAAGAAGCCCTGAACTGAGAGAGAACAACATCTAGAAGAAGGAGTCTGTGCTGTGAAGATCTGCAGCCATGAGAACACACTGAGGAGGTATGGACTTTAGAAATCTGATAGCAACAGTATGGGACTCTAGAAATAGAAAAACAAGAATCGGTGATCCCAATGTGATAGTTGGTAGAAGATAAGACAGCCAAAGAGCTGTGGCAGCCAAGAGCTGCGGATATTTGGTAGAAGATAAGGCAGCTAAGAGCTGTGAAAGAACATAGCCTTTGGGTCAAGGAGCTGTGAAAGAGTATGGCCTTTGAGCAAGGAGCTATGTGTGTTGTACATGGCCTTTGGGCAAGGAGCTATGTGTGTTGTACATGGCCTTTGAGTCATGGGGAAATGTATGTATTGTACTTGAAGTATTGTATGTAAAACCTGGTTCTGTAAGTAAAAGAAAAGGGGGAAATATAGTAGAGGAAATGTATTGTACTTGAATATCTGTATATAGGCTTTGCCCTGGGAGATCCTGGTTGTCCTTGATGGGCTGCAGCTGTGATGTCCTTAATTGGGCTGCAGCTGTAAGAATACACCAAGGAGGTATGGGACTTAAGAAATCTGACAACAACAGTATGGGACTCTAGAAATAGAACAACAACAGAAAAGGCTGATAATATAAACACACTTTCAGAGTACTTAAAATCTTCATCACATCAAATTGAGTTTCAGTATGAAGGGTAAAACAATAATCATAGGCCATAATGGAAATATGTTTAGGTGGTATGTGTAATGGAGCAAATTTTATGGCTGACTTGCTTCCTGATTCATGGCATGTTGTCTGTTGTAAAGAGAATCCATTCAATCTGTTTGCATTTCTTGTCATTTACTTGCCTTTTAAAAGAAATGAAACCTGTGTCATGCAGATGCACAGATTATCACAGAAGTAACTGTTTCAGTGTATTTGACTAGTGCAAAGAAAAAACCAAACAGCTGAATTTTTGCAGAAATATCACTGTCCTTTAATTGCCAGAATGGGTGGGTAAATGCCAGAATTGGGATGACTTGCAGCAGATAGTGGAAAAAAATTATGTAGGAAATCAATAAGCTTAAAAAATTTGGGGCTAAAATGCGAAAGAGTGTAGTTCATACTCCAGTTCTGGTCTTTTTGCCAAAGAGTGCTCTTGAAGAGTAATAATTGTCCTGTGTTTCATCAATATTTTAGTGGGACGTATGGGCAGATGCTTGCAAAAGAACTAATTCAACTGTAGATTTGGTCTAAGTTATGTATTTCTTGTCTCATTCATGTTGTATTGATTTTCTATTGAAAGCTGATCTTTTTGTCTATTTGGACAAAGTCTCTTCTTGATAATTCAAGACTTTGAAGAACAAGTGCCAAACTTTTTTGCTGCTGTTTGTGCAACCAGTATTTTCTCTGATTGCAAACTAAATTTAAAGCAATCCTCCCTCCAAAATATTAAAGAAATAACTGATAAGTAATATCCAGTGCAGAAAAATAATATAAAAAAATCAAGAGATAAAAAGTCAGCTGATGATTTGTTTGGAAATGTGTTTTACAGAGTGTTGCATCTCTTTTGGAAAATTCAAATGTTGAAAGATGAGATGCAAAATATTAATGAAAAATAAAGAGATACTAATCATCAGTCTCTGTAAAAATAAATTGTGGTAATTTCCTGAGCTTTATAGCAGCTAGTTTTCTGTGTATATTTAGCACTTATTAAATTTCTTGGAATAATTAATGGTTAGATGAACCAAGCTTTCTTTAAAACATTGACAGGGCCCTATTTATTCAAAGATGCTACAAGCACCCTAGGAAATTACAAAAATAACAATGGTAGCCATCACCAGTTTAAGTACAAACAATTTTAAAAGCATTTTTTCATATTACCTTGCTATTTTTTCTGACATCTATGATCTTGGCAAAAATAGATAATAAATATTTTATTTTCATTTCCTTGTGAACTGAGAATATAAGTTCACTGTACTGGTAACTTTTCACTAAAAACACCCTGAAGTGTCTTCAAATGTCAATTAATTACCTGCTATTCTTCCAAACATGTGTCTTTTTCTTATTGCTAGCTACATGTTGACACCCCACTCTCTACAGCAGTTTCAGAAGGGCACATCTTTGATGTTTGCCATCTGTTTCAATAGGAATCAATTCATTGGAGTCATGTTCATGGGATGAATTACTTAACCTGCTGACAGAAAGCCAGTTTTCTCAGTGCTTTGTTCCAGTTGTTGATTTATCAGTTTATGAAATTTATCAGTTGATTTCTGTCAGATCAGTCAATTTTGCTGAGGCATCCTGAAACCACACAGCCACTGATGCAAAGGAATGGGCTGAGTGTTGGGGAGGATGAAACAGGAAATCCTTATAAATATGATTGCCTGGCAAAAGATTTTGAGAATATAGAAACTATAAGTGAGATTGAAAAGAAAGCAACCTTTGAGATCCCTTAGTTATTGAACAACGGGCAAACAATGCTGTGACTGCTGAAGGTAATCCCCTTTTGATGAAACAAGACCCTCTGCAAGCAGGCAGGTCCAAGGGTCCAGCAGATCCTGCCAGCTTGGCAGAAGGGATCCAAAGAGGAGTTTTTAGGGTTTAAAACGTAGCACAGTATGGTAATGTAGTGATTCTTATAGGCTGTATGGAAATGCTATAGGATTTGTATGTTGGACTAGATTGGTTAGTGAGAATCAGAATATTCAACACAGAAGATGATTTATTGTATTGTAACGGGAACTTCACTTGCTTACTTACTTTTCTGTGCTCTTAGCTCTTACTCTTGTCTCTTAGTTCTTACCCCTTTTACTCTCTTATGCTTTTATGCTCTTATCCTCCCATCCTTTCTGCACCTCTCTTCTCTCGGGGCTGCTCTGAGCTGTGGCTGTCAGCTCCCAGCAGGGCCCTGCACCCACGCCCTTTGTAATAAACCGCAAGTGCCAGGACCTGGCTGCAGAGATCTCTCATCTCCGTCTGTCCCGACCATGCAGACCCTCCGTCACTCCTACAGCTAAGCACACTAGTGGAGACAGAAATGAGGAAAGAGCAGAAAGCCCCTTTTGGTGGCCATGAGATTGGATTTCACTTAGTTTGAATCTGCCCCCTCTCTGACAGCCAAAACTACAAGAAAGATTGCTTCTCTCATACCTCACATCACAGACTTGTTGCTCCTAATCAGCAGAAGACAAATTCATTTATCTAGATTTCATTCACTAGATCTGGAGTGAAAATAGCGTGTGCCAGAGGTGACAGTCTAACTAATCTGCTTTTCACCCTGTAGATATGTAACAGTCAGATGCCAAGAGGAAAGGCTCCATTGGGGCTGTTTCATCCATTCAGATGGTGAATTACAAAAGAAACACTATCAGGCAGGATTACTAAAAGCCTGTATTTACTGGAAGTTTTCTCCTAAATTCTATTAGCAGATGATACTCTTTTTTGTACAGCTGAAGGATAATTTTTCTTCCACTGACCATTCCTATGTATGGTTGTGTCTGATCTTTCTAGCTTTGTGCTTCCAATATATTAATGAGCTTTACAAAATTCATTATCTGAAATATAATGTGGTAATTAATAAGAAGGGTTAGTAAGTGTTAGCATTAAGTGAGTTAAAAGATAAATCCACTAATTGCTATAGAAAACCTTCTGAGCACCTGTAGGTCAGACATCAGAAGTAAGCAAATCTAGCAGTTAGCATTTTGCAAGCTGAGAGAAAACAGCAGCCAGGGAGGGAAAAATATGTAGCAGTTTGCATGGGTAATCAGTTTTTTTGGATATCAACAGGAAGAGGATGGGAAAGAAGTACCCTGCAAGCAAAACCATTGTACTTCTATCTACATGATCACTGTAGGATAACACAGGAATGTTCTTCACTGAGACTGTTTGTTATTGAAATATTCCACAGAGGACTCCATAGCAGACCTTGAGTAGCTGCAGCTATCTAAGGACTTTAATTAATGTAACAGGTGCAGAAGCCATTTATCGCTTCACAGAACTGTGAAAGTTTTATAAATTGTATCTATATTTGCTGGTAAATAAAGCAAATTATCATAAATTCAGAAAGCATCTTTCAAAAGTGCTTTCATGAAAACTACATTTTATAGCCTCTCTAGCTTCTCAGGATAAACATAATCAAATACTAAATATTGCTAGCAGTGAGTGCTAGCCTTAACTACCTAATGACCTGTATCTACCTTCTGTTTCTCATGTGGCTGAGGTCAAGATGAGTACACTGCTGTTCTGTGCTGATAGCATTACACACCATGCATTGTACCCTCCTGTGCTACAAAACAGGCAAAGCCGTGATGAGCAGGAACTTATGCTCAGCCTGCAGCTAAGAAATACATGCAATAACCTTTAAGAACCTCACCACATTCTTCTGACACAGAGTTTAATATTATGTTCAGAATATATTGCATTAAATGTGATTTATTTCATTTTATTTAGTATTTAGGAACCCAGCTGATAGTTTGTCTTTAACCACAACTTACAAGTGCTTTTGTGTGCTGTGTCCTTTAATTCAGAGCATACATATCTGTATGGGTGGAGCTCAGAAGGGTGTAAATTAGATAAAGAGTTTAATACTGTATGTATCACTTATATGCTTTTTGTCCTTTCTGATTTCTTTCTGCAATGTGGGAGGTGTCCCTAGACTTTTGAGAGCTGTGTTTCAGGTTGATACAGTAATCCCATGGTAGTGCTTGTATAAGGAGTCCTGTGGTCAGGAAAGACTTTGAGATGGGTGTATGTAGATGTTTGCTTTATAATGAGTTCCTGATTTTAAAAGACTCTAAGTGTTTTCACAAGGGTCAGTTTTAATTAAAATGACAACAAGAATAACTGAGTCTTTCAGTAGAAAGGGGCACCCAGACAGACTAGGAATAAAGGTGGTTTATCCTTAACTCTCTTCCTGATAACTGTATTTTTGATAGGTAATGGGTTTCTGCTTCAGTAGTTGTGTGGCATTTACAGTTTCATCAAATGATGTGCAACACTTTTGCTGCAAGTACACCTGGTGTAGTAAGGCCTATTTGTTGCCTGCTTCTCTCACACTATGTCTGGAGTAATAAGCAGCAAAGAAGAAATAGTTCTAGAAAGAAAACCAATTATTTCTAAGCACCCACAACCCATGCTGTGCATGTTTTGAATGTTTTGTTTCAGGCTAGGTCTAGTCTGGTCCCCATGTCTCTCTGCCAATTTGTGATTGGAACACGCTGACCCAAGTTTATGTTGACATTATCAAGGTGCACATATCCTAGTTCACCTAAAGGGATCCATTTTATGTGGTCTGAGCAACTCTGGTGCAAATAAAACATGTTAACTGAGGAAAATGAAGAGATTTACATTGAAAGGGAGTTCTTGATGAAAGCCAATATGCAAATATGCCAATGCGGACTTGCTGTCTGAGTTACAGATTCTCATCTCCTTGAGCTCTCATTTATTCATTTATTATACCTGTAGCTGGATGTTTTCTTTCCCTTGAGAATGAAGATAGTTGCTCTTCAGAGTAGAGAAATGTTAGTCTCTTTCTAGAGAGTTCTTTCTGCCTTGTAGAGAAATTAATAATAGAATGTGCTTTGCAAGGAATTTCTTCCACAGTCCATATGAATTGGAGGTGATGAGGCAGAGGAGATAAAAGAGTATATGAAATGGGCAAAAGAAATTATGAAAGCCTTTCCTGCAGCAGTTAGAGGAGATCAAGCCAAGGGAAATGATCAGTGTTGGAGTTTCTCATTAGGTGCTAGAATAAAGAAAAACAGATGAATAGTATTTTGGAAATGTATGGAAATTACCTGGATATTTTTGTGGCGATGCAGAAAGCAAAAAAACCCATTCAAATCTACTGCTGTGTTTGTAAAGGGACTAGGTATGGCATACACACTTAATGCTACTTAAATATATTTTGAAATCTATGTTGTTTATTTCAAGACCTTAAATATGAAGTTGCAATTTTTCTTTACCCGAGCAAGAAAAGTTTCTTTCAGTGAAAAATCTTCTATAAGGGAAAGGAAAAAACCCAACCTCAAGCCAGTCTGGAGAGAAGCTTGTTGTATTGCCTTATACTTTTTATTCTGGGCACCTGAGCAGGGAACAATGCACCACTTTTCAGCAGAACAAAAGATTCCTTCATTGCCCAAATGCTGGGAAAGATGACAGCTGCAAAATTGGAGCCTCAGAGGACAGGTAGTTTGCAGGAGTCCTAAGAGGAAATGGACTATTCATGCAGACTTTAATGTCTATCCCTATGTACTTCAAACTGAAGTAAGATTAGCCTCTTTTAAAAACATGTACATGTTTAATGGTAATCCTAGATTATTTTGGTTGTGAGAAATCTGATACAAACACAGAGCAAACAATGTGTCATACATTGGTGTATATGAGAAATTTTTAAGTTCTAGTATCCTAAAATATATAATTCCCTTTATACGTGAATTTGTGCTTTTTCAACTCAGACTATCTCAAGTAAATTCTATGAAACAAAGGATGTTAACAATATGTCAGTACAACTTAATTCTGCACTTGCAGACCTTATATAATTTAAAAATAACACTCAGGATAAATGTTATTTATTTACTCTCTTATTAAATAGGAGCCTGTAATTTTTTAAAAATAGGATATATGTAATTAATCTGTAGCTCTATTTCAGCCTCCTCACTGTTGTAGTGGAACAAGGAGACATAAAGGGATAGTGAATGCCAATTAGACACGAAATTTCAAATACTGGGAGTGTTCAAAGGGGAGGGTCTGACATTTGCACTTACCATTGACCAAGGATGTAGTCAGGTTTGCTATTGTTTTACTCTCCCCATGTCCATGAGACATGCAAAGGCAGTAACACTAATGGTTGTGAGAGAAATAGTAAGGGTTATTCCTGCTCAGTTTTGTAATTTGAAGCTGAAGTTTGAATGTGTTGGACGTTTTCAGGAAAATGCATAACAACAGATTATGCCAGATCGTGTAAATTCTGAACAATTTCAGGTAAGGTATTGATTTCATGTTAGGTTTACAGAAATTTAACTACAAATAGGTTTGTTTTTTCATAAAAAGTTCTTTTCTCTCCTGGTAATTTCTTCATTAAAGAGACTTAGAAATTGGGTCCACGAATTTCTATTCTTTTTCGTGTTTTGTGAGGTGTACATGCAGAGACTTTTGTGATAGGTGACTACAGTGTTCATAATATTGCTGCCAAATAATTAAAAAAAAGTAGAAATGAACAGTTTTGGTCACTACCTTGACTTCTGCCTGTTGGTGTGGGCACGTTTTTATACACACTATTTCATTTTATAGACTGCAATTGCTGCTAAGGGGGTTGTATTCATGTGTATAAAACAGGTGGAAAATGCAAGCTATATCAGTTTTGGAGCTGAGCTTCCTGTATGTGAGCTGTGTCCCAACACCTTATGAAAGGGGATTAAACCACAGGTGAAAGAGGGAACCGACAGAGGAGAAGAAATATTTCAACACTTACAAAGATGGGCAAAAGTCAGTCTGTACAATATAGATGAATTGCAGTAGTGTTTATCAAATGCAAAACATCTAAACACACTCTGTTTCCACTTCCTCTCACTATCCTGTAATTTCTGATGGAACAAAGATGTAGACTGATCTAGAAAGAGTAATAATGGGTGAACAGATGGAGCAGTATGATGCTAGGAAACATCAGCCTGAAGACTTTTTTGTGGGGAGTAAGAGTGGTAATGAAATAAAACGAATGTGTGATGGAGGTAAACAGAGCAGGGCAAGCAAGGATGAAAAAGTGTGAAGTTGAAACAAAGGGGGGAAGGCCAAAGGCTTTGGTTCAAAATGCAGATATTACTGTGTCATATATTCTCAGTTAAGCTGTTCCTGTTCATGCTGTTACTCTATTAAACACACTGAGTCTCAATGGTCTGATATGATTTTTGTTTTTGCTGTATGCTGTTTTCCCAGTTATGAGTGACAGAGGAGTTTTATCTGCAGACACTTCAGCCTAAAAGGGGCAAGGTGTTGACAGGCAGCTCTTTGTGTGCGGTCCCTTTGCTCTGGCATTCAGTCTATTTGATCTGACAAGGCATGATGCAAGAGTTGTCTGCTTTCTAGGTTGTGAAGGTGTTGGTAGCCCTATACCCTAAAAGACATTACTATCAAAGTCAGTATTCTGTTAGTAGAGGTGTAGGAATTCTGTAATAATGGCCAGATGGCTATGCACAGTCACTGAATTACAGATTTTACAATGTTCTTGAAAGTTGTGTCTGTTTGATATAAAAATAGGGGAAGCAGTGAAAGCTGACAGACTTTCTTCACCAAGTCTAATGTAGTTTTCACCAAAAGCCCATCAGTTATTTCTCTTACAAGCTTCTTAACAAATAAATCCTTTACAGTAGCCCTTTCAAAAAAGGGATGAACAGTCTACTAAGAAAACATGACTGTGGGAACCTTTCCACAGAAAGAATGAACATTCTTCTTTCAGTCATAGATTCTTCTGTATTTTACTAGCATGTACTTATTTTATTGAAGAAATGTGAGGAATACTGGTTCTGCATGATGTTCAATTTCCCACTTAAGTATGTGATCATCATCACATAGAGCTTTTCTCTTGAGGCTTATACAATCAGGAATGCAAGGATTACACAGAGTGTATCATGTACATTGTACTACTTCCCGACAGTCTAAAATATCACAGAGCACAATAGTAGTGCCTCTCTTAGAATGACTGCTGACTTTCTTTTGTCAGACCCACGAAGATAAATCACATAAGCTTCTTAAAGTTGGAATAATAATCTTTGGTGATTAAAACAGCTGATGAAAGCTTTAGAAGTTGGCTTGTTGCCACATGCTGATTTCCTGTCATGCCAGGTAATGTTGTTTGACCAGTTACTAGCAAAGTTTCCTTCTCAAGACCTTGCCTTTTTGATTTTTTTTTGAAATAACAAGCCTCAAAGCTCCAAATTTAATGAACCTATTAGTTAAATTCAGTCCCTTCTCAGCTGTTAATGGTAAATTTAATTTTTAAATTGAACAAAATCCCAATTTGTTGCAATATTCTTAAAGGCAAAGTAATTGTCTCAAAGATTTAGAGCCAGAACTTTACTGTAAACCTGTATTTCTGTAATATTCTTCATTGTCTGTGATGAAGCGGTACACAGTTATCAGTATCATTTTTATTTTTACAGCATTATTATACCTTGTAAGTCAAAGAATAGAAATTATGATTGATGTCAGTGCTGTATGGTTAATGTTGGTGAGTGGTGAAGGACATGCATGTTTTCTGTGTTTGGATTCAGTATCATAATTAAGATCATGGATTTAACTATAAATATGTATTATAAAAAATCTGGAGACTTTACATCCATTTCAGGAAAAAGAGAGGAAAACAGAGGTTTTGAAATGAAACATGGAATAAAATATCTTTTAGAGTAGCCCTTACATTACTTAGTTTCATATCTATTTTAGCTTACAAGCCTCATTCCTTCAGGATCTTTCAAGTATTAAAATAGTTTTATTTGACAAAAAAAGTTGAGCTAAGGCTTTGAAAGCCTCGGGGTGGGGCAAAAATATTCACCCACAGATATTGCAGAATGCACTCTGCACCCTCCCTCCACTCACAGATGGAGACAAGGCTGCCAAAGCTGAATGGGAAGTAACAGCAAAAGTATTTCATTATTTGCTTGGTAACTGCACTGGGCTATTCAAAGCAATTTCTTATTCAGTAAACATCAGGTTTCAAAAACAGGATATCTGTTAAAACAAGGGCAATTTCCAAGCCTGTGTTTTAAGCACACAGTCAGTTTAACAGAAATATATAGCTGGAGCTCTCTAAGTTCAGGATAGAGCTTGAAGGAGAAATGCTTATCAAATTAGAGCTACTAACTGAGCAAATCCTTGAATGTTTAAATTTACATTTGGAGCTTTGGCCATAAATGCAGTTTTACTTTCAAGGGCATGAAAATGTAACAGCAGATCTGGCATTTAGCTACAAATGGCAGTGCTAGCAATACTAATTTCAGTCTGCAAAGGTTTAATAGGGCCCTGGTTAGTTGAATTGACTATTTTGAGTTGCCACTGTTTGAGTGATTTACCATATGCTTCAGTGTCACTAATTGTAACTGTGCCAGTCAGACCCATCTGTTTTATGGCACATGCTGTAAAATATATAATTTACCAATTGTAAATCTGTTTTATAAACATCATCTTTCAAATAATTGAGAAAAAGACTATAAGTGGCAATTCAGCTTTATCACACTACCAGCTTCAGCCTTTTGGCTTTATCAGTCTGGCAGACTAGACAAACAAAAGTGGTTATGACATGACCAGAAAAAAGAGAAGGCATAGAGAATTTGCAAGAAAACCCTGAACTCTTTCCGTTGGTCACAAAAAATTATCTGCTTAATTTTTTTTGTCTGTACTAGCAGTTATGATCACTCATTTTGGCTATCTTCAGCACTTGATGAATACTTGACAGTATGTTGCATGGAAGGTATGAAAGAGCTGAGCCTTAACTGATAAAATGCAAATCTGATTTATGTAGTACAACTTCTGTACGAAATGCTAAGTCCTACTTAAGACAGAATGAAGATCTACCTGTATTTTCTATATTCCTCTACAGCAAGCCATCAGTAAACATATTGATAATATGAAAAATTAAAGGTCAGTAACATTAGGTAAGGAATATAGCATTTCTCTGTTTTAGCTATATGTATATATGTGTATATATATATAGCATTAGTCTGTTTTAGCTAAATATTTTGTTACGAGATGTATCAAATAAGCAACACTGAATGTAAGGAATAACCTGGTATGGCAAAAATAAATCTAGAAAGTGAAATCAAGTTATCAAAAGCAGGCAGCTAAGATAACTTAATGCTGGAGGGCATGAGGACTTGTGCACGACAATGAAGTAAGGAAAAAGAAGCAAAGAGGTTTAGTTAATTGCCAGAAAAGTTTGAAAAGAAAGGGAAAGAAGCTACAGGGTTGTCAGTGATTAGTCTCTGCTGAAAGAAACGTGGATGTTAAAACCAGAAAAAATATAATTAGCTCAAGATGACTCTTAACAGCTATTTCCAGTTATCATGTGGCATTAAAATGGATAGAAAATTTTAATAGAGCTGTCTATTGTTAAAAACCTTTAAGAATAGGTCATCTCTAAGTGAAATATTTTATTTCACCCAAAATGTTGCTGGACTAAGATCAGTTACAACTGTCTAGAATAGATCCACAATTCATAAGATCACTTATAATATTCTACATTAATTTTTATATTCCAGATATGATATCTTCAAAAATGCATTTGAACTTAAAATATGCTGCTTTTAAAATAACGGATTTAAGACCATCCAATATGGAGCAATGTTTTGGAGCTGGCTTTGCTCTGTTTTTGTATAAACTGAATGATAAGCTTGTAATTTTATTTATCCTGGTACTGAAGTACATCAAATAAGTGGCTTGCCAGGAATTGGTGAACTTATTGTGCTTCCAATTCAGTAAACCAAAATTCAGCTAGAATTCATGGCATAAGTTAACTACTTTGTTTCATTGATGAAAAGGAGCTGCTATGACAATGTTTAGCTTCCCTTTTAGGTTTCTCATGAAAGTCCTAGGTCTATGCCCCAAACTGCCTGTAGATATTTTTTCTTCTCTTTCTGCCTTTGTGCCTGGGTTATATTCTCCATGTAACTTGCTTCTGGGTCTAGCCATTGTCACAGAGGAGATATGGCAAAGACAGGAAGAATCACTTGCTACTTGTGGTTTCTGCCTCTGCGTGATGGGTTTGCATTTGAAGGAGGACACAGAACCATTGGAGGAGGTGAAGGAAAGAGCAAATTCTGTGTTTATGCCCTTTTAAGTTGTTTTTTTTCTCTCCATCCTGAGCAGTAAAAAATATCCAAAAAAAAGAATTGGGAATTATTATTCATCCTGTTCTGCTCTTTGAAACACCCATTTGGGTAATTTGGGTCACCTGTCCTGACTATGCTGCTTCTTGAGCACCTCCTCAGAGCATGAGACACTTAAGTCCTTTACTTGTATAGACACTTCTTGGCAACAACTGAAACATCAGTGTGTTATCAAATTTATTTCATTTTTCATTTTTAGGTTTCCTAAACCTAAAAAACAGCCCTTTGCCAGATTCTAGAAAGAAAATTAACTCAATCCTGGCCAAAACCAGGACATGATGAAGCCATGTTCTTGAGTTAAAAAACCAGACTGAGCCAAATCTTCATCTGGCCATCCGCCTTTCTGAAATCCACAAAGTATTTGTTTCCCAAAACATGTTATCAGTAAGTCTCTATGCTTTCATTTCCTTCCTTTTTTCTCTGTCTTGTATGGCTTCTCATAAGGAAAAAAATCTACTTACCTGGCTTTGAGAGGTAACTTATTTTTGAAAACTGGGCCCAAGTTGCTGAGAATCCTACATCTCTAGAAAAGGCTTTTGTGTGGTTATTTGTCCATGCAATATTTGAAAGTCCGTTTTGCTCCAGGGAATTTGATCCAACACATATCTACTCCCTTTCTCTCATGATTGGACTTTAACATAAAGAGGAGTTGCAATGTCTGGTAAATTAAGACATCCACAATTCTCTAGAAGATATGACACAATTTGCTATAGGAAATATGAAAAATTGCAACCTAAAGGTATTTTATTGGCACATAAGTAACTAAACTGTTATCTAGCCATGGTTCTCAATGAGTAGTGTGGAGAAAAGAGCCTCTATTATTGTCAGCTGAACAATGATCTCAGTCCAAATTTCAAACATATGCTACATTATTTTTCTTATTAATTTTTCCAAATCCCACTTGTTCAGAATTGCTGACTTTTGAACTGCAATCCCAGGATCAAAAATTAGGAAATTTGGGTTCTAATTTCCACTGTATAGCCCTCAGAAAATGAGAATTGTGAAGAGCTCTGTGGAGAAGCACTTGGGGTGCTGGTGAATGAAAAACAGGGCATGAGCTGGTTGTGTGCACTCACAGCCTAGGGAGCCAGCCTTACCCTGGGCTGCATCCCAAAAGCATGGACAGCAGGCTGTGAGGACATTCTCCCTCTCTGCTCTGGAGTCCTGTTTGTGCAGGTCCAGAGGAGGGCCATGAAGGTGCTCAAAGGGCAGGAGCACCTCTGTAGAAGAGAAGGCTTTGGGGAAACCTGATTATGGCCTTTTAGTACTTAAAGAAATGATTAAGTACTTTTAAGTACTTATATAAAATCATTTAGTAATTATAAGAAATGATTTTAGGATGGCCTGTTGCAATAGGACCAGGGGTGATGCTTTTGAACTAAAACAGGGATGATAAGACTAGATAGAAGGAAGAAGACTTGTCTAATGAGAGTGGTAAAGACATGGAACAGGTTGCCTAGAGGTGTTACATTCTTGAAAAGATTCAAGGTCAGCTTGGATGAGTTTTGGAACAACCTGATCTACTTGAAGATGTCCCTGGTCATTGCAAGGGGGTTGGACTAAATGACCTTTCAATGTACCCTCTGACCTGCACTATCCTATGACTGATTTAACATGTATATGCTTCAGATATTGCAGGTAAGCTCTAATTAATTTGGTAAAGCTCTCTGACATATGGAGAGCTTTACATTTATAGCTTATGAAGCTATTAATGCAAATGGTTTAAAAATTAATAATAAAACAGCCTGCTTTAATATTTTGCAGTGACAAACCCTGTTAGAAGCAACAGAGTATGAAGAGATTATCATGCAGCTAGTATTAAGAGTAACACTAATAAAATAAAATTCAAGTTAGATATCACAGGGAATCTGGCACAAGCAGTACATGACATCTTCTGCTTTTATATCTCTTATTCTGCTTCTTCACGTGAAAAACTGCCTTCATTTCCTGGGGTAGTGTAGTCCTCTAATCTGGTATTTTACCCATTTGCTGGCCCTACATTTGTACAGCAACTTTACATTCCTTGGAGCAGGGCTTCCTTCTATTTTTTTTTTTTAATTCATGTACCCTTGTTGTGTATTATTACTACTATACAAGTGTCTAAGAACTCAGAGGTGATGATATTTCAAAAGGAATAAGAACAGTATGCACAGACATCCTTCCCACATGAAGTTACTGTTGTTTTATCAATAGAACGTAAGTATTAAGTAGTTGACATAGATCTTCAAAAAAACCAAAAAGCCACACCTTTTCTGAAGTAAGATTAACGTGCTGCAAGAACAAAAGAACTGATCACAATCTCTGAAAGCCTACCATGTCAGGTGTTGGCATCACAGTGAAATGAAGGAATTTGGATTGCATTCTTTATCAAAGTTTGAGTCTAGCTCTTAGATGCCAACTGTGCAAGAGACCTCTGTGTGTAGTTATGATTTTTATCCTGTTTCCTTTTAAGTTTCTGTCAATCACTGCTGTCTTGATATTGTATCAGTTCTTATGCTCTAGATGTTGTTTACTAGCAAACTGAGGCTGGATATTGTGCACCTGCCTTTCTAGTTTCAGAAGCCACATTAAAAATGGGAAGCAGGAGAGAAAGGTGTCACAATAACTTACTAATGTTGCTATCTGAATAGTTGCTGCACTTTTTTTTTTTTGGGAATTCTTATTATCCAGTATTACTTGAATAAGAAAAGGAGGAGATGATTTTGCTGGTATTTGTTTTTTAAACAATACTTAACATTTGTCTTATTTTTGCCTGTGAAATTTTTTGGCCTTTTATGGTTATTAAGTATTAGTGCAAACAATGCTCTGATTGATAATCATTGATGTTTTAGGGAGACAGACCTAAAATCTGCACTGCCCAGCCCCTACCGGAACCCATGGACTATTATGGGCTAGGGCTTCAGCCCTTTCCCGAGCCAAGGGCAGATCTGTGTCTTCTCTTCTCTTGTCCCTGCTCATCCTGAATGGTCTTTCTGGTATGATCTCAGGCCTTGCCTGTATTTGGTAGTCACAACCCATGCCCTACTCAGGTCCTGGGACTGTGTCCTGACAGCGAGGGCACTGTCCTGCCTTCTTCAATGGCCTTTTCTTGTGGAACAGCTCCATTCTTGCTACATCCAGCATGGCATACAATAATGTATCTACAATTGTATCTTATTATTCCAGAAGGATACATAATTACTAAGTAAGAGCGTTGAAAAAACACTCCCCCATCCATCAAGTGTTACATATTCGCTCACATTTTATAGGTGATATTAAAAGCCCTAAACTGTGGTGGTTTAAATATGAGTCAAAGTTTTATAAACAATTTGATAAATTTTCAGCATATTTTCCTATTTTGCCTGTGCCAGCAGGAGTGTGGATAGGCTCTTTTTCTTGCTTCAACCTGTAAGTGATGCAAAAGGGAACTATAAATTAGTTTCTTAGACCAATTGCCTTACTCTACGTATTTTAAAGGTGCTGAGGCAGAAAATATGAGAGTCCAGTCTTGGTTCCATCCTTTTGTGTTGTGATGGAGTCCTTATTCTTGTGTCATATGGTTTGTGGTAATTGAAGCAAAACACAGACTGGTAAAGTAGTAGAGAAACAGAATTCATTAAAAACTGCTTTATAGAGGATGATACTTGGAATAAGTAATTCCTTTGACCTCTAAGTCAGATTTCATTGCAAATTTCATTATCTTAGACTTAGTGCATAATTTTTAAAATGTAACTATCTTGCCATGTTTTGTGAATGGGTCAAAGTTGAGATTGCTGAGCAACTTTTTACTGGGACTTATGGCAGTAAGGGGATTTGAGAATTTTTCGTGTTGGCACAGCAAATTCAGCACATTACTTGCAATTGGGTTTGAAATTACAGCCTTTTCACTTAGAGAGGAAATCTTTTATCGTACAGAACCTGCTGAAGTAGTGGATGTGAAATGAATCCTTCCTGTTCCACAATTTCTTCAGAAAGAAATAGTTAAATGTTTCTGCTGCACAGGCTCTGAGGCTCCTGAAAGAGGGCATCTCACAGTGTTTCTGTCTGTATCCAACATAAGGAATAGAGGCCAGCTGTCCAATCTTTCCATCATCACTGCCATCGCTCACATTCTGAGATGAAACAAAACTAGAACAACGAAGAACAAGTATAAAAGGCTTGAACTGCATTTGAGACTTATGTCAAAAATGTTTCAGTCCTCAGGTAATTTGCTCAGTTCTGGCTCTTTTCGTATTTACTTCAAAGCTTCAGTGAAAATGAAAGGATAGAAAATGGCATTTAGGTTTGCAGATAGCTGTAGTCACATTCTTGTGACTCGATCTGGCCTTGTTGAAGGGTGCCTTCCCCTTAAAAGTCCAGAGCTGTCTACACATCATGAGGAAATGTCTTGCATCAGGGCAAGTCGAGGATACAACAGACCTACTATGTCATGGGCTTATATCTGTTTTCCTCTGCTCCACCTCACTGCAGATCAATGTAAATCAGTGAATTAAATTGGTTTACCTAAAGGTAGCATGTGGTCTTATCAGAAAATATTTTAACTGATAAAATAAAAAGTCATGCACAAACTTAAAATCAGCAAAAGAAAAAAAATCCTATAACTTGCAGTATGCATTAAATAAAGTTTCATGTTTTCTGTGTTGTGTTAATACTGTTAGTTTGTACACACAAATTTTTCCTAACATACTGCAGCCCTGTCTAAGCATGTAATTAGTTTTTAAGAGTGTTTGAATTGCAATATTCTGACATGAGATCACAAATGTGAAATGCAGAAAAACACAACTCAAAATCTACATTTCCTACTGGCAGTGTGGGATGACTTGTATCAAGACTTTTGCCTTGTTCAGTTCAGAGTAGAAATCTTTTTCACTTCCTCGGTCTCATTTTTCATTTGTCTCTATTTCATAGTCAGCAAGAATGGGATACTTACCTGATTCAATGCTACTTTGTTGTATATAAGCTGGCTTGTTTAGCTCTCTGCATAGCTTTCTGGTATTGCCTGTAGCAGCTAAATGCTACCAAGTGTGTGTTGCAGTTGATCCAAATGATTTCTCTGGTCTTTTAAGTGGACAAAATGTGGGGGAATTTTCATTGAGATGACTAGAGGGATTTGCATGGCATAAGGAGCACTTCCATGCAAGTTGCAGTATTTGTGATAAAGTTCATAGATGACAGAGTATCTGAAAAAATGTCATCTGTCTGAGAAACATAGAGCTTTAAGTATGAGAAAATGAGAGAGATATATAATTGACTTTAAATATATATATGAGTGTGTGTAGAGAGAGAGGGGAAGAGAAAAGCATTGTTATGTTATCATGACTGGTTGGCTTTAACTGATACAGTTGAGGTTTTACAACAACCTGGGCAGGGGGTATTTTCTCAATTTTTTTAAGGAATGTAAAATGGCAAATGTTATTTAATCTTTATCACATGTCACTGTTTGCCATTAATTGCTTGGGGAATGTCTAAAGTATCAAATGGTGGCCAAACACTGAGTTGTATAAGAAAATGCTTTTTATTTTTTAAATCCCATTTTAGTTTAAAAGTTTATGGCTGCCGACATTCTAGAAGTTAGGTTAAAAGGAGCATTGATAAAAGTTAAAGTATTGTGCTGAAGTATTGTATTGTATCACTTTTTCTCTTACAGAATGTAACTGTTCTTGCTAACTCTGCCACAATTGCATTTTATTTATAAACAACCCAAATGCCTGTTACAATCAAGCTAAATATTAAATAATTGAGTGATGTGAGCCATAGAGGCTGCTTGTCACAGGAATCACTTGGTTAACATTTGTACAACAATCTGCATCCTTTGTATCCATCACTTTGAACTGAAGGCAAAATGAAACTGTCTCACTCTTGGACTGAGGTAGACAGTTTTTTCTTTTTTTACCATCCCTAAGACAAATTAGGAATGTAGAAAAGCTTTCACTCAGAACAAAACGATGATTATAGCAGGTAACAGGACCTCACATTAATCAGTGTTTTCAAAGAAAAGGCCTCGACCTGTGCCCTTCGTCTAGCCTAGTGGTAGGTATGGCTTTTTCCCCAGGTTCCTTTCATTGTCAGGGCATTCTCTTTCTGTGTAATACACTCTCTTGGAGAGTGTTTCTCTTTTCAGGCAGTCCTTCTGCATTGATCAAAACCCATCCAGAAAGCCACTGTAGAAATCTGAACTTATAATGACGTTCTTTTATATTTTCTTACAATGAACAATGGTGCTCTCAATACTAATGGCAACAGTACATAGATGGAGGCAACAGTGCAAAGAGTTGGGGGTAAATAGCCATTATTTGCAAGACTTGCTGTTTCATGTCCTAGGGAAAAAAAAAAAAGAAATCCTGTCTTCTGCAGCCAAATCTTTACTACCTCTTGTTGAAAACATTCAAGGCCTTTGCAAACCAATGCTGAGATGAGGAAAGATAAGCATGGATTAACATTTTTCTTCTTTCTGGAAGAAAACATTAGTGACAATTAGATGGCAAAAGATCTTAGTTCTCTATCCCTCCTGAATAAGAAGAAAGAGCAAACATTCTGCTGGATAATCTTTTCTTGGTTTGCTGGCCTTGACCTTTAAATCAACTATCCCCCAAATACCAGGCTCGAGAGTAAATGACGACCTGAATGTGGCTCCATTGAATAAAAGACTCCCTCTGCTGCCTGAAACACACATCACCAGATGAAACAGAATGGTTCGGTTCAGTTTTTCAGTTTTTTCCCACTTAAAGTCTGTCGGTGATGTTTGGTTTTTTGGGTTTTGTTGGTTGTGTTTGTTTGTTGTTTTTTTGTTTGTTTGTTTGGCTGGGTTTTTTTCTTTGTTTCATTTGGGGTTTATTTATGTCAGTCTTCCTCTTACATGGAACAGCTCCTTCCAAGAGCATGTTTCCAGGTGCATCCCTCAAAATATTTTCCACCTGTCTCTCTTGTTTCTCTTCCTCTGTTTTCACCCTCACAGTTCTCTAAGGCATTTGACTCATTTATCTTCTTATACGTGTCCTTTCCTTCTACTCTTACACATCTCCTGCCCCTGTGGAGGTTGCTTTTGTTAATATGTTTGAGCAAAGGCACCATGAGCTCCTCAGATGGTGTAAGTTTTGGGGAACAATGAATGGTTTCCACCTGCTTCAGAACTGACTGGAGAAGGTGAGACCAGTGCTGGTCCTGTCATGTCCTTCTCCCATACAGGGCATCCTGCTGTCTAAACACTCCTAGATGTGCCTAGCAGACTCCTTGTTCAGGATTTCTCATACAGACACTTTATTTTTCAGAGTGAAAAAGAAGGAATAAGGTTTCATGTACTTCTAATAAACTGTACCATCACAGTATTTTTTGTGCTTTTATATATAAGTAACTTCTCAGATCAGGTATTTTGTCGTGCTGTCTGATATATGAAAACATCTTGAGAAATTGCCCTGCATAAAAATTCAGTTATTATTAAATATATTTATAATTATATTAATTAGATGAAGCAAGCAAATTTTGACTATTTTTATATTGTATGATTTGCACCTTTATATTGTATGATTTGCACCTTTGTGCCTTTGTATTCCATTTTCCTACAAGCAAAAGAAATACAGACTTACTAGAGATTCAGATGTGATTCTGGAAATATTATAAATAACCCTAATTATGAAAACAGTATTATGGTGAGAGCCAAAATAATTTGAAGCAGTTGTCTTCTCACTGACTCATTTCCAGACAACACAGTTCTGTACTACTCTGAATTTGACTCTTCTCCTTCCAGCCTTCCTTAATCCCCACAATAAACTATGGAAAAGGACTTTGTGTTTATTTGGGGGTTAAATTTTGAATGGACATGTGGTCCTCAATTTTGCTCAGATGTACTCCGAAGTGGCCTCTTAGGAACTTTTTCTGCACACTTGTCCTTCTCTGAGATTTCAAAATTCCTTCTCATCCCACTTGCTTCTCCTTCTCTGTTGCTTTTGTTGCTGTTGTTCTTTCTGCACGTCTTGCTGTCCATGCCCCTGCTCTTTCTGCTTGCTTCCCATTTATTTTGTGTTTGTATTCAGGAGAATGAAAATGACTGCATTTACATGCAGCATGTGATCTTGTATATACTCATGGGTGTGAAAGTTATACACCTTTCAGTCCACCAGAAATTTGATTGCCTTCAGCAGTTTGTTTTGGCTTTTATGTTTGTATTTTTACAAAATATTTTTTTGGGTAAAAACCCCTCAAAATAAGAAGGTATTTCAAACTTGCACTATGTTTGGGTAGCTGCCTACTCAGGTTTTATACATCTGCAAAGTTCTGCATTTGTAAGGGAAAAGCTCTGAAAGCAGGAAGAGGTCATGGACCAAGGCAAAGGGAAGGGGACTCAAGCTGAGATGAATAGCCAACCTTGCACAGATATATTTAGCATTTCCAATGGCAAGATGGATACTAGCTGAATTGCTAAATCAACTGTTTGATTAGTGCCTTATGGTTATATGGATTTAGCATAAGCATATTTAGAGAATTGCTGATTTAACATTTAGCAGGCCATAAGGTAAATAATGTGACAAGCCTTGCAGTTAAGACAGCTGCAGAGCAAGCACAAAGTGAGCAGTTATCCCTAGGAAGTTTTGGAACTGTGTCACCAGGAACAATGAACAGTCAGCCTGGACAGAGTGAGAAAGTACAAAAGACCACAGGACATGATGCTCTGAAAGGATTAAAAGGCTCCTCAAAGACTAAGAGGTGAGATCAGCAGATGAGGACCAGCACTGGAGACCTCATTGATAACTGAATTTCAGCATCAACCATGACTGGGACACACATAACTTGCCTGGCTGTCCTGCCACACCATGTGGGATGTTTCTGCAGTCTTGTGCTGTAAACATAAGCCAAAAGCCAAAGGAGGGATCTTGCCTCTTTTGTTTTGCCTCAAATTAAATGATTCAATTTCAAGAAAATTAGTTCCCCAGAACAAAGTTATGCAGGATGTAGTAATGAAAACCAATATTCCCTTAAGCCTTGATATCATTCAATTGAATAATAATCCATAGCATCATGCTGTATGATGAATTTATGTCTACAGAGAAAGCTGACTTTCCAATATTCTAATCTTTCAACCTTTTTTTTATCTGCAAAATAACAAAGCTTAATGAGAATGCAAATGTGAATACTATGATCTTCTACTCTACATTTATTAAGCAATTGTTTTTGATGTCAGGGAATCAAAAAAAGAACATAGCATAATAATTGCTTTGATTTTCCTCTGATTTTTGCTGTATGTCTTTAATGCTGTTTTTTAATTTTCATAGATATTTGCCATCATTTCTCCTCTATGCCTTCAAAAATTAAGGGTTCTTTTCAGAAAAATCTTTAACTGTGAATCAATGCAAGAATCATAAGGTAGCAAAGATAAAAATATCTTCCTTCACCTGTCCTGCTATTGAAAAATTTCATGGACTACAGGAATTTTTTTTCTGATCATGTTGTAGATTTCTCAACACACAGCAAATTCTTACTTTCTGTGGTGAAAGAAAAGATCAGAGGATGAAGTTCCTTCCATTAAAAAGTGATGAAAATAGTATCGTAACAGGGCTTATGCCATGAATCAGAATCCAAATCTAAATAGTCTTTACATTACACATATGTTTGACTTAAAGATTTTAAAATCAGTCTATCACATATTCTATCACATATTCTCTTTTCTTTGGAGCTGTATTTATACACTTCCACATACCTGCCTGCAAGCGCTGTTTGAGTTTCACATGTGAAACATAAATCTGTGGAATCCATCAGATTATCCTGTTAGCTGTGATTTTTTTTGGAGAGGAGGATGTGTTGTGCTCTGCAGTTAACACCAATTCCTGTAACTGATCTGTGAAGAAGCAAGCTCAAAAAATAATTTTATTCAGAAGCAGTTAATAAAGAACTGTTAGGGGGTCCAATTGATGCTGTTGCAGCCAGGTTTGATACCAAGGACAAGTTCTTGGGAATAAAGCAAGTAAATTTGTGCCTCCAAAGACAGCATCTCTGACTAAACAGGTCCTTCTATAGTTATGAAGACTGAAGAATTCCCCTGGTTTACATTTACTCCTTTGAAATGTCTTTAGCATTCTGGGAAAGCCACAGCTTGAGTAGCTTTTTCCTGCAAAGTATGTGATAACCCTGGAAAATTTTGCTTACATTTATTTTATATTTTAAAATAGAAAGAATGGTCAGCGAGACTATAAGTCATCATCTTTTCAGGAGTAAGCCTGTTATTTGCAGTGTTACTGGGTATTAAACTATAGATTTTAAGTACAGATTACTACAACTTAGCGTTTTAAACTCCTTTTGCATGCTTTGGAAGAATATGTGACTCCAACAGGGTGTCATGTGGCCATCATATCAACCAGTTTCCCATTCCCCTTATGCTTTTATTCAAAGGACTCACACTTCTCATTCACAGCAAGAGAAAAAAAAATCCCTCAGGTAGTTGCTTTTAATTAAAGCATCCTTATTTTCTATACAGACAAAAATGACAAACATGTAGCTGTGTTTAATAACTACCATTTCTAAAAAAACCAAAGAATGCCTTATTGACTGAAGTAATAGGTTATTTTAATCTCTGGATGAACTATCTTTTTCTTCATAAAAATATTTTCATTGTCTTGTACTGTGATTGTATTAGCTGAAAGAACAAGATTAACAACATCAAAAAATTGCAGTATCCTTTATGGAAGTAAGTCTGAAAAACTTTTGTTCTGGTTATAGCTTTAAAACACTAACAGATGCTTTAAAATCCTAATTCTTGTTCTGATTATGATTGTAGAACCCTAATAGTTCTTCTAAGGTCTGGCTTCACCTTACACAGCGTTACATGATAACCTGAAACTACTAAGGAGAATTATTCTGTAGGTATAGCTGCTTTCAAGAAAGTCTGCATAGTGAAAAACTTGCTTGTAGAATCTACAAAATATTTTAAATAAGTACCTTTAGAACATGGCTTTCCAAAATGAAGTGTAAAAGTTTTTTTTACCCCAAAGCAATCAGTGGATCAGCTTTGAATTTTCAATATTAGTAAGAAAAGAGTTTAAAAAAAATCCAGCCACAAGTAAATAGAATATGAAACCTAAGTACAAAAATAAGTAGTTTCATATTTGGTAATATATGCAATTTAAAATCTGGAGTCCTTATCTGGATTCTAGTTTGTTATTTGGAACCATCTTATGGGATTATAGAATGACTGTAGCAAATGGATCAACCTGCATGGCAGACGATGCTCAGGGTATGAGATATCACCTTAAGTGTGCAGCATTATGAAATCAAAATTATATCTAGTGGGTCTTTAAGAAGTTCTCTGATGACTGTAGTACCAATTAATATGAGGCCAAGACAGCAGGTATAATGCTTTGCTATGGCCAGTTACTAATTTAGTCACATTTTAATTTTAGTAATACTTTAATTTTTCTGACTTTATGACAAATAAAGCATTCTACTTTTTCCCCTCTATTTTTTTTCTGCAGTCACTTCTCTTCAAGCTTAGTAATGGCTATTTTCAGCAGCCCTTAATGATGTTAGTAAGACTGCAACTACTCCTCATACATGAAAAATATCACTACTATTCCCTGATGATTTAAAGCCAAAATGTAGAGTCTGTGGCAAGTTTACATTTTCTCCATTAGGGGGAATCCTTACTCTATCTTCTGAAGGTTTCAGTTTCTCCCAAAGTACCTTAAAGTTATTTTTTACATTAAGAATTGCTGAACTCCGTAGTTCTGATTCTGAAATCTCTGTTTCAAGTAGTGGTCAGATCACTGATGCTTCGAGTTGAACATTTAGTGTGTGTGAGAGGAGGACTGACTCCTGTTGATCTGTGCAAGAGCATTGAATTCCTTTTGTTCTCTTCTGTACATTATTGGCAGTTGCATGAAAAGCATAGTCCTTGCAAAGAAAAGTCAAACAGTTCAAAGACTGATCAGGAGACTCCTTTCAGAATATGTCACTTTTTGAAGGAGTCAGCATAGTGAAGAGTTCAGTGGCAACTACTGTAAAAGTTCTTTCTTCTGACAGCTTTATTTTTTAGCCACCTCTGTCTCCATCACTTGAGCAATTCAAAATATTCTACAGAAAAGCAGCATCCATAAGGAGCTTATTTGCTTAGCCAGTTGGAAAAAAAAAATCATAATTTAAAAAAGTACCTTTTAAATTGCTCTGATGGTGGTGAATCTTAAGGGGGGGTGCTAAAATTTAGCCTTGACTAAAGATTTTCACCTTTTAAAAATTAGAAGTTATGGGGCAAAATCAGTACTTTTGCATAACTTCAAGCTTTTTTCTTTTGTTCCAAATAGTAAAAGATCATTCACTGTTTCATGAACTGAGAAGCCATTGCTGAACTAGAAAACAATTGCAGTGTACATTGTGTTGGGTTTTTTTTTCTGAATCTTGGAAGATATTTGAGAGCTGAATATGTCTTTGGGGAGCAAACTTTTATTTTAAAGTAGGGCTGAGTGAGTAACGAAAGTAAGAGATAATTATACATTTGAAAGGGAAGTGCTGTCTCTGTGGGGAGAATCTTTTTGTTCTTAGACACAAGATAGGGAGGCAAAAGCAAATGAGAATATAAATGTAATATAGCTAGTTTTCAGGTGAAAGGAAATTCAGTTATAGTTTTTCTACTGGCAGAGCAGGTGATCAGAACAAATCAAAGCTGAGCATATGGCAAAGTAACAATAATTACTCTTTGTAGCTGTTATAGTCAGTGTCTCCACATAGTTGCAGTCCCTGTACTTGAGGCTGAAAGGGCCGGAGAAGGCTTAGGTTTGACCTAAACTATGCAATTTCCACTTTGGGAACATCTACCTACAGTATCCATCACAGGCTCATTCAAGGACAAAATGTTACCATTTTTAGTATTTTAGTTCAGCTGAAGCTAAAAGAGTTGTAGGAGGGAGGTACTGAGGAAATCTCTTCTTGGAATCTGAAAGGCTAAAGTGACAGATATCCAGTGATGCCAATGAAGACTTCAGAACATTTCTAATAGACAAAAAAGGTGTTGCAAAGCTTCAGTAAAGTGACATAAAAAAAGGAATCTTCAGATAAGTTCTGAATTTTAGAAAAGTGCTTTAAGACCAGAGTTGCAAATGTTCAAATGGAGCAGAAGAATTCCACATCAGCAACACCAAGCCTTAAGAATGCGCAATTCTATCAAGCTCTCTAAATACAGTAACACTCAGGGCCCTATAGCCTTCAGGCAGCATCAGTTTTCAAAACTAAAAATTACATTTAAAAAAAAAAAATCGAAGTCTTTTGTTTTTACTGCCCTCCGAGTACAAGTAGTTGCAGACAAAATAGGAACTGGCCCTGCCTATGCTTTTACAGAAGTCAAATTATCCTCAAAGGAAAATAGAAAATATCAATACATAAGTATTGTGCCAGGCCCTGTTTTAATTACCTGCCTCTGTCTTATGGGGAAAACTGGGATATGTGTGACTGAGACAACAAATGGGCCAAAGTTTGAAGTAAATTCTTTAGTGATTTCTCTTTTATATCTCTTTAGCGTGTTCATGTAGCTCATGTGACTTCTATACTGTAAGTGCAAAGAATATCTCTCTTTTGTGCTGTTATTTTCATGTTCCTACAATTGCATTAGTTTTTGTTTAGACATCATAAAAGTGGTGTCTTAATACAGCAGAATAAAAACAACATATTGAAAAAAATAATGAGAGCAGTGGCTTTAATATACTCCATTTTTCAGAGTATAAAGTGAAAAGAATAGATATTCCCTTTATGTGAAAGATGCATGGTATAATTCCCAATCATAATTTTTTTGTAATTATATGAAAATTTAAATAAAAAGGGTAATTATTATACTCAAACCAACCTAGCTTCTGTGATTATAGAAAAAAGGATAGTTGTATTATGTACTTAAGTGAATTGAATTATGCAAGGAAATCAACAGGAGATGATATTCAAAATTCACACTGAATTCTTGAAGGGTACAGAGAGTGTCCATGGTAGATCAGATTTTATCTTTACAAGAAATTGTAGAAATTTATGAATATCTACTATTTTACAGCTTGTTGAAGAGCTTATACTTGTTTCTTTTGTCTTGGAAAGACTTAAAAAGTAGTGCAGAGTACACAATTATAACTAAGGAAGAGTGGAAAAGAACTGACTTACTCCAAAAATGGTCTTGACAGCCAACTCTGGTGCTACTGTTTCCAATGCAATGTGTTTTACTGTAAGTGATAGAGGGTGTAGATTGAGAAGCCAGAAATGTAATTCATAGAACTAAAATGTTTCCCAGATTCACAGAATCCACAAAACCATTTTCTTGGTGTTCTGTTGTTTGTTGAGTTCATAAGGACTGAAGATTTCTGCCTCCTAAGGGAGGGCCCACTTGGGGTGTTAGAAAAGCAATTCCTGCTGACCTTGCTTCCAGCTATCAGGTGCTTTTTCATCTTCATTTTCATCACTACCTCTGCCATTGTTTGTGTGATACTTTTTTTAATAACAAAACAAGAAAAGGGGCCAGAGGAGACTGATCTTTGCAGAAGTTGTGACCAGAGGCAGGAAGGGAACATGAAGGCAGCAGGTAAGCAGCAATCACAATGAACGTAGTTCAGCATGGGTGAACAGACAGGAGTTTATTGGAAATCTGGAAGTATCTAACAGAGGTGATGGCAGAAAGTAAAGGTGAGGGAAAAGTGAAGGCTGAGTACTCTGCACAGAAAAAAAGACACAGCTTCTTTTCTTTTTTAACATAGCCATCTTTTATTTCAGAACAGAAGCAGGAAGCTACATATAAAGAAAGTAGTGTTACTGTAAACTCTAAGAGCAACAGCAACTGCTGCAGTTGGAGGATTTGTGACATTTATGTCTTCAAGGAAGACACCCAGACTACTGAGAAAACAGCAATACCATTACAGATATAGGGAAGTGATTAAATTATTTGAACACAGCTATGATTAAAAAAAAAGATAAAATCAAACTTTAATGACTACATGGTGGCATAGTGATGCTTGAAGAGCTATAAGCTAAATCTTGGCTGCATTGTAAGCTATGTGGCCTCAGTGTTTTCATGCTTATGTAGAGAAGTCCATATTAATTTTGTAATTATATTTTCAGAGGACTGAATGATTGACTGCATTAACAGCTTATATCTTCTCTTTTTACTAACAGTTCTCTCCATCACTCATTAGTCTTTTTAAAGCAAATAGATCTTTGGTGACTTGGTAGATGGAAATGTGTCACTGTGTCAATATTGAATCGGTCTCTCCATAGGATGACATGGTATCTGAATCTGGTTAATGACATGGCACACAAGCCAGTACTTAATTAATAAAAAATAATGGTGTGCAGAGACAATGTGCTGATGCAGAGGGACTGTGTGGAGCTCAGATGAGGTGTATGAAATTGACATCTTGCATTCTGTTAGACAAATCCTTGAGTTTGCAAACTGAAATATAGGCAGTAATCTATTCTCCCCCAGATTTCAAGGACTCTTGTAGTTTTTTTCTGCTGTTAGAGGTACCACAAGTTCAAAAGCCTGGACCTAAGTATCTTTGAACTATTTAATCCCCTTCTCATTTTCTTTGCATATTTTTAAAATGGAGATGAAGAATGTTTAGCCAATGCTAAGATTATATTTCAAAATTTTCTCACAATGGGTTTAATGGAGTCTTAAAAAGACACATATTGAAGTGATTACTGAAGCGTTAGAGGAATTTATAGTAGCTTTAATAGACTTTAGTTTCAGCTGCACTCCCTAATTTATTTTCCAGTTTCTGAATATTGTTTTAGAAAGAGGAGTATTACTCTTATGCTTCCTGTTGTGCTGTAATGCTTTCTATGTATGTACTTTGACTTTCTACACTCAGAAAGCATCTCTGGGTATTTTTTAATCCATGCATTTGATTTGCCACTCTGAACCTCCTTCTTGTTGGTGTCAGTCTTCTGGAGAGAAGAACACTCATGAGCTCTGCTATGAGTATCAAGGCTCTGCAAGAAGGGCAATGTTGTGTAGTGAAGAACTTTTTAAATATTTCAAACTATTTTTTAATATTTTAACTATTTTTTAATAGCTTTAGAACTAATTAAGCTTGAATGCAGCAACAAATTTTCCTTACTTTACATCCAGGGAAAAAGTGCATATTGGTTTTGGCATTATGAAAACAAGCAGGTGCCAGGCAGGACACTCCATCTTGCCCTGAATGATGGCGAGCAATTCTCCTGAAGAACATTTGAAGTATGAGGGCTTGTTCAGGGCTAATCCCAAGGGAGGTTTCTGGAGTTAAAGATAGCTGACCTTTAGCATAGGCCATCTCCTTAGCAGTCAAACAAAACAGCCTCAGTGACAATAGAGTAACTTAAAATTTAAAGCTTATATAAAAAGATAGATTTGAATTGGAAGTATATTCATGAAGAGAAGGAGCTGACACATCCTTTGATGTTTGACTGTGCTTACTTTTAATGGCCTTAGTGTGAAACCCAGAGAAGACCTTCCTTGAATTTCTAAGAGGTTAATTTACTTGTAACATGGGATGAAATTTAGTCTGCTTCTTTCATTTAAATAGGAGGCCTTTCTTTGTGTTGCTGTGGGTAATTGATTGGTAACATTGAGATGGAAAACTCCCAAACAGGTACTACAATACAAAGAGTACTGCAGCAAATAGCTCAATCAGTGTGCCTATGTGACTCTCCACATACACACAGTAGATGTTTTCATGAATTGTGCAGAGGCAAAACCAATGTAGGCTTTCAGAATTTGATGATGTTGCTTTTTGAAGCATGTATGTGCTGCTGTTATGAAATGCAAGCCCTGATAAAAGGCAAGGTTAATGATCAGGAAAACTGTTTTCAGATTACTGATTTCCTGCCTTACTTTCTAGATTATTTTTTTCTTCCTCTATTCTGCAGCTTTTGCAGAAGTCTATAGTACCTTAGATATGAGCTGCTAATACTGAAGTATGGTACTATTCATCAGAGGAACAAATTCCTCTGGACGGGTGACATATTTGCTCTTGACTTGTGTAGAGTTATAGTCACAATGTTTTTATGCAAAGGGTCATTGCATCCCTTTGTAAATGTGCTGTGTCTGTATCTGATGCTAAATACATATATATTTGAATGTAAAGTGTCTGTGAAGCATATATATCTTGGATAAATATTTAGATTCCCTTCATTAGTCTCCCTTTTCAGCTGTTATTCATGATACTAAAGTAAGCCTGAATGGGTACTTGTTTATTGGCTTATTATTTACAGAGTCGACTAAATGAACTTACATTTAGGCAACAGATAGTGCAACTGAAATCTCTCTTAGAACTACATTTTCTGGATAACACTTTATATAAGTTCAAGTTACCAACTAGTATCAATATTCATGGAAATAGTGACAGATATGAACAATTCATCCTAAATTTTATACTCTTTCCCTAGACATATTTCATCTAATGCAAAATTTAGACTCACATTTCTTATTTGCCAAATATCCTTAAATATTAAATAAATACCCATGTCTCAGATGGTGTGAGGAAACCTAGTATTGAAGATTTTTCAACTGAGAAAAGGAAATAATTAAGTTTATTTTTTGCTTTTTAAGTTTAAACTCTACTCACTAGACAGCTAGAAGGCATTAATTATAGTATCAAACATGCTTCCAAACCTGGTTTCAGTAGGTCATGTCTTCATTCTACACTTTTATCTATTAAGGTGTTGTAATAACATACCAAAGTAGTTATTGATACTGATTTTGTCACCAGAAGAGGCTGCTTATATAGCTATGCAGGTGATAAAGTAGTACCTGCACAATAATAAAGTGATAATTGTGAAGAGACATTTTTAATTTTAAGAAAATTAATAACTTTTATGTTGCTTTTTGTAATTCCTAACTTTTGTTACTTGCTGGTTGTGGTGAGTATGTACACACAGAAAGCATGTGGCTGTAAAAGATGCAGACCCATGCTTTTAAGACATTGTGAGCATTGGTGGCTTCTGCCAGTGTGGTCATCTGTGTTGTCTTCCTGACAATACATTTTTTTCATTTTGCCCTGGCTTTTTGCCAGAGTGAGCTATGCTGAAGAAATGACTCTTTTCTCTTTTATCAGCACAGTTTGTAAGAGCTGCATTGGATTGCTCTGAAAGTCTCTGCTGCTACAGACCTGATCTAATTCACAGAGGAGTTTATAATATTGGTATTAATAATAGAAGGTATATGGGAAGGTATTAATTTCTACTTTTCAGCCCTTGATAAACAAATATAAAAATATAAATGCAAAATTTTGAGTGAGCTCATCTTAATGAATCTAATTATGTACCAGATACATCTTATGCATGTGTTAATAGGATTTTAATACCTCGCAGTAGTTAAGACTTTATTCAATGAGGCATAAATGTGACTTTGATTCAAAGAGCTGCCCTATCATGCTAATAAAGTAAAATTATGGGCTGTGTAAATATAGTCTCTGTGCAATATAGATAGTCTTTACAGAGATGCTGTGGTTAAAATTTGTCTGATACTTGAACCAGTAGCTGCATTCAGAGGTAGGAAAAAGCCCACCTGAGTGCATTCTTGGTGCACAATTCCCCATTGTTTGGCTACAGAAAAAAAAAAAATCTGTTACTTGGGGTTCCAACTGCTTTCCCATGATGGTTTATTTTGTGCTTTATTTAATTTTGCTCCGTGACTGTGGGGTTGTATTGGTTGTATTGTTGGTGTGTTTTTCTTTTTTTTTTTTGCTCTCATATATATTTCTTCTGTTCCTCTGTGACTTGAACTTCTTTGTCTGTATTTCTGAACCTGTCTAACCACTATCCTGTTGCTGGATTCAGTGATACTTTTATAAGGAGGGGAAGCAGTGATGTACTTTTTACATGTTCTCTTTAGCCCCAAAGACCATAATATTTCTTGGAGAGTTCAGTTTTATAGTGAGTTGATGACCAAGGAGAAATTTTTCTTTAAAGATTTTTGAGTTTATTTGGGATCTGGGAGAGAAACACTATTTTAATCTTACATACAAAAATAGGAACTGTCCTCTCTAACTTATAACTCTCACCTCAAAGTGTATAGCATTCATTTCTAAGAGCTTGCTCCTAACCCTAGTGAATTCAAGAGATGCTATACAGTACAACTCTTTATTTTAAGTCGTTTCAAGGAACATTTCTGGCTTTTGCAAACCATGATCTTGATGCTGTTTCTCATCAAACAGGTGAATTTGAATAGATCTGTTGTATGAGAATTTTAATTTTCGTTATCTTGACTCTCCTGGCAAGGTAATCAATAATGATACTCTCCATCCAGACAGTGACAAAATGAAGTATATACTCAGATAAATTAAGATCTTGCACATTATGAAATCTAGTTCAGCCTAAGCTCCAAGTTAGAACAGTCACAGGTCTGCTTTCTTACTTGAGCATTTAGTTCCTCAATTTTTGTTTAATTTGTCAATTTTGAAATATCTAGGTTTAAAAGATCTAAATTCAAAGCTTACTGAAATCAATGGAAGTTTGTCTCAATTTTTTTTAGTGTCTCTTTTCAATCTTATTTACTCTGAATTAAAGTTTAGTGGGGTTGCTTCCTATGGTTTTGATTTTACTTGAATCAAATTTCTTTTGTGGTGCATCTTCAATTCCCTTGAAGGTGGGATGCTTTTTAAAAACTATGGAGTTGGACTCCACTTCTAAATCATACTGAAGGAGAATAAAATTCCATTAATTCTCTTTCAGTTGCGTGCAGATATTCACCTGAAACATGTTTGCTGCTGACAAGCTTCAAAACTACTGAAACATAACTGCTGTCTATTCCTCTTTCCTTTTTCCCCCTTATTCTGTCTCATAAAGCAATCAAATCCTGGTTTTGGAGTCTACCTTGACATGCCAAGTGTGTCACCTTCTTTTTGCTGTATCTTCTGCCATTGCTCTGTGACATAATCTTCACATTCAAACACTTGAAGACTGAGAGAAACTGAAAAACTTTGTTCTAGGCTGCCTAAAAACTGATAAAAATGCACTGTACAGGTTTTCTATTCCTTCTGTGATTGAGTGGTGGTTGGTGTTTCCCCCAAAGAGGATGATGAATGTGAACTCTAGTTCTCTGTTAAAGGTGATGGTTTTGTGGATGGTTTTTGCTCTGCTAGCCACAGTTTCCAGTTTGTAAGATAGCAATATATTCACTTAGTTAGCTCTCATTGTATTTTAATATATAAGATTTGTGAGAAGATCAGGTGCAAATCATGCTGATAGTTTTGGAAAAAACAAAACAGAAGAAAAATGAGTTACTGTGATTTCAGAACAGGGAATTTGTGGAACAGTGGATTGAACCCACCGTATGAAGTGCAGTAATTGCTGCTGATTTCATTTGCATATTCTGTGAGGTAGAACAATATGTAGTCATGCAAGTGATGCAACTTAATTCTTATGGTTTGTCCCATGAGTGTAGAAGGAAATGAAAAATTCAGGTGTATTGGTGTATTCCATTTTTTGCAGCAAAGTGTCTCCTAAGTGTCATGGCTCTACTAAATTACTGCTGAACTACTATTACACTAGGATAGATCCTCAGAACTATTTTGTCAGTTGCTACAAAAAAAATCATGCTGGGTAGGTTGAGAAATAGATCTACAGAGAAGTAGTGAAGTTCAGGTATTTGGAATTCTCTCCAAGTTTGGGAACGGAATGAACTTTGGAGAGAATGGGATCTTCATTAGTTTCCTTCCAGGAGGGTTGGATTTTTAAAATTCCTGTCTTTCAATCTCAGACATTGCTCTCATGCATTTTCCTGAGTACAAGATTGCTTACCAGCTTTTAGCTAGAGCTAGTCCTGCCTCTCCCACATCCTTAATGTAATCTCTTCTGCCAGAAGGCACACAGCCTTGCTTTTCTCTGTTTTTCTCTTTTTTTTCTTTTTTTTTTTTTTCACCAGCAACTGCTTTAACTCCAGTTATCCCTGAAGGGGATCTTTAGCCCTTTTCCCAGCTTTCTCTAGATTTCTTTATCTCAGCCCTAGTTCTCAGTTGCACTTACCCCATTACTAAAGCTGTGCCAGCGATGATCTTTGCTCTTCCAAGCCCCTTTATTGGTAGGCAATACAAGAACCTTCCAAAGCTCCTTCTCTTTCTTTGCACTACTAAAATTCAGGGGAGATTAACACCAAGTCAAATGCCACAGACCTGTTCACACATATTGGATCACTGTGACTGAAGAGAATCATGGGTGAGGGGGCACTGATGCACTGGAAGGGCTGAATCGATTACTTGACAGTCCTGTTTGGCTTTTTTTAAGAGCTTAAAGTGCAAAAACTGATATTATCAGTGATTTACTCCATCACATTTCCTTGTAGGATGTATTTATTACGTTCCCTGTTTCCTTATAAGATCAAAGCCAGTTCATGTCTCATGTTTTCAGATATATTGGTGTGTTCATGAGCGGTGCTTTCTGAAGTGTCTAGTGTGTTCCTCGAGGTTTGCTTCCCCATTGACACAGCCCAAGCTTATGTGAATTCTTTGAAACACATGACACTCTGTACGCCATCTTTGAAAAATTTTTATTGAATGTTTTCTTGCATTTGCAAGGGTCATATGCTTGTGTTATCTTCAAATTTTATTTTAAAAAAATTATCATCATGGCATAGTTGAGCCTTTTAATCTCTTCTATTATGGTCAACATTGATAGACATAAAAATGCAGTCTCTTCTGATGCAGAGACTGTTGGGTTCTTAGCCAATCTTCAATTTTCCATATTTTTAAAAAGTTAGTAAATATCTTCCTGGAATTCTGATGACAAATCAAATGGAACATGAATCTATTTTCTGACTTTCAGACTTCACATGACATTAAGGACGTCCCCAAAGAATACTAAAGGGTTTACTGATAAATCAAGATTAATTTCCATTCTCTTCTTATTGACTTTAGGTTTTTTTGTTGTTTTTAAGAGCCAGTGCAGAATTCAATACCATAGACTGCAAATTTTTATACGATTGATTAATGAGCTGGAGATGCATCTCTTAAATGGCTGAGCTTTGATGAAAGAACTAATTTTCTTCAATCACTATTTTTTTCAATATTATCCATGTATCTTTTTGCTTATAAGACCACTGCTATTGGTTGATTAAGTTTTTCAGGAAGATCAAGACTTTTACATCATGGTAAATAGCACTGATACTGTATGTCCTATCATTAATATACCTTCTAAATATCAATAAGTACACTAATAATGCATATCTTTATATTTTAGTAGCTGCTAACTTTTTGGATTTCATTTTGGAGCATGGGTCAAAAAACACAAAGAGATTCAGACGCTGTTCATTTGCAATTCTTTTCTCGAATACATTTATCATGTATGTGGGTATGTTCCAACACACTTTCCAAAACAATCAGATATTGTACTTTTAAGTGCTCAAATATGGCTTCTTTCTTCCACCCCCGCCCCCATCTTTGAGAAGAGTTTACTGTGATTTTGCTTTTCCTTTTTGTTAAGTAAAGGGTAGATAAGATGCTCACATTTTATTGTTAAATGTAACCAGAGAAGGTCCACAATGATTAACAGCTTAAGGAAAGCAATAATTACTAGAAATCCGTGACTGGATCTGTGAATCTGTCACGAAAAGAAGTGAATTTTGAAATCTATAAAGCCAATGATTCTACTCCAGTTTAGTATTAAGGATAGCTTTTAAGATATATCGTTGCAGTAAACATAATGCAAAGTTTTAACTTACTGCTCACTTGAAATGGACTGGGATTTTTTTAAAAAAAATTATACTTAAAAACCCTCAACATCTGCGTAAAACCTGTTTATTTTGGTACCCTGAGTATGGTTGGACTATTTGACATCTCAGGCTTTATAACAAAACGTCTACTAAATGCCATTGCACTTTCTAATGATCCATGAAGATCATGAAGAGACTGCTATAAATCATATAGGAAGGAAAAAAAAATGTTGTTCATATGGATGGAGAAAACACAGGTTTAAATCCAACCATGTGATGCCCTCAGATAACTCTTCATCTTCTGATTCCTTCTGGTAAATCATGCTGTTTTGAAAACTTCACCTTGACTGATATCTTAAAAAATAAATAAATGGAGTTATGATTTGCTGACTTTCGCCCAGAAGACATGTAAAAATACTTGAGGTATAAACATGTCCTTACAGAAGGAAAGGAAAATGCAGAGTTCTTATGAGAACTCCCTGAGGATTCTGTCTTAGCCTTTGCATTCACATTGAGCATTGAACCAAGCCCCAGCAATGGGCTAAGTTTAGAATGGCTGCAGCTGTTGGCAGACTCCAGCCAGGGAGTAATTTGCTCACAATCTTTTACATTCAGTGTGCCTTCTCTCTGTCTGTATTCCTGTAAGCCTATTTCCTGGAGATTTATAGCTCCTGTGCTACTTGAGCTTGGTGTGAGCTGCCCAGGGTAACAGCTGCATGTGCTTCTCTTAATGGTTTAGACTCTAACATGTGAGTAAAGAGGAAAAATATTACCCAGCCAATTTCCTGGAATTATTAGGTCCTTATATTTATTGTGCATGAGCTACAAATGACTGAATAATGGATATTAGCTGATAAATAAATAAAAAAATATAGTAGAAGGATTTTAATAATATTTGAAGTTATTCTCACTGTGTTTCAGACATAGGACCAAGCCCTGATACACATGTATCTCCATGTGAAGTTTACTTACTTAATTTCACTGGGAGACCTCCTCATAACAACACAAGTCAGCCTAATCAAGGGGCAGAAAGTAGTTTACAATTCTTTGCCCTTCTAATGCATGCCAAAATACTCAACATTTTCTGTAGTAAGTGCAAAAGACAAATAGCTAGGTATTGGCAAACAGTGTTTTTAGATACCTCTAGGGGCAGGTTTAAGGCTTTTTAAGACCTTTCCAGCTGTATGAGTGTACCTTTAGATTCTGGAACAGGATTTTGGATTCTGTAATCAAGTTTTATAAGCTGTTTATAATTTTATAGCTTACTGGTTTTTAGCATGGCCCAATGGAAAGTAATACACTTAAATTAATCATGTATTTTCTTTCCTTCAGTTGTCTCCACCAAAAATTGCTGAAAAACTTGCTCACAGTATTTAAAGACATTTCAGTTAGATAGGTATTTAAATATAACAAGTCCCTTTAAAAGTACTCTGAAACTGTTGAGAAGTTGTGTTAGTTGCAGTTCTGTGATTTGATTCAACTGTCTGTATCTGGAGAAGCAACTTGGAATAATCATCTGGAGAATATTGCATATAAGAATTGTAAATCAGTCCTTGTGCTGGTCCATGCAGCAGAAGGTTGGGAAGGTGGGACTCTGAGATCAGAGGGTCTGATGTTTGCAAGGAGTTTGATGTGTATCCATGAGAAAAAATGCCAGCAGCTTTTTTCTGAGTAATTTTTACACAAGTAAAATGTGAACAGCACTTGGTGGTTTTTACTTCTGCCATCTGAAGTGCTAAGGCTTTGTTCTTAGAAGTTGACGTGGTATGTCTAGAAAGTAAGAACTTAAAAGTTGGTCTGAGGTTTTGAATGAGCCAGACTACATTTTGTGTGGACACAGAATAATTAAAAGCATTTTTTTAAAATTGGAAAGTTTTTTTAAAATTGGAAAGTTACACTATCACAGAGAAATAGCCTTGGTTACTCAGTGGAAGAAAGTGATCATCATTAGATTAGATTATTATTAGATTATGTGACTTAAGCAGTATATATCCATTTTGTAACAATCACAATGCCATTCACTGAGCAGGTGAAATACTGACCTATGATACTATTGATAAAACTTTTCTAACTCAAAGTATCATTATCATGGACTGTTCCCTAAAAGGAAAGATAGTTAAGAGGAGATGAAAATGCATGTATTGTGCTCAAGCTATGCTAACAGATATAAAATGTTAATTAGTGCCCACTGAGATGCTGGTGTAGTGAATTGGAAAACATGCAGTTAATTTCTCCAGTTTGAGAGCTGATTTATGCTGGAAGCCAGTGCTGATCTGCCACATTCCTGAAGCACTGGGATCTGTGCTGCTAGCTGCCTTATAGAGCTGGTAATGAATTACTAGGGAAACGAGAACTATGGCTAACTCCAGTCTCTGGCACTTACCCACACTCTTGTCATTTCCATTTTCTCTGCCTCCTGTAAGCAGAGAGATTTCAAGAGATTTTGTAAAAAAGGCAACTTACTACATTGGTGCTCTACTAAGGTGAGTAAATATTGTAATTAAGATTAAATTGTTGAAAGTGAATAAAAATATATCCATGATATATGGATATATATCTGTTGGGTAAGCCACAGACCAGAGATAAAATGAGAACAGATCTTAGTGATAAGACGGGGTGAAAAGACATAAGCTAGGTGGAAAGGCAAAGTCCAAACATGCAGGTGGAAAGCAGGAGGCACTGGTGTCTGAATCTTGGATGACTGGGCAAAAATAGAGGCCTCTGATATGAAGGAACCAGGATGAAACCAAGGCTTTTTCATTAAAAGCTTTGCTTGAAGGTGGCTGCTTTTTGCTTGCTGACCTCACACTGCAAATGAGCAAACCTGTCTAATGGCACCACACAATATGGGATTATTCAGCTATATCATAATAACTTCCTATCTCTTGCTTCATCTGCTACTCAAGGTTGCCCATTTATTTTAGAGTCTTAATGTCCTAGGTATGGCTATTACAAACTTTCAAACTTATCTGAGAGCCTAATATGCCCTGCAACAACTTTGTGAGACATAATATGGGAGACTGAAAGAATTCAACATGAAACAAATTGTATTTCATATGAACATCCAATAGTAGCTAATAAGCTTGTTTCCTACCTATTCCATTTTAGCATGTCATCCTAAACCCACCTGGATTTTTGTCAAGATACCAAGCTAACATAACATTTCAGTATTTTTTTTTAAATTTAAAAGAAAAGTTTATTTGTCTTTAAAATTCAATGTGTGTGTTCATTTTGGGGGCCAATGGATCCAAAGAAGTTTGCAGATATATTCCTTCTAAATGTGCATTTTGAAATAGAAACAGTGGTTTTTCATCAAATTGAAAAAAATTAAATTTAATTTAATTTTAAAAGGCATTTTAGATATACTGTTATGATCGTTATGGTAATTTTCATAACTGAAACTGTTAGCCAGCAAGATTGACTCTGTAAAAATAATTCCTATTCTAAATACAAAGTGAACTAACTTGGAGGAAATGAACAGGCGATTGGGTGAAGGATGCTGCATGAACATAGTTGAAAAGAACCTTTTCTGTGAGAGAAATTCTGGACATCAATTGATGTTTTCAGTGCTTTTTATTTCATGGTAGCAAACTTGAAAGTTCATTACACCATCCCCTTCCCCCCCAGTTAGATTTACAGGAGGTGACCCCAAGTGCATTTTTACCCTTGAGACAGACCTGGTAGATCTTTAAGGATGTTTGATTAATGTGATTCCTTGCCTTTATAAATGCTGAGTGGACTAAATGAGAATTAGAGTGATGATACATTAGTGGTCTTAATTTTCCAGCACTGAGCATGTACAAATAGCATTCTAATAGCTCATTGCACAGCTGTAATTTAATATATTTTAGTGATCCTTTGATCTTTGACATTTGGGGTCTCCATATATTGGAAATAGCTTATAAGTACTTTATTTCTTATAGGAATGAAAGCCAAACATTTCTGCACTGTACTTTCAAGGCCAGAAATGGTAATGTGCTGATCACTTCTGCATCAGCATCTGCAAGTTGCATTTAGCAGAAAACTGATGGACACAAAATTCATATTGAAGCAAACAAAAGAACTCAGGTTTGGAAAAGAACTCATGAGTTAGTTGCAGTCTATTTTTCTGGGTGGATCTATGTCATTACTGTGCTGAAAATGGTGCAAATAACAGTTCCATTCGTGGAACTTAGACCACCTAGGATTTGCCTGAGCTAGTTTCTTTTATTTTATTATTAACAAGGAGTAGTTATTATCTTTGAGTCTTTAAAATGTAAAGACAACAATTGTAGAGTCTTTTTTTTTTTTAGAGTTCTGTCTTGTTCAGCCTTGTTGAATGTGAAATTCTTTTTTTCTTTATTCCTTGTCTCTGGTCACCAGAAAATTCTGGCGAATCCCCCTTTCCTCTTGCAGGTGTACTTTACATTGGTTTATAATTCATATGAACAACTTTTAGATATTTTTGACTCTTGAATCTTAGTTTTTTCCCCTTGATTTGACTGTACATGAACATTGATGGCATGAGCTGTTACTTGCAAGAAACTTTAAGCATGTAGTATTCTCTGCAGATACCAGAATTATGTATGTTTCCTGGTATACATCCCTCATGACTCCTCTTCCATAAAACTCACCCTTAACAGATCCAAAATTAATCTCACTACTTAGAGACTTTGTGTTTTCAGTAGGTATTTGGGCATTTTATTTGGCTAAAAGGGCAGGCTTTTAATGATCTTGTGTAACTGCTGGCTTTTTCTTTGGCATTGTTTAGAGCTGCAAACTATTCCTAGGGAAAAGTATCAGGCATTCATAGTGACCCACTGAGGTTTTCTTCCATATCATATAACGTAGTAACCATGAACCCTCCCAGATATCTTAAATGAGTGACATATTCATATGCTGATTAATATCCTAGTCCTGTTTTTTAATAATTTATTTTAATTTTATTTCTATTTGCTTCAGGTTTGCAACCACCTGTTTTGATCATTCACCTATGGTAACTAAATCACATGGTGAATTGTGACTAAACTAATTTAAATTTCATTATAATGCAATGATAATGTTTCCTTTGTATTTTCATAGCTTGCTGAAACCATAAAAGCTATAATTGTGTGCTGACATGAAATGGGTCAGGACTTTCAGTCTGTAAATCTAACTAACTTATGAAAGTGCCATACTATTAATGTACACCAAGGGTGCTGTATTATGTTATAGCCATGCAAAAGATAGCTCTTGATAAACTATTCCATTTTTTTCTCAAAAGATGTACAGTCCGTATCCATGTCATGGTTATATTCTGATGATATTCTTCAGTAGACTGCTGAGTCTCACATTTCACAGCTCTAGTATTCTTCATGAGCATAGGCTCATTCTTCAAAGCATAGGCTTTGATTTCCTCTTTCACTTCATCTTCCTAGTCTGGAAGACATTACACATAGCTAAGTTAGCATATTTCTTAGAATGAATAAAGCCCATTTCCCTTCTTTCACATCAAAAGCAAAATGTTTTCTTGCACTTTGAAAACTTCTAGGTCCTGATCCTCACTAAAAAAGATGCAGTTTATAAACATACCTGTCTACCTTTAGTTTAGTGACGTGAATTTCCATTTGATGGATATGATCAAAAGTAGTCATTAAGTGTTCTCAATGATTGTTCTACTCTATATATATTGGAAGGAACAAATGTTGTAGAAAAAGGCTGCCAGTAATAGTTTTTCTGGAGTTTGTCTTTCACTTCAGAGGGTCAAAAAAACCTTTGATTCAGCTGGTGAATAAAGGTAATTTCCCAAGGCATGGGAGCTATTACTTATTTCTTTTTTTAAGCTTTGTTCCTGTATTTATTTTATTTGACAATCTCATTTTCCAGGTTTGTTGCCAAAGGCTAGAAGTGTCCTATCCTCTTCAGTGACAATCTCCATCACTCACTTCTCCTGAAGGTCCTTGTGAGAAAAAATACCAAAAGATCTCATGGCTTGTAGCAAACAATGAAGTCACATCTCTAGTGAATTAAGTAGATGCAGGTGGGGATGTCTCTGATCGCTGTTTAGTGGTGAAATGAATCATATCAAAATATCAGGCAACTGAGCCAAAGATGTCTGCTGTATTTTAAAAGATATGTACAGGTACACTGACTTTTAATTTAATCGTGGCAGAATGCTTTTACACTTCTCCGTAAAATGAGCAACTTTTAAAAGTGATGCATCTTGCTAAGTGAATGTCATGAATTTAATAACCCTTTGACTACAATAAATGTTTAACCTGTTGGTATGAGAACAACGAGTTACTGCCTATGAATCTCAGGTTTGCTCTAATTCAGATCTGAGCATTTCTCATACGGCATGTAAACTATTCCACTGCATGGTTAATAATCCCATATTTCACAGAAAATGTCATAATAATTATGCTTATCTTTAAGGATTGCATTTAAAATCTTCTTTCGATTTCCTTCTTCACCAAGGTCTGTGCTTTGCAGTATTCCATACTTTATGCTTCTTTTTCTCTCTGCCCCTTCATGTTGTGTCTTAGGTTTTAAGTTCCTCTCACAGTATTGCTATGCTTAGAAAAACAACTTCTCCTCCTCTGGAGTGACCACTTTTGAACAGATTTTTAAATACAATCATCTCCACTGGCTACTAGTTATACTTTAAGATGAATCTTAAAAAAAATCAATTAAAATATGACCTAGTAAAATGAAAGTCTTTGTCTGTTTGTTTTAAAAAATATTTTGTTTTCTGTTTAATTTTCAAGCCTCCTGGTTAAAAAAACAAAAATCACATTTTGACCTGTGTGTCAAACACAGTATGCTTCTATGTCTGTTTGCCTGATCAAGGAAGTTCCATCAATTTGATTTAAGAGAGGTATTTCAAAATGTCAGATTATCAGCTGAAAGTACTTTCATAGGAATCAGATTTCTGATACCAGACTGGGGCTGCGCGGCTAGAGAGGAGGAGGATCGGCCTCCTCAAAGGCCCAGGCTAGCAGGCCAGCACCGCCAGCAGATCGGGGGCACTATCCCTTGGAGCCATGCTCCAGGGCAGCCCCTGAGGAGAGCACCCTGCCCGTAGCAGCCCAGGTTAGCACTGCCAGCAGATCGGGGGCACTACACCTTGGAGCCGTGCTCCAGGGCAGCGCCTGAGGAGAGCACCCTGCCCGTAGCAGCCCAGGCCAGCAGGCCAGCACCGCCAGCAGATCGGGGCCACTACTCCTTGGAGCCGTGCTCCAGGGCAGCGCCTGAGGACAGCACCCTGCGCTGTAGCAGCTGTGCCTCCTCCTTGGGATCGGCCGTGGCCGCTTCTAGCTGCGTCCGGCAGGAAATAAAGAGAGGACGCTTCGGTTGGGGTAAGCCCCGGTTTAATGCAGACCCCAGCGAATCCAGCAACAGAAAAGCCCTGAGGGTGGGGCAACAGTAACTTATAAAGGGAAGGGGGTGTAGAGGAGGGTGGGGTGAATGGGGTTACAACAGGGAGGGGGATGATACAGACTGACATAAGAAACAAACCTATAGGAACAAGTCAAGGGAGGGGCCCTGGCCCCAAGGCCAATCACCCTGAGCCCTGTCTAGAAGTTCTGGAGAAAGAGGTGGGGGCGCAGAGTGACTGGCAGGGCACCAAGGAGGAGTTCAAAGAAAAGATACATTGGTTGCTGCGACATTTGGGGAGGGAACTAGAAAGAGATACAATGGTCACTAAACAACTAGGGATGATGGGCAGCGTGAGGGAGGGGAGAAGAACCAGGGCAGAGCCATTAAAACATAGGGGGAACAGAGCAAACCAACATAATACAACGTAGGGGGAGCAGAACAGAGCAATTGAACACAAGACTACACTAGACATCTGTATGTCAGATGAAACCTACCACTGTCTAAAGGCTTTTAATGGAACACATGCAAATTCAGGTTAATGTCCCTGTTTGTCTAGGAAGAATGACAAACGATTGTAGTAATTGTTCAAGGTGTGGTGGACTATTTATCTCTTTGGACATCTTTCTGAAATATTTCTTGAGTTATTTTTAGCTGTAGTTAATTGCTTGAAGAATGATGGTCTGGATCAACCACTAGGTGAATCTTTATATTTATTAATCTGCTGAAGAGTCTGAAAAAGAAGCTGATAACAACACTAGGAAGGCTTATAAAATACTTAATCTTGAAGTGGATTTTGATCTATGTGATCTGTAGTTGGGAGGCTGGGTATAAAGCATCAATTTTCTCTCCAGTTACCAGTCCTTAGTTCCCAGCATAGCTGTGCTTGATTTAGCATGCATTCCACTAGTGACCCTCTCCCTTATGCAGTCTTTGCAGAGCACCTGATTTGAGCCACTGCCAGACACAGCGTCACCACAGGGACACACAGAATGTCTCCCCTCTTGAGCCTGGCACTGCTAATTTGCTCTTTCCTCACCCAAAAAGTGCCACTTGGCTTGGCTTTGAAGCAAATAATTCAGAGAGCAGTAACTACAAGTGACAGTGACAGCTTTTCTACCCCCAGATAATACTTATTGTACATCATTCAAAGCTCTTGGCATAACATGTGCAAACTTAGCTGAAGCCAAAGTCCATGTTAAAAAGCTTTGTTCATAAGTTGAATTCATGTCTGTGTAGGAAGTAAAATAAATTATTCTGAGCTGTAGTGACAGTTTTAGAAGACTACAAATTAGAACATTTTTCTTAGTGAAAAAATTCATTTAGTAACTCAATTTTCTTAACATTTTAATTTAAACTTTAAAATAACCCTTTGGGCTGAGACTATGTATGAGAAATTTCAGCCCAATAGGGACTTTTTCAAAGTTAAGGGTAGTGAAAATATTGCTGAGGGTGGAATTACTTCTGTAGAACATTAACTGTGACTCTGTACTATAATTACTTTTCTTAAATGAGACTTCAGCATTTCTGTTTTGAAAATGTCTTTACACTTTGGAGTTATCTCTCAATTAAGTTGAATTCTCTGCTGCTTCATGTTTGTCTCTGGCTGAGCAGCAAATAGGGGATGAGTGTCTTGTTTTTTTGTTGAGTGAAAGCTGTCCAAATCTATGAGTTAAGTTTTATTTTTGAAGGAGAATCTTTATGATCTTAAAAATAAGTGTATACTTTTAATTCCAGCTAGTATTTTCTTCTGCTAATTTTACATTTTTCACTGCATTCTGCTAACCAAGTAATTCAGATGGCTCAGTAAAAATTTAATGTTGTTCTTTATCATGCTTTTAATTTTTATCAATCTCATAATAAATATAAGGAAAAAACTAAGAAACTTTTGAAGTATGAATATAAAAGTGCAAAGTGTTTTAATGAAAATATTAGTCATATATATTAACATATTTCCAAAAAGAAATATGAAGTAATTAATGTAGTAACACTTTAATTTTAATATGTTATTGTACGCAAAATAAGGGGAGTAAAATTAAGCTGAATCATCATGAATACTTGAATGTTTTCTAACAGGGCAAATAAATAATACAGCCCTACAGGATAATAATGAGAACAGAATAAACTGAAGCTTTAACATAAGAATAATGCGTGTTGACTTTATTAGATGTTTTGCTAAAGTATTTAATCAGATTCACATTAAAAAAGATAATTAGTAACATCTGTTATTATCATGCCAAAACCATAAAGCAGAATTAATTGCATCTTAAACATTTATATGAAGTTTCTGTTGGAATCAAGAACTCCATCAATACATGGAATGAAGCTTTAAATCACTATTCAGGTTTCAAAGAGAAAGAGGACAACAAAAAGTGAATAATTTTGTTGGAAATGTCTTCTTCAGGCTATCTATTGTTACTTGCTATGCTCCCTACAAGAGAAATGGTCCAGTCTTTATTTCTATGATTGTTTTTGATTGTACAATTCGTCCAATCTATACACCTGACAGCATTCTGACCAAGCATATACAAATTTTATGAACAATTTTGTTTCTCATCTCAAAGAAATTTATGTCAGATGATAGGACAGCACTTTGAGCATAGTAGTCTCATCTAAGGTAGCCTGTATTTTTTAACAATGAATCACAAGTAGATTTTCTGTGAATTTCTAATCACTGTCTTCAATAGAATCTGCAACGTCAGAAATAGGTCTTTGCTTTCTCTGTCAAAGACTTCATACACAGCTTTAAAAAACCTCCAATTGTATACAGGAGTAATAATTTTCAATTTTTTTTTGTTTGAGACTTACCCTGAACAGTGATATTGGGGAAAGTGTTTGAGAATGTTGGCACATATTTCTTAAGCTTTCTGTAGGCTATAATTATCTCTGTAGGTGAAAAAGAAGGCTGTATTTGTTCATGCTCAATACACTCTTGCACTAGGTGTGTTTTACTAATGTAACATTCTAAGTATTTAATTGTCTTTATAATGGTTCAATCAGCCATATGCCTCAGAGGTTATACTGAGAACTTGTTTCATCCCCAGCCAATGTTTACTTTCAGCTTATAATGAGCAGTTAGTAAGTACTCACCATCTGTTCCTGAGAAAAGGGAAATCTTCTCTCTCTTAGTGGACAAGTGGGAAAATAATCCAGAAAGCTGATTATTAGTTCATGTAAGTAGATAATGGGCCAAATTTTGTTAAGAAAAAACGGAGAGAAAGCAAAATTTTTACTGTTAGTACAGACCAGTCCTGTGCACCAATACACAGAGCACTATCTAGAAAATAGATGCTGGGGCTTCTAGGGCATAGCCAGTCTGAACAACTTCTGGGTAACAAATTCAGATTAGATATTTGGGTTTATTTTTTTTATCATAAGGATGATCAAACATTGAAATATGTAGCCCAGAGAGGCTTGACTATCCAACCTTGACAGTCAAAACTTGATTTGACATGGTCCTGAACAACCTGATTTAACTTGGCCCTGCTCTGAGTAGGTGTATGATCAGCAGATGGCCAAAGGTTCTGTTCAACTTAAATTATTCTTTGATTCTATGCTTTAGCTATGTGATGTAATTCCTCCAAATTAGGTCAATAATTTGGTATAAATCTGAACCACTGGAATAGCTATTTTATTCTGAGGTGAAGTGGGCCCAATACATTACTCAGTTATTTATTCTCTGGTCTTCATTATTCCTTGAACTTGAAATGTATTGAAAAGAAATAATGTGAGATTATGTGAAAAAAACTACATTCTTGTTTCATTTCAGTAGTAAGAAAATGGGATATTTGTCTTACCTCATGCTAAGTTTGAAAGTTGAGAGTTTAAATTAGAAGTCCAGTCTTCAGAAGGCTCTTGTATTGTCAACAAAATAAAAGCTCTGAATAATCTGTTACATTTCATTTTGACTATATATATTGAGCATTGTGGGAAACAGTCACACAAAGACAGTATCTTGTATGGAGAAAGAAAAGTCTTTATTTGTAGATTGCATGTAAGAAAAGGCAAACTACTGGTTTTTATCAAGTGAATGTTTATTTAAAAAAGTGTTTCCAATTTAAATTTCAGATTTGTATTGATGAAAAGCCTGTGAAGGACAAAAATGAGTCAAATAAACTCTCTTTTATGTACCTGATAGCTGACATATTTGAGGTGACTCAGCTAAGGCAGGGCAGACCCCTATATTTTAATATGAGCTCACTTTATAACCAATTTGTCCTTTAGGTAGCAATTTCTTCTAGCAAGTAGCAAAAACATTATCTTTCACTTTTTATGACAAGAGGTTGTCATAAATAAACTGTGAGTCTTACAGTGCTAGGACCATTTAGATCAAGTCACTAAATCAGGAAGAAATACCTGGGCACAAGTATATTGTTTAGGCTTTTATTTTCTGCTGTTTGCTGATTATCACCTTGTCTTTAATAGTTTGACTTCATGATATTCATCATTCTGGCACTTACTGTCATTCTTCAGCAATCCCTTGGATCTTTCTAAGATGCTACTCTGTGTCAGTATCTTTACTTTTTTACTAACTTTAAAGAAGCAGGGTCTAGATTAATGAATTACAGTTCATATTAAGCTACTTTTAACTTTTTAATTTATACCACAGGAAATATACTGTGAACTGTATGTTTGTCTGTTATAAATATTGAAATATTGTTTAGTTTGTAAAACTGTGAGCTTAAAAATGCAGTAATGGTTAAATATTTATACTTTAAGTGACAGCACAATGCAATACAATACATCTAATGTTTCCTCTTTAAAGAAATAATGTTCCAGCTTTATGCTTCCCTGAAGAAAATGGTCCAGCTTAAACCAATTAAGGTTTGTCTGTTTTTTATACTGCTAAAATCCAATTTTATACATCCATTTAAATAGAATCCAATTTAGGGTATTGGTTGGCTTGTGAACTCCCAGCAAGAGAATGTGAATTGGTTAAGAAAATAGACTTTCTAATTTTCATACTGATTCTTAGCTATTGAAAATCTAATTTGAAAACTCAGTGTCATCTTCATACATCACACAGCACTTGTAATGGGAGATACAGACTGACAATTAACTTTGAGGGGATATGATGCTATACAAGACATTTTCCTAATAAGATGATCATTTGTGCTCACACTTTGTAAATGAAGAAAAAACCCCCAAAAATAGTTCTTACCAGAATTACCACAAAAATATTGCAATTTTCAAAATGTAGTTCAATGATTATTGTTTTGGGTGTAATCTCTCTACACACCTCATGCACAGCATTCTGAATTTCAGTTGGTTTCTTTGTCAAGAAGTTTACTTGCTTCTAGCACAGAAAATTGTTCATTGAGATATTCTTTATTTTCCCACAAACTACTCACTTCAGACCTATTCTGTGTGTCTGTGAAGATGATGTGGATGAAGCTTAGAGTGATACATTGTTGCCAACTGAAAGGATAAACAAAAAAGCCTTAGGAAAATTTGCAGCAAGAAATAGCACATTTCCTGAAGGAAAAGGTTCTGTCACTGGGGAAGTGGAAGCTCTGGCAGCCATGGTGGAGAGGAGGATCCTTTCTGACCTCTTGGAGATGTTCCCACTGTGCTCACGTGGCAGTTCTGGGTCTCCAGTGGAGGGATGGCTACTGCTGCTAGGTGCAGCTCAGCATCTCCCTGGCTGTGCAGGAGTCAAGCAGAAGTAGCAGGAAGGCATTGCTGAGACTTTCCACAGGGAAGGGAAGGGAGGACAGAAGTTCTCACAATTCCCTGGGATAAATCTAAGCATGTAACTCTCTTTACTCCTCTGCAGTTCTTCTGTAAAAATCACATTTCTCTGCATTCTTATTTCCCTGTGACACTACTCTTCTGATGTTGATGCACCAAACTAGCTTCAAACTTAACTGAGTATCAATGTGCCTGCAGTCACTGTTCCCCTCTGCTGAGTTTTTTTCATCCCCTTCCCTGTAATGATCTAAATGGTAGAAAGAGAGACTATTTTTGATGCTGTTTTTCATTTGCCATCAACACAAGAGGAGGTTGCATATTCCATTTCCTTGACTGCAAGATATCTCAGCTGCTACCAGCTTGGAGCTGCTGAGTATGTGCTTGTGCTGGAAGCTGTGACTTATACACACAGTTAATACTCTAATCAATATACCTTTGATGTACCAGAGAGTAGCTGTGATGTCACATTTTGCATCAAGCTATGAAATTTTATATTATTGACACAGTTTAAATTTTTATCTTACTTTTCGAAGCTATTTAAAGGGCATATTTCAGGATTTGTTTTGAAAATAGTTCTCACATTGTTCTGTAAGTGAATCCTGATATTTCAATGACTGCTGATAAATGATCAGCCTTCTAAAATGGAGAAATATAAGGAAGATGCAGACTTCTTAAAAAAAAAAAGTAGACTTTTTTGGTGCCTATAACAATTAAATTGGTTTGCTTTTGAAAAATTTAAACCTCAAAGAAAAAAGATGAATTATTGCATGGAAAATTTAATTATTATTTGTTACCATGTTTCTATTAAAAGAAAACCTGAGACAAATTATTTTACATATAGATTAGATGGTCAATATTGAGACAAATACACTTAAGACATGTCTTTGTGTTTTCTAAAGAAGATCTCAGCCTTGTCTTATTACAGAAGAATCAGTGTGGTATACATTACTTAAAATTGTCATAATTTTTAATTGGGGAGAGAGCTCTATACTTCCTCTGGCAAAGTATAATAGTTTATTAAAAAGTTTTCTTCACAGAACATAACCATCTCTCAGCTGTATGGTACTGCAAAAATTTTAAACAAAAATAGTGAATCATAAAATGATATTTCTTTCTATAGAAGAAAAAAAAAGGCATTTTTAAAAATATTTTATTTTGTGGGGAGCTCCTGGTGCAGACACTGGGGTCTGGGGAATCTGGGGTCATGTTAATTCTGTTGGTAAATTTTGGTGTGACTTTGTGTTTGTTTCCAATCTATAAAACCATGGTAATAATTAATTTCTGTCCCTTGTGATCTATTAATCTCTGTGATTTATGAGATTTCTGAGGCTGTCCATTAGATCATGTTTGGAACCCCTGCTTCAGCTCCTCTTTTCTCTATTACTCCTTGATGTATCCATTCTCTAATGTTCCTGTATGTGTTTTCTTCTCTCAACAAAATTCTGATCAAAAGGATAAAGAAAAATGAATACGAGAAACTGAGTAACAAATTCCATATAGATGAACCCTGAGAATGTTTTGCTCTAATTTATAGTCACAGTCTGAACAGGAATATGATTAAAGAAACTGTTTAATAAAATATTTGTGAAGATTTGGATGATGAGATGTTTCTAGTTGGGGCGCTTTTTGTTCTTTGTGGTTTTTTGTTTGTTTTTTAATTTTCTTTCCCTGAAGTAGCTGTATGCTTGTAGTAGATCATGTTTTACATTCCTCTGGCATATTTAAATTCAAGTGTATTCTCACAATGCAATTCCATGCCTGTTGGCATCAGCCCAATAGCAGGTAATAGAAATATTAATTCTTTTTTTGCAGGGGAAGTTCCTGTTGTGAAGGAGCAGTATATTCACTCCACGTGGTAGATGATGACCTGGTTTGGTACAGAAGGAGGTATTGCTGCATACAGCAATAAAAATGAGTACAGCAATTACTGTGTGAGAGACTTGTTAGCAACTGGATACAAGTTTTCTTTTTCGTGATTTTTTGGCATGAGAAAGCACTTTCATTTTGTTCTTTTCCCCTGCTTTATGCAATTAGTGAGTATAAAGGCAAAAGGTCAGGGTGGGGAGCACGAAGTGTCACTTTTGTGTCCTGGGGATCCTGTAATTCCCTGCTGTGGGAGAGCTGCTTCCAAGGCTGCCCATACAGGGAAGGAATTAGAGCTGTGCTAATCTACATGCTCAGGAAAGGACAGGGCATTCTGAGACATTCCTATGTGGATGTAGGATAATTGAAAACCCTTTCATAAAAATTTTAAAGAAATTATTTTGAGAAGACAAAAATGTGCCATTAATTTTACAGGGTATAATAATCTGCTCTTACAAATGGTATCTAAATATTTTATATAAAAATATCAGAAAAACCAAGTAATAGATTTTAATTTTGTCATATTATCTTTTTTCATGTAGAGTTTTCTGTCCACCTGACAATGAAAGAAATTTAATTTTTTTACTTTCTGAAGCCAATTCTAGATATTAGAATTACTTGAGTATCTACTTGAGTGTTCACTTATTTGGGTTGCAAAAGAAATTACTAGATCCTATATAAATATCTGTGCTATCATATAAATTAAAGCTGTAAAAAATTTCAGGTCACTTGAAACAGTGGCAAGGTTTTTAAAGATTTTCTTTTTAAAGAAGAATTTAATCTAGATTGGTAAAACTCATATGCAATTTGGCAGTTGCTGATTTTGTGCAGTTAAAATTCTTACTAAGTAATGGATAAAAAGAACCTTTTGAATGTATACATGCCTACATATAGATAGCAACGTAGAACTAGGGAAAATTCATCCTCTATGAGGTTTGCCAACAGCTGATGTAGTGGAAACTGCTGTTTTTCTTCATGGAGTCAGACTTGAGACACACTACTTTCACAGATTCTGCAGCAGAGGAAATTATGACCCTCCAGACACTCATTGTGATATTTGCATAAAGATGAACCGTATTAAGATTAATCTACTTGACGTAGAGAGACATTGATTACCTTCTGTTGAATATTGTGCTTTTTTGAAGTGACATCTAATTATTGCCCCTGTGTAGCAGAAATACCTTGGAGAAAATGTGTGTCAGCTGTTGAGGAAATATATCTGCCTATTCTTCCTTAAGAACATGTTAATTATTCTTTGGTGGCATTTTGATCCAGAATGGGCTGTGGGAATTTTGGAGATTAGATGAAAATAAAAAGTTTGTAGAAAGATATTAGCACTGTTGTAGGGCTAGTCTTGTGGTTTGTTTCTTTCGGTGTCTCTTCAGTATAATGAAATTGAAGAAGGCACAGGGGAACCATATCTAAATATTGTGTCATAATGTCAATATCTATCTTCTGGATTTTTCAACATTGTTTTTCTCAGTGCAGTTCGTTGCTCTGTTTGGTTCCTTGTCTGGTTTTCCAATACTATGGGAAAGTATACAGTAGAACATATTTCTCCTTTTAATTTTTGACTTTTCTTCAGTAATACCTTCATAGAATTGAGTGGTTCACCCTAAAATTAATGGATTTTTGTGCTCACATAAATACAAATGCTGCCCTGTATTTGCATAGCCTTTAACTTCTGATTTCACTGTATTTTTTATTTTCTCTCTGCTCTTTGAATGAATTTACAATATCCTTGTTTCTCTTAACATATCTGCTTATATTATTATAAAAATCTTAAAATCTTCATCGAGTGACAACTCTGATTTCCAAGATGATACCCTAAAGTTTACTAAAGTTTTTCAGCTTTCCGAAGGATCTTTTAGTAGCTGGTACTCCTTGCCAAAAGACCATTAAATAGGGGATATCCCAAATTTCATGAAGTGTGCTTGAAGGATTTTTCTCATGGAAAATATTTAAGTAAGTAATTGCCAGCTGTGATCTGTAATTAATCATGGTTTTTTTTTTTTTGGTTTTTTGATCTGCTTTAGTGTCATTTATGAAGGACAAAAAAAAGTTTGGTAGGCATATCTCTAGGAATTATTACTTAATGGATACAGGAGCTAATAATGTAGAACTGATATGTTTTCCAGCTCTTTGAAAAGAAAAAAATTATTGTAATTTATCTTAACAAGATCTAAACTTTTATTAATATATTTGACAGGATCTACTTTTAAAATTGTTGCCTTTTATACTTAAAGAAAAAGAAATATTTTTTAAGGGATGTATCACTTTTGGGTTTGTTGTGTGAAAACCACAAGTTCTTATTTCTGGGAGGACAGTGATCTATGAATAAACCTGCATAAAGATGGAAGTATTTAAAAAACACCTAATGCTTCTTTATCCTCCTTCTCTGCAGCTCAGCTTTATCAATACACAGACAGAATTTTTGGTCTGCAATTTTTTCATTTTTCTGATAGATATCTGCAAAATTTGACCTGAGCAGGCATCTTCAGATTGGGAATATTTTGTAGTTCACTTCTTCCCTTGCACTCAATTGTTTCTTTGTCTACTCTTAGGAACATGTAGATGAAAATAGTCTGGGAGAGGAGAGAAGCTGGTATGGTATTTAGCTCCTTGCTGGGTAACATCAAAACAATAAGACATGAGTTCAGTATAAAAAAGTTAATAAAACAAAAACAAAGTTAAAGAATTTAATCAAAAATACAACAAATTAATACATGAATTAGGCTGTTAGGTTGCTATCTCCAGTAACAGGAACAACAACTTTTTCAATTTAGATGTACTGTTTTGAGGAGTTCCAGTTATCTCTGTACTTCTTCCTCCTTTTTATTTTTTTCTAGATACAGAATGTTTCCAACTCATTCCACTTTATGACTTTTATTTCTCAACCCCTGTAAGGTTATGACTCACCCCCTTTTTCCTTTGCTAATGCTTTGCAGTTTTCTCTCAATAATCCCTTATAATCTTAGCTAATACTATTGTGTGTGACATCTATTTTTTTTGTGAAATTTATTTTTTCTTGGAAAACAAAAACCCTGCTAATTTTAAAATTACTGGGGGGAAAAAGGGCAAAAATTGCACACAATTTAAATTTATCTTTGACCTTTCAAAACTTCTGTATATTTTTTCACATTTTTCATATTCCCAACCAACATGAATGTGATTTACTGAACATTTCAGCTGATATATTAAATGAACACAACTTCAGTCTATATTAACCAGAAAAGTTTACTTGTATTTGCCTTAAAGGAAACATGCTTTTAACCATTAGGAACATGCTGTTAGCCATTAGGATTTCTAAAATCCATGTCTCTATACTGAATTGAATTTTTTCAAAGCAAATGTTCATGTTAAACAATATGGGGCTGAATTGGAAACCATTGCTACCATTGGGAAACAGCAGATCTGTCTGTTTGCTCTTCCTGTGCTTGTCCTGAATTCAGCATCCTGAGCTGTTTTGTGAAGGAGTAAACAAGGGAAAATTGACTTTGACAGTTCCTTTTGTCTTCTGAATTTTCCAGAGGAGGTTTCAACTTCCTCTGTTTACAGATGTTTTTTCCCCTCACACAGCTTACTCACGTGAAGACTTCAGCCAAAAGAGATCTGCTTATACAGAAATTAAGTTTTAACAAGATGCTTTGCAGGAGAGCTCACTACACAGATCCCAATACAAGATAGGAGCAATAGCTAATTTTACAAGTGCGAATTCTGTGAGCTAGGAAATGTGCATATAAACCAACTGAAAGTGATTTCCCCCTGTGTACAAAGCTAGTCAACTGCTTATTATCGAATTTCACAACTGACAGCATATGTTACCTCTTTTTTACATCAAGCAAAAGAACACCAAGACACAAGAAAGTGCAATAAGGTCTAAAAGGGAAACAAAGTACTCACATTTAAAAAATGAAGAGAAGACAACCCTGGGAACTACTGACCTGTCAGCCTCACCTCTGTGCCTGGAATGATCATGGAACAGATTCTCTATCTCATGTTTTCCTGTGAGAACAAGGAAATATGAGAGATATGCTGAAGACAGGATAAAGAAATTTCCTCATATAGGTTCAGGAAATTGGGTAGTATTGGCTGTGATTGAAAGCTGACATTAACACTGACTAGAAATTAACTAAAAACACGTGAGGATTTTTTTTTTTTTCTGTACAAGCTGCATTTATTTGGTTTTAAATAACTCTTAATTCTGAGTACTGTAATATTGTTGAATTATCTGTTTTAATGATCCATATCCAAATCATTTTTTCGTAAAGTATAGTATATATATAAACATAAATAAATAAACACCAGTGACAAAACATGGCAGCATGAATTCTAAGCATGAATTCTAGTTCACATATGACTGGGGGAAAAATAAATAATGAAGTAAATGCCCCTCTTGTTTGGTAGAGGACTCTCATTTACGATGTACTTTTGTGGGAGGAGTATTCTGGCACAAGTTTGTAAGTGTAGATATTGGACTATGAGCAGAAATTGTAGGTAAGGGGATTGCCTGCTAAAGTTATTGGCTGTTAAGGAAATACTTAGCCACTATGTTGGAATTTCACAAATAAAATATTTTGATTCATATGAAAACTTTGTATGGAGTTAGGTAATTCCATCCCCCTCCTTTATTTTAAATAGACAACTAAATATCTAAATAGTGGTACTAACTTTCTTACCTGCAATCTTTTTTTTTTAAATGAGGAAATTGAGATACATGGAAGTGAACCAATGATTTTTTTTTTTAGAAATGAACTATTGTTTAATAATTTGGGCTTTGACTTTAATACGAAGTCAACTGTTTCTCATTACTTTGGGCCTTTTGAATTATGCTTTAATTATGAAGTCCAATCTGGTCATGAATTGGAACTTCTGAGTTGATTTAATGTCTGGATGAGTGAAAATCCTGCAACACTGCCTATGTTTGCATCAGTCAAGAACACTAATGTTTCTTGATTGCAGTGGTGGAAATGTCACAAGTCCTAATTAAAGGGCAGGTTAAAGGAATAATTATTCTTTCCTGTGTGTTGCACAGGTTAATTCTCTAGCAACTAACTTCACTGGTCTAACACAGGCAGTAACATCAACCTGCACTTCCATTTTAACTAAATAAGAGAATTCCCTGTACTCGTTGTTTCTCTTTCTAGCTTTAGAATGGAAAATTAAAATTAGAAAAAGATGTATTCCATAAGTAATTTGATAAAACTTGTTTTAAATTGCTGTTCCTCTGGATAGTCAAGTCAAGCTTCTATCAGTCCTAATCCCCTTAAAAAATGATAATGCTAAATTTGGACATTCTGTGTCATTATGAAGGAAACTTGAATTTTTAGCAAAAGCTTCTTTGGTCAAAAAATATTGTCAGCTGTCAAGAAAAATTATTTTATTGTACAACCCTAAGTTGTCCTTTTGATTTAACTTTGTGGTGTGTGTTAGGCTATTTTACAAAGCCATGAGCACTTGCATAATGGATAACATTTTTGCAGGACCACTTTTATGATAGATGTAAAACTACTGAAATGTAGAAATAACTTTGAGAACTCAATAGACAAATCTTTGGGATTCCAGCATATGTACACGTGAATAAACATTTGTGAGTGCAGTCTTTTAAATATAAGCTAGAATTTGGAGAAAATCTAGAAATTTGTTTTAACTTCTTTATTCTTTTTTTTCCTCTGATGAAAGTCTGTGACATTTGCTTATAAGTGTTCCTTATTGGATAACCTAAAATTAAAGTCACATGCAACTATTAAACCTGGACATCAAACAAAGATTGCAAACATGCTCAAAATATTAGTGAATCCATGTCTGCCCAAAACAACTGAGCTCTGTAGCTGCTTTGTGGATGTTGCTTAGTGCTGGCAGAGGAAACGCTTTCTTTTTTCAAAGTGAGTCAGTTAAAGATATACAGTTGTATTAAGACTTTGATAAATGTAAAGCTGTCTTTAAGGCATTTGAAAACTGCTTGTGATGCAGCTGGATAAGTTTATGAGGATCCTGGAGAATGCTGTACAACAATTTTTTTTATTATTATTATTCAGATTATTCTTTTGGCCCTAAGTAATGTATTATGCATAGAAAATGTACTGGTGCAGCAACAACAAATAGATCAACTGAGAGAACACCCTTTGCCTGAGGTATCTTTAGGACTGTGAATGGGAAGCTGGATGATGAATTGGATAGTCTGCTTCAAAGGACAGATATATAGTGTCTGAATATGAAAAAGCATAAGTGCATGAAAGCATGCCACAACTCTATGTAGTGCAGGCTGCTCTCAGTGATAAAACAGTTTACTATCACCTTTACTACCAATGGAGTATGTCAATTTAGGGTCTGGTGTTCTGCCTTATTTATTGGAGTCTGTACACATCTATATACAGTGTAAGGTTTTGCAGTGCCTATTGCTAAAGGGTAAAACCCCCAAATCCCTCTTTGTCTGTATTAAAAAGCAAACCTGCTTCCTTAAGTTCATTTTGCACCCAGAAACTGCAGTATTATTTTGATGCTTGCCTCTTTTAATTATTTCTGAAATGCCAAAACATTTGATCTATTCTAACCTTATTCTAACTCTTCAGTTGGAGGACTGAAGAGTTTCATTAGCATACTTCTGCCAGTAATGCCAGTAGTGTTCAACTTTCCCCACAGTACCTTGATTTAACTTTCTACTCTCCTGTTTATTTGAGGTGTTTTAATAATCTTTATGTAATTTTTCTTTTTTTTTGTCTCTGTTTTAATTTTGTTTCTTCCTTTGTCAATGGGGATTAAAATGTGTGGATACTGAAACATGCTCTATGTTCTTAATTTTGCTTTCTTCTCTGTTGTGTCCTGCCCCTTTGCCACACTGCTCCTGATGCTCTGTTGTTTCACCAGTTTAGACTGAATTCTCTAAGAGCAGTAAGATGGAATAAGAAGGCTTGGTTTTGCCTGCTGTGTGGAAATTCCATTGAAATCAGCCTAAACTAACAACAGATGATGATTAGCAAATCAGGTGTTAAAAAAAAAATCCTCCTTAAATTTAGACTTAAATTTGAACCAAAGGGAAAGAGAAGGACATTGTTTCTCATCTTGGAAATGTTTAGTACTGTACTTTTTCATGCCTATTCTCTAGAAGGTTTGAATTCTTTTAATGCCCTTTGGAAAAACAGTTTGGAGAAGATAGCAATGCTCTTTTTCATTGCCATTTCTAAAGTTCAGTGGTTGGGACAGTTGCTTGGGGCAAAGGCAAAAATCCAAATCTCTTCTGTGAGCTGGGTCTTTCTGCTAAAGTAAAAGTAAAAGTCTTTCTGCTAAAAGACTGCACTCCTGGCCACCACAACCCTTGTAATCTTGTGATTACTGGGGAAAAGTTTAATTTCCAATATACAGCCAAAGGCACTCTAAGATATTTTGTCTGCTGTTCTGTATAACCACCTCTGTGTTTACTGCTGCTATTAAAGCTGTGAAGGCAGAAAGGAGTTGCAGGGTATTGTTCCCTTTCAAATATGTCCCAAATCAATACCAGGATTTCACAATCTTGGTTGTTCTGAATGTGGTGACTGACCATGGGACAGTATTTAATCTTAAAGACAGATATCTCTAGAAATATACAGATACCTATTAGAATGAAAGCATCCATGTGGAGGAATCACCACAAAACTTAGAACTATGAATTATTTTTATCAAAGTAAATATGTTTATGTTACACCTAGCAATTTATGGTTTTGCATGACTATAGAGTTGGGATAATTCATCATCTGAAGTATGTCTGTAAGAGAACTGGCCACAACATTGATGAGTTTTAGGTGTGCTGAGAACTCCAAGCTTTACCAAAGAAAAAGAAAATGAAAAAAGGTATGTAAATTCAAAAGTATCAGATAGGTAAGCAGAGTGTTCTAAGTGTTCAATATATTTTCAGGAAACAAATTGTAAACTCACTATGTGAAAATCGTTTGGAAATTTGGAGTAATAGAATGTTGCCTAATGAATTTCTTGTTCACTCACTGAAAGAATTTGTATATTTACTTTTGAGTAGTTCGTGAAGGAATAAAAGGAAAGAGAAAGCCAAACCTTGCTTATTTATATATTTACAGGAAGGAATAGCTGTAGATTCAACTATCTAGATCATGTGAACTGAGAGATACCAAAAAAACTTGCCTCGGAATCCCTGTAAAAAGACAGTGTTTGGAAATATTAATGTGTTCAGTAGTCATAAGATATATGTAAGGATTCTGAAATGCAAGGTGACATTACTTGTGAAAGAGCAAAGAGCAGTCAAGTACTGTCTTGTAGCCATTGGCAGCAGTGGAGCAATTAAAGACCTTACAGACAGCAATTAATTGTATTAAAGGGCAGAGCCTTAAAGACAACATTTAGATTTGTGGGTATCTGAACTAATGATGATGATAGTTGCGAATGGTATGCTTAGAAAATGTCTGTAAATGCACTGGCTGAATATCTGTAGTGAAAAATGTTTCTGTGACTCACATGTGCTTGTCTCGGTCTGAACCCCAAAAACTCTGATACCAGAACAGGCCTTTTGCAGGATTCTACTCAAAATCCATATTCATGCCTTATGCCTTCTTCTTTCAATGGATACCTGTGTTCCATCAGCAAGAACAACTATTTTCCTTTGTACTTAAATGATTCGTGTGCTCTTCCATATACGTAAAAATAAATAATTAAAGATAATTTTCTTCTGGAGCTGTGACTGGAAATATCAGTCTGCTAGTACCTCATCTATGCTTGCAAGTAAGTATCTTTTAATTAAAGGAAAGTGAGTTAGTGAACTCTGTAGTATGTTACTGACTCATCTACTTGTAAGTTTTTTATTGAGAAATATTTTCTAAATTGGTGCTATTTAATGATATAAATCAGTGTCATAGCTCTACATTGACACAAAGTAAGCAAAGCAAAGTTCTGGGTTTATTTCTTTATATACTGAATTCAGAATTTAGGTGCATTTGACAAAATCCATACTAGCATTCCTGGAAATTTCTTTATAATGATTACCACTTTTCTCTGCAGAGGAAAAGAACAATATTGTTTCATTTCCTGAGTGACAAGAAGGTCAGATAATAACTACCTAGAAAACATCTTCCACACTTAGAACAAAGGTGTCTTTTCTACAGAGAATGTGTAATTTCTGCAGAAAGAAGATAAAGAAAAAAAGGAAGTATTCTCTTACTGTTGAGAGCATTGAAGTACATCTTCACTTTACAGGAGCATTTGAAAATCTTTCAATTTAATAGGGAGCTTGCTTGATTCAGAAGGTATCAAAACCTCTTAAGACAGACAATTTGACATATCTTCCTAATGTGTGAAAGTAATTCATTTGAACCAAAGACTCCCATTGTGAGACAAGTTTCTCTCAGCATCTTAAAAAAATATAAATAAAAAAATTGAAAAAAAACTCTCAAAGAGAGGTGCAGGTTTTGATTAGATTTTTAGCATGCTTTTTTTTAACTCTTTATCCCCAGGTAGGATTTGTTTGCAGTTATTTTTTCTTTACTCTTTCTTCTTCATTGATTCAAATGGTCTTGTACTGTTTCCTTATTAATATTTCTGTGTTCTTTTCTAGAAGGAAATAAAAAAAAACGTAAAGCAATATTCAAAAATGCACATGCAGCATTCAAATTAAATACTAATATATATTTTTGTTTTCTAGAGCTTATCATTCCTTCAATTAGTGCTAGAAAACCTTTTTCTTCCCAAATATTATGAACTCAGTAACTTTTTGAGCTTCTTAGTTTCTTTTTGCTGGCCAAAGGGTCCATGATTGGAGTGGAAACTTTTGTTTACCATCTCTGAGTAGGATTCTGTTCTATATTTTGTGGATATCTGCAGGCTCCATTTGTTCTCAATACCAGAAATCAGACACTTTTATTATTTCTTGCCACTCTTAGGCCATCTGTCTATTTCTGGTTTTCTATTATACCTTATCCACAAATATTGAGAGTATTTGCTCACTCATGTTCCTTGCCTTCAAGATTTTCCATTCAAAATGTTAGGAAAAGCTTGGTAGTGCATATAGTAGAAGCTTTCTAGCATGGGAACTGATTTCAAGTAGGTGGATTGCAAATTTGAGCTGTACTAATTCAAGGACTCACCTTGTTCTGGTTTTGGTGAGAATTTGTGAAATGCCTTTATTTGTTGTTTTCTCTGTTCTGCCTTGTTACTGTTGGAACTACTACTAAATCAAGCTGGAAACATTGTTTGCACTTATTTTGCTATCTGTCTGATTTGGCTTATCTTTCTAATTTGATTTTTTTTTTTTAAAGAAGACTAGGTCTATGTTCCTGAAACACTGGAATGGCTGTTAGAGTAAGTAAACTTGTTTTGTATGTGTTTTCTGAAATATGACTTCTGTTTGTAACTCATACATTTTTTGAAATTATGGTGGTAGTGGGTGCTGCAAATACTGTCTTTCTTTACTTTATAAATATACTATTACTGTAAATGTTTTTTCTTATTTTCAACCATGAGATGGGGTCTTTTAGAAGCAGTATTTGTACTAAAGCTATAGAAATATTGTCTAGGTATTTTTAGTTTTTGATGCAAACCAGATATTAGTCAACATTTCAGAGTAATACAGTAGATTTTTTTTATATATTCAAAGTATAAAATATACCAAGAAGAATAAAATAGGGTATCATCTTGCAGAAATTACACAACAAGTTATAGAAGCAGAACCCAGATTCAGTACTGTGGATCACACCAGGCCAACTCATGGAGTAGTGAAAGCAGAGATTGCTTCCTTCTGCTGAGTACAGAATATGCTCTGCACTCATCTTGTTGCTGATTAACCACTTTTTATTTAGTCAAACATATTTTTTTTTTCTGTGAGGTTAAAATAGAATGAAGATTTGCAAAAAAAAAAAAAAAGTTTTATTTTGATGAAATAATCTTTGGCCTAATATATGTCCTAGGAAGAATAGTGAAGTCAGACAAGGCAGGCATCAGCATTTCTTATTCAGTCACAGTGTTAAGACTAAACCTGGCTTGTTTTCAAGCGTTGCTTTTTTTCCCCTTCCCTAAACTTAAACAAAGCCTTTTTAATGTCAGTATTATTTAAGCAATATTTAGTGGCAATTAGTGATTGTTCATGCAATTTTGTAATTGATTCATGCTCCTTCAAGGATAATGTTAATAATCTGAGGCCTACTAAACATGGTGAACAAAGAAAAGTTTTAATTGTCATGGACATATGCACAATGAAAATGTTTCTATTAATTGAGAAAAGCAAGTGTCTGTGTGTGATTTTAATAGCAACACCATGTATTTTGCTTATTAGTTCTACTTTCTGAGAACAAATATGAAGATTAAACACACAAATATAGAAATTTAGAGTACCTTTGCTCAAAAGCTCAGTAATAACTCTAAGGCACTGTGCAGAACATGCACTCACTTTCATTGGACATCAGGGGCTTGGCACCACTAGGCTGTGCTGGGAGATGGCAAGAGGAGAGTCCTTAGGGAATGGAAATAAACCTGGTAAGTGAAGGCAGGAATACTGAAACCAAATGGAGTGACTCAGACTGTGTTTGGAATTTTCTCTTATGTTGTGGCTAACATCTCTGTTCTGTGCTGGTAAATGTGTCTGTCAAAGGAGTGAGCCCTTCATGTGCTCCATTGCTTCCCAGGGGGCCGGACAGTCCTCACACCCTCCAGACAAGTATGGAGTAGTTTTAGTTGTACAACTAGCATTTCATAGCAGTGCTTAACTGAACAGGAAATGTTACCTTTTTGAAGGTGAATGTTTTATTCATGTCCTTTAATGGGACTTTCAGGCACAAAAAAATGCTTACCATAAGTTGATAGCTGTGCTCAGATATTTGCAAAATTTCTAGAGCAATTTTTGCCATGAAAAAGGATTGCATTTGTCTCCAGTTGGGTGTCTTTCCCTCTATAACTTTCCTCAGTGGAGTGCTATGGTAACGAGGGTGATGTTGTTGAAATTTCTTTTCTGAACCATGTAGAAATACATATTAATACTGACATTAATATTTAAAAAATCCAAATCCTTTCTCTCCAGGAGGACTTTCACATTGCAAAGCAATGCTGCTCTCTGTGGCAGAACTGTTTCTAAATAACATCACAATTTAAAAATAAAAGTAAAACCTGAAAACCCTTGTCAATGAAAACTTTAGTCATAATGCATAATAACCAACTATCTTAAAAAATAGGTTAATCTTTTCTCAGGAAAAATTGGTCTTTTAATTTTTTTTAAAGGCCCCAATTACACATCTGTTCATGATAATAGCATTTTATGTTGAACATGCAGGATTAGTTTAATAAAAAGGAAAAAAAATCAAATAAAAGTTTGCTTTATTAAACCTATAAGATGTTTTGTAGGCAGAAGCAGGCAGAAGGAATGTTATTAGAAAATGTTTTGATCCTAATAACTTTGTTCTCTTTTAACAGGAAAGGTTAATGCCTCAATGTCTTGAGAAACTAGCTGTGATAGACAATTCAGTCTTTTCTTCAAAGACATTGTATTTTTAAAGGAAATATCTTTATTCTCTTTCTCTTTAGGGATGAAAAATGCAACCCAAAGTATTTTCATAGATCAAATAGTCCTGACTATCTTTTAGAAAAAGAACATATACAGAAAATATGTTTAAATTGAATTCACTATAATTGATAACAATATGAAAGGTAAATCTTAATTTTTGAGGTTACCAGCCCCTTTAGCAATGATTTAATCTGGAATTTCAAGTACATACTGAACTGGGAACCAGTGAAACCTCCCTTTCTTACCTTACTATTTTCTTCTAATCTCTGCAGTGCAGCCAAGGCTTTATCTTCTCTTCTGCTTTGTACAGCTAGTTTCTTCTGCCTGTATTCAGCTGGAAAGTTCACTTCCAACCTTCATGGTCTATTCCTTTGCTCTCTTCCTCTTCCATAAAATACAGGCTGTGACAGTGACAACTGTTTGGTGTCTCTGTTCAATGACTGAAGAATATTCTGGCATCAAACTCCTCAATGAGTCATGTAGCTGAGCTTCTCACACTTCTGCTGCAGGGAGCCCTGATTTCAAAGGGTTCAAAGGAACAGTGGTGCCAATGTTGGCTCTGGCAGCCTTGCATAGTGGCCTGAGGATGCTCATTTCTTCTTATACTACCCCCTGTGTTATTACTGCTAAGATGAGGAATGACTGAACAGGCCATTGCAAGGCAGAATCACTTACACTGAAGAAAAAAGTTTCTTTTAACTTTAGAGTGCTGACACTTGCAGAGCTTTCATGTAGATTGCAATATATTGAAATAGTCTTATGGTCATGCTTATAAGGCTTGTCTGATTTTGATTTCCTTTGTCACTGTGTGGCCATTATCCTTCTCTTTACTGTGAAGCTCATAACCACAGAGTTCAAATAATCTTTTCAGTGATGTTTGTGTAGGACAGTGACAAGGAGAAGATGCTTAGGGAAACTGTTAAGAAAAATGGCATTTTAGAATGATCTTACTGTTAGCACATCTTTGCTTTTTCTGGCAATTAGTGAATTAGTAATTTTCTGAGTTAATGGTGAAAGGCCAACTATGGTGCATAATTACCTCCCACAGACTTGTACGATGAATCTATGGGTTTTTCAGATCTTTCCTGTGTTTTCCACATCCTATGTCTTGTGCATATTTATTTTGTAAATTGTAAGATATTGTGGGTATTGTGTGGGTAAGAGTGCTGCTTTCTTTTGGTTTAAAACAAAGGCAGGCTAAGTCCTATTCCCAGCTCCACATGCTTTCTGTGTGACCTTGGCTAGTCATTGTGAAGAGAGATACAAAATAGAACTTGAATGGCTTAGTTTTAGACACCATAGGTTTTGACTTTCTGGCTTCTGTATGTCAGGGTAATCTAGAGGCATGTGTAAAATTCTTGCACTTTCAGGACATGCCCATTTCTCAAACCAGTGAAACAAACAAAAAATCATATAAGAGATGATGAGGTGTCTCCAGCTGCCTAATGGGGGGTTTTCACTTAGAAATGTATATATTATGGCAACAAACTAATAATATGTCTGCAGACTGAAGTGTTTTATGAATCCAGCTCTATCAAAATGTTCCGTATCCTTGGATTTTACGATTGGGAATTCCAAATTAACTTCAATGAGCCTAAGGCATTTGGTGTCTGACCACCAGCATATGAAAAAATGTTTGAAAAATACAGCATTCCTTTAAGTGCAGGTTATTTATACAGGTTACTGAAGTCAGCTTGAGTATTAGTTGGGGAATCATGAAAACTTCTACTTCCTCTTGTCCTCTACAGAAAAACTTAACATTAGTATAAAATGAACAGACTGTGGAATAAAACTTGTATGTTTGATTTGAATTTTGCTTTTATTATTGAAGATGTGTGGGGGTTCTGTTTCTCAGAATCTCCCAGTTACTTTCCTCAGAAATCCTCCAGGCTCTTTAGCACAGTGAAAGTGTTGCACGATAAAGCTCATCCCTCTGTGCCTTCTTTGACTGCACTCTAATTGCCTTCATCTGTTTTATTCGTTTGTTTGCTCCCCCCACCCCTTCCCAATCTTTGAGCTCCCATTTTTGTAGCTAATGAAGTTTCTTTAGTGACATGGTGACCTCAGACCCACCATGCAGTGTAGCCCTTTGGGTACTCTGCTTTTTGTAGTTGTATCGATTATCTAAGAGTGTTCAATCCTGTTCTGACTGTCAGCCATTTTTTACTTGGCAATTTATCTGGAAACTAAAGATGTTGTGAGGCCTGGTCAGCAATATTCTTTGATCTGGATAACTTCTATAGAGCAAGGCAGATCTGTCTGTAGATTTCAGGCTTTAGAAGCTGGCAGATGTATTTTCCCTATAATGTTCTCCTCACTGTGTCTAACAGGTAGCAAGTCTTTCATGAGCAAGTATCACTCCACAATAGTAGTTTGCTGTTGCTTACAAAATATGTGTTTTTTGTAAATTTTTTTTTTAACCCGATGGGAATGTCACCAAAAGTATGAGTAAAGGAGTTTGAGAAGTTCTCCCACCAGACTGGGAGATAGCACTTGGAGACATTTCTGTGGCAGGAAGAGTTTTGAGTAGTTGCACAGTTCTAGGATTCTGGCAGGAAAACCTGGAAAATAAAAATAGACCAGAAATATGTAATAATGTTTGCATGCAATTAATTTTGTTATGGTTAACTCTACATGCTCAGTTCTTTCCTTTTAATACCAGATATATAGAACATAGTATATGTAAAACAAACAAAAAATTGAACAAAAGAATTTATGAGAAAGAACTTTCTGTCTGAGAATGTTGCCCAGATGAAAACTTGAAAATTTTCTGGAATAAATACCAGTAGTCTTCTTGGTAGACATCCAGGAAGGTAAAAGGCTTCTGCCTTAATGCATCCTGAGCAGGATGTCCAGACAGGCAGTCAATGTTGCATTCTTTCAGGGAACCTTCAGATCTACTGAAGTTAGCATATGCTTGTGTGTGAATTAAACCCATGTGGACATCCTTTAAATGGGCCATATTTGTTAGTATAGATATGAATTTTTTTTTTTGGTTAAGTATATTTGGAGAATTTCCTGTTAGGCTTCATCCAATCTGCTAGACTACACTTCATAATTACTCAGGAGCATATACATGTTCAACCTTTTAAAATATTTTCATTGTTTTAAAACAATTTTTATGTAATGACTTCTGAGCTACAGGCCAGTCATATCTGTCCATGAATTATTGTGCTGGTGACAAAAAGGACAATGTGATATTAGTTCCTGGAGGTTGTCGTGTAGATGCTGCTATGATACAACTCCTTTTTCCTCATTGCTTTTTGTGACAGATGTTTGGCTTCACCTTGAAGCAAATTGCAAGCTGAAAGAGTAGGTGACTTTAAAAAAGTGGGCCATTCTGATTGATTTCAAATTTAGAAAGATATGCTTGCTGCAGTTTGGAAAGATCCATATTTGTATATAAGAAAATTAAAGAAACTCATCAACAATGTGTGGCAGTGGATATTTTTTATTAAAATTGCTTCACTTAGAGAAGACAAACTTTTAAAGCATTGTTCTGATTTTCTCTTTTCTTAGTAAAACTCTGTTCTTCATCATGACTGTGGCCTCATGTTAAACAAATTACCTACAATTTTTGTCTTCAAACTGAAATAACTTGCACAAATTTAATAAATCATGAACTGCCACAATAAAAAGCAGTCTAGCCTTGTCTAAAACTTCTCCCTATTGACATAGCAGAGACATGCTTTCTTCATAAATTAGTGAATGTAGTTAATTCAGGGAATACTTCTGCAAGCCTCCAATGTGTATATAAAGATTTTGGTGGGAAAGGATGAAAGGGATTAGGAGGCTCAAATTTTTGTAGTATAATTGAAAGTCACATGCTGATTAAAAAGCAATGCAGTTCATAACAAATGCAGTTGTGGGAGATATGACCTTGGAGATGGGAAGAGATTTTACTCTCAGTGTTTACTCAGGTTTTTCAAAAGTGTGGAAGAGTTGCTCAGTTGCTGCTGAAAGTGCAGTAAAGTTAGTGTCCATTGTAATGCTGCTAATGTTTCTGTAAATCAGACATGCTGCTAATTTGAGTTTATAGGCTTTTAATTCTATGCAGCATACTTGCACACTATCAATTCAGAAAGCAGTTTTATGTTCTGTGTAAAAGAAATGCATATAAATGCCCACAGAGAGGAATTCAGCCTCATGATAAGAGATCAAATTGGGTCTTATTTAATATAATTAATATAGTACTCAGTTATATATAATAATAATAATTAATGTTTAATATAATATAATAACAGCAATAATATCTATTATAATTAATATAATAGTTATATAACACTCCTCTGGTTTTGCTTCTATAGAGCTGGTGACTTGCACCTTTTACTGAATTTTTTTGTTTTTGTCTTTGAACCAGCTTACCCCACAGATGCAAGAGGCAAAAATTATAGAAATTTTAAAAGGACAGTAATACAAGAACCATTTAGGTACTTGTGATACCTCTTTATAGAATACTGCATAAGAAAATTTCACTTTGAATAGTTGCATAAAATCTATCTTTGTTGTTTGACTTTCCTTCAGTTTTAGGTTTTCTTTTAGAAAAATAAGGTGTTCAGGATTTACAATACCATTTAAACAGTTTTTTTAGATGTTGTGTTAGAGAAAAGAAAAATAATTTGTTAAAGAAATTGCCTGATGTGTCCTAGAGTCTGATGAAGGAAAATGCTTTACAAGTACAGTGTTAATAATACAACATATCTAATCCAGTAGAGGGAGCTGGAATGCTGCTCTACTTTCTTGATGTTTGTACTAGAGATAGTTGTTTATCTAACTGAACTATACTTAATTCCAATATAATTTTTATCTTTAGAACACCAAATTATTTTCATAAGAATTGTCTTTAAAAAAAAAAACTAGACAGAGCTGTCTTTCTTAGACCTTTTCTGTCTTTTCCATATCAAAGAATCACTGAATGGGTGAGGTTGGCAGAGACCACAGTGGTTTGGACCACTCAAGCTGGGTCATCCTAGAGCACGGTGCACAGGATTGTGTCCTTATGAAAATCTCCAGTGTGGGACACTTCACAACCTCTGTGGGCAATTTGCTCCAGTGCTCAGCACTTACACAGTGAAGTTCCTCCTCTTGTTAAGGTCCATCAGTTTCTGCCCATTGCCTTTCGTCCTATTGTGGGGCACCATCAAGAGTCTGGCTCTGTCCTCTTGATACTTTCCCTTCAGATCCTTAAAGACATGGATGAGATAATTTCTCTTCTCTGGACTGACCCAGCTCCCTCAACCTTCCCTACTAAGAGAGATGTTCCAGTCCCTTAACCATCTCTGCTGCCCCCCCTGGACCTGCTCCAGGAGATCCATGTCTCTCCTGTCTTGAGGAGTCTTTCATGTTGGTTTTCTTTAGTAATTATTATTTATACCCCTTCATAAGAATTATGAAACAAAACCTGTAAGGATTAGTAACCTACAAAATTGGTTCCTAATCTATGTACCTAAATCCTGGATACATGTACACAGTATATCCACCGAAGAAAATATACTGAGTAGAAAACTCTGAAAAAAGTATTAAGCCAGCAATACAAATGACATACTGGTAGGTCTGTTGTATCAGAAATTTGAGATATATATTGAGGTCATTTGTTGCAGCTTGTAGGCTTTTCATTCTGGGTTTTGTTTGGTCTCGTGTCTTGGCAGATTACCTGCTTATGTAAATTAGCTTACTGTTTGCAAAAATTCTTTACTAAAGAATTTAGATCTAGTCTTTAGTCTTAACATCCAGCAATGCTAAAGACTGAGGTTTTCATTACCAGTATCTGTACTCCAGATTGCTTTCTTTCCCCAAAACACTTATGCTTATTGTCATAGGCTGCTTTAGCTTGCAGCTTGGGTTGGAGGAAAATTCATACTCTTCCTAAAATTGCCCAAATCCTTTTGATAATGTTCTGATGAAAAGTATTTTAATTATCGCTAGAAATACAATGACAAAAGGCTTTTGCATTTTTACTAATAAAATGAGAAATTTTTTGATAATGTCATGGAAAGTATCAGTCTTAGAATGATACTCAGATGAGATTGGAAGAGACCTCTTGAGGTCATCTGGTATGCCCACCTGCTCAAACAGGGTCACTGACTGTGTCCAGATGCCTTTAGAATAGTTCCGAGGATGGACACTCCACACCCTCCCTGGCCAAGCAGAATGTACAAAACAGGACATAAAAGTAATAAAATAGAAGGTAGCCCATGGTACTGTAAGGCTTGTAGCACTAAATCATCTTCCACAGTTGCATCTAATGACTCAACAATTCAGACAGCTTAGTGGGGAATTGTAGCTGATGAGGTCACATTGAGAAAAGTGAGTGGTTTTGTCATTTAAGTTTTGCATAATTAAAAAAATGATGCAATTGAGTGAATTTTTTTAAGTATTAAAGCAAGATATAAACCTGCAGAACCTGCAGAAGTCAAGAGTCATATTGATTAAAGCATAAAAAGTGATATTAGAGATTTTTCTCTATATTGTAAAAGCAATACATTTGCTTCTTCCATTTGTTTAGCAAGAAAACAATCCAGGGAAAGTAATGATTTTAACTAAGAGATTTTATTCCAATGTTAAAGTCATAAGGGCTGTCCTCTTTTTATATTTTTCTTCTTACTTTTTTCCTTTATATTATCATTATATAGGTTTCTAAAAGATAATTCTCCTAATCAGGATTAAACACATTTTAAAAGTAGAGTTCTTTTCCTCTTGAAGGAGCTTGTGCACTGGCAGGAGGAGCAGTTTACTTCTACAGGTGTAAACATCCCTGCCATTTAAGGGTTATTATTCTGCAGCAATACATATTATGATGCCTTAAGCTTTAAAAATGTGGCAAATTAATGTGGCACTGTGAGGAACTGACAAATTTAGGTTTTATGTTGCAGGAACTGTTCAGTCTCTTGGTGTTTTGCTGTGATATTGTTATGGTGGTAGATATTTTATAATGGAAAGTTTGATGTTGAGGGTCTTGCAAGGACTACAGGTGGGCATGAAAGTAGTCTGTGATTTGCTGTTTTTCAAAGCACTCTTGTTATCTAGGAAATTGGCAGCAACTTCGAGATAAAACCTTAAAAGTCAGAGTTATCTTCCTTTTATTCCACTACTTCAATTTCAGGGACATTGAGTAAAAATGCAGATATGAATTTAACTTGCAGAGTACCCAGACCTCATCCTAGCCACTCATTTCTGCTGAGGATCTGTGCTTTGAGACATGTTGTGACTGCTGTCCCTCTGCAGAATTGATGCTGGACTTCAAAGTAGGCCAAGTTTCTGATTTTTTTGTATAGAGAAATTGAACTGAATCAAAGCTATAGAATAAAGGGCAACAAGGGCAGAATCCAATCTGTAACTGTAGCACACCTCTCAAATTTAAGTTTTGGGAGGAAGGTGTGATCAAAGTAGGAGAACAAACTTGCCTTAGTCTATTTATTTATTTATTTATTTATTCTTAATTTATTTATATATATTTTTAAAATGAGATTACTAAGAAGGACTCTTTCTTGCTGTTATGCTATGTTTTCATATGCTTCCACCCATGGAGCCATTTGGAGGTTATTTTTTGGAGGCTGTTTTACATCTGCTCGGATTAAAAATAAAGTTACCCAGAGCTGGATGTCCTGTACTCTGATCTAAGTTTTAATTTATAACTTCTCCCTAACACCTCCTAGTAATCAATATGTTAATATTTTGAAGTACACAAAAGATGCAATTACATAAGCAATGCAATATTAGTTTGCAGAAATGTAGACTGAGTACAAAATCCACTGGATAATATATTTATTGGAACTCTGTGGACTACTGACAAATTAATCCAAAACCACAAGAAACGTGGCCATCAATTCTTCATACTATGACCACTTACATCAAAAGGCTGTTAGCAATTACAGAATAAGTCAAAAAGCAACACTTTCCAGATCAAAAGCAATGAGTCATTGTTTGACCTTTGTTTTAGCCTGAATTCAGTAATTTATTAGATTTCAAACAATTCAAAACTAGTGATAAAACCATGCTTTCTACTTATGAAATAACAACCTCATGGATCAATTTAAAAAGCACTTGGATGTTGAAAATCTGGATTTGACAAAAGTTCTTAAAATACTGTTTATTTAAGAACGTGAATCTTTAAATAAATAATGACTTAGTGATACAAGCAGGAAGAAAGAAAACTAAGATTCAGAATAATTAGGGTACATCAGATACAGAATGGGGGTTTTTATAGTTCTGTAACAGACCATATTTGCCCAAAATCTTATTATTATGCTTTTGCAAGCAACTAAGTGACAGGCTATAACTGAGAAATTTATTGTGTTTATACTACAAGAAATAAAGAATTGACTTTTCTACAGTAGAATGTTTTAGACTGAAGCATAAGCATTTATGTGTCCCTGTATACAAAATATCACAAAACCCCAAATTTCAGCATAAATTTTTGTACAAAATCCACATCAAAACACAATCCTGATAATGCTTTAGAATCTATAGTCCATAGCCCTATTGTTATTTGAAGAAATCTTGTAGCCAAAGAAATGTAATTAATCTCTAGCCCACTGAGACAGGCTACTATGTAGGCAGGCAAGAATAGTCCTTGCACATATGTGCCATGACCCTGGATTTGGTGAAACAGTCTGGGGGGAGAGGATGGGTGTTTGAGAATAAGAATTAAAACAAAAATAATATTCCATTTTGCATTTTGTTAATGGCTGGTTCTCTGATCATCTCCAGTGGATGAAAGTATTGAATTCATACAGATGAAAGTAGCTTCTTTGCTCGATGCGTTTTTATGGCTTTTTACACTTCATGTCTGACATTGATGGGAGAGAGGAGGAAACATGCCAATAATCATAGCACTGTACTCAGCCATGGAGAAAGGCTGATGTGATGTAGATGAAATTTCTTCAGTCCTTGTGGATAAGTTTTGTGCCTGCATAGTTCAGAAGACAGATTCTTTCAATGTTGGGAGATAGAGATCTGTGACATAATATTAAAGAACATTTCTCAAAGTCCTAGACATGGAAAAACTGGTGCTTTGTGGTTTGCAATAACATTGAAAAACTTTTTGATTTGGCCAAGTTATTAATTATTTCAGCATACCACTGGTTAGAAAAAAATGCTTACCTTTCCCTTTTATAGGGAATATTTTATATTGACAGAATGACTTTTGTAAAAGTTAAGCATGTTTATATTTCATGTGGATTTAATCAAGAGGAATTTTTCTAACTATTATAACTTGAAATTTTAGAAGATGAATTAGCTAATAATATTCAATTTCTAAGGTGAGACTTATTGATACCACTCTGCTTGCAAGAATAAAGAATTATTTACCTTATGAGGGAAAACAGAATACAAACAATGCTTTCATTTATTTTTATCTGCCTTTTGTTGCACTAGAATTTTTCCTTTGGGCTATTTTGCTATGGGTATTATTACTACTGCTGATTTTTATACATCTCTATCTTCTCTTTTTTTCACTCATTTCTAAACAGGAGGTAGTTAGTGTCTTAAAAACACTCTGTAAGTGTTCTACCTAAAACTTGTCCTTCAGATTAATGTATGATACTTCCAGTCATTATTGGGGTGTAAAACATCCCTGGATTGGGTTCTAATCGCAGACAAAGCAAGGTATGAACTTATCAGGTTGCAATATAGTGGGAAAGGACATGTCTGCATTTAGGGCAGCTGTTTCAGGTGTTGTGTACATTAAATGTAATGTTAGCGCATAGACGTCTAACTGGCATAGATTTTAGCATCCTTCCATTTTTAAAAAGAATGTTCTGTTCTGCTGGTTTGCATTTTAATTCATCCTTTCTGATTTTTATGTGCTTTCATATTCCATGGAGAGGTAGCACAGCTATACTGCACAAACAAAGACAAGAAAAAAACCAGTTGATAGAAATCTCTCTGATTCTGGATATATTCCTTGTGCATGGAAAGAGACAAGAAAAAAAAATTTTAATAGATATTTTTACTTGGAGCTCTCACATTTTGTAGGAAAGGCTCCATGACTAGTTTCCCAGAACTCTGGGAAGCCCCTGCTGCTACTTGCTTGTAGAAATATTGCCAGATATGAAGACCCAGTCTCAGAAGCATCCCACACTGTGCAACATGGTGACCTGGCCCTCTGTAAGGGTCTGTAGGCATTTGAGACTGCTTAGTCACCTCTAACTTCAGATGTTTGTTTTACATAAAACTCTTCTGTTGCATGTAGCATGATTAGATGCCATGGAGAATGCTATGGAGGAAGTCTTCTTGTCATCCAGGAGTCAAGAGTTGGGTAAATGACAGTCAGATAGACATAAGTGTATAAAAACTGTTGTCATTCATTGTGGTCTTGTGTAGGGGAATAGAATATAAGAAAATAAAGATAGTGTAGAAAGTAATCTTATCCCTAAGGAGTTGCAGCTGGGCCAACTATCAAAGATTAGGGACAGGCCTGACTTGAACAGGCCACAGCTGTAACCAATGAGAAGAAGAGTGCTATAAAAGAGTGGGGTGGCTGGCTGAGAAGGGAAGTGGAGTCAGTTGGCTACTTGGTGGAGAAGAAAGAGACAGTGCTCTGAGGAGTAGCCCTTGAGAAAACATCAAGAAGGTATGAAACCTTTGCAATAAGGAGACAACAGTATGGAACCCGTGCAATAACATGATAACAGTCTTTGTGCTCTCACTTGTATGAGCCAGAAGCAATTATAGACCCAGTCTTCGGTGAGCACTTAGGACCTTTCTTGTCTGAAATGTTGCAGATTTGTTGGAACTTATACCTAAACCTTTGCTGAACACATAATCCAAATCCTTGGATTGCAGATGGGGCTCTTCTTTTTTGGCTGTCATTGTTCAAAAACCTTAAGTTGAATAGTTCTTATGTTCCTTGGGTTATTGAAAGGGAGAAGAAATAAGACAGTGGGAACTGTGAGTGTAGTATTCATGTAGGCCTGTTGCTCTCTACTTTAAGGCAAACATATAACTTCTACGTAAAAACCTGAATTTTCTTTGAGCAAAAGGATTTTTGACCTTTCATTTTATCTTTTATTATTAAGATACTTTGCTCTGACTTCAATGGTATCAAGCTGTTCTGTATTCCTGTCATCTCTAAAAAGCAAAGTGCCTCATGACAGATGTCAACACAGATGGGAATTTGAGGAAAAGAAGATTTTGGAGCAAACTTGAACCAATTCAACAGAGCAATAAAAAAGTCTGGAATTGAGGTCAGTGAGTGTCTGGTATATACTATTTCCTTGAATATGAACAATTATGATTACTTCTTTTGACACTTTTTCTCACACTTAATGTTTTTTTTTTTGTGTTTCAGTAGCCTGGCTCATTATCACACACTTGGGCTTCACTTTGAAGTGGTGGAAGGACATCTATGCCTTTACTTCTGGTTATCACATAGGATAGATTAAAACCTTGTATAGAAACAATCTTTGAGTGATTGTTTCTATACAAGGTTTTAATCTACCCTATCTGTGCGTTTCTTAACATTATTTTTTAAAAGCTCTATTTCTCTGCATGGTTTCATACTTTGTTTTTAGCTGATTCTAATACTTTGTCTGAAATGCAGTTTGGTTGTGGTCTTAGAATGATGATTTCTGTAGGAAAAAAAAAAGTTAGAAATCTCTTTTCAAATTGTAAAACTCCCTGATGGAACCTTGCTGCCATGGAGGCTGCTTGGAGAGCTAGATTTCTAGTTCTATGCAATTTCAGTACTATGCTTTTCCTTTAATTATTTTTTTCACTTGTCTGAGTTTCTCCCTGGAATCTGCTCTAGATATAATGAATCCAATTCTTAGATGTGAAGGCTGATTTGATGCATGTTGACTCCAATGGAAAAGCAAATTGATTTTTTTTAAGAAGAAAGACTAGCATCAGGCTGGCAAGTTGATTTTGTATTATTGAAATGTTTTGGTTTTTTTCCCAAGGAAAACTCTCATTTCTTCACTCAGACAAAAGTGTGTTTTTCTGATCTGTAGAAACCCGTGTCTCTGTGCACAATATACAATCTTCAACTATAATTCTTTTCTGTTTCCTTTCTGCACTGATATAGGAGTGTGCATATTCACCTTCTTTCAAGGTGATCATTGTGTCTTCTCTCTTCCTGCTGACGGAGTTATGCTTTTTGTTAGTTCTGAAACAATGGAAGTACTTGAATGCCCCAGTCATGAAGTGTCTGGTCAGGCAGAGAGGTGCATGTTCTCTTGCACTGGTTGCACAGAATATCAACAAAACTGAGTCTTGCTTTTCTTCCACTGTCCTCTGGTCCTTGCTCTGACACTGATCTTTTGATAGATTGTGATGTTCCTCTCCTTATGACACTGAAATAACTGAGAAGATTCTCTCTACTCTGAACTTCTTATGAACCTAATGTGGCAGTGCCTGAGCAGCTCCTTTTCTGTTAGAAACAGGTTTTGGGTTTGCTTTGATGCATAAATATTCAGAAGGTACAAGGTGCTTAAATCTGTAAAATATAGCCATGTTTTCCTCTAGCAACATTTTTTTTTTGGAAGTGTTTTTCATTTGCCTTACTAATTTCCTACTAATCCTTCATAGAGTAGAAAATACTGGAGTCTATTGTGATTTATATTTCCTTTGCTCTACTTTAACTACTTTTGCCATTAAAATGATGCAATAGAAAAGTATGATCTTTGAGGCTCAGGGCTTCCAAACTTATGCAGGTGGTTTTGTTTTCCTAAGTGAAATGTAAGTATCCATGTACTTTCACCCAAGTGAAATGTAAGTAATTTATCTGCTTTACATTCATTGCAGTTTGACTTTTCTTATTCCTTTGAGTTCCTCAGGATGTAGTAGTTGTAGTTAAAATGCTATAGTTAAGCATTTTAATAAAAGAGCAGAGGCTGGCTGGAGAGGGTGGAAAGAAAGCTGCTTAGCCAGGTATCATTCTATATCTATGAATTTCTTTCCTCATTTCAGGTATGTTGTTTTACTTTTAGCTTTTTCTCCTCAACATCAGTGTGGCTGTGCTCATGGTGCTTCATGACACTCTTGCAATTAAATTGTCTGGTGATGCATGTTTAACATAATATTAATTAATTAAATTAATAATTAAATTAAAGAGAACTGTTTTTGGTACATGTGGGTGGAAGGAAAAACATACTGTAGAAAAAAGGATTCAGGTTGTTAAAGGTAAAAGTGCTCCTGTTGTAAACAGTGTTGTCTTCTGTTAATCCCTGTAATGGCCCCAACTCCCTCATTCACGTGAGCAGCCAGTAGTGTCATTTCAGAAGATGATCTCTTTTTCCCCTGCTAAAAATCGAAAATATTTTTTTCTAAAGGTATTTTACTCATCAGACAAATTGATTCATGTTCACTTGTTCACACAAAATTACTCCTAAATGAATATGAAACAGGGAACACTAGGAAGTCGCCATATTTTACGATATACTCCATCAGTTGCTCAGACCTTCTAACCTGGAAATTTGTTTTACTTTACCTCACCTGTTACAAGCAATTGATAAAAGATACTCTGTCAAACTTGTCAGGGTGAGAGGGATTCCAGGTTTAAGCTACATGAATAAGACTGTTTTGTGGTTCATTTAATATTTGTCTATGAAATTTTCCTATATTTGCATATCTTGCATTTATTGTCCTGTGGCAACTGCAAAGGAGAGGGTTCTATTTAATCTTCTAGAGCTCTTTTTCTGGCTTATCAACATAATTTTTCCTTTCTAATTTTGCACTCCAAAAATACTTGGAGTACAGGTTAATTTTTCACATTAACAGGTTATAAAATCTAAATATGAAATTTATTATCCAAATATTAAAACACTTTTTAGTGGTGGACCAAAAATGGATCAAATCCACTCTGATAACTCCCAGATAACTGAATACATAAGGACTAAACAGATGACTGCCTGTTTGAAACTAGATTCATGCAGCTTTTACCCTCATTGCCTGTGGAAATATCATGTGAGAGTGCTTAAAAAATCTGCAGATATAAAGATATATCCCCCATTTGCTGCCACTCTTCCATTTGGTCAGGAATTTAGACTGGTTTGAGCTCAGTGGTGTTAATGATTAAAACGAGTTTGTCTGTCTGAGTAAAGACCTCCTAAAGGAGCTTATCAGCTTTGGAATCTCAGGAACATGTCAGGATCCTGGGCTCCTTATTCATATTTCCTAAGGCCTGTGTTGATCTATCTCTCACCCACCACTTTTTCCCCTTGATTCCTCCCAAAAATGGTGGTGTCTGTTACTTGTCACTTCTCTTCAAACAGCTTACACAACCAATGGGGGTTTTTTTCCCCTCTAAAGAGAAGCTGGTCTGTAAATTTATCTCTGTCCTTTTGTGGGCTAATGAAATCTTTCAAATCCCCTTTAGACTCTTCTCTGTGAGTTTGTTGAAGGCAATAAGCTCAGGATTCAGAAGAGAATTTCATTGAGCCCTAGGAACCTGTAGCTACCCTGACTTTATTTAGGTATTTTATTTTTCTCTTCTTTTTCTATTTGTTGTCACAGCCAGGCTGAAGCTATCAGCTAGGTTTTAAAGGACATATCCACTCCCTGTACCTCCCTCCCCTCCAGCATATGCACAGTTTTAATAACAAAGTAGAATTAGAGATTAAAAAGATCAGATAGTTAATTTTTCAATAGATCACAGGCATATCATCAAGCTATCCCTGCCTTGTGCTTCATTCAAATGTAAGGTGCCCCTGAGGAAAGTTTCTTGTGTGCTGGCACTCTGAGAGATGTGAATCCTCTGCAGAAGCATTAGATGATGTACTGACACTTGATCACTGGCTCAGCCTTCCCTTTGTACTGGTCAGCAGAAGTTCCTGTCAAAGTTTGGAAAGAAAATAGACTTCTTTTCCATGAAAAACGCTAAGAGCATTTTTGATATTTAAAGTCCTATGAATGTCAGATCAACTACTTTGATACCTCTGTTGTCATGTGTAACTCCCTATTCTCTCTGGTAAAAGTTTATTTAGTTAATTGCTGTTTCCTGTATGTTTTTGTTTATCTTCAAATGCATGGGAACATAAGCAAAAACTAGAATTTAAAAGCAAAAAGTGTTTAATGCTGATATAGCTTATTTAAACTAAAGGATTAAGTTATCAAACCCATGGATAATTCTGGTCTGTAAAATTGGAAGACATGTGCACTGAGTGCATCTTTTAACTCCTTTTGTGCAAAGTTTGCCGCATAGGGTATTGAATTCATAAAGTGATCATCCTCCCCAATGTTCAGCATATGGTTTTTTTAATAGGAAATTTAAAACTGAAGTCCATAGATAATGTAATAATTATCAAGAATATGAACACAAGTTCAACTAAATTTCTGCTATTTTAAGTCCAAGAGAGGTATAAGTCTTGTTGCAATGCAGCAAACAGTCAAAAATCTCAGATTAAAATTCCAGGAGGACTAAAAAGAGAAACGTACTGCAACCAGAGCTAGAAGTTTAGAGTGAAGTCTTGAGGTTTATCAATTATTAATACAGACTATGAGCACTGAAAAGTTCGTATGGAAACTATAAACTTTTTTTCCAGCTGGAGATTCCTTGGGGTGAGCTGCTGGTGAGGCTCTAAATATCATTGATGCTTGGAATAGGAATGTGCTATAACACTGAGAAGTACCACTGGGACAACAAAAAAAACATTTGGAAAGGCTTTTGTTGTAAGTGCTGTTTCTGATCCAGTATGTGTTCCTGCTTGGGTCTAGGAGGACACTGAACACTGGAGATCACATAAGCTTAAACAAAACATGTGTTTTTATGTCTAGCACTCTGCTTACTTGATTTTTTTTTTCTCTCTCTGACTGTCACAAAATTCTTAATAGATATAATTAAAATGAATATGAAAACTGTGGACCAAATACAGACTGTAGATATACAGCTTATGTATCATAGTAACGCTTCAAGGCTTTTTTCCTTATTCATAGAATAAATATTTTCCATTAGTACAGGGTTCAAAAAAGAAATTTAATGTGAAGAACAGTATTTCAATTAAGATCATGAGAGAAAATTATTCATTCAAGTGCATGAAATCAACTTAATATGGGCTACAGAAAAGAAACAGAGCATTGTTACCTAACTGATTTTCATTAAAAAAGTTAACTGGAAGGAAGGGTTAGTCAATGAGCTGTTTTTCAACTGTTCATTGTCTTTCCAGACAATACCAGAAAAATAGTGTTAATTCTATGAACAAAGTTACTATTATGTTCTTCCTTTCTTTTCTCCTCTCTCAAAGACTGGCTTTATTCATCAATCTTGTATATGTATGAAAAAAATCTAATGCTTATTACATTAATAAACCTACAAATTCATAGCTTCTCTGCCCTCCTAGTCCTAAAATAAAACAGGTTTTTTTATAGTTTCTATTTTTCAGGTATTTTCAAGGGAATTCCAATGGTAGAATAAAATGGAAACTTGGTATAAAAAGCTTTCTTGAGAACAGACTTCCATACTGTCAGTGTGTATTGGGAGACTTTGCTTTCCTGAGTCTCTTGTTTCTGAAAGTAATTTCACAAAGCAAATACTATTTCTATTTATCAATTTCCAGGGAGTGTGCCATGCTTGGAAAGGCTAGGGATTCCTGACTAATGTCAGGTTATACAAAAAACAGTGCAGAAACTGGAAAATGAAAGCAGCAGTATTAGTCAAATTCTGAAGCAAAGGGTCATTAAGAAAATAATTTACCGAAATGGCCATCTCTAGTCTATTACCCACAAATTGCTGCCAGGCACTCAACAGCCCTCTGTGAAAAAAGAAGGCAAATCACTCACTCAGAATTTTTAGAAGAAATTAATCTTCGGTTCTCTAAAAAAAATTAGGCAAACCAAGGAGGCTGTGTTGCTTAAGATGAAAGATGAAAAATACCGATGTTTCTCTTTTGACCCAAATTAGATTTTTTCCATATGCAAATGTTTTTTACAGAAGATCCCATTTTACGACATAATCTGTCTACACTTTCACCCAATGCACCCTTTCTATTGCCTGCAAAGATCAATCCTGCATAGTTTTGGTGTACTTAGCTATGGCATAACTTTTTTTTTGTAGGGGAACACATATGTTCCCCTAGATGCAAGGTACATTGAATTTTTGACAATGGTTAGTCTTTCACATTTTGCCAGCTTTTTAAGCCATAATAATTCCTTCTCTTAAGATATGAACAAAACCCTTAAATATAACTTATGCCATGGAGAATGCTGTTATCATGGTACAACTTAATGAAACTAAAATAGGTATAATGTGTTGGATTCTGGTAAAAAACTTACTTGAGCCTGGTGTCAAAACTTACTAGAGCCTGGTGATTTTTAATATGTAGTTGCGAAACACTTTTTAATGTTTTTTAAATAGTTGCATTATTTTTTCTTTTTCTGACAGATCAATACAGTGGGAACTCTATTATGAATACCTTTTTAAATAAACTCCCCAGTCAGGGAAATTTGCATAATTACCTTCACTAAGCTGGGAAAAAGAGGTGGAGGAAACCACTCAATTTTGTACCCAGCTTTGTATGTAAACAAAAAAACCCCAACCATGTCAATATATGTGGAAGGCTTGATCTGTTCTTCAAGTATCTAGCAATGGTTGTTTCCAGGTAAGGTAAATAGTGGATGTTCAGATAACTTTTACCAGATGATACTCACTGAGTTTACAGGAAGTTTATCCTGGATCCACAGATTTTAAGACTTCTGCACCACAAGAAATACATATGTGAAGAAAGCTCATAAATCGTAACAGCATAGGAAGACAGACTTTCTGAGGTTTCATAGTTTTCTAAAGTATCAGTTTTGTCACAGATCATCAAACTTTAGGTTTTCTCAGAAAAACATGTGTAAACATTGTGCAGTGTGTACTTGATGAATTAATTTTTTTCTGGGTTATGCATCTGTTCTGTGCCCAAAGCTTATTAACCTTTAGTTAATTTGATGTGATGAGCTTGTTTGACTTGCTCTGAATAAACTTATCAGTTTGGTTGTTTATATAATATATATATATATATTGGTACTTGAATCAGCACATTGACTTACAGGTGGTGTACTTAGAGTTATGTATAATAGAGGTGAAAAAAATTAACTAAATTTAGCATTTAAACACTGAGGGACATAGTTTCATTCTCCACCAGTTGTCCTTCAATATTTTTTCAAATAACTTAGTAAGCAAAAATATCCCAAGAGCTTAAGGTTAGCTGGACATGCTGAAATAATGCTCTGTTTATTTTCCTATTTTTTTTCTGCTCATTGTCTCTTATTCTTACCTCCCTTGCCCTCTGATATATTTTATTTTGAAATTTTAATATCATTAACTGTTCTGTTTGCTATTTCCCAACAACATTTCTCAGCAAATATCTTTGACTCCCAAGTCAAGATATTTGCTTGGGACTTGACTATAGTCAAGTCACTGTGCTTATCCCTCCTTAAATTTATCTCAAAATGCTTGAATGTGACTATTGCTATGTTTTTTTCAAGATTTCCTTCTCAAATTTCTGAATCAGTTTCAGCACAGTTCCAGATTTCTCCACTATTGTGAAAATAATTATATTAAAATCTGTTCTTCCCATAATTCATTTTATCAGAAGCAACATAAATTTTAAAGAAGTATTTTGAGAAGCTCTCTGGGACATATCCTCTGGAATAAAGTCACCACACAGGAACATGATTAGAAACAACAGTGTAAGCCTTACTGCTTCTGTCATATTATGGTGGACACTACATGGCGTATCTACATTGTTTTGAAAGGATTTGATGGAATGTAAAAGATATCATAACCCAAACCAGGGATATATAGAGCTGTTAATAACCACTTTTCTTCACCAAGATAAGCCAGCCAAATTCCAACTGGAAACAGTGTATTTCCCTATTGCATCTTCAGGTACTGGCATCTAATAAGTGTTTGGCTTGAATCTTGAAGAAAGACCTGTATAAAAGTACACAAAGTTTCCATGTAATTTTTTTTCCTTCTCTTTTCCTCACTACCTTCTCCAACTTCAAGACTTATTTACTCTTACTCTGTCTAGGCTTAATCCTTAGGTAAATTAACTTTGCAATCTAATTGGGCCTCCAAAAATTAGGAAGAGTAGGATGAATGTACAATTTTCCCCACAATACCAAGGATTATTGTTGTGCCCTATGAAATAAATCTCTGTACTTACAAAAGCTATTACAGCTTAGCATGTGTTTAATGGTCTCAGACACCTCTGTGATTTTCACTCTCCATTTTAATCAGTTCAGGATCAGGTGTGCTCTGGGAGAAGTGTAATCTGCATGTTAGCACTTATGCAGAATGAATGTTAAGCAGACTGCATCCTTTATATGCTCATCTTTTCCAATATTTTCCTTTGCATGTCTTTTAAAATTACCGTTGTGAAGGTTTATAATTGGGGGTTGTGAAAATATTAACTTGATCATGTAATTTTCTCCAGTCTTCTTCTGATCTTTCATTTTTGGGATGTTTTAAGTGGAGCCTCTTGATTATTTCTGTCCAGTGAAAATTCGGATGAATAATTTTGTTAGTCTGCAGCTTTTATTATGCTGGTATCACCTCCTTGGTTGTGCTTGGGAAGTAGTACATTTTTCTTCAGATATTTGTTTGGATTGGCCTGATTTTCTCAGACCACTTCATGTTTTCCCTTCCATATAATAGTGGTTGTGTTTTGCTCACCTCCAGATCCCAGATGAGTTTTACATATCCATATATTTATCAAGAACATTAAAATGGTCTTATTTTGAAAAAAATGGTTGTTTTACTGATGTCAGTAAATCTTTACTTCATTGTAAAGTATAGGAGAATAAAATATCTCTTTTTGATTTTTTTTCATGGGTTCTTTTGGTGGCACTGAGGTAGATTATTCTGTTTATTCTTTTTTTTCCCCTATGTGACAGTTCCCATAACTGCAAAATAAAGTGTTTCGAGGGAATACTTGTTCTCAGTTGTTTCTGTTGAGGATTTCTAACTATATTTGAACATTTACATATGGAATAGGCTGTATGACTGTTTATTTCAAAAACTTCAAACTTTTCAAATGTCTACTTCTGATTGTCAGCTGCTGCTCCAATGATGTTTAAATTTTTCAAATAATGACTTTTTCACCCCCATCAGGAATGGGAAACTGCAATTATGTTGCTCTTAGAGTATTCAAATAGATGATACAATACATAGTGTTTTATTTGTGAAGACTAAAGGTACACACAATACAAAAACTGTATAGCCAGAGGAACAGGAAAAGGTTCCTCTGGCTATACATGTTATCTATCATATTCTATGCTTATTTATTTTGGATATAATGGACTTCTAGAATACAGTCCTGGACAGAAAAATTTCTAAGAAAATGATACTGCTTGCATCAGTAGTCAGCTCTCAGGTAAGACATTAAACTTTAAAGCCTTGAAAATTATTTGGTAATGAATTTACTAGCTGTAAATTTAAATGAGTGAGTTGTTTTTTAGCAATATAGCCATATTTAATTTTTTTTTAATACAACATAACTATTAAATTTAAAAAAAATCACAATCCCTGAAGACTCAGCATGTGCTTATATGAAGAAAGAAATGTGATTTCTCCTTGACAGTGTTTGAAACAGTCCAGTAAAATTCAGTAAGGTCACCTACAGATCCAAATAAAATTTCACAATTATGAGTCATAATCTCTCTATTTTACAGACTACTTGTTGTAGAACCCACTGCATCTTCCTCTATTTGAAATAGAAAACAATCTTTTCTTCCAGTTGGTATGATGATACGGTTGTTAGAAAATATTTCCCAGTATTTAAACTTAGAGTAAGACTATCAACAGGGTAAAATATAGTCATATCACTCTTGAGGTGTTCCCATGGGCTGCATCTTGATGTTAATTAACATAAGATACTCATGCATTCAGCAGCCAGTGGTAAAATTCCACCTCCTGCTGAACTATGTGTCCTACTAGACCCTCAATAGTCTGTGAATATTCTAATTTTTAAAAATAACCATTTAACAATTGATAAATTCTACAACATATCCTTTTAATTTGCTTTCTGGCAGCAAAAATAAAATCTGACTCAAGGGTACAAATTTTGCCAGTGCTCAAAGGTTAAAAACAGTGAATAGCTCTCTTGTGGAGCTTATGTACATTCCAGCAAGGGTAGGTCTGCATAGAATTTTTTAGAAACTTGTGCTAAAAATAGAAAAGTACATTTAGTAGTTCATTGATTGCTTAAAATAGGGAAACATATTACAGCTTCTGCTGATAAATGTGGATAGCATGTAAAATGTCAGTTACACAGACCATTTCACAGTTCAGTTGAACTTACCTTTCTAGAGTTAATTTATTGAGAGGGGCACATTTATTTTACTCTTCTGTATTTTGTTTCTTGGTCAGTTAAAAAAAATCTGCAGTTGTTGAAGCTCTTTAGGATATTATGCAGATAATAGAAGCAAATTGACAAAAAATATCTACATCAAGTCTTAGCCACCAAGTGATTCTTCTCAATTATTCCTTTGTCAAGACAAATATGTTTTTGCATGCAAAACTTGTTGTTGTAATTAATTATCTCTGTAGATACAGCACATCAATAAGATTTTAATTAAGAAGTTCTCTGGTTATCTCTTTAGCAATCTGTTTTGGAATAGGATTGTAACTGCTAGGTAATGAAGACGCTGTGATATTTCAACACTAATTTAAAGACAATTTTCCTGTCCAAGTCTGGCCTCCTCTCTCAGAAGTTAGCATCAGAAAGCTTAGCAGAAGTTTGCAACATGAAGCTATTTTCACTTGTCAGTTTTTGTAATGATAAAGATAAACTCTTGGAGATTAGATTACAGCAACAGTGAAAGTTAGTGAACTGATAATTCTCATGGAGGAAAAAAAGATCCATAGGTTTATTATTTAATAAAAATTATCAAAATACTCTCAGATTTTTCTTATTTGTGTAAAAGCAAATAAATTAAAGGCGTGTATTTACAACATTCAATATATTATTAGGTAGAAATACTAATTAAATTGACTTTTAAATTTGCACCAAATCACAAAATATATGGGCAGGATATCAAGTTAAAATTGCAGTAACTTCTATAGTTTTTTTTATTTTAGTCAGTATTTCCTTATACAAAGAATACATGAGGAGTTTACAGTGAAAATAAATGTTTCTTTCAATAATTGATACTTATGTGCTCTTCACCACACTAAATAAAATAAAAATCAAGGCCATCTTTTTCTCAAGGCACTTGGAAAAGTGATCTGAGAGCCCCAAACCAGCAGCGTGGCTCTGAAGCAGAGTGAACAATGTTAAAACTACCAAGCACATTGAATATCCATTAATTACATATCCATTTTGAATCTCTATTTATGTGTACCACAGAGGCACTCTGCAGTGCCCTTATAAATTATTTTAACAATGGATCCACTGACAGAGTTGCAGCTTAAATGTTTGAATTTGAAGTTGTGACTTCATTAAGGATAAATTAAGTTATATTCCAACTATTTATCCCTTTGATGTAATTTTTCAGACTCTGAATAAAAATTATCTTCCTGAACTCATGCTTGGATGGGTCAAAAAACCCAAACCAAACAACAGAAATGCAGCTCATGATATGTCAGCTGAGATGATGCCTTTTTTTGGTGCTGAAAGATGGTGAATCCAGGCAGAAGTTTTTAAAATCAGTTTCCCTATTTTTCCTTCCACTGTCTGCCTCTCAATCTAATTTGCTTTTTGCTGCCAAAAGCAGTGCTTCTATGTTTGTTTTAGATGCTGTTCCCAGGAAGAGCACTACCCCCTGAAACATTATTTTAGCATATAAACTTTACATGGCAAGATAGATTGTTACAAGGAGGGCATCAGCTACTGTAATTTTTTCTGTAGTTCTGTGGTATGGGATCAATGTAGCAATTATTCAGAGTCAGCACAACGCGGACTTGTGGCTCTATGTACATACCTGTGTTGACTTAGGAGTGCATGAATCCCAGAACAATGAAGCAAGATTTAATATAGCTAATGAAATACCTAAAGAAATGGTCCTGCATTTGTCAGGTCACCTTGTGTCAATTCTTACAACTGTATACAAACAGTTTTTCTTCTGAGTTTTTCTATTTTACTCCAAAACTTCATGTAGGATGAGTGACTTTTCTAGTTGATTACTTATAGCTTTATTTTTTTTTAATCATGGCTGAGGACTTTCTGTAGCATAAAAATGTTTTGGATTTTATGTCAATAAGCTGACATTAAATTACCTATGATGTTAAATATGCATTTAGGATTAATTTTATTATTATTTTTATTTCTTTTGGCCTTTAACTGTGTTTTACCAGTTACCTCTACTGTGTAGTTCATTTCCTAAGAAAAGGGATAGTTCCAGAGTATTTTCTTATTAGGTGTAATATTACCTACAAAAATATCTTTTTCTCTGAGTGAAAAAATCTTTACAGTAACTGCAGTGAAATCCCATTATTTGTTGCCTGAGCAGAAAATCTATTTCTTTGCAGTGAATAGATACTTATAGTAATCACCAACAGAAGAAAAACTACTTGGCTTTTAATGGCCACATGATGGAAGTGTTTCTTAATTTCTTATTGTGCATTTTAGTTACTGTCTAATGTTGCTGTACCTCAGAATAAATGTTTCTGTTACTAATGGAAACACTAACAAAAGTGGACTCAATTCCCCCAACTCAAGTAATCTATACCAGTCTCTTAAAATTATGCATTAAATTCCTTATCATGTGTCTTACACTTTGGAAGAAGTTTATACATCTTGCTCTAATTAACATTGATCTTGTTCCTGATGTACTGAGCTCTCTGTGGAGTTCACAGTCTCTTGAGCTCTGTCCAGAGAATTAGAGGTGGGCATATTCCAATTAAATATTTTATCAGACCCTTAACAATCTATTTTCCCCTAATTCCCTTGCTACAAATGGGAGCATAGTGTTGACCTAAAGAAGATAGAATAGAAAATATGTACTGTGGAAGAAAATACCCTGTTTTATTTTTTTCCTGAGATACCATGACCTTTACAGATTTCCATTCTGTATAAATGTCGTCCACATGAACAGTGGAAGTAACAAATATACGAGTACCATGCTATGAAGTAACACACCTGCACGTTAAAAAAAACCCCTGTCTTTTTTTGAAGGGTGTGTGATTTACGTTTGTATGGCGTAGAAACAAACATGCAGAGAGTTAAATACAGGGAAAACAATGGGTTGTCCTGATTCAGCTTGATGGGTTCTGATTTGGATTGATGAGAGGCAATATGTTAAGACAAGTTGGGTGTAAAAATGTTTGTCAAATGGGTTTCTATTATTTACATTAAGTGTCAAAGACAGCATTAGGTATGGGACTTATTTTTCAATAAACATTTGCTGATTATTTGTACAAAACCAAAATTTATCTTCACTCACATAAGTATACTGCAGGTTATGCAGGACTAAAAGGAATACCACAGTGATCTGTGAATGCTTATAACTGCAGGTAGATCACTAATGAGGGTTATGTCAATGGTCCCACTACAAATTCTCATTTTTGTGTGGAAAGTCAGCACAATGGGCAACAGGTTGAGACAGGTCTCAATAGTGCTGAGCCTTGTTAGTGAACTTTGTTGTACATTGTTTGTAAACTGGACTCTGTAGCTCTGTGGAAGTGGCCAGAATTTTCAGGCAGGGAGTGGTTATAGGGGTCAGTTAGGTGCTAGGATGTGGATCATAATAGTCAGTATGCTCAACTGAATGATGTCTAAAATGGTAAATAATAGGAGGGAAACATTAATACAAGATGCATTACATTCCTTTTTGAGCCTCCAGCTTGTTGGAGATGAAGGGAGTTAACACATATTTTTCAGGGAAGGCCATTCTGCTGGATTTGTGCACCAAGTCCTGTTACTGAGCAGGTGATATGTGCATCCTTTCAATTATACATGGTTTTGGATTTAGCATTCATTCCTATCTTAGCCTTCATACATTCCTTACTCTGACAATTTTCAAAGCCAGCCTTCCAGAAACATCAAGGTTTAGTTTGTCTAAGAAGGGGGAGAACTTCTTTTTTAGTTATTTCAACCAGAGCTGTTCAGTTTTGCATGGGATTAAAAGAGGACTGCTCCTCTATTGAAGAGAATCCTTGGGCCATAAGTACAGATCTATAGATCTCTTGTATTGTAACCACAGCCATCTGACAATATCACCTAAAGTAGTTTGGCCTCTATTTCAAATCTGGTTAGGTTTTTGATCTAGAAACTTTTTCTGAGGTCCAGCACATCGCTTTTCTGATACTTACAAAGAATTAAACATCTAGCCAAAATACATGTTGGCAAACTGGTCAAAGCACAGGAAGTGAAAATTAGATCTCTACCTGTACAGTGTTTAAGGCTTGGAAATATATGGGAGTGCAATAATAGACTCTGAGTAGCTGAGGTCTTAGGGCTATAGGGTATACCTCATTTTGGGATTGCAGAGGCATTTGATGTGAGGCTGATATGAAGCTGCTCAGTGCTACATCTAAGATGCTGCTGGACACGGTGTAACAAATGTGTAGGTGAGACATGCTGCTCTCGAGTGGTCCTGTGTAACCTGTTCCAGCTGACCCTGCTTAAGCTGGGAGGGTGGACTAAATAGTCTCATGATGTTCCTTCCAACCAAAATGGTTTTGTGGTCCTTCTGTCCTTCAAATTGCTTCTGAAGTCAATCTGTCAACATTTATTTTAATGTGGGATGAATCTTCCTGTAGAGAGACATCCGTAAGAATTCCTGAAAATACAATAATAAATATCTAACTCTGAGGCAAATACCACATGAGAGAAGTACACTGGTTAAACTTAAATGATTGGGGGACTGTGGTCTTTCAGATCTTAACACTCAGATTTCATTTTCTGTATGAAGGGGCCCTGCACTTTAGGCATATGTTGTTCAAAAGTCAGGATAAATTGGAGCTGCTATTATTTCTGCAGAGTGAAAACTGTTTTGGTTGCTCTACTGTTTTGGTTGCTCTACAACTGTTTTGGTTGTACTCTTAACTCAGTGGTTTTGATTTTGAAATATTTTACTGGCTGCTACTTTGTAATATATACTACAGCCCTTAGGTAACTAAAGGATAACCAAGAAAATGATTTATTAAACTGGAAAGTATTACTACTGTGCAAACAACCAGCTGGTTTGAATAAGTGTATGACATTAGTTAGGAGCCAAACTTTCATTATATCTGTAATGATAGCAAAAAATCTGTTACAGATTTGTGGGTTAATGAAGTATGTGAATAATTCTATTACTAGGCTGCAACCCAGCAGACCACTCAGTCCTCACTAAAGGTAACATTACAGTGGTAATGACACAGAAGAGTAGACAAAAGAGAGGTTGACTCATGCCTTCAGTCTATTTCTGAATTATCCTTTGAATAATGCCCTACTTTTCTATTAAAAATGACCAGATGTCTCTCTGGTGGAAATATTAAAGTCTATGCCACCTTTAGTTTCAGTATCCCTTCCAAATTTGATGATCTTCAATTATAATGAGGACATAGAGACCTGTGTTAACTATGTGATAAAAGAGGTACCTATTGTCTTTGTGGAATGATAACTGAGATCAGAAACATGGTCTTCTGATAGGCTGTTAGGTCTCTTGGCTGTTCTAAAAATAAGTTTCCAGGGATGCGATAAAAGTTGGTAAATCCAGGATTTCCCTTCTAAAGTTGTTACAGTATATGAGTATCTGTCTCTAAAACATTTTGTCTTTTAATCTATTTGAGCCTCAGGTAATTAGGAGTACCTTAATTTAAGCTTTAAAGGAGCAGAGGAATGTAAGGACAGCCTTAACTTGTATAAGCCTTTCTTCTCTTGTCCATCTTTCCAAACTTTCTCATCCTACCTGATACACAAATGATGCAAAGTTCTCTTATGAACATTGATCCACCTGAATGATTTCTCAACCCTGTTACAGAGGACAGTTTCTGAAAGATTAGGAAAGTGATGACTAGATGGATATGCGTTAACTAGAGGCTTGTTGTGAGAAACTCCACCAGAACAGCTGTGAACCGTAGTCTACCTTCATGTGATAAAGCTCCAAGCAATCGTAAAGTTTTGCAGTACTGAAAACTGAGAGTTGTGAATTTAGTGATTTTAGTATCTAGCTCTTTATAGGTGTTGATCACAGGTTTGGCTATAGCTCAGTTAAAGATAATAGAGGGGTCATTTTCTTTACTGTTTTTTTAAAATTATTTTTTCATTTCAGTGCTAGCATTTATTCTCTTTTCTATTCAATATGAAAAACTTGGAAAGTGTTGAAAAGAGATGAAACATAATAGAAGAGCTATCCCACTTGTGAAGGCATTCAGTTATCAGAATAAATTTTGTAAGAGACAGAAGATTATAGCAAATGTTAAGAAATCAGGACAATAAAATATATTGCACTCAAAGACTGAATGGAAACCATGAAGCATTAACTGCTCATGTCTAGGAAAGGAAATGAACAGGAGTAGAAGCAGAAAAGAAAGTGATAAGGCTAGCAATAGCAATAGACTGTCATAAAGGGTCTAAATATTTTGAGTTTGATCATAAGGTCCTTAAAGAGAATATATACCTTATATTCCAGAGGTGACTTTGAACTAAAGTCATACAGAAACATTTTCTAGCAAAGCAGTATGCAGTATACTTTTCTACCTGTATTTGCAACTGTAATTTTTAATTTTCTGATTTGGGGATCTGGTTTTTAAATTAGATGACTGCACATTTTGGAGACTATTTGTTAGAACTGAAAGGAAGCAGGAAAGCCTTACTGAAATGTCTTTAGCAAACAGCACACAGCAGGTGAGCATAATGTATCCATCCATCCATTCACCATTTCAGTACTATGTCTAATGGTATTGTCTAGCTCTTCAAGCCTTTTGACAAGCAAACAATATATCAGCTTCTCAGCCTAGGCATTTTCAAAGAAAATTTTCTAACCCTATCAGCAATATACATAGTGGAATTGTGACAGTTCACAGGGATCTCATGTTGAGGGAAGAGACTAGGATCTGACTCCATGTTTCAGAAGGCTTGATTTATTATTTTATTATATATATTAGATTAAAACTGTACTAAAAGAATAGAAGAAAAAGTTCTCATCTGAAGGCTAGCTAAGCTAAGAATAGAATAGGAAAGAATGATAACAAAGGCATCTGTCTTGGACTCTCTGTCCGAGCCAGCTGGGCTGTGATTGGCCATTAATTACAAACATCCAAGATGGGCCAATCAAAGATCCACCTGTTGCATTCCACAGCAGCAGATAACCATTGTTTACATTTTGTTCCTGAGGCCTCTCAGCTTCTCAGGAGGAAAAATCCTAAGGAAAGGATTTTTCATGAAAAGTTGTCTGTGACGTGGAATCATCTGCTTCATAACATTTCTGCCATATTTTTGAGTCACCAAGAGTTACAGAAAAGAAATAGAAATGTGTTTTAGCTGTAATTTTGCAAGCAGTTATTTAAGGAAGGCTCCTTCACATGCGTGTTTCTGAGGATAATAGCACCTGAAAAGTAAATTGTCCCCAAATTTGGGCTCAAGAAGTGACCAATTTTTGGTTTTATTTTCCAGAGCACTGAGACCAAATGTCTACTAAATTTAAAGAAAAATTACATGGTATCACTAGAAAAATTAAAGAACTACCACAAAAGTTACTTGAGTTTAAATTGTGTATAGTTATTGATTTTCGAGAGTAGATGAGCCCTACAAGCACTAGTTAATGTCAATGATATTGCTAAGGAGTGCAATACATTAACTCAGTCATATGACCTGGAGATTTCACATGAGAAGTGCAAATATTACAATAAAGCTCTGTATTTGTAAAACTTCTAGTCATTGTCTTAGTAACAGCATTTTAGATTATTTTTAAAGTATTTTTAACTTGTTTGTAACTTCTAACTCAAAGATACCTATTTGGTGTTTAGCATACAGAGATTTTAAGTGTGTGTAACCTCTGTTTGCAGCTTCTGTTCTTCTCCTAGGGAGATGAAATAGGACCACTTTTCAATCCTAGTGGCAGGGAAATGCACAGGGCCTTGTGTGTCACTGTAAATGAAGAGATTTTACACACTAAAAGTTTGCCCAGCTAGAGATGAGGTTCATCCGTAATTCTGTCCCTCAATTTCCTGTTCTTGTAAAAGAAATCACATCAGTCTGTTACAGAAAACAAGACTTCCTGTAGAGACCTTGCTCAAAGGCAGGATGAACTGTATTTGTGATAGGCATTTGTTCAATTTCCATATGAAAATAACCAGTGATGAAAATTCCATGTTCTCTTTCAATATATAATTTTCCTTACTACTGAAGATTTTTTCTTGTTATTGATGAAATGTCTAAGGAAAAGCATTCTGTATTCTGAATCACTGATCATTCTCAACACTCAACTGTCCTACCACCATTTTATTTGCAACCCTCAGTTGCTGTGAGCAGACTGGAAAGTGTGCTAATCATTGCTTGTAAGCTTTCAGCTGGGTAATAGGAGGGTTATTTCACACTTTAAAATGAGGTTTCTCTTGTGTGTGTGTGTTTCAGCAGCTGGATGTTCATGATTCCTGATCACATTATGATTCCTTGTATCTCCCTTGCTTCCACAGAGTGTGGTATGGAATTTTGCCTCCATCCTTAGTACACTGCACCTTTTTCTATGTGCCTTCTCCCAGTGTAATGTGTGGTTCAAATCCCAATTATTTCTCTCTGATGTGTTTGCTGCTGCTTTCAGCTTGCAGATTGAATGCATGTACTCTCCCACCCCGATCATTAAAAATGTGCTGAGTAGTGCCAAGAGAGGGAAAAACTCATGCAAAACCTTGCTTTGTGTGTTCCCTCATCTGAGAATGAACAAGTCATCTACAGGTGACTCGTTCTGAGCAACTCTATCATTCTGTTTTACCTATTCTGTGGTATGAACATGTTACATTAAACAAGTGTCAATAACCTGGATAAAGGCAAAATATCTTCCTCCTGCTGCATCTGCCACTGCAACAAAACCTATAAATCTTTTGCAGAAAGAAATTAGATGAGTTAAACATATTTTGTTTTTCACGGTGCCCATCAGTCTTCTCCTCTTCTGTGCTTACAGCTTATTTTTAGAATTTTTTGACATTATTTTCCTAACAATTAAATTTAGCTGGTCTGTAATTCTCTTGCTCTTGCCCACTTTTACAGCATTTTAAGGGTACCCCAGGTAATTTTTCTGCCCTTCTGTACCACTCTCTTCCCTTACTAATTCTCAAGAGCAAAACTGAGTTGGACTCTAACAGTAAGTCTTGTAGGCTGAATTTCATCAGCCTCAATTGTGTAATCAACTGAGAATCACTAGCCAATTCCATACCTTCTGTGTTGTTTACTTCTGTGGTTGTTGGCCACTACTGATGCTAGCTGACAGCAAGTTTGATTTTTATCAGATATTTGCTAGAAGCTAAAACTCATATTTATAAATAAAATTTTCATATTTATTTTGGTTTTGTCTGTAAATTACATTTGCTTGTCACTGAGGAGTTTGTGAAATATTTTTCCTACTATCCTCTGTGTCTTATGCCTTTTGTGGATGATTTCATGCGATAGCTTGTGACATTTTTCTTACAGCAGAGAGCAAGTTTTGTCCTAGGGTTTGTATTTCTTCTCTAGTCTTCATTCAGACTACAAAATGCTGAATGGTTGTGTGGTGCAGGGACTCCTGATAAGCTATCAGTCTAGCAGGTGGAGAAGCTGGTAGTCTCACCTAGAGGGCAGGGTAACTTGTCATTCACCCCTTCAGTGCAGTAGAGTCCCACTGGGTGTTACCTGGATACAATAAAAAAGAAAAATATCTCTAGCAGAAAATAGTGCTTTTTGTGTATATGCATAGAAAAAAAATAACTGAGAGAAAGTGAAAAAAAGAAAATGAGCTCACTGAGATGAAGTCTTGGTTTAATGATCCCACTGAATCCATTTGTTTAGTTATTTAGAACTCTTCACCTATTAATACTCCCCAGGTAATCATTCAGCAGTAACATTAACTCTTCAATGCTTGCCAATACTAGTAGTACTTACTATTTTCCAAGCCTGTACTTCTTCAGATAATTCTGAACAGGCTCATTAATACTCGTGAAACTGTGTAAGAAATCAAGACTGAGAAAATAATGCAAAAATGGCATCTTTTATGACCTCCTTCAAAAACTTTTAAACTGCATTGATTTCCTTCAGTGACTTTGAATTAGCTGACAGTTTGGAGCTTTCTTCATCCTAATTTGTGATTTGGAAATTTTAGCATGAAATTATGAATGTCATTTCCCCCAGTTTTCTTCTGGGGAAACTGGCCACTCATGTCTTGGATATATGTGATCTCTGCTAGGTAAAAAAATTGGCTGGAAGGCTGTGGGAAGAGAGAGGTTGTGGATGGAATTACATCCAGGTGGCAATTGGTTACTCACAGTGTTCCACAGGGCTCAGTGCTGGGGCCAGTCCTGGTTCATATCTTATTGATATTCTGGATGAGGGGATTGAGTGCTCTATCAGTTAGTTAAATTTGCCCATGGAACTAAATGAGGTGGGAGGAGTGTTGATTTGTTGGAAGGTGGGAAGGCTCTGCAGAGGGATCTGGACAGGTGGGATTGATGGGTGAAGGCCAGGGGTATGAAGTAAAATAAGGTGAAGTCTGGGTCCTGCACTTGGGTCACAACAACCCCTGGCAGTGCTACAGGCTGTGGGAAGAATGGCTGGAAAGCTGCTCAGCAGGAAAAGACCTGGGGGTGCTGGTGACAGGGGCTGAACATGAGCCAGATGTGCCCAGGTGGCCAAGCAGGCCAATGGCACCCTGGCCTGTGTCAGCAATAGTGTGGCCAGCAGGACCAGGGCAGGGATTGTCCCCTGTGCTCAGCACTGGTGAGGCCACACCTCAAATCCTGTGTTCAGTTCCGGGATCCTCACTTCAAGAAAGACATTGAGGGGCTGGGGAAGGTTCTGGAAGCTGCTGTGAGGAGCAACTGAGGGAGAAAAGAAGGTTTGGGAGGAACTTATCACTCTCTACAACCACCTGAAAGAAGGTTTTAATGAGGTGGGTGTCAGTCTCTTCTCTCAAGTAACAAGCAATATGATGAGAGGAAATGGCCTTAAGTTGGGTCAGAGGTTTAGGGTTTATATTAGAGAAAATTTCTTCCTAGGAAGAGCCGTTAGACATTGCAAGAGGCTGTTCAGGGAACTGTTTTTGTCACCATTCCTGCAGGCATTCAAACACTGTGTAAATGACACTTGGGGAAATGGTTTAGTGCTGAAGGTGGCAGTGTTAGGTTAATGGTTGGACTCAATTATCTTAGAAGTCTTTTCCAACCTAACTGATTCTATGACTCTATGCTTCTACTTCTTCAATATGGATAAATGCTTTTGCTTTATAATTTTTATATATTAGAAAGAATGTATTTAATAAATACAACAGCCACTTTATCACTTAATAAGTACAGAAATATTTTCAACACCCAGCCACTCATAAAAATCTAGCCAGAAAAAGAAGTGCCTAGTAAAGAAAAGTTTGATGTAATTTCAGCAGTATGAAATTGTAGGATATAATTTTTATTTATTATGTCAATATTGTAAATTTATGAACCCTGAAGCTGGATAGTTTTAGTGTTTTTAATGTCTCCAGAATGCAAAATTTGTTAAAGTTATTTATTGTAGAAGCCGAGTGAGAAGAAAAAAGATAAAATTTGTTGTGAGTGCAACTGCTGGTGGTAGGGGCTTTTTATCTTGATATTGTGAAAGCTGTGCTGTTTGCAACACCTCCTAATTCTGAAGTATTTTTTACATTTCATCTGTCATCAAAGTGAATATATCCTTGACCTTTTCCAGTGCTTCAACATTTTCCCAAGAGAAGCAATTTTGCTTTGAGGACCATCAAAAGATTCAGTGTTTGTTTGGCAAGACTTTCTAAATGCATACATGCCTAGAACTGAATATTCCTTCATATGAAACACTAAGGAGAGATTTAAGAGAAAAAGAATTCATGGAAGTAATGTTTGCTTGCAGCAGAAGTGGCTGAAACCAGTGACAGCTTTGTGTAGATATTTTTTAAACTACCCCTTCCTAGATCAGTAACAATTCTGCCATAGCGACCTGTCTCTTAATATGATGGTGGAGAAAACATTGCCAGGCACCTTTGCTTTTGCCACAAGACCTGAGGAAACTAGTGCATATCTAATTTCCTGCCTGTGTTTGGGGGAAAACAGGGAATGTTCTGTTCTCTGACACTGCCAAGCACTAATATTCAGTCTTCCTCCTGGTGTTGAAGTCGGCAGGCACGTGGTGCAGTGGGGATGGACAGCTGGCTACTCCTCTCTGTGGAGGACTAGGATGTTGGAAGTGGGATACCAATTAAATGAATGTTTTTTATCTTGTAGTGGCAGCATTGCCTATGCTGCTCTGCCAAACCCACTAACACTCCTTTCTTCCCAAAGGTGTATAACCAAAGGGATGAGTATATCTGCTTAAGATTTGTAACCAGAAAAAAAGAAATGCTTACTGTGCAGTTTTTATCATGTGGATAAAGTAGAGAGCATTTGGTCCTTAAAAATGAGTTACACTGTAAAGCAATGAGATTCTACACTGACTCTTTTTTATTGAATCATTGCAAGAGTGTTTTTTAAAATAAAGATGTTTCTGTCTCATTACTTAACTGGCCTCTCATTAAAATTTCTCACAAGCATCACAAAGGTAGCTCTAATGTGTGGCTTCAGTACTTGCAGAAGAACCAACTTGCCAAAATGTGATTTCAGTCACTGCAATGCAAAGTTTATAGCTGCTGCCTCCTGGTCTCTTTTGTCTGGAGCTCAGGGGTAGTATAAAATCTGGATGTGTCAACCTGCCAGATGGGGCACATTAATGTGTGAAACACTGCTATAAAAGAAATGGTGAGAACATGAGTAGTAAAGTTGAGATTGTGAAGAATTTAATGCTTGTTTTAATCTTTGTCAGGTTCAAGTTTATAATTGTATTCCACTGCCAGGCTGTAGTGCTGATTTTTTGTTTTGTTTGGTTTTTGGGGTTCTTGATTTCTTGCTTTGCTTTGGTATTTTTTTTCCTCAGAAATTGGGGATAGACTGGTGTTGGGATTTGGTACGTTTTAAAAAATAATATTAGGCACAACAAGATCCTTCCTCTCCCCTCTTCCTCACCCCAATCCCTTTTTCCCCTGGATTGTGTACTTGTCTGAAAAAGAGACAAATTAAAAGACATAGCTAAAAGAACTGTTGAAAGAGAAGCATGTAAATGATATAGTAATTAAATTTTAGTTAAATCTTGAGGGCAGGGACAAGTGTGAATTTTGTGTGTTTTCCTCTGTTTTTCAACATAGACACTCCACCACTGCACCAGTATAAATTCTGTAGAAAGGATTTAACAAATGAGGAAACAGAAATTATTATCACTTCATTTCTCTTCAGTTCAACAAGGCTAAAATAAATAACATAAACAAAATGATGCCTTATTTATTTTGTCTCTGAATATGAATAAAACAAACAAATAAACAAGTTAACAATTAATTTGTTCCAAACATTCAATTGCACAAAAAATTTTGATAAATCACTCCTGCTTTGTTTTTGAACTTTGACTGATTTAACCTTGTTAAAAGGATCAGAAGGGGAAAAATAACCTCAACCCAACTCCTCTCATGGCTTGATTTGCTCACTCCCCACTGCCCATTGCCTGTAATGCTGCTGTTCAGGCTGTATTTTAAGCTTGAGCCTGTGGAGATGCCATTCAAACTTAGTGTTTACCAATGGTTACCACAGAGTGGTAACTCAGAACCCTTCTGAGTTTTCCTATGCTTGTCTCAAATATCTCTCAGCATGAGTAAATTATAACTTTTAATGGTGAAACTAGAGTTCAGCTTGAAAGGTAAATCTGGCAGTTTATATGAAAGTGGTCTTTGTGGTTTTTTTTGATTGGCTTAGGGTATTTCGCATGATCAAATAGGAAAATCTTTCTCAGTAGAAATAATTTGCAGAATTTTGCAGAAGCATGAGGTGTATTTTAGCTGAGATCTATTATCTAGCTAAAAAACCAGAACTGAACAGCTCTTTTGAATCTGGTCATCTGTTTGAACACAATCTTCTTTTATCATCTGCAGTAGTTCTCATAGGGATATTTAATTTATTTATGAAATTAAGTATTTTCCTTATCTTCTGATTTTCATATGGAAAATGTTTTACTGAAAACTGATTTTGCTGCTTATGGATGGATTGGTGAGGACTTTATGCTATGCTTATGAAGGGAAACACTGGGAATATAAATCTGGAAAAAGCTAAAGCCTATCTATTTCTTCACTCTGACTTCAGACAGGGTCTGTTTTAGATTGCATTAGGGTTCATGCTGCCATTCTCATTTCAGTTTGGTGGCTGAATGCTTTTAAATTTTTGTTGGCCTGAAAAGAAAGTCAAATGCTTCTTAATTTTGCTAAAGTTTATCTCAGGATTTCAGAGTTTAAATAAAAAGTAGACTTTCTAAAAACAACATACATATCTTTGATACTGCTATGCAATTAAGACACTCCTAAATAGCTAAATGGTTTTGGAGTGTGTAAGATATTATGCTCTTATGCTCCAGTTTCTGTTGTGGCATTATAGGAACAATGGTATAGAAGCTTTTTTGTAAGCAGATATATAGTTATTTAGGTTGAAGTATGTTTCCAAACCAATACAGTCTCCTACTGGGATACAGTAAATTTTATAAATTTTAAGAGGAGGTTTGAAGCAATATTTTACCCTTAAAACTGCCTGTTTTAGTAGATATGCTGACTCAGGTCTTAGAATGATATTTTTCTCTGAAACTGTGCAGAGGTTATTGTGATCTGATTCTTAGACTTAGAGCTTTGTCTAATTTCAGATCACTTTGGGCTGGGCTCCTTGCAAGGGGATCATCAACAAACAGGCCAGACTGTGTCATCTTTCAAACAGTAGAGATGGCAGGGCATGTTCCTGAGGAACCTCTCCATTTGCGATCCTGTGTTTCCTCTGATTTACTCCCATTAGCAGAAAACAAAGAAGGTAGAGAGTAACTCCCTCTTTTTTCTTTATGTCAAAGTGTTTTCTTAACCTGGGAGTAATTCTCTGGACATTAGTCAGCTTAGCATAGATTCTGGCATGGCAAGGAGTCTATAATGTTTACAGATCATTTTGGCTGTATGTTATAGGTTATTTGTTATTTATGTCTTAGCAAGCATAGCAGTTGCTTGACACAAATATTTGAGTAGTGCTTTCTAGAGATGGAGGCTTCAAGATGAATTTGGTTTATTGACATAATTTTCCTTTGCTTCTGTCATGGGCAGGCTTATTCAAGTACAAAAGTATGCTTTTATTTCATCAGGAACTGGTATTTGTTTCTGTACCAGAATATATTAAAATATTAAATGTAGCTCAGTAAATTGATGAAAAAAAATAGTGCCTTTTATTTCCTGGTGATAAATAGTGATCTAAATTAGTATCACAATTAAAAATACATAATTATTGCAACAATTAAAATTGAGAGCAACAGATGGCTTATTACTTAAAATCCTGTTTCCCAAATCAGACTGTGAGTGTTAAAAGGCACTAATTGCCACACTTTAATGTTATTTGGCTGTAAAATCTGTTTAAAGTCACAATCATGATAACAGTATGTGGAGAGATAGTTATGAATTAAGAACAAAAAGGAAAGATATGCATCTTTTTAAAATACACATGCAATTGCTTCCTGTAGCCTAAACAATGCACAGCACATAGAATTATATGGTCTGAAGAGGGACTGCTACTTCATGCCTTCTCCACTATTCCATAACTTCCACCAACTGTGTAATGCACTTCTAAAGGGCTGTCTAACAATCCAGTCCTGTGGGTGAGTGGACGGGTGGCACAAGTGTAACAGAGAAGTGGTTCTGCAGTGATGTGCTCGATCCACCAGCCACTGATCACCTCTCTTCTGAGAGACAGAGACGTCTGTATTTTGGACGAGTATGGCTGGGATATGTAAGACCCCAATTTGCTTTCCTGCTCCACAATAAGGTCATGTGTCCTTGCAATGAAATGGTATTACTGGCTTTTAACTGTGGGTGTGTATATTTTAAGATTCTAATGGGAACTTCAGTTGTAGACTGATGACAAATCTTTATTTTCTATCAAATTTATATTGGATTTTTTCCCTAAACTGTAACAAATAACTGTATACATACTTGGCCACTTTTTAAATTTTGTCCATTTTTATGATTAAATGTCATTAAAACTTACATTTTCCTCTCCAACTACTTTGTGCTCTAATAGTATTTTTACAGGAGCATAAAAATTATAAAACAGGAGTACTCACTCTCACGGCAGGAGTTAGGGGCCAGAGACAAAGCATAAAATGAAATGAAAATTGTATAAAATTTCTAAATATAAGAAGGATAAATCCCTTTTGTCACTATTTTGTGTTTTAAATGGAATTATTTGGTTGTGAGATTACACAAACTGGACAAAAGTAACAATTTTTTTTGTGTTCATAGCAACAGAAAAGAATATTGCAGAGTGCTTAATAGGAAAAGAGACATTTAAAGTTCCTACAGGGAACACAAAAACTTCTCTCTTTGCAGATAAACTCAGAATTAATTTCACACTGCCCCTTGTGTTAACATCTCAGAGGACTGTGTATGAGAAACAAAAGGTAGAACGTGGTCATAAGACTTCTCTTTTCCCCCTCTCTGATTTTGGTGTCCAGCTGTTCTGCACTATGAAAAGTGAAAGAAATAGTGTTGAAATATGAGCTAGTTCTGGCCTAGGATTGCTTAGCCAGATCTGTCTACAAGGAACTGAATTTTCAGTAACCAAACTGTGGTTCAAACTGTGGTGCAAAACTTGCACATTTTGCTGCATCTTTTATCACACCAAGCAAGGTATTTCTCTGCTCACTCTCAGCTTTAGTTCTTAAAGCAGGGAATGTAAAGCCAGGCAACAGAGGGTACTGTTTAACCTTTTCTTCACTCTTGCTTGCTCAAGGTGTCTGAGAGTGCTGAGTGGGGCAGCTGGGGCTGGCCAAGAGAGAGTCAGGAGAGGTCTTGACTCAACATGTGCAAGATGCTGGGGAGCAGGCTGCTGCCTCAGCAAAGTGCCTCTTCTCCACACCAGGTCCAGGAGAGTCAAGCTGCCTGTCACTGCTGCCTCTGGCAGGAGGGAAAGGAGATCAGTGATCATTTCTCAGGGAGCTTTTAATCCTCTCTGCTGGCTGCTGTCATTCCCAGTCCTTCTCATCCCTCTGGTAGTGATGGCAAGCCTGGTCTTTTAACTTTTGTCTTTTCTTCCTCTTATAGTTTCATCCCCTTTTTCCTGGAGTAATATGTTTATGTGGCAAAAAAAGTCTCACTAGCTTTGGCTCAAATTTTCTTAAATTGTAATCCCAGGTTTTTGTTAGATTTGTAATGAATAGGAAGACATTTTTTCCTGCTTGTCTCACTTTCTATATTGTCTGAGAGAATACTGACTAACTGCACTCTACTCTGAATCTGTGCAAAGTGTTTTATATTGCCTTATGGAAAATTGGGACTTGGATCTTGTCTAAGTATTGAAATTATTTTCTTTTTAAAAATACCCATACCAATAAGGCAAACACTGGCTGTTTACTGAAGAAAACTGTGTCCAAAACGGAGTAAAACCATTCTAAGATTGGTGAGGTGGACTTTTTATTATCTATGTGTGTTTTCTACTGAACCTTATATTGCAAAACAATGTCAGCTGGAGTTTTATTGGTAGGGGAGATTCATACAGATGAAACCACAGACTGTTTTTTTTTGCAGGTTAAAAGCATATGGTGAGTTTAATTTAAATCCTATGGAAGTCCAGACACATAAGGAGCTTGGTTTGATTTAGAGGTTGTATTCTGTAGCCACTTTACAAAACTTGTACTCATTTTTCATGTTTAATGGCTATATGCCTCTACTTCATTTTGAGACTATGTGGCCTCCATCTGGTGGCTAATTGAACACCTGAAATATCTTGTTACTTGATAATTAATGATTCTTTGTAGACTAATCAATGCTGTATCTGGCTGATAGAACATGAGTTCAAAGAGAAAGGAGGATAGATTTTTGGTAAATTACTTGCTATTTATGCGACTCTTCCATGGGAGTGACACGACCACAGGAATGAACTCTTGCCGTTTAACTGAATTTTCAAGTCAAGAATGACATGGAGTCTGATAAAAGTAAAATAAGGTACAAATGAAAAAAAGTGAAATGCATACTGAAAGGATATCCTGTGGAGTTGGAGAAGTGTTCTGATTACAGATGAAATAAATAAGTATATCCTTACACAGGCCAGGATATATAAACTGAAGAATGCTGGTAAGTTTGTATTGAAATGAGAATGCCTGTGGAAATTCAGTCAGTAAATGAAAATGAATATACCTATATCTGACTATGATTTTTTTGTTCTCAAGTTTCAACTCAGTTTGACAATAAAACAGGAGTTAAATTTATTACCCCTCTTTATAATGTGTTTAGGAGTGAATGATCTATACTGCTACTACAGATTACACCAAAAACCTGAGTAATTGTTCATTTAAATGTATATCTTACAAGAAAGCAGTGGGGAAACTAGGTTTCTTCTGCTGTGTTTTCTTTGAGCTGTTGAGTTCTGTACATATATCTTCAGATCAGTCAAAATCAGAAGCAAAAATTCTACATATAAATAATCCTCAGTTGAATGGTGACACAGTGAAAGTTACAAATTTCCTCTAAATTTTTAGTTAAAGGGTTTGTATTTTTGAAATAATGTAATTTTTTTCTCATGGCTATTCAGTATTTTCTGAGAGGTCAGTTGTTATGTCCTCCAAGCATATCCAGCAAAGGGAACAAATAAAGAAACTCAGTATTAGATAAGTTAAATGTTTATCAGCCGAATCAGTAATGTAAAATAGTAGCCAAACATAACATAGACATTTATTAAAGTGTAAAATATTAAATAAGTATAAAATAGATGTTCATTTTACAGCCTGCAGGAGGTACTTGCAGCATTCATGTGCCAGCCACCACCATGTTACATTTGTCTGTCTGACCTTGATTATGAGGAATATGCAAGCCATGACAAAAAAGTTCTTGTCAGCATTTGTTAGCACAGCTGTCTCAGCAGCAGAAGAAAGAAAAGTAAAACTGGAGTCAGCATAGAGGAGGCCACAATCATCAACTATGGTAACTCTTTGCTGGATATGCTCTGAATGATTTATTTTACAGAGCAACTGGTATCTTTATCAGGAGTTTTCTGTAGCCAGGGTATTTTTTTCCACTAACAAGTGGGAGCAAGGCTTTATTTTACAGGTGTAGTTTGTTGTGCAGTGCTGTGCTGTTACTGCCTGTGTTATGGTTTAACATTCCCCATTTGGCCAGGGAAGGGAGAATGCCTGACCAGTTTCCAGTGGCCTAAGACTACAGCCTGTTTTTGGATGCTGTTCTCAGTGAAATGGCAAGCTCTCTGAGGATGGCTTCTGGAGGTTTTTGGCTTTTTTGGGTTGGGGGCAAGAGGCAGTGCCTGAGAAAATAGTCAACATGAGAATTAGAGATTTTGCTTGTCTCTACAACAAATGTTTTTTCATTTAAAACAAAAAATTATTTTTTGAGCAGATTGAAAGCATGTGAGAGTGACCATAATAACCTGGTTACATCACTCACCTGGCTGACAAACCATCAAAAGAACTTGAATACAGTTAATTTTGGATCTCTCCTTCCTGTAGTTCTGTAGAATAGTTAATGCTTTCTGAATGCCAACAGAAATTGTTCCTGCTGAGAGTGAAATTGGTGGCAAATGCAGAATACATGATGTATTTTATGTCTTTTTTCCTTTTTTGCTGATGTGCAGCAATAAAGTCGGTTTTATCTGATGCAGTTTTGTGACTGTGTGCAATGAAGGCACTAGTAGAGAAACAGAAGTGATAATGATGCCTTAGGAATTGCTTTATTTACCCTGTTTGTGAAGATGTATTTCATAACTATGTTCCTAAATATTAAAAGATTAATTTCTAAATGCTAAGGAAATATGCACTGGTAAAGTACATAAAACCACTGCAAATCAACTATGCTTAATATAAATTACATTTGTCATGGAAACAGTGTCAATTTATGCTGCTCCCCCAATGCCCAAATGGACCCAAGAATTATGAAAGCAAAATTGCCGTTTGAAAGTAGTGTAATTAGGTGACACTTTCACTTTTTGGAACTTTTTTTGTCCTGTTTGAATGCCCTCATATGAACCAGGTTTGACAAGGTTTTCAGCATTTTCTGAGGATGTGATACACATACATACTCTCAAAATGTTCACTGAACTGACCAAAATAACCAATCAGTTTTAAAATGTAATGGCCTTGGCCTTGCACTTAATTGAAGTTAGGCCAAATACCAGTAGGAAGTGAATGAAGTTTTCCTGAACAAAGTATTTAAATAGATTTTTCAATTCCTCCTTCAGTCTATCAGAGGACAATGCTGTAAAAATATTGAAGCTTGAGGCTTTTTCATTTGGAAACAGGCTTGAGTACTTACTGCAAACATCTATGCACTTCATTCCTGGTAGGAATGAATTCCCTTCAAGAAGACTTAAGAAGTGTAGGAAAAGAATGAAATAAGGAAAATAACTCAAATTTAATGTAGAACATAGCACAGAGGTGTTTAACAACAGTTATCAAAAAAGCTTTCTACTTGAAATAGTGCAATGAGGGTTTCCTAGACTTCCCTTGAGAGGGAGGGGAAAAATGAACCCAGAACATGAAAAAAAACCCCTAAACATCAGGAAGGTAAATATCTTGCAAGAGGTGAAAACCTGACACTGTTGTGACTTCTCAGCTGAATGTAATTCAAAGAAAATAGTACTCTTTAGCTCTTCTATCTTTTATTAAGTTTACAATAGCAGAAAGAGAAAAAAAAAAGGTATAAAAATTGCTAAGCATTAAAAATGCAGACTCCAAATTAATGTGAATGATAGTAGCAGTAGATGTTTTGTTTCTAATCAACAGCCAGTTCTGATTTCTGTCTTCCCTAACTGTAGCTTTTAGAAGTAATTTGCACTTTAATTTTTCTTCCCCTCTTTAAATGGGACACAGTACCATTTTTCACATAAGCAGCTAAAAGGGGCTGCTAGAGGATAGATTTTTGTATTGGTTACTTTGCAGTCTTTTTTTTTTGGTCTTAGCTGAATAGTGTTCAGCACTTTATGTACTTGTCTTGTGAGGCTGCGTTTTGGAGGGTATTTTCTTTCTGCAAAATTACTTCATTTCCTATCACTCCCACCTTTTCCATTCAATTCCCATTCCTGTTTCAATTTTCCCAGGGAAAATGAGTTTTTAAAAATTCCTTCCAGACTTGTTTCACTTTGGAAACCTTAAGCTTGCAATGAATGATCTGAACTTTTACAGGTAAGTTTAAGGAGACTGATGGCAAGGTACCACTAAGTTGTGTTCTGTATCTGAAAGCAGTGCATTGTGCTGGGTCACATAAGATGTTAGAGGTAGTTGAAGTGATACCTACCCTGCAGGCATCCAGGTTTGATTACTAAAATCTGTTTTAAAATTAAACTGGATGTGTTGTAAATTCTGTGCTGTTTTGAAAAGCTACAACCATTTTTCTTGGCAGGACAGGGGGTTTGTGAGGTACCTACATGGGTGTTCCTCTGCCCACCTCACTCTCTCCTCTGGATGTTTCTCTTTTTTGGGCTGTTCAGGTGTTTCCTGGGGATAATCTTCAGCTGGATCAGGTACAGATTTTTCTTCTGGAACTGTGGCAGCCCTGGAGAACTGTGTTCCTCAAGAACAATATCCACAGTTTAGGAGTAGATAAGAGGAAGGGGCTTTTGCAAACATTATATTTCTCTAATGGATTTTTCTCATGAACAAAATAAAAGGAACCATTTCTTCTATCTGCTCCACAATAAACTCAAGACCTCTTTGACCCTGGTATATAGTGCTATGGTTTAGTTGACTTGGTTGTGTTCAGTCAAAGGATGGACTTGATGAGATTAGGAGTCTTTTCCAAAGTTAATGATTCTATGATTCCAAAGAAATAATGTTTAGTTTGAAGTGAAAATTCTTATATTTTTAACAAACCAATCTTGGAAACCATCAATAGTCCCAAGAAGTATTTGTAGGTGGGAGCACCACAGCATTAAACTTTGATTATCAAATTTGTGAAAGTTTGCATTGTCACATAATTGTGTGGCATTATTGAACTATATTTAAGTATTTTGAGTTATACCAACTAAAGGATCTACCAGCATTCTAGTATGTTAAGAGAAAATTTCTTTTAAACAGGGAAAGGATATTGTATGAAGAATTACTTTTCTGCTGGTACCAAGAGATAAATTACATGGGTACATTTTATTTTTTTTGATATTTGATGTTTTTCTTAAAGGATATAGATATCCATTCATGTATAATTTAATGTTCTTATGGTTAAGTGCATGAATTAGCTCTTGAAAGATGGGAAGAACAAGTTTACTTAATTAAACATTTTATTCAAGGAGGGATGTATGTGAGAGGGGTGATAATATGCTGCCTTTGAAATTTTAGAGCTGTAGATGTCATGAGCATGTTGCAGTGTAGGTGGGAAAACAAGTGCATTGTATATTTGCTTTGCTGTCTCAGCATTCTATCAGAGAAGTTAATAATTCCTTATATCTGACAAATAAAAGGCTCTCTTTTCAGACCCCACTCTTATTTAAATTTCAGGTACAATCCAGAGTCTTAACTTTTCATGTTAGAAGAGCAGTACAATTCTTGGAGTTTTGGCAGCTGTCAGGTTTAACACCGGTTCAAAAACTTATTTCTCTTGGGCTTGGCTTATGAATATGACCAGTTAAATAAATAATTCTTTCTCTCAGTACACACTAGCACAAGTGATGCTTCTACCTTGATGGCCAATAGGTGTGCTGGTTTCACCCCTCTCCCCCTCTTCAACGTGCCATTCTGGCAGGCACTATGATTTGCTATCATTCTCACTTCTGAAAGAATGGCTGAGTCTTCTGTCCTGCAAGGCTCTGAGACAAAAATACCTGTAACGAACCCAAACTGATTGCCAATGTGGAAATCTTTATCTTCTGAATTATTTGATGAAGTTCACATATGAAATTCTGTTTCCTCTTAATTTTGTTGTATCTGATTTTGAACTCAGAACCTGTCAAAAAGTGGGAGTGGAAGGAAAACAGGATATGCATTATTACATGCAGACAAAATGCATATAAATTTAATCTCTCTCTTCTGCCTGGTTGTTTTAGCACTAATAATGTCTCTTAACCAATAAAAAACATCCACACAATACAATTAAAATAATTTAAATTAAATAATTAAAATTTAATAAATAAATTTAATATAATTTTAAAGATAGTAGTATAAATGAGGACAACAGAATGATAATGACTTTTTTCAGTGATTGTTACCATTGATGCCAGAAATTACTGTTGCCAAAAGATATCTTTTATCACAGAAAGATAAACACATAAAAGATTTAATCTGTTTGAAAATTATCTGTCATGCAAAATTTATGAAATAAATTAATTTTAAATGCCATAGTTGGGTGTTTGGAGCATAGATGTCCTTGTCTCCACAGCTGTGGTATTCAACTGAATGGCCCTATTGTCTTTAACTTTTAAACTCACAGTGGAAGCTTGGATAACATTTATGATATGACTTTTAACAATTACAGAACCATAAACCATAAAGGGAGAGGTTGTCCATTGCAGTCTGTTTCCATAACATCTTTCAAATCTCTACTCACTTTCTGTTTGGGGTGGATATTTATCTCTGTAAATATATGTAGTGTGGTCAAAATGGAATAAAAAAGATTGCCAAATGGTTTTAATACATTTTATTTAGATGCTCGAGATTATGCCTTATAAATGGATCCCACTCTATGAGAGAAATAATGCCTTTAAGGGTAATATACTTCATTACAAATATTGTATAGAGTGATTAGTGGTACAAATAAATTTCATCTTAGTTGACAGTGACATAAGTTAAAATCTCAGTGCAGAAATACATAATAATTTGCTGATTCTTTGAATTGTTTTCATGTGTAATCTGTTTGAAGATAATTAGTTACTCATGTCAATTAGAAAAATACTAAAGATATGTGATATTTTTAATGTGGAATAATAACATTATGGTTTCTGTGTTTTGGTTGTTTTGGTTTTTTGGTTTTTTTTAAAGGGAAAGTCTTTAAATGCTTGGGCTAGGAACCAAATATTAGTGCATTATATCCTTGAAGAATAACATGAAATATATTAAAAAGTTCTGAAATGGTTTGTTTCAGTTACACAAATCACATGTGTACCCTGAGACCTTGACCTAAGTGGAATGAAGATTTTTTTCAAACCTGCCTGTTGAATGGTATAAATGGATATTAAAAACCTGTCTCCTCTTTGGTGCTCTGAGTGCAGCTTTTGAATATATGACAGATGGAACTTGTTTTATTCCTGTCCCACTGTCAGTGACAGTAATAACTGGCTATGCTGGATGAGTGGGTAGGGAAATCAGAGTGGGAGTGAGGAAACTAATGCTATATTGTCCTTGAAATTTCCTAGTACTGCATGAAATTCAAAGCAATATAAATATTAGTAGCATTAGTCTCACTTATAGGGAATAAATAGTGTTACATTTCAATCTAATTTTTCTTGTCATGTCCTTTGCTCTGTCATATGTTGCTAATTAAAGATTACAGGAGAGAGCTCCCTTGAGGTAATGCATGGTTGTAATCTGTTTGAAAAAGATTTGCTTTGGATATCCATTGACCTTTCCACATTTAAAATGTTTTATGAATTTTCCTGTGCTTGCCGGGGCCTTGACTAGGTGATTTTCAGTCTCCTGTTCAGGTACATAAGTATTGTTATTTTGAACTGTGATGGCCCTATTATCCTTTAATTGTTTAAAAGGAGAACCAGTTGTCTCTTCTTTCAAGCAATTGCTCCTTATACAACAAAAGAAACAGAACCACGTCAGCTAAGTTGTTCACGGAGGCAAGGTCACAGTAAGTTGTAATACAAAATACATGACTTTTTGAAGAATAGAAAGTTTAATTTAAACAGTGTTATACAATGAGCAAACCTCATTTTTTACAAAATATCAAGCTGTTATGTTGAATGCAGAAAGTTAGGCTAAGTGCTAGATAAGTTTCAAACAAAGAAATGATAAATGACTGTTGTATGAAAGCAGGAGAGCTAAGATAAGAAAACCAAAAGGGATGGACTTGGTGGACAAAGTTATTTTTTCAATTTTGTAAGATTATATTTATGAATAAATGTCCCCTAGGAACAGAACTGAACACTGCAGCAAAATGTGAAATTGAGATCTCTTTATGGACTATTTGTGGAAGTTTGATGTCATCCTCCAAATTTTATAGCCCTTTTTTATGCTAATCAATAGTAAAGATTAGAAATTAAATGAATAATGATGAATTTAAATAACACTTAAATGGGCCAATGATATTTCTGATCTATTGAGGCCATTTCTACAATCCTTATACAGCTTTTAGTTTGGCAAATCTCTCTAAAATGAAAACTGGCTTTCTTTAGAATCTCAGAAACTGAATTTTCATAATTCATTAATGCAGTGGATTAGACATAGATTATTAATTAATTTATTTAAGCGATGCACTTATTAAATAATTTCTTTCTTATCAAGTTGGAGTCTGCTCTCTGCTGCCTCTGAAGTTTCATTACTGCTGGGAATAATTAGGAATTCTTTAGCAGGTAACAATAGTGTAACTAATTTTGCTTTATGGTGCTTTGCACTTTGACATTTACTTAAACTAGCTTTGAATATCTGTTGCCTGATTAGATAGTAATTTTAATCCACTTTGCTAGGAGAGACACTTTGCACAAATAGCTGAATAACAAGTATTGAGTGTAGACAAAAGGGACATAATGAAAGGAAATGTCTGATGGAAATGCACATCCCTCAGCATCTCAGGGAGGGAGGTCTGTGTCTGAGTGCATGAAGAATATTGCTCAGGTGAAATATACTGGTGTAAGCTTTTTTTAGTCATGAGAGTCACAGTTCTGAGTCACACAGGAAATTTAAAGAAAATTATCTTTATAATTCTGTCTTTGATCTTCTTATTTTTAATCTATTATTCTGTGTTGTCTTGTTCCCAAGGAGAATGCATGTGTGAAATATGAAATTAGGTGCTTTAACGGGCTTTGAATTAAAGTCCTCTTGAAAATCCATTCTGTATGCATGTACATGTTTGTGTAATTGTTTGGCAGACCAAATCCTGTGAATATAGGAGTAAACCTGCTAATGGATTTGAAGTTAAATTTTCAGAGTAGCATTTGTGTATGTTAACTCTGCTTTTAGTTAATATGAAAAAAATGAAAAAAAATTATATATTTCCATCTTGAATTCTATTATCACATTTGTTTGTTGAAAATAATGGTTCTTAGATCTACTGAGAACAGTAGCATATGACAGTAAATTCTAATTTTCTTACAGTATTACAAAATTTTTATGACTTTCTGTAATATTAAACTGAATAATTTCTTCTTGAACCTTAAAATTTTATTTACTTTGTTTTACTAGCAGCTTTTGAAAGTATACTTGCTCCATATTTATCAGTAGCCTAATTTAAATCAAACAGCTGTGGCAAGTAATTGTAATTAAACTGCAACCTCTGGTGCTATTGAATGGACAGGAGTATTTGAGTCTGATGTGTTCATTGATGTGTTCACAGCCTGAAGAAGTTTAACAAGAATGTCACAATCTGTGAGTAACATCTAGTGTTTTTCCTCTAACTGCAACATTCTGGATTACTTTAAAATTAACCCTAAAATCTGTGCTTTATCACATATGGCATCCTGACATGATTAATTTTCTTTGGGGATAGTTTGTGAGCTGGCCAAGAACCTAGGAAGATTTAAAGATAACATTGTAAATGCCATAGTCAGCTCTGGCTCTGAATTCTATAATTACTCATCATTTGAATAAGGAATTTCATAACTTCAGTGGTGCAAAATTTTCTCTGTATTTTGTGTGGATGTTTTTATTAGTTGAGAGACATTATAAGTGTTAAAAAGACCAGGCAGAAGGGAGAGATTAATTTTAGATGCATTTTGTCTGCATGTAATAATTCTGCTAATAGTTCACTACTTCAAAGCATTGAAGACAACATCAGACAGATTTTAAGGCTGGAATAAGTCTGGCAAAGTGTATCCACCACAATTTACTTTTAATTTACTGAATTCAATGACTTAGTCTGAGACTCAAAGTCACACAAGACAGAGTGCATCTTGTGTCATTCTCATTTTGATAAGAAACTGTCTGACATTTTGAAAAATGTCCTACTCGTTAATCACAATCAGAATATATAAAAGCTCTGTGATACAGAATTGTTTCCTTACTCACACTGGACTCCTGTTCATAAGCTATTACCTGAGCTGTGGATTTTGGCTGATAAAGTCAGGCTGAGGTTTTTTCCCCTGAACTTGTCTTGAGCTATTGTAGAAAACCATATTGGCAGAATATTCAGGTGCCCAGAATGTGAATTCTCTTGGGAAAATAGAAACAAAATGAGCAGGATTATTGTCCCAACTGGGACAGTTTTCCAAGGATGATTCAGACACCTGATTTTCTTAGGAGATGGTATTTAATACTGATGTTATCTTACAACATTTTATCATAAAATATAGATACTGCATATTTTGCATATCATTCCATGTAAACAGAGATCATACTAAGCAAACAAGCAGAAAAGAAAGAAAATTCAATGTGTTAGCTTTAGCAATATTAAACTATTTTGACTGATGAGGGTCTCTTAGAAGTGGTATTAAAACTGCAAAGCTGTATCAGCTGATTGAAGGAATCAATCTTCCATTAGTGTTTTGCTGATTTTACAGGAAATTATGCTGAATAGGCAGTGTAAGCAAGACCATCCATGTCTGAGAAGGACAATTACACAATTTATATGACCTAAATAAAAGAAATGCAATGGCTCCTTGAAGTGGAAAATTGCTTTACAGTCAGTGTGTGAACTTCACTTTTAAATATATGCAACAATTCTGGTTTTGGAAGACCTAGACTAACTCCATTATCTGTTAAAAAAAGTTTCATAATTCTAATACATAATAAAATGAAATTATTTACAAAGACATCAAAGGAAAGCTTGATTTTGATATTATTTCTTTCTTTCAAATGTGCTCAAATAGCTATTCTCCCCTTGTCTGAAAAAAGTTCAAGTGGTCTTCTACCTTCCCATATCCTCTTCAAAGCAGAAGTCCTTGAAAGCAGTGGGTAAGGTCTGTGTACCCTCTTCAGATAGCAATACAAAGGCATGACTTGAAAATGGAAATTCTGAGATTCCTGTAAGAGATTTTGCTCTTAATAAATTTAACTTTGTAATGTATAAAATTCCTCCTCCTTTCTCCTCCACAAGAGTAGACCAAACTGCTGTACTGCTTGAAAGGGATTTCTCTTCAGCTCCTTTTATCTGGCACATAGTTGTGAAATTTGTGTTGTTTGCTTTTACCTGATATTTATCAGTTTAAAATTTGCACCCAATGGTTTGCCAAATTATTTTATACCTATTATCAGATTTCTTCATTTGGAAAACATCAATATTTAATTGGCATATGTACTATTACTAGATAATTCTTCAAGAGACATCTGAGTATTTTTCTATCTTCCAAGCTACATAGTAGAGACCTCTTGTAAGTTGTCAGGACTCTTCTAGGGCAACAGTTTGTTAAGAGTTTATCAAAACTCAGTTAAGAGGTTTTATTTCCTTGCTCATCTGAAGATGATAATGTGAAGAACTTTTGTCCATTATACTTTTCTTCTTAGTATTTTTTTATTCTATAGAATCGAATACATTTCCAGTTTTCCCCTGTAATTTCCATTATGAATAGGAGCTATTATGACTAGGACTGTTGGTTTTGGATTATCCTGGAAATTAGAGATTATTTAGTCATTAACTGCGATTGTGTATCACTATTTTTTCTCATATTTGTGCAACAGTTTCAACAATATTGTGTGGAAATTATTCAAAACAAACTCTTGAATAAAAATATTTCCATATTTTCAGCCAAAAGCTACACAGAAAAATGTAGAAAAACTGTTCCTAAAGGATTCAAGATTCTGAAGAATATAGTTTTATACACTAAGGAAAGTATCTCTGTATATATGTATTTCTTCCAATAGAAAGATAATATTGTGTTTTAAAGGGCTGTTAACTCCACTCTGGAAATATGTCACTAGAACAAATGGGTTTTAATGGAAGAGCCTCTCAAATTTATGTTTGACACTGTTTATGCAAGAAAGACCTAGCAGCAGGACAAGCTATCAAGTAAAATATTAGTTGTTGCTGTATTCAAATCAAACCCTGATTTTTGTTTTTCTGGAACATGTCAGATGAGAACAAGTTATACTTTAGTTAAACACTAATTACTGATATCAGTAGCTGAGGCAACCATGCAAGATTCTTGTTTCCAGGTTTATTGTCTCCTTGCTTTTTTACACCTGTGAAGGATGGAAAAATGGTTTGATATTTTCAGTCCTCATGTTTATTTATCTAATCTCTGTATTTTCTCTAGTATCAAGTATGTTTTAAAAGATGATTTAAACACATTTAGTAATACATATCTTAGGCTTATCTTTTCCAGTGCAAGGGTAACTTTAAAGCTCTCCTTGTGTTTTACAAACAATTTTAGGTAAGGCATAGAAGAGACAAGCATTCTGTGACACTCTAGACATGTGAATGTCCTACAGTTTATATACAGGACAGCACAATGGTTTAATATGCAATAGTAGGGATAGGGAACATATTTTTTCCAGGTCTCCCTAGAATCAGCATTGCAGGTTGCTGTGATTAATATCTCCAATTTTGACACAGCTGTTATCCAATTACACATTCAAAACCATAATATGCCTTTTAAAATAATGCATTGTTTGTATTTGACATTCACTGGTCTCAGAGATGCTGTTAAAACTGCTGTTCTGGTCATACAAATGACCAGCCATTACTTGCAGGTTGTTAAGCAAGCCCACTGAACAAGAAAGAAAAACCTGTGTTGTTTTCATAGGCTTTGCATCAGTATGGAAACCCACAGAGTAACAAGAAAAGAGGTTAAGCTCAACAAGACCTTGCACTTGAAACTTTCATACTAGAGTTTACAGTACTTACCTGAAAACTTTTAATTATAGCTACTGGTGTGATATTACCTGAAGTTTTTCAAACATTCCTCAGTTTGGAAGAAGTCTGAAGTTCACACAGCATAAAGTAAGAGAAAAACAAATGATCCTCCCCTTCTTCATTTCTTCTATTCTGCATATATTGTCTAACTAATAATGCATCATTTTTACTTGGTGTGAATTTAAGAAAAAAAAAATCACAGGCAATTAAAAAACTCATCAGTTAGGGTTTCAGTTCAATGTATTCCTGCAGTTGTCCTTATCATCATAATGATGTCATCTCAATCAATGAATTGCAGAGCCAACTGCTATATTAGTAAGGAAGTACTATGTAGTAAAAGGGTCAAGAAAAGGTGTGCCTAATGGGAAGACTGGAACTCTATTTTGTCATGAACCAAAACTCCTACTTGCTGCAGAAAACATAAGCAATAAATAAGATTGGAGGACGTAATAATAATTTTAGTCCTTTTCTGCCATGCACTGTTGTAGCCTTTTGTTTTATGTAGCCAGTGTTCTGAAATTGTAGCAGATGACTGACATTACAGTGCATCCTGAACTATCCTGAATATCTTTAAATTTCTCTTGTAATATATTCCTATCACTGCCATTATGGCTGCAAAAATCTTAGTGTCACTTCAGTTAATTGTAGAAGCTGAATGATGTTGTCTAACTTCCAGTGATGCAGAAGAAAATATGCACTTGCATGCTGCTATTATTCAAATTGAATTTTCAAGCTGAACAGTAAAAAGTCTTTAGTTCACAGCATATTTTGCACATAAATTCAAGCAGTGTGCTGAACTGCGACATCCAGAACAAAAAATTATATGAGCAGGTTGCTGAGCTTGCTGTCTGTAATGCACTGGGCATTCTGAGGCTATAAAGCAAAACAATGCTATAACCAACCCTTTTAAATTACCCAAAATATATATTTTTTCTTTGTCTTTGAAGTTACTTCTTGATCCATTGATGAACTCCTGGTTTGCTGAATGTTGTGAAGGGAGCATGACAAGCAGGTTTTTCTACCTTGCAACATTAGCCACCTGTGTCAATTTTCATCCCATAGAAGGAATATAAAGTGACTTTGAGGTTTAATCTGTTACATTTGTGACCATTTCTGATAGTCAGACTTTATCAAAACAGTACGACAAAATGAAATCCTTCCTTTAGGTTTGGCTCATCTCTAGGATAACATTAAGAGATGTGGTGGGTATTAATCTCCTTTTGGTCAAATCCAGACTTAACTTATGCTCCTTTTGAATTCCTGATGTCATAAACCAGCACATTCTGAACATCTCAGTATTTCATATGAGGTCTTGCTTTGCTCAGCTTTTTCTCTTGTGGCTGATAGTTTTCTATGTGCAGGGACTTTGAAAATGCCAAAGCACACTTGCCACACTGCCTGTTTTTTTTAACAATGACCTGCCAGTAGGCTACTTTAGGTTAGATCAGAAGACAGAAATAATTATTTGTGTGTTCCTAAAGGGAATTCCTGAAGGAGTGACTGTATATATACTAAGATACAAATGCTTAGAGAATATGTATTGCTTGAGAGTGAAAGGAAAGAAAATGAAATCTTGCAATTTCAATGAGGACCAATTTGGCAAGCTTTGGTCCATATCCCTGCACTTCATAGCATCCCATGAATTTAGATGATTTTCCCTTCAGTGAAGATTATTTTTTTATTTTATGGGTAGGTCTTCTTGTGCAATTCTTCTCCTGTTTTTTCTGTATTCTTGTTTCATTGTTTGAGTTTGCTATTTCAGTTAGGTTAGTTTTGGTAATTTCTGGTCCTTTTCACTTTATTTCATTTCATTCCAATCCATTTGATTATAGTCACTTCATTTCCAAATTTTGGGGTTTTTTTAATCTGTTCAATCTATAGCTAAGATGAGAGGAATTGAAATGTTTTAAAAAGCAATGGACAAGATATTTTTCTTCTAGAAATCAGTTTTCAATTAGTGGAAAAAATTGGGATTGCAAGTTTTATACGGTTTGCATGGACAAGCTTTGGTAGTGGAAGGGGTGGAATACAGGGGTAGCTTCTGTGAGAAGCTGCTGGAAGCTTCCTCCATGTCCACCATAGCTACTTCCAGGCAGCTCCAAAGATGGATGTGCTGGTCAAGGCTGGGCCAGTTAGAAACAGTGGCAATGCCTCTGTGATAACAAATTTATGAAGGAGGAAAACTCTGTTATTGCACAGATGTAATCGTGGCCAGAGAAGAGTGGGGTGAGAAAAAGTGAGAGGAACAGCTCTGCAGACCCCAAGGTCAGTGGAGAAGGAGGGAGAGGAGGTGCTCCTGGTGCCAGAGCTGAGATTCCCCTGCAGCCTCTGGTGAAGACCATGGTGAGTCATAATGTGCACCTGCAGCCCATGGAGAGCCAGAGGGATGCAGAGATCCACCTGCAGCCATGGAGGACACCCACACCAGAGCAAGCGAATGCCTTGGTTTTGGCCCTGTGGAAGACCTGAGATGAGAGGGGCCCATGGTGGGCAGCCTGTCCTTGAGGGACTGTACCCTGGGGAGGAGTGATCCATGTGGCAGCAGTTGCAGGTTACAGAGATGTTCCCTGTTTGCTGTCTGTGCAAGCCCATATTCTTGGTTTACCAAGATTCTCTTGGTAATGTTTTTCTAAGATGACAACACATCTTTTTTGTTTCAGATTTGAGATATGCCATTACCCTCTGTTTCTGAAACAACATATTTATTCCTACACTGTCTTGCTTCCAAGGCAATTTTTTTTTCTATATTTATGTCTAAAATAATTATCTTGAAATCAGACTATTTCTATGAGATCTAAGGTAGTTCTTGGTTTAATATAATGACATTTGAAAGTGTAGAAATTCCTTTGCCAAGTGTCTTACAATATTATTAAATATGCTTATCACAGGTAGCCAATTCTAAAAACCTCACTATAAGTTGCTGCCAAATCATTTAATGAACTATGGAATAGACACCTGTTTTAGTGTTCTGTTTACACTAAAAGGAAAAGAAAATGAAAGGACTGAGGCAATAGTGGCTCTTTTAATTGGCTTTAAATTCTTTCAGATTTGAAACATTATTACAGTTGAATGACAATGTTCCTCTACATGCCTGTATTGCTCATCCACCCACTCAGCAGCTGAGACTGTGATTTGTATCCCAATAAACTTGGTCTCTAATACAGGAAGATGCTGAATTAATAGGTATTTAAAATCCTTGTGCAACCCATCTACTTTGAGACCTTATCAAGTTTTTAATAGTGAGGAGAAAAGAGGAAATGGACTCTTGCTGTAATAACTCTCCGCTTTCTTTGTTTTTTGCTCACTGAAGATTATATTATATTTCTTGTACTTCTCTTTTGGAGTTTCCTTGTGCATATGGAGTACAAGAATTAATTTAATTTATCTTCTAAGCCTTGTTCAAATGTATAAATTTGTATCATCACTTGCTTGTGGTTCAGCTGTTTTCCTAATTGATCTCTTCCACTTTGAATATTTAAGTAATATTTTATTGTTTCTATTCTCTCCCAAAACAATACTGCAATCACTGACAGTTTTATGTTCTTAATGATATTTTAGAATATTTTTGCTTGACTCCATCCTATTCTCTTTTAAATTATGTGTACTAAATCTGTCATTTACTAACTTTCATGTAACAGAAAATATGATGTAATCCAGTAGGATTTCAATGTTTACAACATCTGATTGATCTTAAATACTTTATTGCTTTTTAATAGCTAAATGCATGCTGAAACTGAATGTGTATTTTTTGTTCAATCCCCTATTTGCTGTAAAATCCATATAAGAAATTTCATCATCTTGACCCATTTTTACAATTAATGTCAATATCTTCCTGATATTTCTTCTCAGAAATTCTTCTTATCTCTTTATTCTCATCCCTGAAAAATTAGATGTATTTATTCAGCTATAAAACTTAGCAGTGTTTCTGAGTTCCAGTTGCTGGAACTGATGAAAATGAAAAGATAGTTAATGGACATATAAACTGATGAAAATGAAAGATAGTTAATGGACATATAAAAATACCAACCTCAAGTACTATTACAATAAAAGTTGAATTGTGGAACAGTTATCTGCAAGCCAGTGAGGTATTAAAGTCATATTTAATGGTAAGTAATCAGATCACATGGAGAATAGTTGAGGTATCACACACAGCTTCTGAAAACTGTGCAGTCTTAACCTTGAACTTGACAGCAGAAAAACAAATTGTTCTGCTCGATCTCTTTTGAAACACTGAAAGAAAACTTGACTACAATTTCTTCATCATATAGGTGATTAACAAGGATAAATCCTTATTTTTCTAATAATGGGAGTGCACTTCTGTAGTGTCTGCACTAACCTCCATACTGCTTCTAAGGATTTTATTCTACTTTCTTCTTAAACCTAATTTTTATAAACTTCCTTAGTTTCCATTATTTACCTCCTTGAAATTTAATGTGCTCAGTCTTTTTTTTGTTCCCAGAATCTGCTGTAGATATGTTTTTGTGATCATTGTTTAAAAACTGGCACTTTCAAAAGATATTTGAAAGTTTTATGAGATTTGTTTAAACTAAATCATGTAGATCCACCTTAAGATTCATTAACTAGCTCTTTCTTTATACTATACTCAACAACATTTACAAGTTTTATCTCTATATGATGGTATTCTGACATGAAATTTGTGCAGATTTTCAGAACTGTGGAAATTACCTGGCAGAAATTATTTTCTTCCTTTGGTGCCCCACTGGTTTCTTTAAGCATATTGCATTTGGTGGGTGTGGGTGTAGGGGTGTGGGTGTGGGTGTAGGGGTGTGGGTGTATGGCTCCATGACGACATAAACTCCAAATCTTAATTTTCAAATTTAGGCTTAGAATTTCATACCATGCAGATTTTGTGCTAATTTAAAGGTTGGTTAATTTGATTTGATAATTCCTTTAAGACAGAGAATTACTGTTCCTATAACTCAAATTACTCTGTCTTTCCTGAATATTTTATGCTCTGCTCTCACACAGAGAACAGATTCATACAGAGAGCAGATTCTCACAGATTGATTGTCTGACTCCCATAAGTTTTCAACACATATGGTATGTTAATCTGGTACTTTATTCTGGATCACACATTCCAATTCCTCCATCTTTTTTCTTAGGCTTCCAGCATTCCCAACATGGAAGACATGCTATTAATTGGTTACATTTATTGTCACTCTTTTAAAATGGCATTTTGCTTCTTATTTCTATATTTGATTGTTTGATTATTTCTGTCCTGACCTTTCCTTTTTTTTTCTGAGAATACAGAATTTTTTTTGTCTTCATATTTACAAATGTTATCTTAAACCCTGTGTATTTGCTCCTGTCAGCTTTCCCTCACTACTCAGCATAAAGCTCACTGTCAACCCTGCTCATTTTAATCATCAGCAGCTTGGTTCCTTAGAGGTGAATTCGTGTCCTTTGCTTATGTTCAGAGTGCCCTCAATTCCTGAAATACTGAATAATCCTCCTCTTACAGCAAGTTCTGAAAGTCTGTGTCCATTGCTGTTCCTGGACAAGTGTGGGTACTAACAACACATCAGAGATTCTAGCAGAGACCTTGGTTGTGTTTTCTAGGACTGTATGTTTTGGGTCTGAAATTTTTCCTCTTATTTCATTAATATATGTGGAGAAAGCAATCACATTATTCTCCCTGGCCTTTCCAAGCTGGTTCCTTTCAATGGCTGTACCTTCCTGTCGGCTCCCTTCAGAAACCCAGAAGCTTATTTGGTTGAGGAAGGAGGATTCCACCTATCCAAAATGTTTTCTGTTTCCAGCAGGGCATTCTTAGTACAGAATGATACCCACATGTGTCTTGTGTTAGTCTTCTCCTTGCTAGACTTTGATTTTTCTGAGCATTTGTATGAGCCTCTTCACCCCTGAAATCCTACTGCAGTGAAACCGCTTCTTACCTGGTCATTTTATGTAGTCTTGGGTCTCTGCTCATTCACTGAAGATCTCATTGCTTTGGAGAAGCCCAGAACATTGGTATTTTGGTAAAAAAAGAATTTATAATCATAATTAATTGCAGTCTTTGCACAAGATTGTATGATACAGTAACTTTTATAGGGGCAGATTTTTGTTATATAAACCACAATTACCTGCATGCTCCACCTCATATGCTAAAGCCTTGCTCACTAACTGATAAATGCATGAAAATCTTCCATGAAAAACTGCTGCAGAATGTGAGTTGGGGAGAAAAAAGAATACATTTAAATTTATAGCAGAAAGAAAAGTAATGTAATGGAATGGAATATGTTTCAAGCAATTTTGAATCCCAATATATTTTACTTTTTGTCTTTTTGTTAGTAGATATTTGCTGTCTTTACATTTTCTTTCTATTTTTAAGAAGTATTTAAAACTCACAACCTATAATTATGTTTCCTTCTCTTCAAATGGGTGGGGTTTAGTCGTAACAGCTCTTTTTAGAGTTTTAAATTCACACATTTATTTGCATATGCATATTCCTAAATCACAAGCGCAGATTGCTTATGTGTCTAAGCAAATTAGGGTTTATTACATGCAATAAGAACTTCATCTGTGCCTGCTAGTTCTGTTCAGGTATCATGTCCATTTAGGCACAAATAACTAGTGGGTATCTTTCTCACAGTGTCATTTAAAAATGCCTTCTCTCTGTCACATATGGTGTAGTTTCACACCTACATAACAAGAAAAAGCAAGAATTTGCCAGTTTCAGGTTGGGAAACTGTGATAACTTATGCAAAAAAAGAGAATTTTTTAAATACATGTTTTCCTTTGCATTCATATAAAGGGGATGTGAAGTAAAAATTTATCTGTGACATTATTCTCTGTTTTAAGCACTTTACAAACACATGGATATGTGCATAGGGTGTAGCAGTAAATACTGAATACAAAATAGGTTTTTGCTTTTACTTTGTGAATGTGATTATATTTTTTGCTTCATATGATTGCATATATATATATATATATAATTACATCAAAGTATGTGTTGCAATTAATACACATGTAATTATAATAACTGGTCACATCTGTGAATATTTCAACATGTACTTTATTGCCATAGTGTCATTGTCTCATAAAAATTCATGTTGCAAATATCTGGCAGGTCCTGGTATTTGCATCTGCAGCATGTTGTCACAGTTTATATTTGAAGGAGAACAGGACCAAACCTGGGATCTAAATTTGTACACAAAAATGTTTATAATCTTATTATTTCAGTCATCCACATAGCTTTAGGTGCCTTTGCTTTGTTTTGAGGTGTTATACTTTGTTTTGAAGTGTTATATTTTGTTTTTCTACTCTCCTTCCAACTCAACATTGTCAATCCCAATTGGAAGAATTGTTCTGGAAATCACTGTCAATGGGCAGCCATATGACATTTATCATATCTTAAAACTATTTGGAAAGGCCTTTTTCTTTTGGCTAAAGGCTAACGGGGAAGCATGTCTTGCCTTCCAACTTCTGTTACAATCAAACTAAAAAGATTTATTTGCAACATTAAATAATTCATAAAGCAAATAAAAAAGCACTTCTACATATCACTTATGCCAATAAATTTTATTCCCTTAGATAAAGGACATAATTTTGAGATCTTTGACATTTAAAAAGACCTTAGAAATCCCTAAATCCTGTACAATTTATACTGAGTGATTAACATCTACGCTGAATAAAAGGACATAATGATGATATACTCCTTGGTAGAATAATCATTAAAATAATGGTTTCTTTCTGTTCTCCCAGTGTTACTCAATTGTAATAATGTAAATTTTAAAAGGAAATTTTAAATCACATGGTTATAGAAATTCTATCTGCAAAAAGAAATGTGGAAGAAAAATAATCCCTTTTATGTGTGCATATTCACAGTGACTTAGATGTTCCTCAAAAAGAAGTCTGTATAAGGTAGGCATGATTATGCTTAAATGCCACTTTCAGCGCTTTTAGCAAACAAAACCATATCTACCCCATACCATATCTAAAGTTGGTAACTTTTAAATATATTTAAAACATATTTAAACATATTTAAAGTTTGTAATTTTTAATCTTTTTTTAATTTCAAGAATATCAAGAATAGATAAGTGAATGAGATTAATAAGGACTCTTTTAGAAAACAGATACTATGTGTTCATGGTTGAGGAATTTTATGCAAATATTGATGAATGCTCATCCAGCATGTGGGATAGAGAGGGACCCTGCTTGATGGCTGAAGTCCTTCCCAGCATCTGACTGATGGAACTGAGCATCATGACAGACTGTGCCATCCTTCCTGATTAGGAGGTGCAAATGGAGTGCAGACAGTTGCAATGCATCCTTGTTCTTTTCTCCAGTCTGTCTCACTCGAGCTGGAAGGCAGGCACTTTCATTTTCTAAACAGTTTACTTTCAGTGTCATTCCTGGCATCTCTCTTTCAAATTTGCTCTGTACTTCATCTGTTGCCTGGTGATGTCCTTTTCAATATCTGTGGCTGTATAAAACACAGCCAGGGTTACTGATTAGCCAAAACTGAATTCAGATAGACCTAACTGATGGCATTTGAAATTTCAGCAAAATTCAACAGCCATTAGCTTTAAACAATTGCTATTAGAAAATCATCAAGCTGATGTAGAAGACAAACTGCATATTGATTTGTGAATCGTTTGATGAACCCATGGATGTCACAGCTGGACTGGCTTAGATATTTGTACATGTAAATTTTTTAACAGCAAATTGCTGAAAAATTTTAAATTCCACTCTTCTGCTAGTATTCTCTCTGCTAGATTTTATGATGGCTTCTGAAACAGTTGTAAAAGTTACGTCTGCAAAAGAACTTGTAGGATATAATTGGTCATGTCTATTTTCTGCTGCTTTTCCTGTCAGTATTGCCATATGCATACCAGTGGTTAAAGCTGCATGGAACTATTTGCAAGGGAATATGAGAAAATCCTTGATGAGTCTGATGATCAGCACTTAGCATTAGCAACACCATCATTTTTGTTGCTTCATTCACCTGCAAAACCTGAAGGTTAAAAAGCAGCATGGAAAGATTAAAACTTTCAACTGAGATTTTTTACTTGATTTTTTAAAAGGAAATCTTTCCACAAACCTTACTATTTAATGGACAAATCTATGAAAGAGGCTTCTGACCATGAGCATATATAATGAAACACAGTAATCTTAATTATCCCAAGTCATTTGTAACAGCAAAGAGATGGTGAGTCTTCCTACAGGGATCGTAATGAAACTGCCAGCTGGGGTGGTGGACAAAGAAAGGAGAATGAATTAGGTTTTGAAACTCCCTGACCCACCCAATTTCCAATTGCTTTTTAGACGTGGTTTATGGTCTTTTCAAGTGTTCTAAATTAATCAGCTTTTGCAGAAGTTAGATCAGGGCCGCTCCAACTCCAAATGAAATCTCAAAAAAATTTGAAATAATTAACCTGTTAAACCTGGCTCCTGGGTAACATGCTGTTTCTACAAGGGTTTGCAAGGGCACTTCATGCAATTCACTCCACAAGATTCTCTGAAACACAGGAGGGGAAAAAAATCAGCTGACAAAACCAGCAGCAATTGATTGAGGACATTGAACCTGTTATGTACATTTTAAATTTTGTTTAATAGGAACAGTTTTTTCTAAGACTATTGCCCATGTTTTAATAGAAGTGACTTGAATTCCAAAGTGAAGGAAAAGTCCAAGTGAACTGTGTTTCTTTTTAAATGAAATTGTCTTTATCTTGTAGCTGCAGTCTGGTAGACAGTGAATTTCATTTGAAAACAGAGGACAAGAGAAGAGTGACTGAGTTTAGCTTTTTTCTAAGTTTATTCTAACTTGTTCATTTCCAACACTCAATGTCTCACCAGTTTAGGAGAAAGCTTGATTATAGAGACTTTTCCTTTAGGAAAGGGTCTTGTAGAGGAGCACAATAGATCACAGATACTTGTTTCTCACAAAACTAGCAAAGGACTTAATATATTTAATTTTAAAAGTATATAGATTTATAGGATTATTTTTTGCCACACTGCCTCTAGCAGTACTTCTATCAAAGTAGGAGGTAGTAACGATGTTTATTAGTACCTTTGTGAGTGGATATAAATAGAGGCAGAAAAAGATTTTACCAGGAATTTTTTTAAACTATCCAACTTGTGAAAGTTTCTAAATGTCCCTCTCCCTCTTATGCTTCTTTAGATCTGTTCAGTTATTTATCTTGTCATTAATTCAATGGGAGTCTGGGTACACTTAGTGACTCCTTGAGTGCATTGCCCTCCCTTGTCCTTTAGCCCATTGAACTACTGTTTTGGGCACAGTTTATTTAAAAATGTGAGTTTGAAACTGTTCCTATGAATTGCCTAGTCTGTAGAAGAATTTTTATTGTTTTCTATTTATTTAAACCTTCTGTGTGATGGCAAGGGAGGAGTGAGGGGAAGCTGTAACTTTAAACAGCTAATACAAGTTACTTGAAATTAAAATAAATTTAATGAAATTCTCATACGTTGTAATGAACTTGGAACCCAATTTCTCAGAGGAAAAAACAGGGGCATGTCCATGGAAGCTTGTGGGCATTCCATCCTTGGAGATGCTCAAGGCCAGGCTGGATGGGGCTCTGAATAAAGTGATCAGTTGGGTGGCTTCCCTGCCTGTGGTGGTGGGGTGGAAATACGCTTGAGGCCCTTCCAGCTCTAACCATTCTATGATTCTATGCTAAACCAGAAAGCTGACCTTTTTTTTTTTTTTTTTAATCCTGATTTTTTGCAGGCCTAGGCAATTTAAAATTAGGAAGAAATTCTTTACTGGCAATAACTTCAGACCCTGGCACAGAGAAGCTGTGGTTGCCCAGAGAAGCTGTGGATGCCCCATCTCTGGGAGTGTTCAGGGCCAGGCTGGAGGTGGCTTTAATAACCTGGTCAAGCAGAAGTTGTCCCTGCCCATGGCAGGGAGTTTGGAACTAGACGATCTCCTCCCTTCCAAACCAGGCCATTCTATGAAATAGGAAAATAGTAATTGGTGCATGTTAGTGACTGGAAAACAGATGGATAAATGAAAAATAAATAACTTGAAACAGCATCTGCAGATGCTGACTATCAGTCTAAGCTTGTAACAGCTCCTGTTTCCAGTGTGAACTGCTATTTTGCCAAGTAAATGACAAGTAATAAACACTGATAAATGGAGTATGGAAATCCTAAAGTATATTTTGTATTTCTCTTGGCTTCAGCTGATAATAAATTGATGTTCTTAAAATTCCAACTTCACCCATTAGTATCAGAATTCCTATTTTCAGCAAGAAATTATATTTCATATGTGAATATGATAGCTGGGGTTTTTTTTCATTATTATATACACTGAAAACCAGCTGGTTTGGTTTATGATTAATTATTGGGATATATTAAATCTTACTGTCAATTTTTAAACTTTTAATGCCTTGTACTGGAAGTAGAATATTTACCAGCAGGTGTCATATAGTTTAAGTAATAATAATGGTGCATCATATAAATAAGTAAATATTTATAGAATTAAACTGTAAAAGAGGATGTGGCACAGCAAAACATAATCATACATAAATGATACGTACCTTGAATTAACGTGGGGTTTTTTTGTAATTGTTAAATTATGCAACCTTTCCATGTAACTGCCTGTGACATGTTTTTTTTACTGGTGCCTATTCACTGGTGGTAAGCATAATGCAAAAGCTGTTGTGAGGTAAGCAGGATCTGTTTTTGAGCGCTGTGGAATGCTTACAGATGCTGTGTTTGATAAGAGGCCAGGAACTATGTCTACAGCTGTTAATTCAGAGGTGGTGATGCTCCACAAGTGTGATCCTAGCGGTATTCAAGGAAAGGGTGGGAGTATGACAAATTGATGAAGGAATATAGATCAAGTTCAGACTGTTCTTAGCACAAATGGGTAAAATGACCAGAGTTAAAACACAGTTTGCAAACCTGAGGCATTGTGAGTGCTGTCTTTACTTTTTAATCCTTATTTCTTATATTTGTTTACAAATAGAGAAAATGAAGCATATTAATGATGGTGTAATTTGGGCTAGCACAAAAATCATTATAATTGTGAGATAAGTGGAACACTGGAACCAGGCAGTTCAGGAGGTGAGACTCCTTCCTCACTGGCCATTTTAAAGATAATCATGTTGACTGAAAGTGAATGAACATGAGGTTCTTACCTGTTCTGACAATCCTAAAATTTGGCCACAACTAAAACACAGTGTGATTGAGTTGTGCAACTTACTCTATTTGCTTAATCTTCCCTTGCTTATTATAACTAAGTAGGATGGATCCTTTTTTCTCATCTGCATCTTTTTTTTCCTCTTCAGCATGTGCTCTCTGAGGAAATTATGGAAAGGCTGCTTTCCTCTCTACTCCCTGGCTGTAGCCTGTTTGACAAAAACAGAGGGTTCAATGCTGTTAGAAAAACTGAACAGACCTTCACATACGCAGACTTAACCTTCAGTTTTCTTTTCACCTTTGGGAAATAGGAGGGCAAAAAGCCACTGCAAACACCTTATGCATTTCACTTGTAGCAGTAGGAATGCTTCCTATAAGTTATTAAAACAAAAAGGAATGTTGCATGACTCAAATGAAAAGGAACAAAGCAGAAAAAGTGTTTAGCAACTGATAATTTAAAAATTACAGATAAAACGAGTGCAATAAAGGAATGTTCAAAGTTTAGGAATTATCAAGGTCAGTATCTAAGCTTGAGCTGTGTGCAATATAAAATTAATCAAGCAGTGACATATTTTTCAGTGTGCTTAGAATTTTCCAATAAGGAATTGTAGTGATACATTGTTCTCCCTGCATTTACAGCAGACTACCAGAGTTTTAAATAATGACTCCCCTTCTCAAATTCTGGAAGTTTAAAAATATTAGAGTATGTATTAAAATGCTGGTGGGAAGAGTTATACATGCATGTATTAATTCCATTTTAATTAGGGAATAAATGCAGTGAGCTACAAATAGAAGGGGTGGGAAAGAAAGGTGGGAAATTTAGTCAGGCAAACATTTTCCTTTATTCAAGTGTTGCAATGTAACACTACAATCTAGGTATTGATTAAATTTTATTTCTGCTAATCAGTTCTTTCTTCTATTTTAGGAAGTAATTTCTTGATATCAGCCTAAGTACTATTGTGTGAACTATTGTTTTATTAGTTAGATTTATTCAAAATCTTTCAGCCTTAGGATGAAGGCTATACACTGGCTATATAAAACTTTACAACTAGTAAGAAAAGAATTCAGTATAAAATCCATGAAAAAGAAATTACTTTAGTCAGAACATGGAGCTATGCTTCATTAGTGATTTCTATGAGGCTGCTGGGCAGGATACTTAACTCAGAGCTCCTCAAGTCAATTCCTTCCTTTAATACTAACCTGCAGCTATGAACATCTATTATTAGAGAAATGATATAATGGAAAATCACCCTGATGTGGAAGCATATTAGAAATCACAAGTGAAATGGCTTGCTTGGGGCATTTGAATAACAAAGCAATGGATGACAAAGTTGGTAACACTTCTGCTCCTTTAAGGCTCATAGATTAAGTGGGTTTGGTTCAGTTCATAGTATCTAAGTAGGTTTCACTTTCTATTGCTTCTGAGATTTGTCACCAGATAACAGGTTGCAAACATGGTTGAAACTTTATAGAATGTCTTACCCAGAATAAGATGAACAGTAGAACTAGGAAGATCATATTAATTTGCTGGTAATTTTAGTTGCTACGCTAAGCTCAGTTTTAAAACTGTATGAACTGATTTGTATAAATAATCAAAGTTAGCACACTATCCTTTAACATTTGAATGATTTTCCAGAGGAAATGTATTTGAGAAATAAATCTTGATGTGGTCTAAGTACTGTTTAATAGTTTAAATGGATTTTGACAAATTCTATAAAACTTGTTATTTACCAGAGCCAAAATAACATGAAAACATATAAATTTTTAAGTGTAATTGTACAAACTATCCTTGTATTCTTCATCATTTGAAAAAGAGATCTGCTCATTTGACAGGTGATGACAAAAAAGAGATCAAATTATTTACCACAGCAACGTCTGCAAAAAATCAGCTCAGTCATAGAGAGGTAAAATTGGTGAGGTAGAGATAAAAAAAACCAAACCAATTTCCAGCCATATAACAATTCAAAATCTTGTATTAAAGTGAAATTGCATTACAATTGTAGCTAAAGACATAAATAAATTATATCAACTTTTTTGGCCAGTGCTTTTATGATATTCAATAAATGAATTGCAGAACATTACATATATTCTTGCACAAAACCTAAATTAAAAACAGTCACTTGACATTACATCTTCTCATCCAGTGGCTTTGAGACTTGAGACTTGAAAAATGCAGTGTAAAGTTGCATACAGAAAACTTCATAGTAAAATTGAATTAAGAATCTCAGAAAAGGACATATTTTATTTGCCCGGGAAATTAGTTTTCTGAGACTTATTTAAGAAATTTTGCCAAATAGGGTGAAGGCACTCATGATATAATTGATAATTATTTAAAGCTGCAGTTTCATGTAGCCTTCCAAAGCAAGGCAATGGAAATCTATTAACGATTTACAGTGATAGTGTTAAAATTATTGGCTAAAATAAATCATACTGTCTTCTTACAGATTTTGCCAAGCTGGGAAAAATGTGGCTGATTTTCTGCTCCAGCTTCACCTATGCTCAATATCCAAGACCAAAGGCACAAAACTTTGCAATGATTCACTGATACACCTCAACCCTAACTGGACATTTTTAAGGAAGGGAAAACTGATATGTCAGACTGCACTGTCTTACACCAATGGGAAAAGGGAGACGTGAAAAGGGAATATGGCATATTGTTCAAGGTACCACACAAAATCATCCTTCTGTTTCATCATTTGGCACTCTCATATATGATGCTTCCTTTGTTTCACAGTAAGTCTCTTACAGGTAGAGGATCTGATACTCATCTTTTAAAATCAGTGGGTGTTTTGCCTTCTGTGTCAGTGAGAGCTGGGATCAAGTTGAAACTAATAGCAGAAGTCCCACAGTGAGCCTCTAAAAGCAGTCAGTGGCTGCTCTCAAAAACAAATCACTTGCTGGGGAGAAAAGATGAGTTAATGTGCACAGCAGCATCCAGCTGAAGACAGACCAGCTGGAAAGCAAAACACCATCATTGGCAGAAATGCAGCGTATTGGTATTCCTTTAATATTTTAGGGTATGAAATGGTCTTAACATAATTATGGAAACAAAGTCCCTTTATGAGCTGTGGAAAGAGGCTGACAGAAAAGACCACAGATTTTAAAATTCTGGTTGTGAGTGAATCAAGGACTGGCAGCTGCGACTATATCTATGTGAATAGTTCATTTTCAGGCAAATTCTAGGTGATTTCCAGTTTCCTATATCCCACGTATCTGACTAAAATAGAAAAAAGAAACCCAAATCCCTCTTCTGCTTCACTTATGAAATGAAATAGCTACTGAAATTGCTGTAGTTTTTGTGAAATAGCTAAAACTACTGTTGCTTTAGAAAAACATAACCTTGGGCACAGAAAAATTAAAGAGGGGCAGATAAAATAACTTTGCAGTTCTATATGACTGTTGATGGGAATAAGCCCCTTCCTTACTGAGAAGGAAAAGAGAGTCAAAAATGTTATTTTCTGCTTAAATTTCATATTCCTGGAACAAGCCTCTAAGCCAAATCATTTTTGAAATCCAGGCAGGAAACCAAAGACACTTGCTTTAATATTCTTACATAGGTTACATAGTAGGGTAATTTTGCCTATGTTTTGAGTTGGATTGCACAGACCATTATTAAGAAAAATACAGTTAAATTAATCTGTTCAAGAGTTATTTTATTTAATCTTTACAATTGTGTGCCTTATGCTATTTAGAAGAATAATTATACATGCTACATGTTAGGTGGATTTCTTAGGAATTTTGAGATGCTGAAATTTTTTTTCTGATCTTTGGTAAGTTTATCTTTATTCTACTTGTTTGGTTTTTTTTTATTCCCCCTACTTTTAAAAAAACTATTTAGTAAGGACAGTTAGTATACTAAATTTTTCTATTTTCATTATAATATGGTTATTTTGTTAAAGAACTATTGAAGGGTTTATAAAGCAGGCACTGTAGTATTTTCCACTATTCTATTGATTATCATGTCACTATTACATCAGATTGCATTGTACCAGGTTTATTTTGGAAATGGCTTGTGTGTTCCATAACTATTATTATTGCACATGTTTCTAGAGCTTTTGTTCAGCATGTTAGAACTGAATATATTAATCACTTGACCATTGTGCAGCTAATTTCTGCTCTTGGCTCGGTAATCTAAATCCAGAGTAGCTCCATTTGCTACTTTCTGACCAGAAAATAGCCCACTAATGTTTTTTCTATAATGTTCAGAGTACTGTAAGATTCCTTTGATCTGCCATAATAGCTCTTCTATATTAATATCTTTGTAAGTGTTTCCAGACAAATGATGCCCTCATTTAAATGCAGGAGATCATAGAAAGGGTCTTAACGGTCCCGTGCAGCTTCTAGAACATTAAAAATGTCCTTGAAATACTGTGGAAGCTCATGCAAATCCTGGCTCTGTGCCTCATTCCAATACATGAGATTTGAGAATGTGGCAATGAAAATGTGTTGGTACATAAAGTCAGGACTTTGTTCCCTCAGTGATAGCCTTAAAGAAATAAACAATTGTGTTTGAATCTCAAATGTATGTTTACCGTAGTTAACTTGGTTGATTTTTTGTTTTAAGTTTATGTCCTGATCAGACCAGAAGCATAGTATTGTTTTAAAAACTGTAATAGTCAGGTAATAATATTCAATTAGATCTGTAAAACAAACTGCCTCTGCAAGAGCACAAAATCTTTATTACAGGAATAAAGATCTCATTCAGCTTTTCCAGAAAGGAAAAGGTAGGAAAGGAGAAGAGTGTCTTTTTAATTGTTTTGGTGTTTCATTTTTAATTTCTCCAGTTCTGAAAATTATTGAAGACCATTTCAGCATCTAATCTAATTTAGGCAATTCTCCAAGAACAGAAGATGGGGGTGTGGCAATGGCCACAATCTTTTTGTAAAGATAGTATTCTACCAGTTTGAAATTTGGCAGTTTATGTGTGTTATTGTGTTTGTGGCACCTATTTCCTTATTGCTCTAAGCAGGGAACTTGATGGAAGCTGAAGCTCTCCTGAATGCATTGAGAGACTGGGTTGCCTGTTACCTGCCATTCTCTTGGGCCAAGAAGGTGCTGCCTTGTTTTCAGTTTATGGGGAATGGTAATGGCAGAGTGTGGGAGCATTCTCAATGAGAATCTGAGATGAAGGGAAGGAATATAAGGAAAAAACTACCTAAACCATGGGAAACCATGTGTCATGGGAAGCCCCATCCCACCACCATGGATACTTTTATAGTCTGCTCTGCTGTCATGAACTGCTGGTTTGATATAATATAAACAAGGTGGCTTCTGGACACCAGGCATAAACATTTAGGGCAGAAAATGAAATTATTTTATGAACTTTTTTTCCTATTCTAAACATTTGTTTCAATTCTAGCCCAAAAATTCAACAACCCTTGTTGTTATGTTCTTTATGCTAAGTTTCAAATTAGTCATCAGTTTCAGTCTCTCCTGAAAAATCAGCCTTTCTTCAGTTTTACTGCTTTGCTGTAGCAAATAATTCACGAGTGCTTTCTGAAATGCCATTAAAATGTGGAAGAACTGCAAGGTTACTTTGCACCTTGAGAAAGACAAAGCCAGTTATAATGGATTAAAGGATACCTCTTTTGCCATCTGCGCACCCTGACACTTCTGTACAGTCTGAAGCTATATTTTCTGCAGGAAATATGTAAACAGTTGACTTTAATTCTGCTCAATGCTTGAGCTTCTATTCCATGTGATGTTATTTCTCCATCAGATTAACTATGCCCTTTTGAGATGGTATAAATCACAGTTTATCAGAAAGGACAATGGAAAAACATTTTGTACAGAGGGAATTTGGTATGCAGAAATAATCTTTTACAGAATAAAAGCTGCATATTTCAAATTATATGTTTAGTCACAGGGTGTTCTTGATTCAGATGACCAGAAAGTAATATAATTAACAATGCCAAACAACTGACAGACATTATAGACTTTCTTTGATCTGCAGAGGGGAATGGAAAGTATGGGAAAAGGGGAGGTGGAAAATAGTTGATGTACATCAACCCTTAGATAGACAGGATCTATCACAAGGTCTATCTCCCCAAAAGTCTAGCTAAAAAGAAAGTAATGCAAAGCAAGAATAATGGCTTAAAAAGCTATAAAGTGGCTTGTACCATTTCAGTGAGGACAAGACAGCTTTGTAACTTGTAAGGCTGAGCTGGATGTGGTACTGGAAGATCTCACACACTCACCTCTGTGCAAATATGGTCTTCTGTGGCAAAGAATTTCTGGGCTTTTAAAAAAAATCTCTACTTCTCATAGCTCCATGTTTTAAATGTAAATTTAATTCTACTCTTAACAATATTTTTAAATAAACCCAGGGATAAAAGGTAGTAGGCAAAAAATTCAGTGAATAGTTATTTCAACTATAACACCAGGAAGCTTTAGAAAAAGTGTAAACAAACAGCTGGGATGTAAAAAAGAAGCAGTACCAAATGTTCACAGATGCAGTACCAAATGTTTCCTGACTTCAATTTTTAATTTTTTTTTAAAAATCCTTCAGACAAAGAGATGCTGGAAGAATAAAATTATTACTAATGTTTTGTTCAGGAATTTATAATTTAGTCCTGGATTGCTGACTAATATTTGCTGGATTCTTTGGGGCTGGGAACAGAAATTTCTGTTTCTATCTCTGAAAAAAAAATGGTTTTTAAAAAAATGAAGTGGTTTCCCTGAAGAATTGAAAAAAGCCTTTTCCACTGATTTAATTTCCAAATATTCTCTAACCAGTAAATATTTCATAGATATTTGGATATTACCTTTTTTCCTCTTTTTTGACTTTCATTTTCTTCTAGAACACATTTGTTATTCTGCAGGGTTTTTTGGCTCTCTCTCATCTCCATCCACCAGCACCAAGGAATATCTCTCTGTCTACCCTTATCCTATTTCAAGTGAATGATGCTACAATTTGCAATGTCTGCTTCTATAAAGAGTTGAACTATTACAACTATTCTGAAAATAGAGTTGCTTTACACTGGATTGCAGTATCAATGTTAATCTATATGAGGCCTGAGTATATTATTACTGAAATAAACATTAGCTTTGGAGGCTCAATGTTTGCCACCTGTTTAAAATCCACTAAGTATGAGGCACAGCCAATGATGTACTTGTTATTTTTGTTATAAAATGAGAGAGTTTTTCCCAAGTGTCCTTATTCCATTTATTTGTAAGCTTTCTGCAGGAAATTTCTGATCTGTAAGTCCAATTGCTTCTCCTCCAAGGCCATTTATAATGATTTAAGGGGCCTCCAGGGCATCATGCACAGAGTGCTCTAAATCCTCACTTTTGCAGGAATCAGAAAGTTTGCAATACTTGCCACATATAAGAGGTCTCAGAATTTTGTTGAACCTTTAACATTAGATATCTCATTTTCATCATATAAAGACAGAAGTTATGAATGGAGAAAGAAGTTGGAAGAAATAGTTTTGTTGCCTCTGTTAACAGGGAGCATAGGTTTTCTGCTTATGATGTGGATTTCAGTCTTGGATGACTATTGGGCTCTTCCTTCTTTCTCATCCCAGGTTATTGGCAAATGGGCCTCTGCTTGTCTAAAATTGGTGTCATATGTTGTTCCTTATTTAAATTTTACATTTGAAAGTTTTAGGGGGAACCAAATTTCTGAAATAGAGACAAGGCAGTTTGGAGTGTTGGCAGGATCTGTGCTGCTCTAAATAGCCCCATGGTGCAGCAAGCAGAGAGCAGCTTGCTCTACCTGGAATAGCAAGGAAAGATAATATTTTCCCAAAGTAGGACTTGCATGGGTGTTTGATGGACCAGGAGTTTGTGATCACCTTGCCATGGCGATTGAGTGAAAGCCAGAATAAGGTAGTTTAAGTAAACTTCATCAATCTCTTTTATCTAAGAGCAGATGAAGTATTTTTCATAAGTTGTCTACTGATTTTTCACTCTAATATTTCAAGTTAATCAGAAGCTAATGGAACAGAGTGTCAGCTCCTGCATTTAACTGATAAATAGCATGCTACTTCACTCCTGGAAGTTTGTAAAAGTTACTCTCATGATGAAAATAGATTCTTCAGATTTATTTTAATCAGGATTTTAGAAACAGTTGGTAGAGACTATAAAAGTAACATCTTCAGTTGCAACTTAGAAGTTTAGTTCTTCTAAATGATGAGCATTCTGGAGGTCACCTTGTTTAACCTAAGGTTTTAGAAATTATTTTTGACTAAATAAAAAAAGCTATTTCTTTGAGACTGAATCGAAAACCTACTGGGGAAAACAATTGGGTTTTGATGAATTGTAATCTCCTGATTCAGTGTTTTACAGGAATTATACATGGAAAAGAATAGTAGGGAACTCCATGAAATTATTGTGACAGCTGAAATCAAAATCTCAATAGCTTCAAAAAGCATATTTTTGAAAAATATATTTTCTTTTCAGAGCTGAGTGAACATATGGAAAGAGGCATGAAGTTTCATAATTTTCAGTGTGTAATCAGTGAACTATTTTAATTCAGCATATTTGACACCGCCATTCTTGTTTACAAAGAGAATACCACTAATTAGAGACAGTCTAATTAAACAGTCTAATTAGCATTAAGGTTTCAGCAGAGAACAGTTTTTATTGTGTTATTATTTTTGCCAAGCCACAGACATATTTTTATTTTTCCTTTATGATCCTAAGGTTATAAGCAAAAATATAGAAAGCTATAAGAAAAAGAAAGAGGGGAAAACACACCATTTCCAGCCCTTGTGGAACTCAGAGATTTGCATTATAGTGCAGCCTGAGACAAAACCTGCAGATTTATGAAGATCAGGTTTTTTTCCTCTGAACTCAAAGGTGTTTTCTCTGGAGATGGATTCTGCTTCAGGCCCCTAAGAGACAGTGTCTCACCTGTGAGATGACAGATTTCCCTCTGAACTTCCGTGAACCTGGGACCGGTCATACACCTCTGTGTGCCCCAAGAGCCTTGCAAGGCAGAAGAAAGACTGATAAGGAGCTCAGGTCCTCTTTCTCCTTGCCGGGGGGATGTTGAAATTGCTCCCTGGGGGAGCAGGAGCCACTGCCTGGAGGTGCTCAGGGAGCAGCAGGGCATTTGCAGGACTCCTTCCTGCCTGGCCAAAGTCCCAGGCTGGCTACTCTGCCCCCTGCTCTGGTAAGTCAGCCACGGGTACTTTGGCTGCACTGACCCCAGTTTCTCACTGTGCTATGGCAGGTAGCAGGCACTCCCATGTGACAAGGAACCTTATTTCATTCTGCTTGGCTGTTTCTAAATTGCCCCATAGGAAGCCCAAAGTTTTGAATGCTAAGATGAAGGGTTTTTCCAAATCTTTGCAACTGTCTCTATCATCAGTACTGAGAAAAAAAAAAAATTGCTTAAACAAAGCTATTCCTGACAGTAGGGAGTAATTTTATATCCTTATTTGCAAAATGACTAAGAGCATTGTTACTTTTTGCCTAGCAAAAAGTGGCCTGAAGCACGTTCGTAAGGTTTGCTTTGCATTATCTGCTACTCACAGCGTGAGCTGAATGGTGAGTTTGTGAATGTTCAAACCTTCTTATGCAATTACTTTGGTATGGGAGAAAAGGAAAATATTATGCAGGATACTGATCCTGCTTTATATTTGAACACAAAGTAAAATCCTTTTGTTTAAGCATAAAGTACAAATGTTTACCTTGGAGCCTTGTATAATTTTAATTAAAACACAAAGTCATGCCTTTGAACCTCTACCTCTGAGTCATATGAAATGGAATCTCAAAATTAAAATTTCTGTGAATGGTAGTTTGTTTTGCTCTATTGCTAATCCTAATAAACACACTGCAAGTTAGTCCCATTTCTAGTTTTCTGTCTGATCTTCTTAAAACTTATTCTGTGATCAATTGTGGTCGTGTTTCAGCACCTAGCTAATTCTGATTAGCATTATAATCTAGTACAATAAATGCAGTTTAATCAGAAATTGCAAATGAGCCTCAACCATATCTAATATAATCAACTATTTTGCTGACATTGCCTCAGCATCAGGATTGTCAAGCACAGAATGAGTTAGCTATATGTATGAATAGCTTTAGGATATGTTTGATACTGATTTAGAGAAGAATTTGCATAAACAGTAGTTAAAACTTAATTAAAAGTAAAACCCCTGTTGTATGCTTCTAAGGTTGAACAATTTATGCTCAATTTAAAGCTGAGGTAGTCTGTCCTCAACTAATCCTTTCTACTCCCTCAATGTGTCATAAGCACAACCTCCTGCATTGATTTTGTAGACAGTTGCTATAGGTTCGAAGCATCACAATAATTTACAGCAAGTCTAGCTACTAAATGTCCACGGTTCAGTACCTCATGAATTTTTATAATTTTTTTTTTAATTTTATGACTGAAAAATTTACTTTGGCATGGAGCATCTTGTCCTATTGAAAAACTACTTCACACTGATGGCATATTAAAAGACTCATAGGTTTTATTAAACTCAGGAGTCTGGATGAGGAACAGTAGGCAGAAAGTTTACATTTTTTGCTCTTACTTAGTGATGTTATTCCTTAACTAGTACCATGGTGTCAAAAATGACTTGTATGCAGAAAAGGACCTGTCCTCAGAGATTCTGGAGGTGAAATCTGGAATTTAGGATTACTAGCGAAAAACATTGCTCTGTCACATAAATTCCTTTATAAATTTAGTCCTCAAACCATGTTTTTCTAAATTTGTATTTTTCAAGAGTTACTATAATTTTGCTGACTTTTTTTTTCACTTCAAAACATTTTCTTCTAGTGATGGCTAGCCAGTGAAGCATATGTAGTTCCTATATAGCCTAATGGAAAGTGCACAATAACAGCATTTTATTTCCTTTTATTTTAGTCTATTCATCTACACATTCACAGTAATATTTTGTTTGCCTTTTTTCCTGCAACTGTGCTTTGTGTTTCTGGTTAAAATGATTTTCCATAATTACCTTCAAATTGTTTTCCTGATCAGTCTGCTAAATTATTGGGCCATTTGCCACATATTGTATAGCTTGTTTTCTTGCTCTAAGCCTGATTATTTTACATCTTTCTGTACAACAAAACACCTTTACCATCTGCTATGTTGTTCATGTAAACCATCAAAATCTAACTTAGTTTGTACCACTCAACCTTTCTTGTTCCATCTTCTAATCCTTTTATCATCTGCAATCTTGAACATAGTGACCTTATTTCCATGTTTCTCTTGAACTGGTTCAAGCACCAGAGAGCAACACAATGCTACGGTCAGACTGCCATTTTTATGCTTCATTTCTACAATTAGGATGTTTCCTTGTTGATTACTTTTTACTTCTATTTTCCTTTTTACTTTTTCCTTATCTTTTCAGAAGTACCTTACCATAATTATTTATACCTTAAACCTTAATGTGCACTATTTGTCTCTGGGCTCAAATCCTAGCAAATAAGCTTTGTATGTCTGAATGTATATTTTACTTTATTTGTTGGGACAATATTCTAATAGCTGGGCTTATTAGGAGAGCTTTAAATTAGATTTGGTGGGTGGAAAGGGATATTCTCTTAAGTGTCAGAGAGGAACAAGGAAGCAACAACCTTCCAGGAAACAAGAACTAGCTATGATGTCAAGCACAATGAATCTAGTACAAAAAAGAAGTTCATGTCTACTTGCACAGTGCCACTGAGAAAAGTAAATTATTCTTAAGTAATATAATGAAGAACTCAGTATGCTCACACAGAAATTAGACAACAGAGATGAAAATTCATAAGAGGGATAAGAGGGATTATGCTTTACTGGATGATAAACCATCTACTTAAAATTACAGATGTGTGACAAGAAAGAAAATGAGATGTGCACAAAATACAAGAGAATTACCAGTCATAGAAGAAAGATTTGATCTCGATAACAATCATGAAGTCTTCTGCCACTGGCAAATGACAATGGAAGACTCTCCCTTTTTTTTTTCCTTTTGTTTTTCTTTTTTTTTTAATTTAATGTATGTAGTGTTCCACAGAATGAAATACAAGAAATAAATACCTAAAATAAAGTTACACTCATTTTAGGAATAAAGATTTAATTTCCTGGGGCTGGAGAGAACAATTTTTCCACACATTGCCTTTGATTCTGTAGATTAGAGAGTATGTTGATCTGGGTGCTCCTTTACTTATATGAATCCCTAAAGCTGAATCCTCTTCATTGCTGTGTTGTGTGCATCCAGAACATTTACTCATAATGGTAATGACAAAAAATAGAATCTTATTTGTTCCAGTTTTAACAAAATGTTATTCAAACTCAATGGAAATGGTCAAATTATTATTTGTAGATTTAGTATTCTCTCCTGATAACATTACCAATTAATTGCAAGGGTAATTTGCCAGTAGACATATTTAAATGGCATTTACTTGTGATTCTTTGACAAAGTTTTTGACTTATGTGAAGCCATGGTTTTGCTCACATTTGTCTGTGGGTCAAATATCACTGAGGGATCTATTTGTGATCATTGACAGCTCTATATGAGCTACCAGCAACTTCAAATTCTCAACAGGACATTTAAAGCCATTTAAAAAGTAGCATAACTCTTTTAGAGTAGATTCCTGGGGATTTCTTTCCATAGCACAGTATTTTGAAAAGCCTGCTTTTTAATAAATACCTGAGGCAGAAACATATTCTTTAGAAAATCATGAAGATTTATTATTCTACTCCTCTTTACATCCTGTGCTTTCCCCTTGATATTTGTGATGATTAACCCCTTTTCATTGCAGGCAATCTTACTTCAATCTTTTTTTTTCACCATAGGAATGGAATTTAATACAAGGCTAAGTTAGATGTGTTAAGAAATGTTCCTTCCTTTATCTTTTGGTGCCAGAATAATAAAAGGTGGTTTCTGAATATATATATATATAAAATGGTTGGGATTTTATCAGCTTGCTTCTCATCTACCTTAGAGGACAAACTCCCTCAGACTGCAGAAATAGTGAAAAATCCCAAAACAGTCCTCCAAAACCTCAGCATTTCTCAAAACCCCATTCAAGGGCTTTCAACATCCCTCTTCCTTCAGGAATTTACAGAGTCAATGTTCAAGGAACTAATAACAATTCAATATTTACTGTAAGCTAATGGAATCAGTTTTCTGTCTGCATTCTGCACTTAACATTTAACTCTCAAGCAGCAGTTCCCTGGGTGTGGTCTCTACTGCTTTGCATTTAGGTCCCTTCACTTATGCCTCAGTTTTTGGGCTCCTAATGGGAACTGCTCATTAAATGCATTTCAAATATTCTCCAGGACTACCTTTGCTAGAACAAAATGTTGCTTAAAAACTGATGTAGTGAGAATGAGATCTTTTTCAGACTGCGCCCCTGCTTTTTAAGATACCTTGGGATGGGATGTGCTTTTGATTCAGGCAGTTGGAGAAATACATATGGAAACAAATAGCTGCAATGAGCGGGCCTATGTCTTAGCTGAAAAGGGCTAAATTTATGCTTTTAAATTTAAGAATGAAGACCAAAAATCAATTTAAGTTTTTGGTCACATTTTGGAGCTCAAATGCAGTCGTGTGACTCACCAAAGACAGTGTTATTGGAGTTATGTTGAAGGTTTCATGTCAGCCTTAAAAGAAAAATATAAATAATGGTGCTTCTAAAGTGATAATTCTCTATAAAGAAATATCGTTAAATATTAGCTAGTGTTTTGAGTTTGGTTTTATATTGGGATTTTTTTTTTTGCATTGGAAATACCAAAAGATGTCTAAATTATGTATGGTAACTAAAAAATATGGGAATTGCTACATACAAAAACCAAATGCCAAGTAATGTATAACACTGTTCAACAAATGAGGTGACACATTCTGAGAAAATGGAAAACAAAATTCATGCACACAGGTATCTCAGAAAAAGACAGTGAAGCATTTGTCTTTTTAAACCAGTCAAAGACAGTAAAAGGGATTGTTTCATAATAGTTCAAAGCATTTCCCATAATTATAAAGAAGGAAATGGAAAAGCCATTTAATGAAAACTGGAATCCTGTGTAATCTAGTTAGGTTCAGGGCCACTTCTAATTTCCTGGACATGAATACTTTTATGAATAGTGACCTTTCTACAGAAATTTCAAGAAAATTTCTAAAGTATTAAAAGGATGAAATGGCAACCTTTGGTGTCTACTGGTCCAGAAGAGTGTCTTCAAAAAATTACTGTGTGCAAGTGATATGTGCTGGAACTGCATTTTGATTCCACAGTAGTATCAAGATAAAATACAACACTAGATATGAGGAAAAGTGTAAGTGCCACATACCTAAAGCAGAAAACAATTTGGAGTTTCTGGAGTATATGACCTGTCAGTGTCACCCAAATTTAGTCTGAAGGTTCAGTTTCAAAAATGACTTGAGGAAATACATAATGTTTTGTCCTTTTTCTTTACTGGGTTTGAGTGGGTTAATCCCTATCATCTTAGATGTTCTTTGCTTTTTCTGTTCCTTCACTTGCAGCTGCTCCTAAAGAAGCATTAGTTAACAAATGGCTCAGGACTCTGCAATTTTCAGGTCACTTTGTTTGCTCCACAGTGCATATATGTTCCCTGTTTACTGTAAATCTCTTCACTAAGCCCATCAACAGATGTAGGTCTTGGAACTGCGCCAAAAGAAAAATCAGTATTTTTTTTGTCTCTGTGGAGATTTCTCCAAAATTCTCCATCTTTCTTACTACTTTGGGAACTGTTTATGGCAGATCATTGGCTTCAGTTTCTGAGCCCCTTTTCTGGAGCTGCTTTGATCCTAAACCTACACTCAGGGAAGTGACATTTGATCAGGTTTTCTTCCAGATTTGCTAGAGGGCTCACCAGGGTCCTCTGCTTACTGTAGTGCTTACGGCCATTTGAGATAATGCAATGTCAGAAAAGGAGAAAGTCTTGAGAAAATTGGCCAAAACTTCCCACAACAGAGAAATAGCTAAGTCAAGCATCACTAGGGATTTTCAGATATCAGGACTGGAACTGAGATGATATCCTGAAAACATCCCCAGGGGAGTATGCTTTGATAATCTTCTCTCTTTTTTCACTTTTATTTTGATTAAATATGTTGGTTGCTTTTTAAAAATATTCAGTAATAGAATACTAGAACTGTTAAAAGTTTCTTCTATTTTGAGAAAGCTTAGTATAATAAATATTATTGCTATTCACTCTCTGAAATGTAGAAGCTCATATACTTAATTAGACATTTGAGGAAAGCTAAATTTTAATTTTTTTAAATTTAAATTTATTTTGTACCATTCTAATTTTTTCCCTTCTGAATAATTCAATCAATACATTTTCAGCATTTGACATGAATTTCCCATTTATTTACCCTGATAACACAGCAGTCACTGGTTTATGTTTTCATAACACTAACTTATACAAAAAGATTTAAAACTACAGAGTGCACCAATGCAGGGCCACATTAATATAACTTGAAACGTTAGAGTTTCAAGTAAATTTGTCTCATGGACATGCAGTCTAGGGAGTGTGAAGCTTTCTTCATCATCACCTTCCTCCTGGCTGCCTGGAGTCCCTCTGGGCACAAAAATGCGAAAGGGGACAGAAGACCTACATAAATGAACAAAGAACTACTGTCAGCAGATATGCATGAAACAGGCACAGGATGCCTGGGATGAATTTTTTGATGTCAGAGTACTCAGAAATGCAATAAGGAAGGCCAAGGCTCATCTGGAATTAAATCTCTGTGAAGATGTTGAGGATAACAAGAAGGACTTCTTCAAATACATCAATAACAAAAGAAATACTAAGGAAAATGTGGGCCCCCTACTCAGTGGAACAGTGACTGTTGCAACAGAGGATGTAGAGAAGACTGAGATACCTTTTTTGCTGCAGTTTTCACTTAGTGACCCAGGAGACTAGGGACAAGGCCTGGAGATAAGAAGACTTTCACTTGATTGAGAAGGATTGGGTTAGAGACCATTTAGTCAAACCTGATATCCAGAAATCCATGGGCCCTGATGGGATGCACCCACAAGTGCTGTCAGATATGTCAGGTATCATTACTAGGCTACTCTCAATCACCCTTGAAAAGTCATGGCAGTCAGAAGAGGTGCCTGAGGACTGGAAGAAAGCAAATGCCACCCCAGTCTTCAAAAAGGACAAAAAGGATGACAGAAGAAATTTAGGCCAGTAAGACTCACCTCAGTCCTTGGACAGGTGATGAGACAGCTCATCCTAGGGGGATATCTCTAAGCACATGGAAGACAAGAAGGTGATCAAAAGTAGTCAGAATGGATTCACCAAGAGGAAACCATGCTTAACCAACCTTACTGCCTTTTTTGATGGGAGAACTGGCTGGATAGAAGGGGGGAGTGCAGTGGAAGCTACCTAGACTCTAGCAAGTTTTTTGACACTGTTTTCCCAGAAATTGTGGAGATATTTGAAAGCTGTCTGGACATATTTCTAAATAACATTCTCTAGGTGACTCTGTTTGAACAGTGATGTTGGACTAGACCTGCAGCAGTCACTTCCAACCATTCTGTGATTCTTTGATATTCAAGGTCCATTGAGACAGATGCCAGAACAGCATTTTTTCGTCAAAACTGTGTAAATATTTTCAGAAGGGAGACTCTCTCCTTTAGAAATTAATGACAGTAATGGATCTGAGGCTGATGCTCCATAGAGGTAAGTCTGGAAATGCCTACCATGTCTCCATGATTACTATAAATTTATCACATTCTGAGAGAAGGAACTACTGAGTACTTCCATTATTCTTGATATCCTTGTTCTCTATACACTCAGAAGGAATAGGGAAGATGGTGTTTTTCTAATAGACATGTTACACTACTTGGATGAAAAATTACTTGTTAACTTCTTTTACTTTCACTGTATTTGAAAGGTTTATGTCAGAGATCTCCAGTGAAGAACAGAGAAGACACTCCAAAAGATATGAGATTAACATGCAAAATTATAATTTTTTAACTACTCTAATTCAGTGAAATTAATTTCCCACTTATGCTATAAAACCAGTGCTACACTGTGTTTTTGATGAGCACAATATATAGAAAAAAATCAGACAGATAAATAACCTTGTCATAGATTCATACATCCATAAAGTGGATATTGCTTTCTTTTCACCTGACTTGCATTCTGTAGATTGTTCTTCATATGTGGCTTAAAAAATACCAAATAAACTCATTTTAATTCAAAGATAACCTCTCACCTCTGACCAAAAAAATCTTGCAGTTGTTTTAAAGCACTATGCTTTATATTATACGTCATTGTAAGGAAGAAATATACATATACTACTTTCAAATGTGATGCAAGGACTGAGAAATAGAAATTATCTCTTTACAGATTTTTAAAAGAAGTTTTACAGTTGCACTGACATTTACAAAGAGATATATTCATGGTGATTCTGCTTGGAAAATTTTACTCATTTTTACTTTTCAATTCATTCTAGTCATACTTTGCAATAATAAGCTTTCTTTTTAGTACAGAGAAGAAAATAAACTGCTTTGCAATATTTTTGCAAAAGGCAATTTTAATGCATGACTGAGTAGAATTCAGATTGGTATGAACACTTTTGTGGTATCAAATATTCCCTTGCAACATTGTAAAAGCTTACCAATTTCTACACACTGGGCCAATAAACAAAATGGCAATTTTGCATCTGAAGATAAAAATTGAATTATGTCATACATGCTTAATAATTAATGTGTTCTGTATACTAACTGCTTAGAATTATTCAAATGCTATATGAGATCCAAATGTGACTTTTGTTACAACTGAATGAATCACCAATTTTACCTTGTCAGTAATATACAGAAACTACTGATATTTAGAATTATGTTTTGCTCAAGCATAGTTTAGGTTTACATAACCCCAGTGGTAAAATAAACATGAAAAAAACATCTGTTCAACTGAATTCAGAATACCTAAATGACTTACTCTCAAATGACACCAGAAGGAAGGCTCATGGGAAAATGTTAACAAACAATAATGTCACATCACAGCTTCCATAACTTTGTCTCAGCATGGCACACCACAAAGCAAGCTGTCTGCTAGTTTCATTAAATTATTTGGAAATTGCTTTTTGTTATGCAGTAGGGTACATTTTTCAGAGAACATTATTTTGTTTTTAAAGTTGAAAACAATTTTCACTGATTCAGTCAGTTTACCATGTATTGCTTTTAGGGAATGGTGAGTTATGAGAAACTCTGGAGTTTCTGCATGTTGCTAACCTGACTCCATCAATGCTTCCACACAAATTATAAGCACTGATGAACACAAATGAAGAGCAGCTGTCACTTCAAAAGCTTTCTTTGCAATAAAAAAGGAAATGATGAGAGGAGGAATAGAACATTGTAAATTTAAGGCAAAAATACAGGCTGTTAATTGTACTGTTGAAAATTCTAAAACCAGGCTTCCAGTTTTATTGATAACTTTGCATTACCACAAGGCCTTTCCACAATGTCTTATAATATATAATGACCTCTTATGGTCTTTCTGGTCCTGTTCTCTACTGCAAGGCCATCTAACACTGTTACCTGTCTGATTTGCATGGATACCTACGCAGAGGTAAGGATCCCCATGTTGTCATCCTTTCTTGTTTTGTTGGAGGCAGAACAGGGCAGAGGGAGAGATGGGCAATTCAGCTGGCTTTATGTGGGATGCTGACAGCTAACTTGAAACATAAACCTTGTCATAAAGCTCAAACCAGCTAGTCACACAAAACGTGGTGGTGCACGCAGAAGGAGAAACACTTGCTGAGATGGAACTGGAAGATCTTTGTGTTTCTTATTATTATGGACACATTTCTGATACTGCCTGGTGCCAATAGACCAGGAAACTTCAAATCACCATTGTTGTCTCCTTTCTTCCAGATTTTGTATAGTGGACAACTAATAGTTTCAATCATATGTGGCCACGTCTTCTGCAGTTAGTGCCTCTGTAATACCCATGAGAATGCCAACTCTTACCCAATCTGCAGGAAGAATTTCAGTCACAGATAATACCATCCCATTTATATATAAGGAATTATATTTTTCAGGATAGAGTCAGCTGGATTTCAGGGCAAAATGAACCTTTAAAGATATATATTTGAATCCAGTGATGTTTCACAGTGGCAAAAACTGACAGATGATATAAACATATTTTTATTTATGTAAATATAGGTATTGTTGGTTATAGTTACTTTTCCAAGTTTTAATAGTATTCAAGTCTGACTGTCCTATCTCTTTTGGACTCTGCTGCTACACAAAATGTTCTATCAGGTAGAAATAAAACAATTGGTTTATATCAATTAGAAGAATTTATTCTTTTTATCACAATGTAATTATTGTTTTTGAGGGGAAAAAACCCCAAGGCCCAAACCTTTTAATTCTTGTGGCCTGTCTGTGCTGCTGTAGTCTGTTTGTTGCATTAAGGGTAAAGAAAATTAGCATAAATTGAGGCTTTTCTGTCTCACTGACATGAAGTAGGGCTGTGAGGCCTCCCCTTCATTGCAGACACCCTTCAGCTGTTTGGCCCAGTGCAAAGTGAGGGGCCCAGCCTGTGTTCATCTCAAACAGCCTCATCAGCTCTGCCCCAATGGCTCAGTTCTGGCCATTGACCACACTGCTGCAGGAGCCACTGAGGGCTGTGGTGCAGGTGCCCATCTCTCCAGCCTGTGGAGGCCCTTCTGAAGGGCTGCACAGCACGCTGGGGTATTGCCTGCTCCTCCCAGCCTTGTAGTGTAAGCAGACATGCTGAGGAGGCCTCTGCCCCTTCATTGGAGTCATTGATGGATAAGCTAAACACACTGGATCGAGCCTACACCAACGGGCCTCCAGCCAGACTCCGTGCTGCTGATCACAAACCTCTGAGACTTGCCATTCAACCCTTTATTGGTTTATCAGCAACTCACAGAGCACATCCACCAGGATTGTTTCTATATGCAAATGCATTACATCAGAGGTTTACTTGAAATCTTATTGATTCTTCAAGTAGGTTCCAAATGCAGAACTCCTGTGAACTTAGAGTTGATCATAATTTTGAATTAGTACTTGAATATCAGCTTTTAACCAAAAGAAAGAACTAAAGAAAGTGATTAGTTGTCATAGTATTCAGCTCCATTATCTAGTCTAACAAAACTCAAATTGCATAATGAGAGTTATTAACAAGTACGGGTTTTATTCTACTCTAGTTGGTACAAAAGTTTCAGATGTAAAGAGGTTAATCCTTTACACCTTTCAGACTTGTTCTCATTCTATTATTTGATATGTTGACATATTATACTATATTGATATTTATGTTGTCAGCTGCTTACTCAGAACACAATCTATTCTGTACCAGATAAAGCAAGAGCAACTAAAAAATGCCTTCAATAAAAGTCATAGATGAATACCTATTGCAGGAACAAACTTTTGGTTTTGGACTCAATAATTTAATTATTGAGTAATAATTTAATAATAATTGAATAATAATTTAATTTAATGTAATTTCTATTGATTAGTGCTTCATTATTATTATATGGACACAGGAGTTGCTGAGATAATTATTGCATGTGGTTTCTGATAGTTTAAAAAGAAATTAGCTCTTTACCCTTTGGATGTTTTAGACTAGGCTAAAAGTAGATCTCCTTTTATCCTGAGCAATATAACTCCATTTTAAATTTATCTTAACTCAGGAGGAAGATGCTCAAAATTTCCATGGCATTATTTCAAGTATTTTTATAATTTCTAATTACTGTTCTTAAAAAGTACTGTTCTAGAAACTGCTTTTAAGTGGAGAGGTGTGTTTTAACACAGACAAAAAGAGTGGAACAGTTTAGCATCAAACCTGGATGAAAAAAAAAAATTAACTCTTCCCCTCCACCCCAATAGTCTAAGATCTGTAGAAAATTTTGCTTGACAAATGTGAGCTTTTGAGATTTGACATAACAAAGACTTATTAAAGATACAATAAATATTTATTTTTTTATCTGTTTACATTCACTTAATTTTTTTCCTTGTTGCTGATAGTAAGGTACTGGTTTCCATTATGGAGATCCTCTTGCCAATTTTTTGTGGAGCAAAGCCAATAGTAAATAAAAGAAATTTTATGCAAATCTGAAACATTATTGGAAATGCATTTACGTGTTTGATTTCATTTTGAATTATAAGAGATAAAGACATTTAGAATGATACAATTTTTTTTTTTATTACAGAACCTTCTTAAGCAGTTCACATAAGACTTCTTGGTATTTGTAACATATGAATAATACAACAGTTTTAATTAGTTATGAAGAAGGAGGTTAGGTCACACATTATAATATTAAGTTGGAAGAAGCCAATTTGAAGCTGGGCTCACTTTCATATGTTAATAAAACTCTTTCTTTTCAAGGGTAGATGTTAATTTTTAGCAGAATATTATTATTTTTTGGTAATTACTGGATCAATTTATGAATATTTATTTTCCACTGCTTACATTAATATTGTGAAAATTCATGTATTCGCACATGATGTGGAATGAGATAACTTCTTTGGATACTACAGGATATGAAGCCAGGCTTTTGTTTTCAAACAGATGACTAGGTGTGGAATAGCATACATAGAAAAAAAATTGCTGCATGAAAACTTTAATTGCTGCATGAAAACTTTAGTCTTACAAATAAGACTGGCTGTAGGATACCTGATTTTTAAATAAAGTAGGACATGTAAGCAGTTAAGATTAATCCTTTTGTGAACTGAAAAACAAGACTTTCAAATCTTATAAAATACACAGAAAAACATCCACTGTCCTGTAGGAGGAAATAGCTGTCTTGAGATTTCAGTTTGTAATAATGAAACTGTCTGAAGAGTCATTACTCTAATGTTTTTCTCTCTAATTTTCAAAATATACATTGCTGTTAACAGCCAAGAGCAAGACTGCAATTTTATTTGCAAAAGTAAAGACTCAGTAGCTAATCCTGCCTCCTTCCCAGCCATCTGTGGAAATGAGGAAATAATGCAAGGTTCTACTACCCAAGCTGATCTCATTTCCATGTATCAGGATTGATTTTTTGAGAACGAAGTATTATAATGACAGATGGAGATTTTCTTTTTTATGCCTGTAAATGTTAGCTATTGATATCTCAAATTCTCCATTATTAATTATTTTTTCACTTTATGCCTTTGTAAAAGAAATTGCAACCAAGAGACATCCATTCTGTTGCTGGAAGCATGTTTAATTTTATCTCAAGCCAGAAATCCTGAGTTTTCTTTACTTTTTGTTTGTTTGTTTGGGTTTTGTTGTTATTATTGTTGTTGTTGTTGTTGTTTTAATGTTGAAGGGGGCTTACTTGGTCATTGACATTACCTAATATTAAAAAAAGTCATTAGAGGAATTGTGCTTCTTTGGGTAAATATCCCTGGTCAGGTCTGAATGTGAGCATTTGCTCGACTGTAACTGCATTACTCTGAACAGGGAAACCTCCGAACTGCCATTTTCCTGACCTGTGTCCTACACCACAATAGGATTAGATGTCATTGGGACTGCCTGGTGTGAGAAATCTATCTGCACATTATGATGTGTCTGTGATACTTGTTATAACTATTAACCACTCCAAAAACTTTTTCACTGACTAAATGAAAGAACTATCTATTACATGATTTTAACTATTTGATGTATTTTCTCTTCTAAGTTATGAATATCTAGATATTAAATACCCAAATCACTTACCAAACCTTTGAACAGTATTAAGGTCAATGATGTAGTTGAATATATTTCTGTCTTTTTTTTTTTGAAAAATGAAAGACTTTAAACTGATATAAAATGATGGCTCTGGAAAAGTCATGAAAGCTTCTGGATACAGGACAAGGGTAAATGAAATGAAAATGGAAATGTAAGCTTTGTTCAGCATGAGCCAAAGGATTTTAGAGATGATATGAAAGATACATTAGCATCTCAGGGGATTGATGATTCAGTCTTGAGGTCCATTCAGTTTATACTCATTTTACTGGGGTTATACTTTTGTAGTTCCAGTCAAATGGGATGAGATAAATCCTTATATAATTATGTTTAATGGTTAGATTTACCAGCTTTTCAACATTTATCTTTTCTGTGAAGTAAAAGTAATTTACGTTTGGTACAAAATGTTTTCTCCTCTAATGGTTTATTTCAGCCTTTAATTAAAGCATTTTTTTCTTTTATCAACTGCTAAAAACCTCAGATCCTGTTATCTGCACTGTTTCTTCTATGTACTGCTCTTGAATCATGATTTTGCATCTCAACTAGTGAGGAGAAAGACACAATTATTTAATGTATCAAAAATACCTTAAATTTAGCTTCTGTTATTGAATGTTACCTTCCTTTTCTCTTAAAACAGTTGTTTTAGGGAATATGTATTTTAGCTCCGAAGCAATAATACATCAGAGCCAAAAGGAAGATATTTCATTTATTTTGGTAGCTGTACTTTCGAAGAGTATTTTATTCATTGTACCTATAACTTATAATCTGGGTTCTTAAATGAGTGTAGTAAAAATGCCACTGTCCCCCTTTTTACCATAGGCTATGCCGTCATTCAATTGCTTACACTGCTAATAACTTCTTCCTGATATCTGCCTAAACTTTTCTTAGCCTCAAGACATTGTTCTTCATCTGTCATTTCTTGAGACCGTGACTGAGATTTTTATCATGTAAACTGTCACTGTGAGGGCATTTGTAGACTGTTGGAGACATATAATATCCCCTTAGTATTCACTGTTCTAAATTCCTTACATGCAGCTCGCTCAGTCTCTCATTACAGGATTTATCCTCCAGCAATTGTGTCAGCCTCATTTCCTTTGTAATTTCTCTATTTTTTTTTCTGTTTTCCTATTCCCTTTTGGGGATAGGAATATGTAACCAAAGAAATGAATAACCTATAGTTTGTCCCAACACAAAAATGTTAGGACTACATTAAGGCAGTAAATACTCATGTATTCTAAAGGACAATTTCCCATGTGGTTTTCTATCATTCTAATAATGTCTAATTCATGGCACCTTATTTGCACATATTTCCTTCTTTTAATATTTTGTCTTGAAACATTGTTTCAGTTTCTAAAAAGCTACACAAAAATTTGAAAGTACATTTGATGATGATAAAGTAGCTCTTCATTGTAATAAATTGCTCTTCAGCCATAATGGTAATTGAAACCACTTTCTGATTATTCCACTGCTGAGAAGTTGAATTGATCTGATATATTGCACCTTTCATGTTTCATTAATGGTTTTCAAAATGCATCAGACAAGTGTGTAGGTTTTTGCATTTTATAATAAAAATGCAAAACTCAGACAAAGTGTGTTTAGGTTTTATAAAATCCTTAAACTTTAAACAAAATGCAGAGGTTATGCATTATTGAGGTTTGGCAAATTTCATGCTGGTCCTTGAAATAAAATGAGGAGCTGCTGGGTTTTGACTTAGTTTTTGAGTTTCCAATGTTACCCGTGCTTTGCCTTCTATCTACTTTAGTATCAAACACAATCAACATCCAAAATGCAACAGTTACGATCCTGACACACAATCTCAGAAAAAAACATACAGTAGGGAATGGAAAAGAAGCTAAGTAATATTTATGACACAAGTGCAAATATCAAAACATAGTTGCAGACTTGTATTGTTTCACAGTGTCAACAGTAACTTGCCCTGAGTACTCATCAAATATATTCATACAGCAGAACCCACACATGGTGAGCACCATTCCTATTGCCGTTGCTGAATATGGTACTTCAGGTGCTGGGTTATGTGCAAGTTTCTAAAAACATTACTTTGGGAAAGAAATACAAAAGAAACACAGCATCTTTTGGGCATGATTTAATTTCAGACTTTAGAAGCAGTTCAGAGACAGTTCTTGGGGAGCAACTGAGGCAGCAGCAGTGTTAGATGCTCAAACACATCTTGGCTGTGCTCCACTATGGCAGGGCCGCTGGCATCCAGTGCATGGGAGAAAGGAAACAGGAGCTCATGGAATATCCTCTGTCTGCTGAGGTCAATAGATATTAAGATGAAACTGTTCCTAATTTAAATAATCTGACCTACATGGTGCAGGCTCTCCCACTTTTCTAAAGTAAAATCTTGTTTTTAATACATTACTATTGAAACAGAGGAGTCATGTAAATAAAGAATCCATTCTCTGCCACTCCAGTAGAAAAAAAAATCTTGCATAAGCATTATTGTGATCTTGATTTTAAGACTTTTAGTGGAACTAGATTTATTTTTGATAAACTGTTCTACTGGTAAATTATACTTTGTGCTGGTTTTGGCTGGGGTGAAGCTGCTTTCCTCTCAGTGGCTAGTGTGGGGTTAGGTTTTGGATTTGCCCTGAACACAGGGTTGATAATATAGAGATGTTTTTGTTATTGCTTGGCAAGGCTTACATAGAGCCAAGGCCTTTTCTCCTTTCCATAGTGGTGAGGTAGCTGGGGATATGTGCGGGGACTGGGAGGAGACACAGCTGGGCCAGGGGACCCAAACTGACCAAAGGGATATTCCAGACCATGTGACATCATGCTCAGTATGTAAGGTGGGAGAAAGGAGGAAGGGGTGGCTGTTTGGAGTTTGCCTTCCCAAGTAACTGTTACATGTGGTGGAGCCCTGCTCTCCTGGAGATGGCTGAACACCATGGGAGGCAATGAATTCCTTGTTTTGCTTTCCTTGTGTGTGTGTCTTTTGCTTTCCCTATTAAACTGTCTTTATTCCACCCATGAGTTGGGTTTTTATAGTTTCTCCCAGTTCTCTCCTTGATCCCACTGGTGTGATTGGCTGTTTGGGTCTTGGTTGCTGCTTGGGGTTAAACCAGGACAGACTCATATGCTTTTTTTGCCTTATTGCTAACCTGAATGCTATTAGTTTCTGGTTTCAGATGCTGAAATTTTTGCAGCTTCCTTCCACCTTCCCCTGCTGCCCATCCACTGTTAACTACTTTGCTGAACCAGTCACACTGTTTCTTTACATTAATGTTATTTTCTTTAGCCCCCCACTCATTTTTACTGCTCCTTTGAAAAAAATTATGTGCTATGTAAGGCATTTTTTGCAGCATAGTCTGGTTCTTTTTAGAAGACAAATCACGGAAGCATTAAGATGAGTACCAATGACCTCACCATGTACAGTTTGGTTGGATTTGTTTGTTTTCCTCATAGACAGTTAAAGGGCAGAAGCTTGAGCATCTTGCAAGGCCACCATTACAGAAATGTTCAGCCTGACTTTTCAGAACATCTCTTTTACTCGAGAATTACACTATAGTGTTTTCAAAAGACACTATAAGAGTTCTACACAGCTACACTAGTGATATTTAGGGTAGGCAGTCTTAGAGTGAGTGTATGGTTTGGATGCACTTTTGGGTTTATTGTTATTTCACAATAAATTTATTTTCCTGACTCTTTAGGTCCTTACAAATAGTTAAGTTATAGACAGGTTATTGTTTTGTATGTGCTGTTCTGTAGTAGAGAAAGTTAACTATCCTGACTATAATACTGTGTCATTATTTAGCATCTGAGTGCTAAAATAGGTTAGACAGGTATTTGACAATTCCTCTGGGTCTTCACAGAGACACTATGTTCTCTTCTCTCCTGATTGCAGAGAACTCTGAATTAGTTTTGAGTCTGTCTTGTCAGGATAGCTGTCCTTTTTAAAGTTACCATATATTCTCATGGATTTTATTTTTTTTCATAACTACAGACCAAAATTTATGCACATAAGAAAAGCTACTGAATATAACATTATAAGTGATAAACTATTTCAATTACTTCCCATTAAAATTCAGGAGGTAATGCAATAAATTCTCTGTGAGTAAGAACTTATACCAACTGACATTAGGCTAGATTTGGATTTGTATTCAGATGCTCATACCACATTAATGGTGTTGATTTCTCAGTCTGCTAGGAGCTTTAATTTTGTACAGAAATTAGTTTGATGCTCATGACGTCTCCTCCTATATTATTCCACTGTAGTTAAGAACACATAACTGCTCCTATTCTAACCTGTTTTCAGCTACAGACAGAATTCTACTTAATGTACAATGAAATCACTGAAGATGTCAAAAACATCAAAGATTAAAACTTTGATTTTTCCATCTAAAATAAATTTTGAGATTGTTTCTCGTTAAGACTTAAAATCTAAAAACCCTAGTGTTAAATCTTGAATATAGGCTTGCGTTGCAGAGAACTCTTTAAATCAATGATATAGGTTCTCATGATCAAAGTAACATAAACTTTAACATAGGTCAACAATTCTATATATATGTTATAGCAAGACATAGAAATGGCAATTCTTTGTTCCTGTGTTATTCCCACTAACTCTCTTTCAGGATTCTTGGATTTTCATAAGTCATTGCCACAGCAAGTCATGGAACACATATAGCTTTTACATAAGAATGGTTCCTCTTTCTTTGGGGAAGCATCTGTGCATTTAAGCTTAAAAACGATGATAAAAACATTATTAAATCAGAAGAATCCATATGGCAGAGATTTAATAAGTGGAGACATTCAAGGCAAAACCAAAAAAACCTTAATATTTTAACAGTGAAAATCTGGTGGAATTAAATTCTTACTTCTGTGTATGTCAAAATTGTGAAAAGACAAAGTTTTGGTCAGGATGAGCTGAATCATGACTATTCCCATTGTTGCATGTTAGAGACAAATCAGAGAAGGAAGAAAACCAAATTTTCTTCTCTGTTATTATTTTAATTTGCATCCCCTGAGTATTGAATCCTGTGCATGTCAAGCATCTGATATCTGTGACTTCCCAGCTGGTTCCTAAGGACACCCCAAAAATAAGACGCAGGTTGTTAAATAATATTCTTTCATTAATCATTCTCACTGTGTCCAGTTTCTCATTATTTTTGTAATGTAAGTAAAGATAACACACATAGTTTGTGAATATTCCCTAAGATGTATAAATGTATATATAACTGGATGAGCAAAGTATAAGGTGGACGTCTAGAGTAAATCTAGAATGCTTTCTTCCTGATCCCACCTAGTATTATAGGTAAAATTGAATATGTTTCACAGGTTTCCAGGAACTGCTAACTGTTTTTTAAGTGTCAGCCATAAAAAAAATAAGTGTCTAAATAAGATCCTTATTTAGATTGAAATACATTTTGAAAAACTTAAAACCAGTTACTTTTAAAATATGCATGTTATTCCATAATACAGGCAGAGATCTTGAAAAATATGTCTTGAGTGGTACCTGAGCAACATAGCAATTACAATAATTTTTAAATAAATGAACAGCTTACCTTAGTTTTGATTTTTTTTTTATGTATATGCCAATGTTATAGACTTTTCAAGACAAATTTGCTCTGGGTGAATGATAGCACAGGAATAGAAAATTCAGTGAATATGTGTCTTTGTGTACATCGGTTTTCCCATTTATTAATTTAGTACCCCAACAATACCAATAAATTATTCAATTGGTCTAGAAGTTAACCATTGGACTGGTTGGTAAAAATAATAAAATGCATCATATCCTTATTGAGAATTTATTCTAAATCTTATTTTCTTTTTCAAACTATTAGAACTAGAAATAAAAATAATCTTAGATGTTTAAGAGGGTGTATAACATGTCTCTGGAATATTGGAATTGTTTCTTTGGTCAAAAAAATTTAACCAGCTGAAGGACAAAAAGAACTTTTCTCAGTGGACCCACCTGTAAAAATGAGGGCAATACAAAAACCCAGTTGTAGACATCTTATACCTAAAGGACTATTTGCAAACATATTTGTTCAGAGAAATGCTCCATTTTCAGTTCTACCTGCTGATCAAAGCACTGACCTCAAACACAGCCCTGGGGTATAGCTTTCATTTAACAGTGCCTGAATGCTCCTCAGGCAATCTGTGTAACACTTTTGGATGTAACAGGCAAAGACTAACAATTGCCATTCATAGCACTTTTCTAACTTGTCTCCTGTCAGCACCTAAAAATACTCAGACATATGCAAATTAATTGAAGGGTCAAAATATGACATCCTAGGATTTCTTTCAGTTATTTCACAGGATAAGGCTCGGATCATGTAATGTTATGGAGATTATATATGATATAGAGATTAAGTATTCTATAACCTTAATGTTAGGCTGGAAAAGAAACTTTGCAGTTGAAGGTGATCCTTTCTTCTTCCTAGCTGTAAAGCAATGTAAGCATGCAAGGTTACTAATATTTTGACTTCAGAAAAAGGCATTAAATATTAAACCAAACTTGTATATAAAACATAGGGTAAAAGTAGTAATAGGAAGTTTCATTACTCCCCAAAATAAGATGAGCTCCACAAATAATGCCTGTCTGATGAATAAGGATAGCAGCATGTACTTGTCAATTCACACAACATTGATTTAACAGTCTCAGTATCTTTCATCCTAATTGCTTTTGGATCATCAGCTTGTTTGCATTTACTGTATGAAGCCAGTAGACCTCACAATTTCCAGCCAACAGAAGGTGAGTAGATGTAGAATTGTCCTTCAAACCAAAGTAAAAGCATATTTTACTTGACACAAATACAGATAGAGCTCTAAAAATGTTAGTTTATGGCCTAAAATCTGTTCGAATATTTTCTTCCATCATCTGTTACCTACAAAGCCTGAAACAAGTATATATTAATGGTAACATTTACTGAATAAAAGTGAGAAAAGACCTGGAAAAGAAGTTTTATGAATTTAGTGAGATTACATTTGAATTGCTAACTGGTTTTATTGTTATAAAAATATGAATTCACACATAGCCTGTGGAATTGCTGTTATATTGGTGTAAAAAACATCTGAATCAAACTTGCTCTGCACTGGTTGTTAAATCTTCCTTATAGGTCTCATGGGAAGTTACTTTTATTGGTTCTGTAAATCTGGATTACTTTGCAATACCAACCGGTTCTTCAAACCTTTTATAGTTTCTGCACCACCCTGAGAACTATTTTCATTTTACAGTTTCACTTCAAGACTCAACTGCCACAGGATATAACATACAGTATTGGGTTGTTGCCATTTCAGTAATCTCCTATGTAATCTGTGGAAAAGGTTTGGATTCCATCAAAACAAAAGAGGTTGTTTAACCTTCATGTTTAAGAGACTTGATGTGTGTTTTGGGACTGTTACTTGGTCTTCTCTTAAGTAAAATAATGCGTAAATACTGGTTTGAGAAAAGTATGACATCAAGCAAAGTTAATAATAATAATAATAATAATAATAATAATTTTAAAAAGTACATCTCACAACTTTCATCAGCAAAATACACACATCTGATTCAATGCATTCACTTGTAGTTTAAATCACTGTTCTGTCTTAATTATTTTTTTTTTTACTGATATTACAGATATAGCTATGCCTGCATTACCATTTGATGTTTGAATCTGGTCATAAATCCTATGATTATTGATGCTACTCTGCAGACTTAGATGGCATTCTTCTGCCATTTCTACCCTAAATTTAACTCATCTTCAGGGAAAAAACAGTCCAGGCAAGGGGTTGGCTTAGGTTAGGCTCTGCCTGCCTTTGAAAATCTGCCACTGTAGAGAC